>NC_092725.1:125938756-127138756 GCF_047496885.1 Scyliorhinus torazame
AGAGTAAGTACAGAATTAGCCAACACGCTTCCCCCACTGGAGACTCTCGATTACTCTCCCAACCTCACCCCTGAGCACACGACTAGCTTCCCGACTACTTCTCCGACCAACCCCCCCCCCCCCCCCCCCCCCACACACCCCTGACTTCCCAAAAGCCCCTGCCCTGCCTGATCCTACCCACGCGCCCACTCATTTAAACCTCCTTTCCTAGCTTGTCAAAGTTAAACTTATGGAATATGGCAGCTAGTTCTGTAAAAGAGAGACGTGGATTAGCAACCCCGACACTACTGGGGGAGCAGCTACGCTCCACATTTTTCAGGAGGCCCGGGACAGAATTACAGCTTGTTCCAGTAGGAAAGAGCGCAGTGGCAGAAGATTCAGTGATAAATCTGTCGGTCTTTTAAAGACAAACTAGAAGGTTGAGGCAGAGTCCGGCGTGGCAGCACATCACATTTTAAAATCTGTCCGTGGGACGTGTGCCGGCATTTATTGCCCACCCCTAATTGTTCCTGACTGGCTCGTTAGGACATTGCAGAGGACGTTTTTAAGAGTCAACCACATTGCTGAGGATCTGGAGCCACATGTAGGCCAGGCAGTAATTAGTGAACCCGATGGATTTTTGAGACGATCTATAATGGTTCATTGGTTCTTACTTCCAGATTTTAAAAAATTGAATTCCAATTTCTCCGTCTGCCATGATGAGATTCATACCCAGGCTCCCTGGGTCTCTGGATTGTTAGCCCAGTGACAATACCGCTACACCATTGCCTCCCCATCATATAACCTTTAGCTATCCCGATGATTTAAATGAGGGTCCTTGCATTTTCTTTATTTAATTATTTAACGTGCATGTACAGTTTCGGTCCCCTTACTTGAGGAGGGATGTAGTGGCATTGGAGGCAGTTCCGAGGATTCCAGAGATGATGGGTTTGTCGTATGAAGAGAGACTGAACAGCTTAGGCCGATACTCTCTCAAGAGTATCTCATTTGAAGAATGAGAGGAGATCTAATTGAGGTGTATAAGATGGTAAGAGGTGTTGATGAAGTAGACGTAGAGTGGATGCTTCCTCTTGTGGGGCATTCTAGAGCGCGAGGTCATAGTTTTAGGATAAAGGGATAGCAAGTTTAAAACCGAGATGAGGAGAAATGACTTCTCTCAAAGGGTCGTGAATCTGTGGAATTTGCTACCCCAGAGTGCGGTGGATGCTGGGACATTATTAAGGTGGAGGAAGACAGATTATTAATTAGTATTGGGTTGAAAGGTTATGGACGGTGGATTTGAGGCCGCGAGGAGATCAGCTATGATCTTATTGAATGGCCGAGCAGGCTCGAGGGGCTGAATTACCTACTGCTCCTAGTTCTTATGTTCTTATGAGTGTTAAATTCGAATTCATATTGGTGAATTGTACTTCAATATCCTTCCAAAACTCTTGTTCAGTATTTAGAAGTCCATTTCGGATGCAATTATTTTTACAGGAGATTGGCTGCTGCTCGGGCTGTTTGCGTGACAATACGTGCAACATCCAGAATTTGAGTGGTAATGTTATTTAGGATTAAACTTACCCATTCACAAAGATAATGGGACCTAATCTTTACGTAGAATGAAGTAACTTGTGTGGTTGACTCGAATAAGCTCTTTGCAACAAAGAAAAATGAAGGCAAGTTATATTGTAGCTTTTGAAAATTATGAAAGGCTTTTGATTGAGAAAATGGTTATTCCTTATTCATCCTAATTAGAGAGTCCTGTGACGAGGGATCATCAGTTTAAAATTATCACTTGAGAGAGAGGAAAGATGTTGGGTCAATCTTTCACACGAGTTGTTGGAACATGGAGTGCTTTGCCACAGGGAATGGTTGGGTTAGGAATCACTGTATCCTTGAAGGGAAAATTGGAGAACTATTTGGATCAGTAACAAAGTGTGATAATTTGGGAATGTGACAAGTGCCAGATGCAAATTTTTTACCTATGCCAGCTGATCTCCTGTGGCGTCGCTCATGGTAATTGGCGGATATGCTCTTATTTAAAGAGGGGAGCATTTATGATGCAATATACAATGATTACTGGATTGGTTTGGATTTGTTTATTGTCATATGTACCGAGGTACAGTGAAAAGTATTGTTCTGTGTACAGTCCAGACAGATCGTTCCATACATGAAAAAAAACATAGAACATACGAAACATGCACAATGTAAATACATAGACACAGGCATCGGGTGAAACATAGAGTGTAGTGCAAGTCAGTAGAGAAGATGCATGGGGAGATCAGATCAGTCCGTAAGAGAGTCATTCAGGAGTCTGGTAACAGCGGGGCAAAAAACTGTTCTTGAACCTGTTAGTGCGCGTTATTATCGAGAAAGGAGTTTTTGAATTGTGGTTTTTAAAAATAATTAATTAAATGTGTAATTGATTCAATATGGATATAAAATTTAGAAATTGCTATAAAATGAATCTAATTAGTTAAAAAAATAAGATTAAATTGGATATGAAAAAAGACACAAATCGTTGGACATTCTGAATTCTTCCTCTGTGCATCCGAACCGGCGCCGTAATGTGGTGACTAGGGGCTTTTCACAGTAACTTAATTGCAGTGTTAATGTAAGCACACTTATGACAATAAAGTTTATTATATGGTGGCCGGAAGAGCTGGGGGGGGGGGGGGGGTGGCTGGAGTGAGGGGGGAAGAGTTGGTGGGGACGAAGGGGGTGAAGGGGAAGAGCTGGTGGGGGGGGGACAAAGGGGGTGAGGGGGGGGAAGAGCTGGTGGGGGCGAAGGGGGTGAGGGGGAAGAGCTGGTGGGGGCGAAGGGGGTGAGGGGGAAGAGCTGGTGGAGGCGAAGGGGGTGAGGGGGAAGAGCTGGTGGAGGCGAAGGGGGTGAGGGGGTGAAGAGCTGGTGGGGGGCGAAGGGGCTAAGGAGGAAGAGCTGGTGGGGGCAAAGGGGGAGGAGAGCTGGTGGATGGGGAGGAGAGCTGATGAGGGGCGAGGGGGAGGAAGAGCTGGTGGAGGGGGAGGCGAGCTGGTGCAGGGGAGGAGAGCTGATGGGGGGCGAGGGGGAAGAGCTGGTGGGGGGCGAGGGGAAGAGCTGGTGGGGGCAAGGGGGAAGAGCTGGTGGGGGGTGAGGGAGAAGAGCTGGTGGGGGGGCGAGGTGGAAGAGCTGGTGGGGGTGAGGGGGAAGAGCTGGTGGAGGTGAGGGGGAAGAGCTGGTGGGGTGAGGGGGAAGAGCTGGTGTGGGGCGAGGGGGAGGAGCTGGTGGGGGGGGGGGGGCGAGTAGCACAACCAGTAGCACAGTTAGCACAGTTCTCTATGAGTTCGACTCTCTGCTAACCTAAGTGTGGTTACTCTGTCTGACTGAACCAGACTAGCTCTTAGCCACGTGCTGGAGGTGTGATACTGTACATACACCCTGACTCACTCTGTAGATGTTCATCAGTGGAAAGAGGCGGAGTGTGAGTGCCTCGTGCCTTTTATAGTGAGATACCACCCCTGAGTGTCCTGTCTGCTCATTGGTCATGTCCTGTTCTCTGTGTTCATTAGCTGCCTGTCTGTGCCTGTCTGTATATCATGATCGGGGGCAAGGGGGTAAATCTGGTGGAGTGCGAGAGGGAGCAGCTTGAGGAGGGCAAGGGGGAGGAGCTGGAGGAGGGCGAGGGGGAAGAGCAGGAGGAGGGCGAGGGGGAAGAGAGGAGGAGGGGGAGGGGGAGCAGTTGGATGAGGGCGAGGGGAAGCAGCTGGATCAGGGCGAGGGGGGGAGAACAAGGGGAGGAGCTGGCAGGGGGTGAGGGGGAGGAGCTGGCAGGGGGTGAGGGGGAGGAGCTGGTGGGGGAAGAGGAAGAGGAGGAGGACGAGGGGGAGCAGCTGGATCAGGGCGAGGGGGGAGAACAAGGGGAGGAGCTGGCAGGGAGTGAGGGGGAGGAGCTGGCAGGTGGTGAGGGGGAGGAGTTGGTGGGGGGCGAGGGGGAAGAGGAAGAGGAGGAGGGCGAGGGGGAGCAGCTGGATCAGGGCGAGGGGGGGAGAACAAGGGGAGGAGCTGGCAGGGAGTGAGGGGGAGGAGCTGGCAGGTGGTGAGGGGGAGGAGCTGGGGGAGGTGGAGGAGCTGGTGAGGGGGCGAGGAGGAAGAGCTGGGGGAAGGCGAGGGGGAAGAGCTGGTGGGGGGCGAGTGGGAAGAGCTGGTGGGGGGCGAGGGGGAAGAGCTGGTGGGGGGCGAGGGAGAAGAGCAGGAGGAGGGCGAGGGGGAAGAGCAGGAGAAGCGTGAGGGGGAAGAGCAGGAGGAGGGTGAGGAAGAGCAGGAGGAGGGTGAGGGGGAAGAGCAGGAGGAGGGTGAGGGGTAAGAGCAGGAGGAAGAGCAGGAGAAGGGTGAGGGGGAAGAGCAGGAGGAGGGTGAGGGGGAAGAGCAGGAGGAGGGTGAGGGGGAAGAGCAGGAGGAGGGTGAGGGGGAACAGCAGGAGAAGGGGAGGGGGAGGAGCTGGTGGGGGTTGCGAGGGGGAAGCGCTGATGGAGGGGGGATTGGGGGAGAGCTGATGGGAATCTTTTGCTCTTGCTGATGTTGAGTGAGAGACGAACCATTTAGTGTGTGGAATTAAGGGCGGCACATGACACACTGGTTAGCACTGCTGCCTCACGGCGCTGAGGGCCCTGGGTCACTGTCCGTGTGGAGTTTGTACATTCTCCCCGTGTCTGCGTGAGTTTCTCCCCCCACAACCCAAAGCGGACTACGTTAGGCGGATTGCTAAATTCTCCCTTAATTGGAAAAAAAAATTGGCTACTCTAAATTTATTTTAAAAATAGTATGTGGAATTAAACATTGAGGGTGGTCTGAATGTCGCATGAATCATGGGTCACAAATGCACCGTCATGGACATAGTAAGCCATGCATATCCCAGAGGCAAAACTGTAGTAAACTGGACAAGGCCCTTTATTTGCATATGGAGAGGGACTAACATGAATCCAATGACCAAACTGAACCTTTGTGCAATGCAAGACAAAGCCTGCTGCTGAAAGTGTGTGTTATCGAGCTGTTCAATTGTGATGGGCTTGTTAGCTTAGCCGTACCTTGTCCACATCTGCTATTCACACACTTGCAGGTATAACAGGATAGGGAATGGGACTCCTGACGAATTTATCCTCTCCGCCCCCATTTACGTGGAAACATCAATGTCAATTGAAGCACTGCTGGCTGGCATCAGCTAACTGAATCTGAGAACCTCTCCCCGAAGTTACTTTGCTGAGTTAGCAAGGTAGCTGTGGACCTTTTTAAGTTAACCCTGTTGTTTACTGGTACATCTTGCATAGAACATACAGTGCAGAAGGAGGCCATTCGGCCCATCAAGTCTGCACCGACCCACTTAAGTCCCTCACTATCCCCTTAACCCAATAAACCCTCCTAACCTTTTTGTTGGACACTAAGGGCAATTTAGCATAGCCAGTCCACCTAACCTGCACGTCTTTGGACTGTGGGAGGAAACCGGAGCACCCGGATGAAACCCACGCAGACACAGGGAGAACGTGCAGACTCCGCACAGACAGTGACCCAGCAGGGAATTGAACCTGGGACCCTGGCGCTGTGAAGCCACAGTGCTAACCACTATGCTACCGTGCTGCCCACCACTATGCCACCGTGCTGCCCGTTAGAATGGTGGCAACAAAGGTATCAACCTAGAATGCAAATATAATTATCAACCTGCGGACGTTCAATGGGTTTGGCATGATTAGTCCACTGTGAATACATGTACACTATTGATGAAATGTGCACGAGACTAACCTCATGCATTCTGTGCATATTTCCACACAGCCACTCATCCTGCGTTGTAATATTTGCTTTCGCCAGTAGATGGCACCTCTTCTACCAACACCATGAACATATTATAATAACAATAAATCACCCAGTTCAAGTATGCTGGAACCCCAGTACTGGGGCACACTGCCTATTAATTGCAAAATACATCCTTGTTCTTTGCCTGACCTGTGGAGTGACATCACTGCCTCTCTTCCTGTTGCACTGTAGCTGCCTGACCCAGAGGCTTGACATAAGCCAGATGGCTTCGATTGGTAGGCTCACAGGCTGCCTGGTACCGCAATTGATGATCCTGAATAGGAGGACCTTTTATGATCAGCTGCGGGCACTGAGTAACACTGCAGCTCCTCTAGGTAATTGCGCATCATTGAACACTTTCATTTTCACAACAGGCTCTGCGAAAGTCGCAAGAATGTTATGTTCTTGTACACCTTTTTTTGTTTTATTTCTGATTACCCGTTTGCATCCGCCCACAATAAATAAGAGTCCCAACAATAGAATGTTGCCCAGTGCAGTTTTTCTGTTTTGCACCAAACAGTCACTTTAAAGTTGACATGTTTACTTGTGTTTAATGGCTCTTTGAGGCTGTTCATTGTGACACTTCATTTTGTTTCCTTTTCTCTTCCCAGCCAGCTTTAAGATGTCAGAGTTAACATAAGCATATTTCTTTCAGACACACTCCAGAATGACCGAGTAGCATGTTTGTCCGTATAAATCATTGTTTTGCTCCTCAGAAGGTGGTGAGACTCTGGAGATGCCTACGCTCTTAAGCCTTTGGAAACACGAGAGACAACGTTGCTTTGAAGATTAATTTCCCTGTGAATGCCCCACGTTGGGGTTTCGCCATGTGTTTTCATCCACTCGATCCAAAGTCATGTGTAAATAACAAACGTTGCTCTCTCACTTGTAAATATTTAACCGAGGAAACCTAAGCTAGTGGGTTACTGTTGATCTTTTCGTAGCATTTTTAAAAATCAGCATTTTCTGAATATTATCGAAATAACGTGCATGCTCGTTATCGTTTTGATGTTTAATGGGACTTTTTTTTTGTTTCCCTACTTAGCTGTTGTTCCCTGCTTCTTGCCTCTTATTTCTTGGTGGAAGTAATCCCAGTGATGTCCGCATTCAACCTGCTGCATTTGGTGACAAAGAACCAGCCAGTAGCCCTTCGTGCTTGTGGGCTTCCCTCAGGTTGAATGTGTGCTGCATGCTGTGTGACTTGCAAACTTTGGGTGCTGTTTTTTTTTTTTAAATTAAGGGGGTGATTCTGCTGTAGAAAATCCTAGGTTATTCGAACGACGCTGACCCGAGTTTTAGTTTAGCAGAATTTGTCTTTGAAGCCAGAAGTTAGCAATAAATCATTGCCTGAGTGTACACATTATCCCCGTTTTGAAAAGCCAAAGTAACATTTACCAGCTCCCACTCGTCTATATATTATCTTCCTTTGCCCCTGATGGTATCTTCCTGCTCTGAAATGCAGGGACAACCTTCAGATCCTGAGAAAAACTTAACTGCGATCATCTTTGCTACTTGAGATGCTATTCCCCCCCTGTCTTGACAACATCTTGACAGTGTCACTGTTCTAATTTAAAATACATCTTATTTCATACAAGTTCAAATGGCATTAAAAATTTTGAATTGTTGCAATCATGTAAGCTAAAAGGCTAAAATATTCTAAAAGTTAGGAAAAGTTTTGGATGTCATGGAAATATTATTAATACATTTTCTTGGTACAAAGCTGTTTTCTTTCTTGACGGTATTTTTAAACAATTGATGATTACACACCAGTGTAAACTTTTTTAAAAATGGAACTGTTGCATACATTGCATGTCAATGGATACAGTTGAGCTGATTCCAGAGACATTTTTAACATAAATTGGGCAATACTATATGCTATATTGCATTATTCTGGCTGATTGTAGATCCCAAGTCCTTTTTTTGGTCATAGACCGAAACAACAGTTCTTGTGATTTATGTAAGAAGTCTTACAACACCAAGTTACAGTCTAACGTTTGTTTGGAATCACTAGCTTTCGGAGCATAGCTCCTTCATCAGGACTCACCTGAGGAAGGAGCTACGCTCCAAAAGTTAGTGGTACCAAGCAAACCTGTTGGACTTCAACCTGGTATTGAATGACATCTTACTGTACCCACCCCAGTCCATCACCGGCATCTCCACATCATGGCTTGTGATTTTTAGAAAAGAATAATAAAAATGCATGGCTTTACATGAGTTGTTGGTGTTGTTTTAAGCACGCCCAAAATGTTTCATTCAGCTTGTGCACCAGGTACTCATGAGGGAAAAGCCACAACTTCAATATTCCTCACTTGTGCATGACCTACCGGTCACATTTCAGCTTCAGAATTCAGTGCCGGCAATCGGATGCTCTCAAAGTACATTGTTCCACTGTGGGGAAACTGTGGGACGGCATGGTGGCACAGTGGTTAGCACCACCGCCTCACCGCGCCAGGGACCCGGGTTCGATTCCGACTTTGGGTGACTGTGCAGAGTTTGCACGTTCTCCCCTTGTCTGCGTGGGTTTCCTCCAGGTGTTCCGGTTTCCTCCCACAGTCCAAACGTGTGCAGATTAGGTGGATTGACCATGATCAATTGTTCTTTAAGTGTCCAAACAGTTGGTGGGGTTACAGGGATAGGGCGAGGGAGTGGGCCTAAGTAAGGTGCTCTTTCAGAGGGAGTCCGGGCGTCACTTCAGGGGTCGAGAGATCAAGACGATCTCTTCTTGCATTCATCGGAGCTCCTCAGTGCTTTTCGGCTGGTCAGGTCGAGGTTTCCGTATCTGGTAATTCGGTTGGTGTATAGCTGAGCTCCGTAGCACAAGTTGAATGTGGCCAACTTGGCAGAGGGGGTGAAGAAGGATTTAAAGAAGTGGGATGTTCTGCCGCTATCGTTGGCAGAGTAGCTTCAAACCGTGAAAGTGGCGCTTTATTTATTTTTCAGAATCTCCTTATTTTCCTGCCTTAAACCCTTTTTTGGGAGGGTATATAGGATAATTTCAGCCTTTATATGAGTGGGTAAGGTGCCTCGGATTCGGAAAACCTTTTTGCAAAGGTACTTGTAGGGAATTTGATTCATTATTATTGGGCAACAAATGAGGGGGTGGTTCGGCAATGGGTCGTGCAGGAAAGGTCGATTTGGGGCAGCTGGAGGCGGCCTCGTGTACAGGGGCACGTTTGAGGGCATTGATGGTGGCTCTGCTCCGTTCCCACCGGCCAGATACTCTACCAGTCCGGTGGTGGTGGCCTCATTAAGAGTTTGGGATCAGTTTAGGCAACATTTGAAGCTGCAGGGCTTGTCGCGGTGGGTGCCGTTCTGTGGAAATCATAGGTTTATTTCAGCAGGGTTGGATTCATAATTACAGGATTTGGGAATGGGAGGGAATCGAGAGGTTTAGGGACTTGTTCAGAGAAGGTAGATTTACAGACCTGGTGGAGAGGTTCCAGTTGCCGAGGGGGAATGGGTCCCAGTACTTGCAGATTAGGAATTTTGTGAGGAAGGAGCTGGCCACCCCTCCATTGCTAGAAGAGATAGGATCTGGGGATGAGATAGGAGAGGGAAAGGTCTTGGATATTTATGGGCAGTTAATGGAGAGGGAGAGGACCTCGTTGGAAGAGATAAAGAGGAAGTGACAGGAGAAGCGGTGGAGAGCATTTGGGGGGAGTGGGGGGGGGGGGGGGGGGTTGCGCAAGTTAAACCCGAACTCCTCATGGTGCACAGAGCACAAAGGACAAATGAATGGGTTTTCCCTGGAGGTGGAGGACAGAAATGAGCAGTGTTTAAGGGGCCAGCGAGCCAGACACACGTACTTTGGCCCTGTCTGAAATTGGTGAAATTTTGGGAGTCCTTTTCAGGGACAATGTCGGAAATCTTGGGGGTGATCCGAGCCATGGGTGGCGATATTTGGGGTATTGGAAGACCCGGGAGTGCAGGAGAGGAGAGAGGCTGATGTGTTGACCTTTGCCTCCGCGATAGCCTGGAGGAGGATCTTGTTAGGGTGGTGGGGCCCTGGAGCCACCAAGGGCAGCAGGGGTGGGTGAGTGACCTGTCTGAATTTTTATCTTTGGAGATGATAAAGTAAGCCATTTGGGGGTCAGGGGAGAGGTTCTACTCGAGGGGGCGGCTGTTTATCTTGTTTAAGAGTTGATAAACATCAGCGGGTGGGAGCGCGGGGGTTTTATATTATAGTTATGAAAAGGCATGTGGGTGATATGGGGTGTTTATAATGAGAAATGTATAATGTTGGATGGAATGTTGTGTTTGTGTATAAAATGAAAATGTCCTGAATAAAAATATTTTGAAAAAAGGAGTTCCCCTGTGCAGGATATGTGGCCGAGTGCGTCCTCGTGGGCTTTTCCACCCGAGGCGAATGAAGAAATTGTGTGCCATTAGATAGCACGGTAGCATTGTGGTTAGCACAATTGCTTCACAGCTCCAGGGTCCCAGGTTCGATTCCGGCTTGGGTCTCTGTCTGTGCGGAGTCTGCGCATCCTCCCCGTGTGTGCGTGGGTTTCCTCCGGGTGCTCCGGTTTCCTCCCACAGTCCAAAGATGTGCAGGTTAGGTGGATTGGCCATGATAAATTGCCCTTAGTGTCCAGAATTTCCCTTAGTGTTGGGTGGGGTTACTGGGTTGTGGGGATAGGGTGGAGGTGTTGACCTTGGGTAGGCTGCTCTTTCCAAGAGCCGGTGCAGACTCGATGGGCCGGATGGCCTCGTTCAGCACTGTAAATTCTATGATAATCTATGATGGCTACGAGCACCGGTAACAACCCTTTAATTCCCGGCCAGAACAGACTCTGTTCTTTTTTAGTTAAATCGCCCCCATTATTTACAACCGTCTGGTCAGGAAGAATCCTTCACCCTCTTTGAGGCCGCAGCAGAGGAGAATCTTCTAATTCCTAGCCTCCCTTCCGAGCCCAGTACCAGAAGCTGGGCAGTATGGTATGTGTAACCCAACACCCCCTCCCCCTCATTATTGAACATCTGAAATTTGGACCACATCCCATCACACCTGAATAAGATAACTGATAGCAGCGTTGGCAAGAGCAAAGTCCATTAGACATTGATAAATGGGCAAACTTATCATCAGGTACTAACATCGGACTGTAGAGCAACCGGTTTGTCCTTGATTCACATTTACTCAGTACTGCAGTGTGTATGTGTGATCTGAAGCCCTTAGAATTCTGAGACAACCAGAGATCAGTTCCAGGGATAACTGCACCAAATTCTGATGCACAGGAATGTGATTCTGTAGTAAGCTGGCCTAAAGTTTCGGCACATCTCGATGCCAGTACAATCAATATTTTTAAAGTAAGCGTTGATTTAAGCTGTTGGGACTATTTCCACTGGACTAGAGAAGGCTAGAGGAGACTTAATCGAGCTTTTCACAAGTTATCAAGGGTTTTAATAGGGTGAGTAGAGAACACATTGATCAGTCAGTTACCACTGGCCATCATTTTTACAATGCTAAGAAAATTTTCTGAATACGTTCTTGTTGGAACATGCAATGCTTTGGCACAGGGAATCGTTGGGGATGAGACTTGGGATATTAATATTGTAAAGGGAATATTTGGAACAGGAAGTTACCGAACAATGGGGAACAAGTGAGGCTACTTCACGATTACCTTCTATACTGATGCATGTTCTCAACCAGAAGGATGTTGCTTGATACCAACCTTCAATCCCCATTGATTTCAGTGTTGTAAATCTCTGTGAATTTCACACTGTGCACGATTAGTTGTAAGAGTGAACTCCAAGGGCTTGATTTTGATAGTCAGGCAACTGCTCCCTTGCTACTTCCCAAACTTGAAGACATGTAATGGCTTCATTCAAGTGAAGCCAGAGCTGCTGGGGCACCAAACGAGCATCTGATTGAGGCCTGCCAATATTAGGTCCTCTGAGTCGCACAAAATTAGTTCCAAATTTACCTTGTCCTATTCAGTTCCTTCACCGATGGAACTGATTGGAGTAAGCATAGCTATTATATTGTCATATTGTATTTCGGAAGTCCAGTAAATCTCTCTTTTTTTTTCACTTGTAAGACAACGTGATTTTTTTTTTTCTGCTTATTTAATTCTGTCCTCTTCCGAAGAACTGCCATTGTTGGATATGGTTCCAGGATCATTGATTACTTTCTGATAACTCACCCAAGGCCACATTGCGGGCCTGGACAGTGAGTGTTTGATAGGTGTTTGCCACCACAACTGAACCAGATCATAGGGACATTAAAGAACCGTGCATTTTCTAGTGGGGATTACTTAATGGCCATTATGGGAGGAATCCTACTTGACTTACCCCTGATTCCACCCAAGGACGCTGAGGCTAATTATAGTACCTGTTGCAGATTTGCACAGACTGAAACTTGATGGTTCAGCTAACTACTGCCTTAACTAGCTGAACCATCAAGGGAACAGTGCTATGATTTGAAGCTCGTGGGTACACTGACCCATATATTTATCATAAACAGCAGCAATACAGAGATTTGCTCATACAGTCAACTCCCGGTCTAGTAGATACTGCACTACAAACAGTACAGTATCAGAATTAACTTTAGACTTTACATTATCCTCTGCATTCCTTCACTATGGTCCCAGCTCCTAATTAAGCAAACATTTATTCTGCATTGCTGATAACTAGTGCATGCCAGTGTTGAACTTTGTCGATCTCATTATTATTGCAAATATTTTATCCCGCTGAATACCACATTTTACAAAAGTTTTTTTTTCTTAAATATATTTATTTTGTTTCAGAGAAACTTTAGAAGTTCCAGTAGATGGCATATGTGAGTGACTTTTAGATTTAATATGCAGCTAACAAGCACATTGAAGTAAGTAGTGCATTCTAGAAGATAGGCAGCATAGTTTGAATTATTTCACCAAGTATTAAAACTACAAAATTACAAGCATTGTTTTTATTTAGTTCATTGCACAATACATATGAAATGTTAAATGGATTGGAATGATCCAAATGAGAAACTGCTCAAATTATCCAAATAATTTTGAGAACCCAGGCATTGAATTGCAACTGTTAAAATATCCTCCCAGTTATTTACTTGCAGAGCTTCTGTTTAAATTTGAGTGATGTTGTACAAGCTGATATTTCTTATTATCATTAGGGTTAATGGCACTTACATTTGTTTTCTGCTGTGCCACAGTATGCGCTCCGTGTTCAAATTATGTATCCGGGAGGGGAAGACAAATGAGCAACGTGACTGAAGTACTGTGATACAAAGCATATTCCGTGTAGGGGAAAGTCATATTTTGCAGGGAAGTTATGGGGGGAACATTTTGCGTGTATTTCATTTTGGAGCATGCAGCGGCGGGAGAGCATTTAAAACCGCATCTGTCAGTACTTGGAAATGAGCAAGAATCATAATGTCTCCAGGGAAACCACTTTTAATGTTGGGAGTCCTTACTAGGCTAGGAAGAGAAGGTTCGCTCTCTCGGTCTCCCAGGAGCTCGGGGAAGGGAAGTGAACACAGTTATTTCGAAGCATTTTCCGCAGCAGACCACTGCCTCTGTGAATGCAGCACTGCATACTTTGCTTTGCTTTTTTTTACGTTGTGTTTCGTATTAGAATGGTCTTCAGTCATTTGCTTTGCTTAATTACTTACGACTTCAATCGCCTGCTAATTAATGTGTGCTGCAACTTGGAACACTTGCTTCCCTGTATGTAACAGTCTGCACAGTGGTTAGAGTATTTTCTTTTGGGGGTGGTTGGAGGAAGGTCAAAATAAATTGTTCATAATAATGTTATAATAACTAAATATTTGTTTCTTTTAAAAATCTATGCGACCTTTATAAGGCGGACACTGACAAGGTCCATCATTACTACATTGTCTAAATAATAAGCGCCTGGGAATTTTCCTTAAAAATGACGCTGATTAGATTTCTTTCATCCTTAAGGTTAGACTACGAACCTTCTTCAAATCATCAACTTTCCTGGCACTTCACATTTGTCCAGATATCTTCCATTAAAACAAAAATACAAGTCAATGGGCACATGACCTACCTCGTTGGAAGAGATAAAGAGGAAGTGACAGGAGAAGCGGTGGAGAGCACTTGGGGGGAGTGGGGAGTGGGGGGGGGGGGGGGGGGGGTTGCGCAAGTTAAACCCGAACTGGGCACAGTAAAAGAGTAAGAATGATACGGATGCTTTGCATTTTCTGAATGTTTAGAGTATTACAATCAGTGGTTACATTTTTCAAATTCTCAGCGGGGAATGCTCAGCGGCGGAACTCCTCAGTGCAGAAGGAGATGGGCACAATGGGCAGGATTCCCATCGCAACATCTCGTGAGATCGTGTCAGATCTTTCAGTGGGTTAATTGCTATTTTAGAGATTTTTTGTGTGACTTATACTGTAAATAGGATTTGGCACTGTTGTAAAAGCTCTAAGTTATTTAAATTACCATGGCAGTTGTAGGGGGTTCAGTGTTGAGGGGTATAATGCAAAATCCTTCCATAACCATCCCAGGTAATTGCTGATGTGTTTCACTGTATTGGGTCAAACATGAACAGTGGTGTATCTTTCAAATACATAGCCCAGAGCTTCCGATCTCCGTGGAGATTCCGCACCCCTGGAAGTCCCCATGTAAGGGCTGCACAGATATTGCCCAGGAAGTTCAAAAATTTATTGTTGCCCTGTATTGGGAACCATCAGATAATCCAATTTGAATTCGAGATTTTGCATGGCCCTGACTCTTGCCAAAATAGTTACCCAAGAAAAGTTAGAAGGATTTAAACCACTTCTTTAAAAAAAAATTTAGAGTACCCAATTCATTTTTTCCAATTTAAGGGGCAAATTAGCGTGACCAATTCACCTAGCCTGCACATCTTTGGGTTGCGGGGGCGAAACCCACACAATCACGGGGAGAATGTGTAAACTCCACCCGCACAGTGACCCAGAGCCGGGATTGAACCTGGGACCTCGGTGCCGTGAGGCAGCAGTGCTAACCACTGCACCACCGTGCTGCACGGGCTTAAACCACTTCCAACTCCTGGGTAACGAGTAACAGCAGCTAGTTTGATTGATATAGAAAAGGAGCATTGCTCCACGTCCCTGACGCTGCTACCCTGCACTGAGGGGCTTGGGAACCCGTGACGCTGCACTTTCCTTACCAGGCCTACATTGGAAGGTTGGGTAAGAAATGTACAGCTTACGACGAAGGCAATTAAAAGGGGGGGCGGAGTGGCAATCCGATTGTGATCGCCATTCCTCTGAGGTTCTGACCCATTATCCTTTTTCTCTGGCCAATACCAAGCCCACTGTTAAATCATTTTTCTTTAAAGGAACTTTCGTAAAATAAAACTTGAATGCTAATATTATCTCATCCTATACGCTCATCAGGAGATCTTTACCTCTACCCTTCCTTTGCACCTTGCAGCCAACATGAAGGTAAATTGGGACCCTGGGGGAAGGGGGGGGGGGGGGGGGGGGGGTGGCATTCCTTAAAACTGGAACGTTTCATTTATTTTTTTGTTCTTGATTCCTTATAAATGTTATCATTTCAAGTAATGGTTTCAAAGCTGTTTAACATAATTATTCCAGTGCGCAGACAACAAACTTCAGTACTCAAATAAAACCAAATTTTGTCAGTATTTTACTAATTAAGGGGGGAAACCTTGGTTAACCTTGTTATTGACCCAGCACTGCAGGAATGAATAGAGAGGAAATGGGCTTTAGGTGATTGACAAGGTAATCTGCTTCTTATTTAATAAAATATGTAAAAATACTTGAACATCACGGAAAAATATCTCTATCTAAATGCGAACCTACAACTAAACGACTTTAGTTGGGTCAAAGACGTTTAGAAAGTTGTATTCCGATTTAATTCTAGGCCGTTTCAAACGTTTATGTTACACTGCGACTAAAGCAGCAATGTTGTTAAAATAGCAAGGTCTGTTTTTCTTTATATAACCCAAATGGCCTGTTTTTTCATTGCCCTTCTTCCCCCCCCCCACCCACCCACCCACCAAAAAATAGGATTTCAATTTCTCTAAAACTGGTAAATTAGCAGAGCAGAACTGAGTATTCTGTACCAGAAATTGATATTAAACCAATGGAATATTTTGACAATGAGTTATTGACCCATATTAAAAAGAAAGAGGGTTACCTATCTGCACGTTTTCTTCTTTTATTTAACAAAAATGTACATGAAGCTGACAACAAATCTTAACTTACTAAGGCTAATTAGATTCCTTTCAGAAATCCGTCATTCTTGTAGTCACCTTCAAAACCGTTTACCCAGTAGAAAGTTGGGTTTATATTTAAAGTTGAAAATGCTGAACGTAGAAGGAATCCTGCTAATTAGAAACTGATGTTTTATATATACCAAAACCAAATAATTTGTAGGATATGACATGAAGCACATGCTAGCAAATTCTGTGAATACTGATTTAAGCAGTTCTTGTAAGATTAACAAAGAAACCAGGAATGAAAACTTTATCCCTTTCAAGTAAGACTGAAGCTAACAAAGTGCTCTTTCAAAGCCTGTCATTGGAGCATAGTTCTACCACACACTTAACGAGAACATTGGGAAAGGAAAATAATTATATATTTCAGATATCCCCCTTGAAAGCAATTGACTACGCAAAATTAGAGTGAATTAAAAAAGCAATATTTTCCAAAGTTGCTTTAATGGTTTCAGCTCCAAAAATAAAACTTGGGCAAAAAAAAGCGGATTTTACCAATAAATGCCTTGAATGCCAAGCGAGTATTAAACAATGTGGTGATTTTTTTAAAACACAAATGTAAGGAACAGCATTCCTGAAGTGTGTTTGGAGCTGTTTTTATGAATACTTTGTAGTAATGACTCAAGGTAAAAGTTGAAAAGCATTCAATGTTAGGAAATTGCAATCCAATACCATGTAATTTAAACCTGCAGTTGCTCCTCTTGCGGTAAATGACATACAGATGGGCAACTCTGGTCCTTGTAGTTTGTGAGCACAATTGGCCTTTTTGTACAAGGTACACATTTCTCAGTAACAAATGTATTATTTCTCTCTGTTTTATTTTTTATACTTTCCCCTTTTGTTAGGGGAGTATTTCTGAGGCTAATTTTGTACAGGTTGCCCTTGAGACAGTTCTCTATGCGTTCAACTTTTACTCAAATTACAAGAGGAAAATTGAACCTATTTTCGCTTGAGTTTACTCTGACTTTTCTCCTGGCTACCTTTTCCAGAAGGCAGGATTTAAAGCTTGGGCATAATTCATCGGACCTCCAGTACCACACATGTGTGAGCTTGAACCATAAACATTGACAGGCTATTTGGCTATTGTGGTCGACAGAGCTGAACTGTGCTTTGATTAACAATATAAACGCAATTTTGCTGGCCGTCACCAGATAAAGGAATAGAAAACCTAGCTTCCCCCCCACTAGTTTGCTCATGGGTGTTGAGACCAATTGCAACATCCTCTGCTGCCATACTGAGGTAAAGTAATTTAGCACAGCTAAGGAATCGAATCTAGGATTGCATTAATGAAAATGGCTTAGTACCCACCTATGTATTCAGCAAATCATTTTAATTTCATTGCACTGTGGGACATAACTGTTGCCTGTTGCTGGTATGCTGATGTATTTGTGTAAGATATAAACTGCAATCCTTTGGTCAGATGTTTGCAGTCAAATTCTGTGTCGTATATAATAAACTAGGATGGATTAAAATTGTCAACTTCAGAAATATCCAAAGTCGGAAGAAGAATGATTTTGTCGCTGCATTAAACAGTTCATCACAACACTCTGAGGGATTGCTGGTTTACTGTAGTAGATACAATCAATAAAATATCAGACTGAGTGTGGAAAATAACTTCAACGAGATAAAAATTACATGACCGTCTGTTGTTCGTTGTGTAGTTGAAACTTTTGTGGCGGTGTTATCTTTTCAGTGCTTCACCTCCTGTAGGTTCTAACTATCAGATACAAAGGAAAAGTCTTCAAAAAGGATGTAACCCTATTGAATTAATTATGTAATCCTACAACGCTTAAATGATAAACTGTGCTACTCACATACTAGTCACAGAATCTGAGCAAGTCCACAGAGCCTTTGCTGCCCGAGATGGCCATTAAAAAAAAAAAAAAATCAACTCTGTTCGTAGCTTTATTCTTCTAGCAATGGTATTGGCATTTTGGCTCTTTACTAAACCCCAAAATGGGAGAATTCTTGTTGGGGAATAACCCGATAGCCAGAAAAAGACAAGCACTAATTTAGAATACAAACTTACAAGGTCTATTCGACATCAAAGATTAATAGTTAACATTCCGCTAGTCAAGACATGGCACGATATGCTTTCTTTCCTGTGGATTCCAGGACTTCTGGGATCTTTTTGGCTCTTTGAAACTGGTCTCTTGACTCATGACATTCTTCTAGATTTGAACTGATTCAACTTTACTCCAGCATTCATGCAAAACCCCTTTTGCAGCTTCAAAGCCTTCAGCTCTATTTTCCAAGTCTACATTAACTGCTGTCTCAATGGGCAGAATTCCTCCACCTGGGAACTAAGTATTTTGTGTGCCCACCTCTCGATTAGATGATCTATGACCAAACCCAAAAAACAGTCTTGCACGCTCTCTCTCACTTAAGAAATCCATTGCATCAGCATTCACCATTTGAACGGAGAGAGAGCCTGCTCCACAAGTACACTGCTTTCTCTGGAAAAGAAGAATCATCTCACATCCAAACTCGTACCGTTGTATAATCTGTAAACATGACCGTGGTCCTCTCTAGGTTTAGCTGTGCTAAATTACTTTACCTCAGTATGGCAGCAGAGGATGTTGCAATTGGTCTCAACACCCATGAGCAAACTAGTGGGGGGGAAGCTAGGTTTCTCATTCCTTTATCTGAAATAATTGGCTCATGTTAACACAATCTAGTCTCTTCATTATTTGATAGATTTCAATTAAATTGCAATGAGTCTAGATATATTGTAAAGTGTACGGACAAGTTCCTAGACTTTCCAGGTAGCTATGTCTTTGATTTGAAGTTTAAATCTGGTGGCCCCTTTCTCTGCCCCTTTTTCACGTTTGCGTATCCTCCAAACGTTGCCTGCTTGTAAATAACGCAAATCACGTTAATACATTTCTTTCAGCACTTTAGCTGTATTTTTAACTAAAACAGAATTTTGAACCAGTTAAACTATCGGACTCAAACAACTCTGTGCAAATTACTTGATTGGTCAAAATTTTAAACCATGTATTTCTTTTGACGTCTCTGCAGAGTTTGCCAAACGTGTACAGTGAGGATTTGAATGAAAGAGTTTGAATTTACCCAAGAGTCTTTTTACATCCCCAAGACTTTGTAAAGTGCTTCACAGCTAGTGAATCCTTTTGGAACCTACTACTTAGTGTTTTGTGGGCAAATGAGGCGTTGAATTTCACACAAGAGGGTCCCACAAACAGCCAAGTAAGATAACTGACCAACTAATACACACTTTGCCGGCAATAAATGGATGAACGTTGACAAGGACACTGGAGAACTTCTCGACTCTTCCTGATAGTCCCATCGAACCATTTAGACCCACCTGAAAAACACATGCAACAGTGCAGTATTCCCTCAGGAACACATTGAAGTCTGTGTCTATAGTTTACATTCAGGTGTGACACCAGCCTACAAATATCTGATTCATCAGAACCAATGAACCATCAGACATTTTGTACATGAATAACAACCTTCGCTTGCACAACATTGTTAATGTCCTAAGATGCTTTACAGGGAGTGTGGGGAAAGAGAGGTGAACACAGTGGAAGAAGCAAGGGAAGGTGACAAAGGTGCAATCAACAACAACTTAGATTTCTATAATATAATCTTTATTGTCACAAGTAGGCTTACGTTAACACTGCAATGAAGTTACTGCGAAAACCTCCTCGTGGCCACATTCCCGCACCTGTTCGGGTACACACGGCGCCTGTTCGGGAACACAGAGGGAGAATTCAAAATGTCCAAATTACCTAACAGCGCGTCTTTCAAGATTTGTGGGAGGAAACCGGAGCACCCGGAGGAAACCCACACAGACACACGGAGAACAAGACATGGGCTGGTTTAGCACAGGGCTAAATAGCTGGCTTTTAAAGCAGACCATGGCAGGCCAGCAGAACGGGTTCAATTCCCGTACCAGCCTCTCCGGTCAGGTGCCGGAATGTGGCGACTAGGGGCTTTTCACTGTAACTTCATTTGAAGCCTACTTGTGGCAATAAGCGATTTTCATTTCATTTTTACATTTAACTCCACACAGAGAGTGACCCGGGCTGGGAATAGAACCTGGGACCCTGGCGCTGTGAAGCAACAGTGCTAACCACTGTGCTACCGTGCCACCCATAATGCCTTGTAATATAATGAAGCATCCCAAGGTGATCCACCGGGGCATTATAAAACAACATATGACACCAAACTGCATAAGGGAGATATTAGATCAAATAATCAAAAGCTTGGTCAATGAGGTGGGTCTGAAGGAGTGTCTTAAAGAGGGAAAGCAAAGCAAAGAGGGGTGGAAAGGTAGAAGGTGGATATTCCAGAGCTTGAGGCTTTTGCAACGAAAAGCAAGGTAACCAATGGTGGAGCAATTAAAATTGGGACACACAAGAGGTCAGAACTAGAAGAAGAGAGCTGAATGTTTAAGAAGATTACTGACCACTTTTCATAAAGTGCCTGGGGTTGCCCAGATACTTGGGACATGCTCCAGCTTGAATTTAATGTCATCGGGAGAGGAATTGAGAAAACTATTATGGTAAGGATGTTTCAAACTGAGATTTCCATTTTGATAATGTTACAGATTGTATGAATTTCCCAACATGTTACCCTGTGTGAGTACAAATTTATATACATTGCACCAGTTTTTCGGGGACTCTTTGCTAAGTTTGTTTGGGGCCCATTTTTTGTTTAGGCGTCCTGATTAATTAAACACCTAATGCCTGTTGAAAAATAGCTCATGGTATTTAGCAATGGAGCAAGGCCCACATCACAACTGGCCTTGGGATTCTTCAAAAGGTCCTGTGGCCAAAAAACGGACATGAGCTTCAGATTTTAATTAATTATAAAACAAGCCTTCTAGTCGAGTCAGGATTGCTTCATCAAATGCACAAGCTTTACAGGTGCCACCTCCTAGTTGCCCACCCCAACTCTTCCTGGTATTCTGTTTGAGACATTGATATGTGACATCAAACAAGCTGCCTATGGAGTCATAATGTGCGCCGACAGTTCATTTGAATACGCTCCTGAGGACCAAGTTCCAACGATTTTTTTTCTTGTCATCTCTTTGTACAGGCCTCTGGCGCAATGGGTTAGCCCTGTTGCCTCACGGCGCCGAGGTCCCAGGTTCGATCCCGGTCACTGTCCGTGTGAAGTTTGCACTTTCTCCCCGTGTTTGCGTGGGTTTCGGCCCCACAACTCAAAGATGTGCAGGCTAGGTGGACTGGCCATGCTAAATTGTCCCTTAATTGGAAAAAAATGAATGGGGTACTCTTAAATTTCGGGCAGCATGGTGGCACAGTAGTTCGTACAGTTGCTTCACAGCTCCAGGATCCCAGGTTCGATTCCCAGGTTGGGTCACTGTCTGTGCGGAGTCTGCACGTTTTCCCCGTGTGTGCGTGGGTTTCCTCCGGGTGCTCCAGTTTCCTCCCACAGTCCAAAGATGTGCAGGTTAGGTGGATTGGCCATGATAAATTGTCCTCCGTGTCCAAAAAGGTTAGGTGGAGCTACTGGGTTACGGGGATGGGGTGGGCTTGAGTGGGGGTGCTCTTTCCAAGGGCCGGTGCAGACTCGATGGGCCAAATGGCCTCCTTCTGCACGGTAAATTCTATGGTTGGGGCACAGCCCCGTTTGCAGCACTGGGCTCTGGACTGGAATCTGGTCCAAACAATGTTTTACTTCTGTGACTCTTCATTATTGTGCATTTTGTTTTGAACTAAAATGTCCACTAAATCAACTCGAGTATCCTTAGAAAATGCTGAATTACAGAAGCCTGGGAACAACTTCAAAGGGCAGTCGAGCATTTGATCCAATTTGCACCTTTTGGGGGTGATTTTACAATCTGTGCTGCCAGCAGGAACTTCACCCACCAGATGCACAAATGGGAAATTTAGGCACGCACAGGCCTTGACTCGATTCAATTCCATGATACATTTTGATGGGAGGAAAGCTATGGACAATGTGCACACCAATTCTGGTTTGTGCTGTAGGCAGCCAGCAGCATGGAGTCATTACATTTTACATTTCCTTGAAGAGTTGACTTATAATTTTGAATAACTCGAAAAAGAATGCATTTGTGCAATTTTCTAATATCAAACCCATTGGATATTCTGAAGATTCGCATTACAGTTAGGATTTGATCCTGTTTAAAAGTATGTTTGTCGCAATGTGCCTCGTCCCTGCAGAAAGAGGTAAATTGACCACTCCAGTAATAATTTCTCTAAACTTCATGAAATATTATTTGGAGTGAATTGGGTGGAGGAGAACGCAGTTCTTGACTAAGCAGCAGATGCCCGGCTCCAAAGTGGAATTGGTGACTGCTGTTTCAAGTAAAATTCCCCAGTCGACACAATTGGAAAATTAAATGTTGGATTTGACTACGGTCCATGTACCAGTCAGAATATTTTCCAAATGCTTTCCCACAGCTTAGAAAACTAACAAGCACGTTTGCCATGGAACATTAATAGCATTGGTAAAATATAAAACGTCACTCCCTTCACATTTTTGAAATTCTATCCTATTTAAAATATGTTCATTTTGGAAGTATGTGTTTGAATAATGGTGTGAGGTGCTGCGTAATGATGAGACACAGAATTAATGATTTAATTAATTCATCATGTTTAGTCCCTTAAAGCAGTCACTGAGCAGTCTCGACCCCGCCTCTGCCCTTCTTATGGTGAACTTGATTTTTCCTAGGTGTAAGCATGCTGCCAAGTCGCTCACCCACGCTCCCGCTATTGATGGCTCCGATTGCCGCCAGCACAAGACGATCCGCCTCCGGGCTATCAGGGAGGCAAAGGTCACCACGCCAGCCTCTGTCCCCACCTGCACTTCCGGATACTCCGACACCCCAAATATCGACACCACGACGTGGTGATCCCAAGAACTTCGACATTGCGCTTGCAAATTATTTCCAGAATCCTCCCAAATACAGACATGCCCCAAACATATGGACATGGTTGGGTGAGACTCAGTTTTGAGACCCATAAACTGGGTGAGACTCAGTTTTGCACACGATGACGATGAGTGTATCCTTCTCAGTGCCTCAATCCACACCCCGGCTTGCATCACTCCTCCTCCCACTTGCACCGGATCTCCTCCACCGGATCGGCTTCCCTCTTCGTCATATATATCTCCCCATATATATCTGACACCATGCCCTCGTTTATCTCACCCTGGGATAGAAGCTTGTCCTGTAGCGCTGGAGGTGGCAGCCGCAGGAATGAACCAGACTCCTTCCTCAAGAAATCCCTCACCTGCAGGTACCTAAACCCATTCCCCTTCGGCAGCAAGTGCATCTCCTCAAGCTCCTCCATTTCCGCAAACTTGCCTCCCATAAACAGGCCCCAAAAATACTCTATCCACAACTGGCCCCACCCACAAAATCTTGCATCCAGCACCACCAGAACAAGCCTGTGGTTGCCACAAATCAGCGCTGGCAGGGCACCTTCCAGCCTACAGTGCTGCCAACATTGATTCCACACCCTCAATGCTGGTACCGCCACTGGGCTTGTGAAGTACCTGGCCAGCGAGAACAGAAGAGGGGCCCTCAGACTGCTCCCTTTAAACGAAGGCACCTCCATCGGCATGGTAACAGAGTGGTTAGCACTATGGCTTCACAGCTCCAGAGTCCCAGATTTGATTCCCAGCTTGGGTCACTGTCTGTGCGGAGTCTGCACGTTCTCCCCGTCTCTGCGTGGGTTTCCTCCGGGTGCTCTGGTTTCCTCCCACATTCCAAAGACCTGCAGGTTAGGTGGATTGGCCTTGATAAATTGCCTTTAGTATCCAAAAAGGTTGGTGGGGTTACTGGGTTAAGGGGATAGGGTGGAGGTATGGGCTTGGGTAGAGGGCTGTTTCCAAGGGCTGGTGCAGACTTGATGGGCTGAACGGCCTCCTTCTGCACTGTAAATTCTATTATCCGTCCCCACACCGACCTCTCCAGTGCCCACTTCCGTACCATGGCTGTGTTCGCCTCCCAATAATAATTCTGCAGACTCGACAGCGCCTGCAGCCACCCTCCCCCCCCCCAGCTGCCTGTCCCATTCCAGAACACCCTCCTGGCCCGGAGAACCCTACCCACCCACAGAAACCCCAGGATCATTTTATTCACCCTACTAAAAAAAGACTTGTGCATGAAAATCGGGAGATTCTGAAGCACGAGCAAAAACCTCAGTAGCACCATCTACCGTTTGGATCCTTCCAGCCAATGACAAAGCCAACACATCCCATATCCTAAAGCCCTCCTTCATTCCCTCCACCACTTTTGCCAGATTCACCTTGTGCAGCTGGGCCCAAGTCTGCGCCACATGTATCCCAAGATACCGAAAGCCCGCCCCTATCAACCAAAACGGCAACCTCCTTAAACTCCCCTTTGTCCCTTGGTGTTGGTCGGGAATACCTCACTGTTCATCATATTGAGCTGATATCCTGAGAAAAGACTAAACTCCCTCAAAATCCTCATAATCCTGTCAAAACTTTCACCCGGGTTTGCAACATGCAACAAGAGGTCATCAGCGTATAAACAGACTCGGTGCTCCACTCACCACCCCCACAAAACCCTAAGTGCCCTTGCCAACAGTTCAATCACTAGGGCAAAGAGCAAAGAGGAGAGCAGACACTCCTGCCTCGTCCCCCAATGCAACCCAAAATACTTTGCACTGACACTATTGATCCGCACACTTGCCTTAGGAGCCCTTTACAACAATCTCAAACCCCTGCCCAAACCCTAACAGCCCAACACCTCGAATAAGTATGGCCACTCCACATGGTCAAACATGTACTCCACGTCCATAGCAGAACCACCTCCACCTCCCGGCCCATCAGTTGACATTCAATAACCTCCGAACTTTTGCCGATAGCTGCCGCTCCTTCACAAACCCCATCTGGTCCTCCCCTATCACCCTGAGCACACAATTCTCTATCCGCACTGCCAGCACCTTCGCCAATACCTTTGCATCCAAATTTAATAACGATATCGGGCTGTACTACCCACACTGATCCCAGTCTTTATCTTTCTTTAAAATGAACGAGATGGATGCCTGACACAGTGTGGAAATGAAGAATGACAGCTCAGATTAGAACATAGAACATACAATGCAGAAGGAGTCCATTCGACCCATCGAGTCTGCACCGACCCACTTATGCCCGCACTTCTACCCTATCCCTGTAACCCAATCACCCCATCTAACCTTTTTGGTCACTAAGGGCAATTTATCATGGCCAATCCACCTAACCTGCACGTCTTTGGACTGCGGGAGGAAACTGGAGCACCCGGAGGAAACCCACGCAGACACGGGGAGAACGTGCAGACTCCGCACAGACAGTGACCCAAGCCGGAATCGAACCTGGGACCCTGGCGCTGTGAATCCACAGTGCTATCCACTTGTGCGTCCGTGCTGCCCAAGTGCTACCGAACGTCTCCGGGAAAGAGTTTACAAACTACTGAGGAAAATGATTAGTTGGTGAGAAAAGAGCAAATTGTAGCAGTGAACTGACTTACAAAATGATTGAGCAGATGCAGTGTGGGGGGTACCGTTATAGCAAGACCGTGAAATTGTGCAAGGTACTGATATTGCGAACGGCTCACTTTTTGAAGCTTTTTTTTCTTATATTCTACTTTATTTTGTTAAAATTGTGAAAAGCGATTAATTTTGAATTCACTTATCTCTTGGACACTTGAATCACTAAAGTTACCCCCATTTTTCCATGATTTGTATATTTGGATTGCATTTTGATAAGCTTATATTTTGCAGCAGAAGCGTTTCAAATTGACAGAGTCTTTGCCATAATTGGCATTATTCTGCGTAGTGTATCATTTGCTCATTGACTTGAATGTACAAATGGCATCTGCCTGAGCTGCTGACTTTACAAAATTCGTAATATATTTAAGCAACATTATTTAAAGTCACTTTAAGCATCTTAATGCTCAAGAGATGCATCGCTGGTTTCTTAAATGCAGGTACAGCTGTTTTCTTATCCAAGTTGGGACAGTTCACATTTACCCATTTACATTACAATCAACTCAGAAATGTCTTGTGTCTGCTTGCTCAGGAACGTTTCGTTTTGTGGAGGTTTTACAAATTCACTCAGAGGGAGAACTGGCAAGGTGCTGACATGATTTCATACCACACTGGCAATTCATTTCTATCATAAATTTCACAGGAGTTCTGGAGGCTGAAATGGTACCCATTACATCCATCTCACCTCAGCTCACCCTTATACTTTGAACACGTTATTTTTGTATCAGAATCTTCAGGGACCAAAAGGCACTCCTACAGCGGTTTCGTAGCGAGAAGGTTAAAATAGCAAGCTTTCAAACTGAGTGAACGGCACACTTTAATTGCAGTGTGAAATCAATGGTTTCCACTATCAGTACAATGTTAAGCATGATCACACACAATAGAGGCTTTGGGCTGCCACACATTGTCACTGCTGCGCTGGAATCACCTGGCTCATTTGCAGTATTCTTAATTTGGAATTAAAGAAGCAATCAGCTATGTCACGCTGAATTCAGTTTTGCATCAGCGACTAGTTTGGTGATTGACAAATGAGTGCAGAAGCTGTGCTTTGGCCGTCGGCCAAAGTAATTATTCAGGTTTTACCCTAAAGAGCTTCTTCTCCCGTATCCTCCCTTTCCAGGTTCATGTAGCAACAAAAAGAGCTGCAAGGTGGTCTTCCCAGAGCAGGAACTGAGGAAGCGTTTGACAGCCCAGCAGTACCATGTGACTCAGGAAAAGGGAACAGAGAGGTAGGACTGGATGGAGCGAGTGAGACATGTCTTTGAAATTGAATAATGCAGTGCCTTTCTTTCAGATGAGGTACAGATACTGAAGGGTCTGTGTGCTTGCAATCCTCGTCGGACTTCTTCCACCGGGCAGGAGATGCACACGCACGAAAAGGCTCATAAACAGCTCCTTCCCCGCTGTTACCAGACTCCTAAACGACCCTCTTATGGACTGATCTGATTAACACTACACCCCTGTACGCTTCATCCGATGCTGGTGTCTATGTATTTACATTGTGTACCTTGCGTTGTACTATTAGGTACTTTCTTTTCTTTTCTTTTCATGTACTTAATGATCTGTTGAGCTGCTCGCAGAAAAATACGTTTCACTGTACCTCGGTCCACGTGACAGTGAACAAATCTAATCCAATCCAATTGGTGCAACATGCCGTGTTTAGTTTGGTTACTCGATCAGGGCACCCACCTGTGCCTAACATGTGATTCAGGTCCCTTTCCAATACTTGATCGGACCCAGGTGCAGCACATGGCACGCAGGCTGCAGTTTCAGGAGGAATTTCTCATTCAGTATGTGGATGGACCGACTAGAGAGGGGACAAAACTTGACCTCGTCTTGGGAAATAAGGAAGGGCAAGTGACAGAAGTGCTAGTGAGGGATCACTTTGGGACAAGTGACCATAATTCCATTAGTTTTAAGATTGCTATGGAGAATGATAGGTCTGGCCCAAGAGTTAAAATTCTTAATTGGGGCAAGGCCAATTTTGATGGTATCAGACAGGAACTTGCAGAGGTAGATTGGGGGAGACTATTGGCAGGCAAAGGGACGGCTGGTAAAAGGGAGGCTTTTAAAAATGTGTTAACCAGGGTGCAGGGTAAGCACATTCCCTTTAGAGTGAAGGGCAAGGCTGGTAGAAGTAGGGAACCCTGGATGACTCGAGATATTGAGACTCTGGTCAAAAAGAAGAAGGAGGCATATGACGTACATAAGCAACTGGGATCAAGTGGATCCCTTGAAGTGTATAGAGATTGTCGAAATAGAGTTAAGAGGGAAATCAGGAGGGCAAAAAGGGGACATGAAATTGCTTTGGCAAATAATGCAAGGGAGAATCCAAAGAGATTCTACAGATACATAAAGGGGAAAAGAGTAACTCGGGACAGAGTCGGGCCTCTTAAGGATCAACAAGGACATCTATGTGCAGAGCCACAAGAGTTGGGTGAGATCCTGAATGAATATTTCTCATCGGTATTCACGGTGGAGAAAGGCATGGATGTTAGGAAACTAAGGGAAATAAATAGTGATGTCTTGAGAAGTGTGCATATTACAGAGGAGGAGGTGCTGGAAGTCTTAAAGCGCATCAAGGTAGATAAATCCCCGGGACCTGATGAAATGTATCCCAGGATGTTGTGGGAGGCTAGGGAGGAAATTGCGGGTCCCCTAACCGAGATATTTGAATCATCGGCAGCCACAGGTGAGGTGCCTGAAGATTGGAGAGTGGCGAATGTTGTGCCCTTGTTTAAGAAGGGCAGCAGGGAAAAGCCTGGGAACTACAGACCGGTGAGCCTAACGTCTGTAGTAGGTAAGTTGCTTGAAGGTATTCTGAGAGACAGGATCTACAAGCATTTAGAGAGGCAAGGACTGATTCGGGGCAGTCAGCATGGTTTTGTGCGTGGAAAATCATGTCTCACAAATTTGATTGAGTTTTTTGAGGGAGTGACCAAGGAGGTAGATGAGGGCAGTGCAGTAGACGTTGTCTACATGGACTTTAGCAAAGCCTTTGACAAGGTACCGCATGGTAGGTTGTTGCAGAAGGTTAAAGCTCACGGGATCCAGGGTGAGGTTGCCAATTGGATTCAAAATTGGCTGGACGACAGAAGGCAGAGGGTGGTTGTAGAGGGTTGTTTTTCAAACTGGAGGCCTGTGACCAGCGGTGTGCCTCAGGGATCGGTGCTGGGTCCACTGTTATTTGTGATTTATATTAATGATTTGGATGAGAATTTAGGAGGCATGGTTAGTAAGTTTGCAGATGACACCAAGATTGGTGGCACAGTGGATAGTGAAGAAGGTTATCTAGGATTGCAACGGGATCTTGATCAATTAGGCCAGTGGGCCGACGAATGGCAGATGGAGTTTAATTTAGATAAATGTGAGGTGATGCATTTTGGCAGATCGAATCAGGCCAGGACCTACTCAGTTAATGGTATGGCGTTGGGGAGAGTTATAGAACAAAGAGATCTAGGAGTACAGGTTCATAGCTCCTTGAAGGTGGAGTCGCACGTGGACAGGGTGGTGAAGAAGGCATTCGGCATGCTTGGTTTCATTGGTCAGAACATTGAATACAGGAGTTGGGACGTCTTGTTGAAGTTGTACAAGACATTGGTACGGCCACACTTGGAATACTGTGTGCAGTTCTGGTCACCCTATTATAGAAAGGATATTATTAAACTAGAAAGAGTGCAGAAAAGATTTACTAGGATGTTGCCGGGACTTGATGGTTTGAGTTATAAGGAGAGGCTGGATAGACTGGGACTTTTTTCCCTGGAGCGTAGGAGGCTTAGGGGTGATCTTATAGAGGTCTATAAAATAATGAGGGGCATAGATAAGGTAGATAGTCAACATCTTTTCCCAAAGGTAGGGGAGTCTAAAACTAGAGGGCATAGGTTTAAGGTGAGAGGGGAGAGATTCAGAAGGGCCCAGAGGGGCAATTTCTTCACTCAGAGGGTAGTGAGTGTCTGGAATGGGCTGCCAGAGGTAGTAGTAGAGGCGGGTACAATTGTGTCTTTCAAAAAGCATTTAGATAGTTACATGGGTAAGATAGGTATAGAGGGTTATGGGCCAAGTGCGGGCAACTGGGACTAGCTTAATGGTAAAAACTGGGCGGCATGGACTGGTTGGGCCGAAGGGCCTGTTTCCATGCTGTAAACTTCTATGATTCTATGATTCTACTCAGGGTAACCGAGGACAAGCCTGCAGTCTTTAAAGTCACCACTGGAGGTTTCCACCAAAAGGATGGTCCCTGAAGATACTGATACAAAAATAACGTGTTAAAAAGGAAACTAAAAGGAGCAGGAGTGCCTAATGTGACTCCACATTGAAACAGTGGATCTCTGCGGCCAATGCTTTGCTGTCTCGCGATAGAACATAGAACATTACAGCGCAGTACAGGCCCTTCGGCCCTCGATTTTGCGACGACCTGTGAAACCACTCTAAAGTCCATCTACAATATTCCCTTATCGTCCATATGTCTATCAAATGACCATTTGAATGCCCTTAGTGTTGGCGAGTCCACTACTGTTGCAGGCAGGGCATTCCACGCCCTTACTACTCTCTGAGTAAAGGACCTACCTCTGACATCTGTCCTATATCCATCTCCCCTCAATTTAAAGCTATGTCCCCTCGTGCTAGACATCACCATCCGAGGAAAAAGGCTCTCACTGTCCACCCTATCTAATCCTCTGATCATCTTGTATGCCTCAATTAAGTCACCTCTTAACCTTCTCTCTAACGAAAACAGCCTCAAGTCGCTCAGCCTTCCCTCATAAGATCTTCCCTCCATACCAGGCAACATTCTGGTAAATCTCCTCTGCACCCTTTCCAATGCTTCCACATCCTTCCTACAATGCGGCGACCAGAATTGCACGCAATATTCCAAATGCGGCCGCACAAGAGTTTTGTACAGCTGCAACATGACCTCATGGCTCCGAAACTCAATCCCTCTACCGATAAAAGCTAACACACTGTACCCCTTCTTAACAGCCCTCTCAACCTGGGTGGCAACTTTCAGGGATCTATGTACATGGACACCGAGATCTCTCTACTCATCCACACTACCAAGAATCTTACCATTAGCCCAGTACTCTGTCTTCCTGTTATTCCTTCCAAAATGAATCACCTCACACTTTTCTGCATTAAACTCCATTTGCCATCTCTCAGCCCAGCTCTGCAGCTTATCTATGTCCCTCTGTAACTTGTAACATCCTTCCGCACTGTCTACAACTCCACCGACTTTAGTGTCATATGCAAATTTACTCGCCCATCCTTCTACGCCCTCCTCCAGGTCATTTATAAAAATGACAAACAGCAGTGGCCCCAAAACAGATCCTTGTGGTACACCACTAGTAACTGGACTCCAGTCTGAACATTTCCCATCAACCACCACCCTTTGTCTTCTTCCAGCTAGCCAATTTCTGATCCAAACTGCTAAATCACCCTGAATTCCATGCCTCTGTATTTTCTGCAGTAGTCTACCGTGGGGAACCTTTTCAAACGCTTTACTGAAATCCATATACACCACATCAACTGCTTTACCCTCATCCACCTGTTTGGTCACCTTCTCAAAGAACTCAATAAGGTTTGTGAGGCACGACCTACCCTTCACAAAGCCGTGTTGACTATCTCTAATCAAATTATTCCTTCCCAGATGATTACACATCCTATCTCTTATAAACCTTTCCAAGATTTTGCCCACAACAGAAGTAAGGCTCACTGGTCTATAGTTACCGGGGTTGTCTCTAGTCCCCTTCTTGAACAAGGGGACAACATTTGCTATCCTCCAATCTTCTGGCTCTATTCCTGTAGACAAAGATGACTTAAAAATCAAAGCCAAAGGCTCAGCAATCTCCTCCATAGCTTCCCAGAGAATCATAGGATAAATCCCATCTGGCCCAAGGGACTTATCTATTTTCACACTTTCCAGAATTGCTAACACCTCCTCCTTATGAACCTCAAGCCCTTCTAGTCTAGTAGCCTGAATCTCAGAATTCTCCTCGACATCATTGTCTTTTTCCTGTGTGAAAAATATTCATTTAGCACCTCTCCTATCTCCTCGGACTCCAAGCAGAACTTCCCACTACTGTCCTTGACTGGCCCTACTCTTACCCTAGTCATTCGTTTATTCCGGACATATCTATACAAAGCTTTAGGGTTATCCTTGATCCTACCTGCCAAAGACTTCTCATGTCCCCTCCTGGCTCTTCTTAGCTCTCTCTTTAGGTCCTTCCTAGCTAACTTGTAACTCTCGAGCGCCTGAACTGAACCTTCATGTCTCATCTTTACATAAGCCTCCTTCTTCCTCTTGACAAGTGTTTCGACTGCTTTAGTAAACCTCGGTTCCCTTGCTCGACCACTTCCTCCCTGCCTGACAGGTACATACTTATCAAGGACACGCAGTAGCTGTTCCTTGAACAAGCTCCACATTTCCATTGTGCCCATCCCCTGCAGTTTTCCTCTCCATCCGATGCATCCTAAGTCTTGCCTCATCGCATCATAATTGCCTTTCCCCCAGATATAACACTTGCCCTGTGGTATATACCTATCACTTTCCATCACTAAAATAAATGTAATCAAATTGTGGTCACTATCACCAAAGTGCTCACCTACCTCCAAATCTAACACCTGTCCTGGTTCATTACCCAGTACCAAATCCAATATGGCCTCGCCTCTCGTTGGCCTATCTACATACTGCGTCAGGAAACCCTCCTACACACATTGGATAAAAACGGACCCATCTAAAGTACTCAAACTATAGCTTTTCCAGTCAATATTTGGAAAGTTAAAGTCCCCCATAACAACTACCCTGTTGCTTTCGCTCCTATCCAGAATCATCTTTGCAATCCTTTCCTCTACATCTCTGGAACTTTTCGGAGGCTTATCGAAAACCCCTAACAGGGTGACCTCTCCTTTCCTGTTTCTAACCTCAGCCCATACTACCTCAGTAGACGAGTCCTCATCAAACGTCCTTTCTGCCACCGTAATACTGTCCTTGACTAACAATGCCACCCCTCCCTCTCTTTTACCACCTTCCCTGAGCTTACTGAAATATCTAAACCCCGGCATCTGCAACAACCATTCCTGCCCCTGCTCTATCCATGTCTCCGAAATGGCCACAACATCAAAGTCCCAGGTACCAACCCATGCCGCAAGTTCACCCACCTTATTCCGGATGCTCCTGGCACTGAAGAAGACACACTTTAAACCACCTTCCTGCCTGCCGATACACTCCTGCAACTTTGAAACCTTACTCATGACCTCACTACTCTCAACCTCCTGTATACTGGAGCTACAATTCAGGTTCCCAATACCCTGCTGAACTAGTTTAAACCCTCCTGAAGAGCATTAGCAAATTTCCCTCCCAGGATATTGGTACCCCTCTGGTCCAGGTGTAGACCATCCCGTTTGTAGAGGTACCACCGACCCCAGACTGAGCCCCAATTATCCAGAAATCTGAAACCCTCCCTCCTGCACCGTCCCTGTAGCCACGTGTTCAACTGCTCTCTCTCCCTATTCGTCGTCTCGCTAGCACGTGGCACGGGTAACAACCCAGAGATAATAACTCTGTTTGTGCTAGATCTAAGTTTCCACCCTAGCTCCCTGAATTCCTGCCTTACATCCCTATCCCTTTTCCTACCTATGTCTTTGGTACCTATGTGGACCACGACTTGGGGCTGCTCCCCCTCCCCCTTAAGGATCCTGATAACACAATCCCACGGTCAGCCTGATACTTTTTCTCACCAGCTCATCTTCATCTTCGAGATGACCACCATGCCGGCATTTGACGGGTGACTGACTTCCGCCCAGTGCACCCTTTGCATCCTGATGATGGAAGGGGATATGTTTTTCCTGATGCTCCTGTCATGATATGCAAACATGCAACCAATGAACACTCAGAATAGGACACAACCCAATGGGCAGTCAGGACACTCAGAGGTGGCATCACCACAAGGGGGCATGACATAAACACTGTAAAAGGGATGAGGCACTCACACCCTGCCTCTTTCCACAGACAGACATCTGGAGAGTTAGACAGGGTTGATCAGCAGCATCACACCCCAGCACGTGGCTTAGAGCAAGCTGGTGTAGTCAGACTGAGTTACAGTTAGATTAGCAGAGAGTTGAACTCATTTGAGAATTGTGTTAATAGTTCAATAAACACGTTGAACTAATTTCAGAGTCTGGAGCATCCTGTAGTTAAGACTGCATCAAGTAGCAGCCTGTGTTATCCGAAGCAGCATAACACAACATGATACCAGGAGTGACTGTTCAATCTATTTAGTTCAACTCAGCAAGATCCGTGACAACCAGCTACTGAATACAGGCACAATGGACAAGAATCAGGCTCCTCATTAGCTCAGGACCACCGGCAATCTTAGTGCCAACTGGCGATCATTCAAGCAGAAATTTCAACTGTACGTGGAAGCACCCTACCTCATTGAAGGAAGTACCAAACCATCCTGGACAAATTCGACAGCCATTGCGAGGTGGACACCAACAAAATCTTCGAGCGCTACAACTTCAAGCAGAGGATGCAAGGTAAAGACGAATCCTTCAACTCCTATCTAACTAACCTGAGACTGCGAGCGCAATCCTGCAACTTCGGTGATATCACTGACTCCATGATCAGAGACCAAATCGTTTTTGGAGTTCACTCTGATCCTCTGCGAGAGCAATTGTTGAAAATCAAGCACATGACCCTGCCAGTCGCGATTGAAATGTGTACTGTGCATGAGCACTCTAAAAATCGCAATTCACAGTACAAAACGGCAGAAAGTGAAAAATAAGCTTCCCACAAGGTGGAGAGTGTTCAGGCCATCTCCCGGAAGCAGCGCCTCCACATTGACGAAAGCGGCCATTTTGCGCGCTCTTCCCGGGGTCCAACGCATGCGCAATGCGATCGGGAACACGAAGCGGCCGAAAACCGCACTGCGCAGGTGCAGACGTCCGAGCACCACACCGCGCATGCGCAATGACGTGTGCGAACTGCGGCACCGCCCATTTTTAAAACAAACTGCCCTGCAAGAGGCAAACGCTGTTTAAACTGTGGGAAACCAAACCACTATGCAGCCCTGTGCAGATCTGCGCCACCAGCGATCCCAATTCCGACAGTGGCGCATCAGAAGTGTGCAACACCGAATGCATGACCCTGATCCAGGCAGTGCGACGGATCCAGATGATGAATATCTGGACAACACTTACCGAGTGGGCATTATTACGAAGTGCAAATACGCCACACCCGACACATCGTGAGTCCAATCAATCCTGGCCGTGGATTCCGAGGACAAATGGCATGCAGTGATGAATGTCAATCCCTGCCCCATCCAGTTCAAACTGGACACAGGTGCCTCCGCCAACCTGATTTCGCAGGTGGACTTCAAGAGAATCAAGAAGCCCACCACAATCCTTCCAGCTGCCTGCAAACTCCTGGACTACGATGGAAACGCAATCAAGGCACTGGGGTCCTGCCATCTGCAGGTGTCCAGCCGACACTCAGAAGCAAGCTTATGCTTCGAAATTGTTAAACCAGACAGGGCGTCCCTGCTAGGTGTGCACGCCTGCAAGCAACTGAACCTCATTCAAAGGGTCTACACCACGATGCCGCCCATTCGGATCTTCAAGCCAGCATCAACGACATCCTAACCCAGTACCCAGATGTATTTAGCGGGATGGGCACGCTGCCGTACGAGTACAAGATTCTACTTCGGCCTGTTGCCAAGCCAGTGGTCCACGCACCATGACGTGTCCCTGCTCCACTGAGAGAGCGCCTGAAGGCAGAGCTCACGAGTCTACAACAAAAAGGCATCATCTCCAAGGTCACTGAACCAACCGACTGGGTCAGCTCGATGCTGTGCGTAAAGAAGCCTTCGGGGGACCTACGCATCTGCATTGGCCCCAAGGATCTAAACAAAAACATTATGCGGGAACATTACTCCATCCTGAAGAGGGAAGAAATCACGAGTGAGATGGCACACGCACGATTCTTCACAAAATTGGACGCATCCCAAGGGTTTTGGTAAATCCAGCAGAAGGCGCTGCACCTTCAACATGCCTTTTGGCAGATTCCGCTATTACCGAATGCCATTTGGCATCATCTCGGCATCAGAGATTTTCCATCGCATCATGGAACAGATGATGGAGGGAATAGAAGGGGTTTGTGTCTACATTGACGATATCATAATCTGGTCCCAACCTCAGAGGAACATGTGTCGCGACTCAAAAAAGTATTCCGACGCATACATGAACATGACCTCAAGCAAAACAGGTCCAAGTGCTGTTTTGGGACATCCACGCTGAAGTTCCTGGGTGATCAGATTTCACAACACGGTGTGCGCCCGGACACAGACAAAATTAAAGCCATCGAGGCAATGAAAGTCCCCGAGGACAAGAAGGCAGTACTGCGCTTCCTGGGAATGGTCAATTTCCTTGGCAAGTTCAGCCCAAATTTGGCCACACACACCACGGTCCTAAGCAACCTGGTGAAAAAAATCAACCGCCTTTGAGTGGAAGGCGGAGCACCGAACAGAGCGGCTGAAGCTGAAAGCCAAGCTCAGCACTGCACCCGTCCTTGCATTCTTTGACCGAGACCGAGAGACACAGATGCGAGTCAGGATGGCATTGGGGCGGTGTTGCTTCAAAGAGACGACACGTCATCCTGGGTACCAGTAGCATACGCGTCACGGGCAATGATACCCACTGAGACCAGATATACACAGATTGAAAAGGAGTGTTTAGGTCTTCTCACCGGCATCCTCAAATTGCATGATTATGTCTACGGCTTGCCAACATTTACTGTTGAGACGGATCAAAGTCCTCTGGTCCACATCATCCAAAAGGACCTGAATGACATGATGCCTCGTTTTGCAGAGAATTCTGCTCAAACTCCGGAGGTATGATTTCAATTTGGTGTACACACCTGGCAAGGAGCTCATCATCGCCAATGCATTGTCCCGCTCCGTCAACTCACCCAGTGAACCACTGGAGATCATCCAGCACATTGAATTGCAGGTACAACTGTGTGCAAGCACTATCCTGGCAACAGATGAGAAGATCGTTCTCATCCGAGAAGAGACGGCCAAAGACCCCCTGTTGCAGCGAGTCATCCACAACCTCAGCAATGGCTGGCAGAAAGGGCAATGCCCTCAATTCTACAACGTCAAGGACGACCTGACGCTGATCGACGGCATCCTGCTCAAGCTGGACAGGATAGTCATCCCGCTACGTCTCCAGAGCATGGTGCTGTGACAGATTCATGAAGGACACCTGGGCATAGAAAAGTGCAGACGCAGGGCCCGGCAAGCTGTCTACTGGCCCGGCATCAACCAGCACATCACGGAAATGGTCCTAAACTGTGAAACCTGTCAGAGGTTCCAACCAGCGCAGAGCAAGGAGACGCTCAACAACATGACCTAGAGACCTCCCGTGGTCCAAGGTTGGCATTGACCTATTCCACGCGAATGGTCGCGACTATATCTTAATCATCGATTACTTTTCAAACTATCCTGAGGTGCTGAAGCTGCCAGACCTCACCTCACGGACCGTCATCAAAGCGTGTAAAGAGACATTCTCACGGCATGGCATCCCGAACACCGTCATGAGCGACAATGGCCCGTGCTTCCACAGTCGAGAATGCTCCACGTTTGCCAAGAGCTACAATTTCAGGCATGTCACTTCCAGTCCGCACTATCCGCAGTCCAATGGCAAAGTCAAAAAAGAGGTGCACATCGTTAAGCAGCTCATCCGCAAGGCCTCCGACTCTGCTTCCGACATACACCTTGCACTACTTGCACACCGGGCGACTCCCTTGTCCACTGGCATGTCGCCAGCTCAACTGCTGATGAACAGGGTCCTGCGGACGCCACTTCCAGCCATACACCTGACCAACCTTGATCACCTCCCTGTGCTGCAGAAGATGCAGCAGCATCGCGACAGCCAGAAGCAGGGCTATGATGCCCATGCCACCGATCTGGACGTGCTATCCCTGGCAGACACAGTCAGGATCAGGATACTGGATGGTGGGTGGTCTGCTCCGGCTGTCGTTGTTCGACAGGCCGCGCCCAGATCCTATGTCATACGTATGGCTGATGGCTCCATTGTGCGAAGGAATCGAAGGGCACTGCGAAACGTTGCTTGTCCACAACCACTTTCCCCTCCATTTCCACATGTCGAATTGCCACCTCCAGACACCTCGAACCACGAGGCCACCAGTCGTGCCTCCCACTCGCCTGTCAAGACACCATCATCCCCTCCACCACCTCTCTGGCGGTCGACGAGGATCAGACGCAAGCCTCCGAGACTGGACTTATGAGCATTTGTTTTGTTTGTTCTGTTCTGTATTCCTCAGTCAGTCAACATTAGACAGACACATTCACATGTCTATACATCTTTAAAAAAAAAGGGGCAGATGTCATGATAAGCAAACGTGCAACCAATGAGCACTCAGAATAGGACACAACCAATGGGCAGTCAGGACACTCAGATGTGGCATCAGCACAAGGGGGCATGACATAGACACTATAAAAGGGATGAGGCACTCACACCCTGCCTCTTTCCACAGACAGACATCTAGAGAGTTTGACAGGGTTCGTCAGCAGCATCACACCCCAGCATGTGGCTTAGAGCAAGCTGGTACAGTCAGACTGAGTTACTACAGTTAGATTAGCAGAGAGTCGAATACATTTGAGAACTGTGTTAATAGTCCAAAAATACACATTGAACTCATTTCATAGTCTGGAGCATCCTTTAGTTAAGACTGCATCACGTAGCAGCCTGCATAACACAACAGCTCCCACTTGCCAGTTGTGACACCGCTGTCTGCGGTTGTTGCTAGGCCCGTGCCAAAACCTATCCCATGGCTTCTCTGCTATGTTTAAAACAGCGTCCACATATTTAAACCTGTCACTTTGCTGCTAGAGATCATGTAGATACAATAACTAAGCATATTGCCTTTGCTAATATGATTGATAACAAAACGTTGTGGAATTCCTTTGGACTCTTTGTTCCACTTTGGGGGTGACAAAGTAGGAGTGCTGAGTGCAGTCTATTCCTTTGCAAGTCTCTCTCCAGATACTAGAATAAGCTAAACACTGAGGGAAAATGGACCACTGCCAGTGAGCAGTTTGAAGGTGGTCATTGTGTGTTCCAACGTTTGGCTGCCAAAGGAAGGTAGCGTAATTAAGCCTGTTTTTGAAGCACATATGGAGAAAGTATTTATTGGCTCATTTGCCGTTGGAATGTCAAAAATGTTCAGTAACTACGCTCACATGTCTGTAGTCCTTGGAACCTAGCTCTCAGTGCTGTTTTCAAAGAAATACTCGCCCTCTTCCAAGGCTGTATTTAGTGAAAGCCTTGGGCCTCCCAGCTGATTTTAGTGCCAAGTTGACGGGACAAGGCGAACCCTTTTTGTCCATTTTAGACAGAGGACCCTGGTACACGTATTCAAGAACCTCTAATCCAAATTTATCAATGATGTAACCGCTTGTTTCTATTCACGCTCCGCAAAATGCTCTTTACCACACTTGGGGCTCCCAGTTAATAGGCTTCACTTTCCTCCTGTCACAATATACTGTTTGAATTTACTGAATGTATGTCGTCTGCTTAGAAACACCAGAAGTGCTTTGGCAGCAGACCTTAACCTCTGAGCTTCCAGCCAAACCGCGTTCTGTTGTGTACTGAACCAACAACGATTCAGCACGCACAATTGCCCGGAAATTATCAAGTCATTTTTTTTTTTAAAAAGGATCCCTGTTGGTAAAAATGGAAACTAGTTGTGGAGGTGGGAAAGAGGGCGAAGGGATAACGTACAGCTTTACCAGTGAAACATAAAGTTACTTTATTGCCAATAAAAAAAGGTGCTTTGTAATTCACGCCACTCAGTAACATTTTCTCTTGCAGTGCCTTTATGGGAGAGCTCACGTTGAAGAAAGACAAAGGGACATACGGTTGTGTTGTTTGTGGGGCTCCCCTTTTTACGTAAGTGCAAAAATGATATGTCAATTACGGGCGGATTGGTTATTGAATTTTAGAGCCAAGCATGCACTCAAGGACTTAAACCATTCTATAAAAACGTGATGCAAATATCGGTGTTTGTTATTGCTCTTCAATCCTGTCCCCAGGTTGCTGCCTCTGATCTTTATGAACTGAAGTGCATAACAATACGTTTTGGGGGAGGGGCAAGTAAAAAGTAACTACAAGACCCCCAAATTATCATAAACTTTAAAAGCTAAACAAAAACAGGTGGCAGGATGCAGTGTTTAGCATAATAAAGCTCCTTCTACTCATCAAATGTATTGAGCAGTTGAAAAGGAATGTAGTGGATTGATAATAAAACTGTCCAGATTACCACTTACCTTTAAACATTCAGGGTTCTGCAGCAACTTGGTTAATATTGAAGGTCATCTGGATTTAATCGACTTTAGAGCCTTTTCATTTATGGTATGATTCCCTCTTGACTATTGTTAGCATTTAGCTGCCCTTAAGTGTATTTTCTTTACAAGTGGTCAGCAATTCTGCTGACCAAATCTATTAATGAAATAATATATTGGCTGCATTTTTTATTTAGTTCTGGGTTGAATATGTCTGACTAAATGGATATGATATTGTTTTGGCGATGCTTTGCTTAATTTTATATTCATTTGTTACATTTAGGGGACAAGATCTTTTTTATTGTCATTCGAGAACCAGTCCCTGAGGGTGTGAGCTACTGATTACCTCTGCAAGGTTTCTTGCACCCTCAGACCACATAGAACACTGTACAGGTTGACCTATTGCACATGAATCAAGGCAATGGCTGACGAGCCTAATGAAATATCCTACGCTTTTTTTGTTAAGTTGTAGAGACTGAGACTTATGCGAAAGTGATACTGGATTAGATCTCATTAATATTTCAGCGAGTTGCGTTTTTAAAACATTTGAAAGAACATTCAAAATCTGATCCTCAACAGTTCTATTTATGTAGAACCTTTCTAAAATCGTCCCACGGTCTTTCATACGACTGTTTCGAAACCAGATTTGACACCGAGCCTTGTCAGGAAATATAAAGACAAATGACCATAAGCTTGGTCGACGGAGCAGGTCTGAAGATGCCTCTCGAAGGAGGAGAAAGAGGTGGGGTGTTTAGGAAGACAATTCCAGAGTTTAGGACCAAGTTGAAAGCACCGCTGCACGAGAGGCCAGGGATGGAGGTGCAAAGTTTTCTCAGAGGGTTGTAGGAATGAAATAGATTACAGAGAGAGGCGACTGAGGCCATGAAGGAGTTTGAGAATGAGGATTTTGAAGTTGAGATGTTGTTTGGCCAGGAGCCAGCATAGGTCAGCGAGTGCAGAGACAATGGGTGAGCAGGACTTGGTATGAATTTGGATACGAGCAGCCGAATTTTGGATAAGCTCAAGTTTAACATTTACATTTTTTTTTATTTACCTCAGATGTAATGCACAAAACTGGAAATGATGCATGATATAATTTAGCTGATATGTACTAAGTGCATTGTTTTCAGATAATTGGGGGATGGTTTGGATAATTTTGGTGGCCGTTTGATGAGGTTAAAAGGTTGTTTTCGCAGTTTTCATACGGGAGCCACCTTGCGCGCGACCATTCACTCCATGGCCGTCACCAGAAGCTCTGTTTTCAGATAACTGGCTGTTGACCAAAACTTAGGAAAGTTGCAATTATTGTTTCATCGTCCTTCTGTATGAATATTTATTTATCTTGCACCAAGCAATAGACATGAGCGTGCACTATGGCGGTCACTACTGTAAATTAACAACATTACCACCCAAGACTAAACTAAACCGATTCATTTATAAGGTCCTGGTGATTTGAAAGCTTCAGGCCTGTAACTTCCTGGCTCCCCCGTGTCAGAATTAGGAGGTACGCTAAAGATGTGCTGGGGAATCCCTCCGGGAAGTTCCCAGGTGAGCATTTGTATTGCAATTGTCCAGAAGCGCTAACTTTCCCTTGGACAATTGCGCTGGAAACCATCCGACAAAATGATTGAAATCAGTAACTTTGCATGGTTCTGCCAGTGATACACTAATGGTTACTCTGAAAGAGTTTGAAAAAATAAAAGCGCTAAATTGGCGGCACAGTGGTTAGCACTGCTTCCTCAAACTACAGGGACCCAGGTTCAATTCCGACCTATCTGTGCGGTGTTTGTACTTTTTCTCCGTGACTCTGTGGGTTTTCTCCGGGTACTCCGGTTTCCTCCCTGAATCCAAACGTCCAGATTAGGTGGATTATCCACGTTAAATTTCCCCCTAATAATAAAAATAATCTTTATTAGTGTCACAAGTAGGCTTATGTTAACACTGCAATGAAGTTACTGTGAAAAGTCCTAGTCGGCACACTCCGGAACCTGTTCAGGTATATGGAGGGAGAATTCAGAATGTCAATTCACCTAACAAGCACGTCTTTCAGAACTTGTGGGAGGAAACCGGGGCAGCCGGATGAAACCCACGCAGACACGGGAAGAATGTGCAGACTCCGCACAAACAGTGACCCAAGCTGGGAATCGAACCTGGGACCCTGGAGCTGTGAACAACAGTGCTAACCACTGTGATTCACTGCCTCTTGTTCCACTTCATCCTTTACTGTTCAACCTTGGATGATCTCCTGCACAGTGGACCCTAGCCTCATGACATAAGAAATAGGAGCAGGATCAGACATTCATTGAGACCATAGCTAATCCTTTATCCCAATTCCACACTCTGCCCTATCCCTACTCCCTATAGAGTACCCAAAAATCTTACTGATCTCATCCTTGAACATATTCAATGACTGAGCATGTAGGGTATAGAATTCCAAAAATTTACAGGGAAGAAATTTCTCCTCATCTTTGTCTGAACCAGCCAGCGAGAATAATCGAGTTTAATTTCCAGGGAGGGGCATGTTAGGTGAGGTTGCAGGTTACAGGGTGAGGGCCTAGGTAGGGTGCCCTTTCAGAGGGTCGGTGCAGACTCGATGGGCCGAGTGACCTCCTTCTGCACTGTAGGGATCGATCCCCACACAGAACTCTCCCCAAACCCCCATGTTTGACCTGACACCCACAACCCAATTAGATCTCAACCCCCGCCCCACTTCTCCCTGGCCTGTTATTTTCAGGGGGACCTTTAAACTTACCAGCTTTGCAGCAGCTAGTGCCATAAAAAAGGAGACATGTTCTCCTTCAATTCAATTCTTTTAGTCTGTATTATTCCAAGCCATCATTGCAGCCATGAATCAGGGTTGGTTGCCCCCACAATCAAAATCCCGAAAGGTACATACATCATGAAAATGTTTTAAATATTGCCCTGCTTATAGGCTATTAACGCTGCAATAAGGAAAGCAATTTAACTCAAATTAATTTGGATGCAATAAACTTCCAAAGATATTCTCCTAACCATTCGACCAATTATAGTTGCTGTTTTATGTGTTGCAAATGTTGATTGACAAACTGGAGATTCCAATCGGCTTCAGACTGGAATATTCCATCTTCTCCACCTCTTACATCATGATTTTCGGATAACTAATCCCAATATTATTCATTTTTTTTACGATGTAAAATGTATACGTTCAAATTTATTTGGCTGGGAACAAATCAAATATCTGTTCAATGGTATGTGTGCAGTGCACGTGTTTGCAGATTGCTTTTAAAGCCGGTAACTATCTATGATTATTTACATTCCATTGCCAACCCATTCAACTCTACATGGATAAAGACATCAGGAACCTTTTGCCATAATTGATTCAGCATATTTGTCTTTGTTGCAAATCTGTCTCAGGTAGCAGTGGGACTCCAGGACATCTGTAGGCCCCGCGTTTAGAAGAAGGTAGCTATTTTGGATTTGAGAGCGAGGGGATGAGCGATACTTGGTAAATGTTTTACCTTGGGTTTCTTCTTAACCAAGGACAATCAATGAGAGACTAGGGAGACCGAGGCAAATCCACTCACTCCTGGAGTTGCATATTCAAAAGAAAACTGTATTCTGGGCTAGAAGCTCTGGATTCGAGTCCCACGTCAGGACTTGATGGCCATGGAAGGTGCACTCTTTTTTAAAAAATATATATTTATTAAAGTTTTTTAGCACAATTTTTCTCCCTTACAAACAATAACCCCCCCCCCCCGTAACAAAATAACAAGAAATCGCACAGAGCAAGATATATACATGGCAAAATGATATGTTTACCTAGCTTTGTACACTGGCTCTCTCCCGCACGTGCCAGTTTCCCCAACCCTTCATGTTATCTCTTGCTCATCCACCCTCCCAGGCCGCCCCCTCTCCCTCCATCACCCATTTGCGGATCATCGCCACATTTTCTGCCCAGTAGTAGCTCCCTAGGTTTGGCAGCGCCAACCCTCCTCGACCCCTACTTCGTTCCAGGAACCCTCTCCTTACCCTCGGGGTCCTATTCGCCCACACAAACCCCATTATACTCCTACCAACTCTCTTAAAAAAGGCCTTGGTGGTCATGATGGGAAGGCACTGAAACACAAACAGAAACCTCGGAAGGACCACCACTTTGACCGACTGCACTCTACCCGCCAGCGAGAGTGGTAACATGTCCCATCTTTTGAAGTCGTCCTCCATTTGCTCCACCAACCTCGTCAGTTTCAGTTTATGTAGGGCCCCCCAACTCCTGGCTATCTGGATCCCCAGATACCAAAAGCTCCCCTCCGCCCTCCTCAGCGGTAGGTCCCCTATCCCTCTTTTTTGGTCCCCTGCCTGTAATACAAAGAGCTTACTCTTCCCTACATTGAGCTTATAGCCCAAAAACTCCCCAAACTCCCTTAGAGTCTGCATGACATCCACCATCCCCTCCATTGGATCCGCCACGTACAGCAACAGGTCATCCGCATATAGCGACACCCGATGCTCTTCTCCCCCTCGGACCACCCCCCTCCATTTATTAGACTCCCTCAATGACATGGCCAAGGATTCGATCGCCAATGCAAACAACAGGGGGGACAGGGGGCACCCCTGCCTCGTTCTTCGGCACAGCCGAAAGTACTCCAACCTCCGCTGGTTCGTCACTACACTCGCCACCGGGGCTCTGTGAAGGAGCTTAACCCAACTGATAAACCCTCCCCCGAACCCAAACCTACGCAGCACCTCCCAGAGGTACTCCCACTCTACTCGGTCAAAGGCCTTCTCCGCGTCAATAGCTGCCACTATCTCCGCTTCTCCCTCCTCCGATGGCATCATTATCACGTTTAAGAGGCGCCGCACATTAGTGTTTAATTGCCTGCCCTTTACGAATCCCGTCTGGTCCTCGTGGATCACCCCCGGGACACAGTCCTCGATCCTCGTGGCCAGCACTTTTGCCAGCAACTTAGCATCCACATTGAGGAGCGAGATCGGCCTGTACGATCCACATTGCAGTGGGTCCTTGTCCCGCTTTAGGATCAAAGAAATTGTCGCTTCCGACATTGTCGGGGGCAGGGTCCCCTCCTCTCTTGCCTCATTAAAGGTCCTCACTAGTAGCGGGGCCAACAGGTCTACGTACTTCCTGTAGAACTCCACAGGGAACCCGTCCGGTCCCGGGCCTTCCCCGCCTGCATGCTCCCCAAACCCTTGCTCAGCTCCTCCAACCCAATCGGTGCCCCCAAGCCAGCCACCTCTTGCTCCTCCACCCTCGGGAATCTCAGTTGGTCTAGGAATCGTCTCATCCCCTCTTCCCCCGCTGGGGGCTGGGATCTGTACAGCTCTTCATAAAAGGCCTTAAATACCTCTTTATTTTCGTTGCACTCCGAACCGTGGCTCCCCTTCCATCTTTGACTCCCCCTATTTCCCTCGCTGCCATCCTCTTATGGAGCTGGTGTGCCAGCATCCGACTAGCCTTTTCCCCATACTCGTAGGTCGCCCCATGCGCTTTCCTCCACTGTGCCTCCGCCTTCCCTGTGGTCAACAGGTCAAACTCCGTCTGGAGCCGTCGTCTTTCCCCAAGTAATCTTTCTTCCGGGCCTCTGTGTATCTCCTGTCCACTCTCAAAATCTCCCCCACGAACCTCTCCCTTTCCATGCCCTCTGTCTTCTCCCTATGAGCCCTGATGGAGATTAGCTCTCCACTGATCACCGCCTTCCACGCCTCCCATACCACCCCCACCCTCACCTCCCCGTTGTCGTTGGCTTCCAAGTACCTTTCGATACACCCCCTCACCTTCCCACACACCACCTCATCTGCCAGCAGTCCCACATCCAGCCGCCACAGCGGGCATTGGTCCCTCTTCTCTCCCAGCTCCAGTTCCACCCAGTGCAGGGCGTGGTCCGAAACGGCTATGGCCGAATACTCCGTCCCCGCCACCCTCGGGATGAGCGCCCTGCCCAGAACAAAAAAATCTATCCGGGAGTAGGCTTTGTGCACATGGGAGAAATAATAAAATTCCCTGGCCTGCGGCCTTGCAAACCGCCATGGGTCCACTCCCCCATCTGATCCATAAACCCTCTAAGCACCTTGGCCGCCGCCGGACACTTTCCAGTCCTTGATCCGCAGCTGTCCAGTGCTGGATCCAACACTGTATTGAAGTCCCCTCCCATTATCAGGCTTCCTATCTCCAGGTCCGGAATGCGCCCCAACATGTGCGCTCCTCCCTCACCCTCCAGTCCCCCAGCTGGGGGACCCCCGTCCCGACCACCTCTTCTGTGTCCCATTCCCTTTCGGCCAGTGCAGCAGCAACCCTTCCCCCCCCCCATTCCCCCCTCCCCTCCCCCCGCTAGACCCCTGTCTAGCTTTTTTGCTCCCCCCATGTCACTCCCGTAAGTCAGCTGACACCTGGTGACCCCGGCTTCCCCTGCCGTCCCATTGACCTCCCTGTGTGGGAGTCTCCCAATCAATATGCGTTCCTTCGTTCCCCTTCCCGCCTTTCTTCCCACGCGCGGGAAAACCCCCGCGCTTTCCAAAGCCCGCCCCGCCCCCTCTGGCGCAGCTCCTGTCACGGCCTTGTCTCTCTCCCCCAGCCCATGTAACATTTCCTGCGCGTGATTGACCCCCTATATACAACAACCATCACACATCAAACCTCAAACATCCCCCCCACCCTCACAAACCCTCAGTTAGAGTCCAACTTTCCGGTTTGTATGAAGGTCCACGCCTCTTCAGGCATTTCAAAATAATAGTGTTGGTCCTTGTATGTGACCCACAGTCGCGCTGGCTGCAGCATTCCGAATTTCACTCCTTTCCGGTGCAACACCGCTTTGGCCCGGTTGAAACCCGCTCTCCGCTTTGCAACCTCCGTGCTCCAGTCCGGGTATATTCGGATCTCTGCATTGTCCCACTTACTGCTCCGCTCCTTCTTGGCCCATTTCAGGACCCTCTCTCTGTCCGTGAACCGGTGAAATCTCACCACCATCGCCCTTGGTGGTCATTTCCCTTGGGCTTCCTCGCCAGCACTCGGTGTGTCCCGTCCAGCTCCAGCGACCTCGAAGGGGCCTCAGCGCCCATTATCGCCCCGAGCATCGTGCGCGCGTATGCCCCGGCATTGGCCCCCTCCACTCCTTCAGGGAGACCCATGATCCGCAGATTCTTTCTCCTCGACCTGTTCTCCAGGTCTTCGAGTCTTCCTGCCCACCTCTTGTGTAGCGCCTCGTACCGCTCCACTCTCACCGCCAGGCCCAAGAGCCCGTCCTCATTCTCACTGACTCTTTTCTGTACCTCCTGGATCTTTACCTCGTGGGCCTTCTGGGTCATCCCTAGTCCTTCAATTACCGCCAGCATAGGTGCCAGCATCTCCTTGCGCAGCTCCTCGAAGCAGCGCTCGATGAACTCCTGCCGCTCCGGCCCGCACTCCGCTTTGTCCCCGGCCGCCGCTTCTCCCGCTGCTCCAATGCCGCTTTTTTGTCCGTTGCACTTCTGGTCCAGTCCATAAAGTTGGAGGGGGACCTCTCTCTTCCCTTCCCCACGGGTTGTCTTCGAAAAAATTCCGTTGGGGCTCCTCTAGCGAGCCCGAAAGTCCGTAATAGCGGGAGCTGCCGAATCGTGCGGCTTAGCTCTGCACAGCCGCAACCGGAAGTCTCTGGAAGGTGCACTCTTAATGTGACCAAACAGGTTGATTATCAGCCTGTGAGTCCTTCCAATGTGTCAGATACCAGGCGGTAAAAGCGGGAGAGTTTCCTGGTTAGCCGTACTAAGGCAATGGCAGACCACTGCAGTACTTTGTCAAGTGTAATCATGGACCGATCCATGGTTGCCAATGTCCTCTTGGGGCACCGTACCTCAAGGAAGATGAGGCAATGCATGTATAGAGGAATGTCAGAGAGCCGGAAGCAGAGAATTGGGATAAGTGAATGCTTTTCAGCTTGATCAGATTTCAGATAGTGATGTGCCTCCGGATCTATTCTGGGATCACTTTTGCTTTCAACTAAAACTTATTTACAGGGGCAGCATGGTAGCATTGTGGATAGCACAATTGCTTCACAGCTCCAGGGTCCCAGGTTCGCTTCCGGCTTGGGTCACTGTCTGTGCGGAGTTTGCACATCCTCCCCGTGTGTGCGTGGGTTTCCTCCCACAGTCCAAAGATGTGCAGGTTAGGTGGATTGGCCATGCTAAATTGCCCTTAGTGTCCAAAATTGGCCATAGTGTTGAGTGGGGTTGCTGGGTTATGGGGATAGGGTGGAGGTGTGGACCTTGGGTGGGTTGCTCTTTCCAAGAGCCGGTGCACACTCGATGGGCCGAATGGCTGCACTGTAAATTCTATGAAAAAAATACAGAGTGCCAAGGCGCTTCTCTGGAGTATGACAAAACAAAATATACCATTGACCCACATAAGGGGATAGTAGGGCGGATCAAAGAAATAATAATGAGTGTGTTAAAGCAGGTGGAGAGATCTAGGGAGGGAATTCCAGAGGAAGGAAACTCTGCAAATGAAAACATGGTCATCAGTGGGAAATTATAATTGGGAATGCACAAAAACACAGAATTGGAGGAGCGCAGGTATCTCGGAGGGTTGTGTTGTAGGGGAATAGAGATAGGGATGGAAAGGCCATGGAGGGATATAAAAACAAAGATGAGAATTTTAAACTCAAAATATTGGGATCCAACGAAGGTCAGCAAGCTGAGGGGCGATGGGGAACCAGACTTGCTGTGAGTTAAGACACGAGCTGAGTTTTGGATGACCTCAAGTTTAATGAGAGTCGAGTGCAGGGAGACCAGCCAGCAATGCATTGGAATTCAAGTCTAGACGTGAATAAGAGTTTCAGCCTCTTCTGAGCTGAGAAAGAGGTGAAGTCAGAGGTGCAAATAGGTGGTCATTGTGATGGGATGACTATGAATCAGAAACTCACCTGAGGGTCAAATGTGACACAAAGTTGTGAACGGACTGGCTTAATCCCAGACTGTGGCCAAGGAGAGAAATGGAGTCAGTAACGAGGGAACAAAGTTTTGTGTAGAGACTGAAGACAATGCCTTCAGTTTTCCCAATATTGAATTGGGGGAAACTTCCAATACTGGATGTCAGATAAGCAGTCTGATAATTTAGCAACAGTGGAGTTGTTAGGAGAGGTGTTGTTCAGCTAGATTTTGGATGTCATCAGCATATATGCGAAAATTAACTCTGCACCAAGGGCCAGCACCTAAATGGTTGCAGGAGGCCAAAGGTAGAACTTTGGGGAACATCAGAGTTAACTGTGCCAGAGCAAGAAGAGAGGCCATTGCAAGTGATTCTCTGGCTACAAGAATGGAACCAGTTGAGGGCAGTTCCACCCAACTGAATGACAAATGCTTTTGGTGTGAAATCATGGAGGAGAGATTCCTCCATTTTCTAGCTGCAAGAAAGCAAGGCAACAGGACTGTGAAGAACTAAAGATGGATCATTTTAAACAAAGAAAATACTGAAATCGGGAACAAAGCAGTGTAAAGATGATTTATTGGGGTATGGTTTTGTTAATTATGCCAATGCAAGTCGGGATGCAAAGCCCATGGGAGGGATTCTCCGTTTTAGCGGAGTGTTGATGCCGTCGTAAAGGCTGGAGCGTTTTACGACTGCGTCATCTGGCCTCTAGGAGCAGCGATCCCCCAACTCACAAGGGGCCAGCACGCGGCTGGAGCGCCTCGCGCAGCTCCAGCTGCCGATACGGGCCTCAGCACTTACGACCGCGGGTCTGCGCATGCGCGCCATGGCCGGCATAGGTCCGCGCATGTGCGCCACGGCCGCCTCCGTGCTGGCCCCCATGCAACATGGCGGAGCCCTACAGGGGCCCGGTGTGGAGGAACATAGGACCCCCCCGGAATGAGCCCACCCGCCGATCGGTAGCCTCCGATCGTGGGCCTGGCCACCGTGGAGGCCCCCCCCCTCGGAGTCGGATCTCTCCCCCCACCAGGACGGCCCCCGCAGCCAGAACGCTGAGGTCCTGCCGGGTAGGACCACACGCGAACGACGCCGGCTGGATTCGCCGGAACTCGGCAGCCACTTGGCCCGTTGAGCGCGGATAATCGCCGGGGGAACCCACTTTCAGTGGCGGCCGCGCCGGCAAGATTGGCGCCGATTCTCCGGTCGCCAGAGAATCAGTGGCTCGGAGCGGCGTGGCTGGATTCGAGCCCCTCACCCCGCCGATTCACCAACCCGGCGTGGGTTCGGAGAATCCCACCCCATGTGTGTTATATGCAGGGAAGTACTGGCAAATGAAAGTTTAAAACCCTCAAAACTTAAAAGGCATTTGAAGACTAAGCAAGGCGAGGTTGAGGACAAACCTCCTGATTTCTTTCCAAGAATGCAGTGAGAACTTAAATCATCATCTGAAGAACTTAGCAGAAATGTGACATTGAATGTCAAAGCAAGTGAGATTGTGAGGACCAAGCAGGCTCACCTGTCGCATTAAAGGAAAACGCATATGGCATGGGTCGGGAAGTTCAGCGGTGTGGGTTGCGACGTTTCTCCAGCGTGGGTCACAAGGTTCGGCGGTGTGGGTCACAAAGTTCGGCGGTGTGAGTCACAAAGTTCGACGGTGTGGGTCAGAAAGTTCGGCGGTGTGGGTCAGAAAGTTCGACGGTGTGGGTCAGAAAGTTCGACGGTGTGGGTCAGAAAGTTCGGCGGTGTGGGTCAGAAAGTTCGACGGTGTGGGTCAGAAAGTTCGACGGTGTGGGTCACGAAGTTCAGCGGTGTGGGTCACGAAGTTCGGCGATGTGAGTCGTTAAGTTCGGCCGGCGTTGGTCGAGGAAGAGACATGTTCAGATCACGCTGAAACCAATAGAGCCTCGCAGCCAATAAGGGAATGGGAGCCAAATGCCCCTCCTGCATTCCGAACCCACCAGTGAAAAGAGAGCCAAGTGGAGAGAAAGGAAGAGAATCTGCCCCAGCTTAAAAAAAAAACTGCCCAGGCTGTCGCAGGATTAAGCCAAATTTAATAACTTAGAAAGAAGCAAAATAAATAATGAATGCCAAAATGAAACCCAAAACAATTAGCCTATCCTCAATCTAAATGTGGACTGAACTGACCCAACCACCTGCCCATCCCTACCCTCGCTCCAGCCCCACTCATCCTCCCCAAAACCAAAAGGAGTAAAACTGAGCACAAATCACATTCCTCATAAATAACTCAATACGATACAACTAGATCAGGATAATCAACAGCACAGGTCATCACGCTCACATTTTGTTATTCTCTGCAGGAGAAAAGACACCAACAAATAGTCAGCAACATGGTCAACAGAGAGCAACGTCCAGGATTACATAATCATAGAATCCCTACAGTGCAGGAGGCCATTCGACCCATTGAGTCTGCACGGCCCTCTGAAAGAGCACCCTACCTAGACCCACCCCCCCACCCTATCCCTGTAACCCCATAACCTACCTAACCGTTTGACACTAAGGAGCAATTTAGTATGGCCAATCCACCTAACCTGCACATCTTGGACTGTGGGAGGGAACCGGAGCAGCCGGAGGAAACCCACGGAGACGTAGGGAGGAAGTGCAACTCAACACAGCCACCCAAGGCTGGAATTGAACCCAGGTCCTTGGTGCTGTCAGGCAGCAGTGCTAACCACTGTGCCACCATGCAAACCTGCAGGGAAATTTGCAGAATAAAGACATCTTCCATGTTGCACAACAAGGAAAACGGCAGGATCAACAAGCACTCTTCAGGATCTTCCAAGGATTCCATTGATCGAATCCTGAGACACCATCACTCCCACTATGCCCTCTCTCCGAGACCCAAGAGGTCCATAACTAGGCCCTGGCCAGGATGAATGACCTGGAGTGCTCGGCGATTCCCAACCCATCACGCCCCCATCTTGGGGAAGGCATGGTAGCACAGTGGTTATCACTGTGGCTCCACAGCACCAGGGTCCCAGGTTTGATTCCCTGTCTGTGCGGAATCTGCACGTTCTCCCTGTGTCTGCGTGGGTTTCCTCCGGGTGCTCCGATTTCCTTCCACAAATCCCGAAAGACGTGCTGTTGGGTCATTTCAACATTCTGAATTCTCCCTCCATGTACCCGAACAGGTGACTAGGGGTTTTTCACAGTAACTTCATTGCAGTGAAAATGTAAGCCTACTTGTGACAATAAAGATTATTATTTCAAGCACCGAGAACTGGACAAGGAACCAGCGATGGGTGAGCCAGACCGAACACCGGTCCTCGAAGACGGGATACATTGTGCTCCATTGAATCTGATGCACCCAACCACAAATCAGGATTACCAAAGCATGGCAGCCAATCTTCGAACACAATCAGGAACTTGTTTCTCCCCTCTCGCCAGGGACCGGGCTCAGGGACACACCCCACCCGGCTCACCTCTCCGTGGACGGACACCAGGCAACAGGACTTCGACAACACATATCTCACCAGGGAAAGTGCTCTTTCAAAATGCAAGAACCTCCTCTTGCGCCTCTATCCCTCTTCATGTAAGTACCCCGCAATTCTTCAAAGTGAGCTTTAATGGCCTGACCCACAGGGCCGAAAACCTCAGCCAAGCCAAGAACTTTGATGGCGGCCATCATCCAGATATGCACAGCAGCACCATGCGAGGGCAGCAACTGCGCCACTTCAAGCTGGACCCCACCCCGGCCCTCTCTGACTGCCGTGAAGAAATTACCAGAGCCACAGCACACGCCAATGTAATCCAAAAAGAGGCGAACATGAAATGTGCACCAGGATAAAATGACGGATTAAATAGAGGGTGAGCGGAGCCGGAGCTCACGGAAACACAACATCACATGACTCCCCCGACCCGGGAAATAAATTCTGGAGACTGGGAAGTACATAACTATTGCCACGTTGGGGTGAGAGGAGGGGGAAATACTTACCTTATGACACACCTTAACATTAAGGGATGAAAATTCTGGTGTCATTTCCAAGTTGTTTTGCCTCCCAGACAGCACATACATTGTTTACGCCTCTGATTCACGATTTAGCTAAAAAAAAATTTTAAATCAGATTCAGAACACCCGTGCGACATCTGAGATCCCTTCTGAGAACTTGACTTTATTTCAGCATTTTGTTGGCGTCGTCTTCCAACTTGGTAAAATATTCCACCGAGAATGGCTTGCTTGAGCTGCAGTTAAGCAGTTGTTTGGCTTCTGGAGGAGCCCCGCGACTGTGAGGCATTTAATCCAAGTCCCTTAAGAAAACAGCACTTGAGGAAACAGGCAACTTTATTGCATCGTAAGTGGAGATGCAATAAAAGTGTGGTTAAAGTCAGACTTTGGGAAATTAATCTTGTTATTCTTTTTGCTCCATTTGAGAAAAACTTAGTTATGGCTCAATATTTACTCGAAATACTATTATAACCTTCAAGTGCACTCCAGTTTTTGCTGTTGCTGAGCTGGGATTGGTAGGGGGGATGGGGGGAAAGAAAGGTTAATGCCCCATTCTCGGATAGTTTAATACATTGTATTGAAAGGTCTTTAAGCATGAAACATCCTCTAACTGGAATCCTGCTGAGGTACTCTTGTATCTTGCCGAGGCAGTTGTGGACAGATATACCACTGAGCATTAATGTGTGATATAAATCTGACCATAGCATGCTCACTAATTGGTTCGAGAGTCCCATATAGACAATGCTGTCTTGTAACAGCTTGCATGGATAGGTCTAGTCTGAGGGTTAATTCTGCTTGACAGCACATCAGCAGTATCTTGAGTATAATTACCGAACCAAGGTTTTCCCACAGCTGAATGGAGAGCTTCAAAGGCTCCTGAATTTACAGCTAGTATTAACTTATATCTGAAACATGATGTTCCCACAAGGACAGAAATTTTTTCCTTTTAAAATGTATAAATTGCCTGGTCAGATAGCTATGCAGCAAAATAGTGAGAAAGAATTACATCTGGCTTTGGACGACTTGAGTTTTAAGACCCAGAAAATTCTTACATACTTAGCTAATTAGCAGGCTTCCAGAGTGGCCCAACTTGTGAACAATTTAACCTGTGATTCACTAAATGCACCAACCACAAAAATGGATTAAAATGATTAGATCATTAGCAGCAGCGAACAACAGATTATAGCTTAAAGTTAAAAGCTAAGTCTCTCGCAAATTTAAATAAAATTGAGAAAATAAGGAAAATACTTGCATTGAACATTCGTGAATTGTTTAATTTTCCAACAGGCCAGTCATGCATTTAAACCTCTGACAAAATTTTGAGGCTGTAATATAGGACATTCACGCCATCAAAACTGATCACTCTTTTTGAAATCATTTTTTTCCCCCATTTCATTCCGTCTGGATGTTGATATGTTTTTTCTTTATAAATTTAAAATACCCAATTATCTTTTTCTCCAATTAAGGGGCAATTTAGCGTGGCCAATCCACCTAAACTGCACATCTTTGGGTTGTGGAGGTGAAACCCATGCAGACACGGGGAGGATGTGCAAACTCCACACAGACAGTGACCCAGGGTCAGGATTCGAACCCGGGACCTCAGCGCCACAGTCCCAGTGCTACTGCTAACCACTGTGCTGCATGCCGCCCCTAGATGTTGATATGTTGACTGTTGCTGGGATATAGTTCCATGGGCTTGTGATGGCATTCTTCATGAATGGCGACAAACAATGAGCTATTTGACTGTTGATGGCATCGCAACTGAGTTCACTCATGATCCTCATCTGACATCCACACAAGCATCTCTCCAGTGTGTGTGTGAGGGGGGGGGGGGGGGGGGGGGGGGGTGCAACTGGCTTATTTTTCTCTCCCCGCCCTGAGGCATCATAGAAAACTGCAGTTTCTCCTAACCACTGCTGTGGATGGGATCAGCTACGGACAAATTTAAACTTGCGCGGCATAGCTCCCCAACTTTTTGTGAGGCTATAGTCCTAGTAGAGGCTAGTGTTTTCACTTCACATATGACTTCAGTTAATAAGAACATAAGAACTAGGAGCAGGAGTAGGCCATCTGGCCCCCCGAGCCTGCTCCAGCATTCAATGAGATCATGGCTGATCTTTTGTGGACTCAGCTCCACTTTCCGGTCTGAACACCATAACCCTTAATCCCTTTATTCTTCAAAAAACTATCTATCTTTATCTTCAAAACATTTAATGAAGGAGCCTCTACTGCTTCACTGGGCAAGGAATTCCATAGATTCACAACCCTTTGGATGAAGAAGTTTCTCCTAAACTCAGTCCTAAATCTACTTCCCCTTATTTTGAGGCTATGCCCCCTAGTTCTGCTTTTACCCGCCAGTGGAAACAACCTGCCCGCATCTATCCTGTCTATTCCCTTCATACTCTTATATGTTTCTATAAGATCCCCCCTCATCCTTCTAAATTCCAACGAGTACAGTCCCAGCCTACTCAACCTCTCCTCGTAATCCAAGCCCTTCAGCTCTGGGATTAACCTAGTGAATCTCCTCTGCACACCCTCCAGTGCCAGTACGTCCTTTCTCAAGTAAGGAGACCAAAACTGAACACAATACTCCAGGTGTGGCCTCACTAACACCTTATACAATTGCAGCAGAACCCCCCTAGTCTTAAACTCCATCCCTCTAGCAATGAAGGACAAAATTCCATTTGCCTTCTTAATCACCTGTAAACCAACTTTTTGCGACTCATGCACTAGCACACCCAGGTCTCTCTGCACAGCAGCATGTTTTAATATTTTATCATTTAAATAATAATCCCTTTTGCTGTTATTCCTACCAAAATGGATAACCTCACATTTGTCAACATTGTATTCCATCTGCCAGACCCTAGCCCATTCACTTAGCCTATCCAAATCCCTCTGCAGACTTCCAGTATCCTCTGCACGTTTTGCTTTACCACTTATCTTCGTGTCATCTGCAAACTTGGACACATTGCCCTTGGTCCCCAACTCCAAATCATCTATGTAAATTGTGAACAGTTGTGGGCCCAACGCTGATCCCTGAGGGACACCACTAGCTACTGATTGCCAACCAGAGAAACACCCAATAATCCCCACTCTTTGCTTTCTATTAATTAACCAATCCTCTACCCATGCTACTACTTTACCCTTCATGCCATGCATCTTTATCTTATGCAGCAATCTTTTGTGTGGCACCTTGTCAAAGGCTTCTGGAAATCCAGATATACCACATCCATTGGCTCCCTGTTATTTACCACACTGGTAATGTCCTCAAAAAATTCCACTAAATTAGTTAGGCATGACCTGCCCTTTATGAACCCATGCTGCGTCTGCCCAATGGGACAATTTCCATCCAGATGCCTCGCTATTTCTTCCTTGATGATAGATTCCAGCATCTTCCCTACTACCGAAGTTAAGCTCACTGGCCTATAATTACCCACTTTCTGCCTACCTCCTTTTTTAAACAGTGGTATCACGTTTGCTCATTTCCAATCCGCCGGGACCACCCTAGAGTCTAGTGAATTTTGGTAAATTATCACTAGTGCATTTGCAATTTCCCTAGCCATCTCTTTTAGCACTCTGGGATGCATTCCATCAGGTCCAGGAGACTTATCTACCTTTATCCCCATTACCCTGCCCATCACTACCTCCTTGGTGATAACAATCCTCTCAAGGTCCTCACCTGTCAAAGCCTCATTTCCAACAGTCACTGTCATGTTATTTGTGTCTTCCACTGTGAAGACCGACCCAAAAAACCTCTTCAGTTCCTCAGCCATTTCCTCATCTCCCATTATTAAATCTCCCCTCTCATCCTCTAAAGGACCAATATTTACCTTAGCCACTCTTTTTTGTTTTATGTATTTGGAGAAACCTTTACTATCTGTTTTTATATTCTGAGCAAGTTTACTCTCATAATCTATCTTACTCTTCTTTATAGCTTTTTTAATAGCTTTCTGTTGCCCCCTAAAGATTTCCCAGTCCTCTAGCCTCCCACTGATCTTTGCTACTTTGTATGTTTTTTCCTTCAATTTGATGCTCTCCCTTATTTCCTTAGATATCCACAGTCGATTTTCCCTCTTTTTACCGTTCTTCCTTTTTGTTGGTATAAACCTTTGCTGAGCACTGAAAAATCACTTGGAAGGTTCTCCACTGTTCCTCAACTGTTTCACCATAAAGTCTTTGCTCCCAGTCTACCTTAGCTAGTTCTTCTCTCATCCCATTGTAATCTCCTTTGTTTAAGCACAAAACACTTGTGCTTGATTTTACCTTCTCACCCTCCATCTGTATTTTAAATTCCACCATATTGTGATCGCTCCTTCCGAGAGGATCCCTAACTATGAGATCCTGAATCAATCCTGTCTCATTACACAGGCCCAGATCTAGGACCGCTTGTTCCCTTGTAGGTTCCATTACATACTGTTCTAGGAAACTATCGCGGATACATTCTATAAACTCCTCCTCAAGGCTGCCTTGACCGACCTGGTTAAACTAATCGACATATAGATTAAAATCCCCCATGATAACTGCTGTACCATTTCTACATGCATCAGTTATTTCTTTGTTTATTGCCTGCCCCACCATAATGTTACTATTTTGGTGGCCTATAGATTACTCCTATCAGTGACTTTTTCGCCTTACTATTCCTGATTTCCACCCAAATGGATTCAACCTTACCCTCCATAGCACCGATGTCATCCCTTACTGTTGCCCGGATGTCATCCTTAAATAACAGAGCTACACCACCTCCCTTACCATCCACTCTGTCCTTCCGAAAAGTTTGATACCCTCGGATATTTATCTCCCAGTCGTGACCATCCTTTAATCATGTTTCAGTAATGGCCACTAAATCATAGTCATTCACGATGATTTGCGCCATCAACTCATTTACCTTATTCTGAATACTACGAGCATTCAGGTAAAGTACACTTCTGTTGGCTTTTTTACCTCTGTTCTGAATCTTAACACCTCGATTAGTAACCTCTCCTAAGTTATATTTCCTCTTAACTTTTCTCCTAATTTTCCTTGTCGTTGAACCCATATCTTCATGTAACAACCTGCCGCGTCGCTTACCCTTAATGTTTTCACTTCCCGTTTTATTTCTTTTAGTATTCCTGGTCCTATTCACTGAGCTCCCCTCAGTCACTGTACCTTGTACTGTCGCCCTTTTTGATTTTTGACTATGGCTTCTCTGCCTTACACTTTCCTCCTTCCTGCCTTTTATTTCTGTCCCTGTTTTACTACCTTCCAACTTCCTGCATCAGTTCCCATTCCCCTGCCACATTAGTTTAAACTCTCCCCAACAGCTCCAGCAAACACCCCCCCGAGGACATCAGTTCCAGTCCTTCCCAGGTGCAGACCGTCCGGTTTGTACTGGTCTCACCTCCCCCAGAACCGGTTCCAATGTCCCAGGAATTTGAATCCCTCCCTCTTGCACCATCTCTCGAGCCACACATTCATCCTCTCTATCCTGACATTCCTACTCTGACTAGCTCGTGGCACTGGTAGCAATCCTGAGATTACTACCTTTGAGGTCCTACTTTTTAGTTTAACTCCTAGCTCCCTAAATTCAGCTTGTAGGACCTCGTCCCGTTTTTTACCTATATCGTTGGTGCCTATGTGCACCGCGACAGCTGGCTGTTCACCCTCTTCCCCCCCCCCCCCCCCCAGAATGTCCTGCAGCCGCTCCGAGACATCCTTGACCCTTACACCAGGGAGGCAACATACCATCCTGGAGTCTCGATTGCGTCCGCAGAACCGCCTGTCTATTCCCCTTACAATTGAGTCCCCTATCGCTATAGCCCTGCCATTCTTCTTCCTGCCCAGCTGCGCAGCAGAGCTAGCCACGGTGCCATGAACCTGGCTGCTGCTACCTTCCCCTGGTGAGCCATCTCCCTCAACAGTATCCAAAGCGGTATATCTGTTTTGCATGGAGATGACCGCAGAGGAAACCTGCACTGCCTTCCTACTCTTGCTCTGTCTTTTGGTCACCCATTTTCTATCTCCCTCAGTACCTTTCACCTGCGGTGTGACCAACTCACTAAACGTGCTATCCACGACGTCCTCAGCATCGCGGATGCTCCAAAGTGAGTCCATCCACAGCTCCACAGCCGTCAAACAGAAGCTGCAACTGGACACACTTCTTGCACGTGAAGGAGCCAGGGACAGTGGACGTGTCCCTGAGCTCCCACATAGCACACGAGGAGCATGGCAAGGATCTGAGATCTCCTGCCATGTCTTGAACCTTCGGTTAACTTCAACAACTCCAATTTCAACAAAAAAAACAACAAAGAAAAAATAAATAAATATACCAATGAAAAGAAACAGAAACACTACTTACCAGTCACTTACCAGGGATAAAAAAGCACTTCCTCCCCACCCAGCTTCCAATTCCCACCTAGATTCAAATTCCCAAACTCACTCTTAGCTCTGTCTCACTACTGGCTCTGTCTTCTCTGGCTCACTGGGAGAGCTCACTGGGAGTGAGTTTACAAGTTGCTCTTTTTAAACTGTCCTGAATTGACTCCCCTCCCCCACCTGCTTTGAGATCAAGGTAGATTTAAGTGACCGACACTTAACTGCCAACCAGTTATGTGAGTGGTGGGGCAGCTCTTGTTAACCTACACTGCACAATACTAGCTTAATTTAAATTAATTTAAACTCCTGAAATTTAAAAGGAGCTGCCTTACTGATTTAATTCAATTCCCACCTAGATTCAAATTCCCAATTTCACTCTTAGCTGTGTCTCACTCCTGGCTCTGTCTTCTCTGGCTCACTGGGAGAACTCACCTAAAGGACATAGAAAATAAATAGTCAGTGTGGTCCATCATGGCAGGAAACATTTGCAGATCTCCTCATACATTTAACATGGATCTGCCACTTGCACTTATGGTCTACCCGTTAAAGGCACCTCTTGGTGTGTGTCAGTACCGGATTCTAAAGGCAAGAACATCATAGGTTCACTTTCCCATCTGATTTGAGCTGGGAGGGGAATAGATGCACCACAATTACAAAGATAAACAGATTTATGGCATAAGAGGCAGCCAGTTGGTCTGCCGTGTCTGCACTTAATGAAAAGAGCCATCCCGCTTAATCCCACCTTTCAGCTCTCGGTCTGTAGGCCTGTAGGTTACGGTACGTCGAATGCTTATCCAAAGTATGTTTTAGACTGATGAGGGTTTCTGCCTCAGGCAATGAGTTCCAGATTCCCCACTTTCTCCAGAGGTCAAATATTTATACTCCTTTACTCCCATCTCGTCCTTCTACCAATTACCTTAAATTTATGCTCCCTAGTTATTGACCTCTAGATTAAAGGAAATGGGACCTTCCTATCCATTCTTTATAGGCGCCTCATAATGGGCGGCACGGTAGCATAGTGGTTAGCACTGTTGCTTCACAGCTCCAGGGTCCCAGGTTCGATTCTCGGCTGGGCCACTATCTGTGTGGAGTCTGCACGTTCTCCCCGTGTCTGCGTGGGTTTCCTTCGGGTTCTCCCACAGTCCAAAGATGTGCGGGTTAGGTGGATTGGCCATGCTAAATTGCCCTTAGTGTCCAAAAAGGTTAAGTGGGGGTTACTGGGTTACGAGGATAGGGTAGGTATGTGGGCTTGAGTAGGGTGCTCTTTGTGAGGAGCGGTCAGACTCGATGGGCCAAATGGCCTGCTTCTGCACTGTAAATTCTATGATCTAATTTAATGCCCTCAATTAAATTCCCCCTTAGCTTCCTCTGTTCCAAAGGTGACAACCCCAGCCGATCTAATCTCACAACCTTCTCATAACAATCTCAGAACAATCTCATACTCTCATCCAATTCCTCACTCCTGATAACTTCTTGTAAATCTCCTCTGTAACTTTCTCTGTTGGGCACTCGCTCCCTGCTGATGTAAGGAAAGCCCAGTATTTCCGCTCCGAATTGTTAGCAATTGAATCCTGCCAGAAAGTGTGTGCCTGTTGTCACTGAATGAAGGTAAGAGATCAGATTATGATACCCTCCATACTCTCTGCCAGCATTTACTGCCTAAACAACGTAGGATAAGGGAGCGAGGGTTGCTTACTGCAGAGTGTGAGTTAGTAAGGAGAGGGAAGTTTAAAGAAAAGCAAAGAGAAGCATTCTTTAACTGAGATTCCAAACAAACTGTTTACAGAGTACTCGGAATGTGTCATATCGTAGCAAGGAAGCTGTGCCCACCCCTATATTCCTGGAGGCAAGCTACCAGAAGCGAGAGCTTGATACAAAATGACTCGATGTTGATATAAAAGTGAAACTATATTTCCTTTCTTTGCAGCTACATTTTACACATTCAATCTTTGTAAATAAAATAATCTTTCATTTTATAGGTCGACAACCAAGTTTGACTCTGGATCAGGTATGTATACTTTTCAAAGCTCAGTCCGTCTCGGTCAGTGTCTAAATTGAATGCATTTTTAGAGTTTAAAACAAATGTATTGTGAAAATGTTTCTGGCTGAACTTCAAAGCATGGATTTTCCACTTGTATGAAATTGGAGCAGATGTTCAGCAAGGACACAACTTGGATTGTGCAGTGTGATTTGGGTGTCGTATGTGTCTGACGTCAGCTCCGTAGCTCACTGACTGCTGATCCTGAGCTGATTTTCTTGGCAGTTTTTGTCAGTGGTGGTTTGCCAGTGCAGTCCACTCTTCGGGGCGGGCTGAGGCATCAGGTACCCAAAGATGCCTCAACCGGAACGGTTGCTATATCTGCGTTTAAAGCGAGTCAAAACAGCTGTTGTGGAGCCCAAATTTCCTGAGGTCTAGCTCTGCTGCCAGAAGCATTATAACTGTACCAAAGCGGGGAATTTGAGTGGCGAGGTTTCAGACAATTTAAGTGTAATGTCAACAGATATATGTGGATTTCAACTGCACATCTTCCAGGGCTTGAATAAGTCGAATTCAAAAATGAATGTTTTCAATGAACATTCAGCACTCCATCATGTGAACAAACAATTCAGCTCATTAAGAGCCTGGCCTTTAGGAAGCTGACTGGAATTTTTCAGGTTGCCTCCGGTTTCCCTGCTTGTGCAGATCAGCTGCTTGGAGGCAGGCATCCAGCTCCAGACAGGACGGCTGGCTCAGCCTACCTTGATAGGGGTGCAAAGGCAGCCCTGTGGAGGGGCTCCACTCTCTACCTCCCTCCACCCCCTCACCCCTGTCTCCCCCCCTACCCCCCTCTCTCCCCCCTCTCCCCCCCTCTGTTGCCCCTCCCCCTCCACCCCCTCACCCCTCTCTCTCCATCCCCCCTCTCTCCCCCATCTCTTCTCCCCTCAGCCCCTCTATTCCCCCTCACCCCCTCTCGTCCCCTCTCTTCCCCCTCACCCTCCCCACCCCTCAAACCCTCTGTCTCTGTCCCGCACTCTCTCTCCCACACTCTCTCGCGCACTCCCTCTCCCGCACTCTTTCTCCCGCACTCTTTCTCCCGCACTCTCTCTCCTGCGCTCTCGCCCGCACACTCTCCCGCATTCCCTCTCCTGCACTCTCTCTCCCGCACTCTCTCTCCTGCAATCTCTCTCCCGCCCTCTCTCTCCCTCTCCCGCACTCCCTCTCCCGCACTCTCTCCCCCGCGCACTCTCTCTCCCACACTCTCTCTCCCACACTCTCTCTCCCACACTCTCTCTCCCGCACTCCCTCTCCCGCACTCCCTCTCCCGCACGCTCTCTCTCGTGCTCTCTCTCCCGCGCTCTCTCTCCCGCACTCTCTCTCCCACACTCTCTCTCTCTCGCACTCTCTCTCTCCCGCACTCTCTCTCTCCCGCACTCTCTCTCTCTCCCGCACTCTCTCTCTCTCCCGCACTCTCTCTCTCCCGCACTCTCTCTCTCCCGCACTCTCTCTCTCCCGCACTCTCTCTCTCCCGCACTCTCTCTCTCTCCCGCACTCTCTCTCTCTCCCGCACTCTCTCTCCCGCACTCTCTCTCCCGCACTCTCTCTCCCGCACTCTCTCTCCCACACTCTCTCTCCCGCACTCTCTCTCCCGCACTCTCTCTCCCGCACTTTCTCCCTCCCGCACTTTCTCCCTCCTGCACTCTCGCTCCCGTGCACTCTCTCCCCCACTCTCTCTGACCCCCTCTCTATCTCCCCCTCTCATTACCCCTCCTCACTCTCCCCTCTCTCCACTCTCTCTCCATCATAACTTTCCACCTCTCTCCCCCTCTCTCCTGCCTTTCTCTTCCCCCTCGCTCTCACCCCCCTCCCCCTCTTCCCCCTCTCTTCATCTGCCCTCTCCGCATCTGCCGTCACCCTCCTTCTCTTCCCCCATCCTTCCACCATTTATTCCCTCTTAACCCCCCCTCTCATTCCCTCCCACTCTGGTTCCCTCCCCCTCTAGTTCCCTCCCATTTTTGTTTCTCCCCTGTCCATTCTCCCCCCCTATCCCTATCCCTATCCCCATTCCCTCTCCCATTCCCATTTCCCCCTGCCATTCCCATTCCCCTATTTGCATTCGCCCTCCCATTCGCATTCCCTCCTTCCCATTTGCAGTCCCTCTTTCCCATTTGCAGTCCCTCTTTCCCATTTGCAGTCCCTCTTTCCCATTTGCAGTCCCTCCTTCCCATTTGCAGTCCCTCTTTCCCATTTGCATTCACTCTCCCAGTCCCATTCCCCTCTCCCATTCCCCTTCCCATTCCCTCCCATTCCTCCTCCCATTTCCCCTCGCATTCTCCTCTTCCCCCTCCCATTCCTTCCATGCCCTCCCATTCCTTCCCACTTCCATCCCATCTCCCCCTCCCATACCCATTCCTTCCCCATTCCCATTCCGCCCTCGCATTCCTTTCCTATTCCTCCCCCCTCTCATTCCTCCCCTCTGACAAATGATCCACCCGAATCGTTACCCCATGCATGTTTGAGAGCCAGAAACAGTCCCAACTGCCCCCCCCCCCCCCTCCCTGGGTGTAAATTCTGCTTTTTTCAGAGCCATTGAATTACAGGTCATTGAAAGACGATTTAATGTATTAAATGAACGCTGGTCTAAAATTTAGTCCTCCGACCCCAATAATCCTTGCACATCATGAGCTACAGAACCAGTGAAATATTTAAATGAGTTGACTTTGCATTATTGGGTGAGAGGCTGACCATTTAAAAAAATAAATTTAGAGTACGTAATTTATTTTTTCCAATTAAGGGGCAATTCAGAGTGGCCAATCCACCTACCCTGCACATCTTTGGGTTGTGGGGCGAACCCCACGCAAACACGGGGCAAACTCCACACGGACAGTGACCCAGAGCCGGGATCGAACCTGGGACCTCAGCGCCATGAGGCAGCAGTGCTAACCACCGTGCTGCCCCTGGCATTGTTGAATAGGGGAGATGAAAAATAACTTCCAGCCTTTTATCCTCATGAATTGTGTGCTCCTTTTATTTTAAAAAATGTCAAAAATCAACAAATCATTAACAAAATCACACTTGATGACAACACCGAAAATATTATCCAACTCTCCAGGTCAGGTTTCAAATCGGTGATGGAAAGTTGTGGACCTTTCAACTGAGTACAGTCATCTCATGTGCAGAATAAAACTAACTGCATTGGTAATATAAATATAAAATGCTAGCATTCCTATTTTTTTGTCCGGGTCCTGCTGGCTCAAAAAGTCAGCAATCCACACGGAACGGAATGTCGGGAAATTTGCACAATGCTTCCTTTGAAGTTGAGGGTTGGGAAATGCAGTGAAAATTAACACTCTCATGTTTAAGTTCTGGTTCAAACACATACCTGTGTTTCCTTTGAGAGAATATTGTGGAATACCAATCCCTTTGTTGAGCAAGTGCAATCAAAATTTTAGACATAGGATATAGTCAGAAGCTGCATTCCTGGAGAATATGGACATTTGAGAGCTGATGTGCTCTATTTTTAACCTTCGGATTTGTTTCTTTTTAATTAAAAAATGAACATCATATAAGTTTAATTCACAATATTTATACTTCTTGGAAAAGTTGAAATGAGCAGTCCTCAATGTAAAAGTTTGCTTCTGAAGATGGTTAAAATCTGTAACTCAACAGGTGTAAAACTGTTTTGCGACCATAACCAATGCTAATAAGTGCATATTACTGCACTGGTAATCCAAAGAATGTGAGTACGATCTCACCACAAAGGTTCTTGAATTGTTCACACAGCAGGAGATCTAGGCATTGTGTCAGCTCACAACATCCAGTGCAGTCGACCCCGCAAATCTCCCTAACATCTGGCCCTGACAGTCATACTCAATGTTTCCCACTCTTCATCCCCAGCTATGCCATGTTCAAGCAGAACAGCTTCATCAGAGATGGGAGGGCGGTAGAATACAGGTGGCAGTGAAAATCCTCAACGCTGACTCCAGAACCAAGCTGTGTCATGGCTTCAGGTCAGACATGGGCAACGTTAGTTTCTGCTAATGAGCTCCTGAGGGCGGCACGGTAGCACAGTGGTTAGCACTGTTGCTTCACAGCTCCAGGGTCCCAGGTCACTGTCTGTGCGGAGTGTGCACGTTGTCCCCGTGTCTGCGTGGGTTTCCTCCGGGTGCTCCGGTTTCCTCCCACAAGTCCCGAAATAGGTGAATTGGACATGCTGAATTCTCCCTCAGTGCACCCGAACAAGTGCCGGAGTGTGGCGACTAGGGGCTTTTCACAGTCACTTCATTGCAGTAAGCCTACTTGTGACACCAATAAAGATCATTATTATTATTAATTACTACTACTGCTCTCAACTGCCGAATCAGTACTTGGAGGAAGCACTGAGGTTAAACCTTCATGAAAAGCAGACTGGTAGTGTTAATCAAGCTGAGGGAATAACCTTACCCGAGCCATTTTGCCTGCTGCAGCCCACGGTCTGAGTGGGCTTACGCATTGTCCTTGAACCTTCACCATTAGTGCGCTGTACTGATTGATGTACCATCTACAGGGAGCACTGCAACAACTCCTAGCTTCCTCTGCAGCACCTCCAAAATCTATGAAGGGCGAGGGCGGTAGGGTTTTGTGAACACCATCACCTTTGCACCCCTTCACTTGTGGGAGCACCTTGGCCACTTTCTCAAGCACAATTAAGGATGAGCAATAAATGTCAGTGTGGCATGAGGATGGATGCACCGGCAACAGGGGAGGTTAACCTCTTAGGTTCCTTTAATGATAAGATGTTGAAGCAGTGGTTTATATTAATTGAATATCAAATATAATGAGAGCAATCAAAGGTGCTTACTTGTAATCAATTGAACTACAGCATTCGGGTGAGCTTATTAATGATTGTCATGGTCTGCTTTAAAAAAAGTAGGATTGAAGGCACATTTGAGTCAATTCTTCAAGTATTTTATAACGGTGAGTAACAGTAAATTTTGTTACTCGTATCTTTATCTCTCCCATCTCCTGACCTGGCTGTTTGATTTTTTTTTCTCTTTTAAAAAAAATTTAGAGTCCCCAATTGTTTTTTTCCCAATTACAGGGCAATTTAGCGTGGCCAATCCACCTAACCAGCACATCTTTGGGTTGTGGGGGTGAAACCCACGCAGGCGCGGGGAGAATGTGCAAATTCCACACGGACAGTGACCCAGGTCCGGGATTCGAACCCGGGTCCTCAGCGCAAAGTCACAGTGCTAACCACTGCGCCACGTGTGTCGCCTGCGCCACATGCCACCGACGTTTGGCATTTGATCAGTGAAGTGAACCCAAGTTCAGAAATCACAATTTCTTGAGTATTCATTTACAGCTCTACAGATGACCTGCTAATAATAATAATCACTTATTGTCACAAGTGGGCTTCAATTAAGTTACTGTGAAAAGCCCCTAGTCCCCAATTCCGGCGTCTGTTCGGGGAGGCCGGTACGGGAATTGAACCCGCCCTCCTGGCCTTGGTCTGCATGACAAGCCAGCTGTTTAGCCCACTGTGCTCCCATAAGTGTTGACTTTTGGAATGCTTGTGAGGGAATAAATTGTCTGATTTGCCAACTGGGGGATCTTACTTAGTTTAAAATGGATTACCAGTTTTATTGTTTGGTGAGTAAACAATTTTCCCCTTATTAAAAAAAAAAATCAGCCATTTAGCCCGCCAATGGCCGGATTCGTCTGGCCCCGTCGATGGCACATCCCTGCCGGTGCGGGGTGCATTCAACAGAAAACCCCATTGGCAACAGCAGGCCCAGAAAGTCCACTGGCGGGCGCAGGTTGCATGGAAAATCCTGACCAGCATTTAAGAGAAGTGGCCATTCTTCATGTGTGAATCTGGACAGTGGCTGGAAGTTTCCACGCCTGTTCATGTCAGGCGGATTTGATGGCAGGAACGGGAAATATCGCGAAAAGGCTAAAGTCGTGTGGTGTGTCGAACTAAAAGGAGGAAGCGATCATCCCCTGTCCCGTCAGCGGGAACCGTCTTGTAATGAATTAGCGTGCCATTGTTGGGCAATAAGCTGGGATCACACCCTCATGTCAAATGATGCGTAGTGTCAGAATTGTGGATGCACAACTGGTCTCAGAAGGTGTGCAACTCACAAGCAGTACTCTGAGATGAGTTCAAAGGTAAGCGCAGTCCTCGTGGTGCGGCTCCATGCTCAGGCGGTGAGGGGGGTGCCAGGGTGATGCACTTGGGGGAATAATATTTCCTGGTGTGCTCAATATGTGCTATAGCCCAATAAAGTTAAGGCCAATTGAGGAGCATCTATTACTACACAGATTATATCAGCAAATTGAGCACCGTGTTGCAATCTCTGTAGAGACTGATATAACATTTAAAAATAAATTAGAACTTCCTGTTCATCAAGATTTCGTTTTGTAAAAACTTTTACTGCAACAAAAGATTTTAAACAATTATTAATTCAACACTCATTTTGTAGTCAACTTATACTTCAAACCCCAGAAAGGTACATTCCATTTTATACTTGCCACACATCGCACTTTCCACAGAATTGCAGAGTTCTACCAAACAATCAATACTTGCTTCCACTGGGTCCACAATTCCCCGTTATGCCAAGCAGTAACTTTGAGTGGCCGTTTCAGGCACTGCCTTTAGTTTTGAAAAAGTTTTCTAAATCCACTAACAGCAGTAATGCTTGGCTGATGATTCTTCCCCTCTGACCATGCAAACTAAATCCCTAGGAATCCTTTGATTGCTGAGGATGCATCTCTTCAATTAGAGACAGTCTCCTTCTTGCATCCGGCTATGTTCTTTTGAAAAAGCAAGCAGCATCTTTTCTCTGCTGATCACAGAAAAACTGCTATCTGTCTGTGATATTTGTTGATTTGTAGGGAAGCTTGTAACCTGATATCAACATTAAACACATTAACCTTGCCTCCCGGTAGAGCTGCTGATTAATGATTCTTGGTCACAACTCCCTTTCATTTTATTTATTTTTTAAAAATTTAGAGTACCCAATTCATTTTTTCCAATGAAGGGGCAATTTAGAATGGCCAATCCACCTAGCCTGCACATTTTTGGGTTGTGGGGGCGAAACCCACGCAAACACGGGGAGAATGTGCAAACTCCACATGGACAGTTACCCAGAGCCGGGATCAAACCTGGGATCTCAGTGCCGTGAGGCCACAGTGCTAACCCACTACGCCACTGTGCTGCCCAGCCCTTTCATCTTAGAGGTAATTGGATAGTTTACAGCACAACTGTATACAATCCTGATATTTTCAATACCTTTCTGGGACTTTGGGAGCCTCAGGGTTTACCCATTGTGAACTTGTAGACAGATGCCATTAACTTCAATCAAAAACACATTGCACTCACCTCAGTAACAACACCTGGGCCTCCTTTTGATCTTTAACTACCCCAGGACTGTTGCCACAGATTTCAGATGAAGTCACATGACACCACTTTCCACCCCCTCCCCCATTTTAACTTAAGTTAAGGACCTGGGGCGGGATTCTCCGACCCCACGCCGGGTCGGAGGATCGGCGGGGGCTGGCGTGACTCCCGCTCCCGCCGTGTCCCGAAGTCTCCGCCACCAGAGATTTGGTGGGGGCGGGAATCGCGCCAGTCGGCGGGCCCACCCCCGCCGATTCTCCGGCCCGCGATGGGCCGAAGTCCCGCTACTGGAATGCCTGTCCCGCCAGCGTAGATTAAACCACCTTTTGAACGGCGGGACAAGGCGGCGCTGGCAGGCTCTGGCGTCCTGGGGGGGGCGCGGGGCGATCTGGCCCCGGGGGATGCCCCCACGGTGGCTTGGCCCGCGATCGGGGCCCACCGATCCACGGGCGGGCCTGTGCCGTGGGGGCACTCTTTTTCTTCCGCTTTCGCCATGGTTTTCACTATGGCAGAGGCGGAAGAGACCCCCCTCCCCTGCGCATGCGCGGGGATGACGTCAGCAGCCGCTGATGCTCCCGCGCATGCGTCGCCCGGCGGAGACCCTTCGGCCCCGGCTGGCGTGGCGCCAAAGGCCTTTCCTGCCAGCCGGCGGAGCGCAAACCACTCAGGCGCGGGCCTAGCCCCTCAAGGTGAGGACTTGGCCCCTAAAGGTGCGGAGACTTTCCCACCTTTGTGGCGGCCCGACGCTGGAGTGGTTCCCGCCACTCCATTGCGCCGGAACCCCCCGCCCCGCCGGGTCGGGGAGAATCCCGCCCCTGGTTCCAAAACATAACAATCTTATAATTGTAACACAGACTATGAAGCAATCATTTAGCCTTCCGGCCTGTGTGGCCTGGTAACCCACCAGACAGTGCCTTTGGTATTAGGTCACTGGGGGAGCTCCTTTAGAAGATCTTAAAAAAAAAGGACTCCACATTTTAGCTGCCGAGCAAATTTTCTACCGGAGCAACAGAAATTTGCAAGAAAGCATTGTTTCAAATAATTTTAAGCCTGAAGTATTTCTAGTCATGTATCCTGTAGCAGGTGGTCCTCGGTAAGTGAATTTCATGGTCAGAGCTTCAGCTCCTCCAGTTCCTTTTGATTTATATTTTACTGCCTTGGCAGTAAACAGGAATCTGGGAGATAATTTCCAAGGTTTTTTTTCTCAATAGTAGGAACTAACCATGCATCATTATCCGAACATAAAAGTTAAATATACAAAATCCACTTACAGTAGTTTTGTGTGAGTACAGTAGTTATGGCACAGAATGGAACAGTGTAGGTTTAAAAGCGATAATAGGTTACAGGAAACCGTTTTACATTGTTTTTGCTGGCATGTTCACTGCAGTGCAGGGAAGCTTTTGATACTGAGAAACCTCTGTTGGGAAATGTGCAAAAGATGTTTTCATGGTAAATGGTTCGTTGGACTGTCACATGTTGGGGTTCCTTCTGCATCCCTGCCCTTCCAAGTTGAATGAAGGTCATTCGCTCCTGGTCTTGTGGATGAAATGTAGCAATGTTGTAATAGGAGTTTCAGTAGATAGAACTGTTGAACAGCGGTGTCTGTGCATGTTTCAGAGAGAAACCCAAACAATTTGCAATTATCTAAATGAAGCTCTCTGGCATTCCGAGGTATGAGATTGAGTATGTAGTCTCAATCATAGATCATAGAATTTACAGTGCAGAAGGAGGCATTTGGCCCATCGGGTCTGCACCGGCCCTTGGAAAAAGCACCCCACTTATGCCCTCACCTCCACCCTATCCCCGTAAACCAGTAGCCCCACCTAACCTTGGGCAATTTAACAGGCCAATCCACCTAACCTGCACATTTTTGGACTGTGAGAGGAAACCGGAGCACCCGGAGGAAACCCACGCACACACGGGGAGAACGTGCAGACTCCGCGCAGACAGTGACCCAAGCCAGGAATCGAACCTGGGACCCTGGAGCTGTGAAGCAACTGTGCTAACCACTCTGCTACCGTGCTGCCCTTTTTGGACCATCACAAGAGTGTAGTGTAACGTGAAGCTGATGTGCAGCCACATTTACAGAGTACTCCTGCTGTCAGTTGCCACGTTTTCAATACTTTCACTGCCAACAGGGAGTCCACGTTTCCAGACCAGCAGCGCCACGCCTAATAATGTAACTCCTGTCAGGTGCTTTATACTAAGTGGTGTCAGTCTCAGGCCTCTTCGGTAGTAAAACCACATCCTTAGAGAGGAGATTGGGAGCACTCATGCCTGCCTGCTGCGTGTTGGCCACTCACTGCATAGGATTCTATTAGTCAAATGCTGCCTGGGCTCTGCCACGTCGCAGACCATGGCATTCGGAAAAAGCTGCCTTTTGGGAATTTGGCTGTTGTGGGAAGAGAGAAAAAAAGTTGAAGACTGGTGTGTTATTTTAAAATGCTGTTTACTTTTATCGGTGAGTTGCACAACATTATCTAATCGATACTGACTTGTTAAGCATTGAATGCTTTTCTAATAAATGCAGAAGGGACAATTTCCCCCAAAAGGTGCCGACCCCCTTGCTGTTGAGAATAAATTGTTTTCCTTTTGTTTATTGATGTTAATGGTTTTTGCACCACGTTTCCCTATTTCACCTTCATACACCAAGATTTGTTTCTTGCCTTTTGAATTGTGATTTTTTTCCCCCCCCTCGATGTATCTAGGTTTTAATTGATAAAGCTAATGGTACAAATTATCATCTTTGAATAATAACTCTTGGATTTAAAGCAGATTTACAGCCTAACGCATGTGGCAATAACTTAGATATTGTAATATTACTAGTAATTCTTAGTTACTTCACCATTTCAGTAAATCACGTTGATCATGACCTGGATGCAAAACCGATGATAAAATGATCTTATTGTGCCTCAACTTAAAGTTAGTTTTTGCGAACCTGCCTTAAAATAGGTTGAAAAGCAACAATTATTGATCTTTCTTCCTCTCCGTTTATCTGCTTTCTTTGGCAAGTAGGGTTTGTTGGAATACAATTCCATAGGTGCTCGCATCCTCTAATACCTTGGCCATTGTGCACTTCTGAGTGCACATTGTGATTGTGTTGATGGTTGGGCGGCACGGTGTCACAATGGTTAGCACTGCTGCCTACGGCGCTGAAAACCGGTGTTCGATCCCAGCCCCGGGTCACTGTCTGTGTGGAGTTTGCACATTCTCCCCGTGTTTGCGTGGGTTTCATCCCCACAATCCAAAGATGTGAGGTTACACTAAATTGGCCACACTAAATTGCCCCCTAATTGGAAAGAAATAATTGGGTACTTTAAATTTGTAAAACAAGAAAAAAGAAGTAATTGTGTTGGCGGACTATCCATCCCATTGTATACACCTGGCATCAGTACCATTATGACCTTACTGCCACCATAACTAAGATCGGCACATCCCGTGGTTAAATTCAGAACCTCCTGCTGCTCCCCAGGTACCGTGCACACACGGTATGATATACACTGCTGGTGGCCACAAGTTGACTATGAATGGTATCCCTTTTCTGTAACTAAAGGCCACTGGCTGCCCTGCTGGTACATGATGGCAACATGGTGCAATCAATGATGTCTTGCCGCTTAGAAAACCTGTTATGATGCAGGGTCTCGTTATATGCAGACGACCTACTCCTATATATTTCTGACCCGTTAGGGGGGATGGGGGAGATTATGCGGATCTTATGGAAATTTGGCCGGTTCTCGGGATACAAACTGAATATGAGCAAAAGTGAGTTTTTTTTTATGATCCAGGCGAGTGAGCAGGAGAGGAGGTTAGGGGAGTTGCCGTTTGAAATGAAATGAAAATGAAATGAAAATCGCTTATTGTCACAAGTAGGCTTCAAATTAAGTTACTGTGAAAAGCCCCTAGTCGCCACATTCCGGCGCCTGTTCGGGGAGGCTGGTACGGTTTAAAGTGGTGGGAGGGAATTTTTGTTATGTGGGGATTCAGGTGGCACGGGGATGGGAGCAGCTACATAAATTAACTTTGACCCGGCTAGTTGAATAAATGAAAGTGGACATTCGGAGGTGGGACATGCTCCCGTTGTCACTGGCGGGGAGGGTACAGACCTTAAAAATGACGGTCCCCCCGAGATTTCTGTTTGATTTTCAGTGCCTCCCTATTTTCATACCAAAGCGGGTGAATAGGGTAATCTCTGGGTTTGTGTGGGCGGGTAAAACCCCACCAATAAAGAAAGTGCTGTTAGAGCAGAGCCGAACGCGGGGGGGGGGGACCGGCGGCTCCTCTGCCATTCTCGTTGTCCGGTACTCCACAAGCCCAGTAGGAGTGGCGGCTCTGAAAGTTCAGGGGCAGTGGCGGAAGCACATGGGAGTGGAGGGAGCGTTGGTGTGGGCTCCAATTTGTGGCAACCACCGGTTTGTCCCGGGGGGGGGGGGGGGGCTAGATGGGGGTTTCGGAAGTGGCAGAGAGTAGGGATTGAGAAGTTGGGGGAACTATTTATTGATGGGAGCTTCGCATGTTTAGAGGATTTGGAGGAGGAGTTTGAATTGGCGGGAGGGAATAGATATCCATATCTGCAGAGAAGGGATTTTGTACGAAGGCAGGTTTCGACCTTCCCGCTTCTGCCGCCACAGAGGGTACAGGACAAGGTCGTTTCTAGAATGGGGGTGGGGGAAGGGAAGGTTTTGGAAATCTATAAAGAACTTAAGGAGTGGGAGGCAACCCAGATAGGTGAGCTTAAGCGGAAATGGGAAGATGAGCTGAAAGGGGAGGTAGAGGCGGGGCTGTGGGAGGATGCTCTGAGCAGAGTCAACACATCCTCATCTTGTGCCAGGCTCAGCCTGATGCAATTCAAGGTGGTTCACCGGCACACATGACGGTGGCCCGGATGAGCAAGTTCTTTGGGTGGAGGACAGGTGTGTGCGGTGCGCGGGAGGGCCCGCAAACCATGTCCACATGTTTTGTGCATGCTCGAAGCTTAGGGGATACTGGCAGGGATTTGCAGATGTCATGTCCACAGTGCTAAAAACGAGGGTGGCGGCGAGGTGGCGATTTTTGGAGTGTCGGAAGATCCGTCAGTCCAAGAGGCGAGAGAGGCTGGCGTTTTGGCCTTTGCCTCCTTGGGAGACGGATATTGCTGGCTTGTAGGGACTCCAAGCCCCCAAAATCAGAGGTTTGGGTTAGTGACATGGCTGGGTTTCTCATACTTGAGAAAATTAAGTTTGCCCTGAGAGGATCAACATTAGGGCTCGTTCGGAGGTGTCAGCCATTTATCGGCTTCTTCGGAGAAAACTAAACTGTCAGCAGGTTCACCAAGGGGGGGGGGGGAAATACACTTTTAAATGAGGAAAATATTGAAAATAAATACCAAAGAATCTGCATATCTGGACCTCAAACACTAATGTACGGAAAGTAATTTGATGTTTAGGACTGCCCCAATGGCTTCGGATTTAGAACCTAAAAACTAGGAGCAGGAGTAGACAATTCAGCCTCTCTAATCCGCTCCACCATTCAGTACGATCATGGCTGATCTCCTCTCGGCCTCAATCCCACTTTCCCATCCGTTGTTCATAACCCTTCGAGCCATTACTAATTAAAAATCTGTCTCTCTCGTCAAATTTACTCCATGTCCCAGCACCCACTGCACTCTGGGGGTAGTGAATTCCACAGATTCACGACCCTTTGAGAGAAGTAATTTCTCCGTATCTCTGTTTTAAATCTGGTTCGGTGCTTCAATACTGAGTCATATTGACTGATAGGATTCTAATTTTAGTTCGTAGCCTCTGCTCCGTAGCTGATCTGAGTTTAACGTGCTGTGCAGGCATAACAACAGGGTTCCATACCTCCCGCTGAAGGAGGGGAACATTAACCCTGCGATCCTGCTCCTGGTTATAACCTACCGGATGATGAGTAGAGATAAGTACCAGAGCTGTTGGGGTATCTCCACATTTAAATTACCGTGCAGGTCACACTCAAATAGCGATTTGGACAAGGTTGTAGAGGGCTGAGCACCCATGGAATATTATCCCTGTGATAGTCCATGCCTTTGGAAGAAGCAGAGAGAAAGCAAGAAGTGAGAATTGTCATTTGAAAGGGAAACAATTCTACTTGAGCAATTGTCTAGTGGCAAGAAATGAGAAATATTGCATCTTTAAAAAAAGCAGCGCTCCTTGCTGATCAAGTTTGTATCAACAACAATCAATAATAAATCAAACGTTTTAAGGGGGTTTTCGCTGCAGTGACAAATGCATCCTGTTAACTTTATATTTTTCAGTCCAAACAATAGTTGTCCACTTGAGGTCCTTGTCCTTTCCAAGTATAAACATTGCTCAAAAGAGTGCCCATCTATCATTGGTTTACTTCTGCAATATCTACTTTTTATCTTAAGCTAAGCTTTTTGTTGCTTTGTTGAGCGGCTCGCCACACAGTGTTGTAAACTTTCATTAAACAGGTTGTTTTCATTAACATGATCAATGGTCTTTCAGGTCATGATTCTACATAGCCAGGAGATGAGAATGTCTGCATCTTCTTTTTATCTCTCTGCTATAATTTACTATAAAGCACTGTTTTGTAAGTGAGAAAATGGAATGTGACCCTAAAACCCTTTTGGTGGATAGGTGCAAGTATGAGTTTGTACCTCAAGCAACCGCTAATGGGAATTAAGAATTGATTTGTTTTATTTCCAGCTCTTTTCAACCCTGGTGGTAGCCTGGCCCCTCGGCTGCACAATGCGCTTTAGCCTAGCGACATGGTTTTCTCATCTTTTTAGAAAGACAAGAGAAAGCGAGGAACATTTTTTAGAAAAACTAAAGAGGATTAACAGCCTTTGACTATTCTGACCAAATTTTCAAAAGTCTGCCAGATAGGAATACATTGATGGGCACCACAAAGGTCAATTATTTTCAAAAACTTGTTTTAATGAACATTATCTGAAATTCCTTTGATAAGTTTGTCAAAATATTAAGTTTTACAGTAGAGCCTTGTCATCTTTAATCATATTGTATCCACTTTTTTTTTTCATTTTGCTCCATAATGACACAAATATCCGGACAGATTTATCAGAGAAATAATGTTCTATCAGTTTAATATATGGCTGTTAAATGAGCAATCTATGCAGCTCGAAAATAAGACATTTATCTTGGGAACTGAAAAGGAGGGTTGTTTTCACATTGCAGCCAAATCATTCCTTCTGTTTTTGCAGTTTACATTTTTATCCCAGTATTTGCTATTGTCCCGAGACAACCCTAGCACAGAAGGGTGGTTATTCAGTTTTGCACACTGATGAAGGTAAACAGTTTTATGTTTAGCTTTTAATAGTTGTATACAAATCGTTTAACTTGACAAAATGACCTAATCAATGAAAAAAGGAAACAATAAAATTGCCATGGAGTAGACAAAGTTTTCTTGTTCAAATGAGACTAAATGAAAAAGTTATGTTAGGTGAGATTAGAGTTTCATAGAAGATTTAGGAATGCCACAGACAGGTCATAACTTATTCAGATTTATAATGTGATTTTTGCACACTACTTAGTTTAGTATTGGAATAGTTTTTTTTTAAAAGGGCCTGATATTTATTATAATACTGATGATGCTGAAAGTGTCACTGTTCACTGTAATTCCTCCTCTAAAAATGACAGTAACCACTGGAGTGTGTACATGTGCAGTCAAATGTGGAAATTCATAAGCCACTGTCAGTGATTCTCTGCTTTTCCACAGGGTGCCCTGCAGGTGACATTCTTTTTTAAAAAATCATGAATGGGGTGTGAATGTTGCTGACTGGGTCAATGTTTATTCCCCTAATTGCCCTTGAACTGACTGGCTTGCTAGGCATTTCAGAGGGCATTTAAGTGTCGACCACATTGGGTCTGGAGTCACATGTAGGCCAGACCAGGCGGGGATGGTGGATTTCCTTCCCTGAAGGACATTGGTGAACAATGTGTGTTTTTAAGACGATCAACAATGGATTCATGGTCATCATTAGACTTGTAATTCCAGATTTTTATTGAGTTAAGTTTTTTTTCAATTAGAAATCACTGAACTGGCATTAATGTTATTAGTGTCACTGCAAAACCCTCGTTGAATGTTGCACAACTGGATTTTTAACTATGTACTGAGGTCATGATTATTGCTGAACAGCCTCTCTGGCTGTGGCAATCTTAATTTATATTTATGGAATGTAAAATTATGATAAGCACACATGTTTTTTTTAAAAAAGAAAAGTTTGTGGTATTTCATTGGTTATCCCAATCCCAAAAGTATGTCCTTAACATTTATTTTGCCCTCTGTAAATTGATACTAAAAGGTGACAATAATCAGTGTGTTTCACTTTCTACTTTCCCTGTGATAATGATGAGCTGCCTCCCGTGCTCAATGACATCACTGAATGTTGCTGACTGTTTAACAATCTCCTTGACTTGGCAGCAGATTCAACCTACTTTCTGGAAAGGGGAAATCCACCTCACAGAGATTTCCTCTGTGGGAAGGGTAGGTCTTGAAGTCAGTGGGGGCAACATAATTGTACAGGTCATGGAGGAAGATAATGTGGTTTTTTAAAAAAAGCAGCCTAAAAATAGGAAAGGGAATCTTTTCATGTCAAAATTGTTTAAATATGTCCCTGTTTTTTATCGCTGATTTATTTAAAGCAGTTCTTTTAATCTGATTAGAATACTGAGATCAATGCAGTTTCAGAGAGCTTCCATGGATGGTTGTGTTTAGTGGCTATGAAATATCAAAGTAATTTTTATAAACTGGGTACAAACCTAAAGAAATATTCCAAGTTAAGACTGTAGTGGTTTGATCCTCCAGCAACCAACTGTCAAATACACCTTTCTGCACTTTTGATTTGAGCTATTAGTTCAGAGTTGCTGACTACAATAGATAAAACAGGAAACACATGTCCTGCTGAATAAAGCAAATTCTGATAAATTTCTGGTGAAGAGTGTGTGTGGGTGTAGTTGGGAAAGGAGTGTAAAATTGCATTGTTACATTAGGGGTACATACCTACGCAATATTCCCTCCCCCATTAGAGTTTTGTTGCCTGGATAAAGTCTAGAAAAAGGATGCTAAATACCTCACTGCCATCAACTCATAGTTATTTCATGGTATCATACAATTTGCAATGCAGAAGGAGGCCATTCAGCCCATCGAGTCAGCACCAGCCCTTGGAAGGAGCACCCTACTTGAGCCCACGCCACTACACAATCCCCGTAACCCAGTAACCCGACCTAACCTTTCGGACACGAAGGGGCAATTTATCATGGTCAATCCACCTAACCTGCAAATCTTTGGACTGTGGGAGTAAACCGCAGCACCCGGAGAAAACCCACGCAGAGACAGGAATAAAGTGCAAACACCACACAGACAGTCACCCGAGGCCGGAATTGAACCTGGGTCCCTGGAGCTGTGATGCAGCAGTGCTAACCACTGTGTCACCGTGCCACCCCTCTTAAAGTAATTTTGAAAATTGAAAAAAAAATACGGTCTGAGAGCCGTCACGGAGTTTTTCGGAATATTCCAAATTCAATCCCAAGGCTGTATTGAAAGATGGAAGAAGGGTCATTGTCATTATTAGGAGGAGGTAGATAGCCAGAGTTCTGCACTGGGTCAAAGCGACTGCTATAGAATATTTTCTCTGACGGTAACTGGTGTGAACCGATCGAGCTCAGTTATGATTATCTCTGCATTCAATTAGCCTGTCAACACTCATGTCTAGGTTTACCGATCTTGGTGGAACCATCTTTGTAAGTGGTCAGCAACCTGAGAAGGGAGAGGAGAAGAATTATCAGACTTGATTAGCGAAGAAAATTTGGTGGTTTCTTCCCCCACCTCCCCCAATTTTTCTTCCTTCCTCATCTGAAGGGGCTTCTTCCCTGCCAACTGAGCACTTGTGCTTTCCAGCATATTCGCTGAATCATAATTAAGAGCAGAAAACCTCTCCAAATCTCTTCCTCTACTTATCCCAGGAAAGCTGGGGCCAATTACAGTACCAATCTGCTCCCTCGGCTGAGACCCACCAAACCTTCAAGGGAGTGAGTAAACATATTTTTACTTAATCTTCTATTGAGCCAATACGTTCTACCGCTGAAAATGGTAGAAACATAATTCTCTTAAACATCGCAGCTAACAATCTCGGACCACTGACTGTGCTATCTGTTTTCAGCCAGCAGCACTTTGTGTATGAACCCAAATGTGGATCCAAGTCTTGGATCAAATGGAGTTTTACACATGAGTGTCTCAAAATGGCTGGACACCAGAGCTGGTCCTGAATTTGAATATGCGGCAAGAAAATAGGCAATAGGCGCCATATTCAAAAACATTTGAGAAAAATTAATTTAAGCTCCTAAAAGGTTCCAAGAGGACAACAGGTTTCCCATTTCTTTCCTGCATTTTCAGAGTTGGGCTCAACACTACTCTGGATTGTCCACCTAAACTGGTGTGGGTCGGCTGCCTTCAGGTTGAGACCTGACTTTAGTCCCAGGTTCGATTCCCGCTTGGGTCACTGCCCGCGCGGATTCTGCACATTCTCCCCGTGTCTGCGTGGGTTTCCTCTGGGGGTGCTCCGGTTTCCTCCCACAGCCCGAAGATGTGCAGGTGGATTGACCATGCTAAATTGACCTCAGTATCCAAAAAAATGTTGGGTGGGGTTGCTGGGTTACAGGGAGAGGGTAGAGGTGGTGGGCTTAGGTAGGGTGTCCTTTCCAAGGGCTGGTGCAGACTCGATGGGCCGAATGGCCCCCTTCTGCACTATTAATTCTATGGTTCCAGGACAGTTTAAAATCCAGAACATGTTGACTATTTAAAGGAAGCAGTGGAGCGTGATGGAAAATAAAATATCTATCCTGTCTCAGCTTTGCAGAAGTTGATTATTTTTGTTTACTAATGTGATCGTTGAAGCAGACCAGTCTCAAGAATTCGATTACCAGCTTCCAATAAATAGAATCACGCCATAGCTGCTCTCAAGAAATACTTATTACTCGGCTTCCGACTTTTAAAATGTAATAAAAGTCTTTCTGACACTTGTTTTATTAAATTCCATAGGTTTGTAACAGTTTTAGTATCTTTTTCTCTTAACAATTTCTGTTGCAGTAAAGAAGAATGTGTGTGGTTTAGAATTGTGTCAACAATTCCGCCTACATTACTGTAATAACAGCCTGGCAGACCAACCTTTAAAAACACAAAATATAGTTATCAGCACCATGCAGTCAAAACAGCCATTTAATATATGTTGTATTTACAAAATGTTCTTGCTGTTATCACATTTTTCTACATTATGGTTTATTTATATAAGACTATTGTAAAATTAATGGATTCCAGGGACTGGAGGAATAGGAAGTGATAGCAGTCATCTTAAAAGCATTCAAAGTTAACCGAGAGAATAACAAAAGGGATGTGCATTCCAGTAACTGGTAATGAGGAATGGGTTTGGGGCGGGGGGGGGGGGGGGGGGGGGGGGGGGGGAGATTTAAAGATTATTAAAAGAATCTGGCGTAGTGGAAAGGAAATAAGGAGGACAGATGAGTGAAACCAGGCCAAATGAACACGAGGGAAAGCTGAAACATAAAGTGAGTTCTTTCTAATGGTAAGAGAATATGCACATTAAAGGCCATGTCCTGTGGAGCAATGAAGTGAGAACACTCATCGTATTAACGACGACATCATCTTCAAGATGGTAATAAAATTTGGCTTTGTGCATTAATGTCTTAAAAAAGTGCCATCGCCAAATTGAATATTTTAATAGGAACGTCACATTGGTTGAAGATCGTCAACAATAAATTTGTTTTAGGCGCTCACTATGGCTTAGAAATTGGATTGCAAGTGTAAACAGTTGGCTAATATGGCAGGTGGAATGTGCGCACCCATTCCATGGCAAAAGTATGTGTGCCTGCCACATTGATTCAGGCTTCTTCGTAGGCACCCAGGGTCTGCAGCTAAAACACATTAGAAACCGGTGGCTGGATTCCCCGTCCCCCGGCCACATATTTCTTGGCAGCGTGCCGTTCGCTGGGAGGGGGGGGGGGGGGTCTCTACTCCTCTCGCTTGTCAATGGAATTTCACATTGAAGCCACTCTACGCCGCTGGGAAACCTGCGGGAACAGTGAATTCCAACGGCTGGAGAATTCCGGCCAGGATCTTTTAAACGAATTGGGGTCCCGACCCCGCATCACATCGGCACCTGAGGCCTGACACAATATTTTTTTTAAAATTTGAATTTAGAATACCCAATTCATTTTTGTTCCAATTAAGGGGCAATTTAGCGTGTTCAATCCACCTAGCGTGCACATCTTTGGGTTGTGAGGGCGAAACCCATGCAAACACGGAGAGAACGTGCATACTCCACACGGACAGTGACCCAGAGCCGGGATCGAACCTGGGACCTCGGCGCCGTGAGACAGCAGTGCTACCACCTGACACAATATTTAAATGGCTAGCCAGTTCACCGGCCACGGCACGTGCTCGCCGTCCAATTAAAGATGGTAGGCAGCCTCCCACGGGCTAAGGGACAATAGCAGGCAAGGTCACCACAGGTCAGCGTAGCCAATGTAGCCAAGAGGTGGTGCCTCAAGATGGTTGTGTTGTGCCCTCTGAAGACTTTTTAATAAAGTCTGAAATTTGGATTCAACTGATGCAGGGAACCTGACAGCCAACTCCAAAATCCCAGTTAGTGTCTCTCCGGTGCTTTTAATCGGCCCTTTTGAGAGTCTTCATGTTCTATGTTCATTGGTTGCCTGCGGCTTGCGGGCTGGTAACCATCACCCAAGCATCCATTTTCAAAACGACCGTGAGATGGGAACATGCTGGAAAAGTGGCACAAGGCCAACTTCCCAGACTCCCACCCACGTCACAGATCATAAATTCTGTGTATGCAAATCAGGCCTACGATTACTTTAGGTTATCTTTATAAAATGTAATTGCAGAATGACTGCTACTGTCGTCTTCTTAAGGTGCATGGCAACCAAACCAACAATTCTTTGCCAAACTACCTGAATCTGCCCCCCCCCCCTCCCCCGTATGTGTGACTTGTGCTGGACCAGAAACACACCCACTATTTGGGAAGATCCAATTTCTAGGTCCGTGTTTCTATAATTTGCACCAGACCCAATCGAGAACTACGCATTCAGGGATGGCTTAATGAGAGGGATGATAACAAATTTTAATGTTTGCTCTATTTTATCTCCTCTTATTTTCCTCAGGCTGATACCTTATAGGGAATATGGTTCTATGTGCATAGACAGCCAATATTGCTCACACGGCATTTTTATTTTGCACATCAAGTTCGGCTCGAGTCCAGTTTTGTCCCTCTCCAAAATCCACACATGCACTGCCATCCGCAGTCATGAGATAATCAGCAGCTGATTCCCTTCCCCAGTCCCTTCCAACCACCGCCTGAGGACGAGCCGCACAAAACAGCAATCAACCTGGGACTTGCCAAATCTAGGGCAAATAAATTAAACTTCTATAAAGGTCACATTCATCGCGGGTATTGCAAATCATCTGGTTCAAAGGTATAATTTCCAGAAATCAGCGAAACAGAATGCCAGCCTATGGAAAACTATTCACAAACTTGCACATTCTTCCCGTGTCTGCATGGGTCTCACCCCCACAACCCAAAAGATGTGCAGGGGGTAGGTGGATTGGCCATGCTGAAGTGCCCCTTAATTGGAAAATTTAAAAAGAATATTCACAAATAGGCAATGCAGCATGCACTCCGAGGAGAAGGCGTCACCCCAATCATAAACTAATTTTTAACAGTTTTTAGTTAGTCATTAACTGGACTTTCCCACTTCAGAGAAACTGAGAAGTATGATTCATCCTCATCTGGGGATAGACTCTGAATACATCTGTAATCATTTTTAAAAAACTATAATTATAGAGGAATTATTTTTGCTGCAAACTGCTTTTGTCAAATTCTGATCCTAATATGCTAGTTTTCGTCTTTGGTGATCTCTTCTAATGAATAAATATGAGGCTTTTTTAAAAGGCATGCCTTTCATAAACAACAGCATCTTTATCAGAGTTTCACTAAACAGGCCTGCCATAAAGGCAATGGCCTTGCAAGTCAAATGCAGAAGAAGAAAATACTTTGCCCCACTTTAAATTTGGGTTTGACAAGTTGGCCTCTGTCTAAATTCAGGGTCAATCTTTCTGTGGCATGCCGCCTAATAGGATAAAATTAAAAGTTTAATAATCTCAGATAATTCGCCCTAAAATAGTATCGGACTTGAAGTTATATAAGAGTTGATATCAGAGGTGGAAAACTGTGGTGGAGCATGAATCAGAAGTAAATGTAAGGCATTTTTTTTCTTTGTTTCCTTGAATGCGAGTGTACATGATGAAGTGAGCGATTGCGTGGTACCATTTCCAAATACGAAAAATATATCTGATTGCCAGTTACAACTTTGCCAGTACACAAGTTATGTGCACAGGGCATAAAAAATATCTTAAAGGGAAATGGCTGTGTCTGATGCTTAACTATCCATTTTAACTCTTCCGCTGCACAACATTGGAAAAAAAGAATACATGGATAAGATTTGGGGCGTCGTCTACCAGCCACGTCCTGCCCGAACCGGGTGCCACATGGCCGGTAGATGCCGGGAGAGACCTCTTCCAGGATTTACCCGCCAGGCCTTGTGAGATCAAACGGGATAGCGCAACATGTCTCAATCACAAATCTGCATATTAGAGTGAGTAGTTTGTCTCACTCTAATATATACTTGTCTGATCTACCCAAGACATTTGGATCTAAATCCTTCGCCTCGGAGACCTTCGGCGAGTGCCATTCAGTTCTGAGCCCCACAGGTTTACGGTGGGACAGCACTTGGGAAGGTCTCCCAGGGGACTGGAGGTGTGTTTGGCCTCTGGGCAGGGTGACACCCTGGCACAGTTGGTGCTACCTTGGCACTGGCACCCAGGTAGTGCCACCTGGGCACCATGACAGTGCCACCCAGGTGCCAGCCTGGCACTGCAGGGTGCCCAGGAGGCACTGCCAGACTAGGAGGGGTATTGCCAGTGTGCAAGGCTGGCATTTTACCTGCGCTGGGGTTAGGGCCTGGCGGTGCCTTGCCAATGTGAGGTGTGATGTGGGGGGACCCGAGAACCCCCTTATAGATGGTTTGTGACATTGAGTGGGGTCCTGGAGTCACATCGGAGGTCGTAGGATCAGGGCACCATTTTAAAATGATGTCCTGATCGCTTCCTGCACTGAGGGCTTCTGGTGAGCGGAGCTCCTCAGAGCAAGAAATGCGACTGAATGCGGCCTCGGGCGGTGGGAGGAGAGGGGGGGGGGAGGGGGGTTCCCCGATGGTACGCCCCCCAAAAAAATCAAGTGCCGTTAGGGATATCCCCGCCGCTACAAGTGCCGGGAACGACCCCTCGATTCCTGCCCAGAACTGCCTTTTTTGGGGGGTTAGGTCGTGCCTTTGGTCTGGACCTGGCTCCTTAATTTTGCAAATGTCCAGTGGTTTGTTTTATTTTTCGCACTTGGTAAACCCTCTCGGTAAGATCGTCTAGCAATTTGATTTGGTGGGGGGGGGGGCAGAATCTCAGGAGGGGTTTTCTTTTTCCACTTTATGTTTAAAATCCTGAAACAAAAGGAATGATCCCAAAGTGATGAATGTTTACAATTCATTTTTTCCAATTAAGGGGCAGTTTAGCGTGGCCAATCCACCTACCCTGCACATCTTTAGGTTGTGAGGATGAAACCCACGCAAACACGGGGAGAATGTGCAAACTCCACATGGACAGTGACCCAGAGCCGGGATCGAACCAGGGACCTCGGCACCGTGAGGCAGCAGGGCTAACCACTGCATCACCGTGCTCTCCGAATGTTTACAATTGTGTATGCATGTGCTCACGTGGCAATTATGCCATAAGCAATTCTTTTTAAAAAAGTACAGAACTGAGTTGCAAATAGTTCAATGGTTAGAAACTCCATTGAGCATTTGACAGAAAACGTTCAGAGTGCGTGAGGTTCTCTCATATTTGTGAATGCGATTCCGTAGTAGACCACCAGGATATAACGATGTAAATGAGATAAGCTCTCTCCTCCGGGATGCCTCACCTCCCCATGGTGTGTCCTTTGCTATGATCACGTGAGGAGGGTTGACTCCTCTCTATTGAGGTCAGTTTGGTCACAAAAAATGTTTAAGTTTCTTTTTCACAAGGATATGCTTTTTCTCAAATCCGAATGTATTTAACTATTTATGTAGTGAGCAATAAGGAGCCCATCAAACAAGATTTTCTGAAGCTAACGAAAGAGCAAATTTAGTAACTGCTAAACTCGAGGGGAAAATAATTTAAAACATGAGTCTGGATTCTCCGATTTGGGGACTATTGTCCCCACACCGGCATGGAAACGGTGGCATTTTACGCCAGGAAAATTAGCGCAAAACGCCCAGCGATTCCCCGTTTTGCTGGGGGCTAGCAGGAAGGCAGCGTAGAGCAGCTGGCTCTAGCTGCCGATACGGCCTGGAGAATAGCCAGGTCCGTGGTCTCGCATGTGCATGGCAGCAGCCTGCACCGGTCACGCCATGCTTCATGGCGGATGCTGCTCGCGGACCCAGCCGTGAAATAATCCCCCCTTCGGCTGGCTCGCGCACCCCGGACCCCCCCACCACAGTGCCCCCACCCCTAATAATGTCCCCCCTACCCGTGGATCGGCCATTCCCCGACTGTGGCGGTGCTGGACTGAGTCAGCAGCCGCCACACTGAGTTCCCGAAGGGTGAGACCACAAACGACCCAAGCCGCCGGGAACTTGGCCGGTCGGAGGGGTGGAACATCAAGAAAGCGGCGGCGCCCCCGATCCTGTCGGGAATTTGGATTCTCCAGCCCGTCGCCGAACGCGATGTCGCCGTGGGTGACCGGAGAATCCAGCCCATGATGTCTCACGTGTATACATAATTATTAGATAGAAGGGAAGTTAGAGTACACACGTTTTTTTTCCAAAAGAGAGATCAGGAGAGTGCGCAGCTTTCAGCCTTTCCCCTCCTGAAATATTTCTTGACACACCCTGTGTCACATGCAATCTCTCTGCAATGGCTGAAGTCCGGCCTGTCATACTTCACCCATTGTGTATTTCCAAGGGGTTTTACGTGGGTCTGTCTGTGGCAGCCATTATTTCAATATCCAGCACTTGCATTTCTTCTTCAGACAGTGACGCGTTTCATTGGACCTTTCAATTATAGGCAATGTCTCTCTCTGACGGCATCTTGTTTGCTTTTTCACCTTCATCTTGGAAGGTGGCCTTGCACTTTTAAGTAGCCTCATCTCACTTCAAATTGCAAAATTTCATGTCAGTTGAAAAAGTAATATTTGCAAACATAAAAGGGCATGTCCTCCTGATATTTTCTGTAGTTGAAAAATTATTACCAGTGATTGGCAACATTTAATTCGGTAAAATCATGATCTGTTAGTTCAAAACTGAACATAAGCTAGGCGACTATTTCATTTAAAGTACTTCAGAATTGATTTTGTTTTTTGCTTTTTCCACATAAGACCATAAGACATAGGAGCAGGATTAGGCCACTCGGCCCATTGAGTCTGCCCCCCCATTCAATCATGGCTGATATTTTTCTCATCCCCATTCTCCTGCCTTCTCCCCATCACCCTTGATTCCCTTATTAGCTGTGAGGTGAGATTGATTAGCTGTGAGGAGAGATTGAAAAAAACTGGGATTGTTCCCCCTAGAAAGACGGAGGCTGATAGAGGTTTATAAAATTATGAGGGTATAGATAGGGTGTACATTGGAGGCTTTTATCCCAGGGCAGAAATAACAATTACAAGGGGGCACAAGTTCAAGGTGAGGGGGGGATAGGTTCAGTGGAGATGTGCCGGAGAAGTCTTTTACGTAGAGGATGGTGGTGGCCTGGAATGCACTGCCAAGTGAGGTGGTTGAGGCAGTTACGTTAGTACCTTTAAGACTTCTCTAGATGGACACATGGACAGACTGGGTGTAGAAGGATACAGGTGGTTGGTCGAGGTAGGGCACATGATTGTTGGAGGGTTGATGGGCCTGTTCCTGTGCTGTACTCTGTCCTTGTCCTAATCAAGAACCTATCTATCTTTGTCTTAAAGACACTCAGTGATTTGGCCTCCACAGCCTTCTGCAGCAAAGAGTTCCACAGATTCACCACGCTCTGACTGTAGAAATTCCTCCTCATCTCTGTTTAAAGGATCGTCCCTTCAGTCTGAGGCTGTAGCCTCGGTTTCTAGTTTCTCCTGCAAGTGGAAACAGCCTCTCCATGTCCACTCTATCCACGCCCCGCAGTATCTTGCAATTTTCAATAGGATCCCCCCTCATCCTTCTAGACTCCAACTAGTACAGACCCAGCGTCCTCAACCATTCCTCATATGACAAGCTCTTCATTTCAGGAATCATTCTTGTGAACCTCCACTAGACCCTTTCCAAGGCCAGCACATCCTTTCTTAGATATGGGGACCAAAACTGCTCTCAATGCTCCAAATGGGGTCTGTACAGAACCTTATACAGTCTCAGAAGTACATCGCTGCTCTTGTATTCTCGCCATTTCAACATATGAATGCTAACATTGCATTTGCCTTCCTAACTGTCGACTGAACCTGCACGTTAACCTTAAGAGAATCTTGAACAAGGACTCCTAAGTCCCTTTGTGCTTCTGATTTCCTGAGCATTTCCCCATTTAGAAAATAATCTAAGTCTCTACTTCTCCTTCCAAAGTGCATAACCTCACACTTTTCCACATTGTATTCCATCTGCCACTTCATTGCTCACTCTCCTAGCCTGTCAAAGTCCTTCTGCAGCCCCCCTGCATCCTCAACACTACCTGCCCCTCTGCATATCTTTGTATCATCTTCAAACTTCGCAACAGTGCCTTCAGTTCCTTCTTCCAGATCTTTAATGTATATTATGAAAAGTTGTGGTCCCTGAGGCACACCACTAGTCACCGGCTGCCATCCTGAAAAAGACCCCTTTTTCCCCACTCTCTGCCTTCTGCCAGTCAGCCAATCCTCTATCCATGTCAGGATCTTACCCTGAACACCATGGGCTCTTAACTTATTTAACAGTCTCCTATGCGGCACTTTGTCAAAGGCCTTCTGGAAATCTAAATAAATCACGTCCACTGGTTCTCCTTTGTCTAACTTCCTTGTTACCTCCTCAAAGAGCTCTAACAGATTTGTCAGACATGACCTCCTTTGATGAAGCCGTGCTGACTCAGTCCTGTTTTATCGTGCACTTCCAAGTACTCCACGATCTCATCTTTAATAATGTCTCAAATAATGTCTGAAAGACATAGTGTCTCAAAGAGGAAAGACAAATTTAGGAGTATGTTTTGTTTCAAGCATCCTTCCTTTCTAAATAGACAGAAGAAGAGACATGTCCTTATTTAAGCATTTGCACCAACGGTTAACATTGACCTACAAACACAATGCGCTGATTGAAAAGTGTTGGAAGCAATTTTTGATACTATTTACTAGCTGATATCTTGGAACAAACTGCATTAAGAACCTGTTAAAAACTGAATCGACTGCTGCAAAATGACTGAGGGCTTCTTTCAATCCAGCTGGAAGCAGTAAAATGCTGAAGAAGAGAAATGATGAGCATTCAGTTCAGCTCTAACTGCTCGCTGGTCATATCTGTTGCTGTTGTTGGTTGTGATTCACTAAGAGGCATTTGGAGATTTAGGCCCTGAATGTTAGACAGATGAAGCCAGAAATTCGGTCATTCAGAAATTAGTGCAACCTGAATGAAACAATGAATGAAAATCGCTTATTGTCACAAGTAGGCTTCAATGAAGTTACTGTGAAAAGCCCCTAGTCGCCACATGCCGGCGCCTGTTCGGGGAGGCTGTTACGGGAATTGAACCGTGCTGCTGGCCTGCCTTGGTCTGCTTTCAAAGCCAGCGATTTAGCCCTGTGCTAAACAGCCCCTGCCAGCGTCACTGAGTCGTTTGACCACACTCAACCTCTATGCTACTCTGTTTTCTTTCCAATCCCCATTTGGTGATGTGGGAGATGTCAACCCACTCTGTGTATTTATATTACATTTCTACTGCATTGGGCAGTGCAAACCTGAAGACATTTTATCAGCGGAATATTTTGCCGATCAGGGGTCTGACAAGCATCTAACTTCAGATAAACCACACTGTTCCTGCTATACTTTCACCTAGAGGCTGATTAATGATATGAGACATTTTTTTCCCAGCTCATTCACAGGCTGTCAGTTTCACTGACTAGGCCAACATTTGTTGTCCATCCCTAATTGTCCATGGGACGACGCGCTGCAATAGATGTGATGTAGGTACACCCACTGTGCTGTTAAGGAGGGCGTTCCAGGCTTTTGGCTCAGTCATAGTGAAGGAATGGAATGCACAGCCCGGGAGGGTGGTGGAGACGGGTTACCTCACATCCTTTTAAAAAGTACCTGGAGGGACACTTGACATGTCATAACTTTCAAGGCTCTGGGGCAAGTGTTGGCAAATGGGATTAGGTAGGTAGGTCAGGTGGTTTTCATGTTTCGGTGTAGACTCGATGGGCCGAAGGGCCACTTTAGCATGGTGTATTTCTGAGATATAGTTGCAAGTCGGGATGGTGAGTGGAATGGAGGGAACATATGATGCCGGATGCAATCAGAGGCATTGACGCCAGACCCCATGGAATCTCATGGCATCTGATCTAACATGGGCAAAGACACCTTCTGTTGATTAGCGAAGGAGGTGGTAATCACAGGATATGACCGTCACTGCTTACGCCAGCATTTGTTACCCATCCCAAATTGCCTGTGGCTGCCAAGGTAACACTTTAAAGTTTTTGTCACAGGCTCCTTTCAGGCTGCAACAGGTGACATTCCCTACCTGGCAGATATTTCAGTATATCACCATAAGGGCGGTCATCAAGGCTCTCTACACAAGTCAGAACACCCACATCTCTATAGACAGAAAAATTGGACAAGAGGTAGGCAATAGTTTGTGTCTGGCAGTGGCTATCCTGGGCCCCCTTAGGTCAGCAGAATGGGCATGCAGTCTCCCCTTTCAATAAGCTGGAACCTATGGCATCCTATAGCCCTGTTCTTGTTGTTCTGCATTGGTGCCCAGTGATTCATCCCATGTCGGCGCCACCCCTAACCTAACTTCTAATGTACGTTTCATGCCAATTTATGTGCTGAGGCTTTTGAATGTGAGATTCCTTGATGGTGCAACTTCAAGTCGCTGACAAAGGAGGCTTCTAAATGTCCAGCACCTGGGATGAAGAGGGAAAAGGTATGAATGGAGTGAAGAGGCTAAGATATGGGGGCAAAAGCATCTCCAGCTTGTCAACATAGAACAGTACAGCACAGTACAGGCCCTTCAGCCCACGATGTTCTGCTGACCATTTATTCCAATCCAAGATCAACCTAACCTACACCCCTTCAATTTACTAAATTGTCATTCAATATATCGTGTGAGATAGAAGTCAAAAGGAAGAAGAGAATTAACAAACTCTGCAGAATGTCAACTCCAACAGTGCCTGTCGCCATGGCCCTCCCCCTGTCCACAATGTCAAATGCGTTTGCTCTGAGGGTAGATGTGAGAATAGCTTGTGCAGGGAGCACATCCTCAGGCCTGTGGGTAAGTGAGGGTTGTAATAATAATGAGGTGTACTGATGTGTTGTGCAATGAGTGCAGCAGTGTAAAGTGAGAGAGGGAAGTGTTGAGAGTTATGAAGCTGGAGCTGCTGGTAGTGTGAACAGAGGGTAGAAGAGCAATGGGCACTATTCACCCCCCCCCCCCCCCCACCCACGCCGGGTGGGAGAATCGCCAGAGCGCCGCGCGAATCGCGCCACGCCACCCCGACCCCCGCACGCGATTCTTCCCCCCCGGAAATCAGCAGCGCGCGATTCGCACCGGGCCGCTCGGAGAACCGGCGAGCGGCGATTCTCCGGCCCGCATGGGCCGAGCAGCCACTACGACACGACAGGTTCCCGACGGTGCCGTCCACCCCTGGTCGCTGCCGGCGGGAACCCTGGGGGGGGGGGGTGGCCTGTGGGTGGGGGGGGGGGGGCCTGTGGGGGGGTGGCTTCCGATGGGGTCTGACCCGGAATTGGGTTCCACCGATCGGCGGGCCGGCCTCTCCCCCCCCCCATGGGCCTACCTCCTTCCGTGCGCGGCCCCAGAACACCGGCTCCATGTTGGTGAGGGGCCGGCGTACGTAAGACGTTCCCTGCGCATGCGCGGGTTGGAGCGGCACCCGTTTGGCGCCGCGTAAGGACGCTGGAGCGGCGTGAACCGCTCCAGCACCGTGCTGGCCCCCTGTGGGGGCCAGAATAGGTTATGCCGGAGCCCTGTTTGCGCCGTCGTGAAACGCGACGGCGTTCATGACGGCACGAACACTTGGCCTCAATATCGGAGAATCGCCCCCTATATTCTTACCTTGGCAATTGTAGTGAGGCCATTGAACATTTTCAGACACTGCAGCTATGATGTGGGTACCGAAGTGCTTTGTGACATCTTCTCACTGTTGATGCTGGTAGGGCTTTCTGCTCCCTGGAGATGAGCATGGTGTCCTTCCTTCTGTCCACTACAAGAACAAGGCCTTCAAGAAAGGATCACACACCTTAATATCCCATTCTCAAAATTTCCTGAACCCAAGGCTACCCCAATCCTGATAAATCAATGTGCCTATAATTCTACTGATATTAAACCAAGATCTTATCAAAAACTCTGATTCACTATGGCCAACAGCATGGAAGGCCTGCTGGTTATTGTAAAACCATTTTTGATTATTTACTTCATATGGGAAAAAAATTCCAAATCATTGGAGAAAATATGTTTCCACAATTTGCTTTTTATGAAATGATCTTGCAGTACTTTCACTGCAGAGACCGGTTTGTGAGATCATTACAATCATTACAAATAACCTTTTTTTTTTTTACCTAGGTCAGTTTGTAATTTACCCCTATAAGCAGCTGGAGAAAATGGTTCCTTCGTCTCTTTAATCATTTTCTAAATCAACAGAAATGAAAATGGAAGAACTTTTGCATTCCTCACCATCATATCACGCAGTTGAAGTGCAGAACGGTTAAAACTTATAGTGATTAGGGTTTCAGATTCAGCCCTTGAAGACCAAAATCAAAGGGAATTCTGCAGCTTGAAGTTATTTTACAAGAGAAAGATCTTTAATATGTGATAGTTTGTGGCCAATTGACATAGTAGCATTTAGCACAGATAAAGTACAGACATAGAATTATTATGCTGTGAAAAGGAATAAATGGGCTTGAAGGTAGGTGATGGTTTACTGTCCTGTGTACACCGACAGTGACCACCAGCATTCAAACTGTGTTATGAAGATTAATGTCTGGCATTGTGTACTTTGGCACATGGGTAAGCAGAGCCCCACTTAGGAAGCCTGACTCTGGTCTCAACAACCTTTTATGTTGCTGAGAACTGCAGTGCATTAAGGGCACAAAAGATGCCGAATAAAAGGAACACATTTTGATTCCTGTTTTAGATACTTAAAACTTTATGATTAATCTATCTGCTTATTTTACGAACAACAAAAGTTAAGCTTTTGTTATGAATTGCAGCAAGCGTAATCCCTGAGCTCTGCGTAATTGCAGAGTGGGCTGAATACTCCCCCCAGCTGCCACCAGTCACAGAACTTTTGACAGTTCGGTTACATCACACATTCTCTTGTATTTTTAACATAAATATTTACTATTTTAAGTGGAGTTTACAGTTGCACTAAAATGGGAGGATACAAATGATGTGTAGTGAGCTTGAAAACTTGCAGCAGAATAATCACAGCGCTGTCGAACCAAGTTTTTTTTTTTGTGTGTGTGTGTGTACTCTGTTTTGTATCTCGTAAACCAGCCTATACAGTGATCAGCCATCAGGCCTTGTTTAGTTCTGTTTGGTCATTTGTATCTGACTTTACATAAAAAAATACCCCAGCTCTGCATGTTTATTTTTCTGGCAGCATATGGAATTAGTTACTTGTTTTACTCCTCGTACTTGGTTCTGATTTCACGAGTCGCAGTGAATAATTGTCATGGCAAAACACAACACGAACCGCAGCGCATTCACCTCAAACCTTTTGAGTTTCACTTGAGTGGGATAGTGGCCCTCTGTCCCACTTGTTTGTCAGGGCACCGTACGATGCGGCAAGATTCTAGCTGTTAGCTTTGTAAATACGCTTACCATGCATTAGCTGCATTTGTTGCACCCACAAAAAAAACACACACTGAAAAAAATAAAGTTCCCCCACCAGCCTGTGCAACTGCCAGCCTTAGATTTGCATGCAAACAGCTAAAAGCATAATATGGCTCGGATTTGTCCAATTTCTTGTTTTGTTTAAACCCTGCTGCACAAGAGCATAAATTCACCCAACTACTTTCCTGGTGACAATACCTCATCATTATATTAATTTAGTTACGTATTCATGGGGATTTTCCTCTTCTGAGTCATAGAATTCCTTTATTCCCTTGAGAATTTCCTGTCTCTGACTGGAATTTCATGTCTTTGTAGTTTTAGCTGGATAACTTGAAGCAGTTACTTCTGAATGACCATATTCTTGTGGTCGGTCCGTTATACCTGGGTAGCTGGGTCATTTATTGACTCCTGGTTTTCAAGAGAATGGATCCCTTTCGAAAGCTGACCGCAGCGACTTTAAAAAATATTTCCTGCTTTTTTTTTTCCCCTCGTTGCAGTTCCCCGTACGGACAATGTGTATAACATCTGTAGATTAAGTGACATTTGTCTACCTCTATATATGTTTATGTTTCTTTCTTTGATTCTTTGTGTTCAGTGGTGACTTGCTTGAAGGCCTAACCCATCAGGTTTTCATCACTCACCCAGAGCAAAGGAAAGGGAGATAGAGTTACGAGTGTATTGGACCATTTAGCAATTAATACGAAAATGCCATTGGATATATTTTTAGGGGTGAAATTTGGAATACAGTGGAATGCCAGACATTTTGTAATCCTGATTCAAAATTGAACCTTGGCAGATCGAAAAGGCTTTAAATTTATTAAACAATTCTGTTTATTAAGTGTCACGTAATGTGCATTAAGACAAAGACCACTTGTAGGAAGTCAGGCTGTTTGCTTTATTTAAATTATTGCTTGTGTATACCCCAACGTTTTGTAAAGTTCACTTATAAGAAAATGGGAGATTTTAGCGTTTAGTGTAAACAAATCACTTTGTAAGAATGACCATTTACCCGTATGTTTGGAGTTTTATAAGCCAGCACGTGCTTTTTTAAATCATCGTGGTTTTGTGCCATACATTGTCGCAGCGTTGAACGATTTATTGATTGTTTTGATTACGATTGTGGTGGTGCTGAAATCCAAGACTGGATAATTCCAGTGAATTATTGACTAGTTTTCACCTTTGTAGATAACATCTAGGAATTAAACTTTTCCTCTGTTTGTTTATTGGGAATTGGCTAAATAGATTGCAGTGGCTTTCAGCGGAAAAGACGCACTACGCCTACCAATGGCGCAGCAGGTTTGGCCAACGAGTAGCGGACTCATATTTGAGCCAGCTTTGACGAGGGCTGAGCTGAGCTGACTCCGCTTCGACAAAGAGTCACCCAGACTTGAAGCGCTAGCTCCCTTCTCTCTCCACAGATGCTGTCAGACCCTGCTGAGATTGTCCAGTATTTTCTGGTTTTGAATAGCTGACTCAAGTAGCACAGGCTCAATTCCAGCACTTTGCTGAATGTGAACATCTGAATCATATTGGCAAAGTTAAGTGTGTGTTTGCATAATGAAGTGAATAAAGCTCAAAATCGGTGTGACTCTCTCTTTGGTTCCATAATCAAGAATGAAGCTTCATATGTACAGTTTAGGTAGTGTTATGATCTCCATAGAGACTGATCAGTTTTAAAAATGAAATTTGATCTTCCAGTTAATATTTGAAAGGATGACCTAATATTTCACATTTACTGTAGCCAGATTAAAAGCAGGTTGACTAAAAGCTGTCCATAGGCAACTTATACGTTCTGCCTTAGCCACAGAAGAGGATAAATCCTGCCCCTTCTTGTTCTTAGCACAACCAAATGACTCTACCCCCGCTCCTTCCCCAAACCCTGGCAGAATAACACACCCGTTTGTGATATTCAGTGATATTTTAGGAAAGTTTGTAACCCAATCTTTACAGTGCCTTCTTCCGCACCTGTGATGTGACATTTCAAGTGTGCATCCAAATGCTTCTTAAATGTTGTGAGGGTTCCTGCCTCTACCACCCTTTCAGACTCCAACCACCCTCTTGCTTTTCTTCAAATTCCCTCTGAATCTCCTGCCCTTTAATTTAAATCTATGCCCACTGGTTATTGACCCCTCTACTAAGGGGAAACGTTTTTTCCTATCTACGCTATTTATATCCTTCATAATTTTGTGCACCTCAATCTTCTGGCTAGCCGCTGTCCTACGTCACATCAATCCCAACTCAATTTTCCGATCAACCATTAAATTATATTTCTACTGGGGGGGGGAGGGGGGGATACATTTTGTAACTAAGATGTAATTTTTTTTTTCATAAAAAGGAATATCATCTTAGAGCTAAAACTCTTGTTCTATCTGTTGCTTGGCCAAGTCTTGACTTTTTCGAATAGTGAAGTGTCCCTTAAGCGGTGCTTGCGATTGCCGGTTTGAATTGTTACCTCCAGTCTGCAATGATTAAAAGCAAGAAATAGCTTCTCTATCACATTTACAGACAACTTAGGATCACTTTGTTCGAAGCTGACCTAACGTGGTGAGATGTGAAGGAACTGTGCTTCCTAGAATTTGACTTCAGTGCATTGATGACATATTCCATTTTGTGCTCCTTTAACATGATGTCGAGCTCTTCGCGCACACACACATTGTCAGCAGTGATTTTTTTTTACAGTGTAAAATCGAAGGAATTTCTGTGGGAAAACAGCTTATTGAAACGATATCCTGTGAAGCCAGTTGGTGGTGGTAATCCGCGAACTCAAAGACGTGAATAGTAACGTTAGCTAAATATAACCAATTGTCTCTAATGGAGGAGAGATGCCTATGGTCCTTTGTGGATTATGGTTAATTACTTAATGGGACACTTAAATTGACCAAATATAAACTGAGAAAACCCACATGGTTATCTTATAATTCTGTGCATCAAGGAAGCAACAAAAGGCAGTACTCGCCTTGATTTGATATTGTAAAAGATCCAGATAATGGAAAGGAATTGGAATATGCAGCATCCCTGGGGAGGTGGTCAAGGAGGGACTAACCTCTGGTAAAATTGAGCATAGGCTCCAATATTAATGACGCCATCAAAAGTTAACATGCTTACTTTAAAAGGACCCTGTTGGCTCTGCACGAGTCTCCTTGACACCTGCTAAATTGAGCAGGTTAAATTCCCAGCCCATCAACCCGTGGTGGCCCCCGGATAGAAAGTCAGCTAGGCAATTTTAAACAGACCGTCTGCCAAATTTCTCACGGGCATGTAAGGTTATAAAGCTACTTTCCAAGAGCAGATCTGTTCCAGCACTTTCTAGAAAGAGTAATAACACAGCATAAATGTTTGAATTTTTCCCATTAGAGTTTTCTCTCGCCCTCTCTTGAAGTTGTGGACCCATTCTTAAGGTACAGTTCCTGGGTGTCAACCAAGCTTTGGTACCTCAATCAAAAGGCTTCTCGCCTTGTGTGTCTAGCCAGTGAGCTTCGGCAGCCTATTACACCACCAGAGTGGGCATCACAGCTTAGTCACATCCTGTCATCCCCGAATACACAGATTCTATTAGTAGACAGTAGGTAGCACTGGCTATATTTTTTCCCTTTTTCCTCCTCCTCGCAGTTCCTGTGCACTGAGGCCAGTTATATTGCCTTTACTGCCCCCTGGCTGAGATCAACTAAATTATCACAATCTAGGCATCGAACATGGGTCTTTCATGCTCTCTGTGACTTTGGTACCTGGTTGGCACATCTGCACTCATACCCAATGAAAAAATGAGCTCTATGAATTTTTGTGGAGTCTGCATTCTCCCCGTGTCTGAGTGGGTTTCCTCCGGATGCTCCGGTTTCCTCCTACAAGTCCCGAAAGACACGCTTGTTAAGTGAATTGGACATTCTGAATTCTCCCTTAGTGTACCCGAACAGGCGCTGTAGTGTGGCGACTAGGGGATTTTCGCAGTAACTTCATTGCAGTGCAAATATAAGCCTACCTGTGACAATAAAGATTATTATTATTATTGTTAGATACAGCAACAGGAAGACAAATTCTGACAGTAACTTTCAATGCTCGTGGAATCCCTGCCTAGCTCTCTTCAAACTTGAGGCGGATTATATCATTGCAGTAAATGGTTAAAATGACTGTAAAAGATTCTAAATAAAAACACAAAAGGAACATTTGTTCAGTATTTACTGTGCAGGAGTGTACCAGACAATTGAATGAGGGCGATGAGGCTCCATAATACAGTAGCCCCACTTTTGACTTTTGGCAAGCAAGTGAACTTGGAGGTGGCAAAGGGATCGTTGAAGCTCAGCCAACCTTGTGAAATGAGGCCCAGGCCTCATTCACATATTTCTGGTCCAACTGAATGACGTGGAGCTGGTGAGTCATGTGCAGCAAAAGGACATTGTCGATGGCCCACAGAACTGATCTTCGATGGTTCACAAAGTAATGGAGTGGGAAAGGTGGCCCAGGTTTCCTCATGGGGCCCAGCTGACAAGAACATTTTAGTAACATTTACTATTGACTACTTTGTCCCATTTCTTGGCCTGCTAGATCTTGGTGATGGTGAGACCAGGTGGTGAGCATGTCACTCCAGTTAAAATAGCTAATCAGATCGCAACATTTGAACACCTGTGAGGCAGGCCCTCGCCTGGTGCCCATAATGTGCCCGTCTGTGCAGGGAACATGTGCAGCATGAATCTGGCACATGCGGGGCTGACTTGATTTTAAACCCCAGCACACTCATTGGTCAGCACAGTTAAAATTGGGGCCAGTATGTTTGTGTTGAGAAAAAGCCCATTGCCGGCTGCGTCTTTTGCAATGCTCAATGCGTCTGACAAACGATCTTACTCTGTAAGTTCAGCTGGCAATGAGTGGCCAGGTTTGATTAAGATGAAACATAGCCGAGTCGACTGAGCGATTCTTTGTGCCGTGTATATAAATACCTAAGGAGACTTGTGAAATTGGCAACAGCATTGCAATAAAGATGGGCAAAGATAAAGATTATAGGAGCTCAGAAACAATTTCGCAGAACTACATTTGAATAAACTTAGAAAACATTAAGGCTGTCATATTTATTGATGTGATGCAGCAACGCTGTGGTAGACCTTAGAGGTTTAACAGGGGATGTTTCAGAGGAAATATTTTGCAGACTTGCTTCCTGTAACCTTAAAGTGACCATTATGTCTGGTGCATTGAATAAATAATGTTCTACATTGAATTCAGAGGAAGACTGCCTGCATCTAAGGGAAAAAAAGACTCTATTGTGCAATTATCAGCTGTAACAAGGCTATATTAATCCAGATTGTTGTATGATACATGAATACTTCACATGTATCAATATAAAGGAAAACTAAAGTCCCAATTCTAGATCTTGAATTGGTCACAGTTTGTTTATAAATATGTGTGGGATGGGAAGGAGGTGGGGGTAGAATTTTCACATTCACATACATTGGCCTGACAGTGGGTGCGATGCCCACCTGATGGTGTCAGCAGGAAGCTCAAACCATTTTCACAGTCGGCCTTAATGTTAAATGGTTCGCTCCCGGCACTATCGAAAGGTAGCTACCCAAAGGGGTGTGGTGGGAGCAGGAAGTTGTTTTAGGTCACTGCTGTCTAGAAGCAGCCAGTAGCTTTTTACAAAGGCAAGATATTGACAGTAGGATCATGGGGAACATTCCCTGATTGGCAGGGTTTGACAGGGATCTCAGTTTTTCCTCATATGTATCAATGACTTTGGGTGAAGAAACAGGGAGTTGATTGGACATCATAGCGTGTCGATGACACCAAGTTGGGGAAAGGAGGTTGTACACATGGGATGTTACAAAGGGACATAGGCAGATTAAGAATATGTGCTAAACTAAGCCAAATGGAGTTCAACATGGGAAAGCGTGAAGTCATAGAATCCGTACAGTGCAGACATTCGGACTATCGAGTCTGCACTGGCTCTTGGAAAGAGCACCCTACTTTTTATTTTTATAAATTTAGAGTACCCAATTCATTTTTTCTAATTAAGGGGCAATTTAGCGTGACTAATCCGCCTCCCCTGCACATCTTTGGGTTGTGGGGGCGAAACCCATGCAAACACGGAGAGAATGTGCAAACTCCACACGGTCAGTGACCCAGAGCAGGAATCGAACCTGGGATCTCGGCGCTGTGAGGCTGCAGGGCTGACCCACTGCACCACCGTGCTGCCCCAAAGAGCACCCTACTTAAGCCAACACCTCTGCCCTATCCCCATAACCCTACGTAACCTTTTGGACACTAAGGGGCAATTTAGCATGGCCAATCCACCTAAGCTGCACATCTTTGGGTTGTGGGAGAAAACCGGAGCACCTGGAGGAAACCCACGCCGACGCGGGGAGAACATTCAAACTCCACACAGACAGTGACCCGAGGCCGGAATTGAACCCGGGTCCCTGGCGCGGTGAGGCAGCAGTGCTAACCACTGTGCCACCGTGCCACCATTCTCTTTAAATCCCACAAAGACAAATCAAAATATTTTCTTAACAATGAGAGCTGTGGAGGAACAAAAAGATTTAGATGTTCATGTACACAACTGGCTACAAGCGAACACGCAGGTACAAACGTAAACATAGGGCTGATGGAATGTTTGTCTTTATTTCAAGAGGAGTAGAATATAAAAGTGAGGAAATCGTGTTTCAGTTAGACAATGGCTGGACTGACCGAACCCATCTAGAATACATGCTCAGTTAGACACTGCATCGCAGGAAAGATATATTGGCGGTGGGGGGACGCATAACACTTTGGAATATTTTCTTAACACGTTGTGACATATTGCCTCATTAAAGGTGGTGATCAAAATCAAATTATTGCTGTCGTTGAATGATACTGAGACTTAGAGTTAACTATGAGAACAGATTGCATTGACATGGATCACACTTCCTTGAGGTTAGAAGGTTCGGCAGCAATCTAATCAAGATATTTAAATGATGAAGTGATTCAATAGGGTGGGAATAGAGAAGCTGTTTCTTTTAGTTTTTTTTAATACATTTATGGGATATGGGCGTCGCTGGTCAGGCCAGCATTCATTGCCCATCCCTAGTTGCCCTTCAGAAGATGGTGGTGAGCTGCCTTGTTGAACGGCTGCAGTCCTGAGGTGTAAGTACACCCACAGCTCTGTAAGGGAAGGAGTTCCAGGATTTTGACCCAGCGACAACGAAGGGTCAAATTCCAAGTAGGGGTGGTGAGTAACTTGGAGTAACTTCCAGGTGGTGGGGTTCCCAGGTATCTGCTGCTCTCGCCCTTCGAGGTGGTAGTGGCCGTGGGTTTGGAAGGTACTGCCTAACGATCCTTGGTGAGTTACTGCAGGGAAATCGGAGCCAAGGTACAATCCTAAAATTAGTGTCAGCCCAGTTAAGTGTGAAATGAGTAAACACTCTTTCACATACATGATAGTGGAAAGCTAAAACTCCCTTCTTAAAAAGGCGGGGGATGCTGAGTCACCTAAAATTTACAAAACGGAGATCAAAAGATTATTTGTCAGCTAATGGGAAGAGAAGTCGGGTTAATGGGCTTGAGGCACAGATCAACCATGATCTAGTAGAACAGCAGATCAAGCTCAAGAAGCTAAATTGCGTGCTCATGTTCCTATGTTGCAATCTCTCAATGTAGCTTGCCTCTGACTTGATGTACGAGATCAAAGATTTGGGGAGATGGATTGTTGCAGTATGAGTGTGTCATGATGGCTATGTGGATACAGACCCTTTGTAAGGTACTATTGATCATCACAGTCAAAATATTTGTGGCATTCAAAGAACTAAAGTCATTGGTGTTTCTGTATGCGTCAGGATCCATGGAAATAAGCAGGATGTGCAAGACAGTGAGTGATACGCTAGGCTTCTGGGAGGGCGGGGGGAGGGGGGGGGGGGGGCGAAGAGAGCCAGCAGTGTGCACAAAGCCATAGTCCTACATTTCTCTTTCCAGTTAGTCGTGGGGTAAATGATGTATTTGGGGGCCGGTTCAGCTCAGTTGGCTGGACAGCTGCTTCGTGATGCAGAACGAGGCCAAGAGCACAGGTTCAAGCCCCCGTACCAGCTGATGTTATTCATGAAGGCCCCACCTTCTCAATTCCACCTGAGCTGTAGTGATCCTCAGGTTAAATCGCCACCAGTCCGCCCTCCCCCTCAAAGGGGAAAGCAGCCTCTGGTCATCTGGGGCTACGGCGACTTTACTTACTTTAAATGATGTACATGTTTGTTTTGTCAAATAAGACATCAGTTACATGCCTAATGGACTCCAGACTGACTGGTGACACCTATTGCAGGCTGGAAGGAGACAAATAAGACATCAGTTACATGCCTAATGGAATCCAGACTGACTGGTGACACCTGTTGCAGGCTGGAAGGAAACGGAGGCAGAAGTGTAAGTAAGATAATCGTCACAAGGACTTCGGGGGAATTGCTGACTAATCTCCCCGTGGACTTCCTAGCATACCAGTTCCAGTAGTGATTGGGCAAAGGCCTGCCCAGCTGTGGTCATTAGTGGGACTTTTATATGTAGCTCCCAGACCCAGACTGGCCATTGCCGGGACATTTATTTTGTTTGCCGCAATAGAGGCTTTATTTTTAGTTTAAAATAAACCAGTTTGGCTTTTCACTCTGCGCCTCTTGGAATTATTATGGTACGGCAGTGTGATTTTGACTGCTTTATGTGAGCTCTATCTCTTGAATCCAGGTCTCATTGCAGAAGGTAGCCTAGCTGCCACGGCATCCCTGGTTGTGCACAATCTTGTATGCAACTCTTCTCTGCGAACTGCAGGAGTGTTTCGCTCGCTCTTTCTTTATTATTTATTCTTTTATGAGGTGTTGGTGTTGCTGGCAAGGCCAGCATTTGTTGCCCATCCCGAACTTCCCGGATTTCAGAGGGCAGTATTGCTGTGGGTCTGGAGTCACAGATACGCCAGATCAGGTAAGGACAACAGATTGCCTTTCCCAAAGGGAATAAGTAAAGCAGGTGGGCTTTTACAGGATTCGATGATCCATTTCATGCTCACAGTGACTGAGATTAGCTTTCAATTCCAGAATTATTAATTGAATTCAAATTCCACCAGCTGCCATGGCTTCTGGATTACTAGTCCAGTGATAGTTCCAGAACACCACCGTCTCCTTGGGGATGACCAGGGTTCCTGAATCTCTCTTCCTGGTGGCTCCCCCTGCTGGTGCAGTTCTTTGTGCTCCTTCCAACCATATTTTGCTCCTCCAGAGATTCCCAGTGGATCCCCTTGATGGCAGATGTGGGTTTCGAGAAGCTCTTTACCAATCGCCGGGTGGCTTGCTAACTCTAGCTGGAGGCAATCCTGGACATTTGACCTCCTGTCGATCTGATCACCTGACATTGTGATCAATTGAAATCTGTAAAAGTAATTGAATTGACCTTTAGAGTAGATTTAGAGCAAGGTTTAGAGTAGATGTACGAGGCAAGTTTTTTACACAGAGGGTATTGGGTGCCTGGAACTCGCTACCGGAGGAGGTGGTGGAAGCAGGGACGATAGTGACATTTAAGGGGCATCTTGACAAACACATGAATAGGATGGGAATAGAGGGATACGGACCCAGGAAGTGTAGAAGATTGTAGTTTAGTCGGGCAGCATGGTCGGCATGGGCTTGGAGGGCCGAAGGGCCTGTTCCTGTGCTGTACTTTTCTTTGTTCTTTATAATGGCAGGTGAATATCCTTGTTCTTGGTTCTAAGGTAGCGGCTGTAGTGCAAGAAATTCTGAGAACCAGTCGGCCACCCACAAGAAGGTGAAGAAAGGAAGCTAAGGGTGGGGAAGTAGGAAACTGCGGCTGGGATTTCCTGGCCAGTGAGATCCACTGTGGGGGATGCACGCAAGTCAGCCAAAAGTCCATCGACTTTCAGCAGGTCTGGTGACCCTGGTGGCAAGCGGGGGCCGGAAATCTGAGCCTTAAAGAGGGGAGGCAATCTACATGAGGGAGACTTGGGATGGTGAACCTTTTCCATCAACAACTAATCATAACTCACTAAAATTACACTGATTAATAATACTAGTAACATTCAGATTCCCATCACAACCAGTAATAATACGATAAAAACAGTCTGCAAGTTAACAGGTAATAAGTAATAGGTGTAATGCTACACAATGCTATGAAAAGCAAATGTCATTAAATTATGAGTAATGGAATATACAAAACAAATCATTAGCAAGGAATATAGTAAGACTAATTCAATCTGAACTCCTACTGACATTGAAAAACATTTGAAGTGAACTGATTGACAACACTTGAAATCTGACTTTGTAAAGCACACAACTTTCACTAATCCCATATTCGCTACTGTACTAAGCACATAAGTGGTTATAATTTAGATGTTATCATATACCAAAGTGCTTCTCAACACCGGCCAACGGTAATTTGTAAACTAATTATAGATATTGCATTAGCATTTTCATTGATGATTTCCTATAAAGGACCAGTGCTGACACCTTTACTGAAAATTACTCCTCCCCTGCATTGTGTTAGTTTACTCCTAGCTGTTTAAAATGAGCAAATTGAACAGAATGTAACAAAAGCTAAAAAGTCAAGAGGCTGTGTTGGTTAACCACAATTATTTCAACTGCTTTTTCTTGCTGTAGAGCAGCAACTTTATTGGCAATTATGAAGCTAGGTCTTTGAAGAGAGAAAATGCTTCTGGTTGATTTTTATCTCTTGGCTGTGCACAGTGGTAATGGAAGGTTTTGTATTTCCAGAAGTGAAAAATGATGGTGTTGGAGAATTGTAAATGTCACGCCTACGGTTATTATTAGCGGACCAGAATTCTATGAATATTTCTAAGGATTGTTAGCGATCTAGAAAACTAAGCAAATAATTTGTAGGTACAGGAATGCCAAAAAATTGCTGCTTGAAGTGTTTCAGGAGCAACAGGGCAAAAAAAGAATCTAAACAATGTGCCGTCTGCAACTTTTTAAGAAAGTCAAACTCATTATTGAGAATTTAAATGCACTTCATAATTCCAGATATGAACAGTGTTAATCCTTCTGCCTTTGCTATGCTAACTGTATGAGTTCCTGTTTATCCAGCAGGGTAAGGGTTAAAATAATTTCTCTTCCCCCCCCCCCCCCCCCCCCCCATCTCTTCCCACCTGAGATTAGTGTTCATGTCCTAACCTGTCTATTGTTTAACAAATTAGTGTGTTTTTTACTCCTTGCTGTTTAAAATGAGCAAATTAAACAGAATTATAAGGGGAACAATGAACAAAGCGATTTCAGTTTGTTCCTCACAACAAATATTGTTCTTGTTGGTTTCTTTTATGATAATGTCACCATGACCAATCATGCTTCTGCAAGATTTTGATAATATTCTATCATGTAATGACTGATAACAGTAAACCAGTAGTCTTCTAATTGCAATGCTTTATTTGGAAACTATTATGGATATAAGTGTTTGAAGGGAACTGTGTAATTTTTTATACTTTTAATCTTTTTTCAAGTTGTAGAGTTTATGATGACAAATGCATTCTTTAAAAAACAGGAAATAAGGGTTAGGGCATTATGTCTAATTTTGATTTAGGGTATGATTTAACCAAATGGAAACTATGTCCCATAGCGAGCATGTTTAGCACGCTATCTAACGTCACTCCGGTTAGATATGGGGCCTCAGCGGGGAACGTGTGGCCGAGGCCGCTTTTAGTCTAATTTCCTGCACTGAGGAACACTGGGCGTCAAAACTCCTCAGTGCAGGGAGAGATCGGGGCGCCATTTTTAAATGACGTCCTGATCTCTCGAGCCCCCGATTTTCTTTGGGTCTTCCGTCCTTCTGGGCTTCCGTCAATGGTGCAATCTTCGGTCTTCAGATTTCCTCCGATTCTGCGCTCCTCCCCTTTTGTCAAACTACGCCAAATTGGTGAGATCTACCAGGCGGAATTAGTGAAGTCTTGCGACACTAAAACTCAGTAGAAATTGGAGTTAAAGTTCTTGGATGCAAACAAGAATCTTTTTTGCCTCTATTTGATTACAATTGAGAGAAACTTAAATCTATTCTCAATTAATGCCGGCTAGCAAAAGGACTTAAAGAGAAGTAACTTATAAACAATTTAACTTTCAAAATAATACAGAAATGGTTTCTTGCTTACGGCAAAACAGCTTGCATTTACTTCAAGAGTTAGAGTGGAAAAGTGAAAATATGAAAATAGAGATAGCGAATAGTTAGGTCAGATTATAGAATGATCCTAGATAAAGATGACCCAATGGACCATCATGTTTAAGGAGAATCTTATCAGACTTTAGTCAACTATCTATACCTCTGTGTCATCCTAATTAGTTTGGGTTAGAATCAAATACATTTGATTCGATGGTTAACTGTCAATCCTTAATGTGCAACATAAGTTCTGAATGTTTCATGTTTGAATATTTGTGTATGTTATGGAATGTGATTCTGTGCTTTTATCAAGACTGGTTTCTACTGGTTTTCTGCTGACTTTGCTTTTATCCACATTCTGGACAATGGTGCCTTCATATTGCTATGGTGCTTACTTGGCCTTGATCTGATTACTGGTACAGCTCATTTCCTAATGTCAAACTGTCTTTGAAAATATGTTTATTAGAACAATAGCTTTTTCATCTTGCTTAGTGAAAATGTTGTTTTTATCTCCAATTAGTTTATGCATGTGTCAGGCTTTTTGTGTCTCTGTTGAAGCTATCTGTTTTGTCATGACCTGAGGTTATGAGTGCTGATATCCTCATTTTAAAATGAGTATTAAAACTGGGGCTTAATATTTACACTAAAATAGCCTTTTTACCTATCAGATCTATCAGGAAATAGTCGATTACTGTCAGTGGTGCAAGTATGATATAGCAGCTAATGAATTTTCAATTTATCACCATTACAGGTTGGCCATCTTTCTATGATGTGCTGGATTCTAAAGCCATAACACAGGTAGATGACTTCTCCCATGGAATGCACAGGATTGAGACAAGTTGCAGCAATGTAAGTTTATTAATTACTGTCACTCGGGCCATATTTCTACTGTTTCTTTGGTTAGAACATAGAACATACAGTGCAGAAGGAGGCCATTCGGCCCATCGAGTCTGCACCAACCCACTTAAGCCCTCACTTCCACCCTATCCCCGTAACCCAATAACTCCTAACCTTTTTGGGGCAATTTAGCATGACCAATCCACCTAACCTACACGTCTTTGGACTGTGGGAGGAAACCGGAGCACCCGGAGGACACCCACGCAGACACAGGGAGATCGTGCAGACTCAGCACAGACAGTGACCCAGCGGGGAATTGAACCTGGGACCCTGGCGCAGTGAAGCCACAGTGCTAGCCACTGTGCTACCATGCTGTCCCTATGACTCCTCTTAACCTGAGAGTTTCTGAGTCCTCTTAGTCCGAGACCGTTCTTCTTTTGCACTTATTTCAGTTCAATTCATTTCCAGGGGATCAACATTGATCGCAGATTTGCTCGGGAGCCCATTTATTTACACTGCAATTTGCAAGTTGTGTTTCAGAGGCTTGCTCCAGTGTATGTTGGTCATTAATTAGGGATAGTAAAAAGGTCCTGTGATTACACACTGGCTTTATTCAGTAGTGACGCCATACAACATAAGCAGAGCCTAGACTGGATTCCTGGTTGATCTCAATGAGGGCAGTGATAGGGGAAAATCCAAATTGGCCTCGGTGCCACTGGTATAAGGAGGGGCTGATAAATCTCACTCTTGATAGCTCCCGCACAATTTCTGCTCGGGGTATGTGAGAAGAAGATTGGGTTCGGACATGATGTCGTAATAGTCATCAAAGCTCTTTTTTTTTCGTCCCCAAAGTTTGTAGTTACCAGTTAGACTGTAGTTACCAGTGTACTGTCACTTCACAGAATTACAGAATAATACAGCGCAGAAGAGACCCTTCGGCCCATCGAGTCTGCACCGATGCAAGAAAAACACCTGATCTGCCCACCTAATCCCATTTGCCAGCATTTGGCCCATAGCCTTGAATGTTATCATAAGACATAGGAGCAGAATTAGGCCACTCAGCCCATTGAATCTGCTCCGCCATTCAATCATGGCTGATATTTTTCTCATCCTTCTCTCCGTAACCCCTGATCCCCCTTATTAATCAAGAACCTATCTATCCCTGTCTTAAAGACACTCAGTGATTTGGCCTCCACAGCCTTCTGCGGCAAAGCGTTCCACAGATTCACCACCTTTTGGCTGAAGAAATTCCTCCTCATCTCTGTTTTGAAGGAACGCCCCTTTAGTCTGAGATTGTGCCCTCTGGTTCGAGTGCCAAGTGCTCATCCAGGGACTTTTTAAATGATGTGAGGCAACCCGCCTCTACCACCCACCCAGGCAGTGCATTCCAGACCGTCACCACTCTCTGGTTAAAAGCGTCTTTTCTCAAATCCCCCCTAAACCTGCTGCCCCTCACCTTGAACTTGTGATCCCTTGTAACTGACCCTTCAACTAAGGGGAACGGCTGCTCCCTATCCATCCTGTGCATGCCCCTCATAATCTTGTACAACTCAATCAGGTTGTACCTCAGTCTTCTCTGCTCCAGCAAAAACAACCCAAGCCTATCCAACCTCTCTTCATAAATTAAATGTTCCATCCGAAGCAAAATTATGGTGAATCACCTTTGTACTCTCTCCAGTGCAATCACATCCTTCCTATAATGTGGTGACCAGAACTGCACACAGTACTCCAGCTGTGACCTCACCAAAGTTCTATACAACTCCAACATGACCTCCCTTCTTTTGTAATCTATGCCTCGATTGATTAAGGAAAATGGTCCACATACCTTTTTCACCACCCTGTTAACCTGCCCCCTGCCTACAGAGATCTATGGACAAACACGCCAAGGTCCCTTTGTTCCTCAGAACTACCCAGTCTCAGGCCATTCATTGAACACGTCCTTGTGAAATTACTCCTTCCGAAGTGCATCACCTCACACTTTTCAGTGTTAAATTCCATCTGCCACCTTTCTGCCCATTTGACCAGCCCAAGACACTCAACCTCACTCGTGGAATGTGACACAAGTAATCAATATTCTGATGAGGGAGGGGAAAAATTAAGAGAAGTTCATTCAAATTTAAAGATCGATGTTCCATCATCAAATTTAAAAAGTAATTACGTTTACATCAAGCTTATATTCGCCAATAAATTGCATGAAAAATTCATACGTAATTTATTAATCATATATGCTTAATGTACACGGGTCTGAAAAATAGACTTAACTGAAATTGTCTGAGGATCAATTTCAATTCTAATAAATATTGGCAATTAAATTCCTGAGTCTTAAAGCTAGAAAGAAACATTGGTGAATAGTGGAATCGTTGTTTCTTTGGTGGGAGAGCGATTGAACATAGCGAGCAGCTGATGGCCCACACAACTGACACGGCCACAGCAACGTAAAGCAGGCTCCCTCCTTTTTAACAACACAGCATCATTGTCTGTCACCAGCATGCAGTCTGATCTTGGCATGTAGCTTGCACATGATGGTTTGACAGGTCTCCACGTGTAGACAAAAGCTTTGGCCAAAGCGGAAAACTTTAAAAATGAGCCTTTTATTGTTTCCGATGCCTACTGACAGGCATGTGCTGTCATTTCATTTTTTTTAATAAATGTTTTTTATTGGGGTTTTGCACAAAGTATATTTACCGTTTTGTACACAGAATAAGAGATGTATATACAGAAGAGAAGGGCACACACAAACATACCACAAAAAAAAAAATAATAAAAATGAAATAAAAAATAAAATAACTGGTACGGTATTATGCACCAGCTCAACAGCAGCAACTCTGTACAATTAGCAATATTATTTGCAACACATAAGTAGGCATCTGTTTGTGGGGGGAGGGGGGCGGGGGGGGGGGGGCGGGGAGAGACTGGGAAGGTAGATATACATTTGGGTGCCGGAGAAGCAATTACAGAGGGCAATACGCGAATGGGTCCGGTGTTGGTGTTGTCGCTTGCTTCTCCCGGACGGGTTTCGCTGCCGATGTCGTCTCGCGCTCACCTCCGCTTCAGCCGTTAGTCCCGTCTTTCGCCTGGATTCTCCTTGCTGTCTGTTCCTGTCGATGCCAAGTTTGTTATCGTTCTGCTGTCATTTCAAAGATTGTTTTGTCCTGCAGAGTTGGTACGTATCCACGGGTGTAAAATAACAATTTTTCTTGAAATCGTTCGAAGCAGTCCGGTTGTGCTCCGTTGATTTATTGAGAAGCAGAAGGAATGTTTCAGAATTTTCCAAACCCCTTATTAAGTTTCTAGGACAATACCTTCCAACCACAGTCGAGAAATAACTGCTATTCAAGGGTGAAAGGTTAGATCAGGAGGAATATTCAGATGTTATCTGCTTTGATAAATGATGTAGAGTACAACAGTAGTCTAAAATATCCTTTTTGTTACAAGAAAGCAATTACTTTTGCTATTTTATTTCAGTGTGGTGCACATCTGGGACATGTCTTTGATGATGGGCCCCGTCCCACTGGTAAACGGTATTGTATAAACTCTGCCTCATTATCCTTTCTACCCACGGGCAAGAGCTCAACTGATGAAGGCACCGATCCTGGCCCATCTGGCAAGACTGAACTCTAGGCTACAGAGGGCTGATGGATGGGGTTATTACTTCACAAACCCATGCTCCAGGGACAAACATCTTTGTGCATTTAAAGTAATAAAGTAACAAGTTATTTAAACACACACCAGTAAAGGTCTTCTGTACAAAAGCACTGAACGTATTTAAAATGGATATGACTATCCTTGTAAACTTTGCTTCTCACAGGATGTGGACTGTAACGGAGTAAGTCAATGTGGTTGGGGTTGTAAACTGTGGGAGTTCTACCATGCAGCATAGAAAATCCATTGTACTCTTCCAGAGCAGCATAGCATGGCACAGGGCAGGCAGGAAAAGCAAGGTATTAGCAGTTTCCTCGTAATGTAATTTGGAGGCTGCCAGGAATGCCTGACAATGGAACGCAATGGCAAGAGCAAGAAAAGTTCAAGCTTGGGTCACTGTCCTGAGCAGAATAAAATCAGGATGTTACAAGTCTATGTATTCTACGTCAGAATTAAAAATTATTTTCTTGAAGCGGACATATATTTTCCCTAATCTTTTACTCAAAACATGTTTGTAAAATTACTATTGCTATAATAAAGAAAAAAAAAAGAATGATTTGGGTCTGGACGTGTGGGTCTGTGGTGTGAATCTCACTTGTTGATTGCAGCTGGTATATGTCAAGAGCAGCTCAGTGTACCTGGTTCCTTTGCCCATTGTCTGCATTTTGCATACAGTACCTTCAGCACTTTTATCTCATGGAGCCTCCCGAAGCAGGGGTCAGAGCAGTGGAGCATGCCCATATTCCCTGCATACACCCATTCCTGGGAAAATATTTCAGGGGATTGAAATCCAATCAAGAGCTGGCAGGCGCTTTTGAGAAAGATTTCGACCGTCGCCCTCTTCAGAACCTCCGCTTTTGCACACACCAGTGCGAATATAAACCGCAAGCAATAGATGTGCACATGAGAGGATGGGAGGGAGTATCCTTGGCGGGATTTAAAAGAGTTTTGAAGATTTTTACGAAGAATTAGTCATTTTGGTGGTTCAAATTCTGGATGCTGGGAGAAATCAGTGATTAGAAAAAGCTACCTTATATGTGGCTTATTGCGATAAACTCAGACTATGGATCACCTCCACTGGAAAATAAATGTGCTGTATCGCATACCACAGTTTTATCAAACATTTTTCAAAAAACGTAGGAGGCAATTCTCCGATATTGAGGCCAAGTGTTTGCCCGTTTCACGATAGCGCAAACAGGGCCCGGACACGACCTATTCTGGCCCCCACAGGGGACCAGCACGGCACTGGAGCGGTTCACGCCAGTCCAGGTTTCCGGGGGGGTGGGAGAATCGCGTGCAGGGGTGGGGTCGGCGTGCCACGATTCGCGCGGCGCCCCGGCGATTCTCCCACCCGGCGTGGGGGGGGGGAGAATAGTGCCCGTAGTCTTTGCACCCATTTATTGCTTAAATTGAGACAACTGCATAAATGATGAGGTGTATTGAAGTGAAACATGTTTACATCAATTTTTTTTCTCATTAATACAACTTCAATGAAAGAAAATGCAGTTGTCCATTCTACCCAGCACCTCTTTGTGTGCTATAGTCAAGCAATCTAATACAGTACACCCAGGCACAGAAAAATGAAAAGCTGGCCATTTCTTGTGCTATGCTTGACAGGTGAGATTTGGGACAGGATGGCAGGTATATTCATTTTCCTGAGCTGTTTGGGTTGTCAGGAATGTTTTGGACCCAACATTTGTTTTTAAAATGTATTTTATTACAAACATGTATCAAAGCAGGTTACAGCGAACAAACACCCCGGGAAACATGCTTCCTGCAATCAACTGTGCAGTCTGTACAGAGTTTTTTCCCTTTTTCTGTGCAGTCTGTACAGAGTTTTTTCCCTTTTTCACCCCCCCACCGCCCCGGGACGAACAACTCCTCAAGCACGGTCACAAACCTCCCCTACCTTTTCTCAAACCCTCCTGCAGAGCACCTTAACTCATACTTTATCTTCTTCAGCCGCAGGAAGTCGTACAGGTCACCCAACCATGCCGCTACCCCCGGTGGCGATGTCGACCGCCACTCCAGCAAAATTCGCTGCCGTGCAATCAGAGAGGCGAAGGCCACGACATCAGCCTTCCTCCTGTCCATGAGCTCCGGCTTCTCCGAAACCCCAAATATCACCACCAAAGGTTCCGGGTTCACCACCTCCTCCACTATCCTGGCCAGGACCGCGAACATTCCCGCCCAGAATCTTCTCAATTTATCACAACCCCAAAACATGTGCGTGTGATTTGCTGGCCCCGCTCACACCTCTCACTCATCTGCTACCCCCTGGAAGAACCCACTCATTCTCGCCTGAGTCATATGCATCCTGTGCACCACCTTAAACTGTATCAGGCTCATCCTTGCAAAGAGGAGGTCCCGTTTACCCTGTGCAGTGCCTCACGCCATACTCCCCAATTGATCTCCCCTCCGAACTCCGCTTCCCATTTCTCCTTGATTTTCACCAACCACTTGCCTCCCTGCTCCCCCAGCCACTTGTATATGTCGTGTTGGGTGTTCCGATATACAAACGAACCAACACGGTTGTAGATGGTACAACTCTGTTTTATTACTCTTGATAACAACATCTGTTAACTCATGGCTGTGGTTCGTACTTTACCCGTTAACCTGTGGACCCAGCCCTAACACTATCTTAGAGAGGCACTCAGCACATGGTGTCTGTCTGAGTGGCACGCTGTGAGCTCTGTGCTCTGAGCTATCTCCTGCTGGAATGAGCGGGAACTGTGGCGTTCCCTGTTTTATAGTGCATGTGCTCTCACTGGTGATTGGCTGTGATGTTGCGTGTGTGTTGATTGGTCCGTTGATCTGTCCATTAGTGTGTGTGTGATTGCACCATGATATGTTTATATGAATATCATGACAGTATATATCTCCAATTCTTCCCTCCCCTTCCACATCCGGAAGCAGCAGTCTCTCCAGCAGGGTGTATTCTGGCAACGTACGGAACCCCCTCCAGACCTTTTGCGCAAAATCCCTAAATGCAGATACCTGAACTCACTCCCCTTCGGCAGCTCCACCCTCTCCCGTGGCTCCTCCAGATTGGCAAGCCCTTACTCCTAATACAGATCCCTCACCTTGACCAGCCCCACTTCCCTCCCCCTCCTGTATACAGTATCCCCCCCCCCGACTCAAACCCATGATTCTCGCACAGCGGCGTTAACATCGAAATCCCTTCCACCCTAAAATGCCTCCTCAACTGATTCCATATGTTCACCGTGGACTGCACCACGGGCTCCCTGAATACCTACTCGGAGCCTGCCCGACCCACCCCTTCCTTAACCTAACCTGGTCCTTCACACGGATGTGCGTCTCCTGCAGAGAGACAGTGGCCCAACATTTTAGTGTTGCACACCATCAACAGAACAGCGGAATGAGTTTCTCATGGGGTGTTGCCTTTTAGTTATCCGTGCTGGTCCTCCTGTACTGGAACAGAGGTACATCTTCGTTTGCATTTTGGAGCAGTGCGTTCAGATGCTTCAATTTAAAAGGTACTGTGCCTGCTGCAAGCTGATCTGCAACCAACTCTTCACAGACACAGCATTGCTAGGGCATGACGAGAGCATACGGGCCTTTATGTCGTTTCAGGGTATGACTGGGGACAGCGCGGACATGATCTAAGCAACCGTACGTAAATTTTAAAACAAACATAAGTAACTGATGTTCTGTTTATTCCTTTTGTGTTGGACAACTGACAGGTTGCAGGTCACCCAGAGGCATCGTCAGAAAGGCTCCGAAGGAATTGTGAGGGGAAATGTTCCAAACATAACAGCAAGGGGAGCAGGAGCAGGCTAAAGATGCTGTGGAAGAGAAACCAATGCCAGCCACAAGCTTTCATACAGGAGATTGGAAATTCGGCTGCTGCATTGCTCACCCCGTCTCCCCCACATCCTCTGCAAATATACTTCCAACCACAGTGCTAGAAATCTTTCATCGAAATGCAAATCTGCCATTCACGCCACCTGATGAAGTGTGATACCAAAACGCCCTTCACCCAGTAATTTTAGCCCACCTAGAATTTTTAAAAATTAAATATCATGTTTGTGATTGCCTAAAGTGTTGAGAACATGGAACTCGGTTCCACATGGAGTGGTGGTAGCAGGCAGTATTGTTCCGGTAGAGGGAAATTTGATCCAGAAACGTGAGAGAAGGAGTGGAGGAGAGTGGCAAGAGATAATTAAAGTTGGGGGGGGGTCTTGCATCGAGCATAAACACCTGAACCCTGCCCCCTCCCACCCTATGTTTGGCGATTTCCAGCATTGAGCTTGGTGTCCACGTTCTTAAGCTGCCCACCATTACTTGAGGCTCAAATTAAAGTTGGTTCAAGCCTCTTCACCCATTTGATGGGCTGTCCAGAAAGGAAAACTAATGTTCTCTGGCATTGCTCATAGCCTAGGTGCTACGTCCGTGCCAGAGAAAATATGTCAGTGTAAGAGGTTGCTGTCACAAATTGGTAGCAGAAGTATACCCAGTTGAGGCTGCGCTACTTCCACAGCAGTACGGGTGACCTGGCTTTGGTCACTTTCTACTCCAAGTGCAGTGACAGGCTGAAAAGATTCCAGACGTGTTGCTATACCGGGCTTTGGGCATCATCAGCATCATGTCGATTCCATTTATGCTGTTACGGCTGGATGCTCTCTCCTTTGCACTATGTGACAACAAGGAATAACAGGAATGCGGACTATTTGGCTAATGGTAAAGTTCTTGGAAGTGTGGATGAGCAGAGGGATCTAGGTCTCCATGTACATAGATCCCTGAAAGTTGCCACCCAGGTTGATAGGGTTGTGAAGAAGGCCTATGGAGTGTTGGCCTTTATTGGTAGAGGGATTGAGTTCCGGAGTCAGGAGGTCATGTTGCAGTTGTACAAAACTCTGGTGCGGCCGCATTTGGAGTATTGCGTACAGTTCTGGTCACCGCATTATAGGAAGGACGTGGAGGCTTTGGAGCGGGTGCAGAGGAGATTTACCAGGATATTGCCTGGTATGGAGGGAAAATCTTATGAGGAAAGGCTGATGGACTTGAGGTTGTTTTCGTTGGAGAGAAGAAGGTTAAGAGGAGACTTAATAGAGGCATACAAAATGATCAGGGGGTTAGATAGGGTGGACAGTGAGAGCCTTCTCCCGCGGATGGAAATGGCTGGCACGAGGGGACATAGCTTTAAACTGAGGGGTAATAGATATAGGACAGAGGTAGATTCTTTACGCAAAGAGTGGTGAGGCCGTGGAATGCCCTACCTGCAACAGTAGTGAACTCGCCAACATTGAGGGCATTTAAAAGTTTATTGGATAAGCATATGGATGATAATGGCATAGTGTAGGTTAGATGGCTTATGTTTCGGTGCAACATCGTGGGCCAAAGGGCCTGTACTGCGCTGTATCGTTCTATGTCTATGTTCTATGCCTAACCCTGATGGAACCAATGAAGTCAGTGAAACTCTTCATCCTGATTATCGAATAACAATCCCCAAGCCTGCCAACACTAGAAGTAGTATGTCCACCATGTAACTCAAGATCTTCATAGTAGCAGTTGGAACATACACAAGAAAGGCTCCACTGGTTTCAGGGCCTCAGCTGATGTCTTTGGAATTGCCAAAGACCTGCTGAAAACGTTCTATAATTGATTGGAATATTGTATAAGTGCCCTTTACAAATGCAGGAACGGGTGAAGTCCAGTTCCCTTGGGTTAGCTGCTAATTGCTCCTCTGCATGTAAGATTCCTTTGCCACCATCATCTTGCTATTATTTTTTAAAATATAAATTTAGAGTATCCAATTCATTTTTTCCAATTAAGGGGCAATTTAGCCTGGCCAATCCACCTACCCTGCACATCTTTGGGTTGTGGGGGCGAAACCCACGCAAACACGGGGAAAATGTGCAAACTCCACACAGACAGTGACCCAGAGCCAGGATCGAACCTGGGACCTCGGCACCGTGAGGCTGCAGGACTAACCCACTGTGCCACCATGCTGCCCCTTCTTGCTATTATCAATAATAATCTTTATTAGTGTCACAAGTAGGCTTACATTATCACTGCAATGAAGTTACTGTGAAAAGCCCCTAGTTGCCACACTCCAGCGCCTGTTCGGCTACACTGAGGGAGAATTCAGAATGTCCAATTCACCGAACAAGCACGTCTTTTGGGACTTGTGTGGCGAAACCGGAGCACCCGGAGGAAACCCAAGCTGGGAATCAAACCCGGGTCCCTGGCACTGTGAAGCAACAGTGCGAACCACTGTGCTACCGTGCTGCTCACATACCATACTCATACAATACTGGCAACCCACTGTTTAATGCTGCCTGTAATCCTGTGCTTAACTTGCGCTTCTGGCGGATAGAGCGAGTAACAATGTAAATTGTGAATGCTACCATGTTCAGGCACATTGTAACCTCAGTCGCTCCTTCAGCATAAATGGACATAAATTCTCAAATGTCCTCTCACCAATGTTTTAGTGGGGCAGGCAAAAATTAGAACGTACCCAGGATACACGTTCCACCATATCCTTTCTTTTGAACACCTCACTTTTCATATCTGAAAGCCCGCGGACCGCCCACGCCGCCTTGTCCCGCCGGTAAGAGAGGTGGTTTAATCCACGCCGGCGGGGCAGGCATTCTAGCAGCGGGACTTCGGCCCATCCGGGCCGGAGAATCACGGGGGGGGGGGGTGCCGCCAACCGGCACGCCGCGATTCCCGCCACCGCCGAATCTCCGGCGCCGGAGAATTCGGCAACCGGTGGGGGCGGGATTCACGCCAGCCCCCGGCGATTCTCCGACCCGGCGGGGGGTCGGAGAATCTCGCCCCTGAAGTCACAGGAGAGCAACCTTTGACCAGAGAATCTATGCTATGCTAAGGTGCCGTAAGATACTCACATGAATATGTTTTCCCAATCTGGCCACGTGAAAGGGTAGCAGCCCCTCATCTGCTGAAAGTGATGGAAATTCAGAATTAGATATTTCAGAGTTCTAGTAGTAGGAAGTCAAGCACAGCTCAATTACTAACTGAGCTACCTACCCGGCACATCTTTTTGGTTGAGGGGGTGAGACCCACGCAGACACGGGGAGAACGTGCAAAGTCCACACGGACAGCGACCCAAGGCCGGGACCGAACCACTGCGCCGTGGGGATGCAGTGCTAACCATTGTGCCGCCCAGTGTATGAGATTTCACGGTCTAATCCTAATCTGTACTAAATAATTGAGCTCAGTTTGTGTACTACATATTCAGTGTGTATCCAACACGCCAAAAGAGAATCAATTTGGCTGTGATGGCCACAGTGATGGAATAGCTCAGTCCTTAGGCTCACACATGAAGAATGATCACCTGGACAAGGTGGTACTGGACTGCCAGGCACCATCTTATCTAGGTGGTCATTAGTTAGTGCAGGTTGGAGAGAAGGGAATAAAGGCAAAAATGTAGAAAAGTGCAATTTGGAATACTTGTAGGTGGCATCTAAACACCTTGATGAGGGCAGCACTGTGGCACAGTAGTTAACACTGCTGCCTCACAACGCCAGAGACATCGGTTCACGTCTGGCCTTGGGTTACTGTCTGTGTGGAATTTGCACTTTATCCCTGTGTCTGCATGGGTTTCCCCCGGTTTCCTCCCATAGCCCGAAGATGTGCCGGTTAGGTGGATTGGCCCTACCACATTGCCCTTTAGTGTGCAGGTTAGGTGGGGTTACTGGGATGGGCTGGGAGTGTGGGCCTACGTAGGGTACGCCTTCAGAGGGCTAGTGCAGACCCGATGGGCCGAATTGCCTCCTTGTGCACTGTAGCAATTATATACGCACTTGCCACTTTTTAAGACGATTTTGAAGTTTACATTCCTGCATACAGAATAATGCAGCTAGAACTCACCAAAAGCATAGCTTAATTTTAATTTGCATTTAGCAGAATACAATTGTTGGCAGAAAAATTACAACTGCTCACCGGGGTTCAACAAGACTGATCTTGTTCTATGATGACAATTCCAACGTGGATTTTTTTTTCCCTTTGAAGACAGGCTGCAAAGAACTGTTCAAATCACTTTGATTCATGTGTGATTGTATAAATGAAGCCTTTATTTAAAAAAAAAAGAATATTTGCTTGCAGGGACCACGCTGCACGAAATGATGCTCCTGCGTATACTCCCAAGCAATGGATCCACAGGAACAAATTAAAACTGCATCGCTGTAATTATTTTAGAAAAACTATCCAAGCAACACCCAGTTTCTTACACGGATATCTTAGTTCCATTCTTGCACAAATTAAATTAGTTCTGATCAGTAAAAACGCTGAACTTTCAAAACTTGTTCCCCTGGATAAAGATAAGCCCAGCTTAGGTCGACGTTGGGTGAACTGTTTTGGGTGTTAACTTTTTTATGTATTTGTTTTTGGTTGGGATTGGTTTACAGATGCTCACAAGATCTTTTTATCTCATTTTTTTCCTCATGTGGCAACTCGCACAATATAAAACCAGGTTTAAAACATCCCCCCCCCCCCCCCCACACACACACACACACACCCAACCCATTCTCAACTGAAGGTAGTGGTTCATGCAGAGGTGAAGTAAGTGCCAGTCCCCTAATTAACTTGCTCAAGGCCAGGTCAGGTTGTGCTCAGATGTGAAAACCCATGCAGTGGAATATCCTACACAGACTCCCTGCCCTACCCCAAGGTGGATGCCTGTCGCCTGCGGCAATGTGAGTTTACAAATACCGTCAGAAGGAAATGGAGGAAGGATAATGGAGTAAAAGAAGAGCAAAGGAACAGAAGTTGATCAAGTTTACTATAGAATAACAATTGTTTAAACATGTTTTATGTCCAGATAGGGCAGCACAGTGGGTTCGCCCCGCTGTCTCACAGCGCCGAGGTCCCAGGTTCGATCCCGGCTCTGGGTCACTGTCTGTGTGGAGTTTGCACGTTCTCCCCCATGTTGGTGTGGGTTTCGCCCCCACAACCCAAAAGATGTGCAGGGTAGGTGGATTGGCCACGCTAAAAAAATGAATTGGGTACTGTAAATTTATTAAAAAAAAGAAATGTTTTATGTCCAGATGTTGAGCATCAACAAGCTATTTAATCATCAAAGACGTCAGGGGCTATATGGGGGGAGCAATCAAGCTAGATAGGGATCTAGTGGGGGGGCGGGGGGGGACAACTGAGTTGCTGCTGCGGAAATCCAAAAGGAAATGGCTAAAGAGAAGGTGGTCGGGGGCGGAATGCGACGCTGGGGGAGCGAGCGGGAGCGCGGAGGCGGGATATGGGACTGGCCTAGAGAAGGTAATGGCTAGTTGACACGGAAGGGGGGCAGGTAGCCCCCCAGTGAGGCTGATCACGTGGAACGTGAGAGGCCTGAATGGGCCGATAAAAAGGGCCCGAGCGCTCGCGCATTTGAAAGGACTAAGGGCGGACGTGGTTATGCTCCAAGAGACGCACCTAAAGGTGGCGGACCAAGTTAGGCTAAGGAAAGGATGGGTGGGACAGGTGTTCCACTCAGGACTGGACGCAAAGAACAGAGGGGTGGCCATTTTGGTGGGGAAATGGGTAGCATTTGAAGCAAAGAACATCGTAGCAGATAGTGGAGGTAGATATGTAATGGTGAGTGGTAGGCTGGAGGGAATGGAGGTCGTGTTGGTTAATGTGTATGCCCCAAATTGGGACGATGCGGGGTTCATGAGACGGATGCTGGGGCGTATTCCGGACCTGGAGGCAGGAAATTTGATTTTAGGAGGGGACTTCAATATGGTGCTGGACCCGGGGCTAGATAGATCCAGCTCAAGGACTGGAAGAAGGCCGGCAGCGGCCAAGGTACTTAAGGGGTTTATGGACCAAATGGGGGGAGTGGATCCATGGCGATTTCTTAGACCCAGGGCAAGGGAGTATTCCTTCTTCTCCCACGTCCATAAAGTGTACTCCCAGATAGATTTTTTTGTTCTAGGAAGGTCGTTGATCTCTAGGGTGGAAGAAGCTGAATACTCAGCCATAGCGGTTTCGGATCATGCCCCACATTGGGTGGACCTGGAAGTAGGAGAGGACAGGGAGCAGAGAACACTCTGGCGATTAGATGTGGGACTGATGGCGGATGAGGGAGTGTGTGCAAGAGTGAGGGATACCTGGAGGTCAATGACGACGGCAAGGTCCCTGTGGGAGTGGTCTGAGAAGCACTAAAAGCGGTGGTCAGAGGAGAGCTGATCTCTATTGGGGCCCACAAAAGGAAAACAGAGGCCAAGGAAAGGGATAGATTACTGGGGGAGATTTTAAGGGTGGACAGGGAATTTGCAGAGACCCCGGAGGAGGAGCTGTACAGGGAGAGGAGACGACTCCAGACCGAGTTTGACCTTCTGACCACCAGAAAGGCGGAGGTACTGTGGAGGAAGGCACAGGGGAGGAGGTATGAATATGGGGAAAAGGCTAGTCGCCTGTTGGTGCACCAACTGCGAAAGAGGGCAGCAGCGAGGGAGATAGGAGGAATTAGGGATGAAAGGGGAGACACCGTGCGAAGGGCAGGAAAGATAAATGAGGTGTTTAAGACCTTTTATGAAGAACTGTATAGGTCTCAGCCCCCAGAGGGAGAGGAGGGGATGCGGCAGTTCCTGGACCAGTTGAGGTTCCCGAAAGTGGAGGAGCAGGCGGTGGCAGGCCTGGGGGCGCCGATTGAGGTGGACGAGGTTATTAAGGGACTGGGAAGCATGCAAGCAGGGAAGGCCCCGGGGCTAGACGGGTTCCCGGTGGAATTCTACAGAAAATATGTGGACTTGTTGGCCCCGTTGTTGGCGAGGACGTTCAATGAGGCCAGGGAAGGGGGGACACTACCACCGACAATGTCGGAGGTGACGATATCGCTAATTTTGAAGAGGGACAAAGATCCGATGCAGTGTGGGTCCTATAGACCTATTTCACTATTGAACGTGGACGCCAAACTGCTAGCAAAGGTGCTGGCATCGAGGATAGAGGACTGTGTCCCAGGGGTGGTGCACGAAGACCAGACAGGGTTCGTAAAAGGGAGACAATTGAATGTTAACGTGCGACGGCTATTAGGGGTGATAATGATGCCCTCAGTGGAGGGGAGGCAGAGATAGTGGCGGCAATGGACGCAGAGAAGGCATTTGATAGGGTGGAGTGGGAGTATTTATGGGAAGTGTTGAGGTTTGGGAACGGATTTATTCGCTGGGTTAGACTACTTTATGGGGCACCGACGGCAAGCGTAGTTACAGGTCGACATAGATCGGAGTATTTCCGATTATATAGGGGAACAAGACAGGGATGCCCGCTGTCTCCATTGTTGTTTGCGCTGGCAATTGAACCTCTGGCCATGGCGCTGAGAGACTCCAGGAAATGGAGAGGGGTGACTAGAGGGGGAGAAGAACACCGAGTTTCGTTATACGCGGATGACCTATTGCTATACGTGTCGGACCCAGCGGGGGGGATGATAGAGGTTATGCGAATCTTGAGGAGGTTCGGGGAATTTTCGGGGTATAGGTTAAACATGGGGAAGAGTGAATTATATGTGATACATCCAGGGGACCAGAGTAGAGAGATAGAAGGCTTACCGCTAAGGAAAGTGGAAAGAAACTTCCGATACTTGGGGATTCAGATCGCTAGGAGCTGGGGAACCTTGCACAGACTTAATCTGACACGGCTGGTAGAACAAATGGAGGAGGACTTTAAGAGGTGGGACATGCAGCCTTTATCGCAGGCGGGCAGGGAGCAAGCAATTAAGATGATGGTCCTCCCGAGGTTCTTATTTGTATTTCAATGTCTCCCTATTTTAATCACCAGGACCTTTTTTAATAAAATAGATAGGAGCATTACGAGCTTTGTGTGGGCAGGGAAAGTTCCGAGAGTAAGGAAGGGGTTCCTTCAGCGCAGTAGGGACAGAGGAGGACTGGCACTACCGAACTTGGGAGATTATTATTGGGCCGCCAATGTGGCAATGATACGTAGCTGGATGATGGAGGGTGAGGGAGCGGCGTGGAAAAGGCTGGAGAGAAGGTCCTGTAATGGGACGAGTCTAGAGGCGCTGGTGACGGCACCGCTACCGTTCTCACCGAAAAAGTACACCACGAACCCGGTGGTGGCGGCAACACTGAACATATGGGGACAGTGGAGGCGACAGAGAGGGATGCGGGGAGCCCTGGTGGGGTCCCCTATCAGGAACAACCATAGGTTCGCCCCAGGAAGAATGGATGGAGGATTTCAAAGCTGGTACCAGTTGGGAATTAGGAAGGCGGGAGATTTATTCATAGATGGGACTTTTGCGAGCTTTGGAGCACTGGAGGAAAAGTATAAGTTACCCCGGGGAAATTTCTTGAGATATATGCAGGTGAGGGCGTTTACTAGACAACAGGTGAGGGAATTTCCGCGGCTCCCGACACAGGGGATACAGGACAGGGTGCTTTCAGGGGTGTGGGTCGGAGAGGGCAAGGTGTCAGAGATTTATAGAGAGATGAGGGAAGAGGGGGAGGAGTCGGTGGGTGAACTAAAAAGAAAGTGGGAAGAAGAATTAGGGGAGGAGATAGAGGAGGGTATGTGGGCTGATGCCCTAAGCAGGGTAAATTCCTCTTCCTCATGCACCAGGCTTAGCCTGATTCAATTTAAGGTGCTACATAGAGCACACATAACGGGGGCAAGATTGAGCAGGTTCTTTGGAGTGGAGGACAAATGTGGGAGGTGTGGCGGGAGCCCGGCAAACCATGCACATATGTTTTGGGCGTGCCCGGCACTGGAAGGGAGTGACGGGAGTGATTTCGCAGGTGGTGAAGGCCCGGGTCAAACCAGGCTGGGGGTTAGCTCTATTTGGAGTTGCGGAAGAGCCGGGAGTGCAGGAGGCGAAAGAGGCCGATGTCGTGGCCTTTGCGTCCCTCGTAGCCCGGCGCAGGATCCTACTCATGTGGAAGGAGGCGAAACCCCCCGGACTGGAGGCCTGGGTAAACGATATGGCGGGGTTTATTAAACTGGAGCAGATAAAGTTTGCCCTGAGAGGATCGGCTCAAGGGTTCACCAGGCGGTGGCAGCCATTTCTCGACTACCTAGGGGAACGTTAGAGGGAAGACGGATGACCAGCAGCAGCAACCCGGGGGGGAGGGGGGAGGCAGTTGAGTATAGGTCAATAGAGTACGAGGTTTTGTTACTTGTATATTATTACTACTATTATTATTGTTAAAAAGTTTAAAAATTTCTGTTTTGTTACTGTTATCATTTCGCTTGTTTTGTAAGCGGGAAAAATGTTGCTCAGGGAAAAAAAATTTCAATAAAATATATATTTTTTAAAAAAGACGTCAGGGGCTGGATTCTCCCGTCCGCCAGCCGTGTTTTTCTCGGCGACACGCCGTTCGCTGGCAGTGGGATTGTTTGTTCCCACTGCTTGTCAATTGGATTTCCCATTGAAGCAACCCCATGCCGCCGGGAAACCTGTAGGAGGGGCTGCGCTGCCGGCGGGAATAGAGAATCCCAACGACCAGAGAATTCCAGCCCAGAGCTTTACCTGGCTATTTTCCACTTGAACTCTCTGAACAGTGATCAGGAGCGAGTAGATGAGGGTTGAAAGGCGGGGAGGGGGTTTGCGAATTGAGGCTAATTGCAAGAGCCTAACTTATTCTGCAGCTAGAGTTAACTAATTTAGTGAAGATGAGGAATCAAGCTTCCCATGTTTGGGTGTGTAGTGTCCACCTCAGATAATTAGGGTGCGATCCACCGGCAGCTTGTTCGGGCACGACATGGCTGGAAGATGTTGGGAGATGCGTCCCCCGGGCTTCCCGACAGCCGGTACGAGATCTCGCGAGGTGTCGCGATCTGGGTCCTGCCCACATTGCGCGGGACCCACTGAGACATGCTGCTGCCGGATCTAAACAGCTCCCGGAATCTCCCCAGGGAGACCACAGCCGGGTGCCGTTTAGTGGTGGAATGGCATCTGGGGTGGTCTCCCAGGCCATTGGAGGGTCTGGCGTGGTCAAGGTAGGGTACGTGCTCTCCTCTGGCACATGGCACCGCCACCCTGGCACTGCCACAGTGCCCAGGTGGCACATATCATCTGTCAGGAGCACTGCCAGGGTGGCACAGTCAATGCGGCACTGCCAAGGATCAGGGCTGATGGGGGGGCCATGCCCATGTAAGGAGGGATGAGGAGGGCATGAAGGGTGGGGGCAGGGGTGATTGGATGATATGAAGGGGCCTCCGGAAGGTTGGGAAGGGTGAGGGACCGGAAGGGGGGGGGGCCCAAAAGGGGGCATAGGAAGGCTGGCAAAGGGCCTCAGTGACTCCACAGTGGGGTGTCCTCACTAGGGGGGTTGTGAGGTAATGCCCATGTGTGGGGGGGGATGATATTGTGCGTTGTTGGAGGGCGTGGGGGACCCTCAAGTTCATTTAGAGATCGGGGCACCCTTTCAGGATGGTGGCCCGATGTGTCAGGAGCTGGTCTGGCCAGTTAGTACAGTTCCACAGTGATGAAATAAATTCTAAGGGCGCAATTTAATGGCCACGTTGCACTTGAACGAGAGGCCCTTAGGTCGCAGGAGAGGCCAAAATCGAGAACTGGGCGCCGATTGGTTTGCGATCTCACTGGCTCACTCCCATTGGCAAAATCAGGCTCCCGCCATAGTGCGGCGAAAAACCAATAATCACCACTTACGGCCAATCTCCGTACAAGTAATGTGAGTGACCACCTATTGAACCTCCTCCCGAGCAATTGGTCATGCGGGCACCGATCAGTAAACATTGTTACACCATGAAGCTGGCGGAATGGCTGCGACAGGAACCCAAGGAGGTGAGTAGCGGCAATGAGCTCGGGGGGGTGATGATAACCCGCTGAGATCTGGGCGCTGGTGCTCCTCAATCTATGCCATAGTCTGACGCGTGCCTGTCTGCTGAGTGCTCACTCACACCCATCGCCTGCATGGGGTGTGCCTGAGTAGCGGGTGAGAGGGGGCGGGGTGGTGGGGATCGACATCCAGGACATCCATGCCCGCGGGGCTGGGGCAGGAGATTGTTGGTCAGCGTCATATTTCTCGAGTGCAACGTTTTTTAATACTATACATATGTGCCCCCCAACTGCCCCGGCCCCCAATGGTGCCGCCCCACCTTCCCCACCCCTCCCCAACCCCCCTCGTCACACCGTCCTTCCTTACTCCCTACCCCCCTCCTCTCAGTGATCCTTGACCTGTTTAGCCGTCTGTGCTCCACAGCTGCACCTAGTTGTGTCCTCAAGATGCACATCAGAGGTGGAGACAGCTTGCTGCCTAGCATGTCCCGTGGCCTCAGCTGTCCCTAGTGGGTGTCTGGAGGACTCCGGCCCACTTGCCTGTTGCACATGTCCTACCATGCCACCCTGTTCTGGGTGCTGACTCAGAGACGCGCTATTGTCAGGGGGGTGGGTCTTGGGGGAGCTGGTGGCCGCTGTCATACCTCCATTGGGTGGCTCCAGGTTGTCATCTAGTGCCCCCTTCTCCTGGTCGGTGCCCATATGGCCTGGGGGTCACCTCGGGACTGAGGGGCAACTGGATCGAGCCCCGCTGTCCCTACGTCATCTGGCTCTGCCAGCCATGGCGGCTCTCCAATGTCTGCAGCATGGTGTTGACGCCCTAGGTGATGCCACACAATGACAGGGACATGCTCTGGAGCGGCCAGCAATGCCCACCTGCGACTGGGACATGTACCCCAGTGACCGAGACGTGCTCTGGAGGGCCTCTGCAATGCCCACCTGAGACTGGGACATGCTCCACAGCGCCTCATGAAGGTCCACCTGGGACTGGGGCATGTCCCCCAGTGACTAGGACATGCTGTCAAGGCGCTCAGCCATGGCCATCATTGACTGAGTCACATTTTGGACACCTCCACTCATGCTGCTGAGATTGTGCACCAGGCTTTCCACTGCAGGAGGCACCCTAGCAGTGTTGGCCTTGGTGCCACACATTGCCAACGTCATCTCCTGCGCCCATAGCCTCTAGGACTCCTCCAATCGACTATGGACCTGCTGGAGTGTCGCTGACATCCCCCTCTGAATATCACAGCCGCACCCTAACGCCTGCATCAGCTCTAGGTAAACCTGGTCATTCTGTATGCCATTCACAACCCACGTGTGACAGATCATCTGGGCGGGGCCCGGCGGATCCTCACCTCCAGTGCGCGGTCATGGTAGGGGGTGAGGACTCTGATATCCAGTTCATTAATCTTCAGGTAAGGAAATCTGTCATCATTACCCATTCTGGCCTATACGTGACTCCAGACCTGCAGCAATGTGCTTTGCTCTGAACTTCCCACCGAAGTGCTCCAGGAAACCAGTCACTTGTATTCAGGTAGGTGTAGTGATCTCTGTATGTGCATGTACACAAGGGGTTAATGTGTAATCAGCAGCACCACATGATCACTAGAGGGCCGGACCAACAGGGGTATAAAAAGCAACCACATTGTGTCTCCCTTTGTCTCTCTCTCTCTCGGGTGCACTGTGACCAGGACACTATCAGAATAGTTCAGATGGCTAGTGGAGTTACGTATAGTTATTGTAGTTAGATCTTGTTAACCTTATCACTAGTATCAAAGTTAAAGTAAACTCATGCACTTCTTGTTATAGTTACTCAATAAACCTTTGTTGTTACTGGATGAGTTCAAGTCTTCTTCGTCGAGATTCAGAAGACCTCACCATCAACCAAGGATCGAGTAGCACGAGTTACCTACCACACAGGTAATAAGACAGTAGGTTCTTCACTACCCCCTTCTCAAGGGCAATGAGGAATGGGTAATAAATACTGGCCTTGTCAGCAATGTCCATATCTCATGAATAATACCACACAATACTTTTAGTAGTTGAACCACTGAGGAACCTGAGTCATGAAAACCTTGGTGAACTTATGTTTTTTTCCCCCTTTCTTTGCAACTTCCCCTCCGCCCTACTCCGAGAATCATTTAAGACCTCAGTGGATTGAATGTCGCCCCAGGTCCAGGTGAGGGTTACGAGACATGGCCAACGACAAATTGTCGGTGGTGAAGGCCGAAGCGCTCGAATCTCAAGGGACACAACGGCTGCACAGAAGCAGAGGATCCTTCATGAAGATGATTTGTATTTCCTTTAAGCACACGCGGGCAAGGCCATGAGAAGCCACTTCCAAGTATTCTCTTCCCTCCTAATATTGCTCATTGAAGTTGAAAATAAGCAGCTGAAGAGGAAAGCGCAGGACTGGGGAACCGTGGAGAAACAGCGGAGAACCTACCCTTAGGTAAATTGCAACAACTACCCAACTACCTACCCCTCTCCTGAATAATAATAATCGCTTATTGTCACAAGTAGGTTTCAATGAAGTTACTGTGAAAAGCCCCTAGTCGCCACATTCCGGCGCCTGTTCGGGGACGCCGGTACGGGAATTGAACCTGGCATTGTTCTGCATTGCAAGCCAGCTATTTAGCCCTGTGTATTCATTTCTGCCCAGCATATAGTCCACAGATAGCAGTTGCTATCTTACCATTCTTCATGTGAAGGGCAGCACAGTGGCACAGCGGTTAGCACTGCTGCCTCACGACCCCGAGGTCCCAGGTTCGACCCGGGCTCTGGGTCACTGTCCGTGTGGAGTTTGCACATTCTCCCCATGTTTGCGTGGGTTTCGCCCCCACAACCCAAAGATGAGCAGGTAGGAAAAAAATTAATTGGGTACTCTAAATTTTTACACTCTAAATGTGTAAGCGTCGATGGTGCCTCAACAGAATATTCAATTGCAGCAGCTGTCGCTGCTGAGCATAATTCCGTCATTGTCCCATGTCCATGTTCAAGCATTTCCAGCAGGAATTACACCATAGTGTCTGTAATTAGGAATGAAATTATTCCTTTATAGAAATATGGAAGTGAAGTGGATACAAGTGGATGTGCACTTGTTTTGCATCTGTTGCTTCATCGGATTATGCTCAGCAGCCTGCTTTGGGGAGTTCTATATAGGGCCACTTAGACAACAGAAGTTCAAAATATCTGGGGCTGGATTCTCCATTTTTGGGACTAAGTCCACATGGTGTCGTGAAACCTGTGGTCTTTTATACCAAGAAAACTGCCGTCAAAAGGCCAGATTCCCCGTTTTGTTGCGAGCTAGCAGGCAGCCGTCGTAGAGCTCACAGCTCTAGCTACCGATCCGGCCCCCCCCCCCCTTCCCCCCACCCGCACTTCTGGGTCACAGGTCGCGCATGCGCAGGGCGATGGCCTCCAGCGGCCAGGCCGTGCTCCATGGCGGACTCAACCCACGGACCTGGACCGGCAAAGTAGTGCCTCGCATCGGCCGCTCGCATTGCCCCCAGCCCTGAATTAAGCCCCCCTTGCCAGCAATCGGCCCTCCCATGACTGTGGCGTCCCCGGACTGAGTCTGCAGTCGCCAGGCGAGGATCCCGGACGGTTTGAGGACACGTAACCCACGCCGTCGGGAATTCGGCCGGTCGGCAACGGAGCATTGCGGGGCGGGCCTCAGGCAATGGCCTGAGGCGGTGGATACTCGGCGTGGCGTACTCCGCGGGTACACCGATTTTCGGGGGTGGCGAATTTAAAAACCACCGCCGCACCCGATTTCAGCGCCAAAACGGATTCTCCGCCCCGTCGCCGAACACGACCTCGGCGTTGGGGCGAGGAGAATCCAATTACTGTATTTCACCTGGATTTTGTGAGCACGGCAATCAACAGAACCGAAGATTGATAAAGAAGAGACTTCGTCCTCAAAAAAGGAGGCAAAGGCACCCAAATATAAAATGTTTCTGCAAAAGCTGGCCCCTTTAAAGGGTGATCTTCTGAAGGGTCATGTGACCCACTTGTCCAATCGGTGGCTAACGCGTGGAATGATTGAGCAGAGAGCGGGCTTTTGCTCAGTTCGATCCAGGGGGCAGACTGGCAGCATCCAGGCTGTAAACAGTATGTTGGCGCGGGGGCGGAGAATCAACGTTCGCACCGAAATCGGGTCTGGTGCCGGTCCAGCGACTCTCCAGAACCCAGGAATTGGTGGTTTTCGCGAATTACTCCACGCAGCTGGGGGGGGGGGGGGGGGGGGGGAGGCCTGCCCAGCGATTCTCCACTCCCGACCAGCCGAGATCCCGACTGCGTGGAACTAACTTGCTACGGCCGGTCGAGGCTCTTGCGTGGGGGCTGCGAATTCAGCGTTTTTACCCGGCGCGGGGACATAGCACCATTTTGGGAGAATCCAGTCATTGATGTTTGTACCTAACTGGGGGAGCCAAGTTACTACATTTGGCGACGAGGTAAAAAGAAGCACAGTCCAAATTTTCAAGACCGGCTTAAAGAAACAACCAGCTGCATCTTTGGAAACAAAATTAGTTTGGTTCCTCTCCGCGTACAGGAGCACCCCACATTTGACCACTGATACATCTCCAGCAGAACTATTGAAGGGTCAACGTTTAATGACCAGGCTAAGCCTACTATTCCCAAATTTAACAGGGACGGTAGAAAAAAAAATGCAACCAAAAGAGGAGCAATGATTCAACTAAAGATCCAAGATGACCCAGTTTATGTGAGGAATTTCGAGAATGGCCCAAACTGCGTTACAGGAATTGTGACCAAGACGGGACCATTATCTTACGAAGTGAGCGTACAATACAGGATCTTGAAGAAACATGTGGATCATCTGCATGGACGAGAGACGTCCCAGGAGCCAGTGTTACAGTCTGATTGGTTATTGCCAGCTGGAGGTATTTATTATTGGCTGCCCGAGAAGTAAACTGTCCAATCAGGCTGTGATAGGTGAGACTATTGTTCTGACTGAAATAGGGGAGGTTGAGGCCTCATTTCCAGAAGAGAGATCTAGTGTGGCAGTGTCTACAGAAAGTGCCCCAACAGAAGTACCCAGTTGGTGGAGAAGTGCTGCTCTACGAGGAAGCAGAAGTCACCAGAAAGACCTTTGCTCTGTAATGTACACCGTTCTGTTAGCAAACCTTTGTTAGTTCACCCACCTGGGTTCAAGCCTTGCCTCGCTATACCGAAAACACTAAACAAGCATATGTTTAAACATGCACTATGTATACATCACATTAAATGTTAAACCAAATCAGTAACTTGCTTGCATCCTAATATGGCCATGTGGCACTCCACAAAATTATGCACCATATTAAGGCTTGTCTAGATGGGTGGGGGTGGTTGGGGGCAGGATGAGAACCCCACCCTGGATTGGTAGGTATATTCTTGTAGTTGCTTATTCCATTTGTGGATGTACAGTGTGACCTGTATCTGATCTAGTTACACAGATTCCAAATCCATAGCATTAAAAGCCAGTCGATTTCTACATGAAGGTGGTTTGTAACTAAAGAGTCTATTTAAGATCAGAGTATTGAAAATGGCAGTGCTTTCAAGTGTTGTTTAATGTCAAGAACCTTCCAGGGTTTGGCAGGAACTAAATATATGGCATGCCACTCAGATTGATCGTGTAAACAAGAGTTGTTAACTCTTTCTGTACTGAATTCCTGTAACATTTCCAGATGCTAGTTTCTTTACATTGCCAAAGGAAATTGTTGTTTTTCTAAAGGATTTATTTAAACGTGTGGAATGTTTAGCATTTTTATTAAATTAAACTGTTTGACATGGTTTTGTGTTTTAAGTCGTGGCAAAAGTGCTCGCCTAACACTCACGAGGTTAACATTTCCTGGACCTTTTAGTAAGCAATTCATTCTCCAGTAATCAGTATCTTTGTCACTTTGAAGATTTAGGTTATTTAACCATTTATAGAAAGCAACCCTCCCGGCCAACAAAGTACATGATATGCGACATGTGTGGTCTATGTACCAATGTTACGTGACATGTGTGGTCTGTGTACCGACGGTTTATTTGTGATTGTTTGTTTTCCACCTGGAAATGATTTCTGTGACATCACATGACCCCCCGGGCCACTTGGGGTTACAAGCATCACCACCACTTTAAACTTATTAATTTTCAGTGCTTTTTTTCTCAGCCACATTAACCTGTGATACAAACCAGATATATGGCTCATGAGCTGTGGTTTTCTCCAAAAAAAATAAACTAACTTGTGACATGCAGAGCTAAGTAACCTACAAATCCTTCACACTGTGGCCCTCTGTTCTTTCTGACATCATTCAGTGCTTTGTCTTCTCAATAAACCGCAGTTCCTAGTCGCCCTCTACAAGGCTTCGCTGCAGCGTCGAATTAGCACCATGAAAAACAAAAATAGCAAAACATTCTTTGTGTTATGAGCAAATTTAATAGTCAGTTGCCCGTCTAATTCGGGGAGGGAAGGGGGTGGATTTTATTGTCCACTTCAAGTGCATCTTTAGTCACCATTATTTGACTGAGTGTGATTACAGCAGGGTCATTTCCTCCTAAAAAAAAGCTAATAGTAAAATGGCATTTGACACTCTCGTATTTGTGTTTGAAATGGGACTGGAGCCTTTTACCGGTGCGATTATCAAAACATTTCTGCAAGATAAATGTTAGCTACTCATTGTACACAGGTAACAAATGCTAACGTTCTCTAACGTACTGTTTTATGTCCCGCATCCCCGTTACCATCACACAATCTCCTCTCCCTCTGGTGGATGAGACTTGAGTTCACCATGACTGCAACCAATCGTACCCATGGCCGGCAGCCGGTATATGCAGTTCTATCCAGTGGGATGCCCCTGTTTTTTTCCCCCTTTCCTTCCACGATGTTGCACTCAGCTACAGCTTGGAGATGTTGTCACATACGCCAGCCAAAAATGTCATCAAAATCACGCAAGTTCAACCAGCAAGTAAGACTGTTTGAAATGATGGAATGTCAGTTTGAGAGTCCAACTCTGCCCCAACACCAGGATTACCAGACTAACTTTTCTGTTGATTCCGTGATTTAGAAAGCTGAGAAGACGAATCTGTCACCACTTTAGGACCTGCAAATATGTGATTTTTTTTTTTTGAGCTGATACAAACTCCACACTCCTTTTGCTACAGCCGTTTGCAAAATACAATGGTTCCCATCCAGGTTGTAAGTCTTATTTTGCAACCAATGATTACGGTGCATCATGGGTGACAAAAATATCATGAACTATTTTTCTGTAACTCTTCCATAACTATTCCAACAAAAAAATGTCACCTACGATAAACGAGAGCCTAAGTCTGGAGTACGTTTTTTGCCCCACTCTTAAAAGCAAATCAACAAAAAACATTAGCATCAAAAATACTAATCACTTTTTGACAGATGCTGTGTAAAGCATTGAAATTTTAATTTGTGGTCGTAAAAGTGGGACATTAGGACCCCATGTGTTCTTGAGAAGAGAGTAATAAATAAATCTTGGGTTTGTCACCAGTGCAAAGTACGCACATTATTTATTTTTCTCAAATTCAAGGGACCCTCTGTTTATCCTTCCATTTACAAACTAAATCAATCAACTTTTATTGATAGTGCTTCACACTTTAAATGGAGGTCAGATCTTTGATGGTTGTGGAGGTCTGAACCTTAACATTTGCAATGTATAACATGAGCCAGACACATATGGCTAACTTTGTGCTGGACAGTCTAAAGGTCAGATAACATTCGTCAAAAGTCCAACCTCCTGTTACAGCTTGTAGATTAGTTCTTGCACCTCCACTCCTCATTGATAACATTTCTTATTGATTGACACTTTTGTTTGTTATACAATGGATACTGCATTTTACAATACTTCACTATTAACTCTTTCACTGCAAATGTGGTATTTTACAAGACTTCACTGTGGCTCAAAGGAAAACCCCCAGTCCTGCTGAATGCAGTTGAAGACAGTGATACACTATAAATCCCATAAAAGACCAAATGACGAGTGGAAAGAGCACAGGAGATCCAACAATTCATGGACACCAATGACATGTGCGGTTTCTTCGGCACTATCAAGATAATGGACGGCACGGTAGCACAGTGGTTAGCACCGCTGCTTCACAGCGCCGGGTTCGCAGTTCGATTCCCTGCATGGGTCACTATTTATGCAGAGTCTGCACGTTCTCCCCGTGTCTGCGTGGGTTTCCTCCGGATACTCCGGTTTCCTCCCACAAGTCCTGTAAGACGTGCTGTTAGGTGAATTGGACATTCGGAATTCTCCCTCAATCTACCCGAACAGGCGCCGGATTTTCACAGTAACTTCATTGCAGTGTTCATGTAAGCCTGCTTGTGATAATAATAAAGATTATTATTATTGTAATCTAAAGTCCAAGCATTCAAGCACCCACTCTGCAGAGAGTCAAGCTTGCTGAAAAGCTCATCAAGGACAGGGAGGCAGACAGTGCTCACTGCAGAGAATATTTTGAAGAATTCTTCAACCGAGCCTCTTGTCTTTAGCTGAAACGGCCTGGATTCCATCCCTCAATACTCTGCCGGGCTCAGTCCTGTCACTACCCAGGTCCAGAGCAAACGAGGCCCCTGGAGCAGGAGGAATCCCCGCTGGAATTCTGAATCACGGCTGCACAACATCATACACCTCATCTGGGAAGAGGAGCACGGCGAGCTCAAGGATGCTGTGAACATGACTATATTCAAGGGCGATAAGTCTGATTGTATTAACTTCCCTGCTATTTGCCACAGGAAAGGTCATTGCAAAAATCCTCCACAACCACCCCAATGGACAGAGAACTCCGTCCAGAGTCACAGTGCCAGTTTAGCCCTTCGAGAGGCATGACAAACAAGATCTACACTCTGCAGCAAATTCAAGAACAATGCAAGGTTCGGCATCAACTGCTGTCCCTGGTCTTCTTCAACCTCACAAAAGCCTTCGGCTCTATCAGCCAGGTGATGGAGTAAGCTCGTCAAATGTGGCTACCATCAGAGATTTGTCACCGCCTTCCACCGCCATCACGATGACAAGCAAGCCATGATCTTCACCAATGGAGCCACCAGAGACCCTATCTCAGTGAAGACTGGGGTCAGGCTAGGCTGTGCCATTGGATCAACTCTCTTTCCCATTTTACTTGCTGCAATACCGCACCTCACTTCCAGAAAAGTATCCACAGATGTAGAGATAATCTACAGAACAGTTGGATAACTGTTTAACCTACACCACCTTCAATTCAAAACCAAAACCACCCCAACCTCAGTCTTCGAGCTTTGGTATGCAGATGACACTCGTGTGTGTGTGATGACAAAAAAACCAGAAAGCTATAAGGTGCTCTTCCTAAACCAGCTCCCACTGCAAAACACCTCCCTCCATCGATTTGGATCAACGGTGAGATACTGGACCATTTTCCGTATCTTGAGAGCCTCCTCTCAATGGAGGCAGACAGAGCTGTTGAAACTCATTATTGGATCCATTGTGCCACCTTAGCCTTCGTCTGACTAAGGAGAAGAGTATTGGAGGCACAAGATCTCAAAACCTGAGACTAAGATCAGCCATGATGCACATGCTCCTATTATGCTTCAGTGACATGGGAGGACCAAGGCAGGCACCTTAAAGCACTGCAGCAGTATCAGCTGAGGTGACGTTGCAAAATGCTACAAATCCAATGGTAGGGAATGCAGTCCAACAGGAACATCCTCTCACAAGCCAACCTGCCCAGCATCATCCAGCTAATCATACAAAAACCGTCTCCTCTGGACAGACATGTTTTTGTGCCTGACATCTGGGGCAGGATTCTCCGCAATCGGCGCGATGTCCGCCGACCGGCACCTGAAACGGCGCAAATCAGTCCAGCATTGTGCCGCCTCAAAGGTGCGGAATTCTCCGCATCTTGAGGGGCTGAGCCCTCACCTTGAGGGGCTAGGCCCGCGCCGGACTGATTTCCGCCCCGCCGGCTGGCAGGAAAGGCCTTTGGTGCCCCGCCAGCTGGCGTGGAAATGACTTTGCCGTGCGGCGCATGCGTGGGAGCGTCAACAGCCGCTCACGGCATCCCCGCGCATGCGCAGTGGAGGGGGTCTCTTCCGCCTCCACCATAGTGGAGACCATGGCGAAGGCGGAAGGAAAAGAGTGCCCCCACGGCACAGGCCCACCCACGGATCGGTGGGCCCCGATCGCGGGCCAGGCCATTGTGGGGGCAGCCCCCGGGGCCAGATCGTCCCGCGCCCCCCCAGGACCCCGGAGCCCGCCCGCGCCGACTTGACCCACCGTTCAAAAGGTGGTTCAATCCACGCCGGCTGGCGACCCCCTGTTGGGGGTCGGAGAATCGCACCCCTGACTCTTGGATCAACTGCTCTACTCTGATCTCAGCCACTATAAAACCATAGGAGCAGAATTAGGTCACTCGGCCCATCGAGTCTGCTCCGCCATTCAATCACGGCTAATAACTTTCTATCCCCATTCTCCCGCCTTCTCCCCATAACCCCTGATCCCCTTATTTTTTTAAAATAAATTTAGAGTACTCAATTCATTTCTTCCAATTAAGGGGCAATTTAGCGTGGCCAATTCACTTACCCTGCACGTCTTTTGGGTTGTGGGGGCAAACCCCACGCAAACAGGGGGGGAATGTCCACACGGACAGTGACCCAGAGCCGGGGTCGAACCTGGGACTTTGGCGCCATGAGGCAGCAGCACTAACCACTGCGCCACCATGCTGCTCCCCTGATCCCCTTATTAATCAAGAACCTATCTATCTCTGTCTTAAAGACACTCAGTGATTTGGCCTCCACAGCCTTCTGCGGCAAAGAGTTCCACAGATTCACCACCCTCTGGCTGAAGAAATCCCTCCTCATCTGTTTTAAAGGATCGTCCACTTCATCTGAGATTGTGTCCTCTGGTTCTAGTTTTTCCTACAAGTGGAAACATGCTCTCCACGTCCACTCTATCCAGGCCTCGCAGTATCCTGTAAGTTTCAATAAGATCCCCCCTCTCATCCTTCTGAACTCTTAACAAGTACAGACCCAGAGTCCTCAACTGATCCTCATACGACAAGCTCTTCATTCCAGGGACCATTCTTGTGAACCTCCTCTGGACCCTTTCCAAGGCCATCACATCCTTCCTTAGATATGGGTCTCAAAACTGTTCACTATACGCCAAATGGGGTCTGACCAGAGCCTTATATGGCCTCAGAAATACATCCCTGCTCTTGTATTCTAGCCCTCTCGACATGAATACTAACATTGCATTTGCTTCCTAACAGGCTACTGAACCTGCACGTCAACCTTAAGAGAACCTTGAACACGACAGGAGACTTCCAGGAGGACAGTGGAAACACTTTAGGGATGTCTTCAAAGCATCCCTGAAGAGGTCAAACATTCCTGTGGACCCGTGGGAGAACCTGGCTTGTGACCAACCAAAATGGAGAAGGACCTAAACACATGGGGAGACTTTGGCTGGAATTCTCCAGTCACTGGGATTCCCTTTTCCCGCTGGCAGCGCACCCCCGCCTGCCGGTTTCCCGGCAATGTTGGGTGGTTTCAATGGGAAATCCCATTGGGAAACAGTGGTAGGATGGAATCCCGCCACTAGTGAACAATGAGCCGCCAAGAAATAGATGGCCGGGGAACCGGAGAATCCGACCTTTTGTCAGGATCATGCAGAGGTGAAGTCGAAGCATCAGAGGAAGTCCCCATACCTCGAAACAGCCCATCTACCAACCCTCCAAACGCACCTGCCCTGCATGTGGCAAAGTCTGCAGTTCGCACATCAGACAAACTGCCCATCTTAGACCCCATCGAACAGCATGAAAGGAAGCCATCCTCGATCCTGAGGGGCTGCCTAAGAACAGAAAGTAGTTTAATATTAACCTCCTTACCAGCCATTTCTTTTTTTTTAAATTTAGTGTATCCAATTAATTTTTTCCAATTAAGGGGCAATTTAGCTTGGCCAATCCACCTACCTTGCACATCTTTGGGTTGTGGGGCCGAAACCCACGCAAACACGGGGAGAATGTGCAAACTCAACACAGACAGTGACCCAGAGCCGGGATCGAACCTGGGACCTCAGCGCCGTGAGGCAGCAGTGCTAACCACTGTGCCACAGCTTACCAGCCACTTCTGACAATGCAAATGTTCTCTGAGAAACGCTCCAAAAACTCCTCCATACTTTGCCTTTTCCTGGTGGAGTTAAACAATGAAATATTTTCTCCCATTAACTTTAACTCAATCTTTTACACCTTAACAAGAACTCAGAACTTTGAAGGTTGTGTGGAGCTTTGAACATTACCCTTTCCGAAGCTGCTGCAAACATATGTGACAAACTTCCTGGACAGACTAAAGTCAGAAAGATTGAAATATGCAAAAGCCCAAACTCTCATTCCAAATTTAATTGATTCGTGTCCACCTATCACGTACTAGACTTTCTTTAAAAATAAATTGTTACCATCTTCGCATGTAGCTCTAATATTAGAAAACAATCTCCTACCCTTCGGCAATTCTAACCTTGGATTCACACAGCCACTGTTAAAGTGGCTTAATCACTATTTATGAAGTAATTTTGCAAATAAATGCAAATACTAACTGATAGTCATTCAACTTAGCAGATTTCAGTGCGATGAATTCTATATATACGTGGCTATGTCGTTTGCTTGAAAGAAATCTCCTTTGTGCGGCAACATCTCAGAAAGGGTAGACCAGATAGCTCAGCTGCACCAGACATCAAGTACTCTGAAAAAGGAAACACTGTAAAATTTAGAAGCAAAGTATGTTTTCCACAATGAAGAGTGACTGATGGTTCTGAGCACTTTCAAAATGTGACGGCAATGTTGTGGATTTAAAACATCTCCTGCCTAACAATGTTTTTTAAGAGAAACGAGCGATTTTACATAATGAAGGGAATTAAATGTCAATAATGTGTCGCACTGATACTTGTGAACCTTTTTAAAAAATAAATTTCAAGTGCCCAATTCTTTTTTTTCCAATTAAGGGGCAATTTAGTGTGGCCAGTCCACCTACCCTGCACATCTTTGTGGGGTGAGAACCACGCAAATACGGGAAGAATGTGCAAACTCCACACCGACAGTGACCCAGGGCTGGGATCGAACCCGGGTCCTCGGCGCCGTGAGGCAGCAGTGCTAACCACTACGCCACCGTGCCTCCTGATACTCGGGAACCTGGCCAGATTATTTTTACTAGTGTGTTAGATCTACCAGGGTTCTAATTATTGGATAAATGTGTCAAATCTATCAGTATCCAAGCCCTCATGCCTTTGTTACCTCTGGCCTGGACTACTCCAATGGACTCCTGGCTGGCCTCCTACATTCTACCCTCTGTAACCTTGAGGTCACAAAACTATGCTCCTCCTGTCCTAACTCACACTAAGTCAGGTTCACCCTTCCAGACCTGTGTTCATGGACCCATTGGCTCCCAGTTGAGCAACACCTCCATTTTAAAATTCTCCCGTTTGCTTTCAAATCCCTCTATCGCAAGCCTTCCATAATGTTCTCCCTCTGGGACTTCCGGTTGCAGCTATGCCTAGGTAGGTCGCACGTTCGGCAGCTCCCGCCAAGAACGGACTTTTGGGCCCTTTTGAGGAGCCCCAGCGGCACTTGTACGACGGTTCCCAGTGTGGGAAGGTGAGATTAAGGTTCCCCCAGCACTGTATGGAGTGGACCAGGCGTGGAGCGATCAAAAAAGTGGTTTTGAAGCAGTGAAGAGAGCGGGGGAGGAAAAGCAAGATGGTGGCGGGTGGAGCTCAAGCGTGGTGGGCGCAGTGATCGCGGGAGCAGCAAGAGTTCCTTAAAAACTGCGGAGCTGAGAGCAGAAATGCTGGCGCCAATGAAGGCGTCGATCGAAAGGATGGTGGAGACCCAGAAGGCCCAAGGGGCAGCGATTCGAGAGGTGCGGCAGAAAGCCTCAGAGAACGAGGATGAGATTTTGGGCCTGGCGGTGAAGGTGGTGGCGCACGAGACTCTACACAAGAAGTGGCAGGAGAAGTTTGAGGACCTGGAGAACAGGTCAAGGAGGAAGAACCTTCGGATTCTGGGTCTCCCTGAAGGAGTGAAGGGGTCCGACGCTGGGGCATACGTAGCCGCAATGCTCAACACGCTGATGGCGCGCGGGAGCTTTCCCGAGGCTCCTGGAGCTGGATGGGGCTCATCGAGTCCTGGCAAGGAGGCCGAAAGCCAACGAGCCGCCAAGGGCTGTAGTGGTGAGGTTCCACCGTTTTATGGACAGAGAGTGCGTCCTGAGATGGGCGGAGAAAGAACGGAGCAGCAGGTGGGAGAATACGGAGATCCGTGTCTACCAGGATTGGAGTGCAGAGGTGGCCAAGAAGAGGGCTGGTTTTAATCGGGCTAATGCGGTTCTCCATCGGAAGGGGGTGAAGTTTGGAATGCTGCAGCCAGCGCGATTGTGGGTCACGTTTCAGGACCGTCACCGCTATTTTGAGACGCCAGATGACGCGTGTGGACCTTTATTCAGACTGAAAAGCTGGACTCGAACTGCGGGTTTGTTGTGGGGGGTGTTTACTGCATTTTGGGGGTGTTCTTCTTCTGGTTTCAGGCTGGGAAGAGGGGAAATGGGAAGGGGTGAGTGGATATGACGTGGGGGCTGTGTGAGAGTGTGGGCGCCGGTACTGTAGGGGCAGGTCCCCGCTGATGAAGCCCGGGGATGGGGAGCTGGGGCGAGTTTGCAGAAAAAGGAGCTGCACCACAGGAGGCGGGGCCGGCTCGAATAGAAAGCGCGGGCTTTTTCCCACGCTAAGGAAGGGAGGGGCGGGGCCTGGGGGAAGGATGGTGCTGGAGCAGAGCGCACATTGATCGACAGGGGGAGGTGGGGGGATTCCCACACTGGGGGGTCGTTGCAATGGCGGGAGTGGCCGGGGTCAGCAGGAGTCAGCTGACTTACGGGAGTGTAATGGGGGGAGCAAAATGGCTGGACGTTGATCTGGCTGGGTGGGGGGGGGGGGGAACTGAGTTGCAGCTGCATTGGCCAAAGGGGAGCTGGAGGGAGAAGAGGGAGTCGGGGCGGGGGTCCACCGCCTAGGGGACTGGAAGGTGCGGGAGGCGCGGGCACGTGGCTGGCCTAAAAAAGGTGATGGCTAGTCAGCAGGGGGAGTGGGGTGAGTAGCCCCCTGATCCAGATGATAACATGGAATGTGAGGGGCCTGAAAGGGCCGGTCAAGAGGGCCCGGGTGTTCGCGCGCTTAAAGGGACTGATGGCAGATGTTGTCATGCTCCAGGAGACACACTTGAAGGTGGCAGATCAGGTCAGGCTGAAAAAGGGATGGGTAGGACAGGTCTTTCATCCGTGGAGGTTTGCCAGGCCGGTGGCCAGAGAATTTTCTTTTTTCTCCCACGTCCATAAAGCCTATTCCCGGATAGATTTCTTTATAATGAGTAGGGCACTAATCCCAAAAGTGGAGGGAACAGAATATTCACCTATATCCATCTCGCACCCATGCCCCGCATTGGGCGGAGCTGGTGTTGGGGGAGGAGAGGGACCAGCGTCTGTTGGGGCGCCTCGATGTGGGACTGTTGGCAGATGAGGAGGTGTGCAGGCGGATCCGGGGGTGTATTGAAAGATACATTGAGGCCAACGACAACGGGGAGGTGCAGGTGGGGGTAGTCTGGGAGGCTCTGAAGGCGGTGGTTAGGAGAGAGCTAATTTCCATTGGGGCCCATAGGGAGAAGAGAGAGAGGAGGGGGCGGGAGAGATTGGTGGGAGAGATATTAAGGGTGGACAGGAGCTATGCAGAGGCCCCCGAGGAGGGGCTGCTTAGGGAGCGGCGAAACCTCCAAATGGAATGTGATCTATTGACCACGGGAAAAGCAGCGGCGCAGTGGAGGAAAATGCAGGATGCTGGCACATCAGCTTCGTAAGAGGGAGGCAGCGAGGGAGATTGGTGGAATTAGAGATAGAGGGGGGAATACGGTGCGGAGTGCGGTGAGAATAAACAATGTATTTAGGGACTTCTATGGGGATCTGTATTTGTCTGAGCCCCCGGAGGGGGAGGAGGGGATGCGGCGATTCTTGGACCAACTGAGTTTCCCGATGGTGGAGGAGCAGGAGGTGGCTGGTTTGGGGGCCGCCGATTGGGCTGGAGGAGCTGGTTAAAGGATTGGGGAGCATGCAGGCAGGGAAGGCCCCGGGACTGGACAGGTTCCAGGTTGAATTTTACAGAAAGTATGTGGACCTGCTGGGCTCGTTGCTGGTGAGAATTTTCAATGAGGCGAGGGAGGAGGGGACCCTGCCCCCGACAATGTCCCGGGTGCTGATCTTGTTGATTTTGAAGCAGGATAAGGATCCATTGCAATGTGGATCGTATAGGCCAATTTCGCTCCTCAATGTAGGCGCTAAGTTGTTGGTGAAGGTTCTGGCTACGAGGATTGAGGACTGTGTCCCAGGGGTGATCCATGAGGACCAGATGGGGTTTGTGAAGGGCAGGCAGTTAAACACAAATGTGTGGAGGCTCTTAAATGTGATCATGATGCCCTCGGTGGAGGGGGAAGCGGAGGTAGTGGCGGCTATGGATGCGGAGAAGGCCTTTGAACGGGTGGAATGGGTGTATCTTTGGGAAGTGTTGCAGAGGTTTGGGTTTGGGGAGGGGTTCATCAGGTGGGTCAGGCTGCTATATAGAGCCCCAGTGGCAAGTGTGGCTACGAACCGGCGGAGGTCGGAGTACTTTAGGTTGTACCGCGGGACGAGGCAGGGGTGTCCCTTATCCCCCTTGTTGTTTGCACTGGCAATTGAGCCGCTGGCCATGGCACTGAGGGAGTCTAGGAACTGGAGGGGATTGGTCCGGGGTGGGGGGAGGAACACCGGGTGTCGTTATATGCTGATGACCTGTTATATGTTGCAGACCCAGTGGAGGGGATGGCGGAGGTTATGCGGATCCTTAGGGAGTTTGGGGACTTCTCGGTCTATAAGCTCAGCGTAGGGAAGAGTGAGCTCTTTGTGGTGCCTGCGGGGGACCAGGGAAGGGGGATAGACGAGCTACCGCTGAAGAGGGCGGAGAGTAGCTTCTGATACCTGGGGATCCAGGTAGCAAGGAGCTGGGGGGCCCTGCACAAGCTCAATTTGACACGGTTGGTGGAACAGATGGAGGAGGACATCAAGAGATGTCATATGCTGCCACTCTCCCTGGCGGGTAGGGTGCAATCAGTAAAGATGACGGTCCTCCCGAGGTTCCTGTTTGTGTTCCAGTGCCTGGCCATCCTAATCCCCAATGCTTTTTTTAAATGGGTAAACAGGAGTATTATGGGATTCGTATGGGCGAATAAGACCCCGAGGGTGAAGAGGGTGTTTTTGGAGCATAGCAGGGACAGGGGGGGGCTGGCGCTGCCGAATCTATGTGGCTATTATTGAGCAGCTAATGTGGCGATGATCCGTAAGTGGGTAATGGAGGGAGAGGGGGCGGCGTGGAAGAGACTAGAGGTGGCATCTTGTGTGGGTACGAGTCTGGGGACACTGGTGACGGCACCGTTGCCACTTCCGCCGACAAGGTACATCATGAGTCCGGTGGTGGCGGCGACTCTGAAGATCTGGGGGCAGTGGAGGCGACATAGGGGCAAGGTGGGGGCCTCGGTCTGGTCCCCGATATGAGAGAACCATCCAGGTAGGATGGATGGGGGGGTTCTGAGCTGGCATCGGGCTGGGATTAAAAGAATGGGGGACCCATTCATCGATGGGACTTTTGCGAGCCTAGGGGCGCTAGAGGAGAAATTTGGGTTACCTCCCGGGAATGCTTTTAGGTACATGCAAGTGAGGGCGTTTGTGAAATGGCATGTGAGGGATTTTCCGCTGCTCCTAGCACGAAGGATTCAGGACAGGGTGAATTTGGGTGTATGGGTTGGAGAAGGCAAGGTCAGGAGCTGCAGGAGGCGGAGGAGGCCTCGGTGGAGGAGTTAAAGGGTAAGTGGGAGGAGGAGATGGGGGAGGAGCTGGATGAAGATCTGTGGGCTGATGCCCTGAGTAGGGTTAATTCTTCCTCCTCTTGCGCCAGGCTCAGCCTAATACAAAGAACAAAGAAAATTACAGCACAGGAACAGGCCCTTTGGCCCTCCTAGCCTGCGCCGATCCAGATCCTTTATCTAAACCTGTCACCTATTTTCCAAGGATCTACTTCCCTCTGTTCCCCGCCCGTTCATATATCTGTCTAGATGCATCTTAAATGATGCTATTGTGCCTGCCTCTACCACCTCCGCTGGCAAAGCGTTCCAGGAACCCACCACCCTGTGCGTAAAAAACTTTCCACGCACATCTCCCTTAAACTTTCCCCCTCTCACCTTGAAATCGTGACCCCTTGTAATTGACACCCCCACTCTTGGAAAAAGCTTGTTGCTATCCACCCTGTCCATACCTCTCATAATTCTGCAGACCTCAATCAGGTCCCCCCTCAACCTTTGTCTTTCCAACGAAAACAATCCTAATCTACTCAACCTTTCTTCATAGCTAGCACCCTCCATACCAGGCAACATCCTGGTGAACCTCCTCTGCACCCTCTCTAAAGCATCCACATCCTTCTGGTAATGTGGCGACCAGAACTGCACGCAGGATTCCAAAGTCCTATACAACTGTAACATGACCTGCCGACTCTTGTACTCAATACCCCATCCAATGAAGGCAAGCATGCTGTACGCCTTCTTGACCACTCTATCGACCTGCGTTGCCACCTTCAGGGTACAATGCACCTGAACTCCCAGATCTCTCTGTACATCACTTTTCCCCAGGACTCTTCCATTGACCGTATAGTCCGCTCTTGAATTAGATCTTCCAAAATGCATCACCTCGCATTTGCCTGGATTGAACTCCATCTGCCATTTCTCTGCCCAACTCTCCAATCTATTTATATTTTGCTGTATTCTCTGACAGTCCTCCTCACTATCTGCAACTCCACCAATCTTAGTATCATCTGCAAACTTGCTAATCAGACCACCTATACCTTCGTCCAGGTCATTTATGTATATCACAAACAACAGTGGTCCGAGCACAGATCCCTGTGGAACACCACTAGTCACCTTTCTCCATTTTGAGACACTGCCTTCCACCACTACTCTCTGTCTCCTGTTGCCCAGCCAGTTCTTTATCCATCTAGCTAGTACACCCTGAACCCCATACGACTTCACTTTTTCCATCAACCTGCCATGGGAAACTTTATCAAACGCCTTACTGCAGTCTATGTATATGACATCTACAGCCCTTCCCTCATCAATTAACGTGTCACTTCCTCAAAGAATTCTATTAGGTTTGTAAGACATGACCTTCCCTGCACAAAACCATGCTGCCTATCACTGATAAGTCTATTTTCTTCCAAATGTGAATAGAACCTATCCCTCAGTATCTTCTCCAACAGTTTTCCTACCACTGACGTCAAGCTCACAGGTCTATAATTCCCTGGATTATCCCTGCTACCCTTCTTAAACAAAGGGACAACATTAGCAATTCTCCAGTCCTCCGGGACCTCACCCGTTCTCAAGGATGCTGCAAAGATATCTGTTAAGACCCCGGCTATTTCTTCCCTCGCTTCCCTCAGTAACCTGGGATAGATCCCATCCGGACCTGGGGACTTGGCCACCTTAATGCCAATTAGAATACCCAAAACTTCCCCCTTCCTTATGCCAACTTGACCTTCCATCCTTAGCCTCAACATCCATCATGTCCCTCTCCTTGGTGAATACCGATGCAAAGTACTCATTAAGAATCTCACCCATTTCCTCCGACTCCATGCATAAATGTCCTCTTTTGTCTTTGAGTGGGCCAATCCTTTCTCTAGTTACCCTCTTGCTCCTTATATAAGAATAAAAGGCTTTGGGATTTTCCTTAACCCTGTTAGCCAAAGATATTTCATGACTCCTTTTAGCCCTCTTTATTGCGCGTTTGAGATTTGTCCTACTTTCCCGATATTCCTCCAAAGCTTCATCAGATTTAAGTCACCTAGATCTTATGTATGCTTCCTTTTTCATCTGAGCTAGTCTCACAATTCCACCCGTCATCCATGGTTCCCTAATCTTGCCATTTCTATCCCTCATTTTCACAGGGACATGTCTGTCCTGCACTCTAATCAACCTTTCCTTAAAAGTCTCCCACATTTCAAATGTGGATTTACCCTTAAAGAGCTGCTCCCAATCCACATTCCCTAGCTCCTGCCGAATTGTGTTATACTTGGCCTTTCCCCAATTTAGCACTCTTTCTTTAGGACCACTCTCGTCTTTGTCCATAAGTATTCTAAAACTTACGGAATTGTGATCGCTATTCCCAAAGTAATCACCGATTGAAACTTGAACCACCTGGCCCGGATCATTCCCCAATACTAGGTCCAGCATGGCCCCTTCCCGAGTTGGACTATTTATATACTGCTCTAAAAAACTCTCCTGGATGCTCCTTACAAATTCTGCTCCATCTACGCCTCCAACACTACATGAGTCCCATTCAATGTTGGGGAAGTTAAAATCTCCCATCACGACCACCCTATTGCTCCTACATTTTTCTATAATCTGTCTACATATTTGTACCTCTACTTCACGCTCGCTTTTGGGAGGCCTGTAGTAAAGTCCCAACAATGTTAGTGCACCCTTCCTATTTCTTAGCTCTACCCATATTGCCTCAGTGCTCGAATTCTCCATCGTCCCCTCCTTAATCATAGCTGTGATATAGGGCGAAATTCTCCTACCCGCCCCGCCACATTTCTGCCCCGACCGGCCGGCGGGAGTCTCCGTAACACCGGCCGGTCAATGGGGTTTCCCATTGTGGGGCAGCCCCACGCCGTCGGGAAACCCCCGGGCGCTGGTAAAACGGAGACTCCCGCCGGCGGAGAATGACGCCCATAATCTCTGACCAGTAATGCATCTCATCCATCCCTTTTACCTCCCTCTCTATCCCTCCTGAAGCATCTATACCCTGGGATATTTAGTTGCCAGTCTTGCCCTTTCCTCAACCAAGTCTCCGTAATACCAATCACATCATATTCCCAGGTACTAATCCAAGCCCTAAATTCATCTGCCTTACCTGCTACACTTCTCGCATTGAAACAAATGCACCTCAGACCACCTGTCCCTTTGCGTTCATCATCTCTCCACTGTCTACTCTTCCCCTTAGTCACATTGATTTTATTATCTAGTACCTTACTGGCTTTAGTTGCTGCCTCTTTACTGACCTCTGACTTCCTAATCTGGTTCCCACCCCCCTGCCACATTAGTTTAAAACCTCCCCAACAGTGTTAGCAAAAGTGTTCAAAGTTGTCCATAGGGCGCATATGACCGGGGGGAATATGAGTAGGTTTTTTGGGGTGGAGGACAGGTGTGTGAGGTGCTCGGGGAGCCCAGCAAATCACGCCCACATAGAATTTACAGTGCAGAAGGAGGCCATTCGGCCCATCGAGACTGCACCAGCTCTTGGAAAGAGCACCCAACCCAAGGTCAACACCTCCACCCTATCCCCATAACCCAGTAACCCCACCCAACACTAAGGGCAATTGTGGACACTAAGGGCAATTTATCATGGCCAATTCACCTAACCTGCACATCTTTGGACTGTGGGAGGAAACCGGAGCACCCGGAGGAAACCCACGCACACACGGGGAGGATGTGCAGACTCCACACAGACAGTGACCCAAGCCGGAATCGAACTTGGGACCCTGGAGCTGTGAAGCAATTGTGCTATCCACAATGCTACCGTGCTGCCCCACATGTTCTGGACATGCCCAGCGCTGGAGGGGTTCTGGAGAGGCTTTGCGAGGACTATGTCCAAAGTGGTGAACACCCGGGTCAAGCAGAGCTGGGGGATAGCATTATTTCGGGTATCGGACGAGCCGGGAGTGCAGGAGCCGAAAGAGGCCGGTGTTCTGGCCTTTGCGTCCCTGGTAGCCCGGCGAAGGATCCTACTAATGTGGAGGGATGCGAAGCCCCCAAGCGTAGAAGCTTGGATTAACGATATGACAGGGTTCATCAAGCTGGAAAGGATAAAGTTTGCCTTGCGAGGGTCTGTGCAGGGGTTCTCCAGGCAGTGGCAACCGTTCCTAGACTTTCTCGCGGAACGTTAGGTGGAGGTCAACAGCAGCAGCATCCCGGAGGGGGGAGGGGGGAGGGGCGGGGGGCGTTTGGTTTTTCTGTTTTGTTTAGGTTAGAGTGGGGTGTTTTTTTTTTCCTTACTGGCGTGTTTATTTGTTAAATGGGAGTTATTGTATTTTTTTGAAATCTCATGTATACGCTTGGGGGCTTGTTTTGTGCTTTATTCTCTTTTTTTTCTGGTTGGAGTGTTTTGTTGAGAATCGTTGAAAATTTGAATGAATATATATATATTTTTTAATCTTCTCCCTCTGAAGATATCCACAGCCATCTGAAATGAATGAAATGAAAATGAAAATGAAAATCGCTTATTGTCACAAGTAGGCTTCAATGAAGTTACTGTGAAAAGCCCCTAGTCGCCACATTCCGGCACCTGTTCGGGGAGGCTGTTACGGCGCTTCTACGCTCTAATTCTGTCCTCTTGAGCATCTCTAATTTCAATCACTCCAGCACTAAGAGCCTTCAGCTGCCTCGGTCCTGAGGTCTGGAGCCCCCTCCCTGACCATCTCCCCATCTCTCTACCTTTCCTTCCTCCTTCACGATGCTCCTTAAATCCTACCTCTTTGGCCACGCTTTTGGTCATCTGCCCCAATATTGTCCTATGTTGTTCAGTGTCACATTTTGCTTGTAACACTCCTGTGAAGCACCTTAGGGACATTTTATTACATGAAAGGTGCCGTATAAATATAGAATATTGTAAATAAATATCGGAACACTGTTACGCTGCGAATCAAAAAACTGCCTTAGCCTTAGACATATGCTTAATTATGTAAATTTACAATTTTTAAACAGTAATAAAAATGAAGACAATAAGTGTCTAAAGGTATACAGAAAACTAAGAGTCATTTATAAAGGCAAGAGGAATCTGTCATGTTCGAAGTCCCATGAAGAGTGCCTGAAATGTTTGTGCAAGGGCTGCAGCATAACCAGGCTGCTTTTACAACTAACAAAGGGTATTTACTGACAAGTAGAGCACCAAATTTTTTTGTGAATTTGAATGCGCTCACTGTGGGTGGCATAAATTAGCATAGGGCTTCGGCAGGGGGCTATCAAGCATCATTACGCCATCCCAAATCAGAGGCGTTAAAATTCCTTCTTTGTATACCACTACATTCCAAACAATCTGCTGTGCAAAGGGAACGCCATATTTCCCATCAATATTTATTTAAAGCTCAATGAACAGTCATAACCAAGAAGTGGACAGGGCTGCTATACCAGCCTGTTACTTCCAGCCTTAATTAATCTCCTTGCTCTCTGTCTGACACCAAACATCACCTCCCTGCGTGAACACATCTCCAAAGCAAGTGGCTATCAGCTGCTGTTCTCACAGAGGCCAAGGCTGCAGCATTCCTTATGTCAAGGAGTTCCATCACATAACTTATTCCTTCACAAGGTACTCTTACAGTACTGTATTCACCTTCTTCCTTGCACTTGAACAACAGTCCTGTTATGAATGAGATAAATCACATTACAATAAATGAATGAACTAATCTTTTAAGAGTTACGATGAAACTTTGTTACCAATCATATTACTGCTGCTGTGCCTATTCCAAGAATATTATAGTTCAAAAGGCCTCACATTCCAGTGAAATCACTAGCTCTCGTTACAAACATAAAAAAATGGAAAGCCTTTTACTAGTGCTATATATAATGCTAAATAAAAGCATTACTGTACAATTACTATCGGGGCAGTTTTTCTGGTAATGTCCACTTCTTAATCAGCGGTCTCATAATTTGAATGATTTAATAATTCAAAACGATTAGCCCACACCTAGCTTAAATAATGTTACATACTTTGAATTACTGGAGATTGAGATTTTTAGTGCAAATGACTGAATTATCAAGGACAGAGGGTATCCACAATCTGGTTAAGAATATGCAGCATCCATGTCGGGATTTTCCAGGTTTTCCAGCAGTAGAGGTGGCTTATCATTGGCCGCTGGTGGGATTTTCCAGTCCCACCGAGGTCAATGGCTATTTGTGGTGCTCGTCAGCTACACCACCAGTGAGCCCACTGTTGGGGGGGGGGTGCGGTCATCTTCGACAGGGCAGGAAGATCCCATCGGCTGGGAGGGCTGGGAAATCCTGGCCACACTTATGAAATTTGCAACAGACCTTGAGCAGAATAACAATTACATCTTTTCTCAGCGTCTGTTACTGCCATTTCTTGGTATCGCTTGGATTGAATCAATTTGGCTGAAGGCTGGCATTTGTGATGCTGGGGACCTCAGGAGGAGGCTGAGGTGGATCATCCATTTGATAATTCTGGCTGAAGATGGTTGCAAATGACTTCTTCGCCTTGCCTTTTGCACTGATATTCTGGGCTCCTCCATCATTGAGGATCGAAATGTTTGTGGAGCCTCCTCCTTCAGTTAGTTGTTGACCATAACCATTCACAGCTGGATGTGTCAGGCTGCATAGCTTTGATCTGTTTTCATGATTGTGGGGTCACTTTGCTCTGTCTGTTGCATGCTGCTTCCCGCTGTTGAACATGCAAATGTTCCTGTGTTGTAACTTTACCTGCACTTCATTTTTCAGCATGCCTGAGGCTGCACCTGGCATGATGTCCTGCACTCCTCCTTGAACCACGGGTTGATCGCACAGCTTGATAGCAATGGTAGAGTGAGGGTTATACCAGGCCATGAAGTTGCAGATGGTGGTTGACTGTAATTTTGCTGCTGCTGATGGCCCACAAGCCTCAAGGATACCCAGTTCTGAGCTGCAAGGCCTGTATCAAATGTATCTCATTTAGCATGGCGGCTGTGTCACAACCTGGGGCAGCAGGGTAGCACAATGCTTAGCATAGTTGCTTCACAGCGCCAGAATCCCAAGTTCGACTCCCGGCTTGGGTCAGTGTCTGTGCGGAGTCTGCACGTCCTCCCCGAGTCTGCGTGGGTTTCCTTCGGGTGCTCCGGTTTCCTCCCACAGTCCAGAGATGTGCAGGTTAGGTGGGTTGGCCATGATAAATTGCCCTGAGTGTGCAAAAATGGGGTTACTGGGTTACAGGGATAGGGTGGATGTGTGGGGCTTATGTGGGGTGCTCTTTCCAAGGGCCAGTGCAGACTCGATGGGCCGAATGGCCACCTTCTGCACTATAAATTCTATGTTCTAACACAGTGCAGGGCATTGTCAGTGTGAAGATGGGACTTCATCTCCACAAAAAGGCGCAGCAAAGGCTATGGACACTGACAACATTCCAGCGTTGGGTCTGAAGACCTGTGCTCCAGAATTAGAGATGCCCCTGGCCAGTTACAACAATACTGACATCAACCCAACAATGTGGAAAATTGCCCAGTTATATCTGCCCTCAAAAAGCAAGACAAATCCAATCCAGCCAATAAGTACTCCTTCCTTCAACCCAAAATAATTAGCAAAGTGATAGAAACTGTGCCATCAAGCAGCACTTCCTCAGTAACAACCCGATCACCGATAGGCTGTTCGGGTTCAGGTAGAACCACTTAGGTCCGAACACCATTGCAGCCTTGGTCCAAGCATTGATCAAAGAGCTAAAGCAAAGCGGTGAGGTCAGTGTGTCGGCCTTTGCATCAAGGCATTTGTAGAGTGTAGCATCAAAATTGAAGTCTGTGTGAATCAGGGAGAAATCTCTCTCCTGGTTGGAGTGATACATAGCACAAAGGAAAATGGTTATGGTTGTTGGAGACTAATTATTTCACCCAAAGGCATCACAGCCATGAGTTCCTCAGGCCCTAGGTCCTTGGTCCTAGGCTCAACCATCTACATCTGCTCACAACGCCGAGGTCCCAGGTTCAATCCCGGCTCTGGGTCACTGTCCGTGTGGAGTTTGCACATTCTCCCCGTGTTTGCATGGGTTTCGTCCCAACAACCCAAAAGATCTGCAGGGTAGGTGGATTGGCCACGCTAAATTGGCCCTTAATTGGAAAAAAAAAATTGGATGCTCTAAAAAAAAATTTAAATAGCTACATGTGCATCATCAATGATATGGTTAGAAGTGGGGATGTTTGCTGGTGTTCAGTTTTCAGTAACATCCACGACTCTTCAGATAATTAAAGGGGTCCACGCTCACATGCAGCAAGACCTGGACAACATTCAGGTTTTGGCTGATGAGTGGTAAATAATATTTGCACCGCACAAGTGCCGCGCAATTATCATCTCTAACAAGAGAGAACCTAGTCATCTCCCCTTGACATTCAATGGCATTACCATTGGCTATACCCTTACCATCAACATCTTGGAGGTTTCCATTACCCATAAATTCAACTGGACCAGCCAAATATTAGAGCTGCAAGAGTAGGTCAGAAGCCGGGAATTCTGTAGTGAGTAATTCACCTCCTGACTCCTCAAAGCCTGGGGCAGCACGGTGGCACAGTGGTTAGCATTGCTGCTTCACCGCTCCAGGGACCCAGGTTCAATTCAGGTCTTTGGTGACAGTGAGGGGTTTGCACATTCTTCCCGCATCTGGGTGTGTTTCCTCCGGGTGCTCCACTTTCCTCCCACAATCCAAAGATGTGCAGTTTATGTTGATTGCCCCTTCGTGTCCAAAGATGTGTAGGTTAGGTTGGGTTAAAGGGCGAGGGCGGGGATTGGACTTAGGTGGGGTGCTCTTCGGAGGGTCGGCGCCGACTCAATGGTCTGAATGGCCTCCTTCTGCATTCTATGGATCTACTAGGTTGAAGTCAGGATGGAATATTCCCCACTTGCTTGACTGAGTGCAGCTCAAGAACACTCAAGAAACATGACACCATCCAGGACGTCTTGATTGGTACATCAACCACCACCTTGAATATTCACACCAGTACACAGTGGCAGTAGTATGTATCACCTACAAGGTGCACTTGCCAAATCTCCTTCGACAGCATCTTCCAAACTTAGACCTTTCCCAACTGGAGGGACAAGGGAAGCAGACAGATGGGAACACCACCATCTACAAGTTCCCCTCCAAGTCACACACCATCCTGACTTGGAAATATATCGCCGTTCCGTCAATGTCACTGGGTCAAAATCCTGAAACTCTCTCTCTAACAGCACTGTGGGTGTACATGGATTCCAGCAGGTAAATAAGGTATCCCACCATTTTACAAGGGTAATTAGATATAGGCAACAAATGCAGGTTTGCCAATGACACTCACATACCATGAATAAATCAAATAAAACTGACCATAATATCCAGATAGTCGTCGGGTCAATTCTTCGCTGTTTTCTTAATCTGTTTGAAATTACCGGCAGTATGGTTGAAAATGTGATATCTTATTGAAAGTACAAACTCAGAGAATCCTTATGCCCACTCAATGCAATGGATGCAGATAAAGTTATGTAAATTGCTATGGGCAGCACAGTAGCACAGTGGTTAGCACTGTTGCTTCACTGTGCCAGGGTCCCAGGTTTAATTCCCGGCTTGGTCACTGTCTGTGCGGAGGTCTGCGAGTTCTCCCTGTGTCTGCGTGGGTACCCAAAAGATGTGCTGTTAGGTGAATTGGACATTCTGAATTCTCCCTCATTATATCCGAGCAGGCGCCATAGTGTGGTGACTAGGGGATTTTCACAGTAACTTAATTGCAGTGTTAATGTAAGCCTACTTGTGACAATAAAGATTATTATTATTAATATGTTCAGTATGCTGATAAAATATTTTGATTTTTAATTAAAATGCCTCAGAATCTCAAACGCACTCGAGAGACAATAATATAACAAAACACTACAGGGGCTTTTAATTTTCAGCTTCCATTATTTCTCATTTCCAAAGGGATTGCAGACAATTTTTGTTTTCCATCCTGTGGTTCTTTCCACAGCCTGGGAGCATATTCTTTTTTTTAAATTTAGAGTATCCATTTCTTTTTTATCCAATTAAGGGGCATTTTAGCATGGCCAATTCACCTAATCCACCCTGCACATTTTTGGGTTGTATTTTCTATAAGGAAAATGTGCAAACTCCACACGGACAGTGACCCGGGGCCAGATCGAACCTGGGTCCTTGGCGCCGAAAGGCAGCAGTGCTAACCACTTTGCCAACGTGCCACCCTCTGTGAGCATATTCAACAAATGAGGAATCACTACTCTATGAAGGGTCAGGCATTACAATTCTCAAGTTCTATAGAACATACAGTGCAGAAGGCCATTCGGCTGATCGAGTCTGCACCGACCCACTTAAGCCCTCACTTCCACCCTATAACCCAATAACTCCGCCTAACCTTTTTTAATTGCTTATTGTCACAAGTAGGCTTCAATTAAGTTACTGTGAAAAGCCCCTAGTCGCCACATTCTGGCGCCTGTTCGGGGAGGCCAGTACGGGGATTGAACCCGCGCTGCTGGCATTGTTCTGCATTACAAGCCAGCTGTTTAACTCACTGTGCTACACCAGCCCCTAAATAATAATCGCTTATTGTCATAAGTAGGCTTCAATTAAGTTACTGTGAAACGCCCCTAGTCGCCACATTCTGGCGCCTGTTCGGGGAGGCCGGTACGGGAATTGAACCCGCGCTGCTGGCATTGTTCTGCATTACAAGCCAGCTGTTTAACTCACTGTGCTATACCAGCCCCTTTTTTGGTCATTAAGGGCAATTTATCACGGCTAACCTGCACGTCTTTGGACTGTGGGAGGAAACCGGAGCAACCGGAGGAAACCCACACAGACACGGGGAGAACGTGTAGACTCCGCCCAGCCAATGACCCAGTGGGGAATCGAACCCGGGACCCTGGCGCTGTGAAGCCACTGTGCTACCGTGCTGCCCCATCCAGGTAGCACTTCAAGTTCATTCCCCATCCAAATATCACTTCAAGAGTAGTGTCATTGGTATGTAATTGAGAAACCGATTAAGTTACGGACAAATTCCATTGGCATTTCTGTACATATTACTAAGCTAGAGCATCTTTAAATTAATAAAACCCTTATTATTGTATTTTAAAAACAACAACAAATTAGCTGTCACTTTTGGCATGTTTTCAGGCATCAAGCAAATACAGAAAACAACGCAAATTCTCTTAAAGATCTCAGTAATAAAGCTGACTGGGATCTAAAATAGTAGTAAGGCCATTGATACAAAGAATGGCCACACAGTATGTAAACGTACACATTGACATCCAGCATCTCCATGAGTGCATGGACTTCCTGAGTTCCTCAAGGAATACATTCGTTTAAGAATTAGTTATTCCCATTGGTTCCCTAACATATACTGTTTCCTGGTTAATAATCTCCAACCAGTGGTTGGCAAAACAAGCTCTTCATTTAAGAATCTGGGATATTTTATTAACCTCATGAAAGGTCTAAAGTAGTGGTGGCTTACTGTGCAGTTCCAGTGCAGAATGCCTGTGCATATTAGTTCCGACTGATTAAGCTTATTTTTCTTTAAAGAGGGCCTCCATACAGATCAAACTCTCTATGAAAGAACAAACCTATAGTGGAACTTGTTAAACTTGTTTGCATTACTAATACTTTGTTTAAGAGATCAATTCCATGAGCAAATTGTAGGAGTAACTCTCTCATTGTGCCTTATATTAAATTGGAAGAATCTAACATCTCCCTGAGGACTAAAGATCCTTGCAAATATTGATGACAAACTTTCAGTGTGTCCTTTGAGTCAGCAGCTTAAAATGTCGTGTCATGGGCATCTGAACAATACATATGATGGAAATGGGGACACACTACCCTTTAAACTTGAAGTGCTGCCTCTTGTGAAATCTTTTACCTATATTTCACGGAATCACAGAATTGTTACAGTGCAGAAGGAGGCTATTTGGCCCATCGGGTATGCACCAGCTCTCCAAATGAGCATTATGACAATACCATTCCCCTGTATTTTCCCCCTAACCATGCACATTGTTTCTGTTCAAATAATCATCTAACGCCCTCTTGAATGCCTTGATCGAACCTGCCTCCACCACACTTCCAGTCAGTGCATTCCAGGCCCGAATCGCTCACTGTGTTAAAATGTTTTTTTTACACATGACATTTGCTTCTTTTGCAAATCCCAATATCTCCAATCTATTCTCAGAACTGAAGTTTCTCATCCCTGGAACCATTTAACTTTGCTCACAAATCCCTTATTCCTGGTGCTTCTCACTTAAACCCAAATATAGTTCTTTTTTAAAAAATAATACTTTCCTAATTTATAGCAATTTTTAAAAAAATTTAGAGTACCCAATTAATTTTTTCCAATTAATGGGCAATTTAGCATGGCCAACCCACCTAGCCTGCACATCTTTGGATTGTGGGGGTGAAATCCATGCAAACACGGGGCGAATGTGCAAACTCCACACGGACAGAGACCTAGAGCCAGGATCCAACCTGGGACCTCGGCGCCGTGAGGCAGCAGTGCTAACCCACTGCGCCACCGTGCTGTCCAGATTTATAGCAATTTAAAGACAATCCCGAACTGCAGTTTCTTACCAATCAATGAGCTTATGGTTTACCTGTGATACCACTATCTTCTCACAGTCAACACTTTGTACAAAGACTGGTAATGTTAAACTGCCCAGCTATTTTGAGGCATTGTCTTGTCATATGAGTGAAGGGACCAGACTAGAAATACTATGTATGATACGTCGTCCTTCCAAGCGTATCAACCAGCATTTACCAAACTAACAACTGGAGTTGGGAAGTCCATCTCGCTCCTTAGAAAATGCAAACAGCCAAAAATGTTCAGCTATTCTTAACATCAGGATTGTCTGAACAGTAGCTGTTATCCCAAGTCAACTGTGATACAATTTAGCAATGTGGAAAAGATTCTGTTTACAGAGTGGAAAATTATGGCATGCTACGATATAGGCATCTTAGCAGCAACATCACCGTTATCGCCATGCTGACAGCTTCATTGCCCTTATATAGCATTTAAATGTTATGGCCATTAAAATTGTATTTTTCAAGCAGAGCATTTTTCAACCCGACAGTAAAATAAATGGGAGCCTTTAACAAGCTTTATTTTGAAACTAAGACATCATGTCAGGAAAGCTGCTTCGCCTACTTAACATGGGAGAGGTTAGCTGTGCTAATTGTGCAGAATTGCAATTACCCGCACAACGTATTAATTCTTATATTTACTTCATCTTTATTGTGTGCATTAATCGTCAGACCTTTGGGACGTTTAGCTACCCAATTTAAATACCCAGTGAGAATGTTGGTGAATCAGTGAGTCAATGAACAAGTGAGTGGTAGGATGGTAGGGTGGGTCGGTGCGTGAGGTAAGTGGGTAGGGTGATAGGTGGGTGAGGTGGTAGTTAGAACATAAGAACATAAGAACATAAGAACTAAAGGAAGGAGTAGGCCATCTGGCCCCTCGAGCCTGCTCCGCCATTCAATGAGATCATGGCTGATCTTTGTGGACTCAGCTCCACTTTCCGGCCCGAACACCATAACCCTTAATCCCTTTATTCTTCAAAAAACTATCTATCTTTATCTTAAAAACATTTAATGAAGGAGCCTCTACTGCTTCACTGGGCAAGGAATTCCATAGATTCACAACCTTTTGGGTGAAGAAGTTCCTCCTAAACTCAGTCCTAAATCTACGTCCCCTTATTTTGAGGCTATGCCCCCCAGTTCTGCTTTCACCCGCCAGTGGAAACAACCTACCCACATCTATCCTATCTATTCCCTTCATAATTTTATATGTTTCTATAAGATCCCCCCTCATCCTTCTAAATTCCAACGAGTACAGTCCCAGTCTACTCAACCCCTCCTCGTAATCCAACCACTTCAGCTCTGGGATTAACCTAGTGAATCTCCTCTGCACACCCTCCAGTGCCAGTAAGGCTCAAGTAAGGAGACCAAAACTGAACACAATACTCCAGGTGTGGCCTCACTAACACCATATACAATTGCAGCAGAACCTCCCTAGTCTTGAACTCCATCCCTCTAGCAATGAAGGACAAAATTCCATTTGCCTTCTTAATCACCTGTTGCACCTGTAAACCAACTTTTTGCGACTCATGCACTAGCACACCCAGGTCTCTCTGCACAGCAGCATGTTTTAATATTTTATCATTTAAATAATAATCCCTTTTGCTGTTATTCCTACCAAAATGGATAACCTCACATTTGTCAACATTGTATTCCATCTGCCAGACCCTAGCCCATTCACTTAGCCTATCCAAATCCCTCTGCAGACTTCCAGTATCCTCTGCACTTTTTGCTTTACCACTCATCTTAGTGTCGTCTGCAAACTTGGACACATTGCCCTTGGTCCCCAACTCCAGATCATCTATGTAAATTGTGAACAGTTGTGGGCCCAACATTGATCCCTGAGGGACACCACTAGCTACTGATTGCCAACCAGAGAAACACCCATTAATTAACCAATCCTCTATCCATGCTACTACTTTCCCCTTAATGCCATGCATCTTTATCTTATGCAGCAACCTTTTGTGTGGCACCTTGTCAAAGGCTTTCTGGAAATCCAGATATACCACATCCATTGGCTCCCCGTTATCTACCGCACTGGTAATGTCCTCAAAAAATTCCACTAAACTAGTTAGGCACAACCTGCCCTTTATGAACCCATGCTGCGTCTGCCCAATGGGACAATTTCCATCCAGATGCCTCGCTATTTCTTCCTTGATGATAGATTCCAGCATCTTCCCTACTACCGAAGTTAAGCTCACTGGCCTATAATTACCCGCTTTCTGCCTACCCCTTTTTTAAACAGTGGTGTCACGTTTGCTAATTTCCAATCCACCGGGACCACCCCAGAGTCTAGTGAATTTTGGTAAATTATCACGAGTGCATTTGCAATTTCCCTACCCATCACTTTTAGCACTCTGGGATGCATTCCATCAGGGCCAGAAGACCTGTCTACCTTTAGCCCCATTAGCTTGCCCATCACTACCTCCTCAGAGATAACAATCCTCTCAAGGTCCTCACCTGTCATAGCCTCATTTCCATCAGTCACTGGCATGTTATTTGTGTCTTCCACTGTGAAGACCGACCCAAAAAACCTGTTCAGTTCCTCAGCCATTTCTTCATCTCCCATTATTAAATCTCCCTTCTCATCCTCTAAAGGACCAATATTTACCTTAGACACTCTTTTTTGTTTTATATATTTGTAGAAACTTTTACTATCTGTTTTCATATTCTGAGCAAGTTTACTCTCATAATCTATCTTACTCTTCTTTATAGCTTTTTTAGTAGCTTTCTGTTGCCCCCTAAAGATTTCCCAGTCCTCTAGTCTCCCACTAACCTTTGCTACTTTGTATGCTTTTTCCTTCAATTTGATACTCTCCCTTATTTCCTTAGATATCCACGGTCGATTTTCCCTCTTTCTACCGTCCTTCCTTTTTGTTGGTATGAACCTTATACTCCGCCTTACTGGGCGGAACCAGCAGGCAGCCTTCACCAATGATCTGACAGCATCAGGTACCTCCAAGCACTGTGAAAAATCGCTTGGAAGGTTCTCCACTGTTCCTCAACTGTTTCACCATAAAGTCTTTGCTCCCAGTCTACCTTAGCTAGTTCTTCTCTCATCCCATTGTAATCTCCTTTGTTTAAGCACAAAACACTAGTGTTTGATTTTACCTTCTCCCCCTCCATCTGTATTTTAAATTCCACCATATTGTGATCGCTCCTTCCGAGAGGATCCCTAACTATGAGATCCTGAATCAATCCTGTCTCATTACACAGGGCCAGATCTAGGACCGCTTGTTCCCTCGTAGGTTCCATTACATACTGTTCTAGGAAACTATCGCGGATACATTCTATAAACTCCTCCACAAGGCTGCCTTGACCGACCTGGTTAAACCAGTCGACATGTAGATTAAAATCCCCCATGATTACTGCTGTACCATTTAGGTGAGGTGGTTGGTGGGTGAGGAGGTAGGTGGGTGTGCTGCTGGGTCGATGCGGTGGCAGTTGTGTAGAGTAACAGGTAGGTGAGGTGCTAGGTGGGTGAGGCGGATAAGCTGGGTAGGTGGGTGAGTGGGTACATAGGTGAGGAGGGTAGTCAGCTCATATCCGGAGATGTAATCAGGTCGGGAGCTAGTTGGGTCAGATCTGGCAGCTAGTCGGGAAGTGGGGGATGGTCAGGTCTGATTGGGGGAGGAGGGTAGTCTGGTCAGATCGGGATGGGTAGGCGGGTCAGCTCGGTCGAATGGTCAGGCGGTTGGTAGTATAGTTAGGATGTTGGGGTGGGTAATCTGATTGGGCAAGGGGGATTAGTCTGGTTGAGACGGGTCGGGGATATAGTCAGGGGTCAGGGTGTAGCCAAGCATTTGGGGATTAGTCAGCGGGTTAAGTTGGGAATCGTGGGGGGCCAGTGTGATTGATTAGGGGATCAGTTCATTAGTTACCCTGGAGTTAAACTAGGATTTTCCTGTCTAACACTTCCTGAATAACTACCCATGGCAACTGTCTGAAGTCTCTGACTCTAACTCAAGAGTCAAAGACATTTGCGGCGGGTCCTGGGGAAGCAGGGGATTTGCCTATCGGAAGTTCAAACTTCCCAGTTAATTCCCTCAGAGGTAAACATGTTAGCATTTCTCCAGAGTCTGACATGCACCTTGGCTCATTTATCCAGGGTAGAACAATATGGGGTGGGGGGGGGTGAGGGGTCGGAGGTCACCCCTACCCGTGGGGAACCATATTGTCGTGGAGCCTGATGCACGATCAATAACTCCCAAAGCGAAATTGTAGGACAATTGAAGGCTTTATTGAATAAGATGTTTTCCCCAGCAGTGCAGGTACAGAATGCAGCAGCTAGAGAAACACAGACTCTTATACTCCGCCTTACTGGGCGGAACCAGCAGGCAGGCTTCACCAATGATCTTACAGCATCTGGTACCTCCAACCTAGGTACCATAATACCCTAAAACCGACTACCACAGAGCCAACGTTCTCCACACAGACCTCCCCCTGGATTGGTTGGCAGCTCCATCAGTCCCGTCAGCACCAGGAAAGGGTTAGTGGCAACTACTGGGCCTGCTGGAAAGAGGAAAATCAAGGCCCTGAGCAAATAGGTCCAAGCTCTAGGACTTGGAGAGTTTGAGTAGGTTAGGTAGAGAGGCAGGGGTGAGTGGGCTTACGGGAAGGGGCAAGTGTGAAAGACGGAGAGGTTTGCCCCAATATCAGCAAAGGACAACCCCAGAAAAGTGACTCCTCCCCTGCTTCCTTCCCACACTTTAAATGTTTAAGTTTAAAAAACAGGCTTCCTGCCTCGACCCTGCTGTCCACGCCAAACGTTTTACAGTCATTTTCTTAGTCATCTTTTTGGGTGCTGATCTTATTAACTTTCTCCCCATCCCTTCAAAAACATAAGAGTAAGCAATTAACCTTGTTTTTCCAAATGATCCCAAAACATTATTCTACAAAGGCTGCATGGAGATTAATTAAATCCATGGGCGTCATTCTCCGACCCCCCGCCGGGTCGGAGAATGGCCGTTGGCCGCCGTGAATCCCGCCCCCGCCGAAGTCTCCGAAGGGAGAAAAGTCGGCGGGGCGTTAATGGCGCCGCTGCCGCGGAGAATGTCACGGGTCTGCGCAAGGCAGCCGATTTTCGGCCTGCCGATATTCTCCCTTCCGGATGGGCCGAAGTCCCGTCGACGTGATGACCGTTCACGTCGACGTGAATCAAACCTCCTTTTCATCGGCGTGACCCGGTGCTCCAGGCTCACGCCGACCAGCGAGGAGGTGAGTGACGGCCTGGGGGGTTGGCTCTGGGCAGGAAATGGCATGGCCGCAGACTGATTGCGTGAGGAGAGGTGTGTCTCGGCTTGTGTGTGTGTGTGTGTGCGGCGGGGGTGGTCAGAGTAGGTTGGGCTCCGGGGGAGTGCCGGGAGGGGGTCCGTGCCGGGGTGGAGGTTGGGGGGGGGGTCCGTGCCGGGGTGGAGGTTGGGGAGGGGGTCCGTGCCGGGGTGGAGGTTGGGGGGAGGGTCCGTGCTGGGGTGGAGGTTGGGGGTTGGGGGGGGTCCGTGCTGGGGTGGAGGTTGGGGAGGGGGTCCGTGCTGGGGTGGAGGTTGGGGAGGGGGTCCGTGCTGGGGTGGAGGTTGGGGGTTGGGGGGGGGTCCGTGCTGGGGTGGAGGTTGGAGGGGGGGTCCGTGCCGGGGTGGAGGTTGGGGGGGGGGTGGGGGGGGGGGTCCGTGCCGGGGTGGAGGTTGAGGAGGGGGTCCGTGCCGGGGTGGAGGTTGGGGGGGGGTCCGTGCTGGGGTGGAGGTTGGGGGGGGGGTCTGTGCTGGGGTGGAGGTTGGGGAGGGGGTCCGTGCCGGGGTGGAGGTTGGGGGTTAGGGGGGGGTCCGTGCTGGGGTGGAGGTTTGGGGTTGGGGGGGGTCCGTGCTGGGGTGGAGGTTGGGGAGGGGGTCCGTGCTGGGGTGGAGGTTGGGGAGGGGGTCCGTGCTGGGGTGGAGGTTGGGGGTTGGGGGGGGGTCCGTGCTGGGGTGGAGGTTGGAGGGGGGGTCCGTGCCGGGGTGGAGGTTGGGGGGGGGGGTGGGGGGGGGGGTCCGTGCCGGGGTGGAGGTTGAGGAGGGGGTCCGTGCCGGGGTGGAGGTTGGGGGGTGTCCGTGCTGGGGTGGAGGTTGGGGGGGGTCTGTGCTGGGGTGGAGGTTGGGGAGGGGGTCCGTGCCGGGGTGGAGGTTGGGGGTTGGGGGGGGGTCCGTGCTGGGGTGGAGGGTGGGGAGGGGGTCCGTGCCGGGGTGGAGGTTGGGGGTTGGGGGGGGTCCGTGCCGGGGTGGAGGTTGGGGAGGGGGTCCGTGCCGGGGTGGAGGTTGGGGAGGGGGTCCGTGCCGGGGTGGAGGTTGGGGGGGGGGTCCGTGCTGGGGTGGAGGTTGGGGGTTGGGGGGGGGGGGGGGTCCGTGCTGGGGTGGAGGTTGGGGAGGGGGTCCGTGTCGGGGTGGAGGTTGGGGGTTGGGGGGGGTCCGTGCTGGGGTGGAGGTTGGGGGGGGGGTCCGTGCCGGGGTGGAGGTTGGGGAGGGGGTCCGTGCTGGGGTGGAGGTTGGGGGTTGGGGGGGTCCGTGCTGGGGTGGAGGTTGGGGGGGGTCCGTGCCGGGGTGGAGGTTGGGGAGGGGGCCGTGCCGGGGTGGAGGTTGGGGAGGGGGTCCGTGCCGGGGTGGAGGTTGGGGGTTGGGGGGGGGGGGTCCGTGCCGAGGAGGGTGATGGGAGGGCAAATGAGTTGGTCCACCTGGCCAGGTGCCAGCCTCCAACAGTTGGACCCATGCGGTCCATGCCACCTGGCTGGGGGGAGGAGGGGATATGGGCAATGATGAGATGTCGTCGTTCCCCTCCCCCCACCAGGCCGTCATGTTTTCAGACCATCCAGCGATGTTGGCCGCCGTGGTGGCAGCCGCTCATGTCTATGTTGCCCTGGATGAGGAGGAGGAGGAGGAGGAGGAGGAGGAGGAGCGTGCCAGAGAGGCGGCGCAGGCTGCCGCAGAGGGGCAGGCGGCAGCCGCCCAGGCTGGAGGGACACCTGACCGACAGGACGAGGAGGGGGAGGAGGACGTCGCGGCCCCACGGCAACGGAGGCACCCGAGGGCGCCCCGTGTGTACCGGCCCCGCCAGTCATACCAGGACCTCACGGACCGGGAATGCAGGAGGAGACTCCGGATGAGCCGGGAAACCGTGGCACACATCTGCCACCTGCTGGCACACCTGTCACCGCGTGGCACTGCCGGGGGACACCCTCTCCCCGTGTCCGTCAAGGTTACGGTGGCCCTGAACTTTTATGCAACGGGGTCATTCCAGGCACCGAGTGGGGACCTGTCCGGCATATCGCAGACATCGGTGCACCGGTGCATCCGGGCAGTGACAGATGCCCTTTATGCCATGGCGCACCGCTACATCCGCTTCCCCGTGGACCGGGCCAGCCAAGATGCCCGGGCCGTGGGCTTCTCTGCCATTGCCGGGTTCCCCATGGTCCAGGGCGCGATCGATGGGATGCACGTCGCCGTGCGGCCACCTGCAGATAACAGGGCCGTGTTCACTAATAGGAAGGGGACCTATTCGATGAACGTACAGGTGGTCTGCGACCACCGCATGATGATCCTGCACGTCTGCGCCCGTCACCCAGGCAGTGTACACGACTCATTCGTGTTGTCGCGGTCATCCATCCCCGGCATGTACGAGGGACGCCATCCCCGGCTGAGGGGCTGGTTGCTGGGCGACAGGGGCTACCCATTGCGATCGTGGCTGATGACGCCTATACAGAGGCCACGCAATGAGGCGGAGAACCGCTACAATGATGCCCATGTAGCGACAAGGGGAGTGATCGAGAGGTGCTTTGGCGTGCTGAAGATGCGTTTCAGGTGCCTGGACCTCTCTGGGGGCGCCCTCCTGTATCGGTCAGATAGGGTCGGCCGCATCATTGTGGTGTGCTGCGTCCTGCACAACATAGCCCAGCAGAGGGGCGATGTGCCGCAGGCAGAGGAGGGCGGAGTGGAGGAGCAGCAGGAAGAGGCACAGTCCTCCCCAGAGGAGGGGGATGGGGGCAATGGTCAGGGCAGACGGGGTAGACACAGGCGGGTGGCTGTCCACCGTTACAGGCTGGCCCAGCGGGCACGGGACAGACTGATAGCCGCCCGCTTCACTGACTAGATGGGCATGGGAATCGGGTAGTATGGCCACAGACCGCACACCATGGCAACAGCCGACCACCCACACCCCCCACCCATCCACCCACCCAGCACCCTCACCCCCCTCCCCAACCCCACACACCCCACCCGCATGCACACCCCCCCCCCCCAATTGCCGATCCACCGGCGGCACAACGGGCCGGGCTCACCCAGTTGCGGGTGGACGCGTGTCTATCGCAGGCCATGGAGGATGATGACAACCCGCCCTGCGATGAGCTCCTGGCTCTACATCGTTGGACTATGTCTGACCCATGGCCACAGTACCACCATCCACCCGGACCATCCCTGCATGCGGCTGTGACACTGCAGCGCACGGTCCCGTCCTCTGCCCGGGGGATGTTGATGGCGGCCCAGGGGGAAGGGGGCAGACTCACCTGGGCCTGAGGTAAGACCACCCCTCACACACACACTTGCGCTCAACGTACATGACACGCCCGCACACTTTGGACAGAGCACAAAGGCAGCTTCGGTAGGAGTAACATTGACTTTAATAACCAAAGGAGTTCATGCACGTGCCCTAGCCCCTAAAACTCATCTGTGCCCTGCACCCGTGCCAACTTACTCAGTGTCTAATTGTTTGGCCTTACGGGCCCTTTGACTACGTCTACGTGGTTCCCCAGACGGTACAGCAGAACTGGAGGTGGACTCCTGTGATTCCTGCCCTCTGACACTGGATCCCTTTGGCGGCCGTTTCCTGGGGCGTCCTGGCCTAGATGGGCCAGGCTGCGGCCCGGGCGACTGGGATGGCGAGCTGCCAGCCTGTCCTGCCCGTTGCCCACCCGATGCACCTGGGACGGAAGGGGGGGAGTCCGAGGTGTCGCGGTGTACCGGGACCTCCCCTACAGAGGGAGCCGGGACGGACCACACCACCTCCTCCTCCCTCGGGGTGCCCGATGGCCCCCAGGCCTCTACATGGGTGGGGGTGCGAACGGACTGGCCATCCGACGCCCCCCCGACATTTGGCGCTGCCAGTCCTGGAGGCCCGTGCTGGTATCGACAGGGGTCTGCAGGTTTGCAGCCATGGAGCCCAGGGGGTTGTCAAACCCTGTCTGTGACAGTGCGACGCCGGCTCGCACATGGCCACTGGCGCCGATGCCCTCAGCGATGGCCTGCTGAGACTGGGCCATGGCCTGCAGAGACTGGGCCATGGCCTGCTGAGACAGGGCCATGGCCTGCAGAGACTGGGCCATGGCCTGCAGAGACTGGGCTATGGCCTGCTGAGACTGGGCCATGGCCTGCTGAGACTGGGCTATGGCGTTGATCGCCTCTGCCATCTGGCGCTGGCACTGGCTCATGGCCTCCTGTGAGAGGGCAGCCATTTCCTGGGCCACAGACGCCGCCTGCACGGAAGGCCCTAGGCCTCGCAAACCGTTCCCCATGTCTGACACCGTCGCACCCATTGCCTCCACCGCGGACGCCACCTGTGCGGTGTCAGCCTGGGTGGCACGCATGACCAGGACCACTCCCAGCTCCTGGACGCGGGTGGACTCCTCCACCTGCGACCGCAGCCGCCGCAAGCCACCCGTCACCCTATTCGCTCGTCTCCGTGTCGGTGGTTGCATCGGATCTATGTATGGGTGTGGTAACTGCAGGAACCCGGGATCCATCTGGGCGGCAGATGTTCACTTGGCCTGGGCTGCCCTCCGACTGCCCGGTCCCTCTGCTGCTCCTACCTCCACCTGCTGTACCGGGACGGCTGTGTTGTGCGCACCAGTGAGTGTACCAGACGCCTCATCACTAAAGTGCCCAACCGTGGTGAGTGTTTCTGCGATGGTGGAGGGTGTTGGTGACAGCAGTGGCGTTGTGTCGTGCTCTTCGTCCCACTCTGAGTCCATGGCACTTTGGGGTGGGGGTTCGTCTCCACCCATCCACTCTGAGTCACTGTCCGGTATTTCGTCTTCCCGGGTAGGGGTGTCCTGGGTAGTGCTGTCCCGGGTAGTGCTGTCCCGGGTAGGGGTGTCCTGGGTAGTGCTGTCCCGGGTAGTGCTGTCCCGGGTAGGGGTGTCCTGGGTAGTGGTGTCCCGGGTAGGGGTGTCCTGGATAGTGGTGTCCTGGGTAGTGGTGTCCTGGCTCGGATGTGACGGGGCCCTGTGGCTGCCCCCCTCATCGCTGGGTGGTCGCTCCCGCACGTGACGGGGTGTCGTCTCCCTGTTGCTCCAGGTCTCTCCGTCTCCCGTGGTGTGCGAGGGGCATCCTGCGGGCGTCGCATGCTGGAGGGTCCGGGTCTCTCCGTCTCCCGTGGTCTCCGAGGGGCATCCTGCGGGCGTCGCATGCTGGAGGGTCCGGGTCTCTCCGTCTCCCGTGGTCTCCGAGGGGCATCCTGCGGGCGTCGCATGCTGGAGGGTCCGGGTCTCTCCGTCTCCCGTGGTCTCCGAGGGGCATCCTGCGGGCGTCGCATGCTGGAGGGTCCGGGTCTCTCCGTCTCCCGTGGTCTCCGAGGGGCATCCTGCGGGCGTCGCATGCTGGAGGGTCCGGGTCTCTCCGTCTCCCGTGGTCTCCGAGGGGCATCCTGCGGGCGTCGCATGCTGGAGGGTCCGGGTCTCTCCGTCTCCTGTGGTCTCCGAGGGGCATCCTGCGGGCGTCGCATGCTGGAGGGTCCGGGTCTCTCCGTCTCCCGTGGTCTCCGAGGGGCATCCTGCGGGCGTCGCATGCTGGAGGGTGCGGGTCTCTCCGTCTCCTGTGGTCTCCGAGGGGCATCCTGCGGGCGGTGTGCATCTGCGGGGATGGGTGCCTGGACGTTTGATCCTGCGATACACAATGAAGCATGCATGGTTAGACATCAGGCAGTGATCAGGTGATACGGGGGAGGGGGATATAGGGGAGGGGGGATATGGGGACGGGCTGTTGGTGGCACACTTGCTCGTGGGCCCCCGACCTCTGCATCAGCAACCTCCCGGTCCTCAGATCCGCCAGCCAGTTCCAGGGCCCTTTCCTCGTGTATGGTCAGTGGCCTCTCATCAGCGGGCCCTCCTCCAGTCCTCACATGCTCCCTATTGTTGTGTGCGCGCTTCTCCTGTGGGGGGGGGGGGGGGGGGGGGGGTTGGTGGCAGGGGTAAAAGGCAACAGTGTTAGGCAGGTATATGAATGCACGCCATCGGTTGCGCGTGCATTGCAGAGGTTAAGGTTAGGGCTGGATTCACTTGGGGATATGGGGGATATGGGGAGGGGGGATATGGGGGAGGGGGGATATGGGGGATATGGGGAGGGGGGATATGGGGGAGGGGGGATATGGGGGATATGGGGGAGGGGGGATATGGGGGATATGGGGGAGGGGGGATATGGGGGAGGGGGGATATGGGGGAGGGGGGATATGGGGGAGGGGGGATATGGGGGAGGGGGGATATGGGGGATATGGGGGAGGGGGATATGGGGGAGGGGGGATATGGGGATATGGGGGAGGGGGGGATATGGGGGAGGGGGGATATGGGGAGGGGGGATATGGGGGATATGGGGGAGGGGGATATGGGGGAGGGGGGATATGGGGGATATGGGGGAGGGGGATATGGGGAGGGGGGATATGGGGGAGGGGGGATATGGGGGAGGGGGGATATGGGGGAGGGGGGATATGGGGGTTATGGGGGAGGGGGGATATGGGGAGGGGGGATATGGGGGATATGGGGGAGGGGGGATATGGGGGAGGGGGGATATGGGGGATATGGGGGAGGGGGATATGGGGGATATGGGGAGGGGGGATATGGGGGAGGGGGGATATGGGGGATATGTGGGAGGGGGATATGGGGGAGGGGGGTATGGGGGATATGGGGGAGGGGGGATATGGGGATATGGGGGAGGGGGGATATGGGGGAGGGGGGATATGGGGGATATGGGGGAGGGGGGATATGGGGGATATGGGGAGGGGGGATATGGGGGAGGGGGATATGGGGAGGGGGGATATGGGGAGGGGGATATGGGGAGGGGGGATATGGGGGAGGGGGGATATGGGGGAGGGGGGATATGGGGGAGGGGGGATATGGGGGAGGGGGGATATGGGGGAGGGGGGGATATGAGGGAGGGGGGATTTGGGGGATATGGGGAGGGGGATATGGGGAGGGGGGGATATGGGGAGGCTCACCCTGCCTGCTCTGACGAGGTCGTTCACCTTCTTGTGGCACTGGGTGCCTGTCCGTGGTGTCAGGGCCACAGTGGTGACGGCCTCTGCCACTTCCCTCCACAGACGCCGGTTGTGGCATGGGGCAACTCTGCGGCCGTGCCCGGGATACAGGGCGTCCCTCCTCTGCTCCACCGCATCCAGGAGCGCCTCCACATCGCGTGACTCGAACCTCGGGGCTGAGCGACGGCCAGCCATCAAGTCGGGTGTTGCGGTCGGGTGTTCCGGTCGGGTGGGGGGGAGCTGCGCGGCCTTATGAGCCGTCACGCCGTGCAGCGCGTATGACGCTGCACGGCGTGAACCACTGCGCAAGCGCGGATCCCGTTACGTCGCTGCTAGCCCATTTCGGGCCGGAGACTATCGTCCCATTTTTATGACGTGACGCAAGTGGGATTTGCGCAGTTTTTTGCGCCGATCGGCGGACTTTCCGCCGATAACGGAGAATTTCGCCCCATGTCTTCGTACGTGATGGTAAAACCTGCCAGGGCTACCAGCTAATCCAAGGTAATTCGGAAGACGAAAGGCCTTTCAAGATGTTTACTTCTTTGGCAGGGTAACAGGCCCAGGCCCAGTAGGTTCTGGCCATCAGTGACCTAACCCTTTCCTGAGGCATTGCTTTCCAGCTGGGTAGGAATTCAGCGCAGGGGCAAAGGTCACAGTTAATGCCATCTTGCCTGAGGCATACAGTCTATTCATAGAACGGACCCTCTTTGTAATCATAACTGGAGTGAAAACATGAAGTCAAAATGAGCCGAAAGCAGCCAGAACTTTTTGTACTTCTCATTTAAATAGGAGCGTTACGGTAATGTTCATTTATTTTAACTGTAAAGACATTGGTTCTAAAAATGAAGCTTGGAACATAATTTCATCAATTCAGCTCAGCTCCAGAAGAGCACCTTTTAGTCATATTTGAGAAGGGTGAAATGCTTCGGGAATTTCAATGAAACTGCAGCTGCATTTTAATTTGGATGGATCTTACTGATCAGCAGGCTTGCTAAATGAATGATTTTTATTCACTGCCTTTATCGAAACAAGCCTTAAATTATTTCCATTAAATAAGGGGCTTGTCGTGTATTTATTACTAGGGCAAGTTAAAGCAATTGAAGAACAAAAATAAACAGTTTTGTTTCAAACCAACAACCTTGCAGTGACATACACTGTAGTCCAAAGGCTGGGTAATGACCTCCAACAAATCAGAAAAAATAGTGAAAGTAAACGAGAATTTAAAACATTTGTTTATCGGGTTACATCTTCCAAAACCTGAACAATATCAAACGAGTTGGATCCTGATACAAATTGCTCGTGAATTATGAGAACGCTGTTACCGTGTCTCCCCAACTGTGATCGAGCATTAAATCATTTGGATTGATCGTTTTCTCATAGATATTAGACTTTTGATTGTTTTCTTTCTTGGGTCTTCAAAGGCACGCCCAGCGCATTTTCAACCTTTTCTTCAATCTGCCAGTGTGCACTAAAAACTGCAGTTCCTGAAAAACACTTTAGGGGTGGGTGGGGGGTTGGTTGGTGGTGAAGGAGATGCCCTTAGGGGCTTCTACCCTGCCACCATAACTTCAGCAGAAGCTCGATGGAAACCCCATTAGTGTGTGACCATTATGTCCACTGAAGCGACAGTGTGGGACAGGGATAATCCCTGAAGAGATTGTATGGTTTAAAATCCCGACCTCTAGGGATCATAAGAACAGCATCCCCTAAAGATAACACAGAACAAGGGGCTGCCACTTTTATTTACAATGTGTCTATAGTTGTAAATTGGCCAACTTTGATTTTCTTCTTGCCACTTTATTCTCCCCCAGACAAGTCTTCGTGGCACAGTTCTTCGCATGATTCAGTTGGTAAATGCAATGGCCATTGTAGAACCAAATGACAGAGACAAAAACGTTCCTAGATACAATCCCTGTCCTGCGTTGAGTTAGATGATCTTAGCGGTCGAGATGCTACAATTGATCTTGCAACCCTGAACTTGGAAGGACATGAAAATCTGCACATTTCCCCACCCTGTTCATTATTTGTGGCACGGTAGCACAGTGGTTAGCACAGTTGCTTCACAACTCCAGGGTCCCAGGTTCGATTCCCGGCTTGGGTCACTGTCTGTGCGGAATTTGCACTTTCTCCCCGTGTCGGCGTGGGTTTCCTCCGGGTGCTCCGGTTTCCTCCCACAGTCCAAAGATGTTCAGGTTAGGTCGATTGGCCATGCTAAATTGCCCTTAGTGTCCAAAAAGTTTAGGTAGGGTTACTGGGTTACGGGGATAGGGTGGAGGTGTGGGCTTAGGTAGGGTGCTCTTTACAAGGGCTGGTCCATACTCAATGGGCCAAATCACCTCCTTCTGCACTGTAAATTCTATGTTAAGGAGACCAAAGCTGTACCCTACTCCAGGTCTTTATCACTAAGGCCCTATTAATTGTTGTAAGACTTCTTAACTCGTACGCAAATCCATTTGTGGTAAGGGCTAACAAATAGTACGTACGATCTGCTTTCCTAGTTGTTTGCTGTACCTGCTTAACTTGCTGTGATTCATATAGAAGGGCATCTAGGACCCTCTGAATACCGGTTGCTAATGGTCGAATAACATTCACTTGTTTACTTCCTGCATTCAAACTCAATGTGACATTAAGGAACTCAACATAAAAAAATATTTGTTGTGTGAATATGATCATCTTTAAATTAATGATTTTAAAACAAATCACTTCAGACAACTGAATTACTGTGGAAGTACTAATATGTAAATTAATGCAACATTAAAGTTGAAAATATAAATTTTATACACAGGCACCGTGTCTCCTGGGGTCAGAACATAGGTTGTGCTGTAGCTAAATGAGAACATTGGGTTTTTTTAAATTTAGAGTACCCAATTAATTTTTTCCAATTAAGGGGCAATTTAGCGTGTTCAATCCACCTACCTTGCACATCTTTGGGTTGTGGGGGCGAACCCCACGCAAACACGGGGAGAATGTGCAAGAGAATATTGTGAAACTATGATTGAACTCATTACTCATCTCTTATGTATTTTTAAAATTCATATCTCACTATCTGAACAGCTTTAAAAGAAACCTCAATGTATGTATCCTTCGGATGAAGAGACACCAAGTGGCAGTGGATGATACATTTTTCGCAATATAGTTTCTACATTGATGTGAACAGCATCATCCTTGCAAATAAAGAAGTTGGCAGCTGGTAAGTGTGTGTATCACACTAAGCAGAGTGTCAGCAACCATGCCACACTATATTGAAAAGAAAAAGAAAAACTGGTATTTATATATCGCCTGCCACAATATGAGGACATTCAAAAGCATGTCATGTAGGAAACAACAGCCAATTTTCACATAGCAAGCTCCCATGGCCTGCAACGTTGTAAGGACCATCAATCTATTTTCATCATGTTGATTGAGGGATATGTGTCGGCCAGAACACGAAGCATAACTCCCTGTTCTTCTTCCAAATAGTGCCATGGAAACGTTTAAGTCCAGTTGAGAGAACAGACGGGGTTTGACTTGACAACCTGTGCAAAAGATGTCACCTCCAGTGCAGCGTCACTTCAATACTGCACTGGAGTGTTGGTCTAGATTTTTGTGTTCAAGTCTCTGGAGTGAGACTTGAAGTCACAATGCTTCGATTCAGAGATGAGGGATGCAAGTTAATGCGTGGCCTGATCACAAGTTTGGTGGCAAAAGTACCAGACAGGAGGGGAGGGAGTGAGTAACCTGCTGCCTTCCCGCATTTGCCCAATTAATTCCGTGGGGGGGGGGGGGGGGGAAGCCTCATTGGTGGCAGCACGGTAGCACAGTGGTTAGCACAGTTGCTTCACAGCGCCAGGGTCCCGGGTTCGATTCCCGGCTTGGGTCACTGAATGTGCGGAGTCTGCACGTTCTCCCTGTGTCTGCGTGGGTTTCCTCCGGGTGTTCCGGTTTCCTCCCACAGTCCAAAGATGTGCAGGTTAGGTGGACTGGCCATGATAAATTGCCCTTAGTGTCCAAAAAAGCTAGCCGGGTTTACGGGGATAGGGTGGAGGCATGGGCCTAAGTAGGGTGCTCTTTCCAAGAGCTGGTGCAGACACGATGGGTTGAATGGCCTCCTTCTGCACTGTAAATGTTATGATTCTATGGCCTTCCTGCTCTGCTGCTAATTGGGGCAATTAATGCACACTTAAGAACCTCATTCCTCTGCCATTGATATTCAACCAGTGGTGGGCAGCGGAGTCACTCTGTGGGAATCTCAAAAAATAAACCCTGTTGAAGTTTCTTGTGGCTTTCCAGGGGGAGGCTCTTGTTGTCAGGTACTCAGCGCCTGATCGAGGGACCTGGCGGGAGAGGGGCAGGGAGGGGTTTGGGGGGGGGGGGGCACACCTTGCACTTGCTGCTGAGCTCCTTCCCCCACAACGCCAACTCACTCCCTCCCGCCATCACTCACCTGTTGACTGGGTCGCCAAGCAATCCTGAGCCACGGGTGGGTGCATTAACAGTAGCAGCCACCATTTCCCCAGTGGCGCTACTGAGCAATGAAGAGCTGTCAGCCTCTGATTGGCTGGAAACTTGGCGGGCGAGACTTTCGCCCCTGGAGTGCTTGAACCTGGGCAAGGCCTGTTGCTGCCCAGTTAAGTGCCTGATTAACTGAGCTGTGGCTGAAACGTTTATGTTGCCAAATAGTTCATAATGTTTCTGTCTCCTTATCTAGTTTCAGGATTTCTGATCAACTTTTCAAACTAAAATAATTTGGGCTTTGAGTTGGTGTCCTAGCGGGAGTGAATACAAGATAATGGTGTGGACAAACATGCAGTTTCACAAGGAACAATGCTCCACCAGATTGATGGACTCCCTCTGGCCATGCGTTTCTGCTCACCTGTGGGTCTTATGCATCCAAATCCAAGACTTTTCCTGCAGTTTAACATGCAGGAACTGCTTGAATCAGGTGGCACCCTCCATTCATTTGCTCCAATGATGTCACTGGGATCGACAGCTATTCTAAGTAAGACCTGCGCGGGGAAGATGTCAATGAAAACAATTGTATTAAAGTGATGTGAGGAAACCAATATGCTTTTATTATCATAACATGGGGCATGAAAAAGTGAATTGTTGGAAGTTGAAAGTTAATCAGTGGCAGTAATTGGGATCCTAAGGAGTCTTTGACAAAGGCTGCATTAGTAAAGCAAATGAGATAAAACAGTAGCAATGATACAATTGCAATGTGTTCCTGAGAACCTACTAGAGTTGTGGATATAGCTCAGGATACTCAAGGGGATTCTTCCCTCGGTACTAATGAAGTGAGTCAGGTTACTGGAGGTTACAGAGGTTTTGTCTGCAAGGGAGAAGGATTGCCGTACTCCTCCAACAAAACAGGTAAACAAATGAATATTTTGAGAAAACTCGGCAGTTCAGTCATTGATGGCCGCTGATGATATAATTTACCTTCCAGGTAGCTTGATGAGCGAAAAACTACTGATTGGGGGCATTCATGAGAGATAATATCTTGTTCCCTTGTACAAAGTTAAGTTATGAAGTGGCTTCATATTTAGAGTTGTTACTGTGGGAATCGTTCCTACTTTACCTATTGAAGGGGTAGGTTTTATACCGTGAAATGATTTGGCATGTTTCAAAGTATTAGTATCTCTGAGAGCTTTGAGAGCCAGGTGATGCGACAGAAATCGAGATGTTGTTGGAGGAACATTCTGGATTGTTCCCAGATTGCATGGTAACTCGGGCTCAGCCCCACAAGATTAGACAGGATGAAGCGGAATTGATTGCGATGGAGGATCATCAAGGTGTTGGATAGGAATTTGGGGGGAAATTTGGATGAGGTTAAAAACATTGAAAATGGTGTTGAAAATATTTATTTGAGCTTCCTTGATTGAAGTCCGGCTGACAGCCCCTGGTTAGCGTGGGTTGTCTCAGAAGGCATATTGTAAGGAAGAATCAGAAAAGGTCCCTGAGTATTATTACCTAACAAATGACATATTGCTAAGGATGTGGAAACCTCATCAGGGATCAATGGATCAGGAATGGACAGCAGCCCATCTTGGTTACCTCGGGGAAATTATAATAATTGCCCATGAGATTTCCAAGGCAGGAACAGGAAAAACATGGGCTAAAATAATGAAGCACTCCTATTGGCCAGGATTGCATAGCGATATGGTTAAATTCTGCAGGACATGTCTCGCAAGTCAACTTGTTGTGAAGCCCAGCCAATGGCTAAACCATCTGCGCTGATCCCAAAACCCGGAATTGATGAAGAATTCAGTAGGTTCCGCTATCTGAAGCCAGAGTGGGACATCAGTATCTTTTAACTATTGTGGATTTGCCTGCCTGATTCCCAGAGGCAATATGCTTAAGAACAATTACTGCAAGCATGATAATCAAAGCTTTACTTGCCTTTTTTTCCCCCAGGTATGTGTTGCCCAGAGAGGTTCAGTCTGATCAGGAATCAAATTTCATGTCTCAAATGTTCCAAGAGCAACCTGTAGTTTAGAAGAAAAATGCATTGAATCATCTGCATACAATGCTCCACACTCCCAGGGGCATCGGAAAGATGTTTTCAAATCTTAAAAAACTCTGTTGAGAACTCATTGCCTTGAATACCCAAGTATTAGAATAAGGGAATTTAATTTTTACTATTTGCCATTAGAGATGCACAAATGAGTCAAGACATTTCAGCTCCTTTGAGTTAGTCTATGAAGTAAGGAGACAACTTAAATAAATTCAAGAAAATGCCCAGGAAGAAAAATCATTCTCTATAACTATATGTTCAAGTTTCGAGAACAATTGCCAAAAGCATGCACAGTGGTGTAAAATTCCGAGCGAATTAGTCAGCTGAAACTCAAACTTTTAAACCGGGTTTGACAGGTGAACCACTGAAGGCTTCTTCTTCCATTCACTCACCAGTTTTTCACTAACACTGAGTTCCCTCACTGCAGCCACAGTAACTTGACAAATGAGCAAATGCTGTGGATTTTCAGCATGAACCCAGCTTCTTGCTTCATTCCTTTTGCCAGAGGACCCATTTCTGTTCATTGGTCGCCATACACGGTCTGCTCGCCTTGGTCAAGCCATAAACCCTGGCAACAATTCCCTGATTGCTTTCATGCACTGATTTGCTGGAAAACTGACAGCTAACGCAATTATAGCCCTAAACATGCATTTATTATCTGTAAAATGGGGAATTGGTTTATACACTAAGTATAGACCTAAACGTGCATTTTGGCACCAAAAGATGGGGCAATTTGAAATACCGGGTCAAATTATGTGTTGTGATCGACGGTATCTGAAGAGGAAGAATTTGGTGGGTTACATGAGAAAAGATGGGAGGGGTGCTTGGGTGTTGTGGAACAAGGTGGGTTGTTGATGCAAGGAGCCACAGAGACACAAGTCAAATCGACTCCTTCTGTGCTGTGACCGATCTATTATTTTATGATTTCATTAGCATTTTTTGTTTAACCATTTGGCTTCATTTTCTGCTTCACAAGCTCACAATCTCAACATTTTATCGGAGAATTGGTTCAAACCCAATTCTGTATTTAATAAATATCTTTTGGACTCTAACAGCCACAAAGAACCTCAAAAGCCTGTAAGACTCCTTCCTGTTTATTTCCTTTGTTTCCATTTATTTTATTTTATGTTATTTTATTGTTTTGGTCTGTGGACCCATAATTGGAATGTGCCTTGAAGTGGAAGACTCAAAGTTGGGGTAGCACGGTGGCGCAGTGGGTTAGCCCTGTTGCCTCATGGCGCCAAAGTCCCAGGTTTGATCCCGGCTCTGGGTCATTGTCCATGTGGAGTTTACACAGTCTCCCCGTGTTTGCGTGAGTTTTGCACACACACACCCCCCCCCCCCCCCCCAACCCAAAAGATGTGCAGGCTAGGTGGATTGGCCATGCTAAAATTGCCAGTTAATTGGAAAAAATTATGGGGTACTCTAAAAAAAATTTTTAAATTGAGATAGCCTGCTTGCCTGGACACTGTGTTGCCAGATTTCGACTTTGGGAGAGGAGAAGCCAGACGCTTCGGCACCGAGTGGATGGTTGTGGAGTGAGTCAGTTCAATTCGTTAACTGGCAACCAGTGGGTTGGCCAGGGACAGTGTTCTGCCTGACAATTATCAACAAACCTAAAGGCTTTATGTCTGAATGCATGAAGCATTCGGAACAAAATTAATGAATTAACAGCACAAATAGAGACAACGGGCAGAGAAGACACCCTTGCCAGAGAAAACACTCTCAAGTCTAGAAGGAAGAAGTACCAAAAGCAGAAGTAGTGAACTTTGAAAGACATTGACTGGAAGTCATCCAGTGGATCATAGATCTTTAACCTTTTATTTTTATTAATATTTTCTTTCCCGTTCCAGCACCCTTTCTCCTCTGTTTTGTTTGTCTGTGTGTGTAGAGAGTGGAGTGAGTTAGGAAGGGGGGTTGGGAAAGGGCGAGTAGATAGTCAGTTACATTTTCTGTTTGTTTAATTATAATACTGTGCATAATAAAGGGTGACTTGTGTTTTAAAGTTATAAACCTGGCGACAGTTTTTGGGCTCAACCAGGGACCTTGGGTGTTTTAAGTAAAATCTAATATCACTTGTGTCTCGAATCCGGGTCAGGTGGGGCTGGAATTGACCACACACCAGCCCAGAGTGTCGTGACAAGCCCAAGAGATGGACAAAGAATAGGTACATGGGTAACTCCCCAAAGGCTACAAGTGTCTATTACACCACAATATGAGCCACTCCCTTCAGAAGAGGCGAGGAGAAAAATTAAAAGGAAAAAAATCTGAGAATGTATGCCTAACATTAGCACTCAACAAATTACATCTTATATTTGGTACAAACATTTGTAAGTCAAAATGTCGCCCATTCAACCTTGGCTGCTACCTTCACTCAGCCTTGCCCTGATCCTCAGAATTCACTGGGAATGTTGGCAAACGTGAAGCCTGTTGAACTGTAGTCCCGATATTTATTTAAACATACTTTGAAATTACTTTGTAATGTGACAACTGATTTTAATCCTGAGCTGGAAGTCAAAAGTATGCTAAAGGCATGCTTTGCAATGTCTAGTTTTGATTTTTTTTTGCTCGGTTTGAATGACATTCTTGGGACTGTGCCAAAAAAGTACATTGTTTCTTTAATGTGGTTTGGCTTTCTGAATGGTTATCATTTTTCCAGAGAAATTATTTTCTTGGCAACGAGTATGGAGTTTCTTACATCCTGAGAGACGCACGTTATGTCTTGAAATTTTGCCCTTTGGGTTAAGCCTGTCGAATGTGCCGTGTGGAAGTGCCACACCATTCATTGGGACTCAGTGTACATTTGTCTCATTTTAATGAGAAACAATGCTTTTCAAAAATGTTTCAGGAATGGGGTTTGTTATAAAAGTGATGGCTTCCGATTACAAAAATCTTTGCAAGCTGAGAATCCAAGATTAATTGAAAGTAGATGGCCTACCCTGACAACATACCCAAGATCAAACCTGTACAAAATTGTCTGTGGCATGTTGGACCTATAGCGTAACGTTCAAGGCACGTTAAGTAAACATTGTACATTGCAGGCATGGTGGATGAAAGCAGTAAAGCAGAAAACATTGCCTTGTGCACATCAGATGAAGAGTGCAAACAGAATTTATAAGAAACTACATGGAACCTATTAAACAAACTATAACTATTTATTAAGGTATGTCCAAACCTCAGGCCTGATCCGTGTTCTGTGCTGGTTAGCTGGTCTCAGACAGCACAGTAGTAGAGATGGTACAATAAGCCTCAACATTCCTGGTGTACGTAAGGGAAATATTATCCAGTATCACCAATCTCTTTTGTTATCCCGTGATCTGCAGTGGGAAGTGACCTCATGTGAAACAGTGGTCAAGACTTTACCTTGGAGTCGCCAAACATAAATGAGACAATAGTCTTATACAGAAATTCGTCTGTGGAATTTACAGAACTTGGGCGTCATTCTCCGACCCCCCGCCGGGTCGGAGAATGGCCGTTGGCCGCCGTGAATCCCGCCCCCACCTCCGCCGAAGACTCCGGTACCGGAGATTGGGCGGGGGCGGGAATCGGGCCGTGCCGGTTGGCGGGACCCCCCACTCAATTCTCCGGCCCGGATGGGCCGAAGTCCTGCCCAGAAATTTCCTGTCCCGCCGGCGTAAATCAAAGCTGGTATTTACCGGCGGGACCAGGCGGCGTGGGCGGGCTCCGGGGTCCTGGGGGGGGCGCGGGGCGATCTGACCCCAGGGGGTGCCCCCATGGTGGCCTGGCCCGCGATCGGGGCCGACCGATCCGCGGGCGGGCCTGTGCCGTGGGGGCACTCTTTCCGCTGGCGCGGAAATGCGGCGCATGCGCGGGAGCGTCAGCGGCCGCCGACAGTTTCCCGCGCATGCGCCAGCTGGCGGGGCACCAAACGCCATTTCCGCCAGCTGGCGAGGCAACAAACGCCATTTCCGCCAGCTGGCGGGGCGGAAATCCCTCCGGCGTCGGCCTAGCCCCTCAATGTTGGGGCTCGGCCCCCAAAGATGCGGAGCATTCCGCACCTTTGGGCCGGCGCGATACCCGTCTGATTGGCGCCGTTTTTGGTGCCAGTCGGCGGACTTCGCGCCGTTGGGGGAGAATTTCGCCCCTGATCTGCACCAATTCTGCCAGTACTTTGGCCACTGCCATCGTCGAAAATACATTGGATTGGGTTGGATTTGTTTATTGTCACATGTACCAAGGTACAGTGAAAAGTATTTTTCTGCGAGCAATTCAACAGATCATTAAGTACATGAAAATAAAGAAAATAAAAGAAAATACATAATGGGGCAACACAAGGTACATAATGTAACTACATAGACACCGGCATCGGGTGAAGCATACAGGGGGAAAAGTGTTAATTAGGTCAGTCCATAAGAGGGTCGTTTAGGAGTCTGGTAACAGCAGGGAAGAAGCTGTCTTTGAGTCTGTTCGTGGGTGTTCTCAGACTTTTGTATCTTCTGCCCGATGGAAGAAGTTGGAAGTGAGTAAGCCGGGTGGGAGGGGTCTTTGACTATGCTGCCCACTTTCCCCAGACAGCGAGAGGTGTAGATGGAGTCAATGGGTGGGAGGCAGGTTCGTGTGATGGACTGGGCTGTGTTCATGACTCTCTGAAGTTTCTTGCCGTCTTGGGCCGAGCAGTTACTATACCAGGCTGTGATGCAGCCAGATAGGATGATTTCTATGGTGCATCTGTAAAAGTTGATAAGAGTTAATGTGGACATGCCGAATTTCCTTAGTTTCCTGAGGAAGTATAGGCGCTGTTGTGCTTTCTTGGTGGTAGCATCGACATGGGTGGACCAAGACAGAATTTTGGTGACGTGTACCCCTAGGAATTTTAAACTGTTAACCATCTCCACCTCGGCCCCGTTGATGCTGACAGGGGTGTGTACAGTACGTTGCTTCCTAAAGTCAATGACTAGCTCTTTAGTTTTGCTGGCATTGAGGGATAGATTGTTGTCGCTACACCACTCCACTAGGTTCTCAATCTCCCTCCTGTATTCTGACTCATTGTTATTCGAGATCCGATCCACAGCTGAAGATCTATCGTATTTTTGACCATTGTCCCTTTTAATATGCAAAGTGGGGTCATGAAGGACAGTTATCTTTGGTGTTGCACTGTGTTCGACAACTGCTAACACCGGTAGAGCATATTCCACCAATGCCCATTCCTGCTCTTGCCAAACCCTTCATAATAAACCCTTCATAAAGGGTCATAATTCACAATCTGCCTGGACTGGTTCCAGGAGTGGGGCATGCAAATTTGGTGCCACTACTTGATTTACCCAATTGTAGTGTGGCGTTGAGACGCTGCCATGCTTTTTCTTCATTCATTTATGCGATGTGGGTATCGGTGGCTAGGCCGGCATTTATTGCTCATCTTAATTGCCTTTCAGAAGGTGGTGGTGAGTATTCCGTCACATTCGTGACTTGTGCCTTGAGAGTCAGGAGATGAGTTACTCGTTACAGGATTCCCAGTCTCTGACCTGCTCTTGTGTGGCTAGTCCAGTTCAGTTTCTGGTCAATGGTAACGACCACAATGTTGATAGTGGGGTGTGGGGGGGGGGATTCAGCAATGGTAATGCCACAGAATTTCAAGGACGATGGTTAGATTTTATCTTGTTGGAGATGGCCATTGCCTGACACTTGTGTGAAGCAAATGTTATTTGCCACTTGTCAGTCCAAGCCTGCATATTGTCCAGATCTTGCTGCATTTGGCAGGGGTCGCAAATGGTGCTGAACATTGTGTAGTCATCCTCACTGCTGACCTGGAAGGAAGGTCATTGATGAAGCAGCTGAAGATGGTTGGCCTAGGAAACTACCCTGAGGAACTCCTGATGTGATATCCTAGAACTGAGAAGACTGGCCTCTGATAACCACAACCACCTTCCTTTTCGCTCAGTATGGCTCCAACCAATGGAGGGTTTCCCCCCCGGTTGTCATTGACTCAACAGGCTCACAACTGTTTGGGTGGAGAAATGTCTACTCACCTGTGTTCTAAATGGTCTCCCCCGGCTCCTCAGACTGCGACCCCTGGTTCTGGACACACCCACCATCGGGAACATCCTCTCTACATCCACAGTATGAACACAACCCTAACCGAGTCAATCTCTCCTCGTACGTCAGTCCCGCCATGCCCGGAATCAGCCTGGTAAACCTTCGCTGCATACCTTCGAGAGCAAGAACATCCTTCCTCAGGGAGAGAGGGGTAAGAAAAGATTTTTAAAGTGTTTAAAGTGGGACTGCTTGCTGGGTGTGGGGAGGCTATTGGGGCCAGGGGGGAGTAGTGGACAGTGACTTGCTGACATATCAGTGGATTCGGGCTACCGCCTCAGGATTGGGAGGCCAGGCACAGATTGGCATTGCTGCAGTAATTGTTTCAAACGCACCCATTGTGTACAAGTTACCGCATCATGGCTGCTTACTCTGCTGACTGCTCACTGTGTCCCATAAATGTTCACAGAGCCTGTGGTCAATTGGGAGCCCACCTAGGCCGCCCCTCTGGAAACCCTCAGACCCCAGCTGTCTCATCAACGGGGCGAGTGTGACCAAGTACAATCAATGGCCTTTGGCACCCTCCCTGACGCACTGCCCTCTCAGGGCATAGGCGTCACCAGTCACACTATCAGCCAGCCCACTTCACAGGACCGCCAGCTGTCTCCAAGACCTGCCTGTCCACCGTGCCTCTGTCCCCATCCATCCTGCCCCAGATGGGTTGTCGCAACTCTTGTGCCACACCCATGACCCACATCGCACTGCAGTTAGGTTCCCAGTAGATGCCACACCCCCCCCCCCCCCCCCACCTCGCTCAACCACATTTGCGGGACCGGCCCGCACTCTAAGCACGGAGGCGATTGGTGGCACACTGTGATCCTCGCCACCGCAGAACCAAGTGCCACCCTGCTGGCAGGATAACACAAGGCCCACCAAGTGAAGACACCTTTGGAGGGTCAGGACAGGGGCCACAGAGCCTGTCGCTGTCACACGGGTTGAGGTATCCCTGTTTTTACGGGTTGTGAGGTTCCGCAGTGTCACACACTGAAGGGGCCAGGGGTGCAGTGTGGAAGGCAACACATCGAGGGAAAGAGCTGAGGGGTGTGATTGGGAGGGACCTGCAGAGGGTGGAGCTGAAATGCAACTCAAGGTCACCGTGTAGCCTGTTGGAGTTGGATGGGCAATGGCATACATATCTTGGTAACATGTCTTCTCTTTTCCCCCCCACCCGGAGAAAATGAATTTCAGGGAACAACCAGGAATGCTTACTATCTACCTGGCTACAGCTGCCTATGTGGACACACGGAGGCTCACCATTCCTATCATGAACCCACAAGGAGATTACAGCTTAAGTTCTCTGCAAAAGGCGGCACAGTAGCGCAGTGGTTAGCACTGCTGCCTCACGGCGCCGGAGATCCGGGTTCGATCCCGGCCCCAGGAGTTGGCACATTCTCCCCCTGTCTGCGGGGGTCTCACCACCACAACTCAAAGATGTGCAGGGTAGGTGGATTGACCACGCTGAATTGCCCCTTACTTGGGAAAAAAATTGGGTACTCTAAATTTAAAAAAAAGTTATCTCTGCAATTTGTTAGCACATACCTGCTTTAAATATTTACTTGAAAATAAAGGAAGAAAATCAATTTCCTCGCTGCCAATTTTTTTACCTTCCCTCGAGATTCAATGCCAGATGAGTCAGGTACCTTCCAGCACCTCTCCAAAGTGTCATTTTTCCATGTGTTGGGCCAAGGTAAGAACATCAGGAGTTTCTTCAAGGACTCTCCCAATCAAACGCTACTGGATGGCATGGTAGCACAGTGGTTAGCACGGCGGCTTCACAGAGCCTGGGTCGTAGGTTCGATTCCCGGATTGGGTCACTGTCTATGCGGAGTCTGCACGTTCTCCCCGTATCTGCGTGGGTTTCCTCCGGGCGCTCCGGTTTCCTCCCACAAAGTCCCAAAAGACGTGCTTGTTAGGGGAACTGAACATTCTGAATTCTCCCTCAGTATACCTGAACAGGCGCCAGAGTGTGGTGACTAGGGGATTTTTACAGTAACTTCAGTGCAGTGTTAATGTAAGCCTACTTGTGACACTAATAAAATTCATTATTATTATTATTACACCGCAAGATTCAGCAAAAAACCCGCATTTATCCTGCCATCACATCCCGCTGCAACCGGTCCACATCAGACACCATTTCCCTGGCCCTACACCCATCCCGAGAGCATCTCGAAAACAAGGACTCCTACATTAGACTCCTATTTATTGACTACAGCTCCGCCTTCAACACCATAATCCCAGCCAAGCTCATATCAAAGCTCCAAAACCTAGGACTTAGCTCCCCACTCTGCAACTGGATCCTCGATTTTCTGACCAACAGACCACAATCAGTAAGAATGAACAACAACACCTCCTCCACAATAGTCCTCAACACCGGCGCCCCGCAAGGCTGCGTACTTAGCCCCCTACTCTACTCCCTGTACACACACGACTGCGTGGCAAAACTTGGTTCCAACTCCATCTACAAGTTTGCTGACGATACGACCGTGAGCCGGATCTCGAATAACGATGAGTCCGGATACAGGAGGGAGATTGAGAACCTAATGGAGTGGTGTAGTGACAACAATCTCTCCCTCAATGCCAGCAAAACTAAAGAGCTGGTAATTGACTTCAGGAAGCAAAGTACTGTACACACCCCTGTCAGCATCGACGGGGCTGAGGTGGAGATGGTTAGCAGTTTCAAATCCCTAGGGGTGCACATCTCCAAAAATCTGTCCTGGTCCACCCACGTCGACGCTACCACCAAGAAAGCACAACAGCGCCTATACTTCCTCAGGAAACTAAGGATATTCGGCATGTCCACATTGACTCTTACCAACTTTTACAGATGCACCATAGAAAGCATCCTATCAGGCTGCATCACAGCCTGGTATGGCAACTGCTCAGCCCAGGACCGCAAGAAACTTCAGAGAGTTGTGAACACCGCCCAGTCCATCACACAAACCTGCCTCCCATCCATTGACTCCATCTACACCTCCCGCTGCCTGGGGAAAGCGGGCAGTACAATCAAAGATCCCTCCCACCCGGCTTACTCGCTCTTCCAACTTCTTCCATCGGGCAGGAGATACAGAAGTCTGAGAACACGCACGAACAGACTCAAAAACAGCTTCTTCCCCACTGTCGCCAGACTCCTAAATGACCCTCGTATGGACTGATTTCATTAACACTACACCCTGTATGCTTCATCCGATGCCAGTGCTTTTGTAGTTACATTGTATATGTTGTGTTGCCCTATTATGTATTTTCTTTTATTCCCTTTTCTTCTCATGTACTTAATGATCTGTTGAGCTGCTCGCAGAAAAATACTTTTCACTGTACCTCGGTACATGTGACAATAAACAAATCCAATCCAATCCATCCAGGATTTACATCAATCTGCGGCGGAAATTACAGCGGCCAATCAGGAAATGCCTCAAGGAAATTCCCTTGGAATTTCAGGAATCTCAGCAGGCTATTTGACTGCAGGAGAAAATCAGTGATGAGCTTCCTACTGGCCTTAACTAACATGCGTACATTTTCCAGAGGCCATGCACTAGCAATGAGAAGCAGGAATCCGAGCTGATTCAGCCTTTGCTAGCCCCCAACGATGCTTATGCTAATTAGTGCAATCTTGCTCTCCGAGGGCAACTGAGATGAGCAATATATTTAGCCTTTTTATATATATGAAACATATATATATACATATATATTCACATTATATATATCACACCTGAGAGCAGGTTAAATTAAAATTATTTTTTATTTTGTTGAAATTAAAACTGCATTTTATCAGTTTTATTGCTGATTCCAGGTAGTTTGTACGATTGAGAATTAAGCTAATTTCTTCTTTGTAATTCCGTTACCTATCAGCCCCTTCTACACAATGTCATCGTCATTACCCTGACAATATGTCTCGACCCAGCATGACATTTCCATTTCCCACACCATAGCCTATCACGTCTCTGAATGAGATTGGCAAATTAGTGCCAATTAGTGGCAAATTATGGGTAGTTTTGTGCTATTGACTTATATTTACTGGGAACTGTTTTAGTCTGCTGAGTTCATTTTACCCCGAACCTTTAACAGCCATCACAGAGAGAAGCCTTTTGTCCCATCTGTTTGCGCTGAACTTGATCTCCACTCCCAGAAGTAAAAAGAAGCCATTGTATCTCACTGCAGCACCCAGACCCTACCGATCATAAATTAGAAAATTCAAGATGAAGCCAGCGACATTAACCAACAACAAAAGAGAACAACATGTTTCAGAGTCAAAGCTGCCGTGTCCAATTAGCCTGGGCCGTTTGTAGGTCTGTGGCGAATGGGTAATGTTATTCTGGGTTAAGAATTCTTCTACACAACATATTAACTTCAGTAGCAACGTTCACAGTGATCCCAATCGATTGTAATGGTTTTATTAACACTGCTGCAATTTGATTTCCTTTGTGCCGGAATGTCAACTTGTCCTCAGGTAGAGTCTTGTTAAATCATGGAACATTGAAGTACAGATGGAGCGCCCTTGGTCCATCGTACCTATGGTGACTATCTGCACGAGCTAATTGCTCAGCCACTTTCCCTGTCCTTCACTGGCATCATTACTTGTTTACATGTATTTATCTGTTCTCTTTTGGAAACTGACCTGTCACTTTGTTCATAGAATCATAGGGCGGGATTTTCCGTCTCGTCTGGTGTGGCGCGCCCACGCCGGCAGCGTGATTCTCCGTCTCATCAGCTGACCAATGGGGTTCCCATTGTGGGCAGCCCCACGCCATCGGGAAATCCCCAGGTGTGCTGCCGGTGCAATGGAAAATCCGGCCAGCGGAGAATCCAGCCCATAGAATTTACAGTGCAGAAAGAGGCCGTTCGGCCCATCGAGTCTGCACTGCCCTTGGAAAGAGCACCATACTTCGAGTACAATTACTTTTTTTCCCAATTTTAGGGGCAATTCTAGCGTGGCCATGCCACCTAACCTGTACATCTTTGGGCTGTGGGGTTGAAACCAATGCAGACATGGGGAGAATATGCAAACTCCACACAGACAGTGACCGAGGGCCGGGATTCGAATCCGGGTCCTCAGCGCCGCAGTCCCAGTGCTAACCACTGCGCCACATGCTGCCCTAAGAGCACCCGACTTAAGCCCACTATCCCAGTAACCCAGTAACCCCATCTAACCTTTTAGACACCAGGGGGGCAAGTTAGCATGGCCAATCCACCTAACCTGCACGTCTGTGGACTGTAGGAGGAAACCGGAGCACCCGGAGGAAACCCACCCATACACGGGGAGGAAGTGCAAACTCCACACAGTCATCCAAGGCCGGAATTGAACCTGGGTCCCTGGAGCTGTGAGGCAGCAGTGCTAACCACTGTGCCACCGTGCCGCCCCTTTGGTTGATTTTGTGAGCTTGTAATTCCCTCTGAGCTGCTACTGCTCTATCACCATTAATAATAATCTTTATTGTCACAAGTAGACTTACATCAACACTGCAATGAAGTTACTGTGAAAAGTCCCTAGTCTCCACATTCCGGCGCCTGTTCGGGTACAAGGAGGGAGAATTCAGAACGTCCAAATTACCTCACAGCACGCCTTTCGTGACTTGGGAGAGGAAACCAGAGCACCCAGAGGAAACCCTTGTAGACTCGGGGAGAACGTGCAATCTCCGCACAGACACTGAGCCAAGCCGGGAATCGAACCTGACCCTGGTGCTGTGAAGCCACAGTGCTAACCACTGTGCTACCATGCCCCCCCCCCTTAGTTTACTGCAAACCCTATTTTAGTCTACAAATGATTCTGCCACTTTATTCATTAAGTTACAATCGTAGAATTCCTAGAGTACAGAAGGAGGCCATTCAGCCCATCGAATCTGCACCAACTTTCTGAAGGAGCACCCTACCTAGGCCCACTCCCCAGCCCTATCCTTGTAACCCCCCCTAACCTGCACACTAAGGGGCAATTGTTTATCCTGGCCAATCCACCTACGCTGCACATCTTTGGACTGCGAGAGGAAACCAGAACACCCGGAGGAAACCCAAATAGACAAGGGGAGAAAGTACAAACTCCACACAGTCACCCGAGGTCAGAATTGAACTCGATTTCCTGGCACTGTGAGGCAGCAAATGCCTCGATGGCAGAATGGGAGCTGCTTCAAGAAAATTGTAGCGCCCTCAAGTTATGCCTCCTACCCATCAACTCAGTTCATGTAGTTTTGCCTTATTTATTTTATTGAAACTCTTAATAACTTGAAGCCCCACTATCAGTTCCCCTGAGCTTTAATAAGGAAAGAAACCATTTCTCTGGTCTCCCCTCACAATGAAAGCCTCCCATTCCCACTGACAGAATGGAAGCCCTGCTTGGGGGCCATTGGGCATTCGTCTGTGAAATGAACCTGGTCAAGTTTGAGTTAATCAGATTGTAATGTTAGACTGATATTTGGAATTTTTGCTTCATTCCCTTCAGGGCTACGGAGAAATGTCGCAGTGTTACCTTCTTGGGAGTTTTACCTATGGTTATTTAACTCTCTTCAGAAATTAAATAACTTGAAAAAAATCCGGTCTGGGATAAATTGGATATCAGAGTCTGACTCAAACATGGGTTTGATTTTACTTTAATTTACAACATGATTCGACCGAGAGGAACCTTTGCCACAAGAGCTCAGGTGGTACCAGTGATCTTAATGAGGGGGACTCTAGTGCGGTAGCGCTCTGTCACCCACAATCCTGTAATGGGTAGTAAATTAAGTCTAAAGCTTAAATTTACATATAACTTTAATCCACACTGTGCTCCATATCTCACGAGATAAAGTCTTCTCCCATCTATCAGACTAATTTTAGCCTCGGCACCGATACATAATGAACTGGAAAAGGAAGTTTGCAATCATGTTAGTGATTTATTAAACCCGTTCATAGCAAGGTTCTCACATTGTATGAAACTTGCCATTTATGTAGGGAATCTTGGCATTCTTCTTCCTTGGAAATCAAAATGGATCACGTAGGTCTATTGCTAGCCTGAAAATAAATTTCTCAGGTACGCAAATCATAGAATCCCTGCAGTGCAGAAGAAGGCCATTCGGCCCATTGGGTCAGTACCGACCCTCTGAAAGAGCACACTACCTAGGCCCAATCCCCCAACCTATCCCCACCTAGGGACAATTTATCATGGCCAATCCAACTAACCTGCACATCTTTGGACTGTGGGAGGAAGCCGGAGCACCCGGGAGACACACACGCACTCATAGGCAGAGGTTGCAAACTCCGCACAGGCAGTCAGTCTGGCACAAATCTGTGCCATTTAATTTTCCTATTATTATAATGATATCTTCAGGGTTGTTCTCTATTTATTCCCTTGTTACCTGAAGGGATTGGGCTCTGTTGGCAGACAGCATTTAGACTCCTCAGAAAATTTGCCGAAAAGCTTGTTTTTGTGTGTAAGCCGAACTGTGAGTGTCCACAGAATTTCCCACCCTGGAAAATATCATAGCTAAACCTGATTCAATCCTCCTTGGGATTTAACAGTGGGGGAAGAAGGGGAGCCCACTTCTATTCTGACCCAACGTCTTCACACATTCACTTTCCAGCCCGGGTCATTGAAAGAACAGGAACTGTGGCTGATTTATTTTCCTGCCTCGCCCAGGGATACTAAAGCCAATTATAGAAGCATCAGCTCCTACCCCAGCTGAGGCTTTCCAGCTTGTATTGCTTAGTGATCTTCTGGGTGATTCTTTCGTATCCAATGGCCCTCAAAAAAAACAAATTCCTCTTCTTTAGGCGCGTCATGCCTTCATTGACTCAATTACCAGGCTAGCTGCTGTGAGGTCTTTGGCAATGCCACCTTTCAAGAGAATGCTAAGAAAATGGTAAAGAATGCCAAGTTCTCAGGTTTTACCTTCCAGTTCCCAAGGAAGCACCTGAACTCTGCTCAGAGCTCCCACCAAAAGAACATTGAAGATCAGAATCTCACTGTACGAGGAATTCTCGACACAAATTGGCAGCCACCTTTCTGCCTTTGGCTTTTTTTTAATACAACATTTCGCTACAAATTAAGCTCCTTTATCCAATTGCGAGTGTTTCCTTCCAACTTACAGATGTCATTTGTTCTCACAAAGACAGTATTGTAGCTGTATGATGTGAAATTCTGTAACTTAAGCACAACACTGACTTGCTTTCAAAGTAACTCTAAAATGGGTGAATAAAGACATATTATCTTTGGAATCCAGAAGTGAATAGCTATGTATTTTTCAAGGGTTGTTTTGTTTTCAAGTGCAACATTTAAGGGGCATTGTTACTCTCAAAAAAAATCTTCACATATCCCGCACCCCTCTCTTCACGTGTTATTAAGTTCCAGTGTTTTTCTTGTAAGCTATATGTCTGGGCTTCTAAAGCTAAGAATTCAATCACTGAAATGTCAGGCATCTCTAGTAAAACCACTTTTTCATCATTGCAGCCTGCAGGGCAAGATATAAAACATTTTATGCTTGCCATTATAACCACTGGGTCATAGTTTGCTGTAGCAGGGCATCTAACAGCCTCTGTCATTAGTTGAACCTGTTCTTGCATGTTTATGGTTTTAATTAGTTTTTAACGTGGCAAGTTGCTGAAAGTGTGAGCTGCTAACGACACAGCAAGGGAGACAGGGCATCCGGAACCTGAACAGGGAAACCAGCTGCACATTTTGTCAACCAGTCAGATTAAAGGTCTCAGAAATAACCAGTGCAAGAGCTGAGAGGGAACTGTAAAATGGATTGGGAGAATTCAATGTTAAATCAGGTACAGATACAGCAATAAAGAGGAGGAAGAAAGATTGAGAAAGAAAAAAAAACAGAAATAAAAAAGTATATACTTTTAAAATGTTACCTTCTTAAAATCGCCAACAACAATTAATACCTGAAGGAATGAGATTTCACATTTGTAATAGTTTTTGGTGTCAGAGAAGCTGACTGATAGAAATCATAGAATTCATAGAATTTACAGTGCAGCAGGAGGCCATTCGGCCCATCAAGTCTGCACTGGCCCTTGGGCAGAGCACCCTACTTAAGCCCACACCCCCACCCTATCCCCGTAACACAGTAACCCCAACTAACCTTTTTTTGGACACTAAGGGAAATTTAAAATGGCCAATCCACCTAACCGGCACATCTTTGGACTGTGGGAGGAAACCGGAGCATCCGGGGGAAACCCACGCAGACACGGGGAGAACGTGCAGACTCCGCACAGACAGTGACCCAAGCTGGGAATCGAAGCTGGGACCCTGGCGCTGTGAAGCAACAGTGCTAACCACTGTGCTACCGTGCCGCCCCAGTAATCAACATTTATCACATTGTTAAAAGGGTACCTATGCTTGTAATGACAAGTCTTCTGTGGTGAGGCTATTTTGTGTCTGCTACATAAATATAGCAACTTTGTATCACTCAATGCATTTCAATGGTGAAGCGGGCAGCAAGATGTCAATTCTGAGAAGCAAAAATTAGAGTGGCAGAACTCAGACAGGAATGTTTAGATACATTTAACTTCAGCTGAAGTCGTAGTACCATGAGCACATAAATAACAGGGAGCCAAATTAGCCTCATTATTATTTTGACAGCAAGCCCAATCTCAAATTCTCTCCAAAAACAAATTGAAACAAATGTATGCACATTATTTTGAACATGCTGCCTGATGTATCATCCAAGGGGACCTGAATTTTTAACATGTGTAAAACTGAGCCTAGTTCCTGACAGTGCAAGAGAAGTTTCTAATTTCTTCCAGTTCCATGGGACTGAGGTCAAACACGACCGACATGTTACTTTCACTTAATTACTCAATGACTGATCCCCTTCATATATAGAAAATAGAAGCAGGAGGAGGCCATTCGGCCCTTCGAGCCTGCTCTGCCATTCATTATGATCATGGCTGATCATCAAGTTCAATACCCAGATCCCACCTTCCCCCCCATATTCCTTGATCCCTTTAGCTCCAAATTCTGTATCTAATTCCTTCTTGAAATCACACGTTTTGGCCTCAACTACTTTTTGCGGTAATAAATTCCACAGATTCACCATTCTCTGGGTGAAGAAATTTCTCTTCACCTCAGTCCTAAAAGCTTTACCCCTTGTCCTCAAACTATGATCCATAGTTCTGGACTCCCCCACCATTGGGAATATTCTTTCTGAATCTGCCCTGTCTAATCCTGTTGGACTTTATAAGTTTCAATGAGATCCTCTCTCACTCTTCTAAACTCCAATGTATACAATCCAAATCGACTTAGTCTCTCCTCATATGACAGTCCCGCCATCTCAGGAATCGCTGCACTCCCTCCATAGCAAGAATATCCTTCCTCAGATAAGGACACCAAAGCTCCCAGGTGTGGACTCACCAATGCTCTATACAATTGCAGTAAAACATCCCTATTCCTGTACTCAAATCTTCTCGCTATGAAGGCCAACATATGGGGCAGTATGGTGGCGCAGTGGGTTAGCACTGCGGCCTCACGGCGCCAAGGTCCCAGGTTCGATCCCGGCTCTGGGTCACTGTCCGTGTGGAGTTTGCACATTCTCCCCGTGTTTGCGAGGGTTTCGCCCCCACAACCCAAAAATGTGCAAGCTCGGTGGATTGGACACGCTAAATTGCCCCTTAATTGGAAAAAATGAATTGGGTACTCTAAATTTAGAAGAAAAAAAAAATGAAGGCAAACGTATCATTTGCCTTCTTTAGTCTCTGCGCGCTTACTTTCAGTGACTGATGCACGAGGGCACCAAGATCTCGCTGAGTATCCACCTCTCTCAATTTACACCCTTTCAAATAATAATTTGCCTTCCTATTTTTGCTTGTAGATGACCTCACATTTATCCACATTATACTTCATTTGCCATGCATGTGCCCACTCACTCAGCCTGTCCAAATCATGCTGAAGCATCTGTGCATCCTCCTCACAGTTCACTTTCCCGTCCAACTTTGTATCATCCGCAAATTTGGAGATAATACATTCGGTTCCCTCGTCAAAATCATTAATAGCTAATGTGAACAGTTGACGACCTAGCACAGATTCCTGCACTGCCCCACTAGTCACTGCCTGCCAATTGGAAAAAGACCCATTTATTCCAACTCTTTGCTTCCTGTCTGCTAACCAGCTTTCTATCCATCTCAAGACAATATCAGCAATCCCATGCACTCTAACTTTACAAGGTAATCTGCTATGTGAGACCTTGTCGAAAGCCTTCTGAAATTCTAAATAAACCATATCCACTGGTTCTCCCTGGTCAACTCTACTAGTTACATCTTCAAAGAATTCTGGTAGATTTGTCAAGTATAAATTCCCTTTTATAAATCCATGCTGACTTTGTCTGATTTCGACACTGCTTTCCAAATGCTGTGCTATGAAATCCTTGATAATGGACTCTAACAACTTCCCTCCTACTGATGTTAGGCTTACTGGTTTATAGTTCCCTGTTTTCTCCCCCCCCCCCCTCCCCATTTGCTACCCTCAAGTCTGTAGGAACCATTCCAGAATCCAAAGAATTTTTGAAAATGACCACCAATGGATCTACTATTTCTAGGGTCACTTCCTTAAATACTCTGAGATGAAGATTATCAGGTCCTGGAGATTTGCCTGCCTTCAATCCCATTAATTTCCCCAATACGATTCCTCTACCAGTACTGATTTCCATCAACTCCTCACTAAAACTTGTGTTTCTCAGAACTTTTGGTACATTATCCATGTCTTCCTTTGTGAAGACAGAAGCGAAGTATGAATTTAGTTCCTCAGCCATTTCTTTTGTCCCCATTATGAATTCCCCTGTTTCTGACTGTAATTCAGAAAACATTCGTTTTTTGTCAATCTTTTTATCTTTACATGCCTATAGAAACTTTTACAGTCAGTTTTTATGTTCCCTGCTAGCTTACTTTAATATTGTATTTTCCCCTTCTTAATCAATCTCTTGGTCCTCCTTTGCTGAATTTTAAACTACTCCCAATCCTCAGGTCTATTGTTCTTCTTAATTTTTATGCTTCTCCTTTGAATCTAATACTGTCTCTAATTTCCGTTGTAAGCCATGGTTTGGCTATAGTTTCCTTTCTACTCTTGCGCCAAATAAGAATAAACAACTTTTGAAGTTCACCTATTTGTTCTTTGAATGCCTGCCATTGCCTGTCCATTGTCCTTCCTTTCAGTAATGTTTCCCAGTCCATCATAGCCAGCTCATGCCTCATACCATCATAGTTACCTTTATTGAGGTTCAGGACCCAGGTCTCAGAATCAACTACCTTACTATCCACCTTGATAAAGAATTCAATCATATTATAGTCGCTCATCCCCAAGGGTTCTCTCACAAATCGATTGCCAACCAATCCTTTCCCATTGCACAATATCCAATCCAAGATGGCCTGTTTCCTTGTTGGTTTCTCAATGTATTGGTCCAGAAAACCATCCGGTAAATACTCCAGAATCAAGAGGATCGACGATCAATCAAAATAATTATCCGTTGAATATTCAAACATTATTCCAACATAAGTATACACTCTTCCTACCCCTCCCATCAAATGCAATGGTTTTACTCTCAATTATGAAATTGAACCATATTTTTAGAAGGAACTTGGCAACAACATTGTTTGTTTAGATCTTCATCTTCACGCAGAAAACTTAATTATTTTAGTCTCACATCGTGGTTCAAATACGCTTTGCAGATACTCCTGTAATCATTATATATTGGACTGAATAATGTGGGATGGTGGTGTAGTGGTCATGTTTTGGACACACTGGATAAGTGGAGCTTGTTCAAGGATCAGCTACTGCGTGTTCTTGATAAGTATGTACCGGTCAGGCAGGGAGGAAGGTGCCGAGCGAGGGAACCGTGGTTTACCAAAGAAGTGGAATCTCTTGTTAAGAGGAAGAAGGAAGCCTATGTGAAGATGAGGTGTGAAGTTTCAGTTGGGGCGATGGATAGTTACAAGGTAGCGAGGAAGGATCTAAAGAGAGAGCTAAGACGAGCAAGGAGGGGACATGAGAAGTATTTGGCAGGAAGGATCAAGGAAAACCCAAAAGCTTTATATAGGTATGTCAGGAATAAGCGAATGACTAGGGACAGAGTAGGACCAGTCAAGGACAGGGATGGGAAGTTGTGTGTAGAGTCTGAAGAGATAGGCGAGATACTAAATGAATATTTTTCGTCAGTATTCACTCAGGAAAAAGATAATGTTGTGGAGGAGAATGCTGAGCTCCAGGTAAATAGATTAGATGGCATTGAGGTACGTAGGGAAGAGGTGTTGGCAATTCTGGACAGGCTGAAAATAGATAAGTCCCCGGGACCTGATGGGATTTATCCTAGGATTCTCTGGGAGGCCAGGGAAGAGATTGCTGGACCATTGTCTTTGATTTTTATGTCATCATTGGATACAGGAATAGTGCCAGAGGACTGGAGGATAGCAAATGTGGTCCCTTTGTTCAAAAAGGGGAGCAGAGACAACCCCGGCAACTATAGACCGGTGAGCCTCATGTCTGTAGTGGGTAAAGTCTTGGAGGGGATTATAAGAGACAAGATTTATAATCATCTAGATAGGAATAATATGATCAGGGATAGTCAGCAAGGCTTTGTGAAGGGTAGGTCATGCCTCACAAACCTTATCAAGTTCTTTGAGAAGGTGACTGAACAGGTAGACGAGGGTAGAGCAGTTGATGTGGTGTATATGGATTTCAGCAAAGCGTTTGATAAGGTTCCCCACGGTAGGCTATTGCAGAAAATACGGAGGCTGGGGATTGAGGGTGATTTAGAGATGTGGATCAGAAATTGGCTAGCTGAAAGAAAACAGAGGGTGGTGGTTGATGGGAAATGTTCAGAATGGAGTTCTGTCACAAGTGGAGTACCACAAGGATCTGTTCTGGGGCCGTTGCTGTTTGTCATTTTTATCAATGACCTAGAGGAAGGCGCAGAAGGGTGGGTGAGTAAATTTGCAGACGATACTAAAGTCGGTGGTGTTGTCGATAGTGTGGAAGGAAGTAGCAGGTTACAGAGGGATATAGATAAGCTGCAGTGCTGGGCTGAGAGGTGGCAAATGGAGTTTAATGTAGAGAAGTGTGAGGTGATTCACTTTGGAAGGAAAAACAGGAATGTGGAATATTTGGCTAATGGAAAAGTTCTTGAAAGTGTGGATGAGCAGAGGGATCTAGGTGTCCATGTACATAGATCCCTGAAAGTTGCCACCCAGGTTGATAGGGTGGTGAAGAAGGCCTATGGAGTGTTGGCCTTTCTTGGTAGAGGGATTGAGTTCCGGAGTCAGGAGGTCATGTTGCAGCTGTACAGAACTCTGGTACGGCCGCATTTGGAGTATTGCGTACAGTTCTGGTCACCGCATTATAGGAAGGACGTGGAGGCTTTGGAACGGGTGCAGAGGAGATTTACCAGAATGTTGCCTGGTATGGAGGGAAAATCTTATGAGGAAAGGCTGATGGACTTGAGGTTGTTTTCGTTAGAGAGAAGAAGGTTAAGAGGAGACTTAATAGAGGCATACAAAATTATCAGAGGGATAGATAGGGTGGACAGTGAGAGCCTTCTCCCGCGGATGGAAATGGCTAGCACGAGGGGACATAGCCTTAAACTGAGGGGTAATAGATATAGGACAGAGGTCAGGGGTAGGTTCTTTACGCAAAGAGTAGTGAGGCCGTGGAATGCCCTACCTGCTACAGTAGTGAACTCGCCAACATTGAGGGCATTTAAAAGTTTATTGGATAAACATATGGATGATAATGGTATAGTGTAGGTTAGATGGCTTTTGTTTCGGTGCAACATCGTGGGCCGAAGGGCCTGTACTGCGCTGTATTGTTCTATGTTCTATGTTCTATGTCACTGGACTAGTAATCCAGAGGCCCAGGCCAATGCTCTGGTGACAGAGGTTCAAATCCCATCATGGTAGCCATTGGAATTTGAATTCAGTTGATATATCTGGAATTATAAAGCCAATCTCAGTAATGATGACCACTAAACCATTGCCAGATTGCTGCAAAAACCCACCTGGTTCACTAACGTCCTTGGAAGAAACCTATCACCCAGACTCCCAGCCTCTCAGTTTCAAGGCTAATTAAAGACGGGCAACAAATAGCTGGCCTTACCATCATTGCCCACATTCCATGAATGAATACAGGAAAAAGAAAGGTCAGTTTCAGGATTGTTGGGAATATAACTGCACTAAACACTGGTGGGATAAGGAGAGAAAAAATAGGTCTTTGAGTGTTCTCATGTTCCATTTGTTTAATTTGCAACTGAAGTTTTGCTATTTCCAATGAGTCAAACCGTATCTCAGGCAACTTTAAATACTGAGCCACTGCCATAATTACCTCACCTTTTTGCATTTTGTCAGGTAATGTTAACTCCAATGTTTTTGCCAAATCTAACAGTCTACTTTTAGTCTCTGTCCATAAAGTACTGCGTGTGACCGTCTCCACCCCCAAAAACTTCAGAGCCTCTGAAAGAGCCATTGTCCACAACACACTCCCTACTTAAACTGAAATACCACACCTGAAAAGTAACCACAATATGTTCACCCCTCACTGTCTTTAAGTTAACTAAGCCAATCCAATAGAGAGACTTTTATCCTGGAACGAGCCCCCAATTTGTTATGGGCCAGGGTTGAGAGAACCACAAAGTGTATCATGGAGTTCCCCTGACCCACAACTTTTAATAGATTGTGGTATGGGGAGCACACTCTTCAGGTGTGGTACAGCAGAAATGGGCAAGTATTTTTAAAAGCAAAACAATGTTTATTCTATGAACTCAAGTTAACCTTTTTAAAACATACAGTGAACATCTTAGCAACCATCAATTCAAATACAACCCCCAAAGAATACAACACTACGTAATCCTTAATAACTTCCAAAACAACATCCAGAAGACAGAAGAAACACCTTTCAACAGAAGCACATTAGGTTTACATTCTCTACTGAGAACATTTATAATTCTGAATTCACCAAATGATCACAAAATAGTCTTTTGATGGCAGAGAGAACAGCAGTACACCAGCTTGGTCTGGCTTCAGCTCCAACACTGAAAACGAAACTAAAACACACCCTGCAGCCTGCTCAAAAACGAAAGTGAAAAGCTGACAGACAGCCCGGCTCCCCCCACTCTCTGACATCACTGCCGTAGTAAACACCCATTTCTTAAAGGTACTCTCACTACAGATATTTATATACACACCCATTTATAAACACCCATTTCTTAAAGATACTCTCACATGACAGTGTTGTCTCACCAAACACAATTCTGTGATGTGCAGTACAAGTATGCCCAAACTGTACAAAGACCTGAATTTCTATTGCAACTTTCATGACCTCAGGATGCTTTATGTCCATTGAAGTACTCTTGAAGTGTAGACACTATTGAAATGTCAGGTATTGGTCAAAGAATTGCCACCACTGTGAGCGTACTGTTCTTCCTGGATGGTCATTGTTCAGGTCACAAGAGCTGTGCTGTGCCCCAGGAAGCACAGTTGGGATTTTCCAATGGACCCTATCTCCTACATTCCTCACTTACATAATGAGGGAAAATGTTTGCACCCTCATAGAGGAAGCATCTTAAAATATTATGGAGGCCCATAACATGGGCAACCAGAGCTGCGGTCTGCCTGTCCCACCAAACTTTCCCAGGACAGAGACCTGCTGCGGCTTCTCTCGTCAAAGTCAATTTCACTCCCTTTGACAGTGAGCAGCCTCTAGCTTCAAGACTTTTTTAAAAAATTAATTTACGGAATGTGGACGTCGCTGGTTAGGCTAGCATTTATTGCTCATCCCTAGTTGTCCTTGAGCAGGTGGTGAGCTGCCTTTTTGAACCATTGCAGTCCCTGGCGTAGGTACGCCAACAGTGCTGTTAGGGAGGGAGTTCCAGGATGTTGCCCAGCGACAGTGAAGGAGCGATGATATATTCCAAGTCAGGGTGGTGAGTGACTTGGAGGGGGAACCACCAGGCAGTGGGGTTCCCAGGTATCTAATGCGCATGTCATAGGTGGTCGTAGTTGGAAGTTTGAAGGTGCTACCTAATGAGCCTTGGTGAGTTACTGCAGTGCATCTTGTCGATGGTACACATGGCTGCCACTGTTCATCAGTGGTGGGGTTTTGAATGTTTGTGGAAGGAGGAGCAGTCAAGCGGGCTGCTTTGTCCTGGATGATGTTGAACTTCTTGAGTGTTGTTGGAGCTGCACTCATCCAGGCAAGTGGAGAGTATTCCATTACAGCCCTGACTTGTGCTTTACAGATGGTGGACAAGCTTTTGGGGGGCTAGGAGGTGACTTACACGCTGTACGATTCCTAGCCTTTGACCTGCTCTGGTAGCCACAGTATTTATATGGCTGGTCCATATAACTGGCGTGAAAAGGCCACATATTCATAGCCCTGCAGGGGCCTAGCAGGGACCCGCCGTGAATCTAGCAGCTTTTGCTGCAGTTACGATCCCCCGCACTGCCAGGTCAGAGGCCGCGCATGCACACGGTGGCGGCCTCCGGTGGTCACGCCATGCTCCATGGCGGACTCAGACCGCGGAGCTGGACTTCCCAAATAGTGCCCCCGATCGGCCGTGCGCCCGACCCGGACCGCCCACCCGAAAATAGCCCGGTCCTGTATGAGGCACCCCCTGCCCTCTGTTCGGCCCGCCCCCAAACATTGCAGCCGTGGACTGCGTCCGCAGCCGCCATGCTAGTATCCTGAACGGCAGGACCGTGTTAGATCCACGCCGTCGGGACTTCGGCCGGTCAGGGGCGGAGAATGGTGAGGCGGGCCTCCAGCAATGGCCACAGGTAGGGGATATGCGGTGCGGCATACTCTCCAGGTACGCCGCTTTTCGGGGCCGGAGAATCATGCAACCGGCGCCGGTCCCGATTCCATGCGTGAAACTGGATTCTCCATAGGGAGAATCCAGCCCCTTGTATTGAGAGCAGAATTCTCCAGCCACTCCCCCCACTCCCCTCCCCCTCCCCATGGTGTATTTCCAGCGGCGAAGGCGGCCCATCATTGGCCGGTGTCTGGATCTTCCAGTCCCGCAGGTGGCTACAGGGCACTGCGTGGCCGGCATCCTCCACCACCTGGGAATGCCATGGGGGAGGGGTGTCACGTGAGAGTACCTTTAAAAAATGGGTGTTTTTTATAGAATAACTGTAGTGGGTGTACCTTTAAGACTTGGGTGTTTATTACTGCAGTGATGTCAGAGTGTGGGTGGAGCTGGGCTGTCTGTCAGCTTTTAGTTTCACTTTGAGAAAAGCTTGGGTGTGTCTGTGTTTTTTTGGTTTTGTTTCAGTGTTGGAGCTGCAGCCAGCCTCAGAATGTGTAATGTTGTTCTCTCTGCCATGTAAAGACTATCTCTTGATCATTTGGTGAATTCAGAGTTATAACCATTCTCAGTAGTGAATTTAAACCTGATGTGCTTCTGTTAAAAAGTTTTTTTTAAAGTCTTATGGATGTTAAAATTAAAGTAAGGATTACATAGTGTTATATTCCTTGGGGGTTGTATTTGAATTACTGGTTGCTAAGATGTTCACTGTATGTTTTAAAAAGGGTAACTTGAGTTCATAGAATAAACATTGTTTTACTTTAAAAAATACTTTTCCATTTCTGCTGTACCACACCTATACAGTGGGCCGTGTGCTCCCCATGCCACTATCTATTAAAAGTTGTGGCTCAGGTGAACTCCATGATACACTTTGGGGTTCTCTAAACCCTGGCCCATAACAGGGGGGTTGCCATCGACGGGACCGGAAGATCACGCTGGATTTGGATTTGTTTATTGTCACGTGTAAGCAGCTCAAACAGATCATTTAGTACATTAAAATGAAATAAAAAGAAAGTACATAATGGGGCAACACACGGTACACAATGTAAATACATAGACACCAGCCGGATAATCTTGGAAAATGTTTACACCATTTTTTCTCAGAGATTCCACAGCTCTTGCACCATCATGACATTGGAGCAGATGGAAGTTCACCTCTCTTGTATTCTGTGAGTTCAGGGTACCTAATTACAGGAGCATGAAGAAGGTGCACAATGAACATTCACCAGAATTGGCGACAAGAATTTGTTCTTTTAAAAAAATAATTTAGGGTACCCAATTCATTTTTTCCAATTAAGGGGCAATTTAGCGTGGCCAATTCACCTTCACCTACACTGCACACCTTTTGGGGGCGAAACCCACACAGACACAGGGAGACTGTGCAAACCCCACACGGACAGTGACCCAGAGCCTGGATCGAACCTGGGACCAGTGTGAATTGGCGCAAAGAATGAAAGATTGTAGCCAAAGACAAAATAAGGTGGCTTCTCGCACTGGGACAAAAAAATGGCACAGATGATCTAAAGCGGCTTTCAAAATTGTGAAAGGTTGAAGAGAGTAAGTAGCGAAAGAATGGTGTCAAAACCTTAAGATACGCTTGAAGAAAAAGATGGTGTTCGATTGATATTTTGACAGAAGTGGGCTAGTTAAATATAGGTATTGAGCAGTGAATATAACATCACTGGCAATGGAATTGAAGAAGTGTTTATACAAGGATTTGGGGGAAAGACATGTAGAATTATGACTGCCAACAGTGACACAATGAGAAGACTATTCCCTTTTTGCACTGTAAATTCTATGATTCTGAATTCCTTATTTCACACTCATGTAGTCTTAAGTATAAGTGAGTGAGAGTCAGAGTTAGAACATTATAATTTCTCCAATACGAATTGCTGTTTCTGTTATTTCAGTTTGTTCCATCATATTTTAATTTATATTGCTGACTGGAATAACTTGTCCCAAAACAAGTTGTCTTCGGATTATTATACAGCTTCTAGTGAATGTATTTTGCATTCGCTTCTATATAATGTATCTTAAATATTAATATTGTGACTCCACTTTGCTTGATATGGAAGAAGGGTGACTTGACCTGGCATGAGTGGGTTTGAGAACTGGCAGGGACTGAAATTGACACCATGTCAGAAAGCCGCTCCGGGGCAGCATGGTGGTGCGGTGCTTAGCACTGTTGCCTCGCGGTGCCGAGGACCCAGGTTCGATCCCGGCCCCGGGTCACTGTCCGGGTGGAGTTTTCTCATTCTCCTCGTAGGTCTCACCTCCACAGCCCAAAGATGTGCAGGGTAGCTGAATTGGCCACACTAAATTGCCCCTTAATTGGAAAAACAAAATTGGGTTCTCTAAATCTGGAAAAAAAAAGCCAACCCACCGACATTTTTTTTTGCAAAAGGTTTATTTATTTAAAGTCAACTTCTGCCAAGGGCCGAAATGAGGTAAGATTTGCAATCAATTATTTCAAATAAAATATAAAATATTTTGCGTTCAAGCGGGCGGCATTATGGCACGGTGGGTAGCACTGCTGCCTCACAGCGCCGTTGGACCCGGGTTCAAATCCGGCCTTGGGTGACTGAGTGGAGTTTGCACTTTCTCCCCTTGTCTGTGTGGATTTCCCCCCCACAGTGTAAAGATGTGCAGGCTAGGTGGATTGGTGATAATAAATTGCCCCTTAATGTCCAGGGATATGTAAGTTAGGTGGGGTTACAGGGATAGGGTAGGGGAGCGGGCCTAGGTAGGGTGTTCTTTCAGAGGGTCGGTGCAGACTGGATGGACCTCCTGCGCTGTAGGAATTCTATGGTTCTATTCTATGGGTTCAAAATTAGAGCTTGTTCAAAGAACAAAGAACAAAGAAACGTACAGCACAGGAACAGGCCCTTCGGCCCTCCAAGCCCGTGCCGACCATGCTGCCCGACTGAACTACAATCTTCTACACTTCCTGGGTCCGTATCCCTCTATTCCCATTTGTTGTGCATTGGAAGGTTCTGGGAACTTGTCCTTTGACCTGTTAATTCAGTTAGTTGTTTTGAGTTCTGCGGCTGCTGTAAGATCGCTCTGCAGGTAACAAGGAGTGAAGTTCCAGCGGCAAGGACAGCAGAGTTGATCACGTTTGTTCCACATTTTACCCAGGCATAAATGGTGAGAGGCATCTGGGTAACTCTGGTAACTCGGGCCAAGGATGACTTTGCAAGTCAATGGCCATAGATTGCCGCTGTGTGATTCTGATTGACAACATAGGTGCCCCATATTCCAACAATGGCTGAGAAAAAAAGATCTTTAAGTGGTGTTAAGATCATCGCTTGAGGTACGTAGGTAAATATATTGATTGTCCCTTTAAGGACAAAACAGCAGAGTAAGGGTCACTGCGCCCAGGTGACCAATCAGGACTTAAAGTGGGAAATCTGAGGGGAGGCCGTGTTCAGTGGTATTGTCACTGGACAAGTAATCCAGAGACCACGTGTGATGCCATAGGAATCCCGGTTCGAAGCCCGCCATGGGAGATGGTGAACTTTGAATTTAATAAAAATCTGGAATGAAAAACCTACTGATGACCATGAAACCATTGTCAATTGTCATAAGAACTCATCTCGTTCACTAATGCCCTTTAGGGAAGGAAATCTGCCGTCCTTACCTGGCCTGGCCTACATGTGACTCCAGGTTCACAGCAATGTGGACTCTCAAATGTCCTCAGGAATGGGCAATAAATGCAGCCCAGCCAGTGAAGCCCACATCCCATAAACAAATTTTTTAAAAGTCACCCGGGGGAGGAGTTCTCTAAAGCAAAGGCATTCCAGAACTAGCTGCAGACATGATCCTGCTCTTGTAGATCCTTGTAAATAAATCAGTTGTTGTTCATTAATGAAGTTTCTGGAAGTGTACTCTTACATCTGGTGACGAGGATAAATTATCCTGACACTTCCTCTGGCCCGACACCAGTGAGTATCCATTTTGATCGAGGCCTGAGGAAAAGAAACACAATATACTCTCCAGAATGGCTCTCATAGGGCATTAGACCCATTTTATTTTTAAATAATAATATTCTTTATTATTGTCACAAGTAGGCTTACATTAACACTGCAATGACGTCACTGTGAAAATCCCCTAGTTGCCACACTCTGGCTCCTGTTCGGGTACACTGAGGGAGAATTCAGAATATTCCAAACATACACAACATCAACAAAATACACAGTCCATCAAAGCATAGTAAACAGTTTGCACACTTTTTCCCTTTTAAGCCCTCTCCTCCCCCTCTGTGAAGAACTGCTCCTCAAATAAAGTCATGAACGACTCCACCGCACCTCAAAACCCTCTACTGACCCCCTCAATTCCAACTTAATCTTCTCTAGCTGGAGAAAGTTGTACAAGTCCCCCAGCCAGGCCGCCATCCCCGGCGTATCCGACCTCCAATTCAACAGGGTCCTTCACCAGGCAATCAGAGAGGCGAAGGCCACTATATTGGCCCCCTTTCCCCTCCAGCAGCTCCGGTTACTCCAAAACCCCAAAGATTGGCACCACAGAGTCCAGCCTGACCTCATCCCCCACTATCCTGTTTAACATCCCAAACACCGCTTCCCAAAAGCTCTTCAGCTTCGAATGGACCCATTTGACTCCTCCACGGAGGATGGACACAATACACGAGCATCTCAGGTATTATTTCTAAGCAAATTAAATGAGGGAGGAGGAGAAACTCAAAGCAATTCTCCTAAGCGTTTGTGGAACTCAAATCTGTAACTTTATTCACAGTTTTATAGCTCCAACCCGCCCAACTACAAATCATTTAATGAGCTCATGGATTTTGTGAAGGCTCAATTGCAATTTCAGCCATCAGTCATACTCCAGCGACTCAAATTTAATTTGACAATGGGAGCTCCAGGCAAATTGATAACGACTTACTTTGCTGAACAAAAACAATTATCAGTGTATTATGATTTTGGAGCCACCCTAAATGACATATTACGGGATAGGGTAGTTTGTGGCATGAACAATGGTGCTATTCAACACATATTGCTTGCAACGGTCAACATAAATTTTGAACGAGCAATGGGGATAGTGCTGGCCATGGAAAATGCTGAAAAAGATACACAAGAACTGCAGAGCACACAGGATGGTGATGTTTACCAGTTAGTGCAGGAACCTGTAGCCAGCCATGGTGCCAAAAATGTCGAAACGGCCGCAAAGCAGGAAACAATTTCAGCCATCAACAAAACACAAAGGTACAGATTGGCAATCAATCATTAATGCTTAAAGGGGAATATTACCAATGCGGAGGTAAGCACACTCCTGAATCATGCTGGTTTAAGGAGGCTGAGTGTTTTTATTGTCAGAAAAGAGGACATTTAATACAGCAGTGCAGAGCTAAGTCAAGATGTGGAGATGCCGGCGTTGGACTGGGGTGGGCACAGTAGGAAGTCTTACAACACCAGATTAAAGTCCAACAGGTTTGTTTCGAATTCACCTGAGGAAGGAGCTGCGCTCCGAAAGCTAATGATTCAAAACAAACCTGTTGCATTTTAGCCTGGTGTTGTAAGACTTCTTACTGAGCTAAGTCAAGATGAAATGAAAAATGAAATGAATATCGCTTATTGTCACAAGTAGGCTTCAAATGAAGTTACCGTCAAAACGTCACACATATGCAATTTGGAAGAGCCTGCCAATAGTGATTCTGGTATTTACTCTCTTTTTAACCTCACAACAGGCAAGTCAGACACTATTACTAGGACACTCCAAGTAAATGGGAAGCCTCTTAAGATGGAAGTGGATACAAGGGCATCAGTCGTTGTGATGGGTGAGCATATATTTCAGTACCCGAACAGGCGCCAGAATGTGGCGACTAGGGGCTTTTAAAGTAACTTCATTGCTGTGTTAATGTAAGCCTACTAATGACAATAAAGATTATTATCATTATTAGATACACTGCAATGTGGTTGACTCTGAAATGGCCTGGCAGGGTGGTTAAGGATGGGGAATGAAATGCCAGCCCTGCCAGCGGACTCTACATCCAATGGATTATTTTTAAATTGTAAAATTTACAGTCATTTGTCAAAAAACAAAGTTCACTAATTGTATGACACAATAATAATCAGAATTATAATATTTGCTGTAAAGGTGATGATGAAAAATAAAGAAAAATCCACTATGTGTAAAGAAACTTCAAGGTATGGGGAACATTTATTATGAAGGCGGCATAAATCTGGTTTTATGGGTCTTAGCTCTTGGGTCCTGTGGGACCTGTTCTGCTCTCCTTGGGGATATTGAAAATTTGGATCTCAGATGTACCTATGCTCCACCATTGAACAGGTAATTGAATACTAAAAAGTATTTCTTCATTGGTTAAGTAAATAACATTCAAATTTCATTTGAAATTTAACCAATGTTTCAGAGATCACCTTCCACAATTCTGTCTGTTTAGAATTAAGGGCCATTGATTTATGTGGACCAAAGAAGTTAAATTTAGTTATTATGTACAATTCCAGGATTTCTACGGGTGTTTTGAGATTCATTTCCGTCTGTTTTACTGTGAAAACAGCCAAGAGTGCGTTCAAATTAACTCAGGGCTTTAGTGGGATTCATTGATGCTATCAGATTGGGCAATTCTTTTAGGAACCCTCTATGTGGAAATCATAGCTTGGATTTTGTGTACAGCTAGAATTATATATCGAACAGTCATTGCCTGTAATAAATGTTCCTTCCTGGGTACGTGATGGAAGATGGGACTTTAATATGAAAGGTATCAGCACCGCATTGATTTCTGGCTCGGGTAATTGTTCAGATTGCAATGAGCTTTGTTTAATGGGAACAAAATGACTAATAATATAGTTATTAAGCTTTTAACCTACTATAAACTAAAGAGCTACCATTGTTTGAGTGAGGGATGTTTCCTTGTGAAGTTCAAAATAATTTTTATCTGAATGGATTGAATAGACATTTTAACTAATGACTGTCGTGGATTTTTTTTTTAAAACATGCTTTTCGTACAGCGGTGGTGCAGAGATATTGTCACTGGACTAGTAATCCACAGACCCAAGTAATGCCAGGTTCGAATCTCACCATGGCACATGGTGAAATTTGAATTCAATTGAATTAAAAGTCTAATGATGACCATGAAATCATTGTCGTAAAAACTGATCCGTTTCACTAATGTCCTTTAGCAAAGGAAATCTGCCACTCTGACCTGGTCTGGCTTACATGTGACTCTGGGCCCACAGCAATGTGATTGACTCTTAATTGCCCTGTGAAATTGCCTATAGCAAGTCACTCAATTCAAGGGCAATTTGGGATGGCCATCAAAGGCTGGCCCAACCAACGACACCCACATTTCCTGAACGAATTTTTTAAAAACTTCTAATGTGGAAGTAACTTCTAACAGTCCGATCTGATGTTATGGTGAGAATGCAGGTTGGACAGATACTTACTTCATGAGCAGATCTGTTATTTTTCATTTACAGCCTCTACACTATTAATGTCACACAGACCAAAAAGCCAGAATGATTTTATTCAGCCTCTGGAGAAAATGAACTGATTTCATCTGGAGTTGTCATTTTGACCCTACAACGGGCTCCCCCAGGGCTTAGAGATGGACGAGGTTCCAGATACCAATCCGGCTGGGGTCTGGATGTCAGATGACGCTGGGATCAATCTCAGCCTTCGTGTCCCCATGACAAAAGTGGATGCAAATCTATACGATTCAAATTCAACTCAGCCAAAGAGGAGGGAAAGGAATCAACTCCATTCAATTTCAATAGGCAATTCAAGAAGGTACTTGGAATTCCGAGGCTATGAAGGTGGTGCTGTTGCTCGTTTTAGCCTTAGTTTAATTGCTCTAGTTCTATCACCTTTGCACTTGAGTCACCAGGTATCTTTCTGATACCGCCACGTGGTTCAAGTCCGAGTAATGATCAATAATCCAACACACCGCTTAGTAAGAGTTAAATCAACGCACATTTATTATATACAGTAATCAATACTTCTACATTAATTCTACTTCTAAGCTACTTCCTACAACTAACAGGCCAATACTTAACTTTGGAAATGGCCCACCAGGTCAGGGAAACGAATGGCCTTTCGTATGGGTTCTGAGCCTGCGGGATTCAAAGCTGGTACAGGTCGATAGTCAGGAGTGCCTATCTCGTAGCGAGCGTTGGAGTAAGACTTACTATTTCTCGCAGCTGTTGCAGAGGGGCAGCTGAAGGGTCTCGAAGGGTGCGGAGAGGAGAAGAAGGGTCGATTTGAACTTGGCCCCTATTCTTATAGTCTCCAGGGGCTTCCCGCCTCTCGGGGCGGACCTTGTACCTGGTTCCAAGTGATTGGACTTGGTCGCAATCACTTGGTTCGATATTCTCCAATGCTGGAGCGATTCCTTCATCGAGGGGTGACCATTCACCTCTCTTTGTGTAAGCTCCTGCTGGCGCCGAAAAGTCTGGGTCGGCTTTGTGTTACTAATTTGTAGCATATTGTTCCCGGGATTGCTACTTACTATGCAGGTGGCTGGTGTGTTGTTGTGTTGATGTCTGCAGGTATCGATTCTGTCTGGCTTCCCCATACACTGTTTTACCTGCAGCTGTCTGTTTGAGTCCTGTTGGCTGATTTTCCCATCAGCCTCTTCCATTCGCCATTTTAAATCAGGGTTTGGCCATTCTAATCGGGACGGTCATCATCGAGTTCCTGGGGTGCTTGGGCCGTGACTGGTCGAGGATGACAGCGCTGAGCTGCGGGTAGCCGGCGTGGTCGGAGGTAGTGGGGTGGTCCCAAGGTGGCGGCCCCCGTCGGTCGCACGTGTCGGGCGGCGTTGAAGATGGCGGCCAAGATGGCGGCCCCCGTCGGTCGCTCGTGTCGGGCGGCGTTGAAGATGGTGGACAAGATGGCGGTCCCCATGAGTCGCACGTGTCGGGTAGGGTTAAAGATGGCGGCCTCCATGGATAGCACGGGGCTGATGACGCGTCTGAAGGGGGCGGTACCGGCAGGCACGCAGCCACGCTGGGGTCTGCGGGCCTGTAAGTCTGTAAGCCGGGCCTGCGATTTAGGAGCTTTGGATCTGGCCAGGCAGACTTTGGCAAAGTGTCCTTTCTTGCCATAGTCGCTACAGGTTGCGTTCCGAGCCAGGCAACGCTGCCTGAGGTGCTGGTTCTGGCCGCAGAAGTAGCAGGGCAGCACCCCGGGTTGGGCGGGCAGCCGCGCGGCACAGGCCTGGGACACCCTCTGGTCGGGTGTCCACGAGGGGATCGTGTGGTCAGAGGGGAAAACCTTGAGGCTCTGTAAAGCTACTTCTAAGGAGGTGGATAGTTTTACCGTCTCTTCTGGGTTGAGGGCGCCCTTTTCGAGCAGGGGCTGTCTTACATAGTTGGACCGGACTCCAGCCACATAGGTCTCCCGGATGGCGAGTTTCATATACAGCGAGGCCGTGACATCCTTGTAATTGCAGTTTTGAGCGAGTACCCTCAGGTCGCGTAGGTATTCCTCCAGCGATTCCCCGGGGCGTTGACGACGAGTGGTGAGGAGATGGCGCGCGAACATTTCATTCACCAGCCTCACATAATGTCTTTTCAGGATCGCGACTGCGGCTGTGTACGTGGTCGCTTCCTCGATCAGCGCGGAGATTCTGGGCTCACCCGGGCGTGGAGGAGACTCAGTTTCTGTTCCTCGGTAATGGCGGGCGAGGAGGAGGCGGCGAGGTATGCCTCAAAACAGCGGAGCCAGTGCGAAAAGATTCCTTTGGCTTCAGATGCCTGTGGGTCGAGTTCCAATCGATCAAGTTTGAGGACGGCTTCCATAGCGATATCTTAGCTGATTAAATTGATGCGACCATCAATTCACACGAGACGAAGAGTTGAAGTGAACAGTGGTTTTAATCAGCTAGATCTGTGCCTGCCTGTACTGAGTGCCGCCTACAGGCTGCAGATCTATATAACTCCCACGAGGGGGCAGAGCCATTGGTGGAGCCCACAAGGGCATCAACATAATACAATACAATGTAATGCAATACAATGGTGAATGGTAGCAGCAATACATTCACCACAGTGTTGTAGCTCCACTTTGGTGACACCTCATTTTTCGGTATTCCTGGTGTTGCTCTTGTCACACTCTTCTGCACTCTTCCTTGAACCAGGGTTGACCCACCAGCTTGATGGTAATGGTAGAGTGGGCGATATGTCAGGCCATGAGGTTTCAGACTGGGGTTGTGTATAATTCTACTGCTGCTGAAGGTCCACAGTGGCTCACCCAGTTGCTAGATCTGATTGAAATCTATCCCATTCAGCAGGGTGGTAGTGCCACACAACATGAAGGCAGGACTTTGTCTCCACAAGAACTGTGTAGTCCTCATACCAGTACTGTCATGGACAGATGTATCTGTGACAGGTAGATTGGTGACAATGAGGACAAGTAGACCTTCTTAGCGGTGCTACTGAGCCACCCTTGGTGATGGATATTGAAGTTTCTCACTTAGAGTACATTCTGAGTCCTTGCCATCCTCAATGCTTCCTTAAAGTGATGTTCGACATGGAGGCGTACTGATGGGCTGTAGGCGTTAATCAGCAGGATTTGACCCATATTTGACCTGATGCTAGTAGACTTCATTGAGTCCAAAGAAATGGCAAATTATCGTGCTCTGACTGAAAACTGACCTGTTTCTCTCCAGAACGGAACAGATCTTTTGACACTCGGGCCATATCCCCCCCCCCCCCCCCCCCCCCCCCCCCCCCCCCCCGGCGTTCATCAACATGCACCCCTCTCCCCCTCCTCCGTGCACATATGAGGATAAGCCTCCCTCCCCTAATGGAAGAGGTTTACCCCCTGGTAATGCCCACCTCAGTGCCCCCGGCACTGCCATCTGGAACTCCCAAGGTGCTGGGGGAAATGCCCTGCCTCAGCCCTCAAACCCGGGCCCAACCAGGCACCTCCGCACACCCGGCATTGTCACAACGACTGGTTTTCAATTTTGAAACCGGCGTGAAGTTACACCACCAGAGGGGGAGAATGCCACAGGACCAGGCGCTACGGCATTAAGTCGTCAAATTAAAATCCATGTGAATTTATGTAAATCAGGCCCATGCCCTTTCTGGGTGGGGGGGGGGGGGGGGGGGGGGGGGGGGATATGGCGGGGGGAGGGAGAGGTGTGGTGAGTGCTGTGTTGGGGAAGATCTCGCCGATGCAAATCCCATCATGGCCTTCTCACGAGATTTAGCGCTGCCTTAACAGCATTTGCACCCGCGGCTAATGGACCTGAAAAATTGCGCCAATGGCCTGGATTCCCAAGGCAACTGTATACAACCTCTAGCGTGTCTATCCTGCTGATGGAATTGGACATACCCAGGGAAAGCAATGCTAGTGCCTGGGACATTATTCCGTATGATACGATTCGGGGTGTTTGACTATGTCAGGCTGTTGTTTGACTAATCTGTTCTCCCAACTTTGGCACAAGTCCCCAGCGAGTGTCTGTTCAGAAGGGCCAGGTTAAAATCATCATCATCACTTCCGGTGGCGGCGGGCGGGAGGCAGCTGCACACTGGAGGGCACCGGCTCGGGAATAGGAATTTCGGAGTTTTAACGCCCGGTCCCGGGGGCTGTAGGAAGGCACAGGGAGGAGAAATGTCCAAGTTTGGGAGAAAAACGGCCGTGAAAAATGGGGGTTAACGGAAGTCCGCCGGGGAGTGAAAAAGTCAGCGCAGGAACTGTAAGGAAAGCGGAGGCTGGAGCACCAGGGGAGACCGCATCGCTCGCAGCAGAAGAAATGACCAAGGTGATTGCTGTGGAACTTGAAAAACAGTTCACAAAGCACATGGAAGCGATGAAGAAGGAGATGGGGGCGGTATTGAAAGTGCTGGTGGAGGAGGCGATTGCCCCGGTGAGGGCGGCGGTATCAAGCGCAGTGGCGGAGGTGCGGGAGCAAGGTGAGACACTGAAGGAAGTGGAAGAGGCACTATCGCAGCACAGTGATCAACTCACCTCGATGGGGAAGGAGTTGCGGAGGGTGATAGAGACCAACAAGGATCGGCGAGCCAAAATGGAAGACCTGGAAAACAGATCCAGGTGACAGAATCTGAGGATTGTGGGTCTGCCCAAAGGGGTGGAAGGCCGGAGGCCGACGGAGTATTTTGCCATGATGTTGGCGAAGCTATTGGGGGAGGAGGACAATCCCTCCCGATATGAACTGGATCGGGCTCATCGGTCGTGGAGGCCTATACCAAAGGCGAGTGAGCTCCCAAGGGTAGTAACTCTGTGTTTCCGTAGGTACAGCGTGAAGGAGAAAGTCCTGTGCTGGGCAAAGCAGAAGCGGGAGATTCAGTGGGCTGGAGCTGGTATACGCATATACCAGGACTTTACGGTGGAGCTGGCGAGGAGGCGGGCTGCCTTCAATCGGGTGAAGAAGGCACAGTACATCAACAAGGTGCAGTGCGGCATAGTATATCCAGCTAAGTTGAGGGTGACCTACAAATCCAAGGACTTTTATTTTGGGACGGCGGAAGCAGCGGAGGAGTTTGCGAAGGCAGAAGGACTGTGGCAGAATTGAGAATTTGTCATGTACTGATGTAGTCTCATGTAACTTTATTTTTTCACTGTGTGTTGGTGTGTGTCCTAAATGAGTCGACGCTGTATATATTTGGACAAGGGAAGAGTTGGGACTTTCATTTGCAATGATGGTTCTTTGGGGCTTGGGTGTGTATGCGGGGGTTGTGTGCTAAAGGGCATTTCTTGGTTTTCCTGGGACTGGGCAAGGGGGAAGGAGACCCGGGCGGGGCCTTCCCGCTGGCCGGTTTAAGCCGGCCAGTGAATGGGAGTGAGGTGGGGGGAACGGGTGCGGCCATCGGAGCCTGGCAGAACAGGTTTCGGTGAGTCTAGCCGGGGTGAAAAGTTGGGGGAAGGAACCGAGGTTGGGGGGAGGAGTTTATAAGAGGAAGTAGAGGGGGGAAGTCTGGGAGGGGGTGGGGGGGGTGTCTACAATTCATGGGTGTCATTCACGGTACTCCTTCGGGGATTGGGTGGCATTGAATATTAGGGGGGGGGTTGGGGGGGTGGACTGTATATGTCAATGGTGACCATCGGCAATTCCTGATTCCTTTTTCTTTTTTCCTTTTTTTTCCTCCTTGGGAGGGTTTGTTTTACTTAATGCTTATATTGTCAGGTGGGCCGACGTTTGGGGCTTGGTGGGAGGATGGGATCGTTGTTGTTGATAAGGGGATTGACATTGTATTTGTTACCGTTTACTGCTTGTTGGTGGGGTGTAAATTCTGAAGAAAATGTGAAAATGAAGAATAAAAATACTTATTTTTTTAAAAAATCATTACCTGTGGGATCTGCCAAGTGGGAAGGTTTAACAATCGCCTTTTTGTAATTCCAATGGAGTGTCTGTGAAAACCAGTTAAAGTTTGTTGAGTTCAGGATTTTGTAACAACCTAATATTACTCTCGATAATATTCGGGCAAAAGCGCTGGATCTGATCTTATCAAATTTCTCTCCATGCATTCGATGGAAACGGGAACCCATTTAAATCTGAGCGGTTAATGCCTCAATTAAAATAACGGAGGGGGATCTTTTTTAAGCGTGTGATGTTTCTTGACTACTGTTGGTGCTAATTTCTACCTCAGTACAGTTTTGCGCTCCGTGAATCTGAAATGAACTTCAATTATATCTTTACCCGAACCATATGTGACAGGTTCTTCTCGTTAATGTCCTCCTGAAAATCCAAATGTTGTGGAATCCAAACATTAATCTTTATTATTATCACAAGTAGGCTTACATTAGCACTGCAGTGAAGTTACTGTGAAAAGCCCCTCGTCGCAACATTCCGCCGCCTGTTTGGGTACACGGAGGGAGAATTCAGAATGTCCAAATTACCTAACAGCACGTCTTTCGGGACTAGTGGGAGGAAACCGGAGCACCCGGAGGAAACCCACGCAGACACGGGGGAGAACCTGCAGACTCCGCACAGACAGTGACCCAAGCCGGGAATCGAACCTGGGACCCTGGAGCTGTGAAGCAACAGTGCTAACCCACTGTGCTGCCGTGCTGCCCCAATTGGTCGGAGATTCATTTGTGTGCCCATCAATGAAGGTCAAAATTGAATGCAGCTCGGATTGAGATGACTAAGTTAATTTTTCCTGCGCTTGCAGAAGACCTACTGGAAATTAGTTTGGGGCTGGGTCACACCGTTTGCAGAGGGCTCGGGTTCATAGCGGAAAACTAGCCATAAATTGGCACTAATTTGACAAACTTGCTCACAGAGGCCATATAGAGAACTGGTGTGGAAAATGGAAAAATTGATACTGATGTAATAACTGGTTCTTTTTGATTCCGGGATTAAGGTAAGGTGACAGGATAGAATAGAGGAAGCTTTAATCTACATCTGGCAAATGTTTTACCTCGGCCAGGAATGCTTGCTGCTGATTATTTGCCAAGAAGTGGGAAAATCCTTTTCCCCTAGCAGAGCAATCCATCATGATTAGTGTGAAAATTCAATTTGTGTGGGCGTCATATTCAGCTGGAGTGCCTTCTGTGATCCAATCACCTGCTGCTGCTTACCCACCATGCCTCATGCCTATGTGTCGCAGACACTCATTGAGCTGAATTTCAACATGGCTCTATTTGTTTAGTAGAGACGTAGAAGAAACAGGGAAAAAAAGCTATCTTGGCCCACACACGGATACAGAATTCTAGAACTGAGGGGAGTTAGATTGCAGTGTGACATCAAGACAACTTTCAACCAATTGTGGCACCAAAGAGCCCCTTTGAAAGAGCAGTCAGGGCAGATAAGGGAGAAACTTTGCATTGGTTGAAGTTACAAGTTACAGAGGGACATAGATAAGCTGCAGCGCTGGGCGGCATGTTGGCGCAGTGGTTAGTGATGTGTTATGTACTCTGGGATAACACAGGCTGCAACTGGATGCAGCTTTAACCAAAAGATACTCCAGACCTTGAAGTTAGTTCAATCTGATTTATTGAACCAGTAGCACAGTTAGCACAGTTCTCTATGAGTTCGACTCTCTGCTAACCTAAGTGTCGTTACTCTGTCTGACTGAACCAGACTAGCTCTTAGCCACGTGCTGGAGGTGTGATACTATACATACACCCTGACTCTCTCTGTAGATGTTCATCAGTGGAAAGAGGCGGAGTCTGAGCGCCCCGTGCCTTTTATAGTGATTTACCACCCCTGAGTGTCCTGCCTGCTCATTGGTCATATCCTGTTCTCTGTGTTCATTAGCTGCCTGTCTGTATATCATTATCTGCATGTCTGCATATCATGACAGTTAGCTCTGCTGCCTCACGGCGCTGAGGACCCGGGTTCGATCCCGGCCCCGGGTCACTGTCCATGTGGAGTTTACACATTCTCCACATGTCTGTGTGAGTTTCACCCTCACAACCCAAAAAAATATGAATTGGCACGCTAAATTGCCCCTTAATTGGAAAAAAATAATTGGGTATTCAAAATTTCTATTAAAAAAAGTAAGCTGTACCTAGCACAAAATAAGATGATTGTGGTTGTGGGAGGCCAGTGATCTCAGTTCCAGGATATTTCATCAATGACCTTCCCTCCATCATAACGTTAGAAATGGGGTTGTTCACATGAGGCTCGATATTTAGCCTGATCAGTGGCAGGAAACATTCAAACCACATAAGTGCCAGGAAATGACCATTTACAAGAAGAGAGAGTCTGCATCCCCTCGGTGATCATTGCCAAACCTCCCAACACCAACATCATAGAACATCGAACATAGAACATTACAGCGCAGTACAGGCCCTTCGACCCTGAACGTTGCGCCGACCTGTGAAACCACTCTAAAGCCCATCTACACTATTCCCTTATCGTCCATATGTCTATCCAATGACCATTTGAATGCCCTTAGTGTTGGCGAGTCCACTACTGTTGCAGGCAGAGCATTCCACGCCCTTACTACTCTCTGAGTAAAGAACCTACCTCTGACATCTGTCTTATATCTATCTACCCTCAATTTAAAGCTATGTCCCCTCGTGCTAAAGATCACCATCCGAAGAAAAAGGCTCTCACTGTCCACCCTATCCAATCCTCTGATCATCTTGTATGCCTCAATTAAGTCACCTCTTAACCTTCTTCTCTCTAACGAAAACAGCCTTAAGTCCCTCAGCCTTTCCTCATAAGACCTTCCCTCCATACCAGGCAACATTCAAGTAAATCTCTTCTGCACCCTTTCCAATGCTTCCACATCCTTCCTATAATGCGGCGACCAGAATTGCACGCAATACTCCAAATGCGGCCGCACCAGAGTTTTGTACAGCTGCAACATGACCTCATGGCTCCGAAACTTAATCCCTCTACCAATAATAGCTAACACACCGTTCGCCTTCTTAACAACCCTCTCAACCAGGCTGGCAACTTTCAGGGATCTATGTGCATGGACACCGAGATCTCTCTGCTCATCCACACTGCCAAGAACCTTACCATTAGCCCAGTACTCTGTCTTCCTGTTATTCCTTCTAAAATGAATCACCTCACACTTTTCTGCATTAAACTGCATTTGCCACTTCTCAGCCCAGCGCTGCAGCTTATCTATGTCCCTCTGTAACTTGTAACATCCATCCGCACTGTCCACAACTCCACCGACTTTAGTGTCATCTGCAAATTTACTCACCCATCCTTCTACGCCCTCCTCCAGGTCATTTAAAAAAATGACAAACAGCAGTGGCCCAACAGATCCTTGTGGTACACCACTAGTAACTGGACTCCAGTCTGAACACGTCCCATCAACCACCAACTTTTGTCTTCTTCCAGCTAGCTAATTTCTGATCCAAACTGATAAATCTCCCTGAATCCCATGCCTCCATATTTTCTGCAGTAGCCTACCATGGGGAACCTTATCAAACGCTTTACTGAAATCCATATACACCACATCAACTGCTTTACCCTCATCCACCTGTTTGGTCACCTTCTCAAAGAACTCAATAAGGTTTGTGAGGCACGACCTACCCTTCACAAAACCGTGTTGACTATCTCTAATCAAATTATTCCTTTCCAGATGATTATACAGCCTATCTCTTATAAACCTTTCCAAGATTTTGCCCACAGCAGAAGTAAGGCTCACTGGTCTATAGTTACCGGAGTTGTCTCTACTCCCCTTCTTGAACAAGGGGACAACATTTGCTATCCTCCAGTCTTCTGGCGCTATTCCTGTAGACAAAGATGACTTAAAGATCAAAGCCGAAGGCTCAGCAATTTCCTCCCTAGCTTCCCAGAGAATCCTAGGATAAATCCCATCCGGCCCAGGGAACTTATCTATTTTCACACTTTCCAGAATTGCACTGGCATGAGAAGGGCTTGCCCTTCTAGTCTAGTAGCCTGAATCGCAGTTTTCTCCTCAACAACATTGTCTTTTTCCTGTGTGAATACTGACGAAAAATATTTGTTTAGCACCTCTCCTATCTCCTCGGACTCCAAGCACAACTTCCCACTACTGTCCTTGACTGGCCCTATTCTTACCCTAGTCATTCGTTTATTCCTGACATATCTATAGAAAGCTTTAGGGTTATCCTTGATCCTACCTGCCAAAGACTTCTCATGTCCCCTCCTGGCTCTTCTTAGCTCTTTCTTTAGGTCCTTCCTAGCTAACTTGTAACTCTCGAGCGCCCTAACTGAACCTTCATGTCTCATCTTTACATAAGCCTCCTTCTTCCTCTTGACAAGTGTTTCGACTGCCTTAGTAAACCACGGTTCCCTTGCTCGACCACTTCCTCCCTGCCTGACAGGTACATACTTATCAAGGACACGCAGTAGCTGTTCCTTGAACAAGCTCCACATTTCCATTGTGCCCATCCCCTGCAGTTTTCCTCTCCATCCGATGCATCCTAAGTCTTGCCTCATCGCATCATAATTGCCTTCCCCCCAGATATAACTCTTGCCCTGCGGTGTATACCTATCCCTTTCCATCATTAAAGTAAACGTAATCGAATTGTGGTCACTATCACCAAAGTGCTCACCTACCTCCAAATCTAACACCTGTCCTGGTTCATTACCCAGTACCAAATCCAATATGGCCTCGCCTCTCATTGGCCTATCTACATACTGCGTCAGGAAACCCTCCTGCACACATTGGACAAAAACGGACCCATCTAAAGTACTCAAACTATAGCAATGGGGTTGCCATTGGTGAGAAACCTCTCTGGACTAGCCACATCATCCTAACTTGGGGCATATATCGCCATTCCTTCACTATCCCTGGGTTAAAGTCCCGGAACTTTCTGTTCAACAACAGAAGTTCAGAGCAACTCACTTTCCTTCTCCACAGATGCTGCCAGACCCGCTAATTATTTCCAGTATGATCTGTTTTCATTACAATGAGGGAGCACCTTCACTTTATGGCCTGCACTGGCATGAGAAGAAGGCTTACCACCACATTTTCAAGGGCAAATGGGAATGGTCAATAAATGCTGTCTTTGTCGACATAGATCGGAGTATTTCCGACTATATAGGGGAACAAGACAGGGATGCCCGCTGTCTCCATTGTTGTTCGCGTTGGCAATTGAACCTCTGGCCATGGCGTTGAGAGACTCCAGGAAATGGAGAGGGGTGATTAGAGGGGGAGAAGAACACCGAGTCTCGTTATATGCGGATGACCTATTGTTATACGTGTCGGACCCAGCGGGGGGAATGATAGAGGTTATGCGAATTTTGAGGGGGTTCGGGGATTTCTCGGGGTATAGGCTAAACATGGGGAAGAGTGAATTATTTGTGATACATCCAGGGGACCAGAGTAGAGAGATAGAAGGCTTGCCTCTAAGGAAAGTGGAAAGAAACTTCCGATACCTGGGGATTCAGATCGCTAGGAGCTGGGGAACCTTGCACAGACTTAATCTGACACGGTTGGTAGAACAAATGGAGGAGGACTTCAAGAGGTGGGACATGCAGCCTCTATCGCTGGCGGGCAGGGTGCAAGCAATTAAGATGATGGTCCTCCCGAGGTTCTTATTTGTATTTCAATGTCTCCCTATACTAATCACTAAGACCTTTTTTAATAAAATAGACAGGAGCATCACGAGCTTCGTGTGGGCAGGGAAAGTTCCGAGAGTAAGGAGGGGGTTCCTTCAGCGTAGTAGGGACAGAGGAGGATTGGCACTACCGAACGTGGGCGATTACTATTGGGCCGCCAATGTGGCAATGATACGTAAATGGATGATGGAGGGTGAGGGAGCGGCGTGGGAAAGACTGGAGAGAAAGTCCTGTAAAGGGACGAGTTTAGAGGCGCTGGTGACGGCGCCGCTACCGATCTCACCTAAAAAGTTTACCACGAACCCGGTGGTGGCGGCAACATTGAATATCTGGGGACAGTGGAGGCGACAGAGAGGGGTGCGGGGAGCCCTGGTGGGGTCCCCAATCAGGAACAACCATAGGTTCGCCCCAGGAAGAATGGATGGAGGATTTCAGAGCTGGTTCCAGTTGGGAATTAGGAGGGTGGGAGATTTATTTATAGATGGGACTTTTGCGAGCTTGGGAGCATTGGAGGAAAAGTATAAGTTGCCCCGGGGAAATTTCTTGAGATATATGCAGGTGAGGGCATTTACTAGACAACAGGTGAGGGAATTTCCATTGCTCCCGACACAGGGGATACAGGACAGGGTGCTTTCAGGGGTGTGGGTCGGAGAGGGCAAGGTGTCAGAGATTTACCGAGAGATGAGGGAAGAGGGGGAGGAGTCGGTGGGCGAACTAAAAGGAAAGTGGGAAGAAGAACTAGGGGAGGAGATAGAGGAGGGTATGTGGGCTGATGCCCTAAGCAGGGTAAATTCCTCTTCCTCATGCGCCAGGCTTAGCCTGATTCAATTTAAGGTGCTACATAGAGCACACATAACGGGAGCAAGATTGAGCAGGTTCTTTGGAGTGGAGGACAAATGTGGGAGGTGTGGCGGGAGCCCGGCAAACCACGCACATATGTTTTGGGCATGCCCGGCACTGGAAGGGTATTGGAAGGGAGTGACGGGAGTGATTTCGCGGGTGGTGAAGGCCCGGGTCAAACCAGGCTGGGGGTTAGCTCTATTTGGAGTTGCGGAAGAGCCGGGAGTGCAGGAGGCGAAAGAGGCCGACGTTGTGGCCTTTGCGTCCCTAGTAGCCCGGCGCAGGATCCTACTCATGTGGAAGGAGGCGAAACCCCCCGGACTGGAGGCCTGGGTAAATGATATGGCGGGGTTCATTAAACTGGAGCAGATAAAGTTTGCCCTGAGAGGATCGGCTCAAGGGTTCACCAGGCGGTGGCAGCCATTTCTCGACTACCTAGGGGAACGTTAGAGGGAAGACAGATGACCAGCAGCAGCAACCCAGGGGGGGGGAGGGGGGGGGGGGGGGTTTAGTTTAGGTCAAAGATAAAGGGGTTTTGTTACTTGTGTATTGTTTAAAATTTCTGTATTGTTATTGTTGCGTTTGCTTTGTAAGAGGGGAAAAATTGTTGTTTGGGAAAAAATTTTCAATAAAACATTTATTAAAAAAAAATAAATAAATGCTGTCTTTGCTAGAGGAGTCTAAATCCCGAGAATGAATAAATAAACAAAAATACTAGGCAGACATCTAAATTACTGCTTCAATACGTCAATAACGTGCTCAGTAATGGTCCTTTTCATTGCATGGTCCTTCTTGTATCTGCATTGTGCCTTTGACCTGCTTTATCGGAAAACGGACATATAGAGTCATCTCCTCCAGTCAGCTACCTAACGGGTTCTGCTCACTTTCAAATAATTGATAGAAAATTGAGGCATTGTGCAAGGTACCTGGGAAATGATTATTAACCTGTTTTTAAATTCCTGGGTTGTGAGGATTGTTGACTAGGACAGCACTTGATGCCTATCCCTAACTTCCCTTAAGATCGTGGCGATTATGGGCCAGGGTTTAGAGAACACTAAATTATATCATGACCCACAACTTTAAATAGATTTTGGTTATGGGGAGCACAAGGGCCCACTCTACAGTGATGCAACAGAGATCTAAAGTATTTTGTAAACAAAAACAATGCTTATTCTATAAATCCAGTTAACATTTTATAAACACACAGTAAACATCTTATCAACTACCAACATTGATACTCCACCCAAAGATACAATACTCTATAGGTAACCCTTAGTAACTTTCCGAAAACATCCATAAGTCAATGACTCTTTTTAACAAAGACAGTAGGTTTGCATTCCTTACAGAAACAGGTATTACTTTGAAATCATCAAGTGATCTGGAGACATTCTTTAGCATGCAGGGAGAAAGACCAAAATACACCTCCTTGGTTTGCATGCAGCTTTCCAACTGAAAACAAAATTAAAACTCAGCTTCCAGCTCAAAACGAAAGTAAAAAGCAGGGCCAGAGCCTAGCTCCGCCCACACACTGACATCACTGCAGCCACTTGAGAAGACAAACATTTCTTAAAGTGACATTCCCATGACAATACAGTCTGGGTTGTCACTAACCACTTGCTGGACTATAATAACAATAATTGTCACAAGTAGGCTTCAATGAAGTTACTGTCAATGAAAAGCCCCTAGTCGTCACATTCCGGCGTCTGTTCGGGGAGGCCGGTATGGGAATTGAACCCGCGCTGCTGCCTTGTTCTGCTTCACAACCCCACTGTGCTAGACCAACCCCTAGGACTAGGACCCCTTTCCATTGGTATCGACTAGTTATGGCTTGAACAAACTAATCAATCGCTCTTTGTACTTTTGAAGAGCCAATACTTCATCTTGCTGCCAAGTGTAAGATTTACAATCATTTTGAATAGAGCATGTTTACAAAAACACAAAAAATACCAACAGGGAAAGACCCTCAATGTCAACACCTTATGTATCACAATATACACTCCCCACCCCATGGGCTGGATTTAATTTAGCCTGTCCTGGTGATAAACATGCCAGCTGGCCCCACTTAATCCCAGGAGAGGCCCTGCATCAGTCTCCCAGCAGTGGCAAAACCGCCTCTGATTGCGTGAGAGGGTGAAAGGTGCAGGCTGTTGTGATGGAATGTCAATTAGGCTCATTAATGAGCCAATCGATACTCATTATCTCTTTTTAAAAAAAATATATTTATTAAGAATTTTTCAACAAAAACAAAACAAATTTCAACCTTACAAACAAACCCCCCCCCCGCCCGTAACAAAAAAAAAAGAAAGCTCGCATAGCAAGACATGAACATGGCAAATTGATATATTACAGAGCTTTGTACATTGGATTACTCCTGTACATGTCAGTTGTCTGGGTCATTCATGTGTTTTCTTGCTCAAATGCCCCCCCCCCAAAAAAACCTTCCCCCTCCCTCCCTCCTCCCCCCCTCCTCCTCCCCTGGGCTGCTGCTGCTGCTGTCCGACCTTCATCTAATGCTCCGCGAGATAGTCTAGGAACGGTTGCCACCGCCTGTAGAACCCCTGCGCAGACCCTCTCAAGGCAAACTTTATCCTCTCCAACTTGATAAACCCTGCCATATCATTTATCCAGGCTTCCACGTTGGGGGGCTTCGCCTCTTTCCACATTAACAAGATCCTTCGCCGAGCTACTAGGGACGCAAAGGCCAGAATGCCGGCCTCTTTCGCCTCCTGCACTCCCGGCTCGTCCGCTACTCCAAATAGTGCTAGCCCCCAGCTTGGCTTGACCCGGACTTTCACCACCTTGGATATGGTTCTCGCAACTCCCCTCCAGAACCCCTCCAGTGCCGGGCATGACCAAAACATATGGACATGGTTCGCCGGGCTTCCTGAGCACCTCCCACATCTGTCGTCCACCCCAAAGAACCTGCTCAGCCTCGTTCCCGTCATATGCGCTCTGTGAACAACCTTAAATTGTATCAGGCTAAGCCTGGCACACGAGGAAGAGAAATTAACCCTACTTAGGGCTTCAGCCCACAGACCCTCCTCAATCTCCTCCCCCAGCTCCTCTTCCCATTTACCCTTCAGCTCCTCCACCAAAGCCTCCCCCTCTTCTTTCATCTCCTGGTGTATTGCCGACACCTTGCCCTCTCCGACCCATACCCCCGAGATCACCCTGTCTTGAATCTCCTGTGCCGGGAGCAATGGGAATTCCCTCACCTGTCACCTCACACACGCCCTCACTTGCATGTACCTGAAAGCATTTCCCGGGGGTAGCCCAAACTTCTCCTCCAGAGCCCCTAGGCTTGCAAATGTCCCATCAATGAACAGGTCCCCCATTCTTCTAATCCCTGCCCGATGCCAGCTCTGAAACCCCCCCGTCCATCCTCCCTGGGACAAACCGATGGTTACCCCTGATCGGGGACCACACCGAGGCATTGGCGCCAGCATCTCTTTTTTCAGCTCCTCAAAACAGCGCTTAATAACCTCTGGCAGCTCCGGCCCACATTCCTCTTTGTCTCCGGCCGCCGCCATCTTGTTTTTTTTCCCTCGCTTCCCTCGCTGCTCCAAAGCCGTTTTTTTTTGCCGATTCACTTCTTGTCCGGTCCATGTACTTTGAAGGGAGATCTTGCTCTCACCTTCCCACACGGGATGTCTTCAAAAAATTTCTGTTGGGGCTCCTCTGGAGAGCCCAAAAGTCCGTAATCGCAGGAGCTGCTGAAACGTGCGGCTTAGCTCCGCATCGCCGCAACCGGAAGTCGATACTCATTATCTCTGAGCTCCTGACAATTTAGTGGTGGCTCGAGGATTAAATGGGGGGGCCACATGGCTTTCCCACACCTCGGACAATTGCCCAGCAGAACCCTATCGGGTCTGCCAGCTTCCTGGGGGTTGGGTGGGTATGGGACATCCCATTGTCAGGCACTCATGTGCCCTTGCCTCTGAAGCCACCCCCCTCCACCCCATGACATGAATGATGCAATCGCCATCCCGCCTTAACTCACGTTTGGTCCCACACTGATCCTGGACCTCTGGTGGGTACATTGCCACCAGCTGGTGGCAACAAGAAGCTGCTGGCCTCTGATGGGCTGGCAGATCCCAGCAAGCAGGCCATAGGCTGCCAGGGACCTCACTCGCAGCGAGGTCTGACGGTGGCCACCTGCACTTGATTCCATCAGGCCTCCCCCATTAAATTGACGGGGGTCCCCACCTGTTTTCCAACTGGTGGGTGAGACCCCTGCCGGCCTGACAGAATCCCGCTACCATGTAGTCTTCTGGGAGAGGCAACATAATAATCTAGACCTATTCGTGTGTGTGTGTGTGGGGTGGGGGGGGGGGTGCAGGAGGGACGGGGGGGTCCAGTAAATGACTCTCCAACCAATCTAGAACACCCTGGGCTAGTTCACAGTCAACTCCAGCCCCACCTGATCCAGTCGCAACATAGGTAAAATTTTATTTTATGTTAAATGCCTGAGGACCTTGGCTGAGCCCAAAAAACTACAGTCACCTGGTTTGTAACTCCAACAAAAGTAACCTTTTATTCTGTACTGTCATATAATTACCCGAAAGGGCAGCACGGTGGCGCAGTGGGTTAGCACTGTGGCCTCACGGCGCCGAGGTCCCAGGTTCGATCCCGGCGCTGGGTCACTGTCCGTGTGGAGTTTGCACATTCTCCCCGTGTTTGTGTGGGTTTCACCCCACAACCTAAAAGATGTGCAGGGTAGGTGCCACGCTAAATTGCCCCTTCAATATGTCAATACTTATTTTGTATCAATATTCTGATACTTCTTCCTTCTAGGTTTGAGATGATTTTCTCTGGCAAGGTTGTCTATTTTCTCTGCCGACTCCGCATCATTTCAGGTTTACAACAAAATATGTGCCAGGCACTCTCTAGTTTTAGAACAATAAAGAAGAGGCTGGTTTAGCACACTGGGCTAAAGAGCTGGCTTTGAAAGCAGACTAAGGCAGGCCAGCAGCACGGTTCAATTCCCGTGCCAGCCTCCCCGAACAGGTGCCGCAATGTGGCGACTCGGGGCTTTTCACAGTAACATCATTTGAAGCCTACTTGTGACAATAAGCGATTTTCATTTCATTTCATTTCAAGTTCTTTCAGCAAGAGAGAGAGACTGTTCCTTCTCCTTCCAAGGCCTAAACGCTTCTGCCAGGTCCTCTCCGGAAGCATCACGCTGGAACAAATCACTGACTGCTGTCTGGCAGAACACTCTCACTGGCCAACCCAGCGTTTGCCAGTTAACCAATCAAACCGACTCCTCCAAAACCAGTTCTACGATTCACCCAGTGCTGACGAGTCTGGCCTCTCCCCTCCAAAATACAAAACCTGTGAGCACAATCTCCTGACAAGCAGGCTCCTTCAGCTTGGGTCTTCTGCTTAAAGGCACATTCCGATTATGGGTCCACGGACAAAAAATAATAAAAGAAAAGAAATGGGAACAAAGGAAATAAACAGGAAGGACTCTTACAACCGTCAATATTATTTGAGGAGGTCACACTGGCCCTGAATTCCCATGGTACCTACCTTTTGTAAGTGATGGAAGCCACAACCAGAAACAGATCCAGTTCATGACTGAGGGAATTCTTCAGTTGGCATTGTCAGCTCCTGTTCTAGAGATCTAATATTCTCTGTCAAGAGAACCACCTTCTGATATCTAACCTATATCGGGCCTGACACAACTTAGAATTGCCACTCCTGGTTCTCCTTAACCTATTGAATTGAGATAACACTGGAACATCATTTTGTTTCCATCATCTTGGAAGCCTTATTCATCCCTAAGTCTACCCTTCTCTATAGTGGAGAGTACCAACTATTTTAATCTGTAGTCATGTCTAACATGCTTTACTTTACTGTCATGATATTCATATAAACATATCATGGTGCAATCACTCACACACACTGATGGACAGATCAACGGACCAATCAACACACAAGCAACATCACAGCCAATCACCAGTGAGAGCACACGCACTATAAAACAGGGAACACCACAGTTCCTGCTCATTCTACCAGGAGATAGCTCAGAGCACAGAGCTCACAGCGTGCCACTCAGACATACACCATGTGCTGAGTGCCTCTCTAAGATAGTGTTAGGGCTGGGTCCACAGGTTAACTGGTAAAGTACGAACCGCAGCCAGAAGTTTACAGTTGTTGTTATCCAGAATAATAAAACAGAGTTGTAACATCTACAACCGTGTTGGTTCATTTTTATATCGGAACACCCAACACAACAGTGGGGATTGATCTTGAGATTGTCCTCTGCACCCTTTCGAAAGTTTCAAAATTTCCCACTATTTGAGAAGACAAAGTCTGAATACCTCTGGGAATGGTCAGGGAAGCAGGGGGGAGGCGCCGTAAAATAATAATAATAAACTTTATTGCCACAAGTAGGCTTACATTAACACTGCAATGAAGTTACTGTGAAAAGCCCAGGGAAGGTAGAGGGTGCTTCCCCTGCCTAGAGGCCAATCAAGTGTCTCTTCCCACTATTGCTGGCATTTTACCACTGGCAGGATGGCCTTTCACTATGTGGGGTGCCCTGATGTGGCTCTGGGAAGAGGGGGGAGGGGGGGGGGGCTCCTCTTTGGCCCATAGAGTGAAGCACCAGTGGCAATGGCCAGACCTGTGATGAACACCTGGCCCCCTCTGCTCTCACTAACTACCCCCAGCCAGCTCTTCGCTGGGACATGCTTGCCTGGATGCTGAGTCCCTAGACACCATTAGGAATTGGGCGGTCCCGCCGATGCCAGTGGACCTTTGAATGGCTCATTGCGACAGGACCTTAAAGTTCCACCACACTTATCTCGTTGGGAGGGCAGTGAGTTTTTATGCCATCCGTTGCTTCCAGGTGCAGTGCCAGCAGTGCTCACCACTCCCTGGCCTTGATGCGACTGAAGATCTGCCAGCCCACTGATTGGCCAGCAGCTCAATGGAGTGCTTCCACAACTCTTAAAGGGACGGCAGCCCTGACAGAAACTAATCAGTAGCCAGAAAAATGCAAACAGGAGTCCAACAAATAGCTGGGTCAGGTCGACCCCGGTATTCAAATTTGTTGCCAGTGTCCCACCAATCTAGGGGCTGGTTTAGCACACTGGGCTAAATCGCTGGCTTTGAAAGCAGACCAAGGTAGGCCAGCAGCACGGTTCAATTCCCGTACCAGCCTCCCCGAACAGGCGCTGGAATGTGGTGACTCGGGGCTTTTCACAGTAACTTCATTTGAAGCCTGCTTGTGACAGTAAGCGATTTTCATTTCATTTCATCTGATAAAATTGTGCATAGTATTCCGAATGAGACCTGTTCAAGTTCTTCTACAGAGGGCAGCTCGGTGGCGCAATGGTTAGCATCGCTGCCTCACGGCGCCGAGGTCCAAGGTTCGATCCCGGCTCTGGGTCACTGTCCGTGTGGAGTTTGCACAGTCTCCCCGTGTTTGCGTGGGTTTCGCCCCCACATCCCAAAGTTCTGCAGGGTAGTAGGTGGATTGGCCATTTTAAAATGCCCCTTAATTGGAAAAAATTAATTGGGTACTCTAAATTTATTTTTTAAAAAGTTCTGCAGGAACAAAATAATGTGCTCGATTTCCAATAATTACACTCCAACTTGCTATTGCCTCATGACAATAATTACACTCCAACTTGCTATTGCCTCATGACATTGCTCATGTTCCTTTAGAGATGGATGCACTAGCACGCTCTTTCATTTTTCATCTTCTCCAATGATTCTTCGCTGAAAGCGGCCTGAATGATGTGTATTTGTCCTGTCCACTTGCAGAGCACTGCAATTTCCAAATGACCATAGATGTTGCCACATACTTTGACTGTTGAAGCCTCAAATATTCACCCGATAAGAGGGATCAACTTATACACCGAGTGGAAAAGCAAACTGCCAGTGTGGGTGGTCACCATTTTGAAATGTAATTGTCATCCGATGTGAAGCATGAGCGTGTCTTAAACTCACTCTCAGCTTTGCAACACAGCACATTTTGTCTGCTTTGGTCCCCTGCAGCCAGTTATAAGGCACTCACTGGTGGACAAAACATACAATTGTGAGCACGATAGCAGAGTGGTTAGCACTGTTGCTTCGCAGCGCCAGGGCCCCAGCTTCGATTCCCGGCTTGGGTCACTGTCTGTGCGGAGTCTGCACGTTCTCCCCGTGTCTGCGTGGGTTTCCTCCGGGTGCTCCGGTTTCCTCCCACAAGTCCTGAAAGACGTGCTTGTTAGGTGAATTGGACATTCTGAATTCTCCCTCGGTGTACCCGAACAGGCGCCGGAATGTGGCGACTAGGGGCTTTTCATAGTAACTTCATTGCAGTGTTAATGTAAGCCTACTTGTGACAATAATACAGACTATAAAAATTGAGGTTGACTACTAGTGCAAGTATAGTGTGTTGCTGCAAAAAAAGACGGGGTTGATTTATATGCTGAGTATCTGCAAAAGCATGATTATTGGGGCCAGAGAGATATGGTTGTCTTTTCAGCCGGGTTGAGTTATACGCCATGATTTATGGTAAACATCATTTTCCAGCCTGAGTCCAATCTCCCAACGGGTTAAGATCTTTCTAAAGCAGACGGACATTATCAATAGTTTTCACGCTTATACAGGCCTTAGTATCATCTGCAAATTTGCAGATAGTACTCCTGACACCTGCAGCCAGATAATGAATAAAGTTAAACTTTCCCAACACTGATACCTGCGGGACGCCACTGTGACCAGTTTCCAAGCAAATCCTAATTGGTCTATTTTCAATTCACACTAAGCTCCATTCAATCTTATAGTGATGTACTTATGCGGTACTTTATCACAAGGTTTTTATAAAGTCTAAGTTTAAAAAATCTTCTCTCTTTTTGGAGATGTTTCTATTAAACTTTTAACATTTTGTACAAAATTACAAAACGTACAAACAAATTCCTTTAACTAAACACCAACCCCATACAAATCCCACCACAGCCTTCCAATCCCCGAAACGACAAAAACATAAAAGAACAGAAACCCCCCAGTTACTCATCCCTCTTCCCCCATCCCCAACGGTTAACAGTGACTGATTCTGGGCAGCACGGTGGCGCAGTGGTAGCACTGCAGGCTCAAGGCACCAAGGTCCCAGGTTCGATCCTGGCTCTGGGTCACTGTCGGTGTGGAGTTTGCACATTCTCCCTGTGTTTGCGTGGGTTTCGCCCCCACAACCCAAAGATGTGTAGGTTAGGTGGATTGGCCATGCTACATTGCCCCTTAATTGGAAAAAATGAATTGGGTACTCTAAATTTATTTTTTTTAACGCTGACCAATTCTGTGAAATACAATATAAACGGCCTCCATCTCCGGTAGAACCCTTCAATCAGCGCCCTTACGGTGTATTTCAACTTCTCGAGATGCAAAAACTCCATCAAATCCCCTAGCTACGCCAAAGCACTTAGCGGAGTTGCCAACCTCCAGCTCAACACGATCTCCCTCCGCGCCACCAACGAGACGAAGGCAAGGACATTCCACCCTCATACGCGTCTGAAGCTCCGGCACATCCAAAACCCCAAAACTAGCCACCAGAGGGCAGGGCTCTGGCTCAATATTTAGGATCGCCGAAATGGTGTGGATAAAGGACCTCCAGAAACCACCAGCTTAGAACCAGGACATGTGTGTGTGGTGTGTGGGATCCCTCGAGCAACGCTCACATTTATCCTCCACCCTCCTCAAAAAATCGACTCACCCTTGCCTTAGTAAAGTGCGCTCGAAACTCAATGAGGCTCCGTCTCACACACAACGATACAGCGTTCACCCTCCGCAGCGCCTCACTCCACACCTCCTCCCCCAGTATTGGCCTCAAATCCTCCACCCATTTAGCTTTCCCCGCCTCCACCAAACTCAAGTCTTCCCCTACAATCCAGGCATACATGCCGGATGCACTGCCCTTCTCCGACCCCGAACCGGAGAGAATCCTCTCCAATAAGGAAGATGCTTCGCTAGTTTGGTACCAATTTTCTGGGAGATGCCCATGTGCCCCTCCCAACCAATGTGCCGACTCTTCCTGGCCCAATCCAGGACCCACTCCTTCCACTGGTAATTATGAAATCGGATGATCATCGCCCACGGCGGGCCGTTTGCCCATGGTTTCTGTTGCTCTCAGGCTCTCCACTCCCTCTGGCAAACCCACCACTCTGATTCATGCACCTCGGCCTGTTCTCCAGATCTTCAACTTCAGCCATGAACGGTATTTCAGCTTCCAACGAGGCAAGCTGATCCTCGTGCCTCGACAAGGCCTCTTGCTCCTTCACAGCTTTGACCGTCTTGTCCAGTTGCTCCCGTACCGGGCCCTAACCCTCCTCCAATTAAGGGGCAATTTAGCATGGTCAATCCACCTGCCCTGCACATCTTTTTGGGTTGTGGGGGCGAAGCCCACGCAGACGCGGGAAGAATGTGCAAACTCCATACAGACAGTGACCCAGAACCGGGATCGAACCTGGGACCTCAGCGCTGTGAGACCGCAGTGCCAACCACTGCGCCACCGTGCTGCCCTGCTTTCACATTTGTGACGTTACCAACAATAAATACTGTTACATTCACTGATTACATGTACTAATTAGGCAGTCTCGGCTCTGTTTAAAAGGTCACCTGTCCACGAAACACTGGCTTGTACACCTTGGGTCGGCTGGGGGGCTTTGCAAGGGGTAAACTTTCCTGCAACACCTCCCACAATGTGCCATAGCTTAAAGATGTAGAAAAAATAATGTTCTATTTAAAAGTTGAGCTTCCTACTTTGCCGATCCATTCTTTTGTTGTGCAATTGGTTACACTGAGCAAGGGGGCCCTTCCAAATTTAAATTTTTCCCCTTGTGCCAGTGTCAGCAGAACAGAAATCGGGGCGGGATTCTCTGTTTCTGAAACTAAGAGATGGATTCTCCGTTTCTGAGACTAAGTGCAGACTCCCGCGTGGGAACAGGGGCGTTTTGCAACAGAAAAAATTCCGCAACAGCTGCACCGATTCAGCTACTTTACGTGGACTAGCATCATCGCCACGTAGAATGCAATCAATTCCATGCAAAACGGTGCCAGCTACGCCGGGTCCATGATTGGCGCACTTGAGGTTCACACGCCACAGCCGTACTTAAACGATCCAACCCCCCACACACATTGTCCCAGTCAAGACGATGACTGGAAGGAGAGCAGGCCACGGTTAAGGGACGCTGAGCTGGACACCCTCATGGACACTGTGGAGGAGAGGCGGATGACCCTGTACCCCGGCCCGGGAGGAAGGCCGCCGTTTGCAGTGCCTGGGCGCAGGTGGCAGAGGCAGTCAGCACCTTGGGCAACGTCGTCCGGATTGGCTTCCAGTGCAGGAAGAAACTGCACATCCTCCTCAGGGCGACCAGGGTGAGTTGGCCACTCCTTGCCCCTGGCATTAACCCCGCACCCACACACACACCCGCAACCCGGCCCCTCCCCACACGCCAGCACCCATGCCGGCCGCCATGGCCTGGTGCCTGAGGCCACCATCTACCCAACCCCTGGGCTGCATGCGACGGAACGTTTAACGGTTATGATGTTTGTGCCCCCCCCCCAGGAAAAGGCCACGCACAACCACCGGGAACGGGAGCAGGCCGGATGGGGACCACCAGAACTGCGGCCCCTCACCATGCCCGAGCAGAGGCTACTGGACATGGTCGACGGCCCAAAGAAAAGGGAAGGGGCCAAGGCGGAGTTTGGCGGCGGGCAAGGAAGTGAGACCCTGCTTAGCTGTGGATGCCCATGACCAGCACGCATGCAGGGATCACCCAGGTGGAAGGTGCTACTGTGGGCATGAGTCAGACATTGTCATGCGATGTGGAGCACCGGAGTTCATCGCCGAGCAGGCTGTCATCATCCTCCGTCCCATGGACCAGACCCGCTGTCACCGACAACCTAGGGACCCCCAGCGCCGCAGGTATGTATTACGGAGGAGTGTGCAAGCAGTGGTTTGGCAGTGTGGGAAGTGAGGGGTGTGGGTCCGAGATGTGGTGTCCGTGCCCCTGGCCAACCCCCACCACCCCCTCCACCCCCTCTCTCCTAGTCGGAGGCGATCAGAGTGTCCCGCGTGCGTTGGCCCTGGCAATGACATCATACGGCCTCCCGTGTCTGCCCAGGCCCCATGTCCTGCTCATCGTCCCCCTCCCCCACATCCTCCTCTTCGGATGAGGCCTGCCCTTCCTCCTCCAGCACATCGTCCCTCGACTGCGCAATATTGTGGAGGATGCAGCAGGCACCACGATGCGGGCGACCCTCACAGCCACCTACTGGAGGGCCCCTCCAGAGCGGTCCAGGACCCGAAGCATCGCTCGATCACACTCCTAGTCGCTGTATGGGCATCATTGTAGCGGGTCTCCACATCGGTCTGTGGCCTCCGGATAGGTGTCATCAACCATGGCCGCAGCGGGTAACCCCTGTTGCCCAGCAACCAGCCCCTCACCCGGGGGGGGCTGCCTCTCGAACAGGTCAGAAATCACCGAGTCTGCCATGATGAAGGTGTCGTGCACACTGTCCGGGTATCGGGCGCGGAGGTGCACGATGAGCAGCTGATCTTCACAGACCAGCTGGATGTTCATTGAATGGTGCCCCCTTTCAGTTAGTGTAGAGCGGCCTGTTATCCACAGGTGCCTGTAGGGTGACATGCATTCCGTCTATCACCCCACTGGACTTGGGGCATCCTGGTGGGCTCGGTCCACATGGAACTGGACTTATTGAGGCGCCCGGGCATATAGGGCCTCCATGACGGCGCGGATGCACCTGTGTGCCGAGGTCTATGAGATCCCGGACAGGTCCCTCTCGGCAACTGGAAGGACCTCGATGCATAGACGTTCAGGGCAACCGTCACCTTGACGGTCACTGGGAGCAGATGTCCTCCCCCATACCCCCGAGGTGCCAGGGGTGCCATCACCTAGCAGATGTACCGCACTGTTTCTGCTAAGCCGGAGTCTCAGACGGCAGGCCTGGCCTGGCAGGTCCACGAATGACAGGCGGTTCCCGTACACATGAGGCCTCATGCGGCGCCTCCTTGACACCGCCTCCTTCTCGGCCTGTTGGGCGGCCTCCCTGCCGCACCTTAATATGTACCAAACGTATAAATACTGTAGCTAAAATAACAGGTCAGAGGTTCTGAATTGTGCAGTAATTAACTCACCTCCTGACTCCCCATAGCCTGTCCACCATCTGTTATGCTCAAGTCAGGAGTGTGATGGAATACTCTCCACTTTCTTAGATGTGTGCGGCACCAACACCACTCAAGAAGCGTATCCAAGACAAAGTTGCCAACTTCAGTGTCATCCCATCCACCACTTTAAACATTTGCTCCACCATTGATGCACAGTGACAGCCGTGTGTACCATCTGCAAGATGCACCGCAGCAACTCACCAAGGACTCCTTCACAGCACCTTCCAAACCTGCAACTTCTACCACATAGAGGGGCAAGGGAAGCAGATGGATGGGAACACCACTGTTTTGTTATGCTCTTGACGTAGCATAAGCTGCTTCCTTGATGTGCACTCTGACAAAGGAAGGTTCAGACTTGGAGATAACTTTAACACGTTTATTACTGTTATCGATTCTCCTACTTGGATTCAACGCTACTGTTAATCCTACTCAGACTGATGAACCAGTCTGCTACAATCCACGTGGTGGGTGTGATGTGTTTCAATTCAACCCTGAGTGTCTTCACTGGAAAGAGACTGAGCATGTGTGATGTGTCCTTTTATATGGGTTGGTGTAATGCCCTCCTGTGGCAGTGTCACCTCTGTGTGTATCGTGACTGCCCATTGGTTATGTCCCATCTTACTGACCTAGTGGTTGACTGACTGTGTGTCATGTCTCTGGTGCTCCCTCTAGTGTCTAGCTAGGCGTAGTGTATGTCCATTAACCCTTTGTGTACTTACAGTGATGTATATCACCACAACCACCATCTACAAATTCCTTTCCAAGCCACACAGCATCCTGTTTTGGAACTGTATTGCCGATCCTTCACTGTTGCTCAGTCAGAATCCTGGAAATTCCTTCCGAACAGCACTGTGGGTGTACCTGCACCAAATGGCCAGCAGTGGTGCAAAACATTGGCTCACCACCACCTCTCTTTTTTAAAATAAATTTAGAGTACCCAATTAATTTTTTTTCCAATTAAGGGGCAATCTAGCGTGGCCAATCCACCTACCCTGCACATCTTTGGGTTGTGGGGGTGAAACCCACGCAGACACGGGGAGAATGTGCAAACTCCACACGGACAGTGACCCGAGGCTGGGATCGAACCCAGGTCCTCGGCGCCGTTCTAACCACTGCGCTACCGTGCCGCTCCTTAATAAGAACATTAATAAAGAGTGAAAAAAAGCACACAATATTGTTCCTCCAGTAAAGGAAATGTTCCTAACTCCCTTGTCGCCATCAACTCGAGCCAACCACGAGGTGCATCTCGCCCTCTGGCTCAGTCTCAACAGATAGCGATGATGCACGTATGAAGAGAGTAAAACCAATGTGATATATTTACAAGTGGAAGTGAATTCTGAAAATTACCCATGCTGCCTGCGTGCTGTCAAGTCTGATGTTAATGGCAACAGAGCCAGACAGGAAAGTTGCGGCTGTGATTTGGAGCCTCCCTTTTCGACCAGGGGGATCCTGTACAGCCCAACCATAGTTGCAGAATTGTCAGCTGATGGTGGGTTTCACCACTGGAAACATTGTGTGCCATGTGATTGTACGTGTCTCCTGTGTACAGGAACTTTAAATAGTCATTGTAATTGCGCGGGAAATGGGAAAAGGCGAGATGGTAAAAGTGGCGCTCCCCTCCGATACCGCCATTAGGAACAGCACGTGGTTGACAAAATTCCCACCCCCAAGTCTTGTTTAAATTAAAAATTTTCTACTCATACAGGGCACTCCTATTTTTCCTGCGAACATTTATTTCTTTGTGGGGATATGCCTATTCTGTATGAATAAGCATTTCACATTGTTTGTAGGTCGCTGCTTTATTTCTGGGTTGTCTTTCCAGCTCATTAAGTTTACTTTTTCCCCAGTCCAGTTCCTTTATCTTTGAGTCCCTTTCTCTAGCTTAATATCAGCCGAGTTATGTTTCCCTACCCTGAAGTTACCTATTTTCCTGTGAAACAGGTCTGAAAACCAGAGGCAATGATGCAAGTGTCACAGTTATAAATAGCACCGCCATAATCCTCCGGTTATCTGCATATTTAGACCCTGATGCTGTCATGCATCTGAGAAAAATGAGCCCAAACTATGGAGCGGTGAATCTTTGCTCTCAAATGTACAAACTAAAGGTAGGGATCCCACAGAACTCCCAGAAACGCAATATGCAGAAACAAGCCTTTCTTCATCATACGCTGACAGACTCAGGAACAAAGTTTACCAACAGGACCAAACACAACCTAAGAAGATGTTCTTTGAGTTCCAGGCTGCAGACAATTTGGGAGGATTACACCAATTCATGTTTGGAGGAAGTCCCAATAAAATGTCGGGAATTTAAAATGTTACAGCAAAAGATTATGTCTAATATGTTGCTCAAATATTTGACAAAGAAAGAAGGATGCAGATGCAATGGAATACTCTCCACTTGCCTGGATGAATGCAGCTCCAACAACACTCAAGAAGCTCAACACCATCCAGGACAAAGTAGCCCGCTTGATTGCTCCCCCTTCCACAAACATTCAATGCCTCCACCACCATCAAACAGTAGCATCTGTGTGTACCACCTACAAGAAGCACTGCAGGAACTCACCAAGGTTCCTCAGGCAGCACCTTCCAAACCCATGACCACTGCCATCGAGAAGGACAAGAGCAGCAGGCACCTGGGAAACCCAGCACCTGGCGATTCCCCTCCAAGTCACTCACCATCCCGACTTGGAAATATATCGCCGTTCCTTCACTGTTGCTTGGTCAAAATCCTGGAACTCCCTCCCTAATAGCACAGTGGGTGTACCTACATAGTTTTACATAGAACATATAGTGCAGAAGGAGGCCATTCGGCCCATCGAGTCTGCACCGACCCACTTAAGCCTTCACTTCCACCCTATCCCCGTAACCCAGTAACCCCTCCTAACCTTTTTTTGGTCACTAAGGGCAATTTATCATGGCCAATCCACCTAACCCGCACGTCTTTGGACTGTGGGAGGAATCCGGAGCTCCCGGAGGAAGCCCACGCAGACATTTGGAGAACGTGCAGACTCTGCACAGACAGTGACCCAGCAGGGAATCGAACCTGGGACCCTGGCGCTGTTAAGCCACAGTGCTAATCACTTATGCTACCGTGCTGCCCAAGTGCTACTGACACCTCAGGGACTGTAGCGGTTCAAGAAGGAAACTCACTCCCACCTTCTGAAGGGCAACAAGGTTGGGCAATAAATGCTGGCCCAACCAGCAATACCCACAACTCGTAAATGAATAAAAAAGAAATAAAACAAAATATTTGTTGGTTTCCACCATTAAGAAAAACACAAATCACCATCTGTGTGGAGTTTGCACATTCTCCTCATGCCTGCGTGGGTTTCACCCCCACAACACAAAGATGTGCAGGTTAGCTGGATTGGCCACGCTACATTGCCCCTTAATTGGATAAAAAATAATTGGGTTCTCTGAATTAAAAAAAACAGAATTGGACAGGAAAGCATCATTGCCCCAAATTTCAGACATTTCTTTTTATTGGTATTTACTCAGCTAGGCTTGAGAGCTGCTTTATACATTCAAACAGAAAGGAAACATTGTGTCAATGTTCCTTGGAAGATCTGTGGCTAACGCCTTTCATTGGTAATGCGCACTCCTCCCCACTGCAACACCATCAGCTCTGACTCATTATGAGCAGCGCTACAGCCCGTCATCCAATAATTAATATTTAATCAGTTTTCAAAGAATCGAAACAAGTCTCTCTTCCCTGAAGAAAACACTTCTCTCACGTTCCTGGCTATTTTCTCTCTGCAAAAAGTCAAACAAAGAAACACAGTTTTATTCACTGATCCCAAAACTCTGTGAACCTCTGTGCATTTGTCATATGCCATCAATTTTGTCGTGTCTGGACAATCCATATATACTTTGAGGCTGTCTCAACAGTAGCTCGCTAATATGGAAATGAATGCAAACATTGGAATTGGTTCAAGCTAATTATAATCATATCAATCCAGACTTTATTCCTTTTGCCTGTTAAATGGAACTTTTGAATATCCAAAGGAAATTGACCCAATTGTGCTCACCCGTTGCCAATGAACTGGTCCTTGAAAAGCTGCCCAAGTGGCAACATTTATTTAAAATTCCAATTAGACAAAATATGGTGATTAAAACAATATGTGTTGCAACAACAATTCCTTGTGCTGCCAAGATGGAGTTAATTTCAAACATAGTTCTGTGTTTGCAGAGTAACTGTATATCATACAATACTGAATGTTTGACCTCTGGGTCAAAAATCCCTTTATTTATTTCAGAAAACTACTTATCTCCCCATTAATATTTGCTCTCCTGCCAATGATATTGTAGCAACTACCTTGGTTAAATGGTGATCTTAAAGTGTAATTTTTATGATGGTCACCCACTGAAAGGTTCTATCACAACAGAGAGTTTGGGTAAGATTGTACAATTGTTGAAATCCCGTTCGGCGATGGGGTGTAGAATCCAGTTTCCCGCATGAAATCGGGACTGGCGCCGGTTCGACGATTCTAGGCCGCCCGAAAAGCGCTGTTCTCAGGGAGTACGCCGTGCAGAGTATCCACCACCTGAGGGGAGGCCCCCGACCGGCCGAATTCCTGACAGCGTGATCCAATATGATCCTGCCGTTCGGTATACTCGCGAGGCGGCTGCGGACTCAGTTTTCAAAGATCGGGGGCAGTGGGGGGCTCATTCGGGACTGGGCCTTTATTGTGCAGAGGGTCCGGGTCGGCCACGTGGCCGATCGGGGGCACTATTTCCGCGGTCCAGTTCCGCAGTCTGCGGCCTGTGACCCGGAGGTACCTTATCGGCAGCTGGAGCTGCGAGCTCCACACCACTGCCTGCTAGCCTCCTGCAAGGCTGTGAATCTGTGGCCTTTTGACGCCAGTTTTTCTGGCGTAAAAGCCACAGTTTTCACGACGGCATGGGGGCCATTGTCCCTGAAACGGAGAATCCAGCCCGAGTTCTCTCCTTGTACCCATTTCAGCCCAGAAAAAACTGACAATTGTTCACCCCCTTCCCCCCCCCCCCCCACTCCTCCAACACTCACAACAATTGCCACCCCTGCATCAAAAACGTTATACCCATCACAAGGGCGCACGAACCCCCCCCCCCCCCCCCCCGCCCCTCCACCACCCCCCACCGCCCTTCCCCGGAAGCTGGTAAAATTCAGCCCAAAGTGTCACCGCATACTGAGGTTCAATCTGTCCCGGTGTCATGATGGAGGCCCTGACCCCGTTGCCATGGAACACTCCATTCAGTTGGACAATGCCGTATCAGCTGTCCCTTATGCAAGATATTATGCAGAAAAATACCTTTGACCGCAAGTCCCTCGGGCAGCAATGTCCTGAGGGCCCGGTGATTAAAGGAGATAGGGATTCTGTCAGATGGTTCACTGAACAAACTATCAAAGTCATTTCTAAAATCTCTAAAGAAGCACCATGGCATGCCTTGGCCGGAGCTGGGAAGGGCACTCCCTATCATATCCTTCATGCACAACTGGTTCCTCAGTGCCACCATATGCTGCCCTTGAGGAAGCTGAGGTGGGGAAGAAATCTCTTCCCACCTCCTTCTCAAATGAGCCTTTGCAAAGAAGATGTGGAAAGAGATGCATTGGTTTTCACCGCTGTTGATCCCGAGCATCTTGTAATGGAGGACTCTGTGTTCTATGAGCTATTCCTCAGGACGCACACAAAGACACATATCGACTGCTGTTGGAGGGCCATCCACTCAGTGAAAGAGGCTCTTTGATTTGCCTGAAATCTGCTGGTTAGCACACCGGGCTAAAGACCAAGGCAGGCCAGCAGCACGGTTCAATTCCCGTACCAGCCTCCCCGAACAGGCGCCTGAATGTGGCGACTGGGGGCTTTTCACAGTAACTTCATTTGAAGCCTACTTGTGACAATCAGCGATTTTCATTTCATTTTTCATTTCAAAGAGCTTCCAGTGACTGAGTGTTGCAGACTGACACACTCCAAGGTTCAGGACTGTGCACTGGGGGACGCAGTAAGGCTTGGGGCAGCCATCATGAAGGCTCAACAGGAAAAGGTCTTCCCACTGTAGCACCCTGAGGAACTGGAAAATGTGTGGAACCTCTTTGACACGATGCACGAGATAATACAGTCATAGGGTTATAGAGGTCTACAACACAACAAAGGCCCTTCAGCCCATAGCGTCTGCATCGGTCAAAAACAATCACCTAACTATCCTAATCCCATTTTCCAGCACTTAGCCCATCTCCTTGTATGCCTCGGCATCGCAAGTGCACATCTAAACACTTCTCATATGTTATGATTATAAGACCATAAGACATAGGAGCAGAATTAGGCCACTTGGCCCATCGAGTCTGCTCCGCCATTCAATCATCCCCATTCTTCTGCCTTCTCCCCCTAACCCCTGATCCCCTTATTAATCAAGAACCTATCTATCTCTGTCTTAAAGACACTCAGTGAATTGGCCTCCACAGCCGTCTGCGGCAAAGCGTTCCACAGATTCACCACACTCTGGCTGCAGAAATTCCTCCTCATCTCTGTTTTAAAGGATCGTCCCTTTAGTCTGAGATGGTGTCCTCTGGTTCTAGTTTTTACGACAAGTGGAAACACCCTCTCCACGTCCACTCTATCCAGGCCTCGCAGTATCTTGTAAGTTTCAATAAGATCCCCCCCTCATCCTTCTAAACTCCAACGAGTGCAGACTCAGAGTCCTCAAACGTTCCTCATACGACAAGTTCTTCATTCCAGGGATCATTCTTGTGAACCTCCTCTGGACCCTTTCCAGGGCCAGCACATCCTTCCTTAGATATGGGGTCCAAAACTGCTCACAATACTCCAAATGAGATCTGACCAGAGTCTTATACAACCTCAGAAGTACATCCCTGGTCTTGTATTCTAGCCCTCTTGACATGAATGCTAACATTGCATTTGCCTTCTTAACTGCCGACTGAACCTACACGTTAACCTTAAGAGAATCGTGAACAAGAACTCCCAAGTCCCTTTGTGCTTCTGCTTTCCGAAGCATTTCCCCATTTAGAAAATAGTCTATGCCTAGATTCCTCCTTCCAAAATGCAGAACCTCACACTTTTCCACGTTGTATTTCATTTGCCACTTCATTGCCCACTCTCCCAGCTTGTCCAAGTCCTTCTGCAGCCCCCTTGCTTCCTCAATACTACCTGTCCCTGTACAGATCTTTGTACCATCTGCAAACTTAATAACAGTGCCTTCAGTACCGTCTTCCAGATCATTAATGTATTTTGTAAAAAGTTGTGGGCCCAGCACAGACCCCTGAGGCAAACCACTAGTCACCGGCTGCCATCCTGAAAAAGACCCCTTTATCCCCATTCTCTGCCTTCTGCCAGTCAGCCAATCCTCTATCCATGCCAGGATCTTACCCTGAACACCATGAGCTCTTAACTTATTGAACAGTCTCCTATGCGGCACCTTGTCAAAGGCCTTCTGGAAATCTAAATAAATCACGTCCACTGGTTCTCCTTTGTCTAACTTGCTTGTTACCTCCTCAAAGAACTCTAACAGATTTGTCAGACATGACCTCCCTTTGACAAAGCTGTGCTGACTCAATCCTATTTTATCATGCACTTCCAATGCTTCGCGATCTTATCTTTAATATCAGACTCTAACATCTTACCTATGACCAAAGTCAGGCTAATCGGCCTATAATTTCCCATCTTCTGCCTCTCTCCCTTCTTAAACAGTGGTGTTACATTAGCAACCTTCCAGTCCTCTGGGACCCTTCCTGCCTCCAGTGATTCCTGAAAGATCATCACCAATGCCTCCACAATTTCCTCAGCTATCTCTTTTAGGACCCTGGGGTGTAGTCCATCCGATCCAGGTGACTTATCCACCTTTGGACCTTTCAGTTTCCCCAGAACCTTCTCCTTTGTAATGGTCACTGCACTCACCTCTGCCCCCTGGTTCTCCTGGAGCTCTGGCATCCCACTGGTGTCTTCCACCGTGAAGACTGATGCAAAGTAACTATTCAGTTCATCTGCCATTTCTTTGTTTCCTATTATTACTTCTCCAGCCACATTTTCTAGTAGTCCAATGTCTTTTTTTGCCTCTCTCTTACCTTTTATATATTGAAAAAATCTCTTCCTATCGTCCTTTATATTATTAGCTAGCTTGCACTCATACTTCATCTTTTCCCCCGTTATTGTTATTTTAGTTGTCCTCTGCTCGCTTTTAAAGGCTTGCCAATCCTCTGGTTTCCCACGAATGCTCGCCACTTTGTATGCTTTTTCTTTAGCCTTTATGCTGTCCTTGTCATCCCTCGTCAGCCATGGATGCCTTGTCTTCCCCTTAGCATGTTTCCTCCTCCTTGGGATGAATTTCTGTTGTGCCTCCCTAATAACCCCCAAAACTCCTGCCATTGCTGTTCCACTGTCTTCCCTGCTAGGCTCCTTTTCCAATCAACTCTGGCCAGCTCCTCCCTCATTGTCCTTCATTGCTAGAGGGATGGAGTTTAAAAGCAGGGCGGTTATGTTGCAGCTGGATAGGGTGCTGGTGAGGCCACACCTGGAGTACTGTGTGCAGTTTTGGTCTCATTACTTGAGAAAGGACGTACTGGCACTGGAAGGGGTGCAGAGGAGATTCACTGGGTTGATTCCGGAGTTGAGAGGATTGGCTTATGAGGAGAGGTTGAGTAGACTGGGACTGTACTCATTGGAATTTAGAAGAATGAGGGGTGATCTTATGGAAACATATAAAATGATGAAGGGAATAGTTAAGATAGAAGCAGGGAGGTTGTTTCTATTGGCAGGTAACACTAGAACTAAGGGGCATAGCCTCAAAATAAAGAGGAGCAGATTTAGGCCTGAGTTGAGGAGGAACGACTTCACCCAAAGGGTTATGAATCTGTAGAATTTCCTGCCCAGTGAAGCAGTTGAGGTTCCTTCATTCAATGTTTTTAAGGCAAAGGTAGATAGATTTTTGAGCAGTAAAGGAATTAAGGGTTATGGTGAGCAGATGGGTAAGTGGAGCTGAGTCCACAAAAAGCTCAGCCCTGATCTTATTGAATTGCGGAGCAGGCTTGAGGGGTTAAAGGGCTTATGTTTGTATGTAAAGGGGGTGGAAGTTTAAGGGGCTCGGAAACAGGAGAAGCACCAGGTGCCATGATTTCTCTCTCTGGCCCTGCTCCCTTATCACACTCTCAAACTATACCCAAGATGGTGCCAGACAGGTAAACCAACCAAACCTCTGCTGCACCTCAACGGTCAGGTCCTCGCAACATAGAACCCAGAAGTTTCTCATCCCACAAGGATCCCAATCTGAGCAACAGCAGCCTTCCGCCAGCCTTATTAGACCCACTAATCTTCTAGGTGGCCTTAGTGAGCCACCTTATAGGAAAGGCACAATGGGTTGTCGTGTGGTTGAGGGGTGAATTAAAAGGAATTACTCTGTTTGACATGAATTTAATCACCTTTTTCACATTTGGTAGCTTGGTCTGTGCTGTCTTGTCATTGAAGCTTTTGAGTGTACATTGTCAATATATCATTGATAAAGGAGTTGACTGAATGGCTTCAATATTGTTTAATGTAGGATTAGGGGAGCACCAAAAGGTGAAAAAAAGACAGTTAATGAAGTGGGGCATTATGTAATTTGCAGTGGAAGGGAATAAATTGGAAGCACTGTTCTGTCCAATAGTCTTGTGCCTCTCTAGCTGCAATGTGTGGTGTTTGACCTTCCTTGTTCTGTTTCTCCCTCCTCTTCACCCATCCTGCTGTTCTGCCTCCTTCAATTGTAATTCTCGCCGTATGGCCATGTTGTTCACCGTGCAGTACTCCAATGATGTTCCACACTTACTTTGGGGCATATTGTCAGGGATCCCCATACCTATCATACTCCTGATTGCTTCAGCAGAGCAGATCAATATCATTCCGAATGATTCTTTGGCTGTGACAGTGGGGGCATCATGATAATTCTTTATAAAAGTGGATGTTGTCTTTACCTGTACGCAGTAAGCAGAGTGACTTGCAATGGTGAAATTGGAGACCTTCTGCTGATTCTCTCAGGGTAATTAATCATAGAGCTATCAACTTATGTTAGGAATGTGACAACAAAGAAATCACTACATTTACAGAACAATCAGCTCCGTAGCTAATACAACCATGCCATTCTAATCTCTCTGGCCTCAACCCACAATATGCCATAAATGGCATCTGCCGCTTTTCGGCTAATTACGCTATCCCCAGGATTTATCAATTAGACATCTACCAACAGCTCAGGAAAAAAATACATAGATTAAATTACTAAGCTGAATTTTCTGAGAAGAATGATACATGGTACATAAATGAAGTACAGCCTGAGTTCAAGAACTGGATTGCTTCACCCTACCCCCAGAAGCGAGCATGCAAATTATGTTGGATGCTGTGAATTTCCAGTCTATCTGGGTGAATCTAGGATGGAGTCGAGATTTGTAAAACCTTCTTATCAGCAATCTCCGAGTGACAAATAGGGAATTCATTCCCAAACCTTGCAAAAGTGATAAAACAGGCATTTGTGAATCAACACTCTATTTAACATCAACCCTGGTTTTTAGCTTTTTATATTTGTTTTCATGGGGGCCCAAGATTCTCAAGCCTCTGGTACATCAACACAACATGTAATAATAATAATAGCTTATTGTCACAAGTAGGCTTCAATGACGTTACTGTGAAAAGCCCCTAGTTGCCACATTCCGGCACCTGTTCGGGGAAGCCGGTATGGGAATTGAACCCGCGCTGCTGCCTTGTTCAGCATTACAAGCCAGCTGTTTAGCCCACTGTGCTAAACCAGCCTCATTCTGTCAACAGAATGATGTCTATTTTAAGGCATTATGAAAACTTAGACTATTATTTACATGTTGGTTTGAATTCAAAAGAGAATTTTGAGAAGTGTACAGTATTTGATTTTGTGGTACTAAACCTTAAAAGTGACCCGTCCAATACCACCCTCTCCCCCGCGCCACCCTAACGTGGAAACCTAAAATGACCAACTAGAGCATGGTGAGATACTTGACATAAAGATTTAAAGTGTCCCAAAGAAATTGCTGCAGCTACCTCCATGTAAAAGGTGCTCACTCTTATTCTTTTTAAAAAAAACATTTTATTGGGGTATTTGCAAGTTTTTATAATAATAAAAATAACAGCGACTTAAACATGGTACAATAAGCATTTCCACCCCCATCCCAATCTTCACCCCCCCACCCCCCTCCCCCGCCCAACAATGAGGGGAGAAAAAACAGTCTCCCCCCCCCCCCCCCCCCCCCCCCCCCCCCCCCCAACTTTTGGAATTCTGCTTCTGCTGACTTAAGTTTCCCGGGAAAGTCGACGAACGGCTGCCACCTCCGGGTGAACCCTAACATTGACCCTCTTAAGGCGAACTTTATTTTCTCGAGACTGAGAAACCCAGCCATGTCACTAACCCAGGTCTCTGCACTCAGGGGTTTCGAGTCCCTGCACATTAATAAGATCCGACTCCGGGCTACCAGGGAGGCAAAGGCCAACACATTGACCTCGTTCGCCCCCTGAACTTCCGGCTCTTCCGACACTCCAAAGATCGCCACCTCCAGACTCGGCACCACCCGTGTTTTGAGTACCATGGACATTGCCTTAGCGAAACCCTGCCAAAACCATCAAAGCTTCGGGCATGCTCAAAACATGTGGACATGATTTGCTGGGCTCCCCGCGCACCTCGCATACCTGTCCTCTACCCAAAAAAACTTGCTCATCCTAGCCACCGTCATGTGTGCCCGGTGGACTACCTTGAATTGTATCAGGCTAAGCCTGGCACATGATGAGGATGTATTAATCCTGCTTAGGATATCCGCCCACAGACCCGCCTCTATCTCTCCTCCTCGCTCGTCTTCCCACTTGCCATTAAGCTCCTGCACCGGAGTTTCCTCCGAGTCCAAAAGTTCCTGGTAAATATCTGATACCTTCCCCTCTCCCACCCAGGTACTGGAGACTACTCTGTCCTGTATCGTCCGTGGCAGAAGCATCCACTCTTATTCTTAACACCTTCCTCACCACCCAGCCCCACCACCCAGCTCACTCTCAATATGTTATATATTTTTAACAGCTTTCTTCAGCTATGAGTGGGGGTCGGTTAGCTCAGTTAGCTGGATGGCTGGTTCGTGATGTGGTGGGACGTCAACAGCATGGGTTCAATTCCCGTTAGCAACTGAGGTTATTCATTTTTTTTAGATTTAGAGTACCCAATTCTTTTTTTCCAATTAAGTCACTGCGAGATGTGCTGAGTTTATCCAACACTTCCTGTTTTTATCTCAGATCTCCAGGTCCCCCAGTATTTTGCTTTTATTTCAATATTTTTCCCTCCTCTCCTGAAGTACTATTAAGACCATAAGACCATAAGACATAGGAGTGGAAGTAACCATTCGGCCCATCGAGTCCACACCACCATTCAATCATGGCTGATTTCAACTCCATTTACCCGCTCTCTCTCCATAGCCCTTAATTCCTCGAGAAATCAAGAATTTATCAACTTCTGTCTTAAAGACACTCAACGTCCCGGCCTCCACCGCCCTCTGTGGCAATGAATTCCACAGACCCACCACTCTATGGCTGAAGAAATTTCTCCTCATCTCTGTTCTAAAGTGACTCCCTTTTATTCTAAGGCTGTGCCCCCGGGTCCTAGTCTCCCCTGCTAATGGAAACAACTTCCCTACATCCACCCTATCTAAGCCATTCATTATCTTGTAAGTTTCTATTAGATCTCCCCTCAACCTCCTAAACTCCAATGAATATAATCCCAGGATCCTCAGACGTTCATCGTATGTTAGGCCTACCATTCCTGGGATCATCCGTGTGAATCTCCGCTGGACCCGCTCCAGTGCCAGTATGTCCTTCCTGAGGTGTGGGGCCCAAAATTGCTCACAGTATTCTAAATGGGGCCTAACTAATGCTTTATAAAGCTTCAGAAGTACATCCCTGCTTTTATATTCCAAGCCTCTTGAGATGAATGACAACATTGCATTTGCTTTCTTAATTACGGACTCAACCTGCAAGTTTACCTTTAGAGAATCCTGGACTAGGACTCCCAAGTCCCTTTGCACTTCAGCATTATGAATTTTGTCACCGTTTAGAAAATATTTTCTACTTTGTGCAGTGCATGGCAGTTTCCAATCGACCTCAGAAGAGAGGAAGAATGCGTCTTACCTGTAGCAAGTTGAAGCATTGAAGCCAGATGGTAATGAGCTGGGAGTGATGTCACAGCCCCTCCAGCTGACTTTGCTCTGCTTACGCCAGGTGACGATCCATTTGGAGGGTCACCCAGAAAATGCTCGTCTGAGGTTTCACATCTAACTCCACTCAGATCAGAGGAACTGTGAGAGGCAGGCAGCAAAGATGTGGACTAGTCCATCTTGCAAGAATAAATGTAGCTCCCTGAACACTAATGGTTATCAGAATCATCTGGGGTTCGTGCCTGACCTCAACCTGGAACCCTGAAGAATTCTGCTAAATTATTTTTTAAAAATTTAGAGCACCCAATTATATTTTTCCAATTAAGGAGACATTTAGCGTGGCCAATCCACTTACCCAACACATCTTTGGGTTGTAGGGTTGAGACCAAAGCAGACAATAATAATCTTAATTAGTGTCACAAGTAGTTTACATTAACACTGCAATGAAGTTACTGTGAAAATCCCCCAGTTGCCACACTCTGGCGCCTGTTCGGGTGCACTGAGGGAGAATTCAGAATGTCCAATTCACCTAACAGCACGTATTTCGGGACTTGTGGGAGGAAACCGGAGCACCCGGAGGAAACTCACGCAGACATGGGGAGAACGTGCAGACTCTGCACAGACAGTGACCCAGCGGGGAATCAAACCTGGGACCCTGGTGCTCTGAAGCAACAGTGCTAACCAGTGTGCTACCATGCCGCCCTACAAGGGGAGAATGTGCAAATTCCACACGGACAGTGACCCGGGGCCGGGATCGAACCCGTGTCCTCAGCGCCGTGAGGCAGCAGTGCTAGCCACTGCGCCGCTGTGCCGTCCTAGAGAATTGCCAATTTTTATAAAGACATTAAAACTGGACTCATCAGAAACATCACTTTTGAGTTTGAGTGATGGAGACCTGGACTCTCCGTCCTAGCCAAGCAATTTTCATTTGGATTTCTTTTATTGCAACCTCAGATGCAGATAGCTCCTGATTGATGAAAATCTGGGAAACCTCCCCAGTCAGTCCAGTAGGTCCAATGGGGTCAGAGGCAGAGATCCCCTGTGAGTTAACCCCGGCAGTTTCAGCAAGGTGTGCCCCACCTCAAATTTTTGAAGGCTTGAGGGAAGCTGCAGAAAAGGTTTACGAGAATTGCTCCAGGGCTGAGGAACCTCATTTACAGGGTCAGACTGGAGAAGCTGGGCTGTTCTACTGAAGAAAATAAGGGTAAGGGGGCATTCAGAGATGTGAAAAGTTGTTCGGAGTCCAGACAGATTAGACGGGAAGAAATTGTTCGCATTGGCGGAGTGGTTGAGAGCCAAAGGTCGCTGATTCAATGTGATTGGCAGAAGAATCACTGGTGACCTGAGGGAAGAACCTGCTTCCTCAGGGAATGGTTAGGATCTGGAATGTACTGTCTGAGAATAAGGTGGACACAGATTCAATTGTGGCTAGGGGATTGGATAAGCAGAGAACAGACTGGCAGGCCTACGGGGGAAAAGCAAGGGAGTAAGATTAGCTGAGTTTCTCCGGCAGAGAGCTGGCACAGTATACCACATAAGGAAGCTGCTGTCAGCGAAGAGGAATTGACTTACATATTTACAATAGTCTGCGTAATGCAGCATCTCACTCCCAGTGCAATTCTAGCTGGAAGGCGTTGTTTCACCAGTCCCTGAGTTAGGCCTGCTTTTATACCTTGCTCATATCAAGCCCCAGGAGGTCAGCCTCCGCCCCCTACCTAGGCAGCTCACACTCCACAAGTCCCACAGGGAGATCAATGATTGTTTCCCCGTGGTCCTGGTGGGAGGGTTTATGACACTTAGATACACCGGGCCGAATGGACTGGTTCCTTCTGTCACACTGTGACATCACTGTGGTATAAACAACTTGATTTGAATCTTCCAATCCTGTGCCTTGGCCCAGAGTACAAATTTGACTTTAACACAATCCATCATCCATAATTCACCCATGACACATATGGGCGGCACGGTAGCACAATGGTTAGCATAGTTGCTTCACAGCGCCAGGGTCCCAAGTCTGTGCGGAGTCTGCACGCTCTCTCCGTATCTGCGTGGGTTTCCTCCGGGTGCTCCGGTTTCCTCCCACAAGCCCCGAAAGACGTGCTTGTTAGGTGAATTGGACATTCTGAATTCTCCCTCTGTGCACCCGAACAGACACCAGAGTGTAACCTTTCATAGTAACTTCATTGCAATGTTAATGTAAGCCTACTTGTGACACTCATAAAGATTATTATTCTGTTTAAATACTAAAGTGTTTCTTAGATTTATCATATACATGAAGAATATATAGACTAAATTTGGGCTGAGTTAATCATTTAAACTGACTCTAAACCCCAGTGCAAATGAAGGAGAGAGCAGGAAATTTGTTTGTTATTTCTCTATTGAGTTGGATGATCAGCCATGATCATAATGAATGGCGGCGTGGGCTTGAAGGGCCGAATGGCCTCCTCCTGCTTCCATTTTCTATGTTTCTATGACTTTTACCATTCAGTTTCTAAAAGCAAGGTTATATACAGAACTATGCAAAGGTAGAAGGAAGTTACAAGGCAATAACACTTTTGATGGTTGAGATGATGTAATAAAAAACAGGAGATCAAAGCTTAAGCAGTTTATCTCTGTTATATCTGAACCTCAAGTTTGGACTATTGCATTCATTTAAGAAGTCGTAAATTCTCGACATTGAGTTCTGCCTCAGATCATTCTGAAGTGTCTTTAGTGAACAAGACTTAATTTCATAGAATAGAATTTACAGTGCAGAAGGAGGCCATTCAGCCCATCGAGTCTGCACCCGCTCTTGGAAAGAGCACCCTACCCAAGATCCACACCGCCACCCTATCCTCATAACCCAGTAACCCCACCCAACACTAAGGGCAATTTTGGACGCTAAGGGCAATTTTTTAGAATGGCCAATCTACCTAACCTGCACATCTTTGGACTGTGGGAGGAAACCGGAGCATCCGGAGGAAACCCATGCACACTCGGGGAGGATGTGCAGACTCCGCACAGACAGTGACCCAAGCCGGAATCGAACCTGGGACCTTGGAGCTGTGAAGCAATTGTGCTATCCACAATGCTACCGTGCTGCCCTAATTTGTGAGACAAGCAGAAGGAAATAAATGGTGGTCGTGTAAATGGTGGAGCTGAACTTTTCTGGGTTGATAGAGAGAGTTATACATGGCACTGCTATGAATTAAGTAGTCTCATCTATTTTCTACAGCTGCCCTAACTCCCCTTTATACATCTGAGGGCTTTCAGAATGTGCCACTGAGGGGTACTTGGCTTCTCTTTAGATGCACATGTACTTGACAATGGGCAATACAGTATCAAGGGGGGGGGGGGGGCGTTACGGTGGTGCAGTGGTTAGCACTGCAAGCTCACGGTGCTAAGGAGCCAGGTGCGATCCCGGCCCCGGGTCACTGTCTGAATTTGCACATTCTCCCCGTGTTTGCATGGATCTCATCCCCACAACTCAAAGATGTTCAGGGTAGGTGGGTTGGCAATATTGCCCCTTAATTGGAAACATTTTTTAAAATACAGTGTCGAGGGATGAAATATTTTACAAAAATCAAAAAGATTGCTGCATCAAAATACGTCTGACAATTATCAGCAGATGGATATTTGTCTGTGCATACTTGCACAGATATATATATTAAGAATATTTGTTTGAAAGATTAATACAGATAAAAGCATTCATACCTTTAGATAATTCCGATCACTGCAACAATTAAAATAAAACCTTACAATTCATCATTTATTTACTCTGTTATTAGTTTATTTATATCTAGCATAATAGTCAAGAAATCAAAAAAGGCCTTTATAGCTATTAGCTACAGAAATAGCTCAGAAATTGAGAAAGGTCTACTGTTGGATAATCAGTCTTCCAACAGACCACGCTAATGTCTGGCATTGTCCCAGTTATTTCACTATATGTTCAATAAAAGTATCAAGAATGTGCATGATAGATCAAGCCAAATTACAATGCCAAAAGCCAAATACTGCAGGTGCTGAAAATCTGGAGAAAATGGTGGAAACACTAAGTAGGTCATCCAGTTGCTGTTGAGAGATGTTAATGTTTCAGATGCAATTCAATTACTCCTGCTCAAATGATGATTCCAGTGGTGCAGTACAGGCAGGCTGTAGAAGGTGGAGGCCATATCCAAAAGCTGACAGTAGACAAATATACAGTTGCTGCAGATGTTTCTGCTACTTGAAGATAACATTGGTGGATCTACGCCATCCATTGTAAGCAGAGTGAAGACTGTGCCCGTGGAACCCGCGTTGGTTGCACACTAACATTGGCTGGGGATTAGGCTAAATGCAAGAAGAAAAGAAGCTGAAAATCTTCAAGGAAGACAAGCGTTTTTAAGGCCTTTGTGACTGAACTTAATGGCATATCTATTGAGTGGACTCTGAGTCAATATGTAAGATTTGCCTCCACTTATTGCGTAATTTATAGTTTCGAATTGACCACAAGTTGCCTGTTAGTTCATGCTTAACTTGAGTTGATTCTGCGTTTTAGATTACACGTTGTTTGAGTCTTGTGCAGTAAAAATTATTTTGTTTTAAACCATGGAATCTTGTGGCATAATTCTTTCAGTAAATAACTGAGATTTCGGATTTCTCCATTTCACAAAACAATTACTGGTCTGGACTTAGATTTTAACATTGTACAAAGAAAAAATAGCCAGGATTTTTGCTCCCATTTTCATTGGCAGCTTTGGAGACGAGAGCTGAAAATCTTGCAACATGTCCAAATCGGGTGTCATGCCAATGTAAAAGTGCGGCAAGATTTTCCCCTCCCCGCCAATGACACAACACATTTCCTGATATTCAACATTGGGGATACCATTTCCAAACATTAGCATATAATTACCAGGCCTCCACACCAGAATCATCTCACCCTAAGAAAGACCATTCACATTGGTGAAATGAATGAAAATCGCTTATTGTCACAAGTAAGCTTCAAATGAAGTTACTGTGAAAAGCCCCTAGTCGACACATTCCGGCACCTGTTCTGGGAGGCTGGTACAGGAATTGAACCATGCTGCTGGCCTGCCTTGGTCTGCTTTCAAAGCCAGTAATATAGACCTGTGCTAAACCAGACCCTTTTTGGTGTGAGGGCACCCAGCGTGAACCATGACTGGTCTCCCAAGGCATGTACCTGGCGAGTAGACCTCCCAGAGGAGCTCAGGTGAGTGCATCACTCAGAGGGGAGAGGGACATGCGGGTCACTGCCGCCTGTCACTGCCCCCAGGCTCAATCAGAACCTTCTCTGACAGTGCGACAGCATGGGACCCGCCCTTTGCTGTGTTTTTTCTATGCCCTGAATGATAAGGCAGAAAAAGCCACCATCGATGCCGACGGCTTCAATACTGGTTTTCCCGCAAGCTATTGACCCTGACCGAATTTAGGGAACTCTCCGCCAGGATCTTCTGGTTCTGCTGATGACGAATCCCCCCCACCCCCCCAGCCATACTGAGGGGTGGATTCAATGAGAAATCCCAATGACCGTGGCGGGACCAGTTGATCCCACCGCCAGCCAATGGGTGGCTTCCTCCTGCCGTCGAAAGCATGCCACGGGGCACGTGGAAAATATCCCCACTGTATCTAAAGTGAAACCTTTACAGAACACCATAGACCTTCTGTCAGTATGTGAATATAATTGTATTTTAATAATAACTAATAACTATTTTAATAATAATAATATCGACTGAGAAGGAAGAGAATCCGAATCCATCTGCAATGGTGTGCTTGAAACCAAATTCAGCTCAAGAATATTTCTGACAATGTTAGAGAATAAGCTTTCAATTGTGGTCTCGTTACATTTAATCAACCATCTGAGGTACAGAATGGGACGCCACGGTGGCACAGTGGTTAGCACTGCTGCCTCTCGGTGCCAAGGACCTGGGATCGATCCCGGCCTCGGTTCACCGTCTGTGTGGAGTTTGCACGTTTTCCCCGTGCATGCGTGGGTCTCACCCCCACAACCCAAAATTGTGCAGGGTAGGTGGATTGGCCGTGCTAAATTGCCCCTTAATTGGAAAACAAAATTGGGTACTCTAAATTTATGGGGGAAAAATGATCTACAAAGAAATGCTGATTCCAAAACTACCATTCCAAATATGAATTTTACCTTTTCAGTATAACTCCATAGAATATACTTCCTTTTATATATGTATATATATTTTTTTTGGGGGGATGGGCAGTGGTGAAGTGGTAATGTCACTCGACTAAGGGGCTGGTTTAGCACAGCGGGCTAAATAGCTGTCTTGTAATGCAGAACAATGCCAGCAGTGCGGGTTCAATTCCCATACCGGCCTCCCTGAACAGGCGCCGGAATGTGGCGACTCGGGGCTTTTCACAGTAACTTCATTGAAGCCTACTTGTGACAGTAAGCGATTGAGTTGCTGGGTTATAGGGTGGAGGTGTTGACCTTGGGTAGGGTGCTCTTTCCAAGAGCCGGTGCAGACTCGATGGGCTGAATGGCCTCCTTCTGCACTGTAAATTCTATGATAAATTCTATGACTAGTAATCCAGAGGTCCAGTGCTCTGGGGCATGGGTTCAAATGTCATGAGCAGAACTGAAGAGGTTCTTCAGATGCCTGTTTTAGTGAACACTGTTCTTACGCAACCTGGGTTGGTTGCACGCTGCTATTGGCTGGAGATTAGGCCTCGATAAATCCCAGAGGAGGAGTATTTAAATTCAATTGATAAATCTGGAAGATAAAGCTCGTCTCAGTAGTGGTGAACATGACAATTTTCACAGATTGTTGTAAAACCTCATCTGGTTCGCTTTAGGGAAAGAAAACTATCAGTCCTCTCCTAGCTGGTCTTGCTTATATGTGACCCCAGACCCACAGCAATGTGATTGACTCTTAACTGCCCTCTGAATTGATCCAGCAAGCCGGTCAGTTCAATGGCAATTAGGGACGGGCAACAAACGCTGGCCTCCAGTGCAAAGAGCTGTCCTCAACCGAGTGTTGCAGACTGGCACATTCCAAGGTCCAGGACTACGTGCTGAGGGACGCACTCAAGCTTGGGGCAGCCAAGGCGCAATGGGGAAAGACCACTGTGTAATGTCTTACCAGCAAATGCACACCGAGGGGCGGGTAACCGTGTAAACCCCCCTCGGTCTGGGTCATTAACACTCCAATGTGTAAAAGAAACATGACAATGTAAATATTTAAGAAGGAATTGTAACGTAAAGAGCGATATGTGTGTAATGTTATCAAAATTGAATGGAAGACAGTCAAAGGAACGTGTAACTCTGATGGAAATGTACAGTCAAGCCAAATCAAAATGTTCTGTAATGTTTATGATAGATTTTATGAATAAAGTATATTTTTTGAAAAAAAAAATGCTGGCCTTGCCAGTGACAGCCACATCCCATTATATTTGGGAAGGCAGTGGCATATTGGTATTGTCACTGCACGACTAATCCAGAAGACCCAGGGTAAGACTCTGGGGACACCGGTTCGAATCCCACCAAGGTAGATGGTGAAATTTGAATTCAATAAAAATCTGGAATTAAATGTCTAATGATGACCATGAATCCATTGTCGTTAAAAAAAACAGCTGGTTCACTAAAGTCCTTTAGGGAAGGAAGTCTGCCTGTCTTTACCTGGTCTGGCCTACATGTGACTCCAGACTCTTAACTACCTTAGAGATGGGAAATAAATGCTGGCCCATAGTCGCGCCTACATCCCATGAACAAATAAAAAAAGATATATATATAAGATACTGTGTGGCCTTGCACATGGAAATATCTCTTCCTAATGCTGTTCCATTCTGTCCTTTCTCTTCTGAACTCTGTCCCTTTATTTTCATCTGCTGCTCTTTTCCAACCTCTTAATTTCTCTGTTAACTTCTAGTTCTATCCTTGCTTTCCTGTACTTTGAGGTAAGATGTGGAGTGGCAAGGAAAGAAGCTAACCGGAGCTTTAATCTACCCGACTGAGTCCACAAAAAACAAATAGAGTGGTCAAAGATGATTTCTTTTCCATAAACCATGCTGACTGTGCCTATTCATATTACAATATTCTACATGCCCTGTGATCACTTCCTCAATAATAGATTCCTCAATTTTCCTGCCGAGCGATGTCTGTTCTGTAGTTACCCGTTTACTTTCTCCGTCCTTTCTAGAATAGCAATATTACATTTACGACCTTCCAATCCACAGGACCTTCCAACCCTGGCACAGCAAGCTCCGCTATGGCAGACGCAGCAAAGTCAGCCAAATGCCCATAGACTTCGGCGGGGCCTAAAGATCCGCCTGGTGGGTGGGGCCAGAGAATCCACCCACCGTTCCAAATCTAGGCAATTTTGGAAGGTTGCATCCAGTCAATCCACTATTTTTGCAGACATCTCTTTCAGAACACTGTAGGTTCTCCGGCCCAGGCAATTTGTTGGCTTTCAGTCCCATTTATTTCTTAAGTACTTTTTCTTTACTAATGTTAATTACGTTATATTTCCCACTTTCTCTGTCTTAGCTTTGACAAAGAGTCATCGGACTCGAAACGTTAGCTCTTTTCTCTCCCTACAGATGCTGCCAGACCTGCTGAGATTTTCCAGCATTTTGTCTTTCATTTCAGATTCCAGCATCCGCAGTAATTTGCTTTTATTTAAGTGACCCACATTTACTTTTGCTACTCTCTTCCTTTTTATTTACACATAAAATCTCTTTCAAACTGTTTATATAATTCTGGCTGGTTTATTTTCATATTCTATTTTGTCCTTTATTATGGATAGGAGGGGAATTATTTCTAACAGCCCTGACTTCTCCTCACATCACCCATCCATAAACATAAAGGTGTTTTTGATTTGCTTGACCTTTTATGAATGGTGATGTATATTTCCAACCCCTCAGTTTTGGCGTGATCCAATTTCAGTTAATTACTCCACAGCAAACCTGCCAAAGGATGAACTCAAAGGTTTATTTGCACACACTCAAAATGTGGGAGTGCGAGGTCACCGCGTAGTCTCCTGTGCCCTCATTCAGCAAAAGAGGGATTGTGAAAAGATTTATAGGGCAAAGACCACAAAGAAAATAACTATTGTACCGTGTGTCCCCGGAGTCCATAATCAAAGTCCAACAAGGTATTCCTTCACGGGCGTCGGCTGGTTGGAAGCGATGCTGCATAACTCACTTTTCCAGAAGAAATGGCTTCACATGAGGTATGGGCACACAGAGATTATTCAGCCTTGTAGGTGTTGGTACAGAAATTCCAGAAGAAATAGTGTAGATGGGGCAAGGTATTCGATCTGGGCCGATCCCCTTTCCTGTGCTGCTGTTTGCAGATGGTAAAATGACAGACTGAGTCTTTTCAGTACAGCAAGGTAATATTATTGATTCCACAAGCTAGGTCCCTGTCACATGACTCCCATCGCTGCTCAGTGTCTTTGACAAAGTGTGTGTGTGTGTGCCCTTCTACGTTCCAAAGATGGTTAAATGTTCCAAACATTGAAACTTGAATAACAGAATGCGGGCCCCTTTGACCTAGCAGACTGACAGGGTCTGGTTGGCCGGTCTGGCATATGAGATGCAGATGACAGTTGGATAGTTCTCTTTGAATTTGGACTCTGCAGCCCACAGGGTCATTAGTATCTCTTCAGAGATAGCGGGGTGAAGGTTTCTGTGATAATGTCATGATCACTCACTTTTTTTCCGGGGTCAGAGGGGGACAAAGATTCAACCATTTTAAAAGGTCTTTTCCCAGTTCTTCTTCAATTAGAAATTAGCCAGGAGGATGTTTATATATTTTTTAAAAAATATTAGAACATATAACATACAGTGCAGAAGGAGGCCATTCGGCCCATTGAGTCTGCACCAACCTACATTAAGCCCTCACTTCCACCCTATCCCCGTTACCCAGTAACCCCTCCTAACCTTTTGTTTTGGACACAAAGGGCAATTTAGCATGGCCAATCCACCTAACCTGCACGTCTTTGGACTGTGGGAGGAAACCGGAGCACCCGGAGGAAATCCACGCAGATACGAGGAGAACGTGCCGACTCCGCACAGACAGTGACCCAGCGGGGAATCTAACCTGGGACCCTGGCGCTGTGAAGTCACAGTGCTATCCATTTGTGCTACCGTACTGCCCCAAATATAGAATGTAAGGTCTTAGTTCCTGATACATTCTTTATCAACGTTTTCTCATTCTTTGCTGGTACCTAGAACGCTCCTAATCCATGATACTAAGTCATAGATGGATCTATTTTCCAATGGACGTTTTACTTCTTGAATGTAAATTTGTTGATCCTAATTCTTTAAATATTCACCGTTGCTCATTTACTGCCTTAACTTTTAACCAAATTTTTCAATTCATCTTAGCCCCACATACCTATGCCATTGGCTTTTATTTAAGTTCAGTACTCTACTTTCAAACTATGCATGTCACTCTGAAACTCAGTGTGAAACTCTATCACATTACGATCACTTACTAAGATCCCTTATTAAGCGATTACCAATTAACCCTGTCTCATTGCACAAAACAGGATCTAAAATGGCCTCTTCCCTGGTTGGTGAACAACATATTGCTCTAGGAAACTGTCTCGAATGCATCCCATGAAATAATTCTTCAAACTACTTCTGATGATTTGATTTGCACTGTTTAAATAATTAAATTTCCACAGAAGTATTGCACTACCTTTATTACACACTCTTCTTTTTTTCATGATTAATACACTGTCCAGTGATATTGCAGCCAACAAACTACTTCCACCAATATTTTCTGACCCACGTTATTTCTCACTTCCAGCCATACCGATTTTGCTTCCTGCTCATTCAACCGAGATTCTTCCTCAGATCTGTTCTTTTGTCATTTTTTATTATCTGGATGGCCCCACTTTCTTTAACATTTCGACTGCCTTTTCAGAACATCATATGCCCTAGAATAGTTCATTCCCAACAATGGTCCGCATGAAACCATGTTGGAATGGCCATCAGATCTCCATTCACCTGAAGCACTCAATTCATCTCAATTCTCCAGCCTTGTCCCCATCACTTCCATCCAAGGATAGGTAGCGAGAGGTGCGAGGCCCCTTTGTGCTTCTCTTTAACCATATCTTCCTGTCTAATTTCACAAGGCATTGGCCGCTTTCAAAGTTGAACTATCAATTTGTGGAAAAATTACTGAAAGTAGAATGAAAAGACAGTCTGTCTGTGACTCTTTCTCTCTGTGTCCCGCAAATACCAGAATTTGAATGTTTCCATTTCCAATGCTCTTATTCTTACATTATTTTAAAATTTAGAGTGCCCAATTAAATTTTTCCAATTAGGGGCCAATTTAGTGTGGCCAATCCACATCTTTGGGTTGTGGGGGCGAAACCCACTCAAACAAGGGAAGAATGTGCCAACTCCACACGGACAGTGACCCAGAGCCGGGATCGAACCTGGGACCTCGGCACCGTGAGGCAGCAGTGCTAACCACTGCGCCATTACTCTTACAGTTATCGGTAATTATTCTATTATCTCTAAATGTTGACAAAATAATATGCTTTCTCCACTTATAGAATACGAAACAAAGTCTACAAGGTGCACAATCTTTATATTATTTCCCATATGCTTGCACACACAGATTCTATTCATAAAAAGAGCTCAATCTGAATGTTACCTCATTAAAACTTTTGCACTTATACTTTAGATTTTCTACAAACAATTTTAGAAAACAAAACCTGTAGAAGAAGCTAAAGAAAATTACTCTAGCGAAATGGATTGAAGCAGAGGTGTTTCTTTGCAGTAGAGGCTGAGGATCAAAGAGATTGAAAACTAAAACATTACAGCATCAGTGCTGGTGGGAGGATGTAATTACAGCCTGACAGGTTTGAATTAGACTTTTTCATTATAAATGTAGACATAAGGATTTATATTGGGAAAAAATTGATCCCAAAATGTGACAGCAAAGTAGGTCTTTAATAGATGTGTGTAAATGAGATATTTTTAAAAATGTATTACAGAAGTTACAAAACTAACTTACATCAAATAAATCTGGTGACATCATAAACCTATAATAGGAAAATGAATTGCTACATAAACATTAAAAGAACTGAGAGCATAAATGAATAACTTGAACTTACTTTCAGTGTCAGAACATTCTTCATATGATCTATTTTAATGTATGTTTTAAAACTAGTTACATTAATTTTAATTAGATGAAATAGTGGCAAGGATGGTGATGTTTCAATAATATGAGTTACCATAAATCTGACACTTTAATATAACATATATTTCACGGCACATTATTTTTGAGTACCCAATTCATTTTTTTCAATTAAGGGGCAATTTTAGCGTGACCAATCCACCTACCCTGCACATCTTTGGGTTGTGGGGGAGAATGTGCAAACTCCACATGGACAGTCACCCAGAGCCGGGGTTGAACCTAGGATCTTGGCGCCATGAGGCAGCAGTGCTAACCACTGCACAACTGCGCTGCCTGAGCACATTATTGAGCAATGTACCATAAACTATATATAATTGAGATAAGCGGATGCAGAAGTATGATGGACTGATTTGTCGCCTATTCTATCTAATATTTTTAGATTGTCCGTAAAATGTTAATGATTTTACACTAATGTATTTATGAGGTAGGTGTAACCTACATTATTTTGTAGCCAACTCCCAACATGGATCTCACACCAATTGACATTAGAAACTAACATTTGTGTGTAGTTGTGTACCTAAAATGACATTACATTGTAGGAAAGTTGCAGTATTGGTACACCTCAACTCAACTGGAAACTGTACCCAAAAACAATTTAGCAGAGTTTTCAATTGTTTATTGTCTAAATTTAATAATGATAACAGTTGCTTGAAGCAGTGAATTATCTTTGAACAATTGTTTTAAAATGCTATCAAACGATGACAATAAATAGTTTTCAAATTACTTTGTTTCTTCAAAGCATTTAGGTCTTGTATATCAAGCTGGTGGAGTTTTCACTGATTAAAGGAAGGAGGTGTTTACCATTTAATTATCAGCTCATGCCTTTAATTTATTTGCGTTTAACCTAAAAGATATTGTCAGCTCCTTGTCACTTATCAGCTGCTGACAGGAAATCAGAAGATGCGCAAGTTACATAATTCCCCCCAGTCTATAGATAAGCTGTGGGTATCAGATTAATGGAGTATGGGTTATCAGACAGAGTCTGGTATCTCAGCTATAATGACTCAACTGTCTCAAACACAAATTGTTTAATAGATTCCTTCCAATCAACATTCATTGTTGACAAAATATATAATCTCCCCACATATTCTGCTCCACTATAGGCATCATATACCTGCAATTTATATTCTACTATTACAGTGCAGGTGCATACTACAAAACACATCTCCTTAAGTCTTGTTTACAATAAACAGTTGTAAAGTCAGATGATCATTTGTAATCAAAGATACCAAGGGCTAAGGACCAGAAAATTGTAATTAGTTCTGCGTGCTTTGATTGGCATGAAGGAAAATCAACCAGCCTATTACCATTCTCACCATAGCAGTACAAAAAGTCAAACTTTAAAAAAAACTTTAAAAAAATAAATTTAGGGTATCCAATTATTTTTTTCAAATTAAGGGGTAATTTTGTCTGGCCAATCCACCTAACCTGGATACCTTTGGGTTGTGGGGGTGAAACCCACGCAGACACGGGGAGATTGTGCAAACTCCACACAGTGACCCGGGACCGGAATCGAACCCAGGTCCTCAGAGCCGTAGGCAACAATGCTAACCACTGCGCCATCGTGCCGCCCCTAAACTTAGTGTTAAGGGAGGTAAAACAATTCCTTTCTCTCATCCTTTTTGTTATATTGCAAACTGAATTCTGCTCAAATTAATGTAACTCAAAGGGTATTGCATGAATCTAATTTTTATAAATGCTATAACCCCCTCTCAATGTATTGTATTTTGCAATGCAAGCCTAGGAATCAAGTACTGTTTCCATATTTAAAAAGTCAAATTAGAAATATTGTGTTTTTATCATTGAACTTTCCTTCTATTTACTACCAACCTCAAAGGTAAGTGTCTTCAAAATGTCTTTTTTTTTTCATTCTTTTAGCTCCATATTTTTGTAATCACACTTAGCTGCAGTAATCAGTGGAATTGTTTAAACTGGAGATTTAGATCTTAGCAGTTTGGATGATGTTATTACCTGGTGAGTAGAACTCTTCATTCAGTTTCTGATATTTTCTATGTCACTGGCAATGACCAACTTTGTGCAGATTTTTATTTGCTCTTATTATTTCTTGATTAAAACTGTGATCTCATCAGGCTTTGGAAAAAAAATGTCTTCTGAGACACAATCACTTGAAATAACCATGGGCAGGAAATGGAAAGCTATAATGCATTGGATACTTGAGAAGTAAAAGGTTTCCAAATTGTTCAATAAACCAAAAGCGGGTAAAGGAGATGATAAAGTAATTGTAGTTTCTACATGTTCCTTCTCAATTTAAATAGAAATGTAACAGTTTCATCTGATTGTACTCCTTATCATCTTTCATTTGACTTCAAAAGACCAGAAATAATAATCAAAAAATTATGAAGAAGTGTTTTGATATTTGAAACAGAAAGTACTGTAAATAAGCCCAAATATATTTTTGAAAGTGTCCTTTGACTGCTCTGGTTAATACAGTTTGTGTTATCAGTAATATAAAGGAATGGGAGCATTAAAAGGTCATTTTATTGAACAGGCTCACTCGAGACGGATGTGCTACCTGTGGAGGAAACTTAAGTACCATTTGCATTTATATAAACCTTTATCATGCGTCCTCACCCTCGCTCTTGGCGCCACATACAGCAACCGCACCCATGCCACAAATCTCGGCCCAAACCCAAATCTTCGAAAAAGTACCGCCACTCCACCCGATCGAATGTTTCTCCGCGTCCATGGACACCACCACCTCTATATAACATCTTTAACATAGCACCTTCAATTCAAAGATGCCTCAAAGTGTGAGTGTGGGGAAGAGAACACATACCAAACATGACTTGAAGAATAGGTAAGGAGGGGTGAACGAATGCAAGATCAGTTAGGATTATACGCGGTATTGAAAATTAGGAGAGATGTAGCAAGACTTTTTTTAAGAGCAGAGAATGCAAGGATGCAATAGCAAAAAGGACCATGATGGAGCAGAAGAAGGTATGCATTGCTGACTAGAGATAGAAGTGCAAAGGGTGCAGCCTGGAACATATGACACAAGGTTTCAAAGGCAGGGTGGGATGAGGTTATGAAAGTTTATAAATGAGGAAAATGTTCTAATTAATGTGCTAGCGGTTAGGAATGATAGGTTATTTGGACACAGTAAAAAGTGAGTAAACTTTGTGAAGAACAAAGATGGCATAATTTTGGAGCTTGGGAAGTCCTAAAGAAGTCAAATCTGGAGGTGATGATAGCATGGATGAGAATTCCAAGGACGCATGTGATATTGCAGGGATGAAAACAGCCCCGCGTTGGTGATGGATACATGTAGGATTTGAAGCAAGATCACTGATATTGTGTCCCATTAAGTTCGGCCTGAAGCAGTAGCTGAGATGGGTGATTGGATTTGCAGCCCTGGTTTCTGGAAGGGACTGAACAGAGTGACGAGGTTTTGATGGTGTAATGCCAGCAAAATGTATGGGTTATCGATTTGCTGTATAATCGGGAGATCAAAGGTGCTGTTGAGTTGAGGGAAACTATGCTACTCCAGGAAACAATGTAATACCAACATTTCCAATACAAATTCACTTTCAGTTACTGTCAAATTGAGCAAAGTGGAAATTATGCTGCATTCACATGCATGCCTGCCCTGATTCAGTGCTTCCAACGGATAGTATCAAATTACCAGGCCATTACAAACTAGGATTTCCTCAAATCAAAGCATGACTGGAGATTGCAAACCATTGGTTACACCAACCTTTTATGAATATTTGTGTATTAATATTGTACCTGTTCAAATCACTTACATTATGCCACAGATACCACTAGCCAAAGGGAACTAGCACTCCAAATTAAGTAATACGTTTGCCCCACTTCTACCAGTAATTTAACTTTAGAATTTGGTAGAAATTGACAACAAATCCAAATGCAAAGCTGCAGAGTATACAGCAGACAGAGAAGCAGTCAATGGAGCTGGTTTACACAGGGCAATTTATTTACATAGCAAAAATTCACATTAAAATCCATGTTCAAATGCAATAATTCTGCTACATGTTTGACAGCAATAGATTTATAAAATAGGAAACGTTTATGCTGCTTTTATTTTATTTTTCTTATACGCACAATGCAAACCCTGTTTGAAATAAAGGAATTCATTTAACTTTTTTTTTAAGAAAACAGACTTAGGCAGAAAATGAGCTTCCCCAATTTCTATTCCGTTAACATAAATATTCACTTAAATGGAACTGACCCTACTACTACGGTTAATTATAAAGGGCAGTAGTCGCAGCTCAAGATGATACGTGTGCAGGCACAATAAGCTGTATCTAAAGGCAAAGCTATCTGTAGATTGACTGACATAGGTAAAGATATATTTTTTAAACCAGCACTCTACAAAATAAACTGAAAATCTATCTCGGTACGTGTCTTATTAGGGGAAATCTTTGGGCATTTTAAGGGCAAACAATTTTTGGGGCCTGTTTTTAAAGCCAATCTCACAAATACAAATTTCAACCTCCCCCCCCCCCAAAAAAAACCTATCCCTTCTGGAGAATTTTCCCTCCCTCTCCACAAAGCCCCGAATAGATAGATTTTTTAGAAAATGAAACTCTCAGAAACAACAAGAGCATTATTAGACACACTAAGGTTTTTTTGTCCACAGCCTTCTCTCCTGGGACACTGAAAAAATGTCTTTGTAGCAATACATTATGATTTTAAAAACATTCCACGTGGAGGCTGTTTTTCCCCCAGCAAAGGAAACCGAGGCGTATCGAAGGAATGGCGTTATTTATATGGTCGCTGATGGTTTTAACAGCACGCATACAAGTTCTGCAAAAGGTGCTGTGTTTGTTGCTAATTGCGATTATGAGTTTCAATTCGTTTTTTAAAAAGTGTTGCGAACGTAAAAACGCAGAGAGCCAGGGCAAAATGACATTGGGGACCCTTAGAGCAATCTTATTTTTAAAATTCTGGAGTTGCCTGTCATTCAAAACATCCCGCGGCGAGATGCTTCAAAAATTAACAATGCCACTTTGAACGAGGGTTCCTGGACCGGGCAGGGCGTGGTGGGCAATGGGAGAGAGGGGCGATATTGAAAGGATTGTGTTGGTCAAGAAGAAAGGCCGGTGTATGTGAAACAGTCTGCATCCCAGAACGACGAGGGGAGTTAATGGAAAATGGAAGTGAGTGTTGCTCAAGGGGAAAGAGGGAGAGGGAGTCCAGAGTGAGTTTGTTTACGAACAAACAAAGCTGGTTGACATGTGCAAACTAAAGTTCAGGGTTAGGAGTCCTATCTGAGCGACAATTTTCTTTAATACGTTGGCTCCTCCCATTCCCCGGCTCTTGTCTTATGTTTCTAGATGGTCCCATTGTGCTTTGTGTAAATCCACCCCTCACCATCAGTGAAAACAATAAAACGTTCCTGCTGAACTAATTCACTGAAATAAAAACAAGCACGCTTGAAGACTTGTTAAAAAAAAACAGCGTCCACCTCTCCTAACTCAATCCACCCACCCACCCCGCACCCCTCCCCCAGGATCTGCAGATTTACACCCCAGATAGAATCATGTGTGTGTGTTTACAGATGGACGGGGCGGATAAAGCGAGGAGCTAAGCGGTGCCCCCTCTTTGTTTATGTCATTAGGTAAAAGTTGCTCTCGGTCACCAGCGTCTTTTGATCATTGGGGTTGGCGAGGGGCGGGGGCTCCCGTAACAGATCCAGCTCAGAGGCAAAGACTTTGTGAATGAATGAGATTTAATTGAGAAAAAAAAAGGTGGCTTTTTATTTTTCACCAATGTAAAAACAGCAACTGGATGTTTGCAAAGGAAATTTTAAACATATTCCTCAGTTTGAACTTTGCAAGATAATGTTAACACCGTTCCGGGATCGACCTGGACCCCCAAACATTCTTTTGGGTGGGTTTTGAAGGGTTGCTTTCCCCTGGTGTGGCCCCACCTTTCAGTGTCAATGCGTGTGGCACATGCTTCCAAATAATCCTTTCCCCTGCTGCACATCCTACGCTGACATTTCCTCAGCTGCCCGACGGAGCTAAAAGACAGGAAATAAACATATTTAATGTGACAGCCAGAGTCCACCATCGCTGTCAGAAATAGCAGCAGCGACCATCGCGCTTGTTAGCACATCCAAGTCAATGTTTTAAAGCTGTGAATAACCGCGCCCCCCAACTACAATAATCCCCCTCCCATCACCCCCCCTCACACATACACCCCCACCCCCTCACACTTACACCCCCACTCCCTCACACATACACCCCCACCCCCTCACACTTACACCCCCACTCACTCACACATACACCCCCACCCCATCACACATACACCCCCACCCCCTGACACATACACCCCCACCCCCTCACACATACACCCCACCCCCTCACACATACACCCCACCACCTCACACTTACACCCCCACTCCCTCACACATACACCCCCACCCCCTCACACATACACCCCACACCCTCACACATACACCCCCACCCCCTCACACATACACCCCCACCCCCTCACACATACACCCCCACCCCCTCACACTTACACCCCCACCCCCTCACACATACACCCCCACCCACTCACACTTACACCCCCACTCCCTCACACATACACCCCCACCCCCTCACACTTACACCCCCACCCCCTCACACATACACCCCACCCCCTGACACATAAACCCCCACCCCCTCACACATACACCCCACCCCCTCACACATACACCCCACACCCTCACACATACACCCCCACCCCCTCACACATACACCCCACCCCCTCACACATACACCCACACCCCCTCACACATACACCCACATCCCCTCACACATACACCCCCACCCCCTCACATACACCCACACCCCCTCACACATACACCCCACCCCCTCACACATACACCCTCACATATACACCCCACCCCCTCACACATACACCCCCACCCCCTCACACATACACCCACACCCCCTCACACATACACCCACATCCCCTCACACATACACCCCCACCCCCTCACACTTACACCCCACCCCCTCACACATACACCCCCTCACACATGCACCCCCACCCCCTCACACATACACCCTACCCCTCACTCATACACCACACCCCTCACACATACACCCTCACATATACACCCTCACCCCCTCACACATACACCCCACCCCCTCATACATACACCCCCACCCCCTCACATATACACTCCCACCCCCTCACACATACACCCCCACCCCCTCACACATATACCCCACCCCCTCACACATAGAACCCCACCCCCTCACATACACCCCGCCCCTTACATTCACCCCCACCCCCTCACACATACACCCCACCCGCTCACACATACAACCCAACTCCCCCACACCACTCACACATACACCACCCCCTCACAAATACACCCCCACATCACACCCCCTCACAAATACACCCCACCCACTCACACATACAACCCACCCTCACAAATAAACCCCCACATCCCACCCCTCACACATACACCCCACCGCCCACAAATGCAACCCCACCTCCCACCCATACACCCCACCCCTCACAAATACACCCCCACATCCCACCCCTCACACATACACCCCACCCCCATACATACACCCCCTCACACATACATCCCCATCCCCTCACACATACACCCTGTCACAAATATATCCCCACACCCTCACACATACACCCCACCCCCACATACACCCCCTCACACATACATCCCCACCCACACATACACCCCCTCACACATATATCCCCACCTCCTCACAAATACACCCCCACATCCCACCCCTCACACATACACCCCCCTCACACGAACACCCACACCCCCTCACACATACACCCCCACCCCCTCACACATATACCCCCACCCCCTCACACATAGAACCCCACCCCTCACACATAGACCCCACCCCCTCACAAACACCCCACCCCAACATACACCCCCAACCCCACACTTACACCTCCACCCCTCACACATACACCACCACCCCCTCACACATACACCCCCACCCCCTCACACATACACCCCCTCACACATATAACCCCAACCCCTCACATAGAAACCCACCCCCTCACACATACACCCCCTCACATATATACACCACCCCTTCACACATACACCCACTCCCCCTCACACATACACCACCCTCACACATATACACCACACCACCCCCCTCACACATAGACGCTACCCCATCATACATGCACCCTCTCACATGTACCCCCATTCCCTTACCACCACCCCCCACCACCCTCACGCCCACCCACCCCTTCACATACACCCTCATCCCCTCACATACACACCTCCACCCCGCACAAATGCACCCCCACCCCAACACACATGCACACCCATCTTCTCATACACTCCACCCTCTCACACACATCCCCCAGCCCCCCCCCCCCGCCCCACCCCCGCCAGCAAAAAAAAATATCGGTTGTTCGTGTCAAACGAGTCCGTTTGTAAAACACTGGACTATGGAATGACTTGGGAGCAGGGCCACCGGGAAATAGATCGCGCTTGTAAAAAAGTTTAAATTTCCACACCCATGCAGTTTGGATTTAAGTTAATTGCAGCAATCAAACGGGGTTGGGAAGCTGCCTATTGTTGTCAGGGAGTCATTAAGAGCTGGAGCCTATCCGTTCGCACTTGTGGACCAGGCTCTGCAGAGATGCGATCCGCCCGGGCCAAAGATGTATTTCAATTTCTCGGGGGGGGGGGGGGGGGGGGTTAAAAACAAGAAGCAAACCCCTGCCTCTGACTAGCCCACTGTCCTTTCCCGAAAACACACACACACACACAATGCCGGGAGTACCATCGGTCCCACTTTTAAGGAGTTTATGTTTTTGTTAGCACTTCCTGCAGTAATTTATGGCAATGGCTATTGATTAGTTTTGTTTTAAAACCATGATCATTCCATTCGTTTCAAGAGCTGACGCCATGCAGTCTGCAGAGGGAGGAGTCCAGAGCTGGCAGGCGGGCGGGCAAACCTTCCCGTCTCGCTTCTTGGGGGTCCCCTGTGCTGGGATTTTTTTGTGAATGAAGTTCATTTGCGGAATTTTTTTTTGTTGCTTGGGGGGGGGGGGGGGGGGGGGAGGGGGCGGTGGAAACAGTCGGATTTTAAAAAATATATAAAGTTCACTCGTTTTTGCAAAAAAAAAAACCACTCTCCTCTCCCAGGCGAATGATTGCGAAAACGCCTTCACTTTGTGCAAAAACAATCAAAAGTATAAAGTTCACATTCTGCAAACTTGTTTGTCTTCCCCGTTTTCTCTCTTACCGGGCACAGAAATTCATGCCTTTCTCCCTCTCTCCACCCCCCCCCCCCCCCCCCTCCCCAGCCTCAGCAACTTTCCTCCCTATTGTGTGGCAGACACGGGGGGAGATGGGGGGGGGGGGGCGAAATCCAGATTCCTTTTTCTGAACTGACTAGGCGATCGTGGGAAACTGCCTTCACGTAAAGCAGCGAATTCTTTGTCACTGTTGTTCCTCTGTAATTGATCTCACTTCATGTCGTCGAGCGGCGCACATCAAAGCGGCGCTTCGCTGTTGGGAGGTCGGGCAGCACATGGCAGCCCTGGAATGAGGAGCAGACTGCACCAGGTCGGGGAAGGGAGATGCTCCCGTCTGATGTGTGCACACAATCGCACTGTGGCTATGTGTGTGTGCATGTTTATCAATATATATATACATGTGTGCATGTGTGTATTTATTGGCTTAAACAATCCTCCCATACTCTTCTAAACATACTACTTACAATAACAACATTTATCTTTTAAAGTGCTTATATGTATTTTGGTTGGGGGTGGTGATGAAATCAGCAAATTGCTGACTGAGTAAAATTGTGAGTAGTTTTTTTGCATGCCAATTTTCGATTTGATGTGCGTTGGAAGGATAGAGGGAGACACACACACACACACTGCCGTGCCCTTTGTACAGCGATTACCCCCCCCCCCCCCCTAAATGCTGGGTCAATGATAGCAGCAGATTGCAGCAAGAGGCACCGAGCCTAGACTTTGCAATTCTGGTTGGACCGTGCACATTTAACGTTGGACTCGGCAAAGCACTCTCCCCCTCTCGGGGACGTTGTGCGCTGATTCTGACGGTGTGTGGATGTGTGTGTATTTAAATAACCTGCTGGAGTTCAGCCATTCAGAGGAAGCTTTGTTACAGAGTGCCCGAGCCTGGGACACGTGAGCTCCCCTGGCTCTGGCTGACATTCCCCCAGTGTTGGTGAACTCGTAATGTTTAATCTGGCTCTTGTCCGAACTGATCGCTGCTTCTCTTCGTCCTGCCTCTCTTCCCCCCCCCCCCCCCCTTCCTCCTTCTCCTATTCCTCCCCCTTTTTTTCTCTTTCTCAACCCCACCACCTTCCCCACTCCATCCCACTCCCCCCCCCCCCCCTCCCTCATCTTTTTTCCAACCAGGGGGAAAGGTGTTTTTTTTCGGGGGAGGGGGGTTAACCCATTCTCACATCCGTGGGCTGTAGAAGAATAACAACCCCCAATAATTCTCCCTTTCATTCAAACTCCTGTACCGACTGCTCCTCCTCTCCCCCCCCCCCCCCCCCCCCCCCGCACCCCACCCCCAACTTACAAGTATGGTCATTTTTTAAACTGGTTTCAGCGTGTGCTGTCCCGGGCTGATTCTAACTGGCTAAACGCACACCTAATTCTCGTTACAAGATTACAACAGAAGGGGTACTTAAAACAAAACCAAAAAAAACCAACGGTACCCACTTGCAGCATCCTGCAAATAAATTGTTGCCCTAGTTTCTTACCCCTGCCACCATCCACCACCCTTTCCCCTCCCTCGCTCCCATTCCCACCTCCATTTCTTTTCCCCCCCTCTCTCTCTCTCTCTTGCCTCCTCCTCATCATATCCAACACCAGGACGTCCGGTGTTTCTTGCTTCTTGTGTTAACCTGTTGGAAAGCGCCAGAGATTGTCAGAAGGCACAATGAGCACAAGAGGTGAAGGACCGAGTCAGTCCTCGACTCCCCCGGAACAACCTGCAGAGACACCGCAGAAGAGAGGTCGGGGAAGACCCAAGAAACAGCAGCAAGTCAGTATTATGCTGGGGGGGGGGGGGCGGGGGTGAAAAGTTGTCCTCTTTCTTAACGGAATGGGGGGAATCCAGGATGAGGAGCGGGACTTGTTGTCTTGGTGCTCTGGCTGTGCAGTTGCCACCCTCACCCCCTCTGCCTCCAGTGCAGTCCTTGCAATGGGACCCCCCCCCCCTCTGCCTCCAGTGCAGTCCTTGCAATGGGACCCCCCCCCCTCCCTGTCCCTCTGCCTCCAGTGCAGTCCTTGCAATGGGACCCCCCCCCTGCAATGGGCCCCCCCCCCCTGCCTCCAGTGCAGCCCTTGCAATGGGACCCCCCTCTCTGTCCCTCTGCCTCCAGTGCAGTCCTTGCAATGGGACCCCCCCCCCCCCCTGCAATGGGGACCCCCCCCCCACCTCTCTGTCCCTTTGCCTCCAGTGCAGTCCTTGCACTGGGGATGCTGCCCATGCTGTTAGCCAATGTTCACCGGGAGCAATCGCCACTGGATGTGTTTAATGTGGGTTAGGAGACGCTTTCAGCAACAGTGACCTCTGGGTGACTGTAACGTTAAATCGGGCTGCCGAGTGTAATCAACAACAATAATAAAACAAAACGCGCGAATAAAAACATGAATGAAGGATGGTGACCGGAGGAACCTGTTGCACATCTGTCTCCTCGAAGGCGTTTGGGACTCCCTGTATTGGCGGCTATTTCCACCCCCCCCCCCCTGTTTTTTAAGAATCATCCATTTAAAAAAAAAAGGAATCCGAAAATCCCGCCTAATTTGATGTCTTGTGGGACACACACACACACACACTCGCCCTTTCTCTCCCTCTCCCTCTCTCTCCCTACGTGGCTCAACAAAGGTTTATTTTCCCATGATTTTTTTTATGTTGCAGAAAATATTTCCTCATGTTACGCTGAGCTGCACCGTTTCAGCGGGAGAAAATGCCCCCTTTTCCCAACACTTTCAGGACTGTACTAATGGACCTTATTTTATGCAAATGGAATATTTCCAGATTGCCCATACCAAGAGCGAGGCACTTGTATTTTCTTTAGTCACTGGGCACAGTGCTTTTCAAAGCCACAGCTTTTGTGCCGGTCCGAATTAACTAAATGTGCCCCCGCCCCCCCCCCCCCTCACACACACACACACACACAATTTTTGGACCTTATTTCCATTGTTGGTTGCTTTAGATATAGTAAGCAGGCGTCCTGTAAGGATCGGCTGTTTTCTAATATGGTGTGTGCCCGGATCATGGAAGCTGCGGGGCAGTGGTTTATTTAAACAGCAAACAAATGCCTGCACAAGCCTTTTCCTTCCGTTTGGATTTGACACGTTCTCTTCTTTTATTAAATGTCTCCGAGTTGTTGGGGAAAAAAAGCTGCTGGCGAAGCGCGCAAGGTTGCAGCGTTACTCTCTGGAATACTTCCCCAACACTATTACTTTGGTAAATGGTCACTTTACAGCATTTAAAATAGAAGTAGCTTGCAGCATCAGGCTGTTTGGAGTATAGTGCAATGTACATTAAAATCAGTTACTCTTCTCTTGGAAACTTTTAAAACATCAGTTTGCCCTATTTGGTTAAGTCCACTTACATGTTCTGCACAGGTCACATCTATTTTACCAATAAAACATTCAGACACCTATTAAACAACAATTGTTATTGTGAAGATTCATATTCACAACAGTGATTTAAGAGGTGACTAATGTCTTGGGAATATGTATAACTTAAACATAGGGTTGTTACGAAAAGTGTAATTTGATTTAGTATTTTCCACAATTAAAACATATGGGCAAACAGATCCCACCAAAGTGTAGATTGCTTCCAAGCACCAGTTTTCTGTGTTGAACTTGTGCGGTTTTGTTTGTGCACATTCAAAAATAAATTTAATGTATTGAAACCTAGAGTTCCTTAGGTCTGTGTTTAACTGGCCACTGTTCCGTATTAAATTATAGGAACCAACGGGACCACCTACGCCTAAACGACCTCGGGGAAGACCAAAAGGAAGCAAAAACAAGGGTCCCTCTAAAGCAGCTCAAAAGGTGAGATTAACTTGGAAACATTTCAGAACATTAGCCACACTTCGAAGACTAGTTTTACAAATGAGTTCAATCATTTATCAGAATCCAGTTTACAAATGAGCTCCATCATTCATCCCGATTATCAGAGGATTTGCACCATTTTGGTAATTTGTGTTGTTTGAATCACATTTCCTGCAGCTTGCTGTGTCAGGAGTGGAGTCCAAGTTTTTAACCAGAGAGACCATGACCGCTTCCCATAGGAAGAATCATTTTCTGTTTCAGTTTTGAGGAAGCTGAGTACCTTTTTGAAAGGGGAAACATTTCTTTTGCTGTTTCTCACTATTAAGACCTGTCAAGTGTGCTGCACTGATTATCAGCGTTTCATGACAATATAGCTTATTCCATCGGAAGAAACATCTGATTCTTAGCTGCAACCTTTGCTCAGCAAGAATTAGCGTGGCCTGTGCTTTTTGTCCATTATAAATTCAGTAGGATGTTGAGTTGTTAATAATGTCAAATGCTAATGAGCAAAATTTTATAGTTTCTGAATTTGACACCACTTTAGATGCTGGACAGGGTGGCGCAGTGGTTAGCACTGCTGCTTCACGGCGCCGAGGTCCCAGGTTCGATCCCGGCCCTGGGTCACTAACCGTGTGGAGTTTGCACATTCTCCCCATATCTGTGTGGGTCTCATCCCCACAACCCAAAGATGTGCAGAGTAGATGGATTAGCCATGCTAAATTGCCCCTTAATTGGAAAAAAATTGGATACTCTAAATTAAGAGAAAACTTTAGAAACTGGACATCGCCAGGCAGGAAACTATGAAAGATTGTTAATAGTCAGGAAAATGTTTTTTAAAAAGTGTAATTCTGTTTTTCATCCCTGTGAAATATTAACAGGATAGAAGTTAAATATGACAACATAAGTTCTAAGTACCCATTTACTGAAAAACCCATATGGTTTATATTGACTGTAACAGTTCTCTTGCACCTAGTTTTTAACAATGTTAGTTATTAAATTAACAAAAATGCTTCAGCTAAGCAAAACGTATTATGGCTATGAAAGAGGAAAATCTAGAACAGAAGGGCACTTTTGAACAGGGCACTATAATTAAATGCATGCTGTTCCAAAATGGGTTTTGTTGAGGCAATTATGAGGGCATGTATATCATGTCATTAAATATTGCCATGAAGAAACTAACAAAGGTTGAGGCATGGTGTGTGTGTATGATTATTTGTTTGTTTGAAACCTCGTTTTAAACAAAAATGGTGTGTGAATCTCAATTCACTGTAACTCTCTCACAACGATAGTTACTGTTTGGCTAATTCCTCTTGATATTGTTTTCATTCATGTTTACCTTGAACTCAAATGTTCCCAGAAATCAGGAGGTGTGATATGTTCTTCTAATTGAGCCTTGGTTCAAAAACCTGAGTGTTTGTAATTGGAATGGATATAGAGAAACTAAGATATGGTGTTGACCTGTACTTTTAATTCGAAGAAGCTGATAAATGAAAAGGAAACAATGGTAGCTTAGTACATGCTTTTCTACATTTCCGAACCCCTGGTAAAATGGAAGTTGAAGGAAAAAACGTCAGAAACACTTGTTTTTGATGCTGATAAAGTCCAGTATATGGAAGAAATCTGCACTTATCTGGGAGATCGATAATACAAAACATGATAAGCCGGGTAAAGAAAGAATACTTCCTTAATTGGACTCTATGTTACAATCACCGCACAGAGTTTTTTTCAGAAATGTGTCATTTTCACTTCAGCTTTGCAGACGCAAGGTTATTAGTGTCATTAGCTTAACAGTCCTTGTCCTGGAAGAAATTGTGATTAATGTTTAACCTTGGCTTTCTGGATTAGAATCTGCGTCATTTTTCAAAATTAAACCCAGTCAGACACAACTATATTTTCGTTAAACATTCAATAACTTAGTGCCAATAAAATAAAAAGCAGTTAAACACTTTCACGAACCGAAACAGGGGAGGTGCTTTCAGAGTCCATCTAATTTCTATAACGTCACATTTAATACATCAAGTTCTAGGCATTGTAAAGTAACGCATTATTTTGACCGCTGTGATGAAATATAAATGCATGTACCATTGTGGTAATGTTACATAATCTCTAGCAACAGCTATCTATCCTGTACACCATCAATTACTCCCCTAACCTGAACCTTTGACATGGTCTATCTTGATGTATAACTGTATCATTTTGAAAGGCAGATACCCTTTCCAGGGTATATATATATTATTACTTAACAAAGGGAGGATGCCTAAGGAACACCTTATATCCATTAAATTATTTAAACAGGTCTTGTCTTGTTAATTGCCTTCAACTACACAGGTTTAATTTCCTCTGTGCCCAGCATAGCAACGTACAAAGGTACAGCTCAAAGCTCCACCTTTCTTGGTTCAGATCCCATATCAATTGTCTCCTTGTTTCAAGTACTTTAATAGCCCTGGAGTTCAGGTGACTTGCAAATCCACATGTTAATTGTTAACTGTTAGAGTTAAGACTTACTTAGAAGATCCATTTAGTTTTAGACATCATAGGCTCGCCTGTGAAAATTAATCACCCTGCTGAATTTGATCAGATTAACCTACTGCCTGTACAAATGGTAATTTGGGGCCAAGGACCTTTGTCCTCTTAATTTAAAACGTCAAAGTACTTCTGAGCAAATTACTCACTTGCATAGTAAAAGAGATGTTGGATGTAATTTCTCCACACATCTGGTCCTCCCTGATCGGCCACGCAGCCAATCTATTAGTGTATGTAAATAAAGGACCAAGTGCTCCTTGTTGTACAGGGGGTCAGATAGTTGCTAATATCTCAAAATTGCTCAACTAGACAGTAAAGCATAGTTCATTTAGGAAATGAATTGTCTTGGCGCTTTTCTTCTTTTGCTGGGGGGTGGGGGGGGGGGGGGGGGGAACTGAAATGATTCAGTGGCCTGGTCAATTAATACGCTCACTTGTTGGGAACCATGAAGTTGAATTGTGAACACCCCATAAGAGTAACAAAGTAATGTTTCATGCTTATAATTGATGCATGCGAACATGGGTGTTTAGGTTGTGACAGGACAACTTTAACGCAGTACTTCAAAATATGGAGATAACATTGTTTTCCCCAATTCCTTTGTAGAAAGCTGAGCCCACTGGTGAGAAGCGACCCAGGGGTAGACCTAGAAAATGGGTAAGTGCCATTTTTTTCTTGTGTTAGTATTGGACATTTTTTGTTTTCCTATTTATCTCCACCCCCCCCCATCCCGTAATGCAGGCACTGATTTCTCGCCCCATGGGTGGCCTCTACTTGTGTCCAGCACAACTGTCCATTTCTCATGTGCGAGTCTAGGTGTGTGTTGAACAGGCATTTTCCCTGGAGATGCATCACAACTGAGCTCAATCATGTCCTTGTCAAGCGTCGCCACATGTGTATTTTCAGCTGAGATAGCGGAATATTAATCAGGAGTGGGGACCATGGGTGATTGTTCTGGATTAGGGAAGGGAAGATGCTGGTGCCAGTGTTGATGGTCCAGTGGAGATCAGCTAACCTAATACAGAGTCAGGGCCAAGGCTACCGCCTATTTGGTTTGCATGGTTCACCAGCCTTCAGTTGCAAAACTAAAATTGTTTCCTTTGGAGGAAGAAGATTTAAAGGCCACATTAATTTGGGAAGCCAAGATAATGCGACCTCCAGTTATAGAAGAAAAAAGAAAGAAGAGTTTGTTTTTTAAATATTCTCTTGGCTGGTAGGTAATGTTGTTGGTACTGTGTCAGTTAATCCCTTCACAGAAGAGCTAGGTAAACATTTGATTATTGAAGATATAGGGATGAATAGAGACAGATTCTGAAACAAGATGGTTCCAATGCTGCAGGACTGGTGAAAGTGCCATTTTTCGAAAGCCAACCAAATGGGGATAAACAAAATAGGATGCAAGGTTACATAGCCATTCGTCTGCTTTTCAGGGGGAACTCTTCCTTATGGGAGAAAATGGGTTTGGGACAATCCGTGTTGAAACTGAGCTTTGCAAGGTTGGAATAGCTAGTCATTCAAAAGTCACTGATGACTTTTTTAAATGAAATGTAATGTTTTGGTAGTGTTTAACAGTAACAGATTCATGTATGGAAAACGTTTGCAACTCTTAGCACTAAAAAATATCAATTTTGAACTTTACTGTGGTGGATGAAAATCTGCTGCTAAGAGAAATCACTGCGGAATTTGACAGTTTCTATCATTTTGTGCTGTTACTGAAATAATTTATTCCTGTAACTCGGGCACCCACTATCACTAATATATGGAAGATTGTATTGTGTGTAATGGTTGCATTTAAAGTGCTCTTATTACATCCAATTTACAGCACACAAACAGACCATTTGATTCATGCTGAAGTCGATCCACACAAGCCACAAGAATCTCCCACTCCTCTTCGTCTTAAGTCTATCAGCATAATCTCCTATTCCTTTCACCCTTGTGTGTTTATCTAGCTTTCCCTTAAGTGCATCGATGTGATTCAACTCAACTATTCCTTGTGGTAGCGAGCTCCTCGCTGCAGATTCTCTGCACTCTCCGGATAGAGAATTTCCTCCTGAATTTGTATCAGATTTATTGATGATTATATTATATTTATGGCCTTTAGTATTTGAAATACTCCCACAAGTGGAAACATTTCCTCTGCGCCTCGCTGCTCAAACGCTTTCGTAAGACCTCCACCAGGCCATCTGTCAGTCAGGAGACCTCACAGTGTCCTTATTGTAAATCTTTTTTGACCTCTCTCCACTGCCTCAATATCCTTTCTGTAATGTGAAGACCAGAACTAGCATCTGATTTTATCCCCTTGGGGGATTCTATAAAATTGTGGCAATCTGTTATTCTGAGTGGATTTGCTCTTGTTCGTTAAATTCTTCATTTCACCATCATTGCTAGTCCCACGGTGCCTTCAGTCAAGAAAGTGTGAATCATGGACTCTTCCATACCACCCATTAATGTTGCTCTATGTTCGCCATTAGAGTTGGCGTAGTTTATTTGACAAGGTTACTATCCTTCTAAGGTACCTTGACTGATATTGGTCAGTTGAACAGGGGCCATTTAGCACAGGGCTAAATCGCTGGCTTTGAAAGCAGACCAAGGCAGGCCAGCAGCACGGTTCAATTCCCGTAACAGCCTCCCCAAACAGGCGCCGGAATGTGGCGACTAGGGGCTTTTCACAGTCACTTCATTTGAAGCCTACTTGTGACAATAAGCGATTTTCATTTCATTTAATTTCAGTTGTAGCTTGAAGGTATTTAAGCCTGAATGAAAGCTCAGATCAGGCTTCTTAAATGATTTGTTCAGGGGATGTGGGTAACGCAGGCAATGCCAGCATTTGCTGTCCATCCCCAATTGCCCCTGAGAGCAGTTAAGAATCAACCACACTGCTGTGGATCTGGAGTGGCATGTAGGCCAGACCAGGTAAAGATGGTAGATTTCCTTCCCAAAAGGACTTCAGTGAATCAGATCATTTTTTTGTGAACGACAATCAATAATATTTTTATTGCTTTCTAGCTTCAAGTCCAAGAATTTAATATGACTTGAATTGAAATTCCACCAGCTGCCGTGCTGGGGTTTGAACCTGTGTCCCCAGAGCATTAGCCTGGGCTTCTGAGTCCAGTGACATTACCACTACACCACAGTTTCTGAACAAAGGTCAAGTAACTCAGTCATTTTAATTTTGTTATCCCCCAACTTTTTGTGGTAGCAAATTTTGGGTAAGGTGAACATCATTGGAATTCCAAATCCAATTGAAAATTAGACCCTCTGCTTATGCTAATTCTGCAAATTTGATAGCTATCTGTCCATTTTGGTGCCTGAGCTGAGAAGCTATTTCCTATACTTCATTGAATTTTAGTTAATCACTATAGTAATTTTAAAAAAAAGTTGGCTGCTGGAAGGAACATGCAAGATTCTCCATATTGTTAACTTCAGCGAGTAAAGTTGTCAATATTAACAAATTGGAAATGATCTGCATGAAATTGATTTTATTCATTCAATCCCTGGTAGTTATGAGATGAAGGAACCTCTCACTCTGTCTGTTCCTGCCATTCATTTCTTGCTACACATTTCCCATCATCATCTTGCATGATGTTTTCTAAACTTAATCAAAATTGATAGAAGATACACAAATGGAACTGAGGGAGCTTTTCTTTCGTTTAAAAAAAATCTCAGCAATGAAGTGCTGTCTGTTCATTTGCCAGGATTAGCAAGCCATATACAAATTAAAAATAAATCTTAATCTAAAGGAGAGCTTTGTATTATTTTTGCAAGCGTCGCAGGTTCCTAGTGTGACTCAGCACACCTCTAAAATATAAACTGTACCAATACGTATATTCCAAGATGTCAACAATTTTGAGAATTATATGGAGCTCAGCTGTAAGTTCGGGGAAGCAAACAATAAGCAGTGTGGCACATAATGACAAGTTTGCCGTTTTGACCACTATAAGATGGAGGAACTGAAAACAAAATTGGTCGATTTAGGTCGATTTAGATTCACACTGCGGGTAACTTAGCACTGATTGCTCGCTTCTTGGCCTTTTGGCTAAGATCAAGTGATCGCTTCTCAGCCTTTTGTCTTAAGAAGAGCGTGAGATCAGATGTAATACCTGGATCTGGTATTTCTCTCTTGTGGGGACCATGAATTGGATTCAATTTGAATTGTTTTTTGGAGCAGGCAAGGAGCTGGATTAGGGGTTTGCCCCTGTGCACACTCCGAGCTCTGGCCTTGTAACTCTGATAAAGTAATAAAAGAAAAATTTAGCACTGATTGAAATGGTGCATTCGGGATGGAACGACTGGCAAAGGTTCCCATTCCTAATATCTGGAATCTACGCAAAGTGGACACAAGACTGAAATGGACTCAGTTGTGATGTCCCTGCTTGAAGAATAGCCACTTGATAACAGGTTCTAGTTCCTCTGGAACTGCTGTCTGTCAGGAATTTCTAGTTCAGTAAAGGAGGAGGTTAGGGGGAATAAAGAGTCAAAATAGAAACAATAAATCAAAATATTTGTTCCATCAGACTCTTTATATATCTGTGCACAAGGTTCTGGGGCGGGATTCTCTGCCGGCGGGATTCCCTGTTTTGCCGGCGCAGCGGGGATTTCCCAGCAGCATTGGGCTGCCCCACCATGGGAAACCCCATTGACAGGCCAGCGTAATGGAAAATCCGGCCGGCGGGTCGGGGCAGGAATGCGGCGGGGTGAAGAATCCGGCCCCTGCTGTTCCAGTGGGCATTTAGAAACATAAAACATAAGTATACGATTTTTGTGAATGAAGAATGTCCTGGAACAACAAAACATTTGCTTATTATAAATGTCCTTCTAATCACACTTGTCACGACTCCATCAGTGTGTAACAGTCATGACAATATAGTTCTTTTTAAAATGTTTCCAATTAAGGGACAATTTTAGCGTGGCCAATCCACCTACCCTGCACATCTTTGGATTGTGGGTATGAGACCCACACAAACACGGGGAGAATGTGCAAACTCCACACGGACAGTGACCCAGAGCCGGGATCAAACACGTGTCCTCGTCGGTGTGAGGCAGCAGTGCTAACCACTGCGCCACCGTGCTACCCGGCAATATAGTTCTCATAAATATGAATGATTGCTATGGGACTGAATGTATATCCTGTGCATTATTAAGGAGGCATTCTCCACTGTTTAGCAGAAGCTAACATACTAAGTAGAGTATTATTAGTTTTCTATCTTGCATCTGTACTAAGCTTTCAAGTTTGACATTTTTTCTTAATTAATTGATTTGACCATTTCCAGTAACTAGATGTTGACTTCACTTCTGTGCTTACAATTATGTAATTTAGGAACACAAGATCAGGATTAGGCATTTAGCCCCTCGAGCCTTGTCTTGAAAGCCCCATTGTATGTATTGGGACACCCATCCAATTATAAGGAAATAAATACTGATTTGGGTGTGTGCTTATCAAGTAAATTAAATAACGTTGTTACCATGTCCTGAGTTTAAATTAAAAATATGTAAAAGGGATACGAGTGAAGACATAACAATTGTATTACTGAAAAAGTGCAACAACGTGATAAGTGATTCTAACATGTGTATAACAAAGAAGTTAATTCAAATCAAATGTATGTCGTGCAATACTTGATCAGCTGCACAGGCTGTTTTAAAGATCTAAAATAACAGATCTTAATCATATTCTTTTTTAAAAAAAAAGAGAAAATTCATAGCTCCAGGAAAGAAAGCATTTTCTTCAAAATGCAGTGATTATGATGTTGAGGTAAACACATTGCGTTGTCACACAGTTCTTATTGTTCAGTGCCAGCCAATGCATTAGGCACATATACCGAAATGGGAATCCAGTCATAGCTATTTTATTTATAAATTTAGAGTACCCAATTCATTTTTTCCAATTAAGGGGCAATTTAGCGTGGCCAATCCACCTAGCCTGCACATCTTTGGGTTGTGGGGGCGAAACCCACACAGACACAGGGAGAATGTGCATGAGACATGAAGGTTCAGTTAGGGCGCTCGAGAGTTACAAGTTAGCTAGGAAGGTCTTAAAGAGAGAGCTAAGAAGAGCCAGGAGGGGACATGAGAAGTCTTTGGCAGGTAGGATCAAGGATAACCCTAAAGCTTTCTATAGATATGTCAGGAATAAATGAATGACTAAGGTAAGAATAGGGCCAGTCAAGGACAGTAGTGGGAAGTTGTGCTTGGAGTCCGAGGAGATAGGAGAGGTGCTAAATGAATATTTTTCGTCAGTATTCACACAGGAAAAAGACAATGTTGTTGAGGAGAATACTGAGATTCGGGCTACTATACTAGAAGGGCTTGAGGTTCATAAGGAGGAGGTGTTAGCAATTCTGGAAAGTGTGAAAATAGATAAGTCCCTGGGCCGGATGGGATTTATCCTAGGATTCTCTGGGAAGCTAGGGAGGAGATTGCTGAGCCTTTGGCTTTGATCTTTAAGTCATCTTTGTCTAAGGGAATAGTGCCAGAAGACTGGAGGATAGCAAATGTTGTCCCCTTGTTCAAGAAGGAGAGTAGAGACAACCCCGGTAACTATAGACCAGTGAGCCTTACTTCTGTTGTGGGCAAAATCTTGGAAAGGTTTATAAGAGATAGGATGTATAATCATCTGGAAAGGAATAATTTGATTAGAGATAGTTAACACGGTTTTGTGAAGGGTAGGTCGTGCCTCACAAACCTTATTGAGTTCTTTGAGAAGGTGACCAAACAGGTGGATGAGGGTAAAGCAGTTGATGTGGTGTATATGGATTTCAGTAAAGCGTTTGATAAGGTTCCCCACGGTAGGCAGAAAATACGGAGGCATGGGATTCAAGGTGATTTAGCAGTTTGGATCAGAAATTGGCTAGCTGGAAGAAGACAAAGGGTGGTGGTTGATGGGAAATGTTCGGACTGGAGTCCAGTTACCAGTGGTGTACCACAAGGATCTGTTTTGGGGCCACTGCTGTTTGTCATTTTTATAAATGACCTGGAGGAGGGTGTAGAAGGATGGGTGAGTAAATTTGCAGATGATACTAAAGTCGGTGGAGTTGTGGACAGTGCGGACGGATGTTACAAGTTACAGAGTGACATAGATAAGCTGCAGCGCTGGGCTGAGAGGTGGCAAATGGAGTTTAATGCATAAAAGTGTGAGGTGATTCATTTTGGAAGGAATAACAGGAAGACAGAGTACTGGGCTAATGGTAAGATTCTTGGCAGCGTGGATGAGCAGAGAGATCTCGGTGTCCATGTACATAGATCCCTGAAAGTTGCCACCCAGGTTGGGAGGGTTGTTAAGAAGGCGTACGGTGTGTTAGCTTTTATTGGTGGAGGGATTGAGTTTCGGAGCCATGAGGTCATGTTGCAGCTGTACAAAACTCTGGTGCGGCCGCATTTGGAGTATTGCGTGCAATTCTGGTCGCCGCATTATAGGAAGGATGTGGAAGCATTGGAAAGGGTGCAGAGGAGATTTACCAGAATGTTGCCTGGTATGGAGGGAAGGTCTTATGAGGAAAGGCTGAGGGACTTGAGGCTGTTTTCGTTGGAGAGAAGAAGGTTAGGAGGTGACTTAATTGAGGCATACAAGATGATCAGAGGATTGGATAGGGTGAGAGCCTTCTTCCTCGGATGGTGATGTCTAGCACGAGGGGACATAGCTTTAAATTGAGGGGAAATAGATATAAGACAGATGTCATTTCATAGAATTTACAGTGCAGAAGGAGGCCATTTGGCCCATCGAGTCTGCACCGGCTCTTGGAAAGAGCACCCCACCCAAGGTCAACACCTCCACCCTATCCCCGTAACCCAGTAACCCCACCCAACACTAAGGGCAATTTTGGACACTAAGGGCAATTTAGCATGGCCAATCCTCCTAACCTGCACATCTTTGGACTGTGGGAGGAAACCGGAGCACCTGGAGGAAACCCACGCACAAAAGGGGAGGATGTGCAGACTCCACACAGACAGTGACCCAAGCCGGAATCGAACCTGGGACCCTGGAGCTGTGAAGCAATTGTGCTATCCACAATGCTACCGTGCTGTCAGAGGTAGGTTCTTTACTCAGAGAGTAGTATGGGAATGGAATGCCCTGCCTTCAACAGTAGTGGCCACACCAACACTAAGGGCTTTCAAATGGTCATTGGATAGACATATGGACGATAAGGGAATAGTGTAGATGGGCTTTAGAGTGGTTTCACAGGTCGGCGCAACATCGAGGGCCGAAGGGCCTGTACTGCGCTGTAATGTTCTATGTTCCACACGGACAGTGACCCAGAGCCAGGGTCGAACCTGGGACCTCGGCGCCGTGAGGCAGAAGTGCTAACCACTGTGCCATGGTGCTGCCCTGGAATCTGGTCATAGTTAATGGCATTTCTGGTTAGTTAAATAAATAATAAACATCACCATTGGGGATGTGATCTTAATATTCATTCACACGATATTGGCATTTGCACACTGCCTCAGTGTTTTTTTGGTCATTGGGTGCAGTTGCTGAATGATGATATGTGTTCAGGTCAGATTCTTGTATGGTGCATTTACCTGTATCCTGTAGGTATCCTCTACTGAAGTTACTGCCTGTGGCTAAAATGATGATTCCACGGCCACTACAATTGCTAGCCAGCAGTTTCTGCTCAAGAACACTCTTCTTTGTCTTCCCAATTTACCGGCCATCCCAATGATTTTAGAGTTTGTGGACAGATGATTTCGATGAGCTGATCGCAGGAATATAGTTACACTGGAACAAAACCGGTTGTGTTGCAGCCGCGGAGATAATACAACAACAGCAGCCCAGATCATTCTTACTGTTTCAAGGATCTCTGAACCTACATTTCCAGCTCCCCATTTACACTGATATCTTTATTTTCTCGAAGCCTCCAGGCAGGTGTTGCTGTATAACTATGAGACCTATAATGTGATTTTTATTATCATAGACCACAGCTGTATTGGGAATATAGATTAGCTCTCAACTGCTCGAAATTTGTTTTCACACAACTGAAAACAGAGTGCACTCAATTCATTACTGTTAGTTTTCTTTGATGTGTAAAGCCTTATTTTTCAATCCCAAGAATTGGCAACATGTTTGTAGCCTGTCTCTGTACCTTTGTTGTAGATGGAATTTACCAGTGGCAAACACACCAAGCAGCAGAGCCCCCAGATGGCAAGCTGTGATGCTGTATTTGCACCTGTTCATGCCCCATTTTAATAGAAATGCTTTGGTGATAAGTGCAGTTGTACCATCTGAAATAATGAATCAATCTAATTTTTCATAATTCAAAACCTGAGTAGGTAATTACAAAACTGTCATGTTTTCTCAAGTCTGGAGAACTGCCCTTAAGGGGGCAGTTCAAAGTCAACCACATTGCCGTGGATCTGGAGTCACATGTAGGTCAGACCAGGTAAGGATGGCAGATTTCCTTCCCTAAAGGACATTTGTGAACCTGATGGGTTTTTATGACAATGGTTTCATAGTGATCATCAGACTTTTACTTCCAGATTTTAATTGAATTCAAATTTCACCATCTGCAGTGGCGGGTTTTGAACCCAGGACCCCAGAGCATTACTCTGTGGCTTGGATTGGATTTGTTTATTGTCACGTGTACCGAGGTACAGTGAAAAGTATTTTTCTGCGAGCAGCTCAACAGATCATTAAGTACATGAGAAGAAAAGGGAAAAAAAGAAAATACATAATAGGGCAACACAACGTATACAATGTAACTACATAAGCACTGGCATCAGATGAAGCATACAGGGTGTAGTGTTAATGAGGTCAGTCCATAAGAGGGCCATTTAGGAGTCTGGTGACAGTGGGGAAGAAGCTGTTTTTGAGTCTGTTTGTGCGTGTTCTCAGACTTCTGTATCTCCTGCCCGATGGAAGAAGTTGGAAGAGTGAGTAAGCCGGGTGGGAGGGATCTTTGATTATACTGCCTGCTTTCCCCAGGCAGCGGGAGGAGTAGATGGAGTCAATGGATGGGAGGCAGGTTCGTGTGATGGACTGGGCGGTGTTCACCGGTGTTCACCGAATTCTCTGGTCGTTGGGATTCTCTTTTCCCGCTGGCAGCTCGCCCCTGCCCACGTGTTTCCCGGCTTCAACAGGAAATCCCATTGACTAGTGGTGGGAGAATCCCGCCAACAGTAAACGGGGCACTGCTGAAAATCGGAATCTAGGGGACCAGAGAATCTCACCCTGGGTCTCTGGATTACTCGTCCAGTGACAATCCCACCATAATTCATTTTGTATTCAATCTAGCAATTTTCCATTTTTTGCGTGCCGTTGCGTGAAAACCTTTCTTTGGCATTCGAAATCTTTGTTGCTGGTTTATTCAGTTAACAGAATGAACCACGAGACTGGATTTTCTGTTCAAAATTGAAAAAAAAAACGAATGACTTTTTTTTTAACCAGTTTGTAAGAAGTTCAATGCAATAAAAACAGAAAGTTCTGGAAATACTCGGCAGGTCTGTCAGCATCTGTGGAGGGAGGGGAGCGAGAGAGAAACATTCAATGTTTTGAATTGAATTTTAAAATTCAATGAATTGAAAAACAATGGATGGCAGTTTGAACTTAATTTCTGAGGTAATAATTGGTTAAAAAAAAAATTATATTGCTTTTAATGTTTTTGATGTTGACTTAAATTTCTGTGGCTAACATCTAATGAGGAATGAATGTACGACTCAAAGGCTTGATAGCGATATTGTAAATGTTTTAATTTTGAATAAATCCAATAAAGGTGTGGTATTTTAGTAGGATAGGCTTGCAGACCACCAAGGTACAAACAAACAAGAGCTTTATTGGAAAGGCGTTTACTAAACAGGCTGTAAAGACAGATTGCCCGTTTGCCCATGCAAATTGTCATCAATATGTCATGTGATTGAACTCTTAAAGTGACCTTGGTCCTACTAGGAACAAACCTGAATACACAAGACTTTCCTCCCACTTTACATCGGAGGTTCCTGTGATGAAACGCTTAACACTTAACCATAACCCTTAAAATTTACATTATGAACAATTAATAAACACAACTATTAATAAGTTAGATGTTTCCAGGGTTGCTACTTTCTTTGTGGTTGTCAGCGAACCTCAGGCTCTTCATTTTCGTGTTATCTGCAACCTCCAGCGTTTTTGGTTTAGTTTGAATGCCCTCCATAGTTGTCTCAACTGAAGTCAACATTGTGTTTTTTCTTAAATTTAAATAAAATAAAGAGTACCCAATTCATTTTTTCCAATTAAGGGTCAATTTTAGTGCGGCCAATCCACCTACCTTGCACATCTTTGGGTTGTGGGGGCGAAACCCACGCAGACACGGGGAGAATGTGCAAACTCCACACGGGGCTGGGATCGAACCTGGGACCTCAGTGCTGTGAGGCAGCAGGGCTATCCCACTGCGCCACTGTGCTGCCCTGAGTCAACATCATGTTTACAGGTTGATCCGGTGTTGAAGCGTCCTCAACTAGCGCGCTGCCTTCCACAGTTGTTTCCGGTATTGTCAGGTTCTCAGGAATGTTGAGGTCTTCACTTGGCACCGTTTGTCATGGACTCTCGGTTGACTCTGTCTCTGGCAAATTAGTTCCTGTTGCTAAAAGTTGATCAGCTTGTTTTCTCCACACTACATCGTCCCAAGTTTGAACGGTATAGGAAACCAGTCTTGTCTGTGCTAAGACGATGTCAGGAATCCACTTCTCACTGGTGGTATAGTTCCTTGACAACATTTCCTGATCTTTCAGAAAAGCACTGCGTTTAGCCCAGTTCTCAGGTTGCAACAATCTCTTTTGTCTTCGGCGGCTTCAGCAAATCAAATGATGTATGTGAATGACATTTCACCATGAATAAAGCTGGACAACTTTGGGTTGTTGAATGTGTTGTATCTCACCAGGAATTGGCTTAATTGGGGCGGCATGGTGGCTCAATGGTTAGTACTGGTGCCTCACGGCGCTGAGGACCCAGGTTCGATCCCGGCTCCGGGTCACTGTCTGTGTGGAGTTTGCACATTCTCCCCGTGTCTGCGTGGGCCTCACCCCCACAACCCAAAGGTGGATTGGCCACGCTAAATTGCCTCTTAATAAGGGAAAAAAAGAATTGGACACTTAAATTATTGAAAAACAGGAATTGGCTCAATCATTTTGATAATGATCCTTGCTCACGAGTTATCTTCAACAAATGCTTCATTGTCTGAACAAGACTTTCAGCTAGCCCATTTGTGGCAGGATGATGAGGACTGGATTGGATGTGTTGGATTCTGTTCTCCTTTAGATCATTTGTGAATTTCTGCGAAATGACTGTGGACCATTGTTGCGAACAGGTTGTTCAGGGTAACCAAATCTTGCAAAAACCTCACCCAGTGTTACGATTGTTTTCTCCGAAGGCTTCAGACCATTTTGAAAAACAGTCATCCTTTGAATCGTCTAGCATAATCTACAGGAACTCTTTGCCAAGGCCCTTCTGGCCATTCCCAAGGATGTAATGGCGCTAGTATAATAATAAAAACTTTATTGTCACAAGTAGGCTTACATTAACACTGCAATGAAGTTACTGTGAAAATCTCCTAGTCGCCACAATCCTGCGCCTGTTCGGGTACACAGAGGGAGAATTCAGAATGTCCAATTCCCCTAACAAGCACGTCTTTCGGGACTTGTGGGAGGAAACCGGAGCACCCGGAGGAAACCCACGTAGGCACGCGGAGAACGTGCAGACTCTGCACAGGCAGTGACCAAAGCCAGGAATCAAACCTGGGAGCCTGGCACTGTGAAACAACGGTGCTAATCACTGTGCTACCGTGCTCGGCAGGATTTAAACCTATGCACATGCCGAAAACATGCCCGACTTCTCGATTTCGCTATCGAGCCTAGGCCATCAAAAATAGCTTCTGGATATCTCCTTCATCCTTAACAACCCACAACGACCTTCATGAAGTTGGTGTAGGACCTGTTCCCTTAACTAAAGCTGAATGATGAACCCTCCTTCCCCGGTGGAGACAACCAGCCTGCAATGATAGTTCGGATCTTCGGGTAACATATGGCTCCGGGCTTTCTCCCGCGGTCTTGCCACGAAGTACCATGGCCATAACTTCAGATAGTAGTGGATTATTTCTGATATACTCCTTAACTTGTCCTGAGGTGGCAGGAGTGTTATCAGATTCTTCGAAATTGAAGGTATTGCCACTCAAAACTATTCATTGTTGACTCATTGGGTAAAGGTAATCTAGAGAATCCATCATTGTTCCCATACAGATTTTCTTTTTATTCAGAAAAGGTTTTCATTATAACAAGGTAAAACAAAACAGTAACATTCAGCAAACAAAATAAACCCACCCACACCTCCCAACCTCAACCCCTATGAACAAACAAAACAGAAACCAACCCCCCCTCCCCCCCCCCCCCCCCCCCCAGCAACTGATGGTGACTAATTCCCTAAAAGAAATGGAAGGCTGGCATCTCAAGGGGAACCCTTCCATTTGCAATTGACAAAAATTCCGTTCTCCCTCCCACTTTCTCTTTACTTCCTCAAATGAAGCCTGCTCCGTGCGAGGGCTATGGTGCCAGGGGAAATTAAGGAATTTCCTTCCGCAAAAAGCCGCGAACCAGTGAGTACCTAAATACATCAGATCTCGGGAGCTGGAAGTTCTCCAATAACTCCTCCATACCGACAAACCTCCCTTCATAAACATGTCCCCAAACCACTCCAACCCCTCCATCCCTTCTGCCCTGAATGATGAGTCCAAGCCACACAGTACAAACTAATGGTTTCTACAAATAGGGGCCAACATTGACATGGAACCCAACTTAAAATGCTGCCGAAACTGCCTCCAAATCCTCAGAATGGCCACCAATACCGGGCGCAAAGTGAATTTTGCGGGGAGGGAAAACTTAAGCGGGCAGTATCCAGGGCCCCCAAACCCGAACCTCTAACGGGCCCGCCTCCAGCCACCCCCACACCCTTTCGATGTTTGCAGGACAATAATAAATAACAAATTAGGTAGTGCCAAGTCCCCCAGCTGGGCCTCTCTCTGTTGAAGCGTGCTACGAATCCATGGGGTCTTGGCCATCCAAATAAAGGAGGATACCATTCTATTGGGGGGGGGGGGGGGTTCTGGGGACCCTCCCATGGTGCATTGGGGCTCGGGGAGAGGGGTCGGAGTTGCTTTGGGGGCCTTGGAGATCTGGTGTCCTGCTCTCGCTACCCTGAGGAGTTCTGGCAAGAGGAGTCTCGACCGTGCGTTCCCCATTGAGACTCTTTTAAAGGCTATGTCACGCTTCATAGCCTTGTGTTTCTCGGCGCTGTGGCTAAACTTGCTCGCTATGGGACTTTGTTCCCGTTTAGGTAAATCGCGCTCTTGATTTTTTTTTCATGCACCCACGTTCTGAGAATTTAATGTAATTTATTTCTCAACTTATTTTCTGACCAATTCTAATCTTTCCAAATTTATCCTCACGAGCAAAAATCAAGAGGCTTAGACAGCCTGGCTTGTCGATCATGAACCATTCAGCGAATCTAAAATATCATAACCACTGTCATTAAGCTGAGTATCAATAACTTTGACCCTTAGACTTAGCCCTGTCATAATTAAGTTGGTTAAACAGATTTTGTTCTTTTCGACTTTGGGTATGCAGTCTCTTTTTAAAAAAATTTAGAGTACCCAATTTTGTTCCAATTCAGGAGCAATTTAGCGTGGCCAATCCACCTACCTGCGCATCTTTGGGTTGTGGGGGCAAGACCCATGCACAGAGGGTGAATGTGAAAACTCCACACAGACAGTGACCCGGGGCCAGGATTCGAACCTGGGACCTCAGCGCCGTGAGGCAACAGTGCTAACCACTGCACCGCCGTGCCATCCTCTCATTGATCTTGCAAATGTTAGCTTAGTATTACTTTTCCACTTTCAGTCGTGAGAAATTTCAGAACTTCCCGGCTAACACACGATTTGATCACTTTTTTTATTCATTCATGGGACGGGAATGTTGCTGGCTGGGCCTGCATTTGTTGCCTATCTCTTTTTTTGAAAAAAACATTTTATTAGACATTTATGATTCTCTGATAACAAAAAATACAAATACAAATGTAAACATAGTTCAGTGCATAACACTCCCCCAACCAACAACCATACCCGGCCAACATGGCTTATACACACAATTCCACAATCCCTCCATCTCCTCTCGCTGATCCCGCCTAAATTAAACTAAACTAACTCCCCCCCCCCCCCCCATTCCCCAAACCCCCCCTCCTATCGAATCTGCTAATAGTTTAGTTTTCCATGAAGAACGTCTGCCATCTCCGGACGAACCCTGACATTGACCCTCTCAGGACGAACGTCATTTTCTCAAGCCTGAGAAGCCAGGCCATATCGCTAACCCATACCCCCGATTTCAGGGGCTCCGAGTCCCTCCACGCTAATGAGATCCGTCTCCGGGCTACGAAGGAGGCAAAGGCCAAAACGTCAGCCTCTCTCGCCCTGGATCCCCGGGTCTTCCGACACTCCAAAGATCACCATCTCTGGACTCGGAGCCACCCTCGTTTTCAGCAGCATGGACATGACGTCGGCAGATCCCTGCTAGAATCCCCTAATCTTTGGACATGCCCAAAACATGTGGACGTGATTTGCAGACCCTCCCGCACACCTCCCGCACCTGTCCTCCACCCCAAAAAAACCTGCTCGTCCGGGCCACCATCATATGTGCCCGGTGAACCATCTTGAATCGAATCAGGCTGAGCCTGGCACATGATGAGGACGTGTTGACTCTCCTCAGAGCATCCTCCCACAGACCTGCCTTACCCAACTCATCTTCCCACTTGCACTCCACCTCCCCTCTCTGGGTTTCCTCCCACTCCATGAGATCTTTATAAATATCCGAGACCTTCCCTTCCCCCACTCCCGTTTTTGAAACTACCCTGTCCTGTATCCCCTGGGGCGGTCGAAGCAGAAAGGCCAAAACCTGCCTTCGTGCCAGGTCCCTCACCTGCAGATGCGAACCCCATTCCCTCCTGGCAGTTCAAACTCCTCCCCCAAACCCGTCAAACAAGGAAAGCTCCCATCGATTATCAGATCCCCCAACCTCTCAATTCCTGCTCTCTGCCACCTCCGGAATCCCCCATCCAACCTCCCCAGCACAAACTGGTGATTGCCACAAATTAGAGCCCACACCAACGCCCCCTCCAATTCCATATGCTTCCGCCATTGCCCCCATACCCTCAGAGCCGCCACAACCACCGGCTTGTGGAGCACCCGAGCCGGCGAGAACGGCAGAGGTGCCGTTACCAGTGCCCCTAAACTTGTGCCCCTTCATGATGCCGCCTCCATCTGCTCCCACACCGACCTCCCCACTGCCCACTTCCTGATCATGGCTATATTTGCCGCCCAGTAGTACTTTCCTTACTCGCAGGGCTTTACCCGTCCATACAAACCCAGAGCTCACTGCATTAACCCGCTTTAAAAAGGTCTTTGGGAGACAAAAATTGGGAGACACCTGAAAACAAACAAAAATCCCGGGAGAATCGTCATCTTTACCGTCTGTAACCTCCCTGCCAGTGACAATGGGAGCTTGTCCCACCTACGAACGTCTTCCTTTATTTGCTCCACTAACCGGGCCAGATTTAATTTATGCCACCACTTTAGTGATGGAGAGTAGGCTTGGACAGTGATTGGCTAAGGTAGACTTGTCCTGCTTTTCGTGTCCAGGGCAATTTTCCCCATTGTCAACTAGATGCCAGTGTTGTAGCTGTGGTGGAACGTCTCGGCTAGGAGTGTGGATAGTTCCAGAGTGCAGGTCTTCAGTATTATTGCTGGAATGTTGTCAGGACCAATAGCCGTTGCAGTATCCAGTGTCTTCAGCCATTTTCTGAGTTGCATCTGTGACACTGGGGACCTTAGCAGGAGATCGAGGTGGATCATCCACATGGCACTTCTGGCTGAAGATGGTTGTAAATACTTCAGCCTTGTCTTTTGCATTGATGTACTGGGCACATCATCTCTGGGAATGGGGTTGTTTGCAGAGCTTGCCCCTCTGGGTCATTGTTTAATTGTGCATGATTGCATAGCTTTGATCTGATCCGTTGGTCATCGGATCACTTCACTCTATCTACTGCTTGCTACCTCAAGCATACATGTAGTCCTGTGCTGGAGCTTCACCCGGTCAGTATCTCATTTTTAGGTATGCCTGGTGCTGCCTCTAGCATGCTGTCCTACACTCCTCATTGGACTACCCGTTGATCGGCTGCTTAACAGTAATGATAGAGTGGGAGAGGGACCAAGGCATGAGTGTGCAGATTGTAGCTTAATACAATTCTGTTGCTGCCACAGGTGCATACAGCCTTGTGCATGCCCAGCTTTGAGCGAATGGGTCTGTTCTGAATCTATCCCATTTAGCTTGGTGGAAACATTTCATTTATTTCGCATCGAAACGATTCGGCGTTGCTACAAATTGATTAGCATCTGTTAATAAGATTTGACTCGGGCTTGAATCAAGTGCAATTTGCTAGCTATTAGTTACTTTCGTTGAATCTGGGCTTCCAGCTATTGATGAATAGGCTGTCATAATGTTTTGCAGAGAAAAAGCTTGAAGAGGCAGGTCAAATCTAGTGAGGCCTTTCCAATTGAATCAAAAATGTATTTGCAGTCCTCCAGAAGCAAAACGTGCGATTATAATGGTACGGTGGAGAGGGGATGAATGAATATCCCTGTGGCCAAGGATACACAGTCAAATCTATTCACCTTGACGGTAGTTTTCAGTGCGCACCTTTACATTTGAAAGTCTCCCTTACTTTGACTGTTCAGTGATTTTGCCATGTCGCAGGCTGCTGACAAGAATGTAATTTATTTCCTTGAGTACTGGGGAACTGTCATTCACTGTATTTGGGCCTTTGTAATTGTTCATTCGATTTGTACAGCTCTTCGTGTACCCTTAAATCCTCTGTGATAAAGTGACCTTTCCATTGTTTGGGTGCAGCCTTGCTGCCAGTTTCACTCAGTGACTCTGGGCAGGATGCACTTGTCGAGCCACTTTAGGGCTCCCACTCTGGCTTATAAATTGTTCATTTTTAATGAATGGAACCGGCTATAGAAGCACTTCCGCATTTAAGTTGGGGTCCGAAGAGAGCAACGGGCAAAAGTAGACTCACCACACCGATGGCATCCCTGTCCGCTAATTATGTTTATCCCTCTGTTGTCACAAATCAATCCTGCTGGTCAGGCTTTTAAGTGTCCATCGCGCTGTCATAATTTACCTGGCTGTTCAAATGAGGGAGCTTTCTGTAGGAGCCTTGATAACACAGGAAGTGACAGAATCATAGTCCCAGGGATTGCGGAGGTTTTTTTTTGTGATTGCCATCGATAAGATTGCATAGCCAGGTTCAAAATGCCATTTCTTTCGTTTACAGTAAGGATTGACTAATTTCGCTCCAATGGTTTACTGTTTGAATAGCTTTTATCAAATTAATTTGATGTAACCGATTTGATTGGTAAGAAATAAATAAATTATTTTATGACCGTGGGGCATGATGAGTGGATTTGAGGCACTGAAATGCTTTTGAAGTACAGTCTCCGCTGCTCCGTTAAAAAGAAAAGTCTAATTTGCAAACTGAAAGGTCCCACAAATAGCAATGGGGTAAATGCCCAGCTAATCCCGATTTTGTGGTGTGGGTTGAGGGACAAATGTTAGCCAGAGCATTGGAAGACTTCTTTGAGTAGTGCCCCCATAACAAGCAGGGAGGGGGTTCCGCTTAATATCTCATCCTCAAAGACAACATTTGCAACAGTGCAGCCAGCGTTCCTGTAAAAAGGCTGCATGAAAGTGACCGGATTATGCTCCAGCCCTGGAATCCGGAACTTTCTCACTTAGGAGTGCTACAATTTGGCTCTTTATGCCAGATATTGGGAGGGAAGGGAAACAGAGTCAGGAATCTGGCTGCTGGTTGTTATCCAGGGAGATGTGTGCAAACCTCAAGTGAAGGCAGGATTTTTCTGAAGAGTAATGATTCTGTGATGGGGCAGATTTCCAACAAAGAACAAAGAAAAGGAAAGCACAGGAACAGGCCCTTCGGCCCTCCAAGCCTGCTCCGACCATGCTGCCCGTCTAAACTAAAATCTTCTACACTTCCAGGGTCCGTATCCCTCTAATCCCATCCGATTCATGTATTTGTCAAGATGCCCCTTAAACGTCACTATCGTCCCTGCTTCCACCACCTCCTTCGACAGCGAGTTCCAGGCACCCACTACCCTCTGTGTAAAAAACTTACCTCGTACATCTCTTCTAAACCTTGCCCCTCGCACCTGAAACCTATGCCCCCTAGTAATTGGCCCCTCTACCCTGGGAAAAAGTCTCTGACTATCCACTCTGTCTATGCCCCTCATAATTTTGTAGACTTCGATCAGGTCGCCCCTCAACCTCCAAGTTTATTCAACTCACTTCATAGCTAATGCCCTCCATACCAGGCAACATCCTGGTAAATCTCTTCTGCACCCTCTCAAAAGCCTCCACATCGTTCTGGTCGTGTGGCGACCAGAATTGAACACTGTACTCCCAAGTGTGGCCTAACTAAGGTTCTATACAGCTGCAACATGACTTGCCAATTGTTATACTCAATGCCCCGGCCAATGAAGGTAAGCATGCCTTATGCCTTCTTGACTACCTTCTCCACCTGTGTAGCCCCTTTCAGTGATCTGTGGACCTGTACACCAAGATCTCTCTGACTGTCAATACTCTTGAGGGTTCTACCATTCACTGTATATTCCCTACCTGCATTAGCCCTTCCAAAATGCATTACCTCATATTGTCCGGATTAAACTCCATCTGCCATCTCGCCGCCCAAGACTCCAAACGATCTAAATCCTGCTGTATCCTCTGACAGTCCTCATAGCTATCCGCAATTCCACCAACCTTTGTGTCGTCCGCAAACTTACTAATCAGACCAGTTACATTTTCCTCCAAATCATTGATATATACTATGAACAGCAAAGGTCCCAGCACTGATCCCTGCAGAACACCACTAGTCACAGCCCTCCAATCAGAAAAGCACCCTTCCATTGCTACTCGCTGCCTTCTATGACCTAGCCAGTTCTGTATCCACCTTGCCAGCTCACCTCTGATCCTGTGTGACTTCACCTTTTGCACCAGTCTGCCATAAGGGACCTAGTCAAAGGCCTTACTGAAGTCCATATAGACAACATCCACTGCCCTACCTGCATCAATCATCTTTGCGACCTTCTCGACAAACTCTATGAAGTTAGTGAGACACGACCTCCCCTTCACAAAACCGTACTGCCTCTCACTAATACTACCCCTTGCTTTCAAATGGGAGTAGATCCTGTCTCAAAGAGTTCTCTCCAGTAATTTCCCTACCACTGACGTAAGGCTCACCGGCCTGCAGTTCCCTGGATTATCCTTGCTACCCTTCTTAAACAAAGGAACAACATTGGCTATTCTCCAGTCCTCCGGGACATCACCTGAAGACAGTGAGGAGCCAAAGATTTCTGTCAAGGCCTCAGCAATTTCCTCTCTTGCCTCCTTCAGTATTCTGGGGTAAATCCCATCAGGCCCTGGGGACTTATCCACCGTAATATATTTCAAGACGCCCAACACCTCGTCTGACCCAGGCTATCTACACACCCTTCTCCTGACTCAACATCCACCAATTCCTTCTCTTTGGTGAATACTGATGCAAAGTATTCATTTAGTACCTCGTCCATTTCCTCTGGCTCCACACATGGATTCCCTCCCCTATCCTTCAGTGGGTCAACCCTTTCCCTGGCTACCCTCTTGCTTTTTATGTACGGGTAAAAAGCCTTGGGATTTTCCTTAACCCTATTTGCCAATGACTTTTTGTGACTCCTTTTAGCCCTCCTGACTCCTTGCTTAAGTTCCTTCCTACTTTCCTTATATTCCACACAGGCTTCGTCTGTTCCCAGTCTTCTAGCACTGGGAAATGCCTCCTTTTTCTTTTTGACATATCCCGTGTTATCCAAGGATCGCCATATTTATCCTTCTTCCTCACAGGAACATGCCGGTTCTGAATTCCTTTCAACTGACATTTGAAAGCCTCCCACATGTCAGATGTTGATTTACCCTCAAAACATCCGCCCCCAATCTAGGTTCTTCAGTTCCCGCCTACTATTGTTATAATTAGCCTTCCCCCAATTTAGCACATTCACCCTCGGACCACTCTTAGCCTTGTCCACCAGCACTTTAAAACTTACTGAATTGTGGCCACTGTTCCCGAAATGCTCCCCTACTGAAACTTCTACCACCTGGCCGGGCTCATTCCCCAATACCAGGTCCAGTACAGCCCCTTCCCTAGTTGGACTATCTACATATTGTTTTAAGAAGCTCTCCTGGATGCTCCTCACAAACTCTGCCCCGTCCAAGCCCCTAGCACTAAGTGAGTTCCAGTCAATATTGGGGAAGTTGAAGTCTCCCATCACAACAACCCTGTTGCTTTTACTCCTTTCCAAAATCTGTCTACCTACCTGCTCCTCTATGTCCCGCTGGCTGTTGGGAGGCCTGTAGTAAACCCCCAACATTGTGACTGCACCCTTCTTATTCCTGATCTCTACCCATATAGCCTCGCTGCCCTCTGAGGTGTCCTCCCACAGTACACCTGTGATATTCTCCCTCACCAGTAGCGCAACTCCTCCACCCCTTTTACCTCCCCCTCTATGCCGCCTGAAACATCTAAATCCTGGAATGTTTAGCTGCCAATCCTGTCCTTCCCTCAACCAGGTCTCTATAATGGCAACAACATCATAGTTCCAAGTACTAATCCAAGCTCTAAGTTGATCTGCCTTACCTGTTATACTTCTTGCATTAAAACATATGCACTTCAGGCCACCAGTCCCGCTGTTTTCAGCAACATCTCCCTGTCTCCTCTTCCTCAGAGCCATAGTGGCCCTATTTCCTAGTTCTCCCTCCAATTTTTTCACCTTCTGACCTATTGCTCCGGTACCCACCCCCCTGCCATACTAGTTTAAACCATCCAGTTAAACACTCAACTTAATCTCCTCAAGTAAAGATAGCCAATTAGATGAGATAACCAGAGTGCCTGTGGGACCTGGCTTTTTGCTGGGCTATATCTGCTGAGGGGCCATGAAAGAAAAGGCCTGTTCGTTGCAAAGAACAATGAAATTCCATTGAGGTGTTGGAAGTAATGGCGTTGCCCTTATTTTCATTTCTCCCCTTCCAAGCAGTGTCTTTGGTTGATAGGAATCTTGTTTCCTAGATTACAGAGAGACAGCAACGCAGCATGAAGGAGCTGAAGGGCTGTTCTATAATTATCTGTGCAAGTGTTGACTTCTCCCGATGTGTGGCTGCTGAATATCCGAAACCTCTATACCGACAGCAAATCATTTAGAAATAACTATCAATCTCAGATTGGACTAATAAAATTCTAATTACTTGCAGCACATACTGTTGCCATCTTTTGTTTATTTATCCGGGTTGAGAAATGTCCCTGTTTCTGTTGCCGAACTGCCATTTCGTGGTTTGTGGCAGGCATTATCCGATGCATAGGTCAATGTCTGTTCTTTTGTGCTGGTGCGATGATTTGCAAATCGAAACTTGCAGCAACAAATACTCCTCAGAGGTCTCAGGTAGCTAAAGCCACAATACTTCTCGGAACGTTGCTGGAAAGCCAAGTTCTTGCGTGGGTAGAATAATATTCTTTACAGGGTGTTCTGGTGTGAGGTGGCTGGGAAGTTGTACTTGAATAGTTTCAGGTTGATCGTACATGTCTCTCTCTCTCTCTCTCTCGCACACACCAATTAATGGTCACACTGTGAATGAGTGCATCTATTTTGAAAGGAATATTTACCTCGGAGCTGACTCGCCCTCTTTGTGTTCAACCGTGTTTAGCAGCAGTGAATAAGAAAAGAGAATATTCGGCTCCCTCCAGCTCATCTACCACCCAAGACATATTTGGGGAAATAGTGCCAGCGAGGCACTGATTATATCTAAATGCTGAATTGCTGGTGTGTGGAGGACTGATTTGGAGAAACCGTGAGATATTATGAAATTAAAACCAAGTAAAATGATCTGAAATACTAAGGCTCCAGTAGATTGCCTCGTATTGTATCTATTTGGTCTCCAGTTGCATGTTGTGTCTGTTTGCTGTCCTTGGTTAGGGAACCACTGTAAACAAGATTTCTGTCTCAATTGGGCGAAAAAAATATACAATTTTATTTCCTCCGTTGCTCTCCTGTAATTGTTTGCTGAGGTCCAGTTCAGCAAGTGTCACTTATCCTTCACGATACTGCCTTGTGGCTATTCTTCATATGTGAGGTTTGGCAGTGAATATTGGCAGGATATGAATCCATCAGGGTCAGTAACTTTCATGCCACGCAAGTGACCATCCTCAACATAAGAGAATCTAACTGTCTCCCCGTGACATTCAGTGACATTTTCATAGTTGAACCCTACACCATCAGCATTGACCAGAAACTGAACTGGACCAGCCAGGTAAACACCACGGCTACAAGAACAGGCCAGAGGCTGGGAATTTTGCAGGGAGTACCTCCCCACTTGACACCCTGGGCGGAATTTTCCAAGCCCCACGCCGGGCCCCGCCGCCCCGCCACCAGCATGCGATTCTCCGAGAAGCGGACAATCGGCGCCATTTGCGCCGGCAGGTTTGGTGCGGCGCCGATCGCGGGCCGCCGAATCTCCGGCCCTGATCGGCCGAGCGGCCGCCCGGAAACAGCAGAGTCCCGGCGGCGCCGATCATATCTGCTCGCAGCCGGCGGGAACTCAGAGGGCAGCCGGGGGGGGGGGGGGGGCTTCGATGGGGTCTGGCCCGCGATCGGGGCCTGGCCCTATTTTGTTACGCGACCGGCCCCTGAACCCCCTCGCCATGTTGCGTGGGGGCCGGCGCGTTGAGGAAGCCCCGCGGCACCACTGCGCATGCGCGTGTTGGCGCGGCGCCCAGTTGGCGCCGGGGAGGTAGGCTACAGCGGCGTGAACCGCTCCAGCGCCATGCTGGCCCCCTGTGGGGGCCAGAATCGGTAGTGCTCGCGCCCGTTTCGCGCTGTCGTGAAACGCAACGGCGTTCTCGACGGCGCGGACACTCTGCCTCCGTTTCGGAGAATCCTGCCCCCGAAAGCCTGCCCAAGATGGAATGCTCTCCACATGCCTGGACTATTCTCCACTTCCAACAACACTCTAGGAGTTCAACATCATTCAGGGCAAAGCAGCTAGCTTGATTGACACCCCATCCACCACCTTAAATATAAACTCCCTCCACCACGAGCACACAGCAGCAGGAGTGTGAACCATCTGTAGCTTGCAGTGCGCCAACTCGCCAAGGCTCCTTCAACAGCACTTTCCAAATCTATGAGTGGTGCATCTGGATGAACAAGGGCAGCAGGAGCATGGGAACACCATCCGCCGGTTCCCCTCCTAGTCTCACATCATTCTGGCTTGGAGATATATCGCCATTTCTTCACCCTATTGGGTCAAAGTCCTCGGGACTCCTTCCCTAACATCACTGTGAGTGGAGCAGCATCACTTTGACTGCAATATTTCAAGAAGGCTGCACGCTACCAATGGCAATTTGGGATGGGCAAAAGAATGCTGGCATTCGCATTAGCAGCACGGTAGCACAGGTAGATAGCACTGTGGCTTCACAGCACCAGGGGTCCCAGGTTTGATTTGGGTCACTGTCTGTGCAGAGTCTGCACGTTCTCCCCGTGTCTGCGTGGGTTTCCTCCGGGTGCTCCGGTTTCCTCCCACAGTCCAAAGACGGCAGGTTAGGTGGATTGGCCATGTTAAATTGCCCTTCGTGACCCAAAAGGTTAGGAGGGGTTGTTGCGTTGCAGGGATGGGGTGGAAGTGAGGGCTTAAGTGGGTCGGTGCAGACTCGATTACAAATGATTGATTGGGTTTATTTCCTTTTTCTCACAGAAATTTGCAAAAGTGACTGATGCATTTCAATATGTAGATTTATGTTTGCGCAGTAAATGTAGAGTGGGTTGCGCCCAATATTATGACAATAATTATACCTAACAACACCTAGCTCACACACTTGAGTGTTTCTGTAGCAGTTATTGGCTCTGTGACTGCAAGGTGTTGCTCAGAGTGCTCCAGTGTACAGGGGGACGCTGAATTAAGTTTGTCCTGATGGTTCGCACAGGAAGCCCAAATGATTATAGAGTTTTGAGTTGTAAAATCTGCTAGTTTAGAAATGGCGCCCCTCTCAGTGCCCACTGCTGGAAGTTTACAAATCTGGATGTCCACAGTAAGTTCACCAGAAGGAGGGATGGGGGTAGAGAAAGGTGTGAGAAATCGCTGTAAGGCATGAGGGCTTCTTCCACACATTGTATCGTTATAACTGAATATGGTGGCACAATGGTTAGCACTGCTGCCTCACAGCTCCAGGGACCCTGGGTTCAATTCCTGCCTCGGGTGACTGTGTAGTTTGCAATTTCCATCCGTGTCTGCGTGGGTTTCCTCCGGGTGCCCCGGTTTCCTCCCACAGTCCAAAGGTGTGCAGGTTAGGTGGATTGGCCGTGCTAAAATTGCCCTTAGTGTCCAAAATGTTTGAGAGGGAGGAGGAAGGCCGGTGCTTTGGCCTTCGCCTCTCTGATTGCACGGCAAGGAATTTTGCTGGAGTGGCGGTCGGCATTGCCGCCAGGAGTAACGGCTTGATTGGGTGACCTGTACGACTTCCTGCGGGTAGAGAAGATAAAGTATGAGTTGAGGGGCTCAGCAGGGGCGTTTGAGAAAAGGTGGGGGATGTTTGTGACCGTGTTTGAGGAGCTGTTCGGCGCAGAGGGGGGGAGGGGGGGGGAAGGAGAAAAATCTGTACAAACTGTATAGTTGATTGTTGGGAAGAATGTTTCCCGGGGTGTCTATTTGCTGTAACCTACTTTGATACAAGTTTGAATAAAATACGTTTATTAAAAAAAAAGGTTGAGAGGGGTTACTGGGTTACGAGGGTAGGGTGGAGGTGTGGGTTTAAGTAGGGTGCTATTTTCCGAGGGCTGGTGCAGGCTCGATGGGCCGAATGGCCTCCTTCTGCACTATAAATTCTATGATTGTAAGTTTAAAGTGCTGTTTTATTGTTCAGCAGTTTGCCCCTTGAAAGATGGGACTGCCTCTTTGTATTTATTTCTCTGAAGTTGACTGCCATAACTGTAAAAGAAAATGATGTATTTAATGCTGTCAATGTTCCAAGCTGTTTTTTTTGTACATCGAGACCGACATACCTTCTAATACCTGTACTTCTTTCTACAATATGTTACAACTGTTATGTCTGTGCACATTTCCTGTGTTAACTTTTACATTCCAATGTCTGCGTTTATAATGGTGACTGTCCACAGGTAAAGTTGCCATAGCGTAATTTCAGTCTTCTACCTGTGGTGGCAATATAGTGCCTCAGCTTTTCATCTTTCAGTTTGGACTGAATCCCCCAGGTTCCAGCAGCCCCTCTTTCTCTGCTTTTCAAATTGCTGCATGTTTTGGGAAATAGGTATAAAGTGCACGGCTTTGAAATAGAAGCCACATTATTGAGCCCAGTTACCTCCTATCCTCTAACAGATTCACCTGACAATTCTCTGGTAACCTAACTTTCAAGGCAGAATGTTCAACCTGTCACTGGCGGGTTTGCAGGCAGGCAGGCAGGGGGCCATAAAATCCCCCATGTAGTCTTGGTTCCACCCGCCCCCTCTCGCCGCAACCTGTCCCCAATATAACAGGAGGCGAGCAAGGCCAAGGGTTGCACAACTGAGGCTCTTAATTGGCCAATTTTGGACCCATTCGGACCTCGATTGGGTTGAGGGAGTCACCCTATCCACATCAGGCTTCCCTGCCCATGCCACGCCACCCAAGATCTGCTCCCATTCCCCCCTCCCCTCCATCAAGACTCCAACCCTTCCTCTCCACAGCTTCCCAGGATCTCAACTCCCTTCCCCGCTTTGGGACCTCCTGCACATAGCTGGTCCTGGAGTCAAGGACTTAGAGCCTGGGGTCTGCTTGTAGTCCCAGTCCTAGCCACTGCTGGCACTGAAAGTCGCCATAGCCCCAGAGGACCATAGGCTGCTCTCCACTTTTGAGAGAGAGCTGAATGGTGGTGATTTAACCTGAGGGTCACCACACCTCAGGCAAGGGGGACAAGTTTGAGAAGGCGGAGCCTTCACGGATAACCTCAGCCAGTACGGGAATTGAAGTTGGCATCTCTCCACATCACAAACCAACCGTCCAGCCAACTGAGCTAACCGGCCTGCAGGTTGGGTGACAGCTCGCTAAGGTGGGACTTTGCCCTGACTGATGGGTGGGAGTCTCATCTCCAGCCAATAAACACTCAGAGAGAGCATCAAATGGCCATGGAGCTGCCGTGATTGGCAGGGAAATCCCGTCGTCTGAAAATTTCTGCCCATAAAGTGGGCAACATCCAAACAATTACTCATTATTTACACCTCGATGGAATTTCTTTTCCACTGGCTTTAACATAAAGGAAATGCAGGCCCACTTTGTAATGGGTGGTCAGTAGTGTTTGTTTTACACACCTTCATCTCAAACACCTTTCACATGCCTTGGGAACATCATCAAAAAGCACCATTATTTGTTTATACGTGTCTTTCCATTCTGAACTACCTAAAATTCTTTAAGCTTTTTTCCATAGAAACTATGACTGAAATATTACAGAATGGGATCTAAGCACCAATTCAAACCTCAGTTATAACTGTTTAAAATAGTAACCCACTTCAAACACCGGAGTACTGCCAAAGATGGCAGCGCAATCGCTTTAAAATAGAATAATTATTGGAAAGTCTGTATGAATCAATGAAGGGAGCTGTCATTGGAAGACCTGATTAATTGCTGTCAAAAGCTGTATTAAAAAAAACCTCAGCTGTACCATGGTTCCGACTTAGAGAGCACGCAGCACCCTGACCAACTTCAAATACTCTTCCCTTGGAGACTGGAACGTGAAAATTTCTAGCACCCAGCCAAAAATGATTTTCTATTTGCTCAAGTTCCATTCCTCGCAGCACTTATTTGTGGAAGGATTTATTTGGCCATACATCACCTTGCCTGTTGGCTTTGTTGGCACCTTGTCACATTCTTGCAAGCCCAAGGAATTCATTGTTCTTGTTTGAACTGATAAGAACAAAAAAAGGATTTTCTGCTTGAGAAATGTGGAAGGATTGGCAGGGGGGTGGTGGGGTTGCGAGCTGGAATGTTGACAAGGAATGATAGGGCTGTACTTTCCCAAGGTTTAGCTTGATCACTGTTACTGGGAGGCGTTGATCCAGGTGGTCTAGGAATGCGGAGCATTAGCCATCGTCTGAGGGCACCCCCCCCTTCCCTGCCCAAGGAAATAGGGCATCGCACAAGAATGGAGTGACACTAATTCCAGGGCCACGGCATTAGTAACCCTGTTTTAGGATCCTGAGGAACTGATGCCAATTTTGTTTGGTGTATGAGTTGAAACACTTTGCATCTACCCAAAACACAGACATGATCCCCCAACCTTAACTCCTGTTCCAATTTCATTGCTGCCATCTGATTATTAATGCCTCATAAGCCACATGCCAAAATGTTAATATCAGTAGATCAAGTGGAACAATTGCACTACAATATGAAATCTGGCACCATTAACCTCTTAGAAATGCAGTTGTTTATCGGTGATTCCATAGTTGAGGGAACGAACTTACATTTCTTTTTTTTAAATTAAATATTTCCAATTAGGGGGCAATTTAGCGTAGCTAATCCACCCACCCTGCACATCTTTGGGCTGTGGGGGTGAGACCCGCGCAGACATGGGGAGAATGTGCAAAATCCAGACAGACAGTGACCCGGGGCCAGGATCGAACTCGGGCCCTCAGGGCCGGGAGGCAGCAGTGCCAACCACTGCGCCACGTGCCGCCCCCAGAAAGACAATTCTGTAACTATCACTGCAAATCCTCCGTGGTGTGTCGCCTCCCTAGTGTCCGAGGAAAGGTTCTTTCTGAGAGGGTGCAGAACATGAAGGGGAGTGAGCTGGACGTTGTGGTACAAATTGGTATCAACGATATAAAGCAAGGAGGTATTGAACTGACATGGTCAGATATTCAGCAGCCAGGGAGAAGGTATAAAACGTAGGATGGTAATCTCTGGATTTAACCCATGTGCTGTGCATTAGGGAGAGTAGAAATAGAATAGGGAGGATCAGTGCTTGGTTTGAAATGTGATGCAGGAGGATGGACTACGGGTTGTATTAGGGTTGGTTCTGGAGCAGGATGCACCTGCTCAAAAGGGACTGGATGCATTTTGTACAGGACTTGGACCAATGCAGATGATGTTGTCCATGTGGAATTTAAGAAAGCCTTAAGGGCACAGCTCTATAAACTGTACAGGGACAAGAGGACTTGGAGGTGCATGTGTATAGACCCATTGAGAGAGCAGATAGCAAAGTAAATGGGATCTTGAGCTTACATAGTGGTATTGAGTACAAAAGCAGAAAAGTAAGACTGAAACTGTGTATAAAGTCCCTGTTTGGCCACAATCACATCCAGCCACCACATTTTAGGAAGAAATTGGGGGTCCCTGAGAGAGTGCAAGGAGATTTACCCAAATGGTCCCAGAGGTGTGGGATTCTAGCTACAAGGTTATGTTGGAGAAGCTTTGGTTGTTCTCTGTGGTGTAAGGGAGATTTGAGAGAGGTGTGCAAGATTATGACGGGTGTAGATAAGATCGACAAAGAAAAGCTGTTCGCATTAGCTGATGGCACAAATAATAAGGAACACAGATTTTAAGGTTTTGGCAGGAGATGGAGGACGGGGTAATGTGAGGAAGAACTTTTATTACACAATGAGTGGTAATGACCTGGAACTAGCTGCCTACGAGGGTAGTGGAAACAGTGATGTTGGGTGACTTCAAGGGGAAATTGACTGAGCACATGTGTGAAGTAAACTAGTAGCATTATGGGATAGAGGTGGGGGTGGAGTGGGGTGGGGGGGAGGGGGATGGGGGTAAATAGAACTAAGAGATTGTTCTACAGAGAGCTGCCATAGACCTGATGGGATGGTCTCCTGCACCATCATAATGACTCCGACTCTGAAATAAGTCCAAATATAATGCAGCACAGAAGCAGGTCATAGGTTAAATGTAGAAGTATAGGGTGGCGTGTGGCGCAGTGGTCAGCACTGGGACCGCAGCGCCTAGGACCCGGATTTGAATCCCGGCCCTGGGTCACTGTCCATGTGGACTTCGCACATTCTCCCCATGTCTGCGTGGGTTTCACCCCCACAACCCAAAGATGTGCAGGGGAGGTGGATTGGCCTCGCTAAATTGCCCCGTAATTGGAGAAAAAATAATTGGGTACTCTAAATTTATAAAAATATATAGAAGTATGATCCAGGTGAGACTTCCTCTACCCTCCTTCATCTCAGCACCAACATATCCTTCTATTCTTTTCTCCTTCACGTGTTTAATCGAACCTCCCCATAAATGTATTTATATTATTCCCCCCAACAAAGTAGCGAGTTCCACTTTCTAACATTCTGGACAGAGATATTTATCCTGAATTCTTTATTAGATTATTTGCAAATAACGTATCTTTATAGCACTGAATTCTGGCCTCACCTGCAAGTAGAAACATCTACCCTGTCAATCCCTTTCCATAATCTCAAATACCTCTATCAGATAATCCCCGTCTTCTCTTTTCCAGTGAAAGGTGTGCAAGCCCATTCAATCTTTTGTGACAGATATAGCCTGCCAGCTCTGTTATCATCCTTGTAAATCCCTTTTGCGAAATATCCATTTCCTTTTCATAATCTGGAGACCATAACGGTTCATGGTAGTCGAAAAGCAGCTTAGGTTCTCAATTTTAAGTTATTTGTCTCTTATTTTATTTCTCTCCGAAGCCTTTCCTCTCCTATTTCTTTTAAAAAATAATTTTTATTAAAGGTTTTCATAAAATATCAATAACAAAATGAGAAAGAAAAAAGAACCCAACAGGTTTAAGTACAAAACACAATCTAAAAAAGCAACCCCCCAAACCCCTCCCCCCCGTACCTAAATAATAAATTAACATTAACACCCCGACTTAAGACAACAGGTGTATACACCCCCTCAGACCCTTCCAGTGTAAATAACATAAACAAAAATAAAGTAAACCCCCCCCCCCCCCCCCCGAGCTGCTGCTGCCATTGACCAATGTCTATCGTTCTGCCAGAAAGTTTAAGAACGGTTGCCACCGCCTAAAGAACCCTTGTACCGACCCTCTCAAGGCGAATTTCACCCTCTCCAACTTAATGAACCCTGCCATATCGCTGATCCAGGATTCCACGCTTGGGGGCCTCGTATCTTTCCACTGAAGGAGAATCCTTCGCCGGGCTACCAGGGATGCAAAGGCCAGAATTCCGGCCTCTTTCGCCTCCTGCACTCTCGGCTCCTCGGCCACCCCAAATATTGCGAGCCCCCAGCCCGGTTTGACCCTGGATCCTACCACCCTCGACACCGTCCTCGCTACGCCCTTCCAAAATTCCTCCAGCGCTGGGCATGCCCAGTACATATGGGTGTGATTTGCTGGGCTCCCTGAGCACCTAACACACCTGTCCTCACCCCCAAAGAACCTGCTCATCCTTGTCCCGGTCATGTGTGCCCTGTGCAGCACCTTAAACTGTATGAGGCTGAGCCTCGCGCATGAAGAGGAAGAATTCACCCTCCCTAGGGCATCTGCCCACGTTCCCTCTTCGATCTCCTCTCCCAACTCCTCCTCCCACTTACCTTTCAACTCCACCACCGAGGCCTCCTCCTCCTCCTGCATCACCTGTGAAGTTTCCGAGATCTTCCCCACTCCCACCCACCCCCACGAGAGCACCCTGTCCTGTACTGTGTGTGGCAGTAGCCGTGGGAATTCCACCACCTGCCGTCTGGCAAACGCCCTTACCTGTAAGTACCTGAAGGTGTTCCCCGGGGGAGCCCGTACTTCTCCTCCAGCTCACCCAAGCTCGCGAACTTCCCGTCCACAAACAGGTCCCCCAACTTTCGTATGCCTGCCCTGTGCCACCCCGAAAACCCTCCACCTGTTCTTCCTGGGGCGAACCGGTGGTTCCCCCATAATGGGGTCCACGCCGAGGCCCTAACTTCCCCCCTATGCCGCCTCCACTGCCCCCAAATTTTGAGGACCGCCACCACCACCGGGCTCGTGGTATACCTCCTTGGAGGGAGCGGCAGCGGCGCCGTTGCCAGCGCCCCCAGACTCGTACCCACATAGGACGCCGTCTCCAGCCTCTTCCATGCAGCCCCCTCCCCCTCCATCACCCACTTGCGCACCATTGTCGCATTGGCGGCCCAGTAGTACCCACAGAGGTTGGGCAGCGCCAGCCCCCCCCTATCTCTACTCCGCTCCAGGAACACCCTTCTCACCCTCGGAGTCCCTCGCGCCCACACAAACCCCATTATACTCCTGTTAACCTGCCTGAAAAAAGCCTTCGGGATAAACACGGGGAGGCACTGGAACAGGAACAAAAACCTTGGGAGCACCGTCATTTTGACTGACTGCACCCTACCCACCAGGGACAGCGGCAACGCGTCCCACCTCTTGAACTCCTCCTCCATTTGCTCCACTAGCCTCGTGAAATTAAGCCTATGCAGGCCCCCCAGCCCCTGGCCACCTGGACCCCCAAATATCTGAAGCTCCTCTCCGCCCTTTTTAGTGGGAGCTCGTCAATCCCCCTCTCCTGGTCCCCTAGCTGAACTACGAACAGCTCGCTCTTCCCCATTTTGAGCTTGTACCCCGAAAAGTCCCCAAATTCCCTAAGGATCCTAATTACCTCTGGCATTCCTCCCACCGGGTCCGCCACATACAGCAGCAGGTCGTCCGCATAAAGCGACACCCTATGCTTCTCCCCACCCCGCACCAACCCCCTCCAGTTCCTCGACTCTCTCAGTGCCATAGCCAGGGGTTCAATCGCCAGTGCGAAGAGCAGGGGGGACAGGGGACACCCCTGTCTCGTCCCTCGGTGCAACCGAAAGTACTCGGACCTCCTCCTATTTGTGGCCACACTCGTCATCGGGACCTCATACAACAGCCTAACCCACCTGACAAACCCCTCCCCAAACCCGAACCTCTTCAGCACCTCCCACAGGCCTCTCCTATTTCTAATCGCCTCTAACCCTAAATGGTCCCAGATGACCATAGGCTGCTTTCCCCTTTTGAGGGCGAGAGCTGACCGATGGTGGTTTAACCTGAAGATCACCACGACTCAGGCGAGTGCTCAGGTTGAGAAGGCCTCAGCCAGTATGGGAATTGATCCCGCGATGTTGGCCTGGCTCTGCATCTAAAAGAAACAACTGTGCAGCCAACCGAGCGAAACCGGCACCATTTCTGCCCCTCACCCCTCTGTAATAGAACATAGAACATAGAAAATACAGCACAGAACAGGCCCTTCGGCCCACGATGTTGTGCCGAACCTTTGTCCTAGATTAATCATAGATTATCATTGAATTTACAGTGCAGAAGGAGGCCATTCGGCCCTTTGAGTCTGCACCGGCTCTTGGAAAGAGCACCATACCCAAACTCAACACCTCTACCCAACACCAAGGGCAATTTGGACATTAAGGGCAATTTATCATTGGCCAATTCACCTAACCCGCACATCTTTGGACTGTGGGAGGAAACCGGAGCACCGGGAGGAAACCCACGCAGACACGGGGAGGACGTGCAGACTCCGCACAGACAATGACCCAAGCTGGAATCGAACCTGGGACCATGGAGCTGTGAAGCAATTGTGCTATCCACAATGCTACCGTGCTGCCCGTAAGAACAAATAAATCTACACTATATCATTTTACCGTCATCCATGTACCTATCCAATAGCTGCTTGAAGGTCCCTAATGTTTCCGACTCAACTACTTCCACAGGCAGTGCATTCCATGCCCCCACTACTCTCTGGGTAAAGAACCTACCTCTGATATCCCTCCTATATCTTCCACCTTTCACCTTAAATTTATGTCCCCTTGTAATGGTGTGTTCCACCCGGGGAAAAAGTCTCTGACTGTCTACTCTATCTATTCCCCTGATCATCTTATAAACCTCTATCAAGTCGCCCCTCATCCTTCTCCGCTCTAATGAGAAAAGGCCTAGCACCCTCAACCTTTCCTCGTAAGACCTACTCTCCATTCCAGGCAACATCCTGGTAAATCTTCTTTGCACTTTTACAGCATTGCTGCTGTATGTGGCGGACCCGGTGGGAGGAATGCCAGAGGTAATATACGCACTCTTTTATTTCTGGTCTCTGGAGAACTCCCATTTTAATTGCTCCATTATTGGCTTCACCTAGGCAGTGGCCCTAAACTCTTTTTCCCTTTAAACCTCCTTTAAAGAGGGCAGCATGCGGCACAGTGGTTAGCACTGGGACTGCGGCGCTGAGGACCCGGGTTCGAATCCCGGCCCTGGGTCACTGTCCGTGTGGAGTTTGCACATTCTCCCCATGTCTGCGTAGGTTTCACCCCCACAACCCAAAGATGCGCAGGTTAGGTGGATTGGCCACGCTAAATTGTCCCTTAATTGGAAAAAAAATAATTGGGTACTTAAAATTTATTTTTAAAAAAAGAAAAAAAAACTCCTTTAAAGATGCTCTTTAAAACCTAACTCTTTTGGTGCTAATGTCTCCTTCTGGCTGATCCTGTTTGTAATGCTCGAGGCGATTTACTACATTAAAGGTGTCGTATGAATATTGGTTGATGTTTACGAGTTTCATTGCTGTACGCTGCTCAGTTTCTTTGTAAACTAAATACTTCATATTTGAAAACTTTAAAATGCATTTGTGCCCCCCCAAAAATCACTGAATTTGAAGAACCTCCTCAAAGGTTACAAATGGGTGCAGTCGGCATAAACGCGATGGTAATAATTTTGATCTGGGAAGCTTGAGCCATGGTTTCCAGTGAGTGAGATGTTTGTTTGAACCATCCTGAACAATCTGGGAAACTTGGATTTGGGTCTAACTTGTACTTAAAGTTCCTCGTTTTTTTTTGAAGAACGCTTTGCCTAATTTGGGCAATTTGCATTGGAAACTGTCACCCTAATATTTTTTGGCAGTAATATCTAATGATTGATCATTGGGATTATTATATAAAACTCTAATTGGAACAACTGAATGGTGAGAATGTTTTGCTTGGCCTAGCAGAGTTCCTAATAAGAAGCCAATAAATATTGCCATTGGGAAATTGCTGAGTTGATTGTTTCAGAATAGTTGCAGTGCAGAGTGCAGATTTTATTTTCTCTGGATATGTTTTGCAGTATTTTTTGTGATATGTTAATGGACAATAAAGGCCCCTTTCCACGCCTCTGTCCAAGTTGGAACAGAGTCGGCGGGGATGGGCGGTGGCGGTATGTAAAACTGACAATGGATCCGATTCTAGAATTTCCACTGAATTCCCATCTTATGAACCGAGGTCGCGTGCTCAAACCCAATTATCCTGCCCTCGCATACTTCATCACAGGGGTGGCTATTTGATACCCCTTGCAATATTGATAGAGTCAGACAGCCTTTTCCAGGAGGCTTGATTCTTGGCTCCACCGGAAGTCAAGAACCATGGTCTGAAGTTGAGAACCTTTTTGACTGGCGAGTTTAAAAGGTGTTGCCAACCACACACTTCATATTTAGATGCTGTATATTAATTTGTTTTAATGCAATGATCGATGATAGGTCTTTGTTCTTAAAGAGTAAGTTACCATTAAATTAACCAGCATTGAGTAAGTGTTCACATGCATTAGAGTATTTTATTCAGTGGGAAAAGGGTTCTTCTACATTAAACATTATTAAGAATTTGACTTTAATGTGTCGTCTGGAAACTTCACTTTCATCTTCAGGTTGAATTTATGCCAGAAATTGTTTGAGCCTTTGAAGCACATTACCTGCATCTACTATGGACGGAACTATATGAGCCCTATAATAAACATACTGACTTTGAAAAATAATTTCAAAGAAAAATAGACTTATTACATGGCCAAAATATCAATCAAACAAAGCTAAAGTCCCTTCACGGCTGTTTAACGACCCCCTATAGTGCTAAATCCATCAGTGTGTTTAAAGCTCAGCCAAGCATTCATATTGGGACTCCATTACACAGTTGTGTCAACAAAGTTTCTAAAGCTGAATATATTGAAATCTTTGAAGTATCTAACCTGCTTCAAAGGTTTCAATATATTCAGCATTGGAGTCTTTGTTGGCACATTTGTGCAATAGAATCTCATTATGAAACCCTGACCGTGCTCCTGACCCACTAATTGATTTGCTTTGTAGGACTTTTTCACACAGCTATGAAGGGGCCGCTTAGTTTTGTTTCATTGGCAGTTCTTCTGTGTGTTCAGAGGATTAAAGCTTTTTTCAGTGGCAATATGAATGTCTGTGTTTGACAGTTTATGAGCTACTGACAGAATTGTGTTTCTTTTTGGTAGTTTTATGACCATTTCAAAGACCTGCCAGTCTTATTATAGGTGTCATCAAGAACTAGATACTGGAAAAGTGCGTGTGGGGAAGAGGCATGCGTAGTATGGAGAGGGCGGTGCTATGGGGGGGGGGGGGGGGGGCTTGGGGTGTATGGTGGATGCATGATGGGTATGGAGGAGTAATGGGGTATAAGTGAGGGAGTGAGAAGGGTCTGGGTGAGGAGGCCTAACAATCATGTTGGGAACTGGGCCGACAGCCCAACAGACAGAGAAGGGCCTAATCTGTCCTCATCAGCACTTGCTCCCCTTCATTGCTGCCTTGGAAATGTTTGTGGAGGTGGTGGACCCACATTCAACCAATGTTGCCTGCTGAGGATGAAAATACACTGGGGAGCACTGCCAGGTCGGAGGTGGGACTTTGAAGTCAGGGTAATTCCTGATTCCTGCCTCGAAGGCAAGAATCTAGAGTTGACACACTTATCAATTCAGTGAAAATAAACCAGCGAGGCTGAAGTTGGAACGGTGATTAATTTGGCTGATGCTATCCCAGTGTATCTTAACGTTTTGAAATGAGGATTATATGGTACTGCGTGAGGAAAGCCAGTGGAAAGATTTTGCAACACATGTACCGTTACCTTCCCTCTTAATCAGAGTTGAGAAAAGGAAATGCAGAGACTTTGAAATATCTGGCTTCGATACAGGCTGTGCTAGAAAGAATGTGCTTCTCTTTGATTTGAAGTGGTTCTTGGGGGAGTTCCGATGAGTTTGCTTTTGATTTATTTTATTGCATAATTTTCCAAATCGCTAAAAGCAGTATTGCCGTCCTCTTGGGGAGGCAAGCTCTTATGGCAACAATGAAAAGCAGATTCTGCAGTATTACTTCATGATCCCAATGCAAAAATATCTGCGTCGTTATGACAATGCGGAATAGATTCCGAAGCAACAAACCAATCTGCGCATACCCAATCTTGGGGAAGTGCGGAAGCTGCAAATTTTTTGCGCCACATTTTTCCAGCACTTGCACTGGCTCCAGTTCCATCGGAACGCGACCCTGCTCCCTTGGCAGGATTCCCGCTGACAGAACAGACGAGCTGTGCAAAACGCTTAGATATCTTCCATAGTAGTGAAATGCAAGCAACTGACAAACAAAATCCACCGGCATCCAACATTTGACCCACTCGGCCTGTCGATAGCTGGAGACGGTGATACCGTCAGCACGCGGTGGCAGTGTGCAGATTGTTGGCGTCATGATATGCACACATGCAACCAATGAACACTCAGAATAGGACACAACCAATGGGCAGTCAGGACACTCACAGGTGACATCACCACAAGGGGGCATGACAGAAACACTATAAAAGGGATGAGGCACTCACACCCTGCCTCTTTCCACAGACAGACATCTAGAGAGTTAGACAGAGTTGATCAGCAGCATCAAACCCCAGCACGTGGCTTAGAGCAAGCTGGTACAGTTAGACTAAGTTACTACAGTTAGATTAGCAGAGAGTCAAACTCATTTGAGAACTGTGTTAATAGTTCAATAAACATGTTGAACTCATTTCAGAGCCTGGAGCATCCTTTAGTTAAGACTGCATCAAGTAACAGCCTGTGTTATCCGAAGCAGCATAACACAACAGTTGGCAGTGGCATCACTGCTTCTGAATGGATCCCCCCAAAAAATCACCTCTTTAAGAGTGGAGATGGTAGCGCAGCACATAAGTAAATACATTACACGTGGTTTACAACAGTTGCTGCTGCACTTTACAACTTGATTTAGAGTTCAGGGCTACTAAACCCTTGCCGGGAAGAATGAAGGTCTCGCCTCCCAAGCTCTTCAGGAAACAAGCAGACCTGAAGCAAAGCGCTGCCGAATTCACATCACGTTGCAATGTTGTCCGCTGCAGAGTGGGTGGTTTGTTTAAATCAGGAATTTCCTGGTTGCAGGGCAGAAATTCTTCCCAACAATGCTCCCTTTAAAGTCATTACAGACACAAATTTCCTTTTGTGTGTACTTCATTTGAGCAATGCCCCAGTGGGCAGTTGTGACATGCCTGAGCCTTCTGGTGACCTTTAATTCGGGAAACCAAGGTGAGGCCGGAGGGCCCTTAGTGCAGAATGTTACTGAAGCTGACAAGAGTAAAGGAAAGAACAAGGTACACTGCGATTAAGTGATTTTAATCTCTGGTATGGGTGGTTTAGAACCTGAAGATTGTAGGAGGAAAGATTGAGGGAGGTAAAGAATGCTACAATGTTGAGTCTCGGGAATGAATAAGTTAGACTCCTATTGCCCCCCACCCCCACCGCCCCCAGTGCGAGATTTCCATTGATGGCAGGCAGTGTATCCGGCACACGCAGAACCCCATCAGAACCTGAGAGGCTTTAAACCAGGGTACAACGAAATCCACACAGGTAGAGTTTCTATTTGCTCTTTATAAATATATGCTGCAAACTCTATCCGTGTCGTGAAACACCCCCACCATCCGAGTTTAAAGAATACACTGGCTCGGGGAAATCTCCCCAGGTTCGCTCGACAGATATTGCTGGATTTTAACAGGATGCAGTGGTTTCAACTGATCAACCCATGCCAGTAACCTTTCTGCCACCTCTCCTGTGGAGGAGGCTATCCTATCTGTCCAGGCGCTGGCATACAGGGCCAAAATTGGAAAATCCATACCCTCAGTGCCAAGTCTACCCCTGATTTGATTAGTGAGTCAGTGTGAGTGCCAAGTCTTAACTGTTGCCATTGCTAAGATCCGATAACTTTGTATCGATCACAGATTCAATCTCATAATTGAAATGCCTCTGCACTGTGTGGCAGGTGGGTGGTTTGCTTTCACCATTAAGCCTTTGAGTTAGTTATTTACGCTGGAAGCTGTGTGTACATTGGTAGCGTAATTGTGTGCTGTTGCACACTTGCCTCCGTCGAACGCAGCATATAATGACACTTAGGCCGGAATTCTCTGGCCTTTCGCTGGCTGGCGACGGGATTATCTGGTTCCACCGGAAGTGCACGCCTGCCCGTCGGTTTGCTGGCGGCGTGGGGTGGCTTCAATGGGAATTCTCATCAACAGCGGCAGGAGAAGAGAATCCCGCCACCAGCGAACGGCGCTCTTCCCACCCCTGAGAAACAAGTGGCTGGGAGGCCGGAGAATTCTAGCAGTATTATTGAATATTCCCAATATTTTAAAATTGCCCATGATATTCTGGAAGCCAAGAAGGGGAGGGGGATTTTCCGCCCCATTTTCGGCAGATAGGAAAGCCAGTGAGGTGGAGAATCAAGGGGGGGAGTCCCCAAACGGCCTTTATGCCAGTGGGATTTCCCATTGACATTGTCCTTGCACCACCCCTCCTTCCCTGAACCCCACTGTTCACCCCATCTCTTTACGCAGCTCAGTGCTTTCAACCCCGATCCAAACCATTGGATTGTGAAGCAGTGGCTGTCAATTGACAGCTAATCGCGAACGGTTGATGGGCAGTAATATCTGTCGGCTATTCAGAGAGGAAATGGGCAGGAATGCGGACTGATTTTTGCTGCAGATTTCAACAGTTGAAAAATCCTGGAGGTTGCGAACAGGATTGCAAACCTAATCTCGGGCAGAAGATAAAGGTGATTTCTCGATTAGCAAGAGCAAGTTGGAGACGGTGATTGACAGTCAGACATCTTAGACTAAAAAAGAATTAAAGTTGGCAGAGAGCAAATTAAATTCCGTTGCTCATTCTGGTTTGTTTCCCTTTCTGTTTTATCTTGCTAATGCACTGTACCTGCAAGCTCTTGTTCGAAGGTGAACGATCAAGAAACGTAAATAATTTTAAAGTAAAATTTCAGTAAAATTCTTCAACTTTGCATTTGTACCTGGCACGTAGCAAAAACAAAATCCAGCTTTCCATATCAGTTTCTTGTTTCTTCTGTCCATTCCACTGCAACTAATTACAATTGTTTTTTAACATAATGGTTAACAAATCAGCGCAAAAAATCAAAAGACCACAGGATTTTTTTTAAAGCTTATTTGGGAAGAACAACAGCCTTTTGACATTTCTCTAATCGTTGCAAGCTTTCATCCATTAAGAAATGCATTTTGAAGTAGAAATGATTAAGACTCAAATGGTTTAATTTCCTGTCCTTGCTATTTTATACTGTTGTTAACCCTTATTATTTTTAGTTAACTCACTTTACTTCAAATGAGTTAACAACTATTTTTTAAGAAGTGCCCAGGTGGGCAGTTAGGAAAACACGTTAAGTGGTTCACTAAAACTAAACATATTAAATCCAAGAATGTTTAAAGTATTTTGATGAGATGACATTGTGCACCTTAAAATCCTCAAAGGTAGGTACACTTAAACTGAACTACTAAAAGCACATTTGTAGCCCACAGTGTCACAATTCCGACTATCCTGCTCCAGTCTGCATAAATGTGGCGATGAGGGGAAGATTCAGGATTTAAGTCTTTGATTGTAGTGAGGAGGTAACTTCCACACAGTGTAAGTCCCAAAATGGGCTAAACAGCTGGCCTGTAATGCAGAACAAGGCCAGCAGCGCGGGTTCAATTCCCGTGCCAGCCTCCCCGAACAAACGCCAGAATGTGGCGACTCGGGGCTTTTCACAGTAACTTCATTGAAGCCTACTTGTGACAATAAGTGATTATTATTATTACTATAAAATGGGTAACATTTGGAATACTTCCCTCAGTTGAATAGTTATTTCATACAAGTAGCCTCAATTTCTTTTTAAAAAGGTACTGTGTTCTAATTATTTGGGGTTTTTTGATTGACTTGTCGGTGGAAGGTTTTGACATCCCTACCTGGCTGTAATTGAGAATAATGCAGGTGTTGGTGTACATATGAGACTTTCCTCTGAACGAGCAAATGCTCACAGGGCATATTAAGAAAATCTTTTTGTGGTTTGTATGCCGTGTCGCCTTTTGGGCAAAAAGAGATAGTCTTATCTAATGGGTACGGGATACTAATACAGTGATTTCACACATTTGAACCTTTGGGATTAGAATCTGAAGTTCAAATGGTGCAGAGAAGGTTTTGTGTTTCCAGCTCTAACTAATCTTCATTCAGCATTACTGCGACATTACATCACCCTGGGCCAGTGCCTGGTCAATTCCAGACCCTCTTGACCTGGAGCCGCAACACGATTGAAATTAACTTTTTTTTTAAAAATACTCACGGTCTTTGGCTGCCCATTGATTACAGTCACCAGGTTTCAAAATTAAAATTCAAAGAGCATTAACTTTTTATTGTTAATATTTTTTTAAAATTTAGAGTACTCAATTACTTTATTCCAATTAAGGGGCAATTTATCACGGCCAATCCACCTAGCCTGCACATCTTTGGGTTGTGGGGGTGAAACCCACGCAAACACGGGGAGAATGTGCAAGCTCCACACGGACTGTGACCCAGAGCCAGGATCGAACCTGGGACCTTGGCGCCGTGAGGCAGCAGGGCTAACCCACTGCGCCACCGTGCTGCCTTACTTTTTATTATTAACAATAACTATTGGGCAGCACGGTGGCGCAGTGGTTAGAATTGCGCCTCGCGTCGCCGTGGTCCCAGGTTCGAATCCCGGCTCTGGGTCACTGTCCGTGAGGAGTTTGTACATTCTCCCCTTGTTTGCATGGGTTTCACCCCCACAACCCAAAGATATGCAGGATATGTGGATTGGCCACGCTAAATTTCCCCTTAATTGTAAAAATGAATTGGGTACACTAAATGTAAAAAAAACACAATAACTATATTTAAATGGTGCTACAAATACAACTGGCTAACTACTATCGAATCTCTAACCTCCCCCCCTTTAATTCATCCCACCCTCTACGAACACAGAGACAAACAAACACCGAGGGGAAAGATGGGTGTAAAATTTTTCAAACTTTTTTTGCCCATTTTTATCAAGCGACCTTTGCGACCCATGCCAGCTGACCTTTGCAACCCCCCCCCCCCCCCCCTGAACTTCTCGACCCACCATTTTCGCTTACCTTTAATGGGGCAGGTGAGCCTGCCTGGTCCTCACAATCTCACTTGCTTTGTTATTCAGTGTTTCATTTCTGATCATGACTTCAGCTGAGGATTTAAGATCTCGCTGCATCCGTTGAAGAAAATCAAGAGGTTTGCCCTCGAACTCACCATGCTTAGTCTTCAAATGTCTTTGAAGTTTTGAGGGTTTTAAACTTTAACTTGCCAGTACTTCCCTGCACACAACACACATGGGCTCTGCATCCCGATTTGCAGTGGCACAATTAATAAACCCGTGCCTCATCTTTATGCTGCTTTGTTGCTGTTTTCAGCTTCTTCATGGGTTGTTCCCCAAAGGCCCTGGAGCTCACGACAGCACTGCTTTCAGCTGCAAAATGGAGGAATCTCTCTCATCGTGAACACGTGGTATCAGTGTCATTTTACACCAGTCATGAAAATGAATTGGGTGCTCTAAATTTAAAACTCTGCTTCTCTCCACAGGCGCTGCCTGACCTGGATTTTTCCAGCATTTTGTTTTTGTTTCGGATTTCCAGGATCTGCAGTGTTTTCCTTTTGTGTTAGAGATGGCCCAATCATTTCATTGCACCCCATGGTTGTGTCACCTTGCTTTTTGTAAACCGGTTTCTATTCTTCCCTGCATTATAACAGTGACAACCTTCCTGAAGCACTTCATTGGGCAGGCAGCACCTCCAGGATGTCCGGGGAATGTTAAAGGCTCCATTTAAATGTAAATACGTTCTTTTCTGCACCGTGGAAGTTGGTTGAGTTTGAAGTTATGCCACTTGCAAAGAGCAAATCTGTTTGAATGATTGTTCTTGCCGACTGTCTGATGCAGGAAGCCCAGTGAATGTGCAGCTCCAAAAGTGTCCTTCTGCAGAGCTGTCTAGTGAATTTGAATTAATTTGTCAAGAGAATTCTATGAAGACATCTTCCGTGAGATAGATGTGCAGGCAGCCAGCAGGAGATGCTTTAGCAAGTGTTGGAAGTCCTCTATCTGTGTGGACACCGATTTGGGGAGTTTGCATTAGGCTCTTTTTACACAGTATGACCATATTAATTGAATATGTCACCGTGCAACTGTTAATTAGGGCAGGAAAGAATATCTACTTTGTTTTCAGTCCAGGACTAGAGTGTTGAAATTGCATAAAAATTGCTCTTTATGTGTAATATTCTTTGATGATATATGCTTATTACTGTCAGATTTGCAGGAGTTACATTAATGGGGATATTAGGATGGAAAGATGGCAATGACCTGAAATCGTATCAATGTGTGGCTCAAACAGAAATAAACCTATGTGTCTCCTCTTTCTATTTCTCTTTACTGCAGCCCTTGTTTCTCTCTTGGTCTTTCCTTGGTGTCCTCTATTCTTATGGCTCTTGTCACTTGTCAGCTGTGGATTGGTGGGTAGCCCTCTCACCTGAGTGAGAAAGTTCTGAATATAAGTTCCATCCTTAAGACAGTTGAGCACCAAAATCAAAGTGGACACTCCTTTGCAGTAATGAGAGGCTGCTGCACGCAGTCAGAGTGACGTCTTTCAGATGTCACATTAAACTGAGGCTCTGCCTTGCCTCTTCAGGTGCATGTACATGACCCCATGACACTATATCAAAGAAGAACTGGAAAGTATCCTGGCCAGTTAACAGTGCAAAAAACTGATTACCTCGTCATTGTGGATTACTCATGAACCTTCTTAACCTTGCCCCTCGCCTGAGCTGTGGTGATCCTCGGGTCAAATCACCACCAGACAGCTCTCCCCCTCAAAGGGCAAAGCAGCCTATGGTCATCTGGGACTGTGGTGACTTTACTTAACTATTTGTGGCAACTTGTTGTACGCAAATTGACGGTGTCATTTCCTAAATTACAGTAAATAGCCAAGCTGTCCCAGTGCAGCTACAACACTGGCATTTACCTGACAATGTGGAAAATAGCCCAGATATGCCCTGTCTACAAAAGCAGGAAAAATTCAATCCGGCATCGTCCATCAATTTCAATAATTCTCAATCATAAGCAAAGTGACGGGAGACCTTGAGACGCAGTGGCCGTGTCCCCACTTTTTGGCCAGTAGCTCTGGGTTCAAGTCCCACACCAAGGCTTGTTAGCCATGGAGGGAGCATTCGAGATGCAGTTTAATGGGCCAATACCAGCCTGGGATTCCTTCAGCACATTCCCACGATTTCCCAAATGGAAAAGTGCGCATGAAGATACTCTTTAAAGAAAAGTCAAGAGGGCTATCAGGAATAACCTGATTATCATCACTTAGTTTTGATTCAGCCAAGGTCACTCAACTCCTGGTTTCATTAGTGCCTTGGTCCTAACATGAACAAAAGTGCTGAATTCCACAGATAGTTGAGAGTGACTGCCCTTGAGATGAAGGCAGCATTTGACAATGTAGCATCAATGAGCCCCAGCAAAATTGGAAGTCAATGGGAATCAGGAAGAAAACACTCCACGGATTGGAGTCAGAGCTAAAGTAAAGGAAGATAGCTGTGCTTGTTGGAGACCAATCATCTCAGGCTCAGGACATGGCTGCAGGTGTTCCTCAGGACAGTGTCCCAGGAAAAAGTTCCTAAGACACTTGCATTTTCAGCTGTTTCAACAATGATCTTCCCTTCAACGTATTGCCAGAATTGGAGATATTCACTAATGGCTGCACAATGTTCAATACCATTTGTGTCTCCTCAGATAATAATACAATAATAATAATAATAATAATTGAGTCTGTGCCTGCGTGCAGCAAGACCTGGACAATATTCAGGGTAGGGCTGATAAAGCGTCTTGCCACATCAAGCACGAGAGAATCTATCTCGTCTTGATGTTCAATGGCATTACCATTGCTGAATTCCCACCATCAGGGATCACCATTGACCAGAAACGTAACTAAATCAGTGATATAAATACAGTAGCTACAAGAGCAGGTCAGAGACTGGGAATTCATCCAGGACAAATCAGTTTGCTTGATCGGCATCCCATCTCGCACCTTAAACATTCACTACCTCCATTACCAGTGCAAAGTGGCAGCAGTGTGTCCCACCTACAAGCTGCACTGCAGCAACTCATCAAGGCTCCTTTGACAGCACCTTCTTAACCCAAACCACCTCGAAGGGCAAGAGCAGCAGATGCATGGGAACACAAGATGGAAGTTCTCCTCGAAGCCACGTACCATTTGGACATGGAACTAAATCACCGTTCTTTCACTGTTACTGGGTCAACATCAGCACCACCTTGTCAAGGGAAATTAGGGATGGGCCTCAAATGCTGGTCCAGCCAGCATCACCCACATCCTGTGATAAATTTTGGAAAATTCTTGAGTAAGTTATCACCTGGCTCCCCAAAGCCTTTTCACCAACTGCAATGAACAAGTCAGGAGTGTAATGGAATACTCTCCACTTGCCTGGATGAGTGCAGCTCCAACAACACTCAAAAGATCGACAACATCCAGAACAAAGCTGCCCCCTTGACCAGCACCTTAAACATTCACTCCTTCCATGATGGATGCACAGTGATAGCAGTGTGCACCATCTACAAGATGCACTGCAGCAATTCACCAAGGCTCCTTAGGCAGCACCTTCCAAACCCGTGATCTCTACCACCCAAAAAATAAATGCATAGCCATGTGTGAACACCGCCTGCAAGTTCCCCTCCAAGTCACACAGCATCCTGACTCGGAAATATATCGCCATGGCCGTTCCTTCACTGTCACTGGGTTAGAATCCTGAAACTGTTGCTACCGGCACTGTGGGTGTACCTACACAACATGGACTGCAGCATTCCAATAAAGTGGCTCGCCACCACTATCTGAAAGGCAATTGGAGAGCGGGAGTAAATATTGGCTTTGCCAGCCATGTTCAAATCCTATGAAGCAATAGAAAAAAAATACAACTGTACCTGTACAACACCAGTACAGTTCAGAAGTACATCTTTGTCAATAAAACTCTTTGAGATGTCTGGTGAGTGTGAAAGATGCTATATTAATGCAAGTAAAAGCAAAATACAGCAGTTGCTGGAAATCTGAAATAAAAACAGAAACTGCTAAGGGAAACAACTCAGCAAGGCTGGCAGCTTCTGTGGAGCAAGAAACCGAGTTAACATTTTGAGTGTGCATGACTTCTTCAGGGCTCTTCACCTGAGCTTTGACACAAAGCTGGGCGGGAGATTGAGCTAGGAGGAGGATGCAGAGATGCTTCCGTGTGATTTAGACAAGTTGAGTGAGTGGGCAAATCCCTGGCAAATGCAGTATAATGTGGATAAATGTGTAGCAAAAACAGGAGGACAGATTTTTATTGAGAGAGGGGAATGTTCAACGAGGCCTGTGTGTCCTTGTACATCAGTCACTGAAGGTAAACTTGCAGGCAGTAAAAAAAAAAAACTGGTATGTTGGCCTTCATAGCGACAGGATTCGAGTACAGGGGCTAGGATGTCTTGTTGCAATTATACAGGGCCTTGGTGAGGCCACACCTGGAATATTGTGTGCAGTTTTGGTCTCCTTATCTAAGAAAGACTGTTCTTGCTATGGAGGAAGTACAGAGAAGGTTTACCACACTGATTCCTGGGATGGCAAGATTGACATACGAGTAGCGATTGAAGCAGTTCGGATTATATTTGCTGAGGTTTAGACGAATGAGGGGGGGGGGCGGAAATCTCATAGAAACCTCTAAAATTCTAACAGGACTAGACATGGTTGATGCAGGAAGGATGTTCCCGATGGTGGGTGAATCCAGAATCAGAGGATACAGCCGAAGAACACGGGGTAGACCATTTAGGACTGAGATGAGCTTTGTGGAATTCGCTACCACAGAAAACAGTTGAGGCCAAAACGTTGTTTGTTTTCAAGAAGGAGTTATATATGGATCTTGGGCTAATGGGATCAAAATATATGGGGGAAAGTGGGAACCGGATCCTGTTGAATGGCTCGAAGGGCCGAATGGCCCTTCTCCTCCTATTTTCTATGATTCTGCCAGACCAGCTGGCTTTCCCCAGCATTTTCTGTATATATGTATTATGTAAATGCAAGGCCGGAATTCTCCGGGTGTTGGGATTTGATTTTCCCGCCAGCAGCACACTCCCATCACCCGGGCTTCCCTCCTGGGAAATCACATTGACAAGCGGCAGGAACAAAGGCTCCCACTGCCAGCGAATGGCTTGGCCCCATTGGTAGCAACGGGAAATTCAGCCCCAAGTCTTTTGTTTCTTTCCTCGCTCACCATCTTTGCTGGCTGTTTCCCAGTGTTCGGTTATTTCGTACATTCTTTTATTGAATTTGTACTTTTGTAACATTGGGAAAAAAAAGACATTGCAGGCAGCAAGGTGAGAGCAAAGATATACCTGATTGGGGTTGGAGATCTGGGCCACGAAGGAGGTATTGTAAGCAACTTGGGATATTTGACTACATTAGAAATGTACGCAGCGGGCTGGGACCAGAACCAGAAAAGGAGTCATTTGCTTGATGCCTTAGCTGTGGGCTAGTTTGAACTGGTAATAGGTAATTAATTGGTTACAAAGGAGGTGTGATTGCCAGTATTTTCCCTCCTGCGGATGTGGGCCATTGTGCAAGTTGAAATCTGTATAAATTTGAGTTGAGTAGTGAGAGATCAGTCTCAAGCTGTGGGAGGTCAATGGAGTGTGTAAGACCAGGAGAGAGTAGAGTTTTAGTCTTTAGATGCAGTCGTTGTCCTTCTCCTCCTCTCCCGCCCCCCTCCTCCCCTACACACACTATAATTAAGACTTGTGTGATGTGAGGAAGTGGAGTTTGATTTTTATGTTATTTGGAGCTTAGGCTGACACGATCTACATTTCTAAACTTGGCACAAGGCAGAACTCTCGGTCGACGCAGATCCTTAGTGCAAATTTGCCCCTGAATATATTAAGTGTGAAAAGTGACACTTCAAAGGAGAGCGTCTCTATACACAAGGGCACACCCTGTCTGGACAGGAGTTAGAGATTTCCGGATCTGAAGATTGTGGTCAACTAATTGGCAGTGCTCAACACTTCAGAACACTAGGATAGAGTAGAAAAAGAGTAATGTTCGGCAATCTATAGAGACAGCACAAGAAGACAGAACTCCTCTGCTTGTAGTGAACCCGTTAATTACTGGTACTGTTCTATAGCTAGATTAGTGTTGGATAATTGTAATACGGACAATGGTGGTTGTAAACAACATTGTGGGCACTAGAACAAATAATTACCAAAGTGGGTAAAAGGCAATTAGACTGGAAGAATAGTAGAGTGATAGTCATGGGGCAGTCTATGGTCAAAGGAGTAGACTGCATCTTTTTGTTACCACCGTGACTGGAAGTCTCACTTGATGTGTTGCCTTTCCTGACGACTAGGTGAAGGGTATCCAAGAATGAATGACAAGCTCCCAAATATCAGTACATTAGAGGTCTTACTCTGGAGGTTTAGGCAGTTAGACATGCTACTGAAACACAGAGCGTCAAGAATAGTGATCTCCTTACGTCCTTCCAGAAGTACATGTTGGACAGGTTAAACCAAAAAGATTGGGCAGGTCAACTCATGGTTGCAGTGGGTGGGGAAAGAACCCCAATTGGGGCATTGAAGTCTGTTCTGGTTGAAACCCTGGGCGTGATTCACTGGAAAATCTCCAAGTCAGATTTCAGACACTTTTGGCGGGGTTTCTTGGCGGCTGCAGTGCTGAGATTGACACCGCTATTCAACTTCACTTAGCTGGTTTTTTGGGCATAGGGGTGTTTCTCCTTCATCGAGGCGACACTTAAAGTTTTCATGCACTGGGGATTTGAGCTCGCCATCAGGACCGGCTCCTCACAGATCGGGGCAACAATTTGAAAGGCTGTCGCAATCTATATGCCCCCCCCCCCCCCCCCTTTCATGACCCCCCGTTACTCCCAAACCTTTCTGGCGCCCCCTCAAAACAGCCTCCCCCGCCTCACCCCGCTTTTCATGTTCATGGCCTCCAAGGTCCTGACCCCTGGCAGTGCCAGGTTGGTACTAAGGTGCTTGGGGGAGTGGCAGGGTGCTACCCTGTCCCCGACGGCCCAGGAGGGTCTAATGGCCTGCGAGACCCCCTGAGGTGCCATCATTCCTTATCCATGATTGAGGAAACTACTGCTAAACATGAGGGCATGATCAGATTGCACCAGGCACCGTGAGTCAGGTGACTTGCAAGAGGTTTCGCGCCCGATGCGGAGCCCGATTTAGGGCTCTCCTTCCCCTGCCGTGTGCAGCGTGGTGGGAAAATCGTGCCCACCCCCCCCTTCTGTTTTCACCTGAATGGAAATACCCCAGCAACCCAGCGAGGGTGAAGAGACCCGGGGGGAAGAGATTTAAATGGACATGCTGGGGCTATAGGTGTGGTTAGGAAAGCGTGGATTTGAGATTAGAGGAGAAATGGAGAATTAGTCAAATTGCTTGGGGAGGAAAAATGCAGGTGGTTTTGCTAAAATAAGTGGTGAAGAAGTTCCATCTGAGGAAACAGACTTTGAGCTATGCTGATCTTTAGCTGCAACTGCACTTTCCCACCTACTCCCTTTGCCCAGTGATGCCTGAGTTACCAAGGACCTGTGTGTCTCAGCCTTAAATAGTCAACGATGGCGCATCCACTACCCTCTGGTTAAGAGTATTCCAAGTATCTCAGTCCTGAATGATCAGCGCCATATCCTGAAACGGTCCCGTGTTCTACATTCCCCAGCCAGGGGATACAACCCCTCCGAATCTACCCTGGCATGTCCCTTCATTATCTTGAATGTTTAAATGAGATCACCTCTCATTCTTCTAAACCCCAGAGAATATAAACCCAATTTACTCGGCTTCTCATCATTTGACAACCCTCCCATCCCAGGGACTAATCGAGCGAACCTTCACTGTACAACCTCCAATGCAAATATATATTTCCGTAGAATATGAAAACATTAGTTCATTTATGGTCTCACTAAAGCCCCGTACAATTGTAGCAAGACTTCTCTATTCTTGTCCTCCAATTCCCTTGGAAGAAAGGCCCATATGCCATGTGGCTTCCCAATTGCTTGTTGGAACTGCGTACTGTTTTGTGTTCCTTGTAAGACGATACCCAAGTCTCTCTGAACATCAATATTGACTCAAAACTCCCTTTTTCAAAAACGGTGGGGGAGGAGACAAAAAACAGGGGCGTCATTCTCCGACCCCCCGCCGGGTCGGAGAATGGCCGTTGGCCGCCGTGAATCCCGCCCCCGCCGAAGTCTCCGGTACCGGAGATTGGGTGGGGGCGGGAATCGGGCAGCGCCGGTTGGCGGGACCCCCCGCTGGATTCTCCGGCCCGGATGGGCCGAAGTCCCGCCCAGAAATTGCCTGTCCCGCCGGCGTAAATCAAACCTGGTATTTACCGGCGGGACCAGGCAGCGTGGGCGGGGTCCTGGGGGGTGATCTGGCCCCGGGGGGTGCCCCCACGGTGGCCTGGCCCACGATCGGGGCCCACCGATCCGCGGGCGGGCCTGTGCCGTGGGGGCACTCTTTCCCTTCCGCCTCCGCCACGGCCTCCACCATGGCGGAGGCGGAAGAGACTCTCCCCACTGCGCATGCGCGGGAAACTGACAGTGGCCACTGACGCACCCGCGCATGCGCCGGGAAACTGACAGCGGCCGCTGACGCTCCCGCGCACGCGCCGCATTTCCGCGCCAGCTGGCGGGGCAACAAACGCCATTTCCGCCAGCTGGCGGGGCGGAAATCCCTCCGGCGTCGGCCTAGCCCCTCAATGTTGGGGCTAGGCCGCCAAAGATGCGGAGCATTCCGCACCTTTGGGCCGGCGCGATGCCCGTCTGATTCGCGCCGTTTTTGGCGCCAGTCGGCGGACATCGCACCGTTGGGGGAGAATTTCGCCCCAGGTAACTAAAGGCCAGTTAACTCAATATCTGACATTGGGGAAAAGTTAGGGTCCATTTTAAAGGATGGAATAGCAGAGAATTTTGAAATGCATAATATACTCAAGCAGAGCCAGCATGGCTTTGAAGGGGAAATCATGCCTGACAAATGTATTCAAATTCTTTGAGGTGGTAACAGGCAGAATAGATAAAGGGGGAAGAGTAGATGTAATATACTTGGATTTCCAAAAGGGTTCAATATGGTACCACAAAAAAGGCTACTTAATAAGATAAGAGCCCATAGTGTTGGGATAGTATATAAGCATGGATAGATGATAGGCTACCTAATGGAAGATAGAGAGAGTTAAGAGGGGCATTTTCAGGATGGCAACTTGTAGCTAGTGGAGTGACATAGTAAACCATGCTGGGGCCACAATTATTTACAATTAGTGCAATTTAACTGGGGAAAGAAATCTATCCGGTTTTGGGCGGGTTTAGAGGAATATTTCTTGGCGGCAGTAGTGTATAAAACACCCTGCTATTTGGCCTCGGGGGTTTCTCTCTGCCAAGGGAGTAATTTTCTGCTGGTGAGCTTCAAAAGCTCCTCGCAGATCGGAGCACCACCTTGTCTAGCTGCCCTCCCCCCGTTCAGCCCCCCGACTCAACCTCGGGGAGGTCCCTGGGAACACCCCCTCCCGCCCCCTTCCACCTGATAAGCCCTCCCCTCCCTGGCTTGATTCCTGGCAGTGCCAACCTGGACCCTGGCAGTGCTCCTGTCAGCCTGGCAGTGCTATTCTGACACTGCCAGGATGCCCAAGTGGCACTGGCAGTGCTTTGGTGCCAGAGGGAGTACCAAGGTGCTCTCCTGCCCTGCCCCTGATCACCCGGGACCTCCAATGGCCTGGGAGATCCCAAGGTGCCAGTACGACTGGCCCACGTTTGTGGAAAGCAGTACTAAATGTCGCCCTGGCGAGGCCTCCCAGGATATACTGACCTTGATCATGTCCAGATCGCGAGACTCCATGGGGAGGCGTTTCGAGCATCGCAAATCAACGGCTTCGTCCCAACACCAATTTGGGCTCGACAGGGCCATTAAATTGCACCAAATATATTTTAATGAGCTGGTACGGGGGAGGTGGATGCTCTATTGCCAAGTTTGCAGATGACACAAAAATAGGTAGAAAGGCAAGTGGTGAGGATGATAGAGTGTACAAAAGGATGTAAAGTTAGTGAGAAAAACTTGGCAGATGGAATATAATGTAAAAAAACGTGAAGTTATACAATTTGGTCGGAAGAATAAAGGGGCTAAATGTTATTTAACTGGAGAAAGTCTGCAGAAAGCTGCAGCACCGAGGGATTTGGGTGTCCTTGTACATAAATCACAAAATGCTAATAGAGAAGGCAAATAGAATGTTGGCCTTTTGAATCCATAGAACCCCTACAGTGCCGAAGGAAGCCATCCAGTCCATCAGATCTGCACTGACCCTCTGAAGGAGCACTCTACCTCGGCCTATTCCCCTGTAACCACGTGCATTGATCATACCCAACTTGTACATCTTTGGACACTTGAGGGGCAATTTAGCACGGTGTTAGGAAAGAATTAATGTTCCCTTGTACTTATGATGGAATTGAGGTTTTAATTGTTCAATAGACTACTGGTATATAAAGGGTTACAGATGGCACTGTTTTGTTGTTGGAAAAGTGATTACTCAAGACTTGGAGTCGAAGAAGTCAAGACTTGCTTCCTTGTTATTGTAGAGTTACCATCGGAGCTTAACGCATGGCCAATCCACCTAACCTGCATATCTTTGGATTGTGGGAGGAAACGGGGGCGCACAAGGGGCAGACATGGGCAGAAAGTGCGAACTCCACACAGTCACCCAAGGCCTGAATTTATTTAAAAGGAATGGAATATTGAAATAGGGATGTCTTGATAAAACTATACAAGGAACTCGTTCGAACACACCTGGAATACTGTGCATGGTTTGGTTCCCTTATCTAAGGAATGACAGATATTCTGGCATTGGAGGCAGTCCAGAGAAGGTTCACGAGCTTGATCCTGGGTATGGAGGGATTTTTCTTATGAGAGGTTGAGAAGGTTGGGCCCTGCATTTATTGGAGTTCATTGAGAGAGAAGGGTTTTCTGGGCTTGACGGAATCGATCTTGTTCTCGGAGAGTCTAAGACATAGGGGGCGATTCTCCAATATTGGGCCCAAGTGTTCATGCCGTCGGTAACGCCGTTGCGTTTCACGACGGCGCGAACCGGGCCTGGGTACGTTGGGGGCCAGCACGGCACTGGGGCGGTTCGCTCCGCTCCAGCATCCTTATGTGATGCCAAATGGGCGCCACGCCAACCCACGCATGCGCAGTAGGGCCGTGCCAACCTGCGCATGCGCGGGGGACTTCTTTACCTCGCCGGCCCCAACCAACATGGGGTCGGTGTTCAGGGGCCGGCCGCGCCAGGAAGTATGCCGGGGGGGGGGAGAGGCCGGCCCGCCGATCAGTGGGCCCCGATCGCGGGCCAGATCCCATCGGAGGCCCCCCCCCCCCCCCCCGTGGTGAAGGAGCCCCCTCCCCCCAACAGGTTGACCCCCCCCCGACCGTTCCCGCCGGCAGCGACCAGGGGTTAAAGGCGCCGGCGGGACTCTGTCGTATTGGCACGGCCGCTCAGCCCATCTGGGCCGGAGAATTGGCGGCCCCGCCGATTCCAGCGGCCCGCGGCCGACGCCGCGCCAAACGCACCGGCGCAAATGGCGCCGATTCTCCGCACCTCGGAGAATCGCGCGCCGCCGTCGGGGCATCGTGGCGCGGGGCTCGGAGAATCGCCCCCATAATCTCAGTCTAAGCGGTCGCCCATTTCAGACCGAGATGAGGAGAAATCTCTTATCTGAGGGTGGTGAATCTGTGTAATTCTTTACCGCTGTAGCGGCTGAGTCGTAAAGCATGTTCAAGGCTGAGATAGACAGATTAGTGAGGGAATCGAGGGTAATGGGGAGAAGGTGGGAAAGTGGAGTTGAGGATTATATCAGATCAGTCACGTCTCAATGGATGGCGGAGCAGACTTGATGAACTGAATGGTCTTCTTAACTTGCTTCTTATGTCTTACAAGTTTTACGCCTTTTAAAGAATATTCTGCTTTTCTAATGTACTGTAAGCAGAAACAGTACTTTTCACTGTAGCTCGCTGCACGTGACAATGAATGAATCAAATCAAAACCTCATAAAGATGCTTTTAGAGGAAGTAATGGATAAATGAGAAAACTGGGAAAAGCAATGAGTCAACATTTCAGAAAATTCCAGCCTGGATTGTGTGGTATGTAACTGAATTCATGAAGCTAGGGATGTTTATAACTTTGATGTGATACAACGCAATAGCAATAACTAATACAGCTTATGTTTGGAAGGACAAGCAGCTTAATATTCCTGGTCACCACATTTTCAGGAGAGATAGAAAAAGGTTGTGGAGGTTGGGAATGGGGGTGGGGGGAGGGGGGGGGAAAGAGAATGACAGGATTAGTCAAATCTATCGCTCCCTACAATGTAAGGTGATTAAGATAAAATCCAAATGGGATGAAATCTAAGAATGACAGTCAATGGGCGACACTTTTAACTATCCAAAAATAGTCCAGAACAAAGGTGATGATAGGTTTTTGAAAATGCATTCAGGGCTGCTTTCTAACTCAGTGTTAGTTCCAACCAGAAAAGGAAAATGGCTTGATTTTCCTCCTGGCAAGATGCAAATAACTGATGAGAGTCAGAGAACATTTGGGAAATAATGACCACAACGTATTTGTGTTAGAACATAGAACAGTACAGCACAGAACAGGCCCTTCGGCCCACGATGTTGTGCCGAGCTTTGTCCGAAACCAAGATCAAGCTGTCCCACTCCCTGTCATTCTGGTGTGCTCCAAGTGCCTATCCAATAACCGCTTGAAAGTTCCGAAAGTGTCCGACTCCACTATCACAGCAGGCAGTCCATTCCACACCCTAACCACTCTCTGAGTAAAGAACCTACCTCGGACATCCCTCCGATATCTCCCACCCTGAATCTTATAGTTATGCCCCCTTGTAACAGCTACATCCACCCGAGGAAATAGTCTCTGAATGTCCACTCTATCTACCCCCCCATTATCTTATAAACCTCTATTAAATTGCCTCTCATCCTCCTCTGCTCCAAAGAGAAAAACCCTAGCTCCCTCAACCTTTCCTCATAAGACCTACCCTGCAAACCAGGCAGCATCCTGGTAAATCTCCTTTGCACCCTTTCCAATGCTTCCACATCCTCCCTATAATGAGGTGACCAGAACTGCACACAATACTCCAAATGTGGTCTCACCAGGGTCATGTATAGTTTCAGCATAACCCCGCGGCTCTTCAACTCAAGCCCCCTGTTAATAAACGCTAATACACTATAAGCCTTCTTCACGCCTCTATCCACTTGAGTGGCAACCTTCAGAGACCTGTGGACATGAACCCCAAGATCTCTCTGTTCCTCCGCATTCCTCAAAACCCTGCCGTTGACCCTGTAATCCACATTCAAATTTTTTCTACCAAAATGAATCACGTCGCCCTTATCAGGGTTAAACTCCATCTGCCATTCTTCAGCCCAGCTCTGCATCCTATCAATGTCTCTTTGCAGCCTACAACAGCCCTCCACCTCATCCACTACTCCAGCAATCTTGGTGTCATCAGCAAATTTACTGACCCACCCTTCAGCCCCCTCCTCCAAGTCAATGATAAAAATTACAAATAGCAGAGGACCCAGCACTGATCCCTGTGGTACACCGCTGGTAACTGGTCTCCAGTCTGAAAATTTTCCATCCACCACCACCCTCTGTCTTCCATATGATAGCCAGTTACTTATCCAATTGGCCAAATTTCCCTCTATCCCACACCTCCTTACTTTCTTCATGAGCCGACCATGGGGAACCTTATCAAACACCTTATTAAAATCCATGTATACGACATCAACTGCTCTACCTTCATCTACACACTTACTTCCTCAAAGAATTCAATCAAAGAATTCAGCAAGATCTACCCTTCACGAATCCGTGTTGACTATCCCGGATTAAGCTGCATCTTTCCAAATGGTCATAAATCCAATTCTTCAGGACCTTTTCCATTATCTTCCCGACCACCGAAGTAAGACTAACTGGTCTATAATTACCAGGGTCATTCCTATTCCCTTTCTTGAACAGAGGAACAACGTTCGTCACTCTCCAGTCCTCTGGCACTATCCATTTGGACAGCGAGGACCCAAAGATCAAAGCCAAAGGCTCTGCAATCTCATCCTTTGCCTCCCAAAGAATCCTTGGGTATGTCCCATCTGGCCCAGGGGACTTGTTGACCCTCAGGCTTTTCTAAATTGCTAATACATCCTTCCTCAGAACATCTACCTCCTCCAGCCTACCCGCCTGAATCACACTCTCATTCTCAAAAACATGGCCCCTCTCCTTTGTGAACACTGAAGAAACGTATTCATTCAACGCCTCTCCTATTTCTTCTGACTCCATGCACAAGTTGCCACTACTGTCCTTCACCGGCCCTACCCTCACCCTGGTCATTCTTTTATTTCTCACATAAGAGTCAAAAGCCTTGGAGTTTTCCTTGATCCGACCCGCCAAGCTCCCCTCCTAGCTCTCCTAGCTCTCCTAAGCCCTTTTTTTAGCTCATTCCTTGCTACCTTGTAACCCTCAAGCGACCCGACTGAACATTGTTTTCTCATCCTTACATACTCTTCCTTTTTCCTCTTGACAAGACATTTAACCTCTTTTGTGAACCATGGTTCCCTCACACGGCCATTTCCTCCCTGCCTGACAGGAACATGCCCATCAAGGACACGCAGTATTTGTTCCTTGAACAAGCTCCACTTTTCATTTGTGCCTTTCCCTGACAGTTTCTGTTCTCATCTTATGCTCCCTAATTCTTGCCTAATCGCATCATAATTACCCCTCCCCCAATTATAAACCTTGCTCTGCCGTATGGCCCTGTCCCTCTCCATTGCAATAGAGAAAGACACCAAATTGTTGTCACTATCTCCAAAGTGCTCTCCCACAACCAAATCTAACACTTGGCCCGGTTCATTACCCAGTACCAAATCCAATGTGGCCCCCCCCTCCTTCTTGACGGCCTATCCACATATTGTGTCAGGAAACCCTCCTGCACACACTGGGCAAAAACTGTCCCATCCGAACTGTTCGACCTATAGAGGTTCCAATCAATATTTAGAAAGTTAAAGTCACCCATGACAACCACCTTGAGACCTCCACACCTATCCATAATCTGTTTTGCAATTTCTTCCTCCACATCTCTATTACTATTTGGGGGCCTATAGAAAACTCCTAACAATGTGGCTGCTCCTTTCCTATTTCTAACTTCGGCCCCTTCAAACTGCCTTTCTGCAGCCGTTAAACTGCCCTTCATTAGCAATGCTACTCCTCCACCTCTTTTACCACCTTCACTACTCTTACTGAAACATCTATACCCCGGCACTTCCAACAACCATTCCTGTCCCTGTTCTAACCATGTCTCCGTAATGGCCACAGCATCGTAGTCCCAAGTGCCAATCCACGCTCCAAGTTCACCTACCTTATTCCGGATGCTCCTTGCATTGAAGTAGACACACTTCAACCCACCTTTCTGTCTACCGGTACACTCCTGCGACCTTGATACCCTCCTCAGTACCTCACTACTCTCGACACTGGCTTCTGGACTACAGCTCGTTTTCCCCATCCCCCTGAGAAATTAGTTTAAACCCCCCCCCCCCCCCGAAGAGCCGTCGCAAATTTCCCTCCCAGGATATTGGTGCCCCTCTGGTTCAGGTGCAAACCGTCCTGTCTGTACAGGTCCCACCTTCCCCAGAATGTGCTCCAATTATCCACGTAACTGAAACCCTCCCTCCTACACCATCCCTGCAGCCACGTGTTTATCTGCACTCTCTCCCTGTTCCTCACCTCACTAGCACGTGGCACCGGCAACAAACCAGAGATGACAAATGGTTTGTCCTGGCTCTCAGCTTCCACCCTAGCTCCCTAAATTCCTGTTTTAAATCTCCGTCCCTTCTCTTACTTATGTCGTTGGTACCGATGTGTACCACAACTTGTGACTGCTCCCCCTCCCCTTTAAGGATTCTGAAAACACGTTCTGAGACGTCATGGACCCTGGCACCCGGGAGGCAACATACCATCCGTGAGTCTCTTTCGCTGCCACAGAACCGTCTATCTGTCCCTCTAACTATCGAGTCACCAATAACAATTGCTCTCCCTCCTTCCCTTCTGAGCCACAGGGACGGACTCAGTGCTGGAGATCCGTTCACCACGGATTACCCCTGGTAGGTCGTTCCCCCTCAACAATATCCAAAGTGGTATACTTGTTACTGAGGGGAACGACCACAGGGGATCCCTGCACTGACTGCTTCCTCCCAACCCCTCTCACCCATCTATCTTGATTCTTCGGAGTAACTACATCCCTGAAGCTACAATCTATGACCACCTCTGCCTTCCGAATGATCCGAAGTTCATCCAGCTCCAGTTCCCTAACGCGGTTTCTGAGGAGCTGGAGATGGGTGCACTTCCCACAGGTGAAATCAGCAGGGACACTGACGGCGTCCCTCACCTCAAACATTCTTCATGAGGAACATTGCACTGCCTTCCCTGCCATCCCCTCTAGATAAAAAAAGAAAAAGAAAGAAAGAGCTTACCTGTTATTCACTCTACCCCTTAGGTTAAAGAAGGTGGAAGGGTGGGGGACACTACAAGTGTAATGTCTAGGGTTTAGAAACTGCCCAACTTAAATACAGGTTAAAAAAATGTTCAATGTAAGAATAAAAAATGGTAATGAATCAAAGATGAGCGTGCTCGATTGTGAACAAGTTGCGGGATCTGCCCCATAATTAACTGGCCTAAAAAGTTAGGAAGCAAATTGCTGGATTTGCGGAGAGGAGGGAGTGCTTCAGAGTTCCTTGCATAAGACAGCAGGGCTGCAAGATGGGCTTTAGAGCTTAATCAGCTCAGGAGAGACCAGAGTTGAAACAAAGTGGGTGAGATGCACAGGGAGAGGTCAGCTAATGCAAGGATATTATCATGGTGACCAAGATGAGTTGAAAGATCTGATTTTGTCTGCGATGTCACTTCATCAGGGGCTGTTTAGCACAGGGCTAAATTGCTGGCTTTGAAAGCAGACCAAGGCAGGCCAGCAGCACGGTTCAATTCCCGTAACAGCCTCCCCAAACAGGTGCTGGAATGTGGCGACTAGGGGCTTTTCACAGTAACTTCATTGAAGCCTACTTGTGACAATAAGCAATTTTCCTTTTTTTTTCATTAAAAATGCCTTCCTGTTTTCCTAATACATCAATATACAAATAAATATAAAAGCGCCATTAGTTTTTCTGTAATTTCTGGCTAATTTGTTCTAGTCCCTATGGCTGGCACTGGACAAATGTATGGGACATTTGGCTTATTCCTTCTGAGAAATATCAGCAAGGGTTCATTTAGCGATGCTATACAAAAAAGTTATTTTTCTAAGATGTTCTCCAATGTAGCAATATTTGGGGGACTGCCTTTAAGACACTAATGCACAAGAGACAAGTACTTGGGGTATGGCTGTTGTCAAATATAATGGTACAGCAAATCCCGCTTTTGGCCCCTCAACATTATTTTTAACCGTGATGGGATTGTGTTTGTGGCTAACGGGCCTGCTAAACCCTGCCCACAAAGTGCGTGATTCATCAGTAGAAAGAAACTAGGCCTAAGGGCAATAGAATGAGTCAGTTTAATTCTCATTAACTCATTAAATGCGTGGTTTCTGTACCTTATTTTACTAAATTAGCCAATGTATTTTGGTATCGATAGAGGACACCAAGCTCCTTTGCCTTATTAGAAGCAAAACTGATGAGAGGCTGTTTAGCACAGGGCTAAATCGCTGGCTTTGAAAGCAGACCAAGGCAGGCCAGCAGCACGGTTCAATTCTCGTAACAGCCTCCCCGAACAGGTGCCGGAATGTGGCGACTAGGGGCTTTTCACAGTAACTTCATTGAAGCCTACTTGTGACAATAAGCGATTTTCATTTCATTTCACCTTAAACCTAGAAGCAAAACTGATAACCTTTAAACCAACAAGTTCTTAATTGAATGATGAGCTAGAAGGATCCTTTGTGATCCTCTAACTGTTTGAATCGGGAGGCCTTTGGCTAAAGTGATAAAATTTGAGTAGCTTGACTATGGACCAGATATTACCACAGATCACAGCATCCAAGTTGACACTTGAAGTTCCCAAAAGTCTTTACAAAAATGGGGGGTTGACTTGTACACCAAGTGTTAAATCTGACCCGTCCGTATTGTTGTAGGTGGTCACTATTTTGAAATATGCAATGGTGTTTATAGTTTCAGTATCATCCCTCCACCTTAATCTCCATCCATTGAATTGAATATTCTACATTTTTTTTGAATGAAATGATCACAGTTTGCAGATTAATAGCATCCCGCTCTTGGTGAAGGTTTTATTCTCCTATCAGCCACCCACCTATTCGATTTGGCATGAGCATCATTCTGGAATGGCTTGTTGAGACCACATCTACAGATGTTGAACTACAGACAATTAGACCCCTGGTATAACTGTAACTTTGGTGTTATTTCGTTGCAGGCACCTATTGATCTCATAGATTAAATGGGATCTGAACATGTCCTATGCTGTTAAAGCTGTGTTCTTTGCCCAAGCTTCCAGAACGCCGGTTCCACAACTTAATTTGATCCTCCACCATCAAACCATTGTCATGGACATGCTCACAGATTTCTGCGGGCAATTTGATTTTCAGCCTGGTTTTAACTTTGAAAATTACCATGAGTTTTAATTTTGTTCAGTTGGCCATACAGGCTAGTATCACCATGAATATTCTCGTTTTTCACCTTTACTGTAACAAACAAATTAAAAGCAATATTATATAAACACTATTCAGTCGACAATGTGTACTCTGAACTACAGACAAGAAAATCCCTACTTTGTTTTTAATAAGACCAAACATCTCCCACTAAAGCTATGCATTATGCTGTCTCTTAAGTGGACATTTTATTTTCTAGGGACCAGTCCCAATTTACTTTCAGTTCCCAAGGGCTTGCTTCCTTTTCCCTTTCCCAGCAGAGTAACTTTTAATCCAGAACTGACTTCCACTGTGTGGCTGACAGTGGAGATTACTTCCCTCCAGCCCAAGCTAGGCAAATCTTTCAGCCTCCTTTAAATCCTCATGACCTTGGTCTCTTCAGTCTAAACGTGAGCTCCCACCTGCGTTCTGTGTGATGAAAAATAGAGTCAGCATTTTCACCGCTTCCAGTGCAAGACTGCTTGCCTATAATCTCATGCTCTCTGCCTCTCAGATGATTGCAGGCTGACTGTCTCGGGAATATTACTGGAAAGCCTGCAACACAATAGCAAAATGGCTTTCTATTGACTTTTCCCTTCCAAAAGCTCATCTGTATGGCAACATGAATCAGATAGGTTTTATCTAGGTAGCTGATTGGCTATCCTCTCAGCAGACTTACACAGACAGATCAAAGTATAATGGCTTATAAAAACTGACATTCCTAACCTCCCTGTGAGTCTTGGAAACTTACAGTCGACACCACTGCTCTTACCATTTTCTACAGGTGTGAACGCCCAGAGTCGTCTTCCTCGCAAGTCAACTTTGACCCCAACATCCCCTTGGCCACCAGACCATCCAGATTTGTTAAATTTCAGAGCAGGTCATGTGACACATTTCGATTCCAGGTAAACTGGAGGAGTTTTTAAAAATATGTATTTTTGTTAGTATTTACAAGTAACAGTTACAAAATAAAAAAGAAATGAACAAGAGCAGGGATTCACACGGAGAGTATCATACAACGGCAAACTGGAGGAGTCGAGACAGTCTCGAAACACAAGAGTCCTTTGAACTTTATATTCTTCATAACAAACCATTCTGATGATTTTTGAGGAAGCATTCTACTCCCTGCTGCTCAGGATTTAGGGCAGCGGCGGCTCCCTGATCTCATGGTGCATTACGACTCGGGCACCTTCTTCAGCGTGGATTCCTCCTTCCAGTCTCGAATCAGTTTTTCGCTAACGCCGAATTCTCTCACGGCAGCAGTTGTTTGATGAGCAATCAAACATTGCAACTTGTAGCCTGAAGCCAGCTTTGTGTTTCATGCTTTTTGCCAGAGGACACATTTCTGTTAGTCGATCATGACACGTCCGCTGCCATGCATCTGTGTGGGCGTATCTCAAACTGTCATGTATCAAACTATCATGGGGCAGCACGGTAGCATTGTGGATAGCACAATTGCTTCACAGCTCCAGGATCCCAGGTTCGATTCCGGCTTGGGTCACTGTCTGTGCGGAGTCTGCACATCCTCCCCGTGTGGGCGTGGGTTTCCTCCGGGTGCTCCGGTTTCCTCCCACAGTCCAAAGATGTGCAGGTTAGGCGGATTGGCCATGATAAATTGCCCTTAGTGTACAAAATTGCCCTGAGTGTTGGGTGGGGTTACTGGGTTATGGGGATAGGGTGGAGGTGTGGGCTTGGGTAGGATGCTCTTTCCAAGAGCCGGTGCAGACTCGACGGGCCGAATGGCCTCTTTCTGCACTGTAAATTCTATGATCTATGATCTTTCTGGGAACATGGCGCATATCGCCATACGCTGACTCAAACGTGTATTTTTGCCGTGAAACATTAAGGCCGACTGCAAGTAATAATAAGAATCTTTATTGTCACAAGTAGGCTTACATCGGCAGCACGGTAACGCAATGGGTTAGCCCTGCGGCCTCACGGCGCCAAGGTCCCAGGTTCGATCCCAGCTCTGGGTCACTGTCCGTGTGGAGTTTGCACATTCTCCCCGTGTTTGTGTGGGTTTCGCCCCCACAACCCAAAGATGTGCGGAGGAGGTGGATTGGCCACGCTAAACTGCCCCTTAATTGGAAAAAATTAATTGGGCACTCTAAATTTTAAAAAAAACAAGAGAAAAAAAAACCAAGTCGACTTACATTAACACTGCAATTAAGTTACTGTTAAAAGCCCCTATTCGGCACATTCCAGCGCCTGTCCAGGTACATGGAGGGAGAAGAATTGCAAGCACTATTGGCATTTGTCAGTAGAAAAGGGGGAATTGAGTTATATTTAGACCTACACATGACTTTTGGTGTTGAAAATGGATATGCTGGTTCGACTGATGCGCTGCAAACCTATGATAATCTTGAAGTTCAGCGGCTGTATTCTCCTTCCCGCCCCGCCACATTTTTATTTCACCCCGCCGGGGGGATGCTCCGTTACGCTGGCTGGTCAATGGGGTTTTCCATTGTGGGTCAGCCCCACGCCATCGGGAAACCCCTGGGCCGCCTGCAAAGCGGAGCATCCCGCCGGCGGAGAATCCAGCGCCACGTTTTAAACCCGCGACGGGATCATTCCTTCAATAGCTTGCAAGAAATGTATTCTCAATCGCAGTGAATTGCAATGTTTACTCATTTTTAAAGACGTTCAGAAAGAGATAACAGCAGCAATCAAGAGCTTTTTGCTTTTATGCTTTTTGTTTTTGCGTCTTCCCCATTTAATCTTTTTATCAGTCCGTTATTTCCTCTTGGGCTTTTTACAAATTGCCGCCTAAACATACTTCTGCAAAAAAGTCAAGCGGACGAGGATGTGAGCAGCTCAAGAACTGATCTGACTGTTTGGCCTCTATTACCTCCCAAGTGTATAGTTGTCTGTGCCAGTGTGTGTACTGTACTGTACTCCATCTCTTTGCATGTAATTAATGCTTGTTTAAGAGTATGCTTAAGATTGGAGTAAGCATGGAAGCTCACGCAGTTACATACATGTGCCAAAAGCAACTGTTTTGTGTGTGTTTGTGTGAGAGAATGCTTCACTGTGCAGCCTAGCCCTGCTTGCGTTGGATTTATTCTGTAAATGCTTTCACTCTGCCAGCTGGCAGTTGTTCACCTATCTGTTCACGCTTAACCAGTCAGGAACACTACAGAGAATAGAAGCTTCTTGTGCCCCGCATCTCGGAATTGTCAGTCGCTCGGCTTTCAGGTTTTAGTATGAAGCAAATGTCTTACTGGTCATTATTATGCTAATTGCAGTGGGGGAGAGAGGGCCTATCTGCTATCATTGACTCTCAAGTATGAGTTGAACGTGAATGCATATCCTTGAAGACCAATACAGCACAGAAACAGGCCCTTCGGCCCTACAAGCTTACGAGACAGTACGTTCCTCCCACCCCACCTCCTCACTTGACTCCTTCTTTCAAATTTCTGGGCCCCTCCTACCTGTTTGCCCATGCAGTATCTGTCTACGTATGACTCCTTCGGAGAGCAGGCTCTCTGCTCGCTGCTCACATGGCTGATCCTTGGCTCCAGGACAGAAGCTGTTGGCAGAGGACCCGGGGAACTTGACAGCAGCAGGAGGAAATAATTTGGCAGGGAGGTGAAGCCACATGGGCTGTGATACATTCCGCACTCTTCCAATGTGGCAGGAGGAGTTAGAAAAGCTCCAATTGTGAGCGAGCTGAAGGGAGATGTTGAGAGTCAAATATCAAATCCTTTTTCTGGTACAACCATGCATCATAGGCAAAATATTGAACTTGGCTTTCGGGCCCAGAGTCGGTACATCCAGCTGTGATTTTATACCTGGCATGAGTCATTAGTTTAATCAGTGACTTGGTGTAGAACGGAAGCCTTGCATTAGCAATGCATACTTGAAATGGATATATTATCTTTTGATGTGACTTTTAAAATTTAAAGTTGTAGTATCGCCTTTCCTGTGCTTTTAATAGGCCACTGTTGAGTTTGGTAACACAATAGAAGTACGTTGTTCCCTATTGCTGCTTGTGAAATGACTTTACTCCTGATTATTTATTCAATGTGGTTTCCAGTAATCTGTTTACTGAAGGTGATGCATCTAAATTGGCCAAGAATTGGCTGATATGAGATCCGGATTTGACGCTGACTTACTAACTAGGTCAGTGGGTAAATGGATATAGAGACTTTTAACGGAAAGCCTGCATGAAAACATTCAGTTGCCCCACTGGCTCAATGAGAAACATTCTACCTATTGTAGAACTGAGGTGCAGAAATCATGAAAATCCAGGTTGACCGCTGGTCTATGCTAAATCCCAACAAAGACGGTAGCATGAATTGAGATTCATTCACGCTTGGTTAGGGAGAAAGGAGAATTAGCCAGGTTTCCTATTCTTTTCTTGATAATTTGCATGTGACAACAGTGGTTAGGGATAGGATTGGGGTGGGGGACACAGTGGTAAGCACTGCTGCCTCACGGCCACGAGGACCCGGGTTCGATCCCGGCCCTGGGTCACTGCCCATGTGGATTTTGCACACTCCCCCCTTGTCTGCTTGGGTCTCACCCCCACACTTCAAAGATGTGCCTGGCAGGTGGATTGACCACGCTAAATTGCCCCTTAATTGGGAAAAATTGAGGAATTTTAATTTAAAAGCAAAACAAAAGGGAAAAAATTGGGGTCGGCCTTGAATGCGTTGAATAAATCCTTCAGAGGAGAGGAGAACATTTTAAAACTTTGATTTAAAATTGTCCAATTATATATCCCCTCGCCCAAAAGCTAAAAGTTGAAGTGAGTTTGTCCCATAATCTTCAAGATGAAATAATCCTCTGGAAAATAATGTTGCAGTTTGCCTTAATTTCTGCCAGTTTTCTACGGTTGGATTTATTTCAGTGAGGTTAATATGGAGCAAAACCTGGTTTAAGATGCGCACAAGGCAGTTGACCAGATCAGTGATTATGTATCGTATTTGTACAAGTGTCACGGCGCCGAGGTCCCAGGTTCGATCTCGGCTCTCCCTGTGTTTGCGTGGGTTCCCCCCCCCCCCAACACAAAGATGTGCAGGGTAGGTCACTGTAGACTGGTGTAGCAGCCAATTTGTGCACAGGATGGCGCATTCACAGCAATGGGAAAATGATAATTTCAGTGATGTTATTTGATCAGTTGGAAAGCTCAGCTGTTCTCCGTATTAAACTGTCCTGTGTCTGTATTCTGTGGAGATGCAGTGGGCCCTATCTGTACCCCTGGTGCAATAGAAGTATAGTTGATCTCAAATCAAATTTTTATTTTTATTTTTAGAAATTTAGTGTACCCCAATTAATTTTTTCCAATTAAGGGGCAATTTAGCGCGTTCAATCCACCTACCTTGCACATCTTTGGGTTGCGGGGGCGAAGCCCACGCAAACACGGGGAGAATGTGCAAACTCCACACGGACAGTGACCCAGAGCCGGGATTGAACCTGGGACCTTGACGCGTGAGGCAGCAGGGCTAACGCACTGTGCCACTGTGCTGCCCCCTCAAATCAGATTTGTGGCACAAAACGTTAATTTTTTTTGCACAAATATGCAGAGCTTTAATCATTCCACGAGCAAGTTGCAGTACAGGTTAGGTAACGAGCACGGCCGTCATGTACAAGTGTCAATAAGCTCTAAATATTCGCTCACCCCAGTTTGTTTTAATTTTAAGTGAATTATGGAACAAGGCCTTTCTCAGGTTTTCCCTCCCTGCATTAGGACAATCCAGCTAATTAAGGCAGGGAATAACTGAGCCATACGACCAGGAAGTTCCGTTCTCAGTCTGTGGTGAGTTAACTAATCTCAGGTGGGGCAGCAGTTTGTGACTACAATTGACCTTGATGCTCTGCGCCTTTCCTCATCTGGGGGTGGATAGCATGCTGATCTCATATGGCCTTTTGGACAGGCCACTGGAGGGCACATGTGGCATCTGTTAAGTCATACACTAACAAGCCCCGAAGTGGCTGAGATGCCGTGATTTCAAACATATGGTGGGACGCGGGTTTGGTTCCAAATCCGGGGCTCTGTCACTGGATAGCTACTGCATAGAGGCCTAGTATCTCCGCACAGTGTGGGAGTGTGATTCAAAGCCATGATTGCACAGTCCCTGCAGTTAGCAGAGAAACTGTAGCACACGCTACCTGCCTGCCACCTTGGGGAGGAGTTGAGATGTCTTGCAGGGAGACGCATTTAAATGGTCTAGTTTGCTTTCTGCATGGAACCCCTACTTGTTCCGCAGTTAAATCGTCTTGGCAGAATCACTTGATAAAATGGACTTCTGAGTTGTGAAAGCTACAAATGGACAACGTAGGCAACGTAATAAAATCCCACTTGAGTCTTAAAATCACGAATAACCTGGCGGACTACAGTTCTTCAGCCAAATGCAGTGGTATAATAATGAGGTATGCAGAGAAAATCTCAGGAATGTCGGGGGTTTTATTCAGGAACTTGTCAACATATCTGGTATACTGTGAACTTGAACTCAAATTCCTTCAAATGTTTGTGGGTAATTTCTTTTAAACATAAAGAAAGCAATTGAGTATAAGTTAATGCATTAGAGGGCAATTACGTAGATTAAAAATGAAATACCTCTGTAATGCAATTCCTCATTTTTTCCCCAGATCTTCCTTTCCCTGTGGTATTGCTCCATGTTAATCAACGGGATTTTGCACCATTATATCATAAATTGTAACAATTATTGTGGGAATAAAATAAACATTTTATAGGGGTGCCTGAGGCTTGGTACATGTTGTCCTGGCAATAATGGCATCACATTTGGGCAGCATGTTAGCACAGTGGTTAGCACCGTTGCTTCACAGCGCCAAAGTCCCAGGTTCGATTCCCGGTCGCTGTCTGCGCGGAGTTCTCCCCGTGTCTGCTTGGGTTTCCTCCGGGTTCCTCCCACGTGTACCAAAAGACGTGCTGTTGGGTAATTTGGACATTCTGAATTCTCCCTCAGTGTTCCCGAACAGGCGCCAGAATGTGGCTACTAGGGATTTTCACAGTAACTTCATTGCAATGCAAGCCTACTTGTGACAATAAAGATTATTATATTAGTATTATATTGTTTAAAGGCATTGACGTTTGGTAACCCCCCCCCCCCATTTGCTTTGGGATTTGCCATGTGCTGCAAAATGCGTTTCCACAGGATAGAACTGCTTGAAATTCAGGAGTCATTCAAATCACAAGTCACTGGAATCACTGAACTATGCTGGCCTGGAAATTCACACTCCACTTAGGAAATACCTGTTTCCGAGGCATGTTGCTGCTTAAGCTACATTGCGATCCCTGCACCGCTGAAATTTAAGATGTTCAGTAAAGTAATGCTATTTTTTTTTTTTATAAACATATCCTAGTTACCAATTGGGGAATGCTGTAACAACTACCAACATACTGAGTTTGAATGTGTTATTAGAGCCTCCCCAATGGCTTAGCGCTTTTAGTCACTGAACAGCTGAACCATGTCGACCATACGATCCCAATAATCCCATAAGAAATGAGTGCTGCTAATTGAGCTCATCCAGGGCAAGGACGTTTCAACAACATCAGCAACCTGGCTTATGTCGGGGTAAATCAGGTAGTCTTCCTGTTATTTATTGTCTCCCCATTTGGAATTGTGCAGTCATGTCTGGGGGCAGGATTGGATTGGCTATGATGCTTCCTGCGGTCGAACTGGTTCCAGATCATTCACTGTCCACGTTCACTCAGGGAAAGGCCAACTTCGTGGTTGTCTTATGAGGAAAGATAGGTTTGTACCCACTAGAGATTAGAAGAGTGAGATGCGATTGATCAAAACCTTTAACGGTGGATGTGATGGGGATGTTTCCTCTTGTGGGAGAATCTGGGACATGGGGGTCATTCATTTAAGACGGAGGTGAGGGGGAATGTTTGTCTGGAGGGTGGTGAGTCTCTGGAGCTCACTTCCTTTTTTTAAAAATTTGCTTTTGTTCAAAATGTTTCAATAATTTTTACAAACCACTACAAAAAGAAAACAACAAAAAGCATAGTAATAATTCAGAAAACAACTTAACAAATTAGCAAAACAAGGTGGGGTAATCTGCCCTTTACAAATAAAATCTATCCACCACCCATACCACCCCCCACCCCCCTCTGGTTTGCTGCTGCTGCTGACCTCCACGTAACGTTCTGCGAGAAAGTCAAGGAACGGTTGCCACCGCCTGGAGAACCCCTGCAAGGACCCTCGCAAGGCAATCTTCATCCTCTCCAACCTGAGAAACCCCGCCATGTCACTGACCCAAGCTTCTACGCTTGGGGGTTTCGCGTCCCTCCACATTAGTAAGATCCTTCTCCGGGCTACCAAGGAGGCAAAGGCCAGAACTCCAGCCTCTTTCGACTCCTGCACTCCCGGATCGTCTGACACCCCAAATATCGCTATCCCCTAGCTCAGTTTTACCCGAGTGTCCAAGACCTTGGACATAGCCTTCGCGAAGCCTTTCCAAAATCCTGTAAGTGCCGGGCATGCCCAGAACATATGGACATGGTTTGCTGGGCTCACTGAGCACCTCACACACCTGTCCTGCGCCCCAAAGAACTTACTCATTCTCGCCACTGTCATATGTGCCCGGTGCACCACCTTAAACTGAATCAGGCTAAGCCTGGCGCAAGATGAGGAGGAATTGACCCTGCCCAGGGCGTCAGCCCACAGGCCCTCATCTAGCTCCTCGCCCAGCTCCTCCTCCCACTTGCCCATCAGCTCCTCCACCGAGGCCTCCTCCGCCTCCTGCAGCTCCTGGTATATGTCCGATACCTTGCCGCCCCCCCACCCACACGCCCGAGACCACCCTATCCTGTATCCTCCGGGCAGGTAGCAATGGAAATTCCCCCACCTGCTTTTTCACGAACGCCCGAACCTGCATGTACCTAAAGGTATTCCGCGGGGGCAACCCAAATTTCTCCTCCAGCTCCCTCAGACTAGCAAAAGTCCCATCAATAAACAAGTCCCCCATCCTTTTGATACCCGCCCTGTGCCAGCTTAGGAACCCATCGTCTAATCTACCTGGAACGAACCTGTGATTATTCCGTATCGGGGTCCAGACTGAAACCTGGGGAGGACCGTCATCTTCATGGACTGCACCCTGCCCGCCAGGGAAAGCGGCAGCATGTCCCACCTCTTAAAGTCCTCCTCCATCTGATCCACCAGCCGCGCTGGATTGAGCTTGTGCAGGGCATCCCAACTCTTAGCCACCTGGATGCCCAAGTAGCAAAAGCTCCTCTCCACCATCTTAAGCGGTAGCTCTCCCAATCTCTTTTCTTGGCCCCTTGCATGAATCACAAAAAGCTCGCTTTTCCCAACATTCAGCTTATACCCTGAAATGTCTCCGAAATCTCCAAGGATCCGCATGACCTCCCCCATCCCCTCCACCGGATCCGCAATGTACAGGAGCAGGTCATCCGCATACAGTGAGACACGATGCTCCCCCCCCCCCCCCCAAACCAGCCCCCTCCAGTTTCTAGACTCCCTCAACGCCATGGCCAGCGGCTCGATTGCCAGGGCAAACAGCAGGGGGGGCAGGGGACACCCCTGCCTCGTTCCTCGATGTAACCTAAAGTACTCCGACCGCAGCCGGTTCGTCGATACACTCGCTACCGGGGCCTGGTACAACAATTTAACCCACCCTATAAATTCCTCTCCAAACCCAAATCTGCCGAACACTTCCCACAGGTACTCCCACTCCACCCGATCAAAGGCTTTCTCCGCGTCCATTGCCGCTACCACTTCTGCATCCCCCCCTTCCGAGGGCATCATGATCACATTCAGGAGCCTCCACACATTCGTGTTCAACTGCCTGCCCTTCACAAACCCCGTCAGAAATGAAATTAAATGAAAATTAAATGAAAATCGCTTATTGTCACAAGTAGGCTTCAATGAAGTTACTGTGAAAAGCCCCTAGTCGCCACATTCCGGCGCCTGTTCGGGGAGGCTGTTACGGGAATTGAACTGTGCTGCTGGCCTGCCTTGCTCTGCTTGCAAAGCCAGCGATTTCACTGATCACTCCCGGGACAGAGTCCTCAATCCTAGTGGCCAGAATCTTGGCCAACAGTTTGGCATCCACATTAAGGAGCAAAATCGGCCTATAGGAGCCACGTTGCAACGGTTCCTTATCTCGCTTAAGGATAAGCGAGGCCAGAGCCTGCGACATCGTCGGGGGAAGGGTTCCCTTTTCCTTAGCCTCATTAAACGTTTTCAACAATAGTGGACCCAACAGCTCTGAGAATTTCCTGTAAAATTCTACGCGATACCCATCCGGTCCCGGGGCCTTGCCCGTCTGCGTACCCTCCAACCCCTTAACCAATTCCTCCACCTCAGCCGGGGGCCCCAAACCCTCTACCCGCCCCTCCTCCACCTTAGGGAACCTCAGTTGGTCCAGGAATTGCTTCATCCCCCCCCCCCCCAGCCCCCCGGGGGTTCTGACTCATACAATTTGCTATAAAAGTCCTTGAAGACCTCGTTGATCCTTGCCGAGCTCAGCAACGTGCGCAGCTCACTCCCTTAAAAGTGGAAGGAGAGTCTTTGAATGTTTTTAAGATTGAGCTGGATAAATTCTTGCTTTAACAAGGGGCAAAACGTTATTGCTGTAATGTGGGATTGAAGTTACAATCAGATCAGCTGTTATCTGATTGAATGGCAGCACAGGCTCGAGGGGCAGAGTGGCTGCTCCTGCTCCTATTTCATACGTGGTTTCTTATATCCAAGTAAAGAGGTAACCCTTCAAAGGAGGGAAAACAGGTGAGTGCAGATTGTGGGGTGGGGCTAGAGATGTGGTGGGGAATTAAGAATATATGAAATTGAAGCAAGGATTTGCTCGTCAAGTCAGCTCCCACATTCAATCAGGTCATGGATGATCTTCTGTCCCGATTCCACCTTCCCAAACTACATTCGTATCCCTGAATTTCCTTAGTCGCCAAGAATCTTCGGCTGTTTGAACGTATTCAATGACTGAGCATCCACTGCTTTGAGGTAGAATATTCCGCCTCCCCATCCCTGTAACCCCATCTAATCTGCATGTCATGAGATCCATATTAACATATCATGGTGCAATCACACACTCACACTGATGGACAGGTAGATGGACCAACCAACACACACACAACATCACAGTCAATCACCAGTGAGAGCACACGCACTATAAAACAGGGAACACCACAGTTCCCGCTCATTCTACCAGGAGATAGCTCAGAGCACAGAGCTCACAGCGCGCCACTCAGACATGCACCATGTGCTGAGTGCCTCACTAAGATAGTGCTGGGGCTGGGTCCACAGGTTAGCTGGTGAAGTACGAACCACAGCCAGACGTTAATAGTTATTATTGTGCAGAATAATACCTTGTACCAGCTGCAACCGTGTTGGTTCGTTTGTGTACCGGAACACCCAACACGACATGATACCAGGACTGGAAACTCGCCTGCACCTCTTCAGAGATCCGCCATCCTGCGCCATGGACACCATCAGCTCGCCGCAGCCGCTCCAAATCGCTGGAAATCTCGGCGTCAACAGGAAGCTGTTTAAACAGCGCTTCGAGCTCTTCCTAGAAGCCACAGACAGGGAGAATGCATCGGACTCCAGGAAGATCGCCCTCCTCCTCTCCACGGCGGGCAACACGCCATCCACATCTACAACTCCCTGGCATTCGCGGAAGGCGAGGACAAGACGAAGTACAAGACGGTCCTTCTAAAATTTGAGGAACACTTCAGCGTGGAAGTTAATGAGAGTTTCGAGAGGTACCTCTTCCAGCAGCACCTGCAGGGTAAGGAGGAGCCTTTACAATCTTATTTGACACACCTCCGTATCCTCGCGCAGTCCTGCGGCAACGAGGCCACCTCCGACTCCATGATTCGGGATCAGATAGTTTTTGGGGTCACCTCAGACACCCTACGCCAGCAGCTTCTCAAAATAAAGCGCCTCACCCTCGCCACCACCATCGAAACCTGGCGTCCTCCACGAAAACGTGACCAGCCGGTACTCCCAATTCCAGGCGGCCAAATCGGCACGGCAAGGGTCCTACGAGGCCGAGCGGGTCCAGTTGATCGAGTTCCTCCCGGCCCGGGGCCCGGGTGAGGGCGGCCATTTCACGTGCTTTCTGAGGCCTCCCGCGCTTGTGCGCGCCAAAAGAGGGCACGTCGACGCAGAGGGACGTGACGCGCAGGCGCGCTCTATGCAGGACCGCACCGCGCATGCGCGGTGGCACAACGAACGCCATGACGTCACGACGTGCGGCAACTGTGGATCCGCAAACTTAAAGCGGCAATGTCCAACAAAAAAGCGACAATGCCTCCCCTGTGGCAGGATGGGCCACTACGCTGCCTGCTGTCGAGCAGCTCAACCTGCCAACTCTCCACAATTCCGCCAGCCTCGCAGGGAAGTGTGGGCCATTCAGCCCACATACACCGAGTCATACCCTGATGACGTGCAGACCGGTGATACCGACGACCGGGAACCCTTCCGCGTTGCGGTAATAGACAGGAGCCGGATGTCCCCAAGTAGGACCCACCAGCCGATGCCAGTGCACAGCATTAATCCGGGCGATGAATGGTGTGCCACCATAACGGTCGCCCAAATAATAGACTGGACTTATGAGCCCGTTTGCACATTGGACTCACTGATTTGTTGTGCAATAATGTTAACGTGTTTCTTTCTTGTCGTTCCAGGAGTTCTCTTTCGACATTTGATGATTGCACTTGTTTTGTTTGTGGTACAACCTCGTTACTCTGTTGCACCTGACACCTTCCTATGTATATAGTTTAGCCTCATGTACATGTTGTAAATATTGCACACACATACTCAGATGCACTCAGTACACATCAATATTTATTACCATGTAGGCACATATCCTTGTGAAAAGGGGGGATGTCATGAAATCCATATTAACATATCATGGGGCAATCACACACACACACTGATGGACAGGTAGATGGACCACACACACAATATCACAGCCAAACACCAGTGAGAGCACATGCAGCATAAAACAGGGAGCACCACAGTTCCCGCTCATTCTACCAGGAGATAGCTCAGAGCACAGAGCTCACAGCGCGCCACTCAGACATACACCATGTGCTGAGTGCCTCACTAAGATAGTGCTAGGGCTGGGTCCACAGGTTAGCTGGTGAAGTACGAACCACAGCCAGAAGTTAATAGTTATTATTGTACAGAATAATAAAACCATCTACAACCGTGTTGGTTCATTTGTGTATCGGACCACCCAACACGACACTGCACACCTTTGAACTGTGGGAGGCAACCGGAGCAAACACACGCAGACACGGGGAGAATGTGCACAACTTCACACAACAAGGTCAGAATTGAACCCGAGTCCCTGATGCTGTGAGGCAGCAGTGCTAACCACTGTGCTACCAGGAAGCAGTCCATTGATCCATTACAGCACTCCCGGCAAGGCCATAGAAGCCTCCCTGCAGTAAGGAAGCTAAAACAGTACATAGTTCTCCGGGTGTGGCCTCATCAAGTTCCTATATAATTGCAGTAAAATGTATTCACTCACATAATCCAATCCCTTTGAAATAAAGGCTAACAGATCATTTTCCTAGGCCACCAAAAGGTGAAAAATGGAGAGGAGTCATGGTGTAACATGACTCCCTTCTGAAGATGAGGAAACTGTTTTGACCGACAAAGGAGTCCCCTGTTATGAGAGGCAGGCAGGAAATTGGTGTTCGGGGCCACATGATGAGCCCTGATCTTGTTGAATACTGGAGCAGGCTCAAGAACGCAAATGGCGTACCGGTACCGATAATTTAAATCAAATCAATCTGTCCCATAGTTAATGAAATAGTTCCACTAAGATCGTTTGAACCACATTCTTAATGTTTTGAAAACCATCAAATTCATTGGCATCCAACACCGTGTTCACCGAATTCATCCGAGTCACTTTGGCTGTGGCATTATCATAGAATTTATCATAGAATTTACAGTGCAGAAGGAGGCCATTCGGCCCATCGAGTCTGCACCGGCTCTTGGAAAGAGCACCCTACCCAAGGTCAACACCTCCACCCAACACTAAAGGCAATTTATCATGGCCAATCCACCTAACCTGCACATCTTTGGACTGTCTTAAGGGTCCCACTCAGGATCAGTTGTGGCATTTACGGTTTCAGAATCATTCCTCCACCACAAATTTCCTTCCTTCCCATCCTTTCAATTGGATATTCCACATTTTTGTTTTTGTTTTTGGACAATCTGATGACAGTTGTGTGATCAATATCATCCCAAGATTTGATTACGAAACCATTCGAAACACCAACTGGGAAAAGAAGAACATTTCCATTCCTTTTGTGAAGGTTTTACCTCTTTCTGTCAACCATCCACCTATTCCTGAATGATCCTTGAATGGCTTGTTGGGGCAACACCCAATTCCGTTCCATGAAGTGACTACACCAGCTAGCTGTTGCTCTGAAATCTTTGCTGGGCTCGGCGTTTGTTGGGTTTTGTGTTATTTGGGCCCATTTATCTGCGTATGTGCACATTGCACATCTGTAACCATTTTGAGGATTCTCCAAGGACCCATTCTACTCCATGCTTCTCAAGGTCAGGCCAGTGACTGCTCCCTGTTCTCATGGTATGTTTGGCCGTGGGCATCTTCTAGTGTAGAAGAGATTAGTTTAGATGGGCAGCATGGTCGGCACGGGCTTGGAGGGCTGAAGGGCCTGTTCCTGTGCTGCACGTTTCTTTGTTCTTGTTCTTTAGGGTGGCCTCCTGCTTCTTTCATTTCCTCATCAGTGTCTCGCCAGCACCAAATTTCCTCTTGCAGCACGGCTACTTGGCAAATTAGCAAATGTGAGGGCAGCACAGTGGCGCAGTGGGTTAGCACTGATACCTCACGGCGCTGAGGTCCCAGGTTCGATCCCGGCTCTGGATCACTGTCTGCGCGGAGTTTGCCTGGCTTTCGTCCCCACAACCCAGAGATGCGCTGGGGAGGTGGATTGGCCACGCTAAATTGGCCCTTAATTGGAAAAAATGAATTGGGCACTCTGAATTTAAAAAAATAATAATTAATGAAGCTGCAAGCATGGAATTGGGTGTGAGTTCACAACATTCTGTCCAGGGGCAACCATGCGACTAGAACCGCACACCCCTGCACTTCGAAAGAAAATAGACAATTCCTCCGCTGGTACAAGTGTAGCTCCAAGTTTATTAGCTGGAAAATGGGGTGCTGATATATGCACCGAGTATAGACCTAAAGATGCATCTTGATACCCAAAATGTGGTTGCTTACAGACCTTTAAATAACTTAAATGCTTGTTTACATTGATATTTTAGCTTTTATCTAAACACCCTCTTCATTCAGCAGATAATGTAAAGTAAAATGAGGGATAAAGTGCGTTTGACTTCCTGATTTGCTGTCTATGAAAATAATTCAGTGTGATTGGCTGTTTGCACTGCTTGATGGAAGCACTGCTGCACCAACTCTGGAGCTGCTCTTGACTTGATGCCAGATTTAAACTGCCGTTCAGAGGTCCGCGTTACAGAGATTACTAGTTCCTTGTGGTCAGCTTTCTTCGAGGTCAGAAGCGATCACCGTCGCTTTGCCACTGACTGTCATGTGCCTATGCCCGAATACTGATGAAGTTCTGAAGTTGCAGTGTCAAGGTCAGAATTTGCTTAAGCTGGGAAAAGCATGAATACTTCCTATCTGCTTTAAATGCAGCATTATTCTGAAATATAGTTGCTTTGTACAATGCACCATTAATACAACATTTAAAAAATATATATTTTTATTCTCCTTTTTCACATTTTCTCCCAAATTTACATCCAACAATAAACAATAATCAGTAACGAATGGAATAAAATCCCCATATCAGTATCAACGATCCCATCCTCCCACCAAACCCCCAAATATTAGCCCGCATGTTAACATCAACAAATGACAAAAAGGAATCAGGAATCACCCATAGTCACTATTAACACACACCGCCCCCCTCCCCCCAACCCTCCCAGCCCCCCACTAATGTTCGCTGTAATCCAATTCTCAAAAGTGCAGAACAAATAACGCCCATGAATTGTAGAACCCCTCCATCCTTCCCCTCAGTTCAAATTTGGACCTTCTCAAGAGTCAAGAATTCCAACAGGTCCCCCCCGCCACGCCAGGGCACAGGGTGGGGAGGTTGATCTCCACTCTAACAGGATCCACCTTTGGGCGATCAACAACGCGAAGGCTACAACATCTGCCTCCGCACCCGTTTTCAACCCCGGCTGGTCCAACACCCCAAATATGGCCTCCCCAGGCCCCGGGTCCAGTTTCACGTGCACCACTTTAGAGATTACCCTAAACACCTCCTTCCAGTAATCCTGCAGCTTTGGACAGAACCAAAACTTGTGAATGTGGTTTGCGGGGCCCTCCCCCCGCAACGTTCACACACTTCTCCGACCCCCTCAAAGAGCTGGCTCATCCTCGCCCTTGTAAGATGTATTCTATATACCATCTTCAGCTGTATCAGCCCCAAACTCGCGCACGAGGTGGAGGCGTTCACTCTCCGGAGCACCTCACACCAGAATCCCATCTCCTTACCCTCTCCCAACTCTTCGTCCCACTTTGCTTTGATCCCTTCCAGCGGCACCGCCTCCTCTTCCAAAATAGCCCCGTAAACTGCCGATACTACCCCCTTCTCCAGTCCCTGTGTCGTCAGCACCTCCTCCAGCAATGTGGAAGCCGCTCTACTGGGAAGCTCTGTATCTCCTTTCTGGCAAAGTCTCGAACCTGCATATATCTAAATATTTCCCCCTGCTCCAGCCCATACTTCGCTCCCAGCTCCTTCAATCCAGCCAACTGACCCCCAAGAAACAAATCTTTTAGTGTCCTAATTCCTTTGACCTCCCATCTCTGAAAATTGCCATCCCACTTCTGTGGCTCAAAGCTATGGTTCCCCCGTATCGGCAAGTCCCTTGACCCTGCCCCCAACCCGAAGTGCTGGCGAAACTGCCTCCAAATTCTCAACGAAGCTATTACTACCGGACTCCCTGAGTATTTCCCCGGGGCCGTCGGGAGCGGCCCTGTTGCTAGCGCCTTCAATACCGACCCCCTACACAAACTCTCCTCCATTCTGACCCACTGGGAGTCTACCCCTCTGACCCAGCTCTGTACCTCCTCCACATTCGCCGCCCAGTAATAATACATCAGGTTCGGAAGAACCCAAACCCCCTGCCTGCCTTCCCCTCTGTAGTAGCACCTTTCTAATTCTGGCCACCTTCTCTCCCCATATGAATGAGGTAATCACCCCTTCAATCTCACTAAAAAATCGACAGGCGTTGGAAAATAAACAAGAATCACGGCAACACATTAATTTTAACCGCCTGTACCTGACCCGCCAGTGACGGAGGGAGACCATCCCACCTTGCCAGATCAGCTTTCACCCTCCCCACCAAACTAGAAATGTTGTACCTGCAGAGCACCCCCCCCCCCCCCCCCCCCGCACTCCCGGGCAACCTGCACCCCCAGATACCTAAAGTGAGTCTCTACCTTACGGAATGGCAGCCCCCCCCACGCCCCACCACCACCCCTGCCCCCAGCCCTGACCGAGGCACCACAAAATATTCACTCTTGTCTAGATTTAATTTGTACCCCGAGAAAGACCCAAACACCCAAAGCAGTTCCAGTATTCCCCCTTTTGACCCACTCGGTTCCGACACGTATAATAAGTCATCAGCATATAAGGACAGCCTGAGCCCTATTCCCCCTCCCCCCCCGCCCCGCCCCTACACTCAACACCATCCAACCTCTGAAAGAGTACTGTAATGATACCCAAGAGTTGTCCGTCCGTCCCCCCCCGCCCAACTCCTCCAGTCCACTGCCTCTTGTAAAACCTCTCCCTCCAACCTCGGTTCCTTCCCCCCAACTTTCCACCCCGGCTAGACCACTCGGACCCCGTTCTGCCAGGCTCCGATGGCCGCAGCCCCTCCCCCCACCTCACTCCCGTTCACTGGTCGGCTTAAACCGGCCAGCGTGGAGGCCCCCGCCCGGGTCCCTTTCCCCCTTGCCCGGCCCTAGGAAAGCCCAAAGATCCCCTTTTAGCACACAAACCCCGCATATCCACCTACACCCCAAAGAGCCCTCATTTTGAGTGAAAGTCCCATCCCTTCCCTTGTCCAAATATATACAACATTGGCTCCTTTAGCCCATACACCCGCACGCAGTGAAACAAAAAAGAAGAAAATACAGTCCTGAGGTTACATCGGCACATGGCTATTTCTCAATTTCTCAGTTCTGCCACAGTCCTTCTGCCTTCGCCAACTCCTCCGCTGCTTCCGCCGTTCCAAAATAAAAGTCCCTGAGCTTGTAAGTCACCCTCAGCTTCGCTGGATATACAATGCCGCACCGCACCTTGCTAATGTACAGTGCCCTCTTCACCCGGTTGAAGGCAGCCCGCCTCCTCGCCAGCTCCACCGTAACGTCCTGGTATACACGTATACCAGCTCCAGCCCACTGCACCACCCGCTTCTGCTTGGCCCAGCACAGGACCTTCTCCTTCGCACTGTACCTACGGAAGCACAGAGTCACTGCCCTTGGCGGCTCACTCGCCTTTGGTAGAGGCCTCCATGACCGGTGAGCCCGATCCAGCTCATATCGGGAGGGATCCTCCCCCTCCCCCAATAGTTTTGCCAGCATCGCGGCAAAATACTCAGTTGGCCTCAGTCCTTCAACTCCTTCAGGCTTCCCCACAATCCTCAAATTCTGTCGCCTGGATCTGTTTTCCAGGTCTTCCATTTTTCCTCGCAGATCCTTGTTAATGTCCATCACCTTCCGCATCTCCTTCCCCATCGAGGCAAGTTGATCACCGTGCTGCAATAATGTCTCCTCCACTTCCTTCAGCGCCTCCCCTTGCTCCCGCACCTCCGCCACTGCGCTCGCCACCGCCGTCGTCACCGGGGAAATCGCCTCCTCCACCAACACACTCAAAACCTCTCTCATCTCCTTCCTCATTGTCTCCATGTATTTTGTAAACTGCCTTTCGAATTCCATCATCTTAGTTATTTCTTCAGCCGTAAGCAATGCGGCCTCCCCTGGTGCTCCAGCCTCCATTTTCCTTGGTGACCCCGTGGTGACCTTTCCACTCCCCGACGGACCTTCAGCTGTTTTTTATGACGGCCGTTTTTTTGCTCACCCTCAACATTTTTCTTTCCTGTGCCTTCACTGTGCCTCCTCTGTGCCTTCTCCCTGCTTTTGCCGCCTCCGTGGACCACTGGGACCGGGCTTAAAGCCCCGAAAATGCTGTTCCCGAACGGAAGCCCTCCATTGTGCGGCTGCCTCCCGCCCGCCGTCACCGGAAGCCCCCCACCCCCGAACTTCTTAACGCGATGGCCAATGGCTCAATCGCGAGTGCAAACAACAGGGGGGGGACATAGGCCTCCCTGCCTAGTCCCACAGTGGAGAGTAAAGTATTCCAAGCTGATGCTATTTGTGCGGGGGGACACCCTCGACTCCTTATATAGTAGCTTTACCGAGTCCAAAAATCTTGGTCCAATCCCAAACTGCTCCAGAACTGCCATCAAATACCCCATTCTAACTACTAATACAACATTAATACCATTTTGAAATCTTTGATTTTGATGCCAGTAGAATTGCCAGCTGACCTTTGGAAGTGGGTGGGGGTTCTTTACTTCTACTTTTAACTGTATCCAGGCAGGGAAACATAAGCAATCATTTTAATCGCAAAAGATAGGTGGGTTGGGATTGAGAGGGGAAATTTCTGAAAATTATAAGCCTAACGACCACCCCCCATCTTTGGTTTTAGCAGGGGTGGGGAAGGTGAAGGGCAACGAATGTGCTCCCAGTGTGTGGGAGGCCCATTGAAATCTTCTAATGAGGCTGGAGTCCTCATATATAAACCCGCCAGATTTAAGTTGACAGCTAAAGGGAGACGAGGACTGCTTTGTGGCACAGTTAAGCAAAATACAGCACTGCAAGTGTGGGCCAAGGGGAATGGGAGTTGGTCCTCCCAGCCCACCAGGATTGCCCTCATCCCTACCTGCCATCAAACCCCCCCCCCCCCCCCCCCCCCACCCCCACCTTGCACCACCTCGATGACCAGATTGCTGGGTTTCCCAAACAAAACTCCTCCTCGCTCACAAAACTCTCACCCAGTCAAGACCAGGGTCATAGGTTGTAAATCCCCGGTGATGAGGTACATCAAAAGAACAATGTTAAGATATCTCAGTTTGGCCGCATCGCAGGCTGATTATTAACCTGGTTATCTGCGGCTACCCACTATCGGCAAGCTGAGCTATTGATAGCAGTTTGTTTCGACCGGAGGGCGAGACCGGGTTGGTTTTGGGAGAGAACAGAACGTCAAAGCAATCCTCAGCAGTTGTGTTTACTTTTCCCAGAGGACAGCCAGACAGAACCGTCAGTCGTGTCGGGCAGATTAAAGTGACCCTTAAACTGATGTGGAGCGGATGGAGTTTGGGCTGCCCCACCGAATCGAGTGCCATTTCTGAAAAGGCGCCATTCAAAACTCTTACACGAGACGCTTACCTCTTGAGACTGAACCAATAATCTTGTTGAAACATCTTTGCACTCCCCTTGTTTTCTTAAATTGCACGCTTGAAGCAAGTCAGCTTTGCATTTCTGGCTAGAAATTGTGAAAATATTGAAGCGCAACTGATGGTAATCTGGGAAAGTCTAAAAGCTTGCTGTGAAACCGAAAGCTGGTTCGAAGCTCACTCTTTGGCTTCAGAGCTTGGAAGGCTTTGCTGTCTGGCACTCCAGTTAAACTGGGCTCCTAACTGCAGGCTTGGCTGTTGAAAGCAAAATACACAGTTTAACTCTGGTGGTCAGGGCTGGGTGCCATATTTTGCAGCGTTTAGGTATTCCCCTTATTCTGTAGCCTGGCCAGCTGGCAGATTGGCAGCATTACTGCAACTCAGTGAGTTGGAGAACGGCAGCTTTCGCTGATGTCGCCCAGTTGCCTAAGCCAATTAAAATGAGCCCAGGAGGGCGGTGGCATGATCTGAGCCACTTCTGGTACACCTTGCGAGCGCTTATCCCAATGTTCCCACACTAATATCTTTCATTTTGTTCTATTAACACTTTGAAATGAGTGTGTTGTAAAAGTAATCCTCAGTTTTGAGGTAAGTATTTGACGGAAATAAGTCTCATTTATTGAGTCTCCGAATGTCCCAAAACATTTTATAACCAGTAGATTATTTTGAGATCTAATCACTGTTGTAAGGTGGGCAAATGCAGTGACCACTTGCTTACAGAAGTAACTCAGATGAGATGAATGAATAGTTACTCTGGGTTTTTATTTGTGGGGGAGTGGAAGAGAAAGATTGACGAGGACACATTCGGGCGCTCCTCTTTGAATAGCTTCCTAGAATCTTTAATGTCTGATAGACATCAATTCAGACGAGACGCTGAGAAGCAGTGAACCGATGCTTGAATAAACTAAATATGTGCTGACCTGTAGCTCCTCCCACACTGCAAGACTGCCCCAGATCAACAGGCTTTATACCTCCACAGCTGGGCGGAGCCACAGGCGGAGCCAACAGCAGCACCAATAATAACAATCTAACAGTACAACAGCAACAACCAATAACAGAACAGCAATAACAATAAGTATATACAACAGTGGAGATAACAATACTAATAGAACAGTAGAACAATAGTGAACATATATACAACAGCCTTACGCAGCCATACGTGGCTCACCACAATGTCCAATTTAACCACCAGAACAGGCTGACAGGGACCTGGTTGAACCATCGTCTGAAGGTTGGTATCACCAATGGTGCAGCATTTGTCTATCGGTCTCGGATCCTGTTGCTGAAGTTCTGGAGGAGGCGGCATGGAAGCCACCACCTTCTGAGCCAAGCTGACACAGGGATTCTTGTGTAATTCCGACACGACTAAGTCTTTGAAAAAATGGACTTCAGAATCGTGAATTTTCTTGCTATCGCTCCACAGTTCTTCCAATACAGTATTGGGTTTTTTTGAAATATGTAACTGCTGTGAGCCAGTTGAAAATTATACTGCTTCTTCCTTATCTTTTATTGAAAATTGCAAATAATTAGCATTGTGCATCCTATCTCTCTATAATACTGTGAGGGGCGGCATGGTAGCACGGTGGTTAGCACTGTTGCTTCACAGCACCAGGCATCTAGGTTCGATTCCCAGCTTGGGTCACTGCCTGTGCGGAGTCTGCACATTCCCCCCGTGTCTGCGTGGGTTTCCTCCGGGTGCTCCTCCCACAGTCCAAAGAGGTGCGGGTTAGGTGGATTGGTCACGCTAACTTGTTCTGTACTGTCCAAAAGTTAGGTGGGGTTGCTGGGATAGGGTAGTAGTGTGGGCTTAGGTAGGGTGCTCTTTCAGGGGCCGGTGTAGACTCGATGGGCCGAATGGCCCCCTTCTGCACTGTAAATTTACATAGAAATTTAATAGAAATTACAGTGCAGAAGGAGGCCATTCGGCCCATCGAGTCTGCACCAGCTCTTGGAAAGAGCACCCTACCCAAGGTCAACACCACCACCCTATCCCCATAACCCAGTAACCCCACTCAACACTAAGGGCAATTTTGGAGACTAAGGGCAATTTATCATGGCCAATCCACCTAACCTGCACATCTTTGGACTGTGGGAGGAAACCGGAGCACCCGGAGGAAACCCACGCACACAAGGGGAGTGACCCAAGCCGGAATCAAACCTGGGACCCTGGAGCTGTGAAGCAATTGTGCTATCCACAAGGCTACCGTGCAGCCCCAAATTCTATGATAGCATTTCAAAGAGATGTGTTTTCATCTGGGAATTGCTGCAGAATATTTTTCTACATTTAGGGTGCGATCAGAATGCAAGTCGTTTGAATTATATTTTTATAAACAACGGAGGTCTTAGCTGATTTGCTCAAATTCCTCTTCCCAAAAACACATGAGTTGAAACCTGGCACTATCTCAGTGTTTATTGCCCAAGTCCAGAGTGACACAGTTCTTCGTAGCTGCCTGCACAAAAGTTACCCAGCTCCTGTATTAATACACCAGCTCCCAATCCTCTATTGACGCACATGAACAAGCACTTGTACATCATAGCCCTGCATATATATTGGATAATGTGGCATAAGATCTCTTTGCATAATGTTTATTTGAAAGAAAAGCTACACATGCAAGTCTGTTCCCTCTTCTAAAAGAAGCAAAGTTCCCTATAGAAGGTAGGTTATATTGTGGGATGGTTGGCTACATTTTGTCAAAAGTAATATTATTACTGTGTTAAGAGACACAGAATTTTTCTCTTGACAAATAGCTGGCAAAGTCAGCGGTACCAATATCACTGAACGGAGCATTCAGTTTTTAAGAAGCACTGAATCTTTGGCTGCACATGTCCATCTTGATTGAGTAAAATGCTAAGTTACTTCAACATGTGACAAGATGTTAATCAATCCCCACAAGTAGCTGATCGCTACAAATGATTTTCTCCCTCGGTCAATCAGGAAAGTGAAGCCTGACACTTATCATTAGGAAAGGGCTCTCTTCGAAACCGCCTCCCACCAATTTAAAAATAAAACAATCTTTCTCAACAAATTTGTGTTTTGGGCGGCACGTTGGCGAAGTGATTAGCACTGCTGCCTCACGGCGCTGAGGACCCGGGTTCTCCCCGTGTCTGCGTGGGTCTCACCCCCACAAGCCAAAGATGTGCAGGATAGGTGGATTGGTCACACTAAATTGCCCCTTAATTGGAAATAAAATAACTGGGTGCACTAAATTATATATTTTTTTTAATTGTGCTTCTTGCGGATGGTAAATCAGGTTCTGGACTAGGGAATGGAGTCTAAATCATTTGTCCAAAAATCAAATGAGGCCCAAGCGGCCTACATTCTCTATTACAGACAAAATTGCTTGTTTGTGAATTTGCTGACATCAGGGGCGCGATTCTCCGCTCCCGCGCCGGTTGGGAGAATCGCCTGGGTCGCCAGATTTTCCCGCGACGCCGGTCCGACGCCCTCCCGCGGTTCTCCCAAGCGGTGAGAACAGCCCCGTCGAGTTTTGCACGGCGCAGGCCGGACAGTCGCCCGAGACACCCAAAATGGCGATTCTCCGGCACCCCTGCTATTCTCAGGCCCGGATGGGCCGAGCGGCCAGCCCAAAACGGCGGGTTCCCCCCGGCGCCGTCCACACCTGGTCGCTGCCGGCGGGAACAGCGCGGGAACGCTGGGGGACGGCCTGCGGGGGGATCCTGCACCGGGGGGGGGCCTCAAATGGGGTCTGGCCCGCGATCGGTGCCCACCGATCGTCGGGCCGGCCTCTCTGAAGGAGGACCTCCTTTCTTCCGCAGCCCCGCAAGATCCGTCTGACATCTTCTTGCGGGGCGGACACGGAGAGGACGGCAACCACGGATGCGTGGGTGACGCCAGTTATGCGGCACCGGCCGTTTCATGTATGCGGCGCCACCTTTATGCGGCGCCAAGGCCTGGCGCGCGTAAATGACACGGCGCTACTCCTAGCCCATTATCGGGCCCTGAATCGGTCGGGATAGGGGCCGTTTCGCGCCGTCGTGAACCTCGATGGTGTTGACGACGGCGCGAACACTCTGCCTCCATTTCGGAGAATCCCACCCCAGTTCTTTTCATTCTATAGATTAATTGCCTCATGAATTTAGTATGTTTTAGTGCAGGGACAATTCATTATATTTGTGCAGCCATTCTGGTCAACATTTAGCCATTTGTAGTTCAATTTAGTTGGCCCAATCCATTGCATACAGCTGGGTTTCGCACTTAACTTTTAAAAGTCTGTGGGCTGGATTCCCCAATCCTGCGGCTCTGTCTGCAGGAACCGTCTGGTCTTACGACCAAAATGTCGGCGCCATCCCCGCACCGATGCTCCGCCTGGTGGAAGGCTAGCAGCCGCACCGCGTAAGTCTCCCGGCTTTACCTGCCGATGTGGACGCAGAATGCCCAGGTCCGCGTATGCACATGGCGACGCCCTGCGGCGGCCGCGCCGTACAACATGGCGCCAACCACACACGGGCCCAGCCTGCCAAGAACTGCCCTCTCGCCCCCCCCCCCCCCCCAAGCCTCCCTCATCATCCCTGGACCACCCCCCATCAGTCGTACCCCCCCAGCCCCTGCCGAAACCCCCCCCCCTACCAGCGGAACGGCTCTTCCCCCCACCCCCACGACGCGAGGTCCCTGAAAGGTGAGAGGACACGCGGCCAACGCGATCGGGGACTCAGCTCATCAGGGGGCATAGTATCGGGAGAGGGCCTCAGGTGACGTTCTGAGGCCGCCCTGACGGCGGGCAGCATTCTCCTCGAATGTGCCGTTTTGAGGGGACGGAGCATTGGAAAAACGTCACTGCCCCTGATTGTGCCGTAAAAATTGTTTCTCTGGCCGATCACCGAACGCGATTTCGGCGTCACCGATCAGAGAATCCAGCCCAGTAACATTGTAGCATGCTATGCCTTTTCAGGGTCCTTAAGTTTTTTTTTAACAACTGCGACATAGCAGTAGCCCGTTGTAAACTCTGGTCCGACATACTTCGCCTCAGACGCTTTTGGAATTAATATTTTATAGGTTGCAAGAAAACCTGCACCCGGGCCGCACGGTGGCGCAGTGGGTTAGCCCTGCTGCCTCGCGGCGCCGAGGTCCCAGGTTCGATCCCGGCTCTGGGTCACTGTCCGTGTGGAGTTTGCATGTTCTCCCCCGTGTTGGTGTGGGTTTCGCCCCCACAACCCTATGATGTGCAGGGTAGGTGGATTGGATTGGCCACGCTAAATTGCCCCTTAATTGGAAAAAATTAATTGGGTACTCTAAATTTATTTAAAAAAAAGAAAACCTGCACCCATTTTATCCTTCGAACTTGCACAATATTGTCCAACTAAATGGCGTCGTGTCAACTCAAGATTCTGCTTGTTCTATTTTAGAGATGGAAGAGAGTGGATTAGTTGATATATTTCAGGCTTTTCAATCGCCTGAACTGTGACGTTTTCCTCCAACCTCTAGAGTAAGTCCAACTCGAATTGCTGGATCAAGAAAAATTGAAAATATAGAAATGTAAGGATTGCATATTAAGTATGATGTTGGATTGTTCCATTATGATGAATCTTCATGAGCTGAATTTCGTCATTAAGTGGCTAGGCTGCTTTCCGGATCACAAACCCGGACATGCATTGTTGTGGGACATCAGGAATGATCATTCCAGAAGTGACCAGTTAAGAAGCTGCCTCTGGGAGCGTCGTGAAGTTAAGGGACAAAGAGCAACCTGAGAATGTGGGCAAGCCAATCGGAGAGCCCGGAGTGAGGCCGGTAGATCCACCGGGAATGTGGATTGTGCTGTTGAGGTGAATGGAGAAGGTGGAATACGGTGGCAGCACCACAGTGCTGATGGGGCTGATAGCCAGTGCCTCACACCCAGCACGATCTGCTGGGTTTGTCTGCAAGTGGCGAGCAAGCAATTGCAAGTATTTACCTGTGGATTGCTAGTTTCGATCTTTTAAAGGGACCACCAAGAGTGAACCTCGAGCTTCTTCACCCTCTCACGCTGCTCCTACCTCCTGTGAGCAGGTGATCTGTCGACACAACAGTTGTGCTCCAGTGGCAAATTCCATAGCCCTCCAAAAATGGCCACTAATTGACTTCCTTTATGTGAACCTATCCTCCAACCAGGAAAAGTGTCCTTTTTTAAAAAATCATTTACGGGCTGTGGGCATCGCTGGCCAGGCCAGCATTTATTGCCCATTCCTAGTTGCCCTTCAGAAGGTGGTGGTGAGCTGCCTTCTTGAACCGCTGCAGTCCTTGAGGTGTAGGTGCTGTTAGGGAGGAAGTTCCAGGCTGTTGCCCCAGCGACAGTGAAGGAACGGCGATATATTTCCAAGTCAGGGTGGTGAGTGACTTGGAGGGGAACCTCCAGGTGGTGGGGTTCCCAGGTATCTGCTGTTCGCGTCCTTCTCGATGGTAGTGGTCGTGGGTTTGGAAGGTGCTGTCTAAGGAACCTTGCTGAGTTACTCCAGTGCATCTTGTAGGTGGTACATAGAACATAGAACATAGAACAATACAGCGCAGTACAGGCCCTTCGGCCCACGATGTTGCACCGAAACAAAAGCCATCCAACCTACACTATGCCATTATCATCCATATGTTTATCCAATAAACTTTTAAATGCCCTCAATGTTGGCGAGTTCACCACTGTAGAAGGTAGGGCATTCCACGGCCTCACTACTCTTTGCGTAAAGAACCTACCTCTGACCTCTGTCCTATATCTATTACCCCTCAGTTTAAAGTTATGTCCCCTCGTGCCAGCCATATCCATCCGCGGGAGAAGGCACTCACTGTCCACCCTATCCAACCCCCTGATCATTTTGTATGCCTCTATTAAGTCTCCTCTTAACCTTCTTCTCTCCAACGAAAACAACCTCAAGTCCATCAGCCTTTCCTCATAAGATTTTCCCTCCATACCAGGCAACATCCTGGTAAATCTCCTCTGCACCCGCTCCAAAGCCTCCACGTCCTTCCTATAATGCGGTGACCAGAACTGTACGCAATACTCCAAATGCGGCCGTACCAGAGTTCTGTACAGCTGCAACATGACCTCCCGACTCCGGAACTCAATCCCTCTACCAATAAAGGCCAACACTCCATAGGCCTTCTTCACAACCCTATCAACCTGGGTGGCAACTTTCAGGGATCTATGTACATGGACACCTAGATCCCTATGCTCATCCACACTTTCAAGAACTTTACCATTAGCCAAATATTCCGCATTCCTGTTATTCCTTCCAAAGTGAATCACCTCACACTTCTCTACATTAAACTCCATTTGCCACCTCTCGGCCCAGCTCTGCAGCTTATCTATATCCCTCTGTAATCTGCTACATCCTTCCACACTATCGACAACACCACCGACTTTAGTATCGTCTGCAAATTTACTCACCCACCCTTCTGCGCCTTCCTCTAGGTCATTGATAAAAATGACAAACAGCAACGGCCCCAGAACAGATCCTTGTGGTACTCCACTTGTGACTGTACTCCATTCTGAACATTTCCCATCAACCACCACCCTCTGTCTTCTTTCAGCTAGCCAATTTCTGATCCACATCTCTAAATCACCCTCAATCCCCAGCCTCCGTATTTTTTGCAATAGCCTACCGTGGGGTACCTTATCAAACGCTTTGCTGAAATCCATATACACCACATCAACTGCTCTACCCTCGTCTACCTGTTCAGTCACCTTCTCAAAGAACTCAATAAGGTTTGTGAGGCATGACCTACCCTTCACAAAGCCATGCTGACTATCCCTGATCATATTATTCCTATCTAGATGATTATAAATCTTGTCTCTTATAATCCCCTCCAAGACTTTACCCACTACAGACGTGAGGCTCACCGGCCTATAGTTGCTGGGGTTGTCTCTGCTCCCCTTTTTGAACAAGGGGACCACATTTGCTGTCCTCCAGTCCTCTGGCACTATTCCTGTAGCCAATGATGACATAAAAATCAAAGCCAAAGGTCCAGCAATCTCTTCCCTGGCCTCCCATAGAATCCTAGGATAAATCCCATCAGGTCCCGGGGACTTATCTATTTTCAGCCTGTCCAGAATTGCCAACACCTCTTCCCTACGTACCTCAATGCCATCTATTCTATTAGCCTGGGTCTCAGCATTCTCCTCCACAACATTATCTTTTTCCTGAGTGAATACTGACGAAAAATATTCATTTAGTATCTCGCCTATCTCTTCAGACTCCACACACAATTTCCCATCCCTGTCCTTGACTGGTCCTACTCTTTCCCTAGTCATTCGCTTATTCCTGACATACCTATAGAAAGCTTTTGGGTTTTCCTTGATCCTTCCTGCCAAATACTTCTCATGTCCCCTCCTTGCTCGTCTTAGCTCTCTCTTTAGATCCTTCCTCGCTACCTTGTAACTATCCATCGCCCCAACCGAAACTTCACACTTCATCTTCACATAGGCCTCCTTCTTCCTCTTAACAAGAGATTCCACTTCCTTGGTAAACCACGGTTCCCTCGCTCGACGCCTTCCTCCCTGTCTGACCGGTACATACTTATCAAGAACACGCAGTAGCTGATCCTTGAACAAGCCCCACTTATCCAGTGTGCCCAACACTTGCAGCCTACTTCTCCACCTTATCCCCCCCAAGTCACGTCTAATGGCATCATAATTGCCCTTCCCCCAGCTATAACTCTTGCCCTGCGGTGTATACTTATCCCTTTCCATCATTAACGTAAACGTCACCGAATTGTGGTCACTGTCCCCACGTACACACGGCTGCCTCTGTTCTTCGGTGGTGGAGTGTTTGAAGGCGGAGCAATCAAGCGGCTGCTTTGTCCTGCATGGTGTCAAATTTCTTGTGTGTCTTTGGAGCTGCACTCACCCAGGCAGGTGGAACAGCCTTGTAGCTGATGGGGTCAGGAGGTGAGCTACTCACCATAGGATTCCTAGCCTTTGATCTGCCCTGGTAGCCGCAGTATCTAGTCCAGTTCGGTTTCTGATCAATGGTAATCCCCAGGATGTTGATTGTGGGGGATTAAGCGATGGTAATGTCATTGAATGTCAAGGGGTGGTGGTTAGATCCTCTCTTGCAGGAGATGGTCATTGCCTGGCACTTGTTGGCACGAATGTAACTTGCCACTTGTCAGCCCGAGCCTGTATCTATTCCAGGTCTTGCTGCATTTGGACATGGACTGCTTCATTGTCTGAGGGGGTTGCGAATGGTGCTGAACATTGTGCAGTCCGGGGGCGAGAATACTTTGGCAAAGCAGCCCAATGCTTTAGTGTGCTGATTTCCTGGTTCTGCTGCCTCCTATCCCACCCTCAGTGGCTTGGGAAAATAACTACCACTCTCCATGTTTATGCCTGCATTACCATGAGTTATAACGTCAGGTATCACTTGGATTGTGATTTAAATCTCACTCTAAGACATGGTTGTCATGATATGCACTCATGAACATAATGAGATACAGACAGGCAGTGACAGACCCAGTACAGCCAATCAACACACAGGACAGAACACAACCAATCACCAGGCAGAACACTAGAGGGGGGTTTCCCACTATAAAACACACGAGGCATCAGCACTCTGCCTCTTTCCACTGGTGACAACTGTAGTGACAGTCAGGGTGTATATATCAGTTAGCACCTTCTATACGTGACTCAGAGCTAGTCTGGTCTAGTTAGTCATAGTTAGCACACTTAGATTAGTAGAGTGTTAACCCACAGCAAGCTGTGTGCACTGCTCCAGAAGTTCAATAAAACGTATTGAATTAACGTCTAAGTTTGGAGTCCAGTGATGGATCAGTACATAATTTATGGTTACATTTGTTCTCTTATTAGCTGAATAGTTTCTGGAAAGAGTACTGTCTGTCCCACCCCGCCCAGCGGTGATCTCAGAATCACAGAATTGGTACAGCACAGGAGGAAACCATTTGGCCCCTCATGTTTATACTGGCTCTTCATAGGACTAATTTACCCAGTCCTGCTCCCTTGTCGTCTCTTCATTGCCCTGCACATTCGCTCTTGAATGCTCCCATTGAATCTGCCTCCACCACACTCCCAGCCGATGCATTCCTAAGTTCGTAACCATTCACTGCATGAAAAGGTCTTTCCCCCGTCACCATCGCTGCTTTTGCCAATTACCTTAAATGTGCGATCTGTTCTACCAGGGTACAAATCATCGGCTTGTAGCAAACAGAATATCTCGGATCATTCACAATGTGATGAGCAACAATGGTGGTGAAGGAAGAGGAGTCAAAATTTACGATTAAAGCATTAATTGTGCTCCTATTCAAAGCCCTGGAAGAGAGTGTCACTCACACTACAGGAGATGTCTTGCTGGATGTGCCAGAATTACCAGGGTCACTGCCAGCCTGCACAATAGCTGATTTATGTCGTATGCGATTTCGCGATGCAAGCTGGAAGCTAGACTGGGCATTCAGAGAATGCAGACCACCTCCCAGTCAGCATTCCACGATGAGGAAATGAGTCACTCAAGCAAATTTGTCTGCAAAGTCTGAAGTGAAGTTATAATAAGTCCTTCAACTGTGCCATCACTAAACTGACAGCATTGTCTGATTGGGATCAGACAGTGGAATCTGTGCACAAATTGCATTTATATTCCTTTATAAAAAATAGAATGGTAGAATTTCCCATTGCACAATAAAAAATGCGAATAATAGTTTAATACCTAAACGATACAGCGCACCCCTTGCCTCTGAAAATTAATGTTCCCCAAAATGCAGAGGAAGAGCCGAGCACATCATCTCATCGAGCATTTGCAAAATGGAATTGTGCTGCTGATGATGAATGTGTGCCGGACACAGCTGCACTTGTTCTTTTTTTTCTCTCCAAAAAAGAACTCCTATTCATGGGGTCTTAAGCTATGACTAAGAAATATGAAAGAAAATTCCAAGCGCTCACCATGAAAATGACAATGAAATGTAATATTCTGAATAAAAGCCCCAGTAACACAGCTGTCTTTACTGTACTTTATTTTACTGCCTGTGGCAAACTTTATTGATGGTTTCATGTCCCACAATACAAGCTTCCATTATATTCCAGCTCCAATGACTTGGCCTCTATTTCCTGCTGTAGGTGGGAAGAGGTCTAGCACAGATGAAGATGAAATTACATCTGAACATTCTAATGACCTCTACCTCTGGAAAAAAAATTTGATTAGCAGTTTTTTTCAGCGATGTACAAAAGAAACCCGTTGCTGACTTTTCATTTTAAGAAGAATGAATTCTTATCAGTTATCCTTGTCTATTTTTGGTCAAAAGTTCAGAAGATTATCAGCAATAGCTATTTCAGTTTTGTGTTGTGAATTGGTCGAACGAGTGTGCTGAGTGTTAGGGATGACCACAAGAGCATTTACACCGTGAGTCTCTGCAACATCTCCAGCCAATTTTCCATATGTGGATTTGTAAAGTATAATAGTTTGAGGACCTGATGACATTTAAATGCCCATAAACATATTTAAACTCTCCAGGACTGTTTTTTTTTTTTTAATAGAAAGTTCCACACCTCTAATATTCATTATTAATATTGTTCCAGGATTTTATGTTAATCCTTTGCAGATATTGTATTAGATTCAAGACACTTAATACTACCCTGCACATCATTGGGTTGTGGGGTAAGACCCACGCCGACACGGAGAATGCAAACTTCACACGGGCAGTGACTCGGGGCTGGGATCGAACTTGGCGCCATGAGGCAGCAGTGCTAACCACTGCACCACTGCGCTGCCCCCACTTGATACTAATATTTACAGTACTTTATTTCACAATACTTCCAATAGTCTCCAACTATCTCTCCAGTTACCTGTGTTCTCCCGCCACCCCTCTCATTATACTCGCTCAGCAATGCCCGTCATAACTTCTGTCCATACATCATAACTGGTCTCAGTATCTGGCAACCACTTGTCTCGTGAGACAATTCTTGGGGCCTTGGGAGACAGATCTGTGTTTAGCTAAACCGCAGTTTCCTCTACGGGCTGCAAGTCTGGACAACTTCAATGGAGGCCACGAGCTAAACTGGTGGCATAAAGGTACGGTAAAGTCGCCATAGTCCCAGGTGACCATAGGCTGCTTTCCCCTTTGAGGGGGAGAGCTGACTGGTGGTGATTTAACCTGAGGGTCACCACACCTCAGGCGAGGGGCAAGCATGAAAAGGTGCTGAACCAGAGCAATCAAACACAAGTAAGGATGTGACGCTTCAGTTATGCAGGACATTGATGAGACCACATTTTAAAAACTGCCAGGTTTTGTCTCCTTATATATGCAAGGATTCAAACTTTTCACAGTAACTTCACTGCAGTGTTGATGCAAGTCTACTTGTGACAATAAAGATTATTATTATTATTATGCATATAGAGGTGGTTCAGAGGAGGTGTACTGGATTGGCACCTGGAATGAAGGGATTGTATTGTGAGGAAAGCTTGGACAGATTGGGCTTGTTCACACTGGATTTGAGAAGAGTGAGAGGGTGACTTGTTTGAAGTGTACAAGATCCTGCTGAGGTCTCGACAAAGTGGACGTGGAAAGGATCTTTCCTCTTGCGGTGAGTCCAGAACCAGGTGGCACTGTTTTAAAGTTAGGGGTCACCCTTTTCGGACAGAGATTGGATTTGGATTGGATTTGTTTATTGTCACGTGTACCGAGGTACAGTGGAAAGTATTTTTCTGCGAGCAGCTCAACAGATCATTAAGTGCATGAAAAGAAAAGGAAATTAAAGAAAATACATAATAGGGCAACACAAGGTCCACAATGTAACTGCATAACACCGACATTGGGTGAAGCATACAGAATACAGATGAGGAGAAGGAACGACGATATACTTCAAAGTCAGAATGGTAAGTGGCTTGGAGTGGGAACTTCCAGGTGGTGGTGTTCCCATGTGTCTTCTGCCCTTGTCCTTCTAGATAGTGGTCATGGGTTTGGAAGGTGCTGCCTAAGAACCTTGGTGAGTTCCTCTGCTGCTACTGTGCATCAGTGGTGGAGGGAGTAAATGTTTGTGGATGGGCAGCCAATCGAGTGAGCTGCTTTGTCCCTGAATGGTGTTGAGCTTCTTCAGTGTTGTTGGAGCTGCACTCATCAAGGCAGTGGAGAGTATTCAATCATACTCCAGACTTGTGCCTTGTGGATGGTAGACAGACTTTGGGGAGTCAGGAGGTGAGCTAATCGCCACAGGACTCCTAGCTACTGACCTCTTCCTGTAACCACAGCGTTTATATGACTAGCCCAGTTTCTGGTCAATGGTAACCCGAAGGATATTTGTTAGTGAGGGAGTCAGCATTAGTAATGCCATCTAATGTCCAGGGGCAATGGTTAGATTCTCCCTCATTGGAGATGATCATTGTCTGACAATGTGGTGCAAATGTAACTTGCCACTTGTCAGTCCAAGCCTGGACATTGTCTTGCTGCATTTGCAAATGGACTACTTCAGAATCTGAGGAGCTGTGAATGGTGTTGAACATTGTGCAATCATCAGCGAACATCTCCACTTCTGACCTTATGATGGAAGGAATGTTATTAATGAAGTAGCTGAAAATGATTGGGCTTAGAACGCTACCCTGAGGAACACCTGCAGTGATGTCCTTGAACTGAGATGATTGACTTCCAACCACCACAACCATCTTCCTTTGTGCCAGGTATGACTCCAACCAGCGCAGAGATTTCCCCCTGATACCCATTGACTCCAGTTTAGCTAGGGCTCCCTGATGTCACACTCTGTCAAATGCTGCCTTGATGTGAAAGGCAGTCACTGTCACCTCACCTTTGTAACTCTGTGCCTCAGAAGGTGGTGGAGGCAGGCTCATCGAATATTTTTGAAATGAAGGTAGATCAATTCTTGTTAGTCAAGGGAATCAAAGATTTTCAGGGGTAGACGGGAATGTGGAATTCGGAACACAAACCGATGATCCATGATCTTACTGAATGGCTCAGCAGGCTCAAGGAGCCAAATGGGCTACTTCTCCTATTGCACATGTTACTCAAACTTTGCCACCATCAATCAAGTTTGGTAAGTATGCCTTAAACTCATGTCTTCCAAATAGCAAAACTCATATCCACTTCCCTTGTTTAAACGCCACTGAAATGTGAGATTTGCAGCCATCATTTAATTGGGGAAGACCATTCTCAATTCTTCCTTATTATCTGTATTGACAGTTTTTTGAGGAAGGCAGTTGCAACCATTCTCACATTCCCAAGAAATATTTAGTGCTCTGTGATGTATCGTGTTTTATGGTATTGTGGCATACTTTGTGGATAACCCCATCCCCTCTCCTTCTCCGTGATCGCTACTTGTAAAGTTGGTAAAACTATACTCTTTCAAAAGCATGGCAGATTCTTGCAATACGTTCCTGTGATCCATTATCTAACATCACTTGTTCCAACACCACACACACAGCTGATGAATGTGGATTTCTGATATATCGCCACCACTTGGTTGATAGTGATTTCTATTGTCTTTGTGCAGTCAGTCATATCTACCTCCTTTCAGTCTGAATTGGTCACTACCAGCATTCTGCCTAGCCTGGGGGGGGCGGCTGTTGGGCTTCATTTGAACATTTCAGATTGATTCTCATGATTACCTCTAGCCTGGTCACTGTATATTTTATCCATCTTGGTGTTCAAAGATTTAGAAATTGCCTGATAAGTGTCTTTTAATACGAGTCCATCTTGAACTACCCCTTTCCCTGCCATCAGCCTGCATGATATAACTTTGTTGGATAACTTCAACGTAGCCATTGATTTGAATACTGGTTAATGATCAGTTTGCACATTTCATTTTCCTCGTCTTCTATTGCCAGTTTGCTCATAGGCATTGCGCATTACGACGTAACATTTACGATGAAGTTGCCTGCACTTGAAAGCTTCAGTCTGATCCTGTCCCTCCAAGTACTTGAGCAATTTGACAAGACAGCTGTTGATATCAAATCTTTCTTGATGTATAAAGCACGTGATGTCTTTATATTTGAGGGAGCAATCATTTGACTCCGAAGGAATTATCATTGACTTATGATCAGTCTTGAGATTGACAGACTTTTCTGTAAGGCATTTGTGACCGCTCTAGCATGCCAAGGTAACGTGTGCTTGTTTCATTGTGAATGCATGTTCCTTCTACGGTCCTCATTGATGCTGTGGCTAGCATCAATGGAATTTTAAATTAATTTGTGATTTCTGGCTAGGTCAGTGTCTATTTCCCATCCCTAATTACCCTTGAGAAGGTGGCGGTGAGCTGCTGCCTTCTTGAACCGCTGCAGTCCATGTGGTGTAGGTACACTCACCGTACTGTTAGGGAGGGAGCTCCAGGATTCTGACCCAGCGACAGTGAAGGAATTGCGATACATTTCCAAGTCCGGGTGATGAGTGGTTTGCAGAGGAACTTCCAGTTGGTGATGTTCCCATGCGTCTCCTGCCCTCAACCTTCTAGATGGTAGTGGTCGGGGTTTGGGTGGTTCTGTCTGAAGAGGCTTGGTGAGTTCTGCAGTGCATCTTGTAGGTGGTACACACTGGTAGCCATTGTCCTAGCTGCCATTTTTCAAGTTAGATGTCATCTTGTCCATATGGAGCATCTGCAAATGCACAAGGACGTATCTGAAAGTATAAAGGAGGGAAGTTATGCTGACCCCGTGTCAAACATTGGTTAGGCAACACTTGGATTACTGCCTGCAATTCTGGGGTCACCATATTACAAAAAGGACATAGATCCCCTGAAATGAGTACAGTGAAGATTTCCAAGATTAATACCAGAAAAGGCATGGGTATGAATATCAGGAAAGGATTAAGCTGGGTCTCCTCTCAAAAGAAAGGCTCAGGGCTGACCTCATAGAGGTCTTTAAAATTATGGAAGATTTTTCCAGAATAGATACAGAGATGGTCTTTTCCTGTCTGGGGGAAGCGTAACTAGGAACCAGCAATATAATTCCAAGAAATGCAACAGGGAATTCAGAAGAAATACCTCGACCCAAAGAGCGGTGAGAATTCATATTTACCATTTAAAGCACCTTATTTTCTAATTTGTTTTGAATGACCCTGGGCTGGTATCGTATTTGGGTGCCCTAACATCCATAATATCATCCAACTCTTTGGAGTCTTTCCAGAAACAGTGACGCCTTATTCTAAAACTAACAGGGTACTAAATTGATATTAACTGAAATGGAAGATGCCAAAGGATATGACGACATTGTTGACGGGGTAAATGTTTTTTGATCAACAGATTTTTCCAAATTTAGGATGGTACTTTTCAAATATTCGGAAAATAGAAAAGAATGGGCCGAGAAAATGCAGTGCAGCTTATCTGGCAAGTCCCAAAGGTTATACCAATACCACCCCACCCATCGATCACTCAATCTGTTGTCAAATCTATCCATTTATCCCTTGAACTTACCCATACTCATTGCTCCTAAGGCAATCTGTTCCATACATTTATTATCCTTTGCAGAAAGTTGTTAAATCTAAATAGCCTCTACACCTTTGAGGGAAATAGTCCCCTTCCCAGTATTCATTTATATCGTGCCAGGAATGTGGATGACCTTGGTCACCATCTGCCATGACATAGTTGCCACTAGGCTCATTAAAGCATTAGGTTTGGCCCAGCCTTCATTACACTTGGTCGGAGGCAGTTTTACACCACAGTTTCTTTCACAACTGTTACTTGGCTACCTCTTGCCGTCAGTACAGCTGATGAAGTCGTGTGTTTGTGCAAATGGAGATATTGTTCGGAAAGACTGAAACCGCACTGTAATCTGTCAAATTTTAGGATGGTTTTCTTCTCGCTGTGTGTGCCCTACTCCATTGGCATGGGCCGAATTCTCAGCCTAACCTGGCAGATATATGATTGGATCCTGCTGGTGAATCAGGGCAGGGGATGAAAACTGAATAATACACACCTTGGGCAGAATCCTCTGGTCAGTGGGCAGGTCAACTTAGCTTGGCGTGAGGCCAAAAGTCAGTTTCCTGATGAACGAATGCACTGTAGGAATTCTGTTCTCGGGATTGGAGTCGAGCTTCCCAATGAACAGTGTTGGAAAGCCCTTTTGCATGCATTAGCATATCATACGTGCTCTTAAAAGGCCATCTTACTGGAATAACGTTCCCCGCCAGCACGAATTTAGAACATTTACTTTCACACCATATATAAATGGCATGCACCTGGTGAGCTTTAAGTCTTCCACGACTGTGAGGTGAGCAGATTCTGCTTAAAGGTTTCCTTCGGGTCCGCTCACGTCTTGATGCACATTAGGTGCTGGTAAGGCAAGCTGTATGGAGGCTGGAGACAGGAGTGGGGGTTGTCCCAGAAATGTGGGCAGGGAAAGAGTGACTGGCAAAGTGTGGGGTTGCAGGACTGTGGGCTAGAGAGAAGGGCCTTTTATGCTGTGTCTGGGGGATTTTTGGCTGAGTGGAGGGAGGGAGGTGGGTTTACCAGAAAGGATGGCCTTAGAGTGGAATTTCAACGAAGGTTCCTGGGCAGAGGAAGGAACAGTCACTGTCAAAATGGGTGAGTGGGATGCAGTAAGGTGCCAGGTGATAGTCGGTTAGGTGAAGGTCTTATTTGGAGGAGGAGGGGGGGGGGGGGGGGGGGGTATACTCCAACGGAGAGCAAGGCCCGACCAATGGCCAACCAAGAAAGTGCAGCTATCTATAGGCAATGCTGGAGGCCATACGAACTAGGAGCAGGAGTAGGCCACCTGGCCTTTTGAGCCTGCTCCACCATTCAGTGAGATCATGGCTGATATTTGTGGACTCAGCTCCACTTTCCCGCCCGAACACCATAACCCTTTATTCCTTTATTCTTAAAAAAAACTATCTATCTCTATCTTGAAAACACTTAATGAAGGAGCCTCAAACTGTGTCACTGGGCAGGGAATTCCATTGATTCACAACCCTTTGGGTGGACTGGATTGGATTGGATTTGTTTATTGTCACGTGTACCGAGGTACAGTGAAAAGTATTTTTCTGCGAGCAGCTCAACAGATCATTTAGTACATGGGAAGAAAAGGGAAGAAAAGAAAATACATAATAGGGCAACACAACATATACAATGTAACGACAGAAGCACTGGCATCGGATGAAGCATGCAGGGTGTAGTGTTAATGAGGTCAGTCCATAAGAGGGTCATTTAGGAGTCTGGTGACAGTGGGGAAGAAGCTGTTTTTGAGTCTGTTCATGCGTGTTCTCAGACTTCTGTATCTCCTGCCCGATGAAAGAAGTTGGAAGAGTGAGTAAGCCGGGTGGGAGAGCTCTTTGATTATACTGCCCGCTTTCCCCAGGCAGCGGGAGGTGTAGATGGAGTCAATGGATGGGAGGCAGGTATGTGTGATGGACTGGGCGGTGTTCACGACTCTCTGAAGTTTCTTGTGGTCCTGGGCCGAGCAGTTGCCATACCAGGCTGTGATGCAGCCCGATAGGATACTTTCTGTGGTGCACCTGTAAAAGTTGGGACGGGTTAATGTGGACATGCCAAATTTCCTTAGTTTCCTGAGGACGTATAGGCGCTGTTGTTCTTGGTGGTAGTGTCGACGTGGGTGGACCAGGACAGATTTTTGGAGATGTGCATCCCTAGGAATTTGAAACTGCTAACCATCTCCACCTCGGCCCCGTTGATGCTGACAGGGGTGTGCACAGTACTTTGATTCCTGACGTCAATGACCAGCTCTTTAGTTTTGCTGGCATTGGTGGAGAGATTGTTGTCGCTACACCACTCCACTAGGTCCTCTATCTCCCACCTGTATTCGGACTCGTCGTTATTCGAGATCCGGCCCACTATGGTCGTATCGTCAGCAAACTTGTAGATGGAGTTGGAACCAAGTTTTGCCACGCAGTCGTGTGTGTACAGGGAGTAGAGTAGGGGGTTAAGTACGCAGCCTTGCGGGGCCCGGGTTGAGGACTATTATGGAGGAGGTGTTGTTGTTCATTCTTACTGATTGTGGTCTGTTGGTCAGAAAATCGAGGATCCCCCGAAGTAAATCACTCCAATTTCTGTGCCCTCCACCCAACGTCTGAACAATTCCATTTTTAAGTTGCTCGCTGCATTGAATGAAGGGTGGGTATTTGTGGGACTGTGTTAACCACTGAATATGCCTTGAACTCTGGAGAACAGAAGAGGTTTTAAACCTAATCACAAGAATATTGTCCTGTTGCAGAACATTGGCCGGGATTCTCCGCAATCGGCGCGATTTCCGCCGACCGGCCCGGTGCGATTCCCGCCCCCGCCGAATATCTGGTGGCGGAGAATTCGGGACACGGTGGGGGCGGGATTCACGCCGGGCCCCGGCGATTCTCCGAGCCGGTGGGGGGGTCGCGCCCAACATGTGTGTTCGCATCACTTACAACTTAACGGAATTCTAGTAATCAATGTCTTGGAATACTCCCCAGAAATACATTGCCTGTATGCCAGAATAAGGACTAAAGATGGTCAAATCGCTCTGATTTAAAAGCAAACCTTAATGTAACACAAACGTGATTTCTTTCAGGAAAAGAAATGTTCTGACTGGGAGTTGTAACATTTAAGATAATACTGGAAAGGAATTTTAACTACCCGAGAGAAGGAGGAAGGAAGGTGACAACAATTTGCTGTTATAAACATAGCCGAGGTCCCAAGGCATGTCAAAGTAGAAAGAAGCAGTGAGCAGGCAAACAAACGTTACGAGGGATGACTGAACTCTGAGGTCAAAGAAAGGTTAAAGATGAGGAGAAGATTTATTTTTCCTGTCTGATTCGATCCTGTGCAGCATCTTAGGGATGTTTCACTGTGTTAAATGGTGCTATGTAAATGCAAGTTGCTGTGGGACATCAAGAAAATGGGGAGTGATGGCAAAACGAGGGCGAATACTGTTTCAGAAGGGTTCGAGTCCTGCACACTTCTCCAGGCTGAAATCATGAATCAGTGAACCGTTCAGTATTGCGCCGGGTTAGCTCACTTGGCTGGACAGCTGGTTCCTGACGCAGGACGAGGCTACGCAGCGCGGGTTCAATTCCCATACTGGCTGAGGTTATTTATGAAGGCCCTGCTTTCTCAGCCTTACCCCTCGCCTGAGTGCAATGATCCTCAGGTTAAATCACCACCTGGGACTATGGCGACTTGACCTTTTACTATTGAGTTTGCAGGAGGTCTGGACATAGGATTAAATTGGAGTAAATGCATTCCATTATAGGAATAAAGCCACAAAAGTGGAGAAAAATCACAGTACCTGAATTTTTAAAAAAAACTTGTAAGCATTCACACCTGCATGATATAAATATTTGCTTAAACAGGGAATGGTTAGCGAAGTGCTATGTGTTTATCGTAAAGGCAAAATGATCTGCAGTCTGTCTCACTCATGGAGTAAAATGTAGGATCATGCTACCACTTAGTTGTTATCTCTTAGACAGACAAATAGCTATTCTGTCTTGTCTCTGATGTGCGCACTGACAAACATTCCCCTCTGTTTCCCGAGGACCTCCAGCGCACTGGCATTTCGGAATATGATGTACTTTCTGCTCAGCAGAATGAAGTGGAATATATTTAGCAATGAAATATCTGCATTTGGTTTTTCTTTGGACTAACGGCCCGTGAGATTTGCTCTTTAAAATTTTAAAGAAAGCAGGAGATGGACCTTTTTTTTCCAGCACATTTCTTGCCGACGCTAGAGAGGGGATCTAATTTGTCTCTGCCGTTATCTGCTCCAGAATACGCCTGAGCTGGCGACAAAGGAGAGCCTGTGTTCCCAGGAATTTTCCACATTCCACTCTGGAGTAGGCATTTTTCTCGGCTACAAAGGCTCTTTGGCAAATTCCCTCTAATCACTGGATTTACTCTTGGCTGTGCTAGGTGCCATTCAAGGCTATGGGCTGCCATTTGATGGGGCAGGAGTATTAATGGATCTTTTCATGCCGAACAATGTTCCAGGAACATTCCTGTGAAGATCACAAAGCTGCTGTTGTGGGTTTGGCCACTACTGCTCTCTAGATACACATTTCTTGTTCTCCACTTCCACTTCTTAAATAACAAAGCATCTGGGCTTATTCAGGGGAAATATGTCAGTTGTTTAATTCAAATTCTGGTCTGTGCCAGACTGTTCGAAGGGGAACGGAGGATTCTATTCCAAAGGTTTTCTTAAAAATTTATATATACTCAACGTTCAGTGTAAACTTTGGTGAGAATTTTTTTTTAAAAATTGATTATAACTATTAAGTAATGTGATTGTTAAGTCAATGTGGTTTCTTTATTGAAAAAGTTGCCTTGTATCAATAAACTGAACATTTCCAACACGAACTGGATAGCCACTGTTTAATACTATACTTCTTGTGTAGCTAGTTCCTCAAATACTTAACATTAGAAACAACTGATGTTCTTTTCTTCCCTCACCCCAAACTAGCAAGTTAAAACTAATTAACGGAAAGGTGCGACCTGTGAGGGAGGAAGACGGCCTTTCCACTGTGTTTATATTTGTATGAACACTGTTTCTTCTGTTATTGCTACAAAATCACAAATACCTCAATAAAATGTTTTATAAAAAAAAACTAATTAACGGGCTAATCCACTCTATTTCCCCCACTTTAATTCTTATCTTAAATAAGAGGGCATCAATCCAGCTAAATGGGCGGCACGCTACCACAGTGGTTAGCGCAGTTGCTTCACAGCTCCAGGGTCCCGGGTTCGATTCCCGGCTTGGGTCACTGTCTGTGTGGAGTCTGCACGTTCTCCCTGTGTCTGCGTGGGTTTCCTCCGGGTGCTGCGGTTTCCTCCCACAGTCACAAAGATGTGCAATTAGGTGGATTGGCCATGATAAATTGCCCTTAGGGTCCAAAAAGGTTGCGTGGGGTTACTGAGTTACGGGGATAGGTGGAGTTGTGGGGTTTAAATCGGGTGCTCTTTCCAAGGGCCGATGCAGACTCGATGGGCCGACTGGCCTCCTTCTGCACTGTAAATTCTATGACTATGGAACAAGGCTGGAGAGAGTAACTAAGATAGTTTGCAAACTGTACTCCTCTTTTTAAAAAGAAATTTAATACAAATAACGTGCTTTTCTTTTTTAGTTTTGGCTCACCTGTGCTGGGAAAAGCAAGAATTTCATAATTTCAAGAGAGATTTGCGGCATTTTATTTTGTCTTCCATTTACAAAAATATTTTCCTCCTCAATTGCATATTGTTTAACTCGGGAGATGGAAGCTTCCAGGATGTTGATTGTTGCTTCCTCGGCAGCTAAGATTGTGCCGCAATTCATTAAGTGGCCTTTTAATTGTACAGGCCAGTTGGTGGAATTTATCCAAATCAGGCAAATCAGATAGTGATGGGCTGCTAGGGTCTGAACTTATAGCTTTCACCTTAGTGGTCTGCTCCACCTACCTCTCGAGCCATTGTACGTTCCTTTTCATTTTATTAGCTCTTCCCGGAGTAATATATAAATCAAAAATAGTCCAAGCTTTTGTATATCTTTGTGACGGCATGGCTGAAATAAGTTCTATAATAAACTTGAGCTCGTCCAAATTTCCACTGCAGAATTCAAGGTCTCCTCCAAAGATTTGTGCACAAAAGCCTCGGCTGATGTTCCAGTGCCTGTGGAAGTGCTGCACAGTTGGAGGTGCCGTCTTTTGACTGAGGCATTAAACCGAGACCCTGGGTGTCGTCTGAGGTAAAAGATCCGATTGCAAAGAAGAGTTACGGGGTTTACTCCCCCATGTCCTCGCTGATATTTGTTCCTCAAGTTAACAACTCGAAAAAACAAACAAACCGGTTACCTCATCACTATCACATTATTCTTTGTGGGAGCTTGTGCACTAATTGTCTGCTTCATTTCCTACGTGACAGCAGACTACACTTCAAACGTACTTACTTGGCTGTGAAACACTTCGGGGTTACCCAGTAGTCACGGAAGGACGCTAGACAATGCAGACCTTTCATTTTCCCATATTGTGATCTGCACCGAGTCCCATCAACCACTTGCTCTGACCTACGTTGATTCCCAGTGCATAATCAGCTCAAATTTAAAATTCTCACCCTCGTATTCAAATCCCTTCATGGCCTTTCCTTTCCCTATCTCTGTGGTACTCTTCAGCCCTACAGTCCTCCACCTCTAGACTAAATTGCCCATCGCGCCCCACCCCCACTTCGACCCATCATTGGTGGCTATGCTTACAACTATAAACTCTGATATTCCTTTCCTACGCCTCTGTAGCTCACTGCACTTCATTCCGCAACATTTACCTCTTTCTCCAGGACTTTAGTCACCCGCTTAATATCTTCTTAATTAGCTCACGGTCGATTTTTGCCTGGTTCCTCTACTGTGAAGCACCATGGGAAGGTTTCCTCCATTAAAGACAGAATGTAAATGCAAGTTGATATATTTGTTGATGCGTAGAGGTTCCACTTTAATTTGGCCATAGGGTGAAGAATGGTGGGTTTGAGTAGGTAGTCTTTTTCATGCGTTGTTACGGACCACGCTGATGTGTAATACGCGGATATCCCAAAACCCAGAAGATTAACTTTGAACACCGATTCGTAATGGTCTATGTGTTTTTTCACGTATAATGTGAGGAACCATCCAGTGAACAATTAATAAAGAATATTTATTAACATAAATGAAAGACAAAAACAAATAAGAAAGACAATACATTATGACGTTTGAGTGGGACAGACTCCTTGGTCCCCAAATACGTACATTTACCTGAACTCTGAGACACCCCTTTTCACAAATATCATCTAATTTTAAGTAACTTTATGAGCTAAAACCAGCAAATAATTACCACACCCAGGTGAAGGTGGCCATGCCTGGGAAATAGTCTTGAGGTTCAGTGAAGGCGGAAAATAGCTGCTTCTTTCTGGAGACATTGGGTGCGATTTAATGGAAAACAAATTCCCATTTTGCAGGACCTAGAACGACCTCGATATCAAACAGGACTTTGTTTATTTTTTGGGCCATGACGAGGAACACCCCACCAAGGCCGTACTTACCTCACTTCCTGCACCGACGAGCTCTCTCGATCCTCTCGGCTATCCCCACCACGGCATCGAGACCCCTCCAACTTACTCTTATGGGGTCCTTGAGCCCCTCTCCCCTCCCCCACCTCTTAAGGGCAGGGCACCCCGGGGCCAGATCCCCGATACCTGGGCACCTTCGCACTGCCAGCTTGCTACCCTGGCAGTGCCACCTGGGCACCCAGGGTGGCACGACCTCAGTACCAGCGGGGGTGCCAGGGCTCCACCCTGCCCAGAGCCGGGGCCTCCTATCACCCGGGAGACCCTCCCAGTCCCCCCATGTCCCGTTACGCCTGGTCCACGTTTGTGTGGACCAATGCCAATGGTTCCATGGTGAGGTCTCCCAGGCACGGGCGTTTAATTTGAACCTAATAGCTCATTTAAATATGTTAATTTAGATCTTGCCCAACGAGGGCAAGATCCAGATCACGACATCTCGTTAGATCTCGCAAGGCATTTTGAGCGTTGTATATCTCGCGAGAGGCCTTTCACGAGATTTAACGGCCATGTCACGTCACCGAGTCAGGCGCAACAAGGCTATTGGACTGTGCCCTATATCTGCAACTTAAAAAAAATTTAAATAACCAATTCTTTTTTTTCCAAATTAAGGGGCAGTTTAGCGTGGCCAATTCACTTACCCTGCACATCTTTGGGTTGTGGTGGTGAGACCCACGGGGAGAATGTGCAAACTCCACACGGACAGTGATCCGGGGCCGGGATCGAATTTTATATCGGCAACTTGCTCCAGTTCTGATGTTAGCGCTCTCTGCCTCTGTCTGTCTGGCTCTCTCTCGCTTCAGTTAGGATTCGACAGTTCTACTGTTTCTTTCCCTTTCAGGTTATTTACCTTGTGGAGTTGGCTTTTAGCAGGTGCATGGGGCGCGATTCTCCCAGCCCCGCGCCGGGCCGGAGAATCACCGCAACCGCGTCACGCCGCCCCGACGCTGGCGCGCGATTCTCCGAGATGCGGAGAATCAGCGCAATTTGCGCCGGCGGGTTTGGCGCGACGTCGGATGCGGGCCGCTGTCCGCGGCGGGGCCACCAATTCACCGGTCCAGATGGGCCGAGCGGCCGCGCGGAAAAAGCAGGGTCCCGCCCGCGCGGTTCACCCATGGTCGCTGCCGGCGGAGACCCTGAATGAAGGCTCGGGGAGGCGGCCTGTGGGGGGGGGGGGTGGCGGGGGGGGGGGGGGGCGGTGGCTCCGATGGGGTCTGGCCCGTGATCGGGGCCCACCAATCGGCGGGCCGGCCTCTCGCTTCCGCCCCCCCCCCCCCCCCGGGCCTACATTGTTTCGCGGCAAGCCCCTGAACCCCCACGCCATGTTGCGTCGGGGCCGGTGCGCTGGAGAAGTCCCCGCGCATGCGCGGGTTTGCACGCGCCCATTTGGCGTCGGGAAGGGAGGCTGTAGCGGCGTGAACTGCTCCAGCGCCAGTTGGCCCCCTATGGGGGCCAGAATCGGTAGTCCCCACGCCCGATTCTCCGCTCCCACGACTAAGTGCCCACGCCGTCGTGAACGCCGCCGAGTTTCATGACGGCGCGAGACGGCCCCGATCATGATCGATTCAAGGCCCAAAAATAGGCGAGGAGCGGGGCTGCGAGGAACTCGAGGGCGTGTCGTGAAAGCAGCGGCGTCAGCGCGCCCCGGGCATTGGCGCCGCGTAAATTACGCGGCCGGCGCCGCGTAACTGGCGCCGCACCACAAGAAGATGTCAGACGGATCTTGCGGGGCGCGGAGGAAAGGAGGTCCTCCTTTTGAGAGGCCGGCCCGCCGATCGGTGGGCACCGATCGCGGGCTCGACTCCCCCCCCCCCCCCACAGGCCTTCCCCCCATCGTTCCCGCGCTGGTGCCGCCGGCAGCGACCAGGTGTGGATGGCGCCGGTGGGAACCTGTCGTATTGGGCAGGCTGCTCGGCCCACTCGGGCAGGAGAATAGAGGAGAATTGCCATTTTGGGTGTCTCGGGCGATTCTCCGGCCTGCGCCGCGCAGAACACGACTGGGTCTTGGGTGAATCGCGGGACGGCGTCGCGTGGAAAAATTACGCGCCAGGCGATTCTCCCAACCGGCGTGGGAGCGGAGAACCGCGCCCTTAGTCTCCATTTCGGAGAATCGCGCCCATGGTCATTTCCTTATCCCTCCACTTTGAAGGTACCACCTCTATAGTCCCATCATCTTTTCACAGTAACTTCATTGCAGTGTTCATGTAAGTCTACTTGTGACACTAATAAAGATTACAGATTATCATTATAGATTATTATCATCACATCGTTTCTCCAGCATCTGCCCAATCCTTAATACTTGCTTAGTTTTACACTTAATTGAAGTGAATAGTAAAATCAGGCCGGGTGTGAAATGGGAGCGAGGCTTCCCACACCTGTTTTCCTCTCCAGCAGATTGGGTTAGAGTGCACACCATTGCGAACTGGATAAATGATCGCAATCGCTGATGTTAGCGCTCGCTCCCACCCCATCGTCCATGAACCCAAAGTGTTTCATTGATAAATATTATCGAGCAGTTAATTTCAATATGCTTCATTTTCTATCAAATATGGTAATACAAGCAGACACTGGCAAAGTCTTTTAAGTTCACTCCTTGATTGCATCTAATCAGCTTGCTTTGTGGTTGAAACTGCCATCAGTTAACCCTGCTTGTAGGGGAGTACTCGTACGGTCAAGTTTAATGATGATTGAAGGTGGGTTTCTCTTGGTGGTTTTGCGTAAGGCTCCAACAGGACACCCAAGGGGTCAGACTGGAGGTCAGCACAACTGACTGTGTGCTCCACCTTTGCACAGATTTGTTTTTCTCTAGGTTCCACAAAACTGGGTGTGGGAGGAGCAACGCGGACAGCCGTTTCCAACGGATGAAAAGGCACGTTAAAAACCTTTTTCTTTTGAAAGAATAAGCGAAGGGAGTGTTCGGATTTGGAGGGAGTCGAAATGTTGCTCCGCAATTTAGTGTGATAAACTGAGAGTCAAGATGCTCGTGGGTCAGTGAGTGAGGACGTCAGAATAGCTGTACAAATGACTGCAGAACAGGAGAAGTGCGATTTACAAGTTGCCCACGTGGCAACGTGACATTTTCCCTGTCAATCCCTTTTCCGTTGGGCATTCTCTGGTCTTGTTTCTACATGCTTCCTGGAGTGGATGTCATTAACGTGCTGCTGTTTGTAGCTGCCTGCACAGGTCTCTGTTTCTACCTGTCGAGAAGAAAATACATCCTTTATATTTCTGCATGGAAGTATTCAGAGCTGACTGAGCTCTCTGAGGACGACCCTTTATGCTGAGCTGCAAATTAATAAATCTTCACAATAACTTGGTGATCCAAGACTCAATTCAGATAACGCTGAAATTTGGCTTCTTTATGCAATCCAAAGAAATCTTTTCTACATTGCCCATAATTGCCTTTTTAAAACATTCACTGTTCAAATGTTGTTGCTGAGCTGTCCCATACAGTATGTTTGTAATGCCACTTCAGTGGATTAGCGAAAGGTGACTTTCTTGAACAGTAGCAGACAGTAGTCCGAGGGATCCATTGGGAAAATGTACCTTTGTGTACGGAACAACCAGGAGCAACTGAGAAATTGCCTGATAAAAATTATGATGCGTGAGTTATGTCATGTCCATTTTGTTTTTAAACAAAAGCAGTACTATTTATGCAACTTTCTTGCCTGCCTTACTGCATGGCAATAAATCAATCTCCTGAAGAGAGGGTAAAATATTATCATGCTTTCTTTTAACTAATCCTGCAACTGGCAGTTATTACACTGGGTGATGCTGCTATTATCGGGGCTTAAACGTTACGGGCGGGTTTCTCCGTAGTCCGAGGCTGCCATTGGCGATCGAGCGGATATGGCTCCCGACACCGAATTCGGGGGAAGGTGCCGATTTGACGCTGGATCGCGATGCTCTGTCCTCTCCAAATCGGCGTCATCGGGCCACGCGCAGTCGCAACACCATTGGCGCGTCATCAGCTGGCCCACCCGAGTTGCTCCGCCTCCTACGAACCGAGTTCCCGATGGCGCGGGCCCCTTGTGGTACCAGCGGTTGGGAACCTGGCGTGCCGGCTGCGGACAGTGGCCAGCGCCGCCACACTCGTCCGGGATCCGTACCGCTGGCCAGGGGGCGGGTGGGTGAGTGGCCGGTGGGGGGGGGGGGGCTGTGGGGTCGCGGTGGGCGAGTTAGGGTTCCAACATGGCCTGTGCCATGTTTTGTGGATCGGCTGGTGCAGCTCGTCGGCCCTGCACATGCGCGGCCCGGACCCGGCGATTCTCCGGCTCTTTTCCGACCGATCCGTGGGTGTTCCATGTGCCGCCGGTGCTAGCCCCTCACCGGTACCAAAATCGATAGGGTTGACGCCTATTGTCCCTTCGTGAATCACTTGCGGATTCTCTGCTGGCACCGGTGCACTTCGCCTCAGGAAGGGAGAATTCCGCCCTATATTCTTACCAAAATAAATAAATGTTCCCAACTGGTGTCCTTACTTTACAACTCTACCAAGGACAGCCATGCAGACATTTGTAGAGCTGTTACAGACATGTTGGGCTGAATGGCCTCCTTCTGCCCTGTAAAACTGCGGTGGTTTGTGGTAGAGCAGCAAGATACAGGAAAGGTTGCAGGTGCGAGGCCTACCTTTCTTATTATTCATTCATGGGATGTGCACATCGCTGGCTAGGCCAGCATTTGTTGCCCATCTCAATTTGTCCGTGAGAAGGTGGTGGTGAGCTGCTGCCTTGAACTGCTGCAATCTGCTGGTAAAGCTACTCGTATTGTGCTGTTGGGGAGGATGTCCCAGGTTTTTGACTGAGAGACAATGAAGGAATGGTGATATATTTCCATACTTCACGGTGGTAAGTGACTTGGTGAGGAAGTTGGAGATGGTGGTGTCCCAGGGCTCCTTCTGACTGCTGGAGGTCGTGGGTTTGGAAGGTACTGTTGAAGAAGCCTTGGTGAGTTGCTGTATCTGAGTGGCACGGTAGTACAGTGGTTAGCACTGTTGCTTCAGAGCGCCAGGTTCCCAGGTTTGATTCCCGGCTTGGGTCAACGTCTGCACGTTTTCCCCGTGCTGCGTGGATTTCCTCCGGGTGCTCCGGTTTCCTCCCACAAGTCCTGAAAGACGGGCTGATAGGTAATTTGGACATACTGAATTCTCCCTCCGTGTACCCGAACAGGCGGCGGAATGTGGCGACGAGAGGATTTTCACATTAACTTCATTGCAGCGTTAATGTAAGCCTACTTGTGACAATAAAGATTACTTTTTTGTAGATGGTACATGCTACAACCATGGTCACTGGTGTGAAGGGAGTGAATGTTTAACATGGTGGACGGATGGGATGTCAATCAAGCGGGTTGTTTTGTACCAGGTGTCATTGAGCTTCTCGAGCATTGCTGGAATCTAACTCATCCGAGAAAGTATTCCATCATACTCCTGACTTGTGCCTTTCCTTCCTGGTGGAAAAGCTGTGGGAAAACTCGGAGGTGAGTTACTCACTGCAGAGTTCCCAGCCTCTGAGTTGAAGTAGTATTTTTTTTTACTGCAGAGGAAGCAGTGTTGCAGGACCTTTCGGAACATGGTCTGCAGTCGCACAGTTAGCCGTTCCCTCGGCTCCAAATGAGCTGAACACTCAACCTCTCAATGCCCCATTGGTATACTTTACCGAGCTTCTGAAGAGCATTCCAAGTCAGTGGAGAAGTTCTTGCAGCTGCGAAAATGGAAGTTTTGAACTGCTCAAGTGTTGCTGGGGAATCCACTGTCTCATGTCTGGATTCTGCAGCCCCAGCAGTTTAGACCACTACATACATACTGCTTGAAGCACTTCTGTAATATCATAGAATCCCTACAGTGCAGAACATAGAACATTACAGCGCAGTACAGGCCCTTTGGCCCTCGATGTTGCGCCGACCTGTGAAACCACTCGAAAGCCCGTCTACACTATTCCCTTATCGTCCATATGTCTATCCAATGACCATTTGAATGCCCTTAGTGTTGACGAGTCCACTACTGTTGCAGGCAGGGCATTCCACACCCTTACTACTCGCTGAGTAAAGAACCTACCTCTGACATCTGTCCTATATCTATCTCCCCTCAATTTAAAGCTTCTTCTCTCTAACGATAACAGCCTCAAGTCCCTCAGCCTTTCCTCATAAGATCTTCCCTCCATACCAGGCAACATTCTGGTAAATCTCCTCTGCACCCTTTCCAACACTTCCACATCCTTCCTATAATGCGGCGACCAGAATTGCACGCAGTACTCCAAATGCGGCCGCACCAGAGTTTTGTACAGCTGCAACATGACCTCATGGCTCCGAAACTCACTCCCTCTACCACTAAAAGCCAACACACCGTACGCCTTCTTAACAACCCTCTCAACCTGGGTGGCAACTTTCAGGGATCTATGTACATGGACACCGAGATCTCTCTGCTCATCCACACTGCCAAGAATCTTACCATTAGCCCAGTACTCTGTCTTCCTGTTATTCCTTCCAAAATTAATCATCTCACACTTTTCTGCATTAAACTCCATTTGCCACCTCTCAGCCCAGCCCTGCAGCTTATCTATGTCCCTCTGTAACTTGTAACATCCTTCCGCACTGTCCACAACTCCACTGACTTTAATGTCATCTGCAAATTTACTCATCCTTCCTTCTACGCCCTCCTCCAGGTCATTTATAAAAATGACAAACAGCAGTGGCCTTTCCAGATGATTATACATCCTATCTCTTATAAACCTTTCCAAGATTTTGCCCACAACAGAAGTAAGGCTCACTAGTCTATAGTTACCGGGGTTGTCTCTACTCCCCTTCTTGAACAAGGGGACAACATTTGCTATCCTCCAGTCTTCTGGCACTATTCCTGTAGACAAAGATGACTTAAAGATCAAAGCCAAAGGCTCAGCAATCTCCTCCCTAGCTTCCCAGAGAATTCTAGGATAAATTCTATCCAGCCCAGGGGACTTATCTATTTTCACACTTTCCAGAATTGCTAACACCTCCTTATGAACCTCAAGCCCTTCTAGTCTAGTAGCCTGAATCTCAGTATTCTCCTCGACAACATTGTCTTTTTCCTGTGTGAATACTGCCAAAAAATATTCATCTAGCACCTCTCCTATCTCCTCGGACTCCAAGCAGAACTGCCCATTACTGTCCTTGACTGGCCCGACTCTTACCCTAGTCATTCGTTTATTCCTGACATACCTATAGAAAGCTTTAGGGTTATCCTTGATCCTACCTGCCAAAGACTTCTCATGTCCCCTCCTGGCTCTTCTTAGCTCTCTCTTTAGGTCCTTCCTAGCTAACTTGTAACTCTCGAACGCCCTAACTGAACCTTCATGTCTCATCTTTACATGAGCCTCCTTCTTCCTCTTGACAAGCGTTTTGACTGCTTTAGTGAACCCCGGTTCCCTTGCTCGACCACTTTCTCCCTGCCTGACAGGTACATACTTATCAAAGGAGGCCATTTGGCCCATCAGGTCGCCACCGACCCTCTGAAAGAGCACTTCACCCAAGCTTACTCCCTCACCCTATCCTATTAACCCCTTAATTTAACCTACACATCCTTTTGGCCACCAAGGGACAATTTAGCAGAGCCAATCCACCTAACCTGCACATCTTTGGGCGGGGGGAGTATATCGGAGCACCCAGAGGAAACCCACGCAGACACAGGGTGAAAGTGCAAACTGCACACACAGAGTCACCCGAGGCCGGAATTGAACCCGGAACCCTGGCGCCATGAGGCAGCAGTGCTAACCACTGTGATATAAATGCAACATTAAAAATTTGAGACTCCAATTTCCATTTCTCTTTTTAAACAACTCAAACATTTAAGCCTCTTGCTTGACACCGATTACTTTTCCCAAGGGATTGTTAGAAGTGGTTAAATTAAAGCTTCAAATTGGAAGTAGAGGGAAATTTACACTGCCTGCATTCAGTCGCATTTTGTAAAAGCATGCCACCGCATCTGTTCAAACCCCTCGACATGGGGCAAACTATTATTTGAAAATAGCATCATTCCAAAACAGAACACTCCAACTGAAGTCTTAAATGTGAGACTTTTGAAGAAGCCTGCTACAAGGCAACTAGAAACAAACCTCGAAACTGCTGAAACCTTGCCTGAGCTTCGAGGGAAGGTTTACGGTGGAAGAACCTCCTCTGCAGCATGTTGCCATGTAGCTTTGGTACTTTCTTGCATGGGACCTCTGGATGAAAGAGTGAGCTTGAACACACCTCAGTATTGTCATGATATGCAAACATGCAGCTAATGAACACTTAGAATAGGACATGAGCAATGAGCAGCCAGAACACTCAGGGGTGGTATCTCACTATAAAAGGGATGAGGCACTTTCCACAGCCCAACATCTACAGAGTGAGACAGGGTGTATCCTCAGCATCACACCTCAGCACGTGGCTTAGAGCAAGGCTGGTTCAGTTAGACTGAGTTACTACATTTAGATTAGCAGAGAGTCGAACTCATTGAGAACTGTGCTAAGAGTTCAGTAAAACACATTGAACTCACTTCAAAGTCTGGAGCATCTTTTACTCAAAACTGCATCAGGTGGCAGCTTGTGTTATTCCAAATTACATAACACGACATGATACCAGGAGTCTGTTCAATCTAGTTAGTTCAACTCAGCAAGATCCGTGATGACCAGCGAATGTATCCCGGCACCATGGAGAAGATTCAGGCTCCTCACCAGCTCAGGACCTCCGGCAATCTCAGTGCCAACTGGTGGACATTCAAGCCGAAATTTCAGCTTTACGTCGAAGCATCAGATCTCAATGGTGCGCCTGATGCACGGAAGATAGCTCTTTTCCCCACCACAGCGGGTGATCACACCTTGGAAATATTCAACTCCTTTCACTTCGCCGAAGACCAGGACAAGACAAAGTTTCAGACCATCCTGGGCAGGTTTGACAGCCACTGTGAGGTGGACACCAATGAAATCTTCGAGCGCTACATATTCAAGCAGCGATTGCAAGGTGAAGACGAATCCTTCAACTCATACTTAACTAACCTGTGACTGCAAGCGCAATCCTGCAACTTCAGTGATATCACTGACTCCATGATCAGAGACCAAATCGTTTTTGGAGTTCACTCTGATCCTCTGAGAGAGCAGTTATTGAAGATCAAGCATATAACCCTGCCAGTCACGATTGAAACACGCACAGTGCATGAGCACGCTAAAAATCGCTATTTCCAGTACAAAACGGCAGAAAATGATAAACTAGCCTCCCACGAGGCAGAGAGTGTGCAGGTCATCTCCCGGATGCAGCGCCTCAACATTGACGAAAGTGGCCATTCGCGCGCTCTTCCCAGGGCTCGATGCATGCGCGATGCGAATGGGATAACGAAGTGGCCGAAACCCGCACTGCGCAGGTGCAGACGTCTGAGAACCGCACTGCGCATGTGCAACGACTCACGGAGCGTCAGGCCGGCATGACGTCATGACGTGTGCGAACTGTGGCACCGCCCATTTAAAGAAACACTGCCCTGCAAGAGGCAGATGCTGTTTAAACTGCGGGAAGCCAGGCCACTATGCAGCCCTGTGCAGATCTGCACCACCAGTCAGGAGCCAGCGCTCCCAATTCCGATGAAGGCGCTTCCAGAGTGTGCAACAACGCCTACAGGATTCTGATCCCGGCAGTGCAACAGATCCAGATGTTGAATGCCTGGACAACGTCGACCGTGTGGGCATTATTACAAAGTATGAATATGCCATATCAGGCACATCGCAAGTCCAATCAATCCTATGTGTGGATTCCGAGGACGAATGGCGAGCAGTGATGAAGGTCAACCACTGCCCCGTCCAGTTCAAGCTGGACACAGGTGCCTCTCCTCTCACAGGCAGACTTCAGATGCATTAAGAAGCCCCCCTCGGTCCTTCCAGCTGCCTGCAAGCTCCTGGATTACAACGGAAATGCCATCATGGCACTGGGATCCTGCCATCTGTGCGTATACAACCGACACACACAAGCACGGTTACGCTTTGAAATTGTTAAGGCGCACGTCTGCAAGCAGCTGAACCTCATTCATAGGGTTTACACCACGACTTCTTCCCATGTGGATCTTCAGGCCGGCATCGACAACATCCTAGCCCAGGACCCAGATGTGTTCAATGGGATGGGCATGCTGCTGTATCGATACAAGATTCTGCTATGGCCAGATGCCAAGCCAGTGGTCCACGCACCACGACGTGTCTCTGCTCCACTGAGGGAGCGCCTGAAGGCACAGCTCAAGGATCTTCAACAACAAGGCATCATACCCAAGGTCACCGAACCGACTGACTGTGTCAGCTCGATGGCCTTCGGGGGACCAGCGCATCTGCATTGATCTCAAGGATCTCAATAAGAATATCATGTGGGAACACTACCCCATCCCGAAGCGGGAGCAACGTGAGATGGCACACGCACCCTTCTTCACCAAATTGGATGCGTCACAGGGATTTTGGCAAATCCAGCTGGATGTGTCCAGCAGAAGGCTCTGCACCTTCAACACGCCTTTTGGCAGATACTGCTATAATCGCATGCCATTTGACATCATCTCGGCATCGCAGATATTCCATCGCATCATGGAGCAGATGATGGAAGGCATTGAAGGAGTTTGTGTGTACGTGGACGACATCATCATATGGTCCACGACCCCTGAAGAACATGTGTCCCGTCTCTAGAAGGTTTCCGATGTGTACATGCCAACGGCCTGAAGTTAAACAGGTCCAAATGTTGTTTTGGCACATCAACGCTCAAGTTCCTAGGCGACCAGATCTCACAGCATGGTGTGCGCCTGGACACAGACAAAATCAAGGCCATCGAGGCGATGAAAGTCCCTGAGGACAAAAAGGCGGTGCTGCGCTTCTTGGGTATGGTCAATTTTCTGGGCGAGTTCATTCCAAACAAGGCCACACAACACCACGGCCCTACGCGACCTGGTGAAAAAGTCAACTGCCTTTGAGTGGAAGGCGGCACACCAGACAGAGTGGCTGGAGCTGAAAGCCAAGCTCACCGCTGCACCAGTCCTGGCATTTTTCGACCCGGACTGGGAGACAAAGATATCCACAGATGCGAGTCAGGATGGCATCGGTGCGGCGTTGCTTCAACGAGATGACACATCATCCTGGGCATCAGTAGCCTACGCATCAAGGGCGATGACGCCCACTGAAACCAGATATGCACAGATTGAGAAGGAGTGCTTGGGTCTTCTCACCGGCATCCTCAAATTTTGTCTACGGCCTGCCGATATTCACTGTCGAGACGGATCATAGGCCTCTGGTCCACATCATCCACAAGGACCTGAACGACATGACACCTCAGTTGCAGAGAATCCTGCTTAAACTTAGGAGGTATGACTTCAACTTGCTGTACACACCTGGCAAGGAGCTCATCATCGCTGATGCATTGTCCCGCTCCGTCACCTCGCCCAGTGAGCCGCTGGAGATCATCCAGCACATCGAATCACAGGAGCAGCTGTGTGCTAGCACTCTCCCGGCGACAGACAGAAGGTAGTTCTCATCCGTGATGAGACAGCCAAGGACCCACTCTTGCCGCGCGTCATCCACAACCTCACCAATGGCTGGCAGAAAGGGCAGTGCCCACAATTTTACAATGTGAAGGATGACCTGACGGTAATTGATGGTATCCTCCTCAAGCTGGACAGGATTGTCATTCCGCTCAGTCTCCCGAGCTTGGTGCTGCGCCAGATTCATGAGGGACCACTGGGCGTCGAGAAGTGCAGACGCAGAGCCCGGCAAGCTATCTACTGGCCCGGCATCAGCCAGGACATCACCAACATGGTCCTGAACTGTGCTACCTGTCAGCGGTTCCAGCCAGCGCAGAGCAAGGAGACGCTTCAACAGCATGACGCAGTGACCTCTCCGTGGTCCAAGGTTGGTATCGACCTCTTTCATGCGAATGGTCACGACTACGTATTGATCACCGACTGTTTCTCGAATTACCCTGAGGTGCTGAAGCTCCCGGACCTCACCTCTCGGACAGTCATCAAAGCCTGTAAGAAGACGTTCTCAAGGCATGGTATCCCAATCACCGTCATGAGCGACAATGGCCCGTGCTTTACCAGTCGAGAATGGTCCACGTTTGCCAGGTCATCCAATTTCCAGCATGTCACCTCCAGTCCGCACTATCCGCAATCCAGTGGAAAAGTCGAGAAAGGCTTCCAACATCCACCTTGCGCTGCTCGCGTACAGGGCGACTCCATTGTCCACTGGCATGTCGCCGGCTCCACTCCTGATGAACAGGGACCTGCGGGTGACGCTTCCAGCCATACACCTGCCCAACCTGGATCACCTCCCGGTGCTGCAGAAGATGCAGCAGCTCAGTGACCGCCAAAAGCAGGGCTATGATGACCATGCCACTGATCTGGCCGTGCTATCCCCGGCAGACACTGTCAGGATCCAGATATCGATGGTGGGTGGTCTGCCCGGCTCTCGTTGTTCGACAGGCCGTGCCCCGCTCTTACGTTGTACATATGGCTGATGGCGCCATCATGCGAAGGATCGACGGGCACTGCGCAAAGTTGCCTGCCAGCAACCACTTTCTCCTCCATTTCCATATGTTGAATTGCCACCTCGCACCACGAGGCTACCAGTCAGGCTTTCATCCCGCCTGTCAAGGCGCCGTCGTCACCTCTGCTACCTCTCCAGCGGTCGACTAGGATCAGATGCAAGCCTCAGAGACTGGACGTGTGAACATTTGTTTTGTTTGCTCTGTTCTGTTGTCCTCCGTCAGTCACGTTGGACAGACTCATTCACATGTAAATACATTCACATACGCCAACAAAACATTAAAAAAAGGGTAGATGTCATATATGATATGCAAACATGCAGCTAATGAACATATAGAATAGGACACGACCAATGAGCAGTCAGGACACTCCGGGGTGGTATCTCACTATAAAAGGGATGAGGCACTCACACCCCGCCTCGTTCCACAGACCAACATCTACAGAGTGAGACAGGGGGTATCCTCAGCCTCACACCCCAGCACGTGGCTCAGAGCAAGGCTGGTTCAGTTAGACTGAGTTACTACATTTAGATTAGCAGAGAGTCGAACTCATTGAGAACTGTGCTAATAGTTCAGTAAAACACATTGAACTCACTTCAAAGTCTGGAGCATCTTTTACTCAAAACTGCATCAAGTGGCAGCTTGTGTTATTCCAAATTACATAATACAACAAGTGTATTAATTTAGTCAACCATCTTTCTGCTTCCATCTGGCCCTGGCAGGGCAAATGAATAGAGATGGGGAAGCCCCTCTTAGGCCTTGAACTCACCCATTGCCTGGATTGGCTGTGCAACTTGCTGCGGAGGAGAAGTAACAATTCAGATGTCTGCACCCCATTACTGCTATAATTTGGATGTCCTGTAATCTCCAGTGAATGGCTCTGCGGTAGCTTGCGTTTTAATGATCTTTGGGAGGTGAGGGAAATTGTTACGTTAATATGGTTGATGGCACCATTTATGATACTCTTGTGAACCTTGCTGGGGCACACATGCTTGTCCTGCCGGCGTCCACTCTGAACTATCTGCCGCGCTGTGGTTCTCCCCGGGCCACTTTACCATATCGAGATCCAGATATTCATAGACCCTAATCAGGGTTTAAAGTGTTGAATATTTTTACGTTGCAGGCAATCTGCCTGTCCGTAAAGGCTTGTTGCTGCCTATGTTTTGTGGACCTTTGATTGCAAATATTACGCAGTTGAGAAAACAAAGGTTTTTTATTTATTTAGGACAAGCTTACCCGTGAGCTTTCTGTGGATGCTGTCGATCTGTGGCTTCTCCAGTCACAAGTGAGTGCTGGGACTGTGTTGCTGTCAGGAATTGACAAATGCATGAGATGGGACTTATGACCAGTTGGGCACTCAATCCCTCGGACCCACTCTGCTATCCATCCAGTTGGATCATGGCTGACCACCTCATATCTTGTTTTTGCCCGATATTCCTTGATGCCCCTAATTCACATAATCTCAGGCCCAGGCTTTCACCATAACAGAGCCTCTTCTTCGTTACAAAAGTGGCTGAAAGTCCTACATTCCGCCCCCAAATGTAACAACTCCCATTTTTATGGGGGGCGGGTACACTTCATATCTGCACATTTCACTGAGACACCTGGCCATTTAAATCATCTGCCTCAACTCCAGTGGGATTTTGGTAGCCTTGGAGTGTTAAATGATGTGTAAAGAGTGCATAAACTCATTAATGTCAAGTTCATCAAAACGGTCAACAGAATTGTCAATGCCATCAGAAGCACATGTCAAAGGGGCCTGTTAAAGAAAGCTATCAAGCTGTGATGGACTTTAAAAGTCCTGCCCTTTAAACGTTTGGGAGCAATCTCTGGAATGTATAAAATGTTTGCTTGCTATTTCGCTTTGTTGATGTAAGACTGAGGGTTTCCATTACTGGATTAGTGCTGCATGTCTGAGGTCACAGCCATCCATTATGTCTAACTCCTTGAAATTACACAATGTTTGACCTCAACTTCTTTCTGTGGTAGTGAATTCCACAGATTCACCCCTCTCTGGGTGGAAATTTCTCCTCACCTCAGTCCCTTATCCTCAAACAATGACCCGTAGTTCTGGACTCCCCCATCGGGAAGATTCTTTCTTAATCTACCCTGTCTAATCCTGTTAGAATTTTGCAAGTTTCTATGAGATCCCCTCTCACTCTTCTAGACTCCAATGAATATAATCCTAACCGACTTAGTCTCCCCTCATATGACATCCCGCCATCCCAGGAATCATCCTGGGAAACCTTAGCTGCACTCCCTCCACAGCAAGAACATCCTTCCTCAGACAAGGAGACCAAAACTGCACACAATACTCCAGGTGTGGCCTCACCAATGCCCTGTGTAATTGCAGTAAAACACCCCTATTCCTATTTTCTTGTTTTTTTTTCAAATTTAGAGTACCCAATTCATTTTTTTCAATTGAGGGGCAATTTAGCTTGGCTAATCCACCTATCCTGCACATCTTTTGTGTTGTGGGGGCGAAACCCACGCAAACACGGGGAGAATGTGCAAACTCCACACGGAGAGTGACCCAGAGCTGGGATCGAACCTGGGACCTCGGCGCCGTGAGGCAGCAGGGCGAACCCACTCCGCCACTCTGCTGGCCAGACATCCCTATTCCCATACTCAAATCCTCGCGCAGATCTCTGCACCTGGCATTCTGCTCGGTACTTCTGGGGGCGCCTGCCCAAACTTTGATCCAGACTTTGTTTCTGTGTAATTTACCCTTTGGGATTACTTTACATTATCACTTGTTTCGAAAGCAGTGAAATTGGCTTCTCTTAAATCTAGCGTTGCTTCTTCAGATCAAGGCAGGATCGGTTGTGTGAAGCTGTGGTTTGATTCACTCTTCTGTATGAGTGTGCTGTTTTTATTGTAAATCTGTTTTCACTGCTGTTCATGCCAACTCTTGCATGGCATTGCTGTTTGTTAAATTCTGCTCTGATCTGGTCAAAAGATTTAAGTCAGCTAACTGGTCTTAATTGTCATTGCCCTGACTGTAAATTTGGTTAAGAGCATGCAAGTCATCCAACTGAGGCGCGACAGCTGGCTCTGGCGCCCCTAACGCATGCCTTCTGGCCTAGCACAGTGGTTAGCACTGTTGCTTCACAGCGCCAGCGGCCGAGGTTCGATTCCCGCCTTGGGTCACTGTCTGTGCGGAGTTTGCACGTTCTCGCTGTGTCTGTGTGGTTTTACTCCGGGTGCTCCGCGAGTTTCCTCCCACAAGTCCCGAGTTCTCTGTTCCTGCACAAGGTCATTGACCAGAGGGAAGAAGTAACAGAGTTAATTAAATTTGGAGGCAAATTCCAATGCTCTTACACAGTAAAGGTCAGGGACCATGATTTGGAGGGGGAATTGGGCAAGGAAAGTCGACCATTCAAACGTGAAAAGAACTGTCTTTTGGTTGTTCTTACACACACCATCGTCAAATTTGGCAGCAAAGGTTTGGGAGCATTGTTTCTGAATTTCTTCTGATAGGAAACTGTGTGACTGAAAGAGTACGGCTGACATCCGAAAGATTGAGTATTTTCCTATTGTAATAGCCATACTTCCCAGCTCCCTGGCAGCCCACTAGGGTTAAGTGTTGTGAGTTCCTCTGGTCCATTCACAGCAGATGTCTTTTTCTACTTGTTTTGTTTGCAAACTCGTAGTGCAAATCCCATCCCTGTAGCTAGGCTGGTTACCTGCACGACAGGCAGTGTGCCGCCTGATCTAACCGACTACTCTCTGCTGGACAAATCTATCCCTCACGCTCCGGTTTCACTTATTTGGTCAAAGCATATGTCTGTAGTTTGATTTAAGCTCAAATCTGATTGGACAATGAAAAAAATGCAGAACCCCCAGTCTATCGTCATGCAATTGGATGAAGTCGAGGGAGGAGAAAATAAATACACAATCATCTTGCTTTTGATCACAATTTTGTTCTGCCCCCATTGTGATCTTATCAGACCTTTTACTGCACTTTGTATTGATTGAGCATGTTGTGTATACACTGAACTAAGAATTTTGTTGGAACAAGATTGCCATGAAATAAATGCTTCCCAATTCACTGATTATTTTGCGATTACCAGTTGTCATAATAATTTTTTTTAAAATAATTTTTATTAAGGTTTTCAGAAAATATCAAGAACAAAATGAAAAAGGAACCCAACAGGGTTAAGTACAAAACACAGTCTAGAAAAGCAACCCTCCAAACGCCCCACCCCCTGTGCATAAATAAGAAATTAACATTAACATCCCGACTTAACACAACAGGTATATACACCCCCTCAGACCCACCAGTGTAAATAACAAAAACAAAGTAAACCCCCCACCACCCGAGTTGCTGCTGCCATTGACCAATGTCTACCGTTTTGCCAGGAAGTCTAAGAACGGTTGCCACCGCCTAAAGAGCCCTTGTACCGACCCTCTCAAGGCGAGTTTCACCCTCTCCAACTTAATAAACCCCGCCAGATCGTTGATCCAGGATTCCACGCTTGGGGGCCTCGCATCCTTCGACTGAAGAAGAATCCTTCGCCGGGCAAAGGCCAGAATACCGGCCCCTTTTGCCTCCTGCGCTCCCGGCTCCTCTGCGACCCCATATGTTGCGAGCCCCCAGCCTGGTTTGACCCTGGATCCTACTACCCTTGACACCGTCCTTGCTACGCCCTTCCAAAATTCCTCCAGCGCTGGGCATGCCCAGAACATATGGGTGTGATTTGCTGGGCTCCCTGAGCACCTAACACACCTGTCCTCACCCCCAAAGAACCGGCTCATCCTTGTCCCGGTCATGTGTGCCCTGTGCAGCACCTTAAACTGTATGAGGCTGAGCCTCGCGCACGATAAAGAAGAGTTCACCCTCCCTAGGGCATCTGCCCACGTCCCTTCCTCGATCTCCTCTCCCAACTCCTCCTCCCACTTACCCTTCAACTCCACCACCGAGGCCTCCTCCTCCTCCTGCATCACCTGGTAAGTTTCCGAGATCTTCCCCACTCCCACCTACCCCCCCGAGAGCACCCTGTCCTGTACTGTGCGTGGCAGCAGCCGCGGGAATTCCACCACCTGCCGCCTGGCAAACGCCCTTACCTGTAAGTACCTGAAGGTGTTCCCTGGGGGGAGCCCGTACTTCTCCTCCAGCTCACCCAAGCTCGCGAACTTCCCGTCCACAAACAGGTCCCCCAACCTTCGTATCCCTGCCCTATGCCACCCCGAAAACCCTCCACCTGTTCTTCCTGGGGCGAACCGCTGGTTCCGCCGTAATGGGGTCCACAGTAAGGCCCCAACTTCGCCCCTGCGCCTCCTCCACTGCCCCCAAATTTTGAGGGCAGCCGCCACCACTGGGCTCGTGGTGTACCTCCTTGGAGGGAACGGCAGCCGCGCCATTGCCAGCGCCTCCAGACCCGTACCCACACAAGACGCTGTCTCCAGCCTCTTCCATGCAGCCCCCTCCCCCTCCATCACCCACTTGCGCACCATCGCCGCATTGGTGGCCCAGTAGTACCCACAGAGGTTGGGCAGCTCCAGCCCGACCCCCCTATCTCTACTCCGCTCCAGGAACACCCTTCTCACCCTCGGAGTCCCTCGTGCCCACACAAACCCCATTATGCTCCTGTTGACCCGCCTAAAGAAGGCCTTCGGGATAAACACGGGGAGGCACTGGAACATGAACAAAAACGTTGGGAGCACCGTCATTTTGATTGACTGCACCCTACCCGCCAAGGACAGCGGCAACGCGTCCCACCTCTTGAACTCCTCCTCCATTTGCTCCACCAGCCTTGTGAAATTAAGCCTATGCAGGGACCCCCAGCTCCTGGCCACCTGGACCCCAAATACCTGAAGCTCCTCTCCGCCCTTTTTAGTGGGAGCTCGCCAATCCCCCTCTCCTGGTCCCCTGGGTGAACCACGAACAGCTCGCTCTTCCCCATGTTGAGCTTGTACCCGGAGAAATCCCCGAATTCCCTAAGGATCCTCATTACTTCCGGCATTCCCCCCACCAGGTCTGCCACGTAGAGCAGCAAGTCGTCCGCATAGAGCGACACCCTATGCTCCTCCCCACCCCGCACCAACCCCCTCCAGTTCCTGGACTCCCTCAGTTCCATAGCCAGGGGTTCAATTGCCAGTGCGAAGAGCAGGGGGGACCCCTGCCTCGTCCCTCGGTGCAACCAAAATTACTCGGACCTCCTCCTGTTTGTGGCCACACTTGCCATCGGGACCTCATACAACAGCCTAACCCACCTGACAAACCCCTCCCCAAACCCAAACCTCTTCAGCACCTCCCACAGGTACCCCCACTCTACCCTATCGAAGGCTTTCTCAGCGTCCATCGCCACCACTATCTCCGCCTCCCCCTCCCTCGCCGGCATCATGATAACGTTCAAAAGCCTCCGCACATTCGCGTTCCACTGCCTCCCCTTCACAAACCCCGTCTGGTCTTCATGGATGATCTGCGGCACACAATCCTCAACCCTGTGGCTAAGACCTTCGCCAGCACCTTGGCATCTACATTTAGCACCGAAATCGGCCTGTAAGACCCACACTGCAGGGGATCCTTGTCCCGCTTCAGGATCAAGGAGATCAGTGCCCGGGACATCGTCGGGGGCAAAGCCTCCCCCCCCTCCCTTGCCTCATTGAAGGTCCTAACTAACAGCAGGCCCAACAGGTCCATATATTTTTTATAGAATTCGACCAGGAAACTGTCCGGCCCCGGTGCCTTCCCCACCTGCATGCTTCCTATCCCTTTGGTCAGCTCCTCCAGCCCAATCGGGGCCCCCAATCCCACCACCAGTCCCTCCTCTACCTTCGGAAACCTCAATTAGGCCAGGAAGCGGCCCATCCCTCCCTCCTCCCGTGGGGGCTCGGATCGGTACAATTCCTCATAAAAGTCCCTGAAGACCCCATTGATGCCAACCCCACTCCGCACCACACTCCCTCCCCTGTCCTTAACTCCCCCGATCTCCCTAGCTGCGTCCCGCTTCCGAAGCTGATGTGCTGGCATCCGGCTTGCCTTTTCCCCATACTCGTAGACCGCCCCCTGGGCCTTCCTCTACTGCACCTCCGCCTTCCTGGTGGTCACCAGGTCGAATTCGGCCTGGAGGCTGCGCCTCTTCCTTAACAATCCTTCCTCGGGCACCTCCGCATACCTCCTGTCTACTCTCACCATCTCCCCCACCAGCCTCTCCCTCTCCCCCCGCTCCCTCCTCTCCTTGTGGGCCCTAATGGAGATCAGCATTCCCCTAACCACCGCCTTCAGCGCCTCCCACACCATCCCCACTCGGACCTCCCCGTTATCGTTGGCCTCCAGGTACCTCTCCATACTTCCTCGGACCCGCTCGCTCACCTCCTCGTCCGCCAACAGCCCCACCTCGAAGCGCCACAACGGGCGCTGGTCCCTCTCCTCCCGCAGCTCTAAGTCCACCCAATGAAGGGCGTGGTCCGAAATGGCTATCGCCGAAAACTCGGTATCCTCTACTCTCGCTATCAGTGCCCTACTCAAAATAAAAAAGTCGATTCGGGAATAAGCCTGATGGACATGTGAGAAGAATGAAAATTCCCTAGCCCCCCGGCCTTGCAAATCTCCAAGGGTCCACCCCTCCCATCTGGTCCATAAACCCCCTCAGCACTCTAGCCGCCGCCGGCTTCCTACCCGTCCTAGACCTGTAGCGATCCAGTGCCGGATCCAGAATCGTGTTAAAGTCTCCCCCCATTATCAGGCCCCCCCACTTCCAAGTCTGGGATCCGTCCGAACATGTGGGCCCCCCCCCCCCCCCCCCCCGCCCCGGGCTAGGAACCATCCTAGCTGTTTTACTCCCCCCATTGCACTTCCGCAAGTCAGCTGACTCCTGCTGACCCCGGCCACTCCCGCCTCTTCTTCGACTCCTCCCATTGTGTGACACACCCTCCTCTTCCGTTCCCCATCCACAGGCTCTCCCCCTCCCCCTTCCATCCTAAGCGTAGGAAACAACCCTCGCTTCCCCGCCCCCTCCAGTTTTCAGCGCGGGAAAAAGCCCGCGCTTTCCACCTACCCGGCCCCACCACCCCTGTCGCCGTTCCTTTTACAGGCCCAGTCCCCTCACCCCCGACTCGGGCCTCCCCCTCCCCGGCGGGGCCCCATCTCACCGCCGGCCATCCACCCCTGCTCCATTTGCTTACCCCCCTCCAAGAGCCCCCCCGACCAACCCAACCAAAACAGTGCCCAGCCCGCCCTAACCACCCTCACCGACCAGAAAGAGAAAAACACAAAGAAAAAGAAACCAAGAGCAAAGGACCCCCCCTCAAAAAGTAACATATCAACCGCAGTCCCCAAACGCCCATCCCGACCCTCAATCTGTGTCCAGCTTCTCGGCCTGAACAAAGGCCCACGCCTCCTCCGGAGACTCAAAATAATGGTGCCAGTCCTTGTAGGTAACCCACAGTCGCACCGGCTGCAACATGCCAAACTTCACCCCCTTCCTGTGCGGCACCGCCTTTGCTCGATTGTACCCGGCCCTCCTCTTCGCCACCTCCGCACTCCAGTCCTGGTATATTCGAACCTCCGCGTTCTCCCACCTGCTGCTCCTCTCCTTCTTGGCCCACCTGAGCACACACTCCTGATCAGCGAACCGATGAAACCGCACCAGCACGGCCCGCGGAGGCTCGTTAGCCTTGGGCCTCCTCGCCAGCACTCTATGGGCCCCTTCCATTTCCAGGGGCCCCTGGAAGGACCCCGCTCCCATCAGCGACTTCAACATGGTGACCACATAGGCCCCCACGTCCGGCCCCTCCAGCCCCTCCGGGAGGCCCAGAATCCGCAGATTCTTCCGCCTCGACCGATTCTCCATCTCCTCGAACCGCTCCTGCCATTTCTTGTGGAGCGCCTCGTGCGCCTCCACCTTTACCGCCAGGCCTAAGATCTCGTCCTCGTTGTCGGAGATCTTTTGTCGGGCCTCACGGATCGCCACCCCCTGGGCTGTCTGTGTCTCCAGCAGCTTATCAATAAAAGCCTTCATCGGCTCAAGAAGGTCCGCTTTAATCTCTCTGAAGCAGCGCTGGATACCCTCCTGTTGCTCCTGCGCCTACTGCATCCACGCTGCCTGGTCTCCGCCCGCCGCCATTTTGTTCTTCTTCCCTTGCATCTTCTTCGGGTCCACCACCACCTTTTTTGTCGCCCCGCTCCTGGTAAAAGCCATATACTATCGGGGAATTGTTGTAATCTCCTTCCCACACTGGGAAACATCGAACAAGTGCCGTTGGGGGCTCTAAAAAGAGCCCAAAAGCCCGCTTTTGCGGGAGCCGCCGAATGTACTTAGCTCCGCATAGCCGCAACCGGAAGTCAGTTGTCATAATAATGAAGGAAAACTACCAAATTATATCCAGAAGCATTGAAATTTAATAAGATCTGTGAGGTTTTTTTTAAATGGATACACAAGCCAAAGATGGCTGAATTACTGGTGGAGTCAGTTGAACTCCACCCTGTTTCCAGGCAAAGATACTTCTAATGCATACAGAAACTAATGGCCATCTCCAGTGGAGACAATGGGACATAATAGGAGGTGATTGCCTTCTCAACAAGAAATATCCCGTGAGTAATGTGAGTTATGAATTTCGCCTTCCAGGAATTTACAAAGACTGACTTGTGTGTGTGTGTGTGTGTGTGTGTATGTGTGTCTGTGTGTATACCAGTGCTGGGATGTCAGAACATGTGTGACACTAATGAAGAAGCCAGCCAGCAACACCGCTGGCTTTTTGCAGGTACATCTCCATCTCTCTCTCTCTCTGTTGAAGAAAGCCAAGTCAGCAAAGACCGTGACTGACAGTGAAACCTCTCCACCAAACTACCAAATCGACTATTCACCTGCTGACCTCAGCTCCACAGGAATTCCTGTTTTTTTTTTAAAGTATGTTTATTCAAATTTTCCAACAAAATTTTTAACAACCCCCCCCCCCCCCCCATTACAAAAAGAAAGAAACACAAACACAACAGTCAAGAATTATACAAAACTTTTACTTTGGGTTTCCCCATATACAGTAACTCCCCCATATGGCATTCAAAGATACCCTTAGGGAACCCCCCCTCCCCACCCACTCGAATTCCCCCCCACGAAAGAATCCCCCATCCCCCCCCCCCTTTGGGTTGCTGCTGCTGACCTCCTCCTAACGCTCCGCGAGATAGACTAGGAACGGTTGCCACCGCCTGAAGAACCCCTGCACAGACCCTCGTAAGGCAAACTTTATCCTCTCCAGCTTAATGAACCCTGCCATGTCATTTATCCAGGCTTTCACACTGGGGGACTTCCATAAAAGCAAGATCCTCCGCCGGGCTACCAGGGACGCAAAGGCCAGGATACCACCTCTTTCGCCTCCTGCACTCCCGGCACGTCCGATACACCAAATATTGCCAACCCCCAACTCGGCTTGACCTGGACTTTCACCACCTTGGACATAGTCCCCCTCCAAAACCCATCCAGTGCCGGGCACGACCAGAACATGTGGACGTGATTCGCCGGGCTTCCCGAGGACCTCCCACAACTATCCTCCACCCCAAAGAACCTACTCAACCTCGCCTCTGTCATATGCGCTCTGGAATAACCTTGAATTGTATTAGGCTGAGCCTGGCGCAAGAGGAGGAAGAATTAACACTACTCAGGGCATCAGCCCACAGACCCTCATCTATCTCCTCCCCAAGCTCCTCCTCCTACTTGCCCTTTAACTCCTCTACCGAGGCCTCCTCCTCTTCCTTGAGCTCCTGGTAGATCGCCAAAACCCTGCCTTCTCCAACCCATACACCCGAAATCACCCTGTCCTGAGTCCCCTGTGCCGGGAGCAGTGGGAATTCCCTCACCTGCCGCCTCACAAACACCCTCACTTGCATATACCTGAAAGCGTTTCCCGGGGGTAACCCAAACTTCTCCTCCAGCGCCCCCAGGCTCGCAAACGTCCCATCTATAAACAGGTCCCCCATTCTTCTAATCCCTGCCCGATGCCAGCTCCAAAATCCCCCATCCATCCTTCCCGGGACGAAACGATGGTTCTCCTGAATCAGGGACCAAACCGAGGCTCCCACCTCACCCCTGTGTCGTCTCCACTGCCCCCAGATCTTCAACGTCGTCGCCGGACTCGTGCCCACACAGGACACCCTCTCCAACCTCTTCCACGCCGCCCCCTCTCCCTCCATTACCCACTTACGAATCATCACCACATTGGCAGCCCAATAATAGTCACACAAATTCGGCAGCGCCAGCCCTCCCCTCTCCCTACTGCACTCCAGAAACGCCCTCTTTACCCTCAGGGACTTATTTGCCCACACAAAACCCATACCTACCCGTTTGAAAAAGGCCTTGGGGATCATAATGGGAAGGCACTGGAACACAAAGAGAAACCTCGTGAGGACCATCAATTTAAGCGACTGCACCCTGTCCGCTAGCGAGAGTGGCAGCACATCTCATCTTTGGAAATCCTCCTCCCTCTGCTCCACCAACCACGTCAAATTGAGCTTGTGCAGGGCCCCCCAACTCCCAGCCACCTGGATCCCTCAGTACCGAAAGCTCCTTTCCGCCCTCTTCAATGGCAGGTCGTCTATCCCCTTTCCTTGGTCCCCTGGATGCACCACAAAGAGCTCACATTTCCCTACATTGAGCTTATACCCTGAGAAGTCCCCAAACTCCCTTAGGTTCCGCATGACCTCCGCCATCCGCTCCACTGGATCTGCCACACACAGCAACAGGTCGTCCGCATACAGCGACACCCGATGTTCCTCTCCCCCTCGGACCAATCCCCTCCATTTCCTGGACTCCCTTAGTGCCATGGCCAGAGGCTCAATTGCCAATGTAAACAGCAAGGGGAACAGGGGGCACCCCTGCCTCGTCCCTCGGTACAGCCGAAAGAACTCCGACCTCCGCCGATTCATAGCCACACTCGCCACCGGGGCTCTATATAGCAATCTGACCCAGCTGATGAATCCCTCCCCGAACCCAAACCTCCGCAGCACTTCCCAAAGATACTCCCACTCCACCCGATCGAAGGCCTTCTCCGCGTCCATAGCTGCCACTACCTCCGCTTCTCCCTCCACCGAGGGCATCATAATCACATTGAGGAGCCTCCGCACATTAGTGTTTAGCTGCCTGCCCTTTACAAATCCCGCCTGGTCCTCATGAATCACCCCCGGGACACAGTCTTCAATTCTCGTATCCACCACTTTTGCCAGCAACTTAGCATCCACATTGAGGAGCGAGATCGGTCTATACGACCCACACTGCAGTGGGTCCTTGTCCCGCTTCAGGATCAGAGAGATCAGCGCCCCGGACATTGTCGGGGGCAAGGTCCCCCCCTCCCTTGCCTTATTGAAAGTCGTCACTAGCAATGGGCCTAGCAGGTCCACCTATTTCCTGTAAAACTCAACCGGGAACCCATCGGGCCCCGGGGCCTTCCCCGCCTGCATGCTCCCCAATCCTTTAACCAGCTCCTCCAGCCCAATTGGCGGCCCTAAACCAGCCACCTCCTGCTCCTCCACCCTCGGGAACCTCAGCTGATCCAAAAATCGTCGCATCCCCTCTTCCCCCGCTGGGGGCTGAGATCTGTACAGATCCCATAGAAGTCCCTAAATACCTCGTTTATTCTCACCGCACTCCGCACCGTATTCCCCCCGCTATCCTTAACTCCACCTATCTCCCTCGCTGCCTCCCTCTTACTGAGCTGGTGTGCCAGCATCCGACTCGCCTTCTCCCCATACTCATATATCGCCCACTGCGCTTTCCTCCACTGTGCCTCTGCTTTCCCCGTGGTCAACAGGTCGAACTCCGTCTGGAGGTTCCGCCGCTCCCTAAGTAGCCCCTCCTCGGGGGCCTCTGCATATCTCCTGTCCACCCTTAAGATCTCCCCCACCAACCTCTCCCTCTCCCTGCTCTCTCTCTTCTCCCTGTGGGTCCTGATGGAGATTAACTCTCCCCTGACCACCGCCTTCAGCGCCTCCCAGACTACCCCCACCTGCACCTCCCCATTGTCACTGGCCTCCAAATATCTTTCAATGCACCCCCGCACCCGCCCGCACACCTCCTCATCCGCCAATAATCCCACATCTAGACGCCACAGCGGGCGCTGATCCCTCTCCTCTCCTAATTCCAGCTCCACCCAGTGTGGGGCGTGGTCTGAGATGGCTATGGCCGAATACTCCGTTCCCTCCACATTTGGGATTAGCGCCCTACTCAAAATGAAAACATCTATCCGTGAGTAGGCTCTATGGACGTGGGAAAAGAATGAAAATTCCCTGGCCTGGGGCCTGATAAACCTCCATGGATCCACTCCCCCCATCTGGTCCATAAACCCCCTAAGCACCTTGGCCGCAGCCAGCCTCTTACCCGTCTTGGACCTAGAGCGATCCAGTGCTGGGTCCAGCACCGTGTTGAAATCCCCCCCCCCCCCCATTATCAAGCTTCCTACCTCCAGGTCCGGAATCCGACCCAGCATGTGTTTCATAAATCCGGCATCATCCCAGTTCGGGGCATATACGTTTACCAGTACCACCCGCACCCCCTGCAACCTACCGCTCACCATCACATATCGACCTCCATTATCCACTACAATATTCATTGCCTCAAACGACACCCGCTTCCCCACCAGCATTGCAACCCCTCTGTTCTTCGCATCCAGCCCTAAATGGAATACCTGTCCTACCCATCCCTTTCTAAGCCTGACCTAATCTGCCACCTTCAAATGCGTCCGCCTTCAGTCCCTTTAAGTGCGCGAACACCCGGGCCCTCTTGACCGGCCCATTCAGGCCCCTCACATTCCAAGTTATCAGCCGGTTTAGGGGGGCTACTCCCCCCCCCCCCCCCCCCCCCCCAACCGGCTGATTAGCCATCTCCTTTTCTAGGCCAGCCACATGCCCGCGCCTCCCGCACCCTCCAGTCCCCCAGAAGGCGGACCCCCGCCCCGACCACCTCTCCTACTTCCAGCTCCCCTTTTGCCAATGCAGCAGCAACCCTATACCCCCTCCTCTCCTCCCCCCCGCTAGATCCACATCTAGCCTTTTTGCTCCCCCCATAACACTCCGGTAAATCAGCTGACTCCTGCTGACCCCGGCCTCTCCCGCCATTCCATCGACCCCCTCCAGTGTGAGAATCCCCCCTCCCCCTCCCTGGCAGTCAGTGTGCGCTCCTCTCCAGCACCGCCGTGTTCTCCCGCCTGCTGCTCCGCTCTTTCTTGGCCCATCTCAGGACACACTATGTCCATAAAGCGGTGAAACCTCACCACTACAGCCCTTGGCGGCTCGTTGGCCTTGGGTCTCCTTGCTAGGACCCAGTGAGCCCCATCTAGCTCGAGGCCTCGGGAAGGCTCCCGCGCCCATCAGCGAATTGAGCATCGTGCTCACATATGCCCCGGCATCGGGCCCCTCCACTCCTACAGGGAGACCCAGAATCCGAAGATTTTTCCTCCTCGACCTATTCTCCAGGTCTTCAAATCTTTCCGCCCACCTCTTATGCAGCGCCTCGTGTGCCTCCACCTTCACCGCCAGGCCCAAGATCTCGTCCTCATTCTCCGAGGCTTTTTGCCGCACCTCCCGGATCGCCGCCCCTTGGGCCTTCTGGGTCTCCACTAGCTTCTCAATCTCCGCCTTCATTGGCGCCAGCATTTCGGTTTTCAGCTCCTCAAAGCAGCGTCTAAGAAACTCCTGCAGCGACCACTGCGCCCACGCTGCTTGGTCCCCATCCGCCGCCATCTTGTTTTTTCTCCCTCTCACTTTTCGCTGCTCCAAGATCACTTTTTTCACCGATCCACTCCTGGTCCAATCCATATAATGTCGGGGGGACCTTGCCGTCACCTTCCCACACTGGAAGCCGTCGAACAATTGCCGTTGGGGCCCCTCTAGAGAGCCCAAAAGTCCGTTCCCGGCGGGAGCTGCCGAACGTGCGGCATAGCCGCAACTGGAAGTCTCTACAGGAATTCCTAAACCGACGACCCGCCTGTGAAAGCCATTGCTACGAGAATCTTAAATCACAATGACCGCGATGCTTAATCATCTACTCCTTATGAATCAAGGATTGTTTTGTATACGTTTTTTTGCTTTCTAACTTGCGACTCGATTCTCACTTCCAATCTGTATGAATATAAATGCATATGTTTTATCATTATTTTGCCTTTAATAGTTAATAAACTCACTCTTATCTTTAATTTAAGATAGCTTGATTTCATTGGCTCCTCTTAAAACAAGTATTGGGTCTGGGAAAAAAGGAGGGATCATTTTGCTCGATCAATCTTGTTGCAACTAGCAAAGGCGGTTGAATAAAGAAATGGAGCCAGTCCCCCCCCCCCCCCCCCCCGCAATGAATCTTAACTGGGGACCGGTCGTAACACATGCATCAAGGAAATGGAGTGCATACAGCTAGCCAACTCTCACCCAAAATGTACCCTTAAAAATAGACAGCTACATCTTAATGTATTTAGGTGCTTTTCCACTCGCTGATTTTTGCTGGTCTAATGCAGCAAGCACTGGACTTTTGCTATGTATTGCAGAGCCCTGGTTACAGCCAGAGCACAAGTGAAGCTGCGCTCTTTACTATCTCCTGACAGAAAGACTGGTCTAATCTTGACATAAATTTGCAGCCACACATTTTTCTCATTCGGAAAGGCTGACTGTGCCAGGTAAGTCCAGATAAGTCCAGTCAGTTATGTTTGGATGTGCCCAATCAAGGGAGAACTGGAGGATTGCTATTGGCTGCAGTCTTATAATGTGAAAGCGTCATTTTAAAGAAAACAAATCATCCCATTTCTGGCCCTATTGGAGCCAGAGCAACACGTCAAAATGGAGCTCAGTGCCTCTCACTAATATTTAACACTTTTTTTTTTATAAATGTTTTATTTAAAATTTTTTCCCCAAACAACAATTTTTCCCCTCTTACAAAGCAAACGCAACAATAACAATACAGAAATTTTAAACAATACACAAGTAACAAAACCCCTTTATCTTTGACCTAAACTAAACCCCCCCCCCTCCCCCTGGGTTGCTGCTGCTGGTCATCTGTCTTCCCTCTAACGTTCCCCTAGGTAGTCGAGAAATGGCTGCCACCGCCTGGTGAACCCTTGAGCCGATCCTCTCAGGGCAAACTTTATCTGCTCCAGTTTAATGAACCCCGCCATATCATTTACCCAGGCCTCCAGTCCGGGGGGTTTCGCCTCCTTCCACATGAGTAGGATCCTGCGCCGGGCTACTAGGGACGCAAAGGCCACAACGTCGGCCTCTTTCGCCTCCTGCACTCCCGGCTCTTCCGCAACTCCAAATAGAGCTAACCCCCAGCCTGGTTTGACCCGGGCCTTCACCACCCGCGAAATCACTCCCGTCACTCCCTTCCAATACCCTTCCAGTGCCGGGCATGCCCAAAACATATGTGCGTGGTTTGCCGGGCTCCCGCCACACCTCCCACATTTGTCCTCCACTCCAAAGAACCTGCTCAATCTTGCTCCCGTTATGTGTGCTCTATGTAGCCCTTAAATTGAATCAGGCTAAGCCTGGCGCATGAGGAAGAGGAATTTACCCTGCTTAGGGCATCAGCCCACATACCCTCCTCTATCTCCTCCCCTAGTTCTTCTTCCCACTTTCCTTTTAGTTCGCCCACCGACTCCTCCCCCTCTTCCCTCATCTCTCGGTAAATCTCTGACACCTTGCCCTCTCCGACCCACACCCCTGAAAGCACCCTGTCCTGTATCCCCTGTGTCGGGAGCAATGGAAATTCCCTCACCTGTTGTCTAGTAAATGCCCTCACCTGCATATATCTCAAGAAATTTCCCCGGGGCAACTTATACTTTTCCTCCAATGCTCCCAAGCTCGCAAAAGTCCCATCTATAAATAAATCTCCCACCCTCCTAATTCCCAACTGGAACCAGCTCTGAAATCCTCCATCCATTCTTCCTGGGGCGAACCTATGGTTGTTCCTGATTGGGGACCCCACCAGGGCTCCCCGCACCCCTCTCTGTCGCCTCCACTGTCCCCAGATATTCAATTTTGCCGCCACCACCGGGTTCGTGGTAAACTTTTTAGGTGAGATCGGTAGCGGCGCCGTCACCAGCGCCTCTAAACTCGTCCCTTTACAGGACTTTCTCTCCAGTCTTTCCCATGCCGCTCCCTCACCCTCCATCATCCATTTACGTATCATTGCCACATTGGCGGCCCAATAGTAATCGCCCAAGTTCGGTAGTGCCAATCCTCCTCTGTCCCTACTACGCTGAAGGAACCCCCTCCTTACTCTCGGAACTTTCCCTGCCCACACGAAGCTCGTGATGCTCCTGTCTATTTTATTAAAAAAGGTCTTAGTGATTAGTATAGGGAGACATTGAAATACATATAAGAACCTCGGGAGGACCATCATCTTAATTGCTTGCACCCTGCCCGCCAGCGATAGAGGCTGCATGTCCCACCTCTTGAAGTCCTCCTCCATTTGTTCTACCAACCGTGTCAGATTAAGTCTGTGCAAGGTTCCCCAGCTCCTAGCGATCTGAATCCCCAGGTATCGGAAGTTTCTTTCCACTTTCCTGAGAGGCAAGCCTTCTATCTCTCTACTCTGGTCCCCTGGATGTATCACAAATAATTCACTCTTCCCCATGTTTAGCCTATACCCCGAGAAATCCCCGAACCCCCTCAAAATTCGCATAACCTCTATCATTCCCCCCGCTGGGTCCGACACGTATAACAATAGGTCATCCGCATATAACGAGACTCGGTGTTCTTCTCCCCCTCTAATCACCCCTCTCCATTTCCTGGAGTCTCTCAACGCCATGGCCAGAGGTTCAATTGCCAACGCGAACAACAATGGAGACAGCGGGCATCCCTGTCTTGTTCCCCTATATAGTCGGAAATACTCCGATCTATGTCGACCTGTAACTACGCTTGCCGTTGGAGCCCCATAAAGAAGTCTAACCCAGCTAATAAACCCGTTCCCAAACCCAAACCTCCTTAACACTTCCCATAAATACTCCGACTCCACCCTATCAAATGCCTTCTCTGCGTCCATTGCCGCCACTATCTCTGCCTCCCCCTCCACTGGGGGCATCATTATCACCCCTAATAGTCGTCGCACGTTAACATTCAGTTGTCTCCCTTTTACGAACCCTGTCTGGTCTTCGTGCACCACCCCCGGGACACAGTCCTCTATCCTCGATGCCAGTACCTTTGCCAACAATTTGGCGTCCACGTTCAACAATGAAATGGGTCTATAGGACCCGCACTGCAACGGATCTTTATCCCTCTTCAAAATTAACGATATCGTCGCCTCCGACATCGTCGGGGGTAGAGTCCCCCCTTTCCTGGCCTCATTGAACGTCCTCACCATCAACGGGGCCAACAAGTCCACATATTTTCTGTAATACTCCACCGGGAACCCGTCTGGTCCTGGGGCCCTCCCTGCTTGCATGCTTCCCAGTCCCTTAATAACCTCGTCCACCCCAATCGGTGCCCCCAGGCCTACCACCCCCCGCTCCTCCACTTTCGGGAACCTCAATTGGTCCAGGAACTGCCGCATCCCCTCCTCTCCCTCTGGGGGTTGAGACCTATACAGTTCCTCATAGAAGGTCTTGAACACCTCATTTATCTTTCCTGCCCTTCGCACCGTGTCTCCCCTTTCGTCTCTAATTCCTCCTATCTCCCTCGCTGCTGCCCTCTTTCGCAATTGATGAGCCAACAGGCGACTCGCCTTTTCCCCATATTCATACCTCCTCCCCTGTGCCTTCCTCCACAGTACCTCCGCCTTTCTGGTGGTCAGAAGGTCAAATTCCGTCTGGAGTCGTCTCCTCTCCCTGTACAATTCCTCCTCCGGGGTCTCTGCAAATTCCCTATCCACCCTTAAAATCTCCCCCAGTAATCTTTCCCTTTCCTTGGCCTCTGTTTTCCTTTTGTGGGCCCCAATGGAGATCAGCTCTCCTCTGACCACCGCTTTTAGTGCTTCCCATACCACTCCCACAGGGACCTCGCCGTCGTCATTGACCTCCAGGTATCTCTCAATACACCCCCGCACTCTTGCACACACTCCCTCATCCGCCATCCGTCCCACATCTAATCGCCAGAGTGTTCTCTGCTCCCTTTCCTCTCCTAATTCCAGGTCCACCCAATGTGGGGCATGATCCGAAACCGCTATGGCTGAGTACTCAGCTTCTTCCACCCTAGAGATCAACGACCTTCCCAAAACAAAAAAATCTATCCGGGAGTACACTTTATGGACATGGGAGAAGAAGGAAAACTCCCTAGTCCTAGGTCTAAGAAATCGCCATGGATCCACTCCCCCCATTTGGTCCATAAACCCCTTAAGTACCTTGGCCGCTGCCGGCCTTCTTCCGGTCCTTGAGCTGGATCTATCTAGCCCCGGGTCCAGCACCGTATTAAAGTCCCCTCCTAAAATCAAGTTTCCTACCTCCAGGTCCGGTATACGCCCCAGCATCCGTCTCATAAATCCCGCATCGTCCCAGTTTGGGGCATACACGTTAACCAACACGACCTCCATTCCCTCCAGCCTGCCACTCACCATTACATATCTACCTCCGCTATCTGCTACGATGTTCTTTGCTTCAAATGCGACCTGTTTCCCCACCAAAATGGCCACCCCTCTATTCTTTGCGTCCAGTCCTGAGTGGAACACCTGTCCCACCCATCCTTTCCTTAGCCTAACTTGGTCCGCCACCTTTAGGTGCGTCTCTTGGAGCATAACCACGTCTGCCCTTAGTCCTTTCAAATGCGCGAGCACTCTGGCCCTTTTTATCGGTCCGTTCAGGCCTCTCACGTTCCACGTGATCAGCCTCACTAGGGGGCTACCTGCCCCCCTCCCGTGTCGACTAGCCATTACCTTCTCTAGGCCAGTCCCATATCCCGCCTCCGCGCTCCCGCTCGCTCCCCCAGCGTCGCACACCATCCCCGCCCACCCACTCTTTAGCCATTTCCTTTTGGATTTCCGCAGCAGCAACCCAGTTGTCCCCCCCCCCCCTTCCCCCTCCCTCCTCCCCTCCCCGCTAGATCTCTTTCTAGCATGATTGCTCCCCCCATATTACTTCCGTAAGTCAGCTGACTTCAACTGACCCCGGCTACTCCTGCTCACTCCTCGACCCCCCCCATGTGGGGAACTCCCATCCGCCTTGCGCCTGTCTTCCCGCCTTATTCTTTCTGGTGCGGGAACATTCCTTTACCTGACCCGCCTCTTATGGCGCAGCTCCCTTTCCCCTCCCCCTCCCCTTCCCCATTCTCCAACTATGTCCCGTCTTTCCCCCCTCACCGGCGCCCACATTTCCCCAATGTCTCCCCCCTTCCCTGTTTACTTCTCAATTAACTTCCACCGTAACATTAACAATAACATTTCCTGCAGCATCAGTCCCTCAGTTCCGATCCAATTTCTCTTCTTTGATGAAGGTCCATGCTTCCTCCGCCGTCTCGAAATAATGGTGTCTCTCCTGATACGTGACCCATAGTCTTGCCGGCTGCAGCATCCCGAACTTCACCTTCCTTTTATGCAACACCTCTTTGGCTCGGTTGAAGCTCGCCCTCCTTCTCGCCACCTCCGCACTCCAATCCTGGTATACCCGTACCACTGCATTCTCCCATCTGCTACTCCGCACCTTTTTAGCCCATCTCAGGACCTCTTCTCTATCCTTAAGGCGGTAAAATCGCACGATTATCGCCCTGGGTGGTTCTCCCGCTTTTGGTCTTCTCGCCGGAATCCGATTTGCCCACTCCACCTCCAAGGGGCCCGTAGGGGCCTCAGCACCCATCAGTGAGCTCAGCATCGTACTTGCGTACGCTCCACAGTCCACTCCTTCCACACCCTCAGGGAGACCCAGTATCCGAAGGCTCTTCCTTCGCGCTCCATTTTCTAGGGCTTCGATCCTTTCAGTACACTTTTTATGAAGTGCCTCGTGCGTCTGTGCCTTAACCGCCAGGCCCAGGATCTCGTCCTCAATATCTGTCACCTTCTGCTCCACCACACGGAGCTCTGTCTCCTGGGTCTTTAATGTCTCCTTGAGCCCCTCAATTGCCTGTAGCAACGGGGTCAGCACCCCCCTCTTCAGCAGCTCCACGCACCGTCTCACAATTTCATGCTCAGGCCCCCATGTCGCCTGCGCTTTCTCCGCCGCCATCTTGTACTTCTCTCTTTCTGACCCTTTGGTCGACGATTCCTCGCGCTGCAGCCGCCGCCGCCGGTTTTTTCCTCCTTCGTTTGGGGGGGACTCCCTTCTCACACGCCCCACACCAGGTTGCGTCGTCGAAAAATTCCCCGTTGGGGCTCTTAAAAGAGCCCGAAGGTCCGTCGGAGCTGGAGCCGCCGAAGCGTGCGGCTAGCTAGGCATCACCGCAACCGGAAGTCCCTTCAGTGGTCTTGATGAGGTCTTTTCACAGTTGTTCCCTCTGCTGCTAGAATTCACTTTTGATACAGGCCCTCAGGTCAGCTTGCAGCTTTAAGCTTGCCCTTCCCCCGCCTGCATGCTGGAAGAGGCCCTGTTTATCCTGCAGTTGCAGCCAAATCTTTTACTGTTTCTGCGTGTGTCTGGCAACCAAGAGACATACCCTTCCTGGGGGACACTGTCGGGGGAATATTGCCGCCTTCTTCCCACACCGGGAAATGTCAAACAAATGCCGTGGGGGCCCTGTAAAAGAGCCCAAAAGTCCGTTCCAAGCAGGAGCTGCCGAATATGCGACCTAGCTCTGCATAGCCGCACCCGGAAGTCTCCTAATATTTAACACTTGGGACTTCCGGTGACGGCAGGCGGGAGGCGGCCGCACAATGGAGGGCTCCCGTTCGGGAACGGCATTTTCGGGGCTTTAAGCCCGGTCCCAGGGTCCGCGGAGGCGGCAGAAGCAGGGAGAAGGCACGGAGGAGGCACAGTGAAGACACAGGAGGGAAAAAAAAGAACAAAGAAAAATGTCGAGGATGAGCAAGAAAACGGCGGGGAATAAAACAGCTGATGGTCCGTCGGGGAATGGAAAGGTCACCGCGGGGTCACCAGGAAAAATGGAGGCTGGAGCACCAGGGAAGGCCGCACTGCTTACGGCTGAAGAAATAACTAAGGTGATGGCTGCGGAATTTGAAAAGCAGTTGGCGCAGATTGCGGAAATGCATGGAGACGGTGAGGAAGGAGATGAGGGAGGTTTTGAGTGTGCTGGTGGAGGAGGCGGTTTCCCCGGTGAGGACGGAGGTGGCGAGCGCAGTGGTGCGGGAGCAAGGGGAGGCGCTGAAGGAAGTGGAGGAGACTTTATTGCAGCACGGTGATCAACTTGCCTCGATGGGGAAAGAGATGCGGAAGGTGATGGACACTAACAAGGATCTGCGAGGAAAAATGGAAGACCTGGAAAACAGATCCAGGCGACAGAATTTGAGGATTGTGGGGCTGCCCGAAGGAGTTGAAGGACCGAAGCCGACTGAGTATTTTGCCGCGATGCTGGCAAAACTATTGGGGGAGAGGGAGGATCCCTCCCGATATGAACTGGATCGGGCTCATCGGTCATGGAGGCCTGTACCAAAGGCGAGTGAGCCGCCAAGGGCAGTGACTCTGTGCTCCCGGAGGTACAGTGCGAAGGAGAAGGTCCTGTGCTGGGCCAAGCAGAAGCGGGTGGTGCAGTGGGCTGGAGCTGGTATACGTGTATACCAGGACGTTACGGTGGAGCTGGCGAGGAGACGGGCTGCCTTCAACCGGGTGAAGAGGGCACTGTACATTAGCAAGCTGCGGTGCGGCATTGTATATCCAGTGAAGCTGAGGGTGACTTACAAGCTCAGGGACTTTTATTTTGGAACGGCGGAAGCAGCAGAGGAGTTTGCGAAAGCAGAAGGACTGTGGCAGAACTAAGAAATTGAGGAATGGCCTTGTGCCGATGTAACCTCATGACTGTATTTTCTTCTTTTTTGTATCACTGCGCGCAGGTGTAGAGACTAAAGGAGCCAATGTGGTATATATTTGGACAAGGGACGGGACGGGACTTTCACTCGAAATGAGAGTTCTTTGGGGTGTAGGTGGATATGCGGGGTTTGTGTGCTAAAAGGGGATCTTTGGGCTTTCCTAGGGCCGGGCAAGTGGGAAAGGGACCCGGGCGGGGGCCTCCACGCTGGCCGGTTTAAGCCGGCCAGTGAACGGGAGTGAGGTGGGGGGAGGGGCTGCCGCCATCGGAGCCTGGCAGAACAGGGTCCGAGTGGTCTAGCTGGGGTGGAAAGTTGGGGGGAAGGAACCGAGGTTGGGAGGAGGAGTTTTACAAGAGGCAGTGGACGGGAGGAGCTGGAGACCTGGGGTGGGGTGGGGGGGGGGGGGGGGGGGGGGGGGGAGATGTGTAGATTAAGGGTGACTACGGGTAATCCCTGATTCCTTTTTGTCATTTGTTGATGTAAACATGCGGGTTGAGGTTTGGGGGTTGGTGGGTAGATGGGATCGTTGTTATTAAGGGGACTGACATATCTTGCTGATTATTGTTTATTGTTGATGGATGTAAATGTGGGACAAAATGTGAAAAAGGAGGAGAATAAAAACATTTTTTTTAAAAAACTAATATTTAACACTTGGGGTAAAATAACAGGCTGGTTTAGCACACTGGGCTAAATCGCTGGCTCTGAAAGCAGACCGAGGCAGACCAGCAGCACGGTTCAATTCCCGTACCAGCCTCCCCGAACAAGCGCCGGAATGTGGCGACTAGGGGCTTTTCACAGTAACTTCATTGAAGCCTACTTGTGACAATAAGCGATTTTCATTTCATTCAGTGGAGAAATTCTGACAAAATAAGCGGGGATTGAAGGTTTATGAAGACAGTAATATATGTAATCCATCACTACTGATCTATCATGGAAACCATTTTGCAGGCTGTCTTCAATCTTAGTCACTCAGTGGGGAAGAATCTATTTACCACAGAGTGGAGACCCTTGAACATTTGAAGAGGCCTTGGTGTAAATTGAGGATGAATTATCTCTACTCACTCATCATGTTTTGCGCTGCTGGGTATGTTTTGTTTTAGTGAGAAGCCAGTTCAGTCATGCCTGTGCTGGTGTGGTCACGTTGTCCGGGTGAAAGACAGCCCCTTACTCAAAAAACCTGAACGGCGAATTGGCCACTGGGTCACAACCTCCTGGGTGTCTGTACTTTTGCGGTAAGGAGACCTGCAATGTTTACAGTGTTCCAAACCCACGACCGCTACCGTCTAGAAGGACAGCACCACCTGGAAATTCCCCTCCAAGCAACTCGCCTTCCTGGTGTGGAAACATATCACCATTCCTTCACTGTTGCTGAGTCAATATCGTGGAACTCCTTCTCTAACAGCACTGTGGGTGTACCTACACCACATGGACTGCAGTGGTTGATAAAGGCAGCTCGCCACCACCTTCTCCAAGGCAATTAGCAATGGGCAATAAATGCTGACCTGGCCAGCGACGGCCATATCCCGTCAATTAATTTTTAAAATTCAAGATGTGAAGTGGGCAATTATTGGCACGGACAACTGGTGACTGCCATTATCTCTGGAGTTGGCCGTTTGGAAGGGCATTGGCAGAGGTGAGTTCAGACGGCCAAAAAGAGAAAACCGAGGCCAATGACTTGTTCATCTCCGTGGCAGTAGAGAATGCGGCAGAGACTGTCATGCCAGAGTGGGGTTCCTGAGCATTGGAATGCAAGTTGACCACCATGGTCAACTTGCATTCCAACACGATCAGAGTCAGCATGGTATTATGAAGGGCAAATCATGTTTGACTAATTTGCTTGAGTTCTTCGAAGATGTAACAAGCAAAGTGGATAATGGGGATCTTGTAGATGTACTACATCTGGATTTCTGGAGTGCCGCACAGAATCACAAGGTTACATCACATGGGATCATGGGTAATTTAGTAGCTTGGATAGAAGACTGGCTGTCGGACAGAAGACCGTGTCAGGATAAAAAGGGTATATTTCTAGTTGGCAAGATGTAACTAGTGGGGTGCCACAGGGTTCGGTCCTTGGGCCCCAGCTATTTCCGATCTATATAAACAACTTGAATACAGAGATAGAAGATTCTATAGCCAAATTTGCAGATGACCCAAAAATAGGTGCGTCAGTAAATTGCCCCTTAGTTGGAGAAAAAAATAAAGGGTACTCTAAATTTATTTTTAAAAATAAGTCTGATACTTCTATTTATAACATTTTAGATATCTTGCCTCCATGTGGCAAATTCTATCTGTCCGAGTTCCTAGTGTGACATTTTATGTCAACTTCTTTGTCACAATTTTCTATATCTGCATTTATAAAAGAAAATGTGGAAGTAAATTTATCAACCTATGTAATCTGGCCTCTGAATTCTTGCAGTATGCTCAAGATACTATTGTTTCTCATCTGCCATTTTTTTTCAGACTGAAATTTCTAATGGTCAAAATAAGGTGCTAACCAAAATAAGTGTATCCATTAAATTGTTTAAGACAGAGATGAAGTGGGATTTCTTCTCTCTGAGTGTCGTGAATATGTGGCATTCTTTACTGCAAAGGGCTCTAGAGGATGGATCGTTCGCGGCAGAAGAGGGAGTGTCGGGTCGGTGCGCAGCCGCATTGCGAGGCCTGCGGGCCTGAGAGCCTGATTTCCGGGCCAGCTATTCTTTGTTCTTCTGGCCCCTGGGTCTGGCCAGGCAGACCCTCGCAAAATGCCCCTTCTTCCCGCAGTCGCTGCAGATCACGGAGCGGGCTGGGCAGCGTGGGTGCTGGCCCTGTCCGCAGAAGTAGCATAGTGTGCCCCCATGATGAGCGGGTCGCCGCGTGGCGCAGGCCTGTAATATGGCTGAGTCTGAGGAAGTCCGGGGGGGGGGCTCGCAGAGTCCTCGGGGTACGCACCCAAGTTATGTTGGGCCACTTCCAGCGAGGAGGCGAACGTTAGCGTGTCCTGGAGGTTTTTTGCCCCGTTTTCGAGCAGCCGCTGCCGGATGTAGGTCGAGCGGATGCCGGACACGAAAGCGTCTCTGATGTGCAGGTTCATATGGATCTCCCCTGTCACATCCTGGTGGTCACAGTCCCTGGCAAGCACGGTGAATTTCTTGACAAATTCGTCCAGCGATTCTCCCGAGCGCTGCCGGCAGATTATCATAGAATTTATAGTGCAGAAGGGGGCCATTCGGCCCATCGAGTCTGCACCGGCTCTTGGAAAGAGCACCCTACCCAAGGTCAACATCTCCACACCCTATCCCCATAACCCATTAACTCCACCCAACACTAAGGGCAATTTTGGACACTAAGGGCAATTTATCATGGCCAATCCACCTAACCTGCACATCTTTGGACTGTGGGAGGAAACCGGAACACCCGGAGGAAACCCACGCACACACGGGGAGGATGTGCAGACTCCGCACAGACAGTGACCCAAGCCGGAATCGAACCTGGGACCCTGGGCTGTGAAGCAATTGTGCTATCCACAATGCTACTGTGCTGCCCATAGATAAGAGAGCAGATGCCTGGCATGCACCTCGTTGATAGGCTTGACGAACCGCTTGCGGAGTAGCTCGACCGCCTCTTCATAAGTCGTCGCCTTTTCGAGCGTGGCGGATATTCTGTGACTCTGCGGGCGTGGAGTAGGCGCAGCTTGCGCGGCCCCAGGATGGGAGTTTCTGAGGAGTCCAGGTAAGCCTCGAAGCATCGGAGCCAGTATTAAAAAATTTCCTTTGCCTCTGGTGTCCGTGCTTCCAGGTTGAGCTTCTCGGGTTTTAGGCCTGCGTCCATCCTGCTGTAGTTTAGTTTATTAAATTGTGGTACCCTCAATGATGACGCTTAGAGTGTAAACAGTAAAGAAGGCTTTACTAAACTAAGAACTAGACTAGAGCTGAGACATGTGCTAACTGCCGCACTGCCCACAAGGCGGCTCCTTATAGACGGCTCCCAGATGGGCGGAGCCAGAAGCGGAGTTCCCCAGGGTTCCAAGCCCGGACTTAAAGGGGACATCACCTTACATGATGACAAGGGTACAGTGTAACAGTAACCGTTCATCACACCATATCTGCATTTATAATAGAAAATGTGGAAGTAAATTTATCAACCTATGTAATCTGGCCTCTGAATTCTTGCAGTATGCTCAAGATACTATTGTTTCTCATTTGCCATTTTTTTTCAGACTGAAATTTCTAATGGTCAAAATAAGGTACTAACCAAAATAAGTGTATCCATTAGATTGTTTTAAGACAGAGAGGAAGTGGGATTTCTTCTCTCTGAGTGTCGTGAATATGTGGCATTCTTTACCGCAAAGGGCTCTAGAGGATGGATCGTTAGGTATGTTCAAAGCTGAGATAGACAGATTTTTAATTCAGCAAGGGAACCGAGGGTTATGGGGATAAGGCAGGAAAGTGGAGTTGAGGATTATCATATGTCAGATCAGCCATGGTCTCATTGAATCGCAAAGCAGACTTGATGGGCCGAATGGCTGTAAAGCAGAGGGCCTACTCCTACACCTTATGATCTATAGTCTTTCAGTGTCGTCGTTATAGTTTTTGCTTGAAGGGTTCTGTCTTGAACAAAACCATGGGGTTTGAATTGTTACTTTAGTCCACAGCTGTAATGTTGTGAGCTGAATTCAAATTGTGCAGCCTGATCACGTGTATTGTAACAAATTCCCCAAGATGTATCAGGCCATTCAGTCAGCTATATTTCTTTAGCTTCCAGAACTACTAACAAAATGAAAATCAAAATTTAATAGAAGAAAAACTGGGGTTAAAAGTTCAAACTTTTTGAGGTAAAATTCATATTAAATTAAATAAAGACGAGGGGCTGAGTTTTAGATTGAGGCCTACCCTGCTATTGGTAAAATACCAGCAGGGACATGTGAGTGACTGCCATGGCCCCCCACCCTATATCATACCCCAAGCCCGTCTGGGGAGGTGGGGGGGCAGCACAAAATCTGGCTTAAAAATAATCTTTCTTTAAAAAAAAGTTGAAGTTTAGAGTGCCCAATTCATTTTTTCCAATTAAGGGGCAATTTAGCGTGGCCAATCCACCTACCCTGCACATCTTTGGGTTGTGGGGGCGAAACCCACGTAAACACGGGGAGAATGTGCAAACTCCACGCGGCCAGTGACCCAGAGCCGGGATTGAACCCGTGGCCTCGGCGCCGTGAGGCAGCAGTGCTAACCACTGCACCACCGTGCTGCCCTAATCATAATCTTTCTTGCCGCAAGTAGGCTTACATTAACACTGCAATGAAAGTTACTGTGAAAAGCCCCTCGTCGCCACATTCCGCCACCTGTTTGGGCAGAATTCAGAATGTCCAATTCACCTAACAGCATGTCTTTCGGGACTTGTGGGAGGAAACCGGAGCACCCGGAGGAAACCCACGCAGACACAGGGAGAACGTGCAGACTCCGCATAGACAGTGACCCAGGCCGGGAATCAAACCTGGGACCCTGGCGCTGTGAAGCAACAGTGCTAACCACTGTGCTACCGTGTCGCCCAGTGCGCAAGCCAATATTTATAGACGCGTGTGCGTGCCAAATGAAAAGAATAACAAAATAACTCCTCTATGGAACTTCAATTTCAATAATAACTCAAATTTTGTAGCAACGCGATTTAATGCACGTTGGTCCTAAATTAACGTTAAATCAATGTTTAATGTTTGCAGACCTATGAGAGATTTGGATTTCTTATCGCTGTAAAGCAGAGGGTAACCGGGGAAGAGGAAAGGAATGAACAGAAAGTCAGATCCTCATTCTAACTCCAGTGAAAAAAACTAACTGCTCAAGATGGACTTCAAAACAAATGGAGTGTGTTCTGAGGGAAAAGGGTTGAAATGTCATCTGGGAGATGAATTTTGGAAAATGGTTGAGGGTGGACTCCGGCCTTTAGCAATCCTTCTTTGTGGAGACTGAGTGGGTGAATGGAGGGTTATGGTTGAGATGACGATAAAAGTTTACATGAATCGTTCAAAGGGAAAGAGTTGTCGGTAGTGAGAAAGGTGAGGATATGGTTAGAGCATTGGGAAGGTGAGATTGAGGGTGCGATAGGAGTTGGGGGTGGGGGGGTGGGGACGTACGTAGAAGGGAGAATGATTGGGGCAGGTGGATGCGAAGGGAGACGCTGAAGGCCACAATTTTCCGGGCCTCCCCCAACACAACTGTAACCTACAGCCTTTGATGTCTCCCTTCACCATCGAACCACAGCATGTTACTCCTTCATACCCGTCCAAAATTAAACAAGTGAAAGGAGGGAAAGAGGGAGATGTATCAGGAGTGGATCAGCAACATGAAAACCTCAGACCGGTAATGAAGCAACCATATTCAATCTGACTTGGCAATCCACATAATATTGAGCAGTAACTTCTTGTTCACTTCTTGTTCTAACATAAACTCATGCACACATTTACAATGGAGTCTGTCTATGTAAACATGAGTGGACACACCTTCAAACCTACCCCTTTGAGCAAGATTTGGGTCACCTATTCTGCTATCTCCTTATCTGGCTCAGTGCCCCAGAGTTCATTTGTTAACACTCTTGTGAACTGCCTTGGGTCAAGCCTTACTTCATTAAATTAAGATTATTGTTAATTCTAAACGTTTGTGAGGATGCTGCAATGTCGTCGTCAATGGGGCATGTGGTTAAAGCATGACAAGTTTACCAAGTGTCCATTTTCAATGTGGGCAAGAATTCAGAGTGGAAATATCAAAATGAGAACTAAACGTGTGGATTGATTCACATCTATGCACGTGGGTCGGATTATATTCTGACTTCGAGCCCCTGCTTCACCTGAAGACCATTGCTCTTAACTCCCACAATGCTACAGCAAGATGGCATGTACATTATAAAAAATGAATGCGATCACAGATGTTGAAGGGGACGTAGGCAAACAAATGCTGAGAGTAGGTCATTTTTCCATTAGTTGTACCCCATACAGAAGCAGTGTAACAATGTACACCATTTAACCAATTTATACTGTCTCCCGGAATAGCCGAACCAGAGAAAAACATCCTAAGCCCAATTTTGGGGAAAGTCTGGTAAAATTAATTGTCCCCTTAGGCCAATCTGGCAAGGAACTATAAAACGGCAATAGCTCATTATTATTATTACTCATTGCCATTAACCGACAACTCACCTATAACTGGAAAGGCCATCCACGATGGAACCAGTTTAGTTGTCTTTTAAAGAACAATAGTGAATCCACGCTCACCTCAAGTATTGGTAGTCTGTAGGGCTACAAAAAGAAACACTTTCTGACATCATCTTCACTGTTGATTTAGCAGAGTTGCCGTCTTTTTAAGATGAGATATTGGTGCGGAGGCAGAGAATGGGAACGTAGCCTGTCTACTCAGGTGGATTTAAAAGAACTCAGTCCATTGAAAGGAAAGCTGGAAGTTTTCCTTGTTTCTAGCCCAAGATTATTCTCTCAGCGAACACTTCCAAAAACATATTTGGGTAATTGTTTTTTTGTTCCTGCACCTGGATGTGTATATTGGATTACACAGAGGAAAATCAGATTTGGGAGGATCACATAGCCATAAGGGAAAGCCCCAGTTTTCCATCTATTTAAACTTGATGTTCTGTTCAATGAGAACTGGACTTCCTACACTGCAGTGGAAAGTTGCCAGGATCTCTGGAATGTTGGCTGACTGTGGCCATCCCCCTTTCTCACCAGCAGCTAAACGCTAATCCCCACTTTCTTCACCTCCAGAATTGACTGTTCCACGGTTTCTGCCGTACATCTGGTTCTCTTTACCCCTCCCCACTCCACCCTTCACAAACTCCAACTAAATCACAACTCCCTGGCCCATGGCTCTTTGGACTCCAGTGACTTGACTTCAAAGGCCCGGTTTTCAAACCCCTCCAGGGCCTTGCTTCACTCTCCGTGACCGATCCTGTCCAGCTGTACATCATCTTGAGTCCTCTGAAACTGGATTGCCGCTCACTCCCCACTCTCACCCTCCCATCATCGGGGGCAGTCCTTTTCCGCACCAAGCACCAATACTTTGAAATTCCCTCCAAAAGTCACTTTACTTTGCCAGGCTTCTTTAAAGAAAAAAAACCCTTCCCTGCAAGCATGTCGCCATTCTCTGTCTTCCTTTCACTTTTAAAATGATTTTTTTTGTACCCTGCTCCACCTCTTTCGTCTTATTAAGCATACTTCTTTATGGAGTGCAACAGAAAGTTAAGTTAACGCCGGTGTAACAAAATACAGAAACAAAAAAAAAGTTCTTGTGTTTGAATCAGCTTACCAATTGAAAATGGCTTTTGCACTTCAGAGAGAGCTTGCAATCCTGAGCTTGTTCAGGCATTTGTAAATTCTGTAATAACCCGGATCTAAGTTGTTATAGATTTTAAATTGTTCATTCATTCTTAAATTTAATCTAATGATTGTCTAATTGAACCCTTAAAGCATTTTGGCAATGACGTATTGTGGCCAAGCACAGTAGATCGGTGTAATGAAGTCTAGGTGTGAAGCTGCCCGTTTAGTACCTGTCAGTTGAGATTTCTTTATCTCAATGTAATTGTTACAGACTAATGGAGGCAGGACATCTGTTAGCAGTTTGAGAAAGGAGGAGTTCCTTCTGTGAATCTTTCTTGCGTATGCTGTGCCTTTCACTGAGATTCACTGTAATAAAAATCCTGTAATATAGGACTGAATTTTCACCAAGTTGGGATGACTCCGGAGTCCTTTAAAAATGGCAGCTGGGACCTGATTCGGTGGTTCCCAAAGGTTTCCGATTTTTCGGGCGTGCCTTTTAAGGTTGCGGGCTGGTTCGGTCCTAAAGCTTGTACCCTGCACTTCCAACCAGGCTAGCGCCATGGTGGGGAGAAGTCCAGCTCTTCGCAGTACTCCTTGTGTCACAGTAAGAAGTCTTACAACACCAGGTTAAAGTCCAACAGGTTTGTTTCGAATCACTAGCTTTCGGAGCACTGCTCCTTCCTCAGGTGAATGAAGGGGTAGGTTCCAGAAACATATATATAGACAAAGTCAAAGAGGCAAGATGATACTTTGACTGTGGGTCTTTGCAGGTAATTAAGTCTTTACAGGTCCAAACGGAGCAACTGGAGAGAGGGATAATCACAGGTTAAAGAGGTGTGAATTGTCTCAAGCCAGGATTGTTGGTAGGATTTCGCAAGACCAGGCCAGATGGTGGTTTTTGGGGGGGGAGGGGTGGTGAATGTAATGCGACATGAATCCAAGGTCCCGGTTGAGGCCGTACTCGTGCGTGCGGAGCTTGGCGAAACCTCTCTCACCCTCCTGGTGTCAGACCAGGTTTTCAATGGGTCATGGTTCCCGGCACCTCAAGAGGTGTCTTGAACCATAGTCTGCATGAGGAGGCCTTTTAAAAAGTAAGTTCAAACAGTCCTCTTCATATTCCCCATATCAAGGTCCATTCTCTCTCTCCCCTCACCCCCCAATTTCTTCGGCCCCTCATATTCCCTATGCCAAGCTGTACCTTGCCACCCACTCCTGTAGCCCCTTATGCACAACAATGTCCCTATGTCAAGCCCATTGACCCACTAGGCACTGTACAGAAGAACCCATATTGACAATAGGATGTATTTTTTTTTTTTAAAGCTTTTTTAAAAAAAACTCATTCATTCATTAGTTTCCACTATTAAAAAATGTCATTTCACTGCAGCCCAATAAAAGTAGCAATCATCCTATAAAGTATCAAAAGCAGAAACTGCAAGTACCCAAAACCACTTAACCTTGTGTATTGTGCAATTAACAACAATGATCAGAGAGCCAGAGCTGTCAATCAAGCAGTAATAATAATCTTTATTACAAGTAAGCTTAAATTAACACTGCAATGAGGTTATTGTGAAAAGCCCCTGGTCGCCACATTCCGGCACATGTTTGGGTACACAGGGTGAATTCAGAATGTCCAAATTACCTAACAGCACGTCTTTCAAGATTTGTGGGAGGAAACCGGACCACCCGGAGGAAACCCACACAGACACAGGGAGAACGTGTAGACTCCGCACAGTCAGTGACCCAAGCCAGGAGTTGAACCTGGGACCCTGACGCTAACCACTGTGCTACCGTGCCGCTCATTAAATAACGGCTGCCGTAACTCGGATTCGAGTCAAGGTTACTGTGGCCACAATGCAGAGTACTGACCACTATACAACTACGGCGCCACACATCCCTCATGCTCAGCTGGTTTAGTACTCAGCCAAGAGTATATAATCCCTCACTCTATTGAAAGACCTGAACCCCAGAGAAAATATTGCTTGCTTGACAGCTATGGCTCTCTAATCTCTTCTGTAAATTTTACATTTTTTAACTCAAAATAAAGTGGTTTAAAGTGATTGCAGCATGAGCTATTAGAACTTAAAGGGGTCTGGATGATTGACACTTTTATTGGGCTGTAGTAAATGCTATTTTTTTTCAGGAAGTGGAAAGATATTGGTGACTTTTTAGCTTTAATATCATACCCTACTCTCATTACAGTGCTCATTGGTTCTGTACAGTGTATAGTGGGTAAATGGGCAAGGATGTGCCATAGCTTTGAATGGAGGGCTTAAAGGGACATAGTAGGTGGGTGGGGGCATTCCTTGGCATGAGGGACCCCAGTGGGTGGGTGGGGATCACCGGGGTTCAGCATGGTGTGTGTGTTGCTTTGAGGGGCACTTAAAGGTGATGTTATTCTTTTATCTTTCTGGGCAGTGGATGTTAAGGGGTTTGAGAGGCGTTGCTGAAGAGGATGCAGATTTGTTGTTGGGCATAATATAGAGAGTATAATTAGCAGCTGGTGAGAAAGCGGATGGATGTTTAGTCTGAAGTGCCGATCAAACAGACTGCTTTGTCCTGGATGATGCAGAACTGCACCCATCCAGGCAGGTGGTGAGTATTTCTTTTCACACCTGACATTGTGCATCTTGGGCGAGGGAGAGATTTTGTGAAGTCAGGGCATGAGCCACTTGCAACAGAATACCCAGCCTCTAACTTTTTCTAGTAAGCACAGCATTTATGTTCCTGTTCGGTTTCAACTCATTGGTGAGGCTCAAGATGTTGAAGTTAATACGACATAATGCCAGCGATTGCTATTGCCTGGTACTCATGTGGCACAAATGGAGCTTGTAACTTAGAAGGCAAAACCAGAACATTGTGCAGCAGGAGGACATGGCCTCCTTCATCATTTGCAAAATTATAAATTAAATTGGAACTGCTGTGATCAGTGAACAATCACTTCTGACGTTCTGATGGGAAGAAGGTCACTACTGAGGCAGCTGAAGATAATTGGGCCTAAGAGAATATTCTAGGGTCTTCCTGTAGTAATGCCTTGGGGCTACAATTATTGGCCTCCAACAACCACAACCATCTTCTTTGTGTTAAGTGTGACTTTAGTTCCTGAAGAGTACATGCCCCGAACCTCATTGACTTTACATTCTATGTGCGCATTCTGCTCAATGTTGTCTCAGTACCTTTTACCTTACTGCTGGTTTTCAGCTCTTGTACCCATCCCTGAACTTGGAGAATGATAACATCGGCAGCTAAGTGGTCCTGGCACAACTGAACTGACTATCAGTGGATGTGAGCAACTTGTTAATATTGTTCTGCGATCTTACCTTTATGCCACTATCAGCACCTTCTTTAGTCCCCAACACTGCCATTAGCAATTCTTTTGATTTGTTTTGTTCCCCAAACATCTTTTTCCAATCTCTTCTAGCTCATCCCTATTCCAGACCTTCTATTTTGCTGCAACTGTGCTCTAATGCCCCCTCGTTTGCAGTACATAATCAATCACATTTCGCCCTCTCCTGATCTCTGAGGAAGAGTCATGCAGACTTGAAACGTGAACTCTGTTTCTCTCTCCACAGTTGCTGCCAGGCCTGCTGAGCTTTCCCAACATTTTCTGTTTTCTGTTTCAGGTTTGCAGCTTCAGCATTATTTTGCTTTTATTACATTATTGTTAACGTTGTTGTCCACGCCAAACTCGTCGCTGATGATTGGGGGCAGGCTGTAGAATTCTCCTATTTTTTGCGGACTGGTAATTTTCCACATTGAATTTTCTTTCCAAAATCATCTTTTCTTCCACAAAACCTGTAAAGGTGCATTTCAAATTGAAACTTACAGACGGGTACAATAGAATTAATCTTTTCTCCATCCGGCATGCAGCACCAGGGTGCTACGCAGCAGTTGCAATACTCTTAGTATTTACAGACGTTCCATGTCAAACATACAACCCGAGGGATTCGGCTCGGTCTCTCAGTACACTATGGCTGTGTATGGCCATAGACCCTGGTCTTACCCCATTTTGAGGTGGAGATGCCGGCGTTGGACTGGGGTGAGCACAGTAAGAAGTCTTACAACACCAGGTTAAAGTCCAACAGGTTTGTTTCGAATCACTAGCTTTCGGAGCACTGCTCCTTCATCAGGTGAATTCACCTCATTCACCTGAGAAAGGGGCTATACTCCGAAAGCTAGTGATTCGAAACAAACCTGTTGGACTTTAACCTGGTGTTGTAAGACGTCTTACTCTCCCCATTTTGCTTCTGCAGCAGCTGCCCCAAGCTTCAGGGCATCCCTCAGCACATAGTCCTACATCACAACACGTAGTCCTGGATCATGGGAAATGCCAATCTGCAACGCCCAGTTGTTGGCAACTCCTTGCACTGGAAGACCAGCAGGTTTCGGCCAGACCGAAGAGGATCTTTCACCGAGATAAAGGTCCCCCAGCAGCAGTCGATGTTGGTCTCTGTGTGCGTTTTCTGCATCACAGAGCTGCTCGGGATGAACCTTGACAAAATCCTCTGCATCTCTTTCCCGTCGTCCCTTACAAATTGCAGAAGGACGTGCACGAGTGTCTCTTCCCCACAACAGCTACCCTGAGAGCAATGTGTAGAGGATTGAAACTTGGGGCTTGCAGGAAAGATATGATGGTGATGGGCTTTTTCATCAGCAGTCAACCACCTGTTCGGTGGTTATTTGAAAGTTCCGGTGATGAAGCACTCTGCCAAATGACTTTGACAGTCTGCTCAGGGAAACATTCAACTTTTTCCACTTTGTCAGGTAATTGCCAGCATTGTAGTTGTATTGGAACAGTCTGGGATAGCACTCATTCTCGTAACAGCCTCCCCGAACAGGCGCCGGAATGTGGCGACTAGGGGCTTTTCACAGTAACTTCATTTGAAGGCTACTTGTGACAATAAGCGATTTTCATTTTCATTTTCATTTCATTTCTAGAGCCAGGGTGTTTGCTCTGTCTACTGCTCTCAACCGTTTTTCTTTGGAAGTAGAGTGAATCAAATCCGTTTAAGACTGATGCGTATGATGGTCGCGATCTCGGAAGGTGCTGTGGGCTTTAGCGTCACACGGACTTGGTCAATCTGAGGGTGAATACCTGAGGGTGGTACCCCTGAGTCACTTTCAATGATAGACATTGAAGGTGCAGGTCCCAGAGTACGTTCTGTGCCCATACGACCCTCAGCACCTCCTCCAAGTGGTGACGAACTGCATTCATTGCTGCAACCTGCTGCAGCTCTTTCAAATTTATTTTAATAAAGATGGAAAAATATTGAATAGTGCTAAAGATCCATTTTTGTTCATGTTTTCTGGGTGCTGAAATTACTCTGATTGCATTTTCAACAATTCTATCGAACCTGTTTATCGAAAATTCTTTGTTTTCTTCTTTCTTTTACTTTCTCTCTCTCTCTCTCTCCCTCTCACCTCCCAATCCACATGATCCCATTTTAACACTGCCTGAAAATGTTACAAAATCCCGAGCCTTTTCTATAACCTGTGATCTCCTGTTCAAGGAAGGGGCTGAAATGTGATGTTCAAAATTGCTCATTTATCGGCTGTTAGTTCATACAGGTGCAGTTTCAATTAAGGACTGAATAAGTTAATATGTGCAGAGTTTTGGTCTGATTCCAAATTTCAGAGTACACTTTAGTCTGCAGGTGTGACTTGACAGGTTTCATTTTACAGTCTTCCCGTGTGAACGGGTCTTACAAAGGGATTTTTGGCTAACCCACCCCATAGTTCATTACAGAATTTCTGGTACTACCACACTGATTCTCGTGTGTGTGCCTCTCATGGCCAAACTACAAAAACCTCTCGAGAGTCCACCGCCTACAACCCTACTTTGAACATAGGAAACAAGAGGTCTCTGATACCAAATCAATTGGGCAAGGTTGATGGCAGCTTGAAAAAAAGCCAATTGGTATGGGGGTAACGTGATACAGTCTGTGGTTAGTCTGTTCGCTGAATGTTTTTAATGATCATTAGGATTGTACTCAGTGCTATAACAGACTGGCGGTTTTAGTTATCTGTAACCACAAAACCTTTGCTATCTTGGTTTATGATGTCATCTAAACAACCTGGCACAGCTTTGTAATGTACTTTTGTTTATCGTGTACTGTCAAAGCATTTGCTACTGTTGGGCATTACTTAAAATCTCTCATCAAGGGCCAGTGCAAAGCATATTTGAACCAGGCTGTTACGGAGAAGGGAGCTTAAAGGGGTACGCCTAAAATGGAGGTGAGTGGTGGGCAGCATGGTAGCACAGTGGTTAGCACTGTTGCTTCACAGTGCCAGGATCCCAGGTTTGATTCCCGGCTTGGGTCACTGTCTGTGGAGTCTGCACGTTCTCCCTGCATGACGTGGGTTTCCTCCGGGTGCTCCGGTTTCCTCCCACAAGTCCCGAAAGACGTGTTGTTAGGTAATTTGGACATTCTGAATTCACCCTCACTGTACCCAAACAGGCGCCGGAATGTGGCGATTAGGGGCTTTTCACAGTAACTTCATTGCAGTGTTAATGGAAGCCTAGTTGTGATAATAAAGATTATTATTATTATAGTAGCTGTTAGGAATTTGGTAGACTGAGGGAAAAAAATGCTGTGACCATTGCCAGATATCCATCATCTCTGCACAGACACTAATCTCATTCAGGTATTTAGATGATATTTTTACCGTGAATAGAGATTGTTCCAGGTTATCCATTAGATTTAATGTGTATTCTGAAAAGTCAAGTCGTTGACAGTGTGCTGACTGCCTCCCCAATGTGGTCCACTTTAGGAAGTAACATTCGTGTTAAAGCGATCATGGCTGTTTCTTGAACACCGTTTGTTAAACAGTGCTTGATTACAGTCAGTGTAAATTAGGAATTCTTTTTACTTTTAAGCACTTTATATATTTTATTTATCTTGAAATTGAAACTGCTCGCGTCTTCATGGCTGCGCACGACGGTTGCAAACTCTCGTTGGAGGCATTCTAGGAGGTTTACCCATGCGATAGGGCGGCACGGCAGCACAGTGGTTAGCACTGTTGCTTCACAGCGCCGGGGTCCCAAGTTTGATTCGCACTTGGGTCACTGTCTGTGCGGAGTCTGCACGTTCTCCCTGCGTCTGCGTAGGTTTCCTCCAGGTGCTCCGGTTTCCTCCCGCAGTCCAAAGATGTGCAGGTAAGGTGGATTGGCCATGATAAATTGCAATTTAGCCTGTTCACAGCCATGAAGAGGCTAGCAGTTTAAATGTCCAAAAGAGGTTAGGTGGGGTTACTGGGATAGGGTGGAGGTGTGGGCTTAGGTAGGATGCCCTCTCCAAGGGCTGGTGCAGACTCGATGGGCCGAATGGCCTCCTTCTGCACTGTAAATTCTATGTGGATTGGCCACGCCACCCTGCACATCTGTAAATTTGGATGCATGGCATCAGATCATGTGACTTCCACAAATGTTATTGGCCTGAAACAGAGAGATTCCCTGCGGTTGAGAATCTTTATCCATGTTGTTGTGCCAGCAACTGATCTTGCAAGATCTTCTAAGCCACCTGTGAGCATTTGAAGAGTGGAACAATTCTCTCCACCTTTGCCCCATTCATCAGTTTCTATCTTGTGCTTTCATCCTCACTGATTTCATCTCTGATTTCCCCCTCCTTCCCTGCAACCCAGACGCCCAAAAATCTAAACACTCCTCCCCTCTTCTTGATTTCTAACCTTTGCCCTCTCTTCATTTCTGAGCCCTTCTCCTCCTGAATCCAGACTCTCACCTATTGCAGAGCTGCACGCATACGCACACACAGAATCACAGATCTCTCCCGCTGACAGCAATGATCTAGATCAGGATCCCGGTCTCTCCAAGAGGGTTGGACAAAAGACCAGTACCATTCTGGATCAAAAGACAAATGTGAGGTAAATCGAGAATCAGTTGAATTGAAGTACTGTTGGATGTGTGTGTTGGGTAGCGGGGGAAGAGGAGGGGGTCATTCTTGAGGCACCAAGGAAGCACTAGATATTTCATTTTTTTTAAAGTAAATTTAAAGTGCTCAATTCTACTTTTTTTCCAATTCAGGGGCAATTATCGTAGCCAATCCACCTATCCTTCACATCTTTGTCTTGTGGGGGTGAGATCCACTCAGACACGGGGCGAATGTGCATACTCCACACAGTGACCCGGGGCCGAGATCGAACTCGGGTCCTTGGCACCTGAGGCAGCAGTGCTAACTATCGTGCCGCCCCCTCGCACTTCATATTTCAAGTTGGTCAGAGAAATGCATAATTTCTCCACGGATAATTTCTCCACAACCAAACTGGAGTCAGTTGCTGCTCTTCTAGGGAACAATTCAGACCAAGGTGAAGATGGATCAGCGAAGAAAATTAATGAGGAAAAATTGATAATTTCCATAATCCACAAGATTCAGGAAAATGAAAAATGCATATTCAAGTAAAATTTATATTAGCTTGTTCGTCGTGCCTTGTTTTAAACTGCCCCTTTAATCACTCTGCTTTAACATTGGTCAGCTAATAAGGCCCTATTCACATTTAGCATCAAGAGTTTTATTTCAACAATCCTTTGCGCCAGTTCTGTCGCAGGGCCACGTGACCTGTCTTGATCGCTGAACCCCTCGATTGCTGCCGCCCTTCACTCTCCCCGACAGAGAGCAGAAGGGTGGGAGAGGCAGAGAGCCAGACACAAGTAGAAGAAGTCTTAGAATCCCCACAGTGCGGAACAAGGCCATTCGGCCCATCAAGTCTGCACTGACCCACTGAAGCAGCACCCTATCCCCGTAACCCCACCTCGGGACAATTTAGCATGGCCAATGCAACTAACCTGCACATCTTTGGACTGTGTGAGTAAACCGGAGCACCCGGAGGAAACCCACAAAGACACGGGAATAATGTGAAAACGTCACACAGACAGTCATCCAAGGTCGGAATCGAACCCAGGTCCCTGGCGCTGTGAGGCAGCAGTGCTAACCACCATGGTGCCCCTAAGTAAAGTCAAGTTATTTAATTTACCGGTACTAAAAATTGGCAGTGTAAAGCATTTCAGCTTGCAGGGCAATGTTCTTTCTGATGATATTCTTACAGAACCAACTCCATTGGTTAAAACGGGAAAATCTGTTTCGCTTAATGTTGCTGCATGTAAACATGCTCTTTTCAGGAATGCAACTATGATGCTAAGCAAGGAACAAATGCAGTGGTGGTGATCCTCTTTAACCAGCTAGGTGCTTGTTTGCGATACACTGCTCTGTTGGAATGCTCTCCCACTTGTGGGGACGGAAGTTGACACATTCATGGTGTCCTTCTCCCTAACCTATTGGCAACTCAGAGTGGAGAAGCCTGGAGGTCGGACTATCAAATCCACTTGTTTGTAACAGTCACAAATAAAAGATAACAGACTGAGAGTGTGTGTGGCAGGAGTGTTTATACTGGGCAGAAGTGCCATATGAAATAACATTTAAAAGAATGGGGTGGCATTTTACGTGAGCATAATGATGTAACAAATCTACACTCATTTGTATGAAATAGTGCCTCAAATGGTGTCAAGTCCCCGAAATAGGTTTCAGCCTTATCTGCATTTGTTAGAGATTGTGTGTGAAAAATAGCACTGGATGGGTTTTGGATTTAAACGTTTTATGAAGAAAGCTATTTTCGTACCAAATCTAACAACCAAATAACTTCACTTGTTCAGCTTGTGCCATAGTATTTAAATATTCCATCGATTAAGGGGCAATTTAGCGTGGCTAATCCACTTTACTGCACATCTTTGGGTTGTGGGGTGAGACCCACGCAGACACGGGACGAATGTGCAAACTCCACACGGACAGTGACCGGGGGCCGGGATCGAACCCGGGTCGTCAGCACCATGAGGCAGCAGTGCTAACCACTGCGCCACCGTGCTGCCCTAAAGTCACTTTCTGACATCTACTTTTAGCTGTTGCTAAAGGGTGGGTAAATCCCACCCAAGTTTTTGGTGCAACATTTTTCAGATCCATACTGAGGAAGCTGGTCAGTTTAAAATCTGTCACTACAAGACGCTGCTTTAGACGGCACCTTCTCACCACTTTGCAAACGGATAACATCTACTTATCATTCTGCCTGTGCGGGGTAGGTGTGCAGAAGGTGCTGTAAGGCATTTACATTCTAAAGCAACTGACCTAAAATTAATTCCAAAGATGAAGGAAGACATAATTTCAGAAGTTTTGCATTGATTGAATTCCTACTTTGTAATTTGCACAGTGGTTTTGACTTAGTTGGAGTAAGGATGAAAATTGCCACTATTTTGATTTGCAAGCAGCTGTTAAAGTGTTCTTTGCATCTTTCATGGCCGGGGAGTTTTCAATTTGATAACAGGAACTTATGTTCAGACTTGTAAAATATGCAACATTCAAATGCCACTGTGCTAGTGGTGGAAAATAACAGCCCCAGTGTAAAGCTCCAACACATTGATCATTGAAGGAAGAGGGAGGGAGGGAGGAACTCGGCAGGTGGGGAGGGATGGGTGCACAAAAATACATTCCTGGCAAATGTTACCACTGCTGTTGTCACGGCTGGCATGTTTACAAGCAACGTATTTGTGATACAACAGTGCTCAGAGGAACGCCTGGACTAAAAGGATGAGCAGCATGGTGGCAGCGATTACTAACACCCGGTGCCATAAGAGTCAGTCGGAATGCATGTTTAAGATCTCATGCCGTGCACCTAATTTGAGCTGCGCCAAGCAGTGAGGTGTCGAGTGAAGGCGTTGTCTTTGTTTCCTCGTCAGAGATAACAATGAGACATACGGGTTCCTAATGGCTGCAGTGGGGTGCAGCATTGGTGAGTGAAGACTGGAAGGAAACTGCGTAATGGTGAACTGTTTAGAAAGAGTATGCACATGTAATTGTTTAGTTATTCAAAAATATAACTTTTTGAATGGGATTAGCTATTAAAAGTTCAAACAGGGGGAGGGGGGTGGGGGTGGACTGACTTCATTTGTAGAGGGCAGATACCCCACCTTGTTTTGTTAAATTGTTAATTTGTTAAATGGTTAAGTTGTTTTTTGTTTTATTGCTATGTTTTCTTTTTATTGTTTTCTTTTTGTAGTGGCTTGTAAAAATTATTGAAACTTTTTGAATAAAAACAAATTTAAAAAAAAAAAAGTTCAAACACTGGGAAAAGACATCTTCATCGCTTTGTTGGCAGTAGCTTGCCTCAGAGATCCAGAAGTTATGGATTTCATCCCTGTGTGAGCGGTGGTTTAGGTCGAACTCCTGCCTCTGAGTCAGAACATTGTGGGTTCAAGTCCCACACCAGAGACGTGGGCACTAAAATCTATGCTGACACTCCGGTGCAGTACTGACAGACTACTACCCTGTGGAGGAGACGTCTGTCACCTCAAGCATGCGTCAAAGGCCGTATGACACTATTTTGAAGAAGAGCACGGGAGTGCTTCCTGATACCCTGACGGCGGGACTGGGCGAGCCCATGCAAAAGCCCATAGACTTTGGCGGATCTGGAAGATCCCACCGGTGGCCAACGGCTCGCCACATCAGCCGGGGGGGGGGGGGGAAACCCTCTGGAGGGGGCATTGGAAATAACGGCCAAGATCACAAATAGATTATCTGGTCATGTTGCTGTTTGCAAGTTTGCTGCATGCAAATTGACTCCCCTGTTTCCTACACTACAACAGTGACATCACATCAAATGTAGCTCATTAGCTGTAAAGCACATTGGGACATTGTGTGGTGAAAGAGGCTTCTCTTTACTCTGCCACTGTCTTAACCCTTCAAAAGCCAACACCACCAAAAACGTTTATGTAGAGGGAATAATGAGGCAATGTTGATTGCACTGTATTCTATTTTACTTACCAGTCATTTGGTAAAAGTGCTGCACTACATGTGGGTAACACACAAAAGGGTGGAATGGTTTAACAGGCAATGCTTTTGTCTATCGCAACATAATGGAATTCTCCAATCTGTTGCATCTTGTATATTTTTTCTAAAGTTTTTTTTTCTCCCCTTACTTAAATCGAGCATTTTAATTCAAGATTCCATTGAATTGAAAAGGTGTCTCATTTCAAGTCTCGAATATGTGGCGGCTCATTCATACAATGGATTGAAAACCTAGTGAACCCAGCGGCTGCTCCAGTGGGATGCCAAGCAATTCACAAAACACAACCCAGGGCTGTACACCCACCACTTGTTGTACTGTTGGTGGTGCCAGGTCTGGGGACATGGGAGGTTTTCGTGCCGATTTGTTGGAATAGTAAAAGTTGGGAGAGCGTCGAGAACAAAACACGCGGCATTTTAAAGAAATGCTAACTACACAAGGTTTGGCCTTGAGGTCTTTTGTACTGACAGAAAATTCCTTTCCTGTTAAGTATGATTTGAAGAGCTTCCAAGACTTTGCCTCGATTTCATTGAAGCAACAATACAACTATCACTGTGTGGTGTTGTATTTCACCCTCTGTGCTTGCACGGTCTGTGATACGACTGCACTGTTCAAACAATATCAAACATAGCATTTCTTTGTTTTCAGTATAAATTAGTACAATGTGCATTTTGGTGGTCTCGCACAGCATTAGCAATATATTTTAACAATGCTAAATGACCAGGGTGGGAGGTTGTCTGCACAAATTCTGTTCCTTTTGATGCAAGGAAACTTAAGTTTTCAAGGGTTAAATCTTTCGGAAGAACCCAAGAATCCAATAACTCTGACTACAACCTGAGGCACTTGTTAATAAGGTCTGCGACTTCAATTGTTACCAGGTTTCTGAGCAATGTGTAAATCCTGCCTTTTTTCATGAATGACAATTAGAAATATATCGCACTCAATCTGTTTTCCTGAAGCCATTCATAAAAAATCAGATGGCGGGGCCTGGCCAGGAGTTTGCTTGATGTTGGGGTGAGACGGGCTGGGAATAAGCAATAGCTAGTCCCCTACCCCCGCCTTTTTTCTGTCTCTGCAGTCATCAATGGTCCGTCGTTGAGATTATGGGAGGATTGAGTGCTTTTTGGAGGGCAGCTGGTAAAGTTACTTTGACACATACTGGGCTCGGAGCCAGCGCTGGCCTTGATTCAGACATTGTCTTTTTCCCTCTCATTGAACTGTCACGACCTAATTCATGAAAAATAAAGTCAGGCAGTTCCCTCAGAGTGTTTCTTTTAGCCATGGAAGTCAAATGAATTCAGACTGCGCCTTTTCCCTTTTAGCGTAACATTTCTTCTGATTTGAAGGGATTCAGGGATATGCAAGTGTTTCATTACAGGTTAGCAAGGGATGCGAGGTTTGGAGGCAAGTGTTGTTGAAGGGAAAGACACTTTATTTTACTGTGTAGAAAAATCAAGTGAAAGGTGCTCCGCGTTATGTTGTACTTGATGCTATGCTTACAGCTAGGAGTGTGAAGGACAACATGAATACTTGATGGAATCTAACTAGTTTGTTTTGTTTTTCCAGCCGCAGCAAGAGGTCCAGAAGAAGCCTGCTCAGGTAGTGTGGATTTTTATTTTAGTCTGAACACTTTAGAATAAGGGCTGAGGTGAACAGATATCGGGAATAGGGAGATTGAGAGCCTGGACTGCTTTCAACATTGGAGCTAATAAGAAGGACATGAGCTCATGTGGGCTTCCTAATCTCAGCTATCTGAGGAAATAGTGATAAATTGTACAAACATGGGGACTACATGGAAGTTCATGGAGGATAATGTAAATATTACAATACATTCTGAGGAATCTCTTCCTTTTCCATCTGTTTCCTTTACTGTATCCTAACAGATGTCTTTACCATGTGGCAGTCTGGATCAGTTTAAAAACTTCTGATCTTGTAGTAGACTTTGGGGTTTCTGGAGGTTAAGTACACATGGCCTTTTTACTTCTGCTTACCTTTTTCTTACATAGGAAGACTTTAGTAACTGGAAAGGGAGTTGATCCACAATTAGACATGTCTGAGGTTCGTCTTCTTGTCAGTGTAGTGATGATAATCCGAATGACTGAAAAGTCAGGAAACTGAAGCCAACATGTCCAGATTCTAAAGAAACACTAGTTGGTTGAGAATCAAAATTGGAAACACACAGGACGTGAGCAGCATAATGTCTGCATTAATTTCAAAGCATCAGCATGACTACAATTTCTTGGCTATAAGCTATGGGAGATATTACAGCAACAGCAATTCCGGTTAACCCCCTATAGACTCTCAGCATTTGTCTTCCATACTGAGGACTCCTCTCTTCTGTTTAAATGGGACATTCTTTTCCATTATTAACTATTAGTAATATCAGGAAACATGTATACGATTTTTGTTTCAAAGGGGTTATTTAATACACTTGGTGAAATAATATTGCTTCTTTTGCCATCCTCCCCATCCACATTCCAAAGGGTACTGTTGTTCTTGTACTAACAAATTGTTCAATTACTGAGTCCCTCACAGTGACTCCTGACCTCGTTCATGAGCGGAGGAGTCACACATGCAGTTCCTAGCCAGGGTCTGGGGGCAGTATTCAATAGCGTAGATCCTGGCCTGTCGCTCCCACCTAGGCCAGCACTGCTGCCTCACAGCACCAGGGACCCGGGTTTGACTCTGGCCTTGGGTGACCGTGTGGAGTTTGCACATTCTCCTCTGTGTCTGCGTGGGTTTCCTCCGGGTGCTTTGGTTTCCTCCCACAGTCCAAAGATGTACAGGTTAGGTGGATTGGCCATGCTAAATTGCCCCTTAGTGTCCAACACGTTCTGTAGGGTTACGGGGATAAGGCAGGGGAGTGGGCCTAGTTAGGGTGCTCTTTCGGAAGATCGGTGCAGACTCGTTGTGTCGAATGACCTTGCTCTGTGCTGTGGGGATTCTATGATATATGGTACTGAAGCAGGAATCTGATTTCGCCAGCTAAACAGTTCGGGGTGCAACTTCAGTACTGATTGTGAATTTTGTTCAGTCAATTTGACAGATGGAAATCTCATCGCCTCACCCAAGAGTCTCCAAACCAAGTCTCCACAGAATAGATTTTCTGTTCCTGCAATACAGAGTGTGTGTTCACTCCCTGTAGGAACACTCTTTTCCACAGCACTAGTAATCCTTCCCCTGCTTGATGAGCAGAGATCAACTCAACTCATTTGGGCACTGTCTTACAGAGGTATCTGAATTAAATTGCAAGAATTATGAGCCCCCGGTGGCAGATCTGCCGCTCCCCAGGGTCCATTAGTGAGTCAGAGTGACTGGTCAAATATCAAAAGTGCGCCAGAAACCCATTTATTTACATTCAAGGTCAAAAAAGACTTTGTATTCCATCTGACAAGCCCCAAATACTAATGTCTCTCTGTCCCTTTCAAAAATGTATCCGGTTTTCCCACATTATCTGGTTCCCCACACACTTTTGCATCTTTTAAATCTAACCTGTTGGAAGCAAGATAAGCTTGAAACCACAGAATTATGTGGGGCCTAGAGAGAGTGCCTTGTGACGACCTGCTTCCCATAGTAAATTAGAGTGCGGCTGAGGAGAAATGGTATCACGGAGGGTTGGGGCTGTCTCAACGTCAATGCCTAAAAGATTGGAAAACACAGAAGCCCCCATTGGAATTTTTCTAAACACTTGGATATGAACTTTGAAGTGTTGTAACCTACAGGATTACCGATTGAGAGCTGGATTGGCAGAATAGCCTCCAGTAATGCCAAAGATTTTCCATGCTCCTGGCTGGAGTTTGTGGAAATCTTGACCAGATTGCGACTCGATTTGTTTACTCTTTAAAAATTGTGACCAGTATCTCCACTAAATCGTCTCCAGACTGAACAATCTTGTGACTCCCCACAGAGCTTAAATGCATTAAGTACCACCTTGGTTCCGTTTCTGTTTTTACCAACCACAGGACATCTATCTTCAGGTTGTGGAAAGACCCTAACCATGGCTACTTGTCTGTACCATGCCTGCCAATCTAATATCCAAGTTCAGTAATGTATGTACTGGGTTTGCGCACTAGAAAAGTGATCAATCTTCTCATTTGACAGCAGCAAAACGTCTAGGTATACGCTTAATATTGCCTAGACTTTGCTCATTTATTAGATTCCAAGAGATTATGTAGATGGGTCGTGGTTCCAAATCCTCAGCGTGCTTTACGTTTAGATGGCACTTGGGTTTTCTGTGCTTTTGTCCTATTTTACTTCATTACATGCACAAAGAGACTGGAAACTGATATAGAATATAGAACATACAGTGCTGAAGGAGGCCATTCGGCCCATCGAGTCTGCACCGACCCAATTAAGTCCTCACTTCCACCCTACCCCCGTAACCCAATAACCCCTCCTAACCTTTTTGGTGGCTTTATCATGGCCAATCCACCTAACCTGCACGTCTTTGAACTGTGGGAGGAAGCCGGAGCACCCGGAGGAAACCCTCGCAGACACGGGGAGAACGTGCAGACTCCGCACAGACAGTGACCCAGTGGGGAATCGAACATGGGAAGCCACAGTGCTATCAACTTGTGCTACCGTGTTGCCCCCTCCCCCCTCCCGTAAGGGGGTGTCACAATCAAATCCAGTGACCACCCAGATGTACTTTGTATCAGGGTGGGGTCACCGCGCCCTGCCTCCCTTTTGAACACTGTCCCAGGTGTTTGGAGACTGGGCTCTGGATGAGTAATGGCGTCCGTCGCTCCCACAATCCCTCGCGCTGGGGAAATCGCTCCATCTGCCGTGCGGCAGGCGGCCCAGGACGGCCCATGTTCAAGGGAGAGGAGAAACAGCTCATGTGCCATATACGAGTAGGTAAACTGTTTCCATGAATGTTTTCATTTGCACACACACACACATAGAAGTTACTTAAATTTGAAGGTTTTTTAATGATTATTACTGACATTTTATTAAAATCCCGCATTCATGGGATGATTGCAGCTCAGCAGGAGGCCATTTGGTCCGTTGACTCCATGTCCGCCCGCAACAAGCCGTCTTCCCTCCTGTTGCCTTTAGCTCTTTTGGAAATCATTCACGACCCTTCTAACAATGAGAACAGAACTTTGCTTTTTGTAGATTATTTTTATTGTATTTTATTGTTGCAGATGTGTGGGGGCCTTGGGAATGTGCAGAAGTGTTAGTTATGACAAACAATAATTGGTTGTCACATGTCACCACATGAATAAATTTTGCCTGCATAAATACGATGTCTGTACATTTAAGCAAACTAAGCGGCCACTGCTGATACTAGGCTTGTAGAAACACACCACCTCTCTGCTATGTATATAACTGTGTGTTTCAGCCTCCCATGCACGTATTTATGGCCTGAATTTGTATCTTCGTTGTTTACAGTTTTCTTTCAAACATACAACACTTTGAGCTGCTGACAGACTCCAAAGCGGTTAAATTGAAACTCATTAAAGTCGGCAATGAGAAGGGAGGATTGGCTAAGAGGTGCTTTTATACCTACAGACGGAATAAAATTATAATTCTCGATTTTCCATTTTCATTGCTACAAATTTAGCTCATTTCTTTTCAAACTGGTGACCTGTGCGTTGTAGCAATTTTTTTTAAATTCCAAAGCTCCTTAAATCAAAAGCCCTGATAACAAAGCAAGCCTATTTGAAGTACACTGAACAGTACTAAAAAACAACATTCCCATGGCACGGAGGCTACACGGCAAGCGGTTACCTGCACGGGATCGGCTGTCAAAATGTCCCAGGTGTTCCCTCTGAGTGGATGTGCAATATTATGAAAGGAGGAGGTCGAGGAGTTTTGTTCTGGGACCCAGAGGAGCACGTTAGCTGCTCATGGCCCCCACAAGGATATTTTGAAGACAAGTTCTACATGCCTTTATTGGGCCTCTCCTGGCCCCGAACGTGAAGCTCACTGTCGTTTCTCCCTCAGGCCTCCCAGTGAACATTGCAGTGGCAACTTGATGCTGTCATCAAGACCTTATGAGGACCCTGCCAGCTTTGGACTGGTACCCTTGCCTCCTGCTCAGAATAACAGGTTCAAATATGGCACCTGGCAGCAACAATGCGAGCTAAGTAACTTGGGTGACCTTACCTGTCCAATCAGGAATTCCTTGGAAAATCGCATTAAAACGAAATCAGCGACACTTGGAACTTTCTTTTGTTACAACACCCTGGGCTCGTGCACGGACATTTCCGGCCCCCCTTGACCCGGAGTCGCAACACAATTGAATTAACCAGTAAGTCTTCGAAAAATACCCGAGGTCTTTGGCCCTTGGCTACCCAATAATTCCAGTCACCAGGTTTGAAACTTTAAACACAATTATATACAAGACAGACAAACACAGGGGAGGAGAGGGGCGTACAACATGATAATGAAAGTAAAAGATAAGAGTCTTTGTTTCAGGTGGTTATTTCTGGAACATCTTGCTTCAATCCAGGCTTTCAGTCCAAGGTTTTCACTGTAGGTTCAATCAGGTCTCTGCAGTTTCAGAAAAACGGCAGCTTTCCTGGAGGAAACACGAGAGAGAGAGAGAGGGTCCTTTCCCCTGAATGTCCAGACACCCGACACTGCTTTTACATAGAACATAGAACGATACAGTGCAGTACAGTACCTTCGGCCCACGATGTTGCACCGACATGGGAAGTCAAAAAACAAAAGCCATCTAACCTACACTATGCCATTATCATCCCTATGCTTATCCAATAAACTTTTAAATGCCCTCAATGTTGGCGAGTTCACTACTGTTGGAGGTAGGGCATTCCACGACCTCACCACTCTTTGCGTAAAGACCCTACCTCTGACCTCTGTCCTATATCTATTACCCCTCAGTTTAAGGCTATGTCCCCTCGTGCTAGCCATTTCCATCCGCGGGAGAAGGCTCTCACTGTCCACCCTATCTAACCCCCTGATCATTTTGTATGCCTCTATTAAGTCTCCTCTTAACCTTCTTCTCTCTAACGAAAACAACCTCAAGTCCATCAGCCTTTCCTCATAAGATTTTCCCTCCATACCAGGCAACATCCTGGTAAATCTCCTCTGCACCCGTTCCAAAGCTTCCACGTCCTTCCTATAATGAGGTGACCAGAACTGCACGCAATACTCCAAATGCGGCCGTACCAGAGTTTTGTACAGCTGCAACATGACCTCATGACTCCGGAACTCAATCCCTCTACCAACAAAGGCCAATACTCCATAGGCCTTCTTCACAACCCTATCAACCTGGGTGGCAACTTTCAGGGATCTATGTGCATGGACACTGAGATCCCTCTGCTCATCCACACTTCCAAGAATTTTACCATTAGCCAAATATTCCGCATTCCTGTTATTCCTTCCAAAGTGAATCACCTCACACTTCTCTACATTAAACTCCATTTGCCACCTCTCAGCCCAGCTCTGCAGCTTATCTATGTCCCTCTGTAACCTGCAACATCCTTCCGCACTGTCGACAACACCACCGACTGAAGTGTCGTCTGCAAATTTACTCACCCACCCTTCTGCGCCCTCCTCTAGGTCATTTATAAAAATGACAAACAGCAACGGCCCCAGAACAGATCCTTGTGGTACGCCACTTGTAACTGAACTCCATTCTGAACATTTCCCATCAACCACCACCCTCTGTCTTCTTTCAGCTAGCCAATTTCTGATCCACATCTCTAAATCACCCTCAATCCCCAGCCTCTGTATTTTCTGCAATAGCCTACCGTGGGGAACCTTATCAAACACTTTACTGAAATCCATATACACCACATCAACTGCTCTACCCTCGTCTACCTGTTCAGTCACCTTCTCAAAGAACTCGATAAGGTTTGTGAGGCATGACCTACCTTCACAAAGCCATGCTGACTATCCCTAATCATATTATTCCTATCTAGATGATTATAAATCTTGCCTCTTATAATCCCCTCCAAGACTTTACCCACAACAGACGTGAGGCTCACCGGTCTATAGTTGCCGGGGTTGTCTCTAGTCCCCTTCTTGAACAAAGGAACCACATTTGCTATCCTCCAGTCCTCTGGCACTATTCCTGTAGCCAATGATGACATAAAAATCAAAGCCACAGGCTCAGCAATCTCTTCCCTGGCTTCCCAGAGAATCCTAGGTTAAATCCCATCGGGCCCCGGGGACTTATCTATTTTCAGCCTGTCCAGAATTGCCAACACCTCTTCCCTACGTACCTCAATGCCACCTATTCTAATAGCCTGGGTCTCAGCATTCTCCTCCACAACATTCTCTTTTTCCTGAGTGAATACTGACGAAAAATAGTCATTTAGTATCTCGCCTATCTCTTCAGACTCCACACTGTCCTTGACTGGCCCTACTCTTACCCTAGTCATTCTTTTATTCCTGACATACCTATAGAAAGCTTTTGGGTTTTCCTTGATCCTACCTGCCAAATACTTCTCATGTCCCCTCCTTGTTCGTCTTAGCTCTCTCTTTAGATCCTTCCTCGCTACCTTGTAACTATCAAGCGCCCCAACTGAAACTTCACACCTCATCTTCACATAGGCCTCCTTCTTCCTCTTAACAAGAGATTCCACTTCTTTGGTAAACCACGGTTCCCTCGCTCGCGCCTTCCTCCCTGCCTGACCGGTACGTACTTATCAAGAACACGCAGTAGCTGTTCCTTGAACAAGCTCCACATATCCAGTGTGCCCAACACTTGCAGCCTACTTCTCCAACCTACCCCTCCCAAGTCATGTCTAATGGCATCATAATTGCCCTTCCCCCAGCTATAACTCTTGCCCTGCGGGGTATACTTATCCCTTTCCATCACTAACGTAAACGTCACCGAATTGTGGTCACTGTCCCCAAAGTGCTCACCTACCTCCAAATCTAACACCTGGCCTGGTTCATTACCCAAAACCAAATCCAATGTGGCCTCGCCTCTTGTTGGCCTGTCAACATATTGTGTCAGGAAACCCTCCTGCACACATTGTACAAAAAACGACCCATCTAATGTACTCGAACTATATCTTTTCCAGTCAATATTTGGAAAGTTAAAGTCTCCCATAATAACTACCCTGTTACTTTCGCTCTTATCCAGAATCATCTTCTCCATCCTTTCCTCTACATCCCTAGAACTATTTGGAGGCCTATAGAAAACTCCCAACAGGGTGACCTCTCCTTTCCTGTTTCTAACCTCAGCCCATACTACCTCGGAAGAAGAGTCCCCATCTCGCATCCTCTCCGCCACCATAATACTGTTCTTGACTAGCAGCGCCACACCTCCCCCTCTTTTGCCTCCTTCTCTGAGCTTATTTTGTTGGGTCTCTGGAAATCATTAACCTCAGGCAGGATCTAATCACCACCATTTATCAGGCAGAATACGGCCTTTTGGCCAATTCATTTCCCAGCAGCCAACCAATCGAACCAAATCCCACCCCATCTCTCGGGTGCCACAAAGTCCGAGTTCTGCTTTCCAAAGCTAGCAGGATGTTGTAACTTTAGAATTCCTCATGCTCTCTGCCGCTTGACTTAAAGACACATGTCCATTAAGCATCCATGGATCAAAATGATGACGGCAAAATATAAAGAAATGGGAAATCATCAGGAAGGATCCTTACATTTTCGATGATAATCTTAATTGTGCGCCGTAAATACTAATGGATCATTGTGACCTGGTGATGCTGTTGATCTCGGGGTCATTGGTTTGATAATTAATTAATATTGTGCCTTGTATGTCAAATATCATGTCAATGAGTGTGATGGTTTTCAAGGTAGGTGTATTTTTGTCCAATGTCCTGTGGGAGCAAAGGGGAATTCTGAGAAAGAGAGAGTAAATGGGATGTTTGACCAGAGGAGTCACTCTTAACCAAGTTCAATTTCTGTCCTCACCCAACAGCCACACACACACACACACCTTCCAGTAGGGGTCACTGGGGAGTCATCAGAAACAGTCATCCCCACTTTAGCCTGCGTGAGTCATGCCTATTTTACTGGAGCCAAAGGAAGGTCGAGTTGTGCTTTCTTGGGAATGTTGAAGACTATTTTGGGAGGTATGAGTGGTGAGGTTTATATTTCACCAATGCTTCTTTGAAACACGTGGGGTTTTGCCCCGCAGTGCAAGGACTTTGAATAGGAGCAGCCAGAAATGACAGGTGGATGACTTTATTCGTTGGTCATAACGAGTTACGGGTGGTTACGTGATGATGTCTGTTTCGTTTGGCTAATTGGCCAGAAAGATTCCTACAATGGATAATAGCCTATTCCAAAACCACCCCAATATTGAATGCGAAAGCTAAATTAGACCTTCATAGATTCTCTTAGATCCTGCAAAATCAGTTTTTGCCTCAAATCTATTCCTTTTCAATTCATCAGTTATACCTGATCAGTGCAGCGAGCCAGTCGTCCGCGGGCTCACCTGCCTTCTCGGGATCGTATAAAAGTATTCTCAGAAGGAAGTGCAGTGGAGTTTGTTCCAGTGTCGAGGCCAATTTTATCCTTTAATAAACACCACGAAAACAGATTATCTGCTGATGATTGTTGCTGTTGTGGAAGCTTGCTGTGCACAAATTGGCTGCTGTGTTTTATACATTAGAACAGCGACCACACTTCAAAAGTACTTCATTGGTTGTAAAGTGCTTTTGAGGTCATGAAGAGCACTGTAAAACTGCAAGGCAACCAAATCCACCAGAGTATAAAACGGAATTGTTTTCTTTAATTGCCCCAGGAAGCATTTGAAGTCTAATTAAATGTTGCCCCCTTGCCCCCATCCTCACAATAAAGAAGAACAAGAGCACAGCGAGGTTGATGAAGTTTCTAACATTTTTCACCTGAGAGAGTTTGCATTTGTATAGTGCCCAATTGCATTTCCCAAAGCATTATAATACAATGAATTTTTTCAAGTTTGGGGCAGCACAGTAGCATGGTGGTTAGCACAATTGCTTCACAGCTCCAGGGTCCCAGGTTCGATACCCGGCTTCGGTCACTGTCTGTGCGGAGTCTGCACGTTCTGCACGTGTGTGCGTGGGTTTCCTCTGGGCGCTCCGGTTTCCTCCCACAGTCCAAAGGTGTGCAGGTTAGGTGGATTGGCCATGATAAATTGCCCTTAGTGTCCAAAATTGCCCTTAGTGTTGGGTGGGGTTACTGGGTTATGAGGATAGGGTGTCGACTTGGGTAGGGTGCTCATTCAAAGAGCCGGTGCAGACTCGATGGGCCGAATGGCCTCCTTCTGCACTTTCAATTCTATGATTCTATGAAGTATAGTCATGGAATCCCTACAGTGCAGAACATAGAACATACAGAACAGAAAGAGGCCATTCAGCCCATCGGGTCTGCACTGACCCACTCAAGCCCTCGCTTCCACCCTATCCCCGTAACCCAATAACCCCTCCTAACCTTTTTTGGACACTAAGGGCAATTTATCATGGCCAATCCACCGAACCTGCACGTCTTTGGACTGTAGGAGGAAACCGGAGCACCCGGAGGGAATCCACACAGACGTGGGAAGAACGTGCAGACTCCACACAGACTGTGACCCAGCGGGGCATCGATCCTGGGACCCTGGCGCTGTGAAGTCACAGTGCTAGCCAGTTGTGCTGCCCATTCAGCCAAGGAGGCCATTCAGCCCATCAGGTCTGCACTGACCCTTCGAAAGAGCACCCCACCCAGGCCCGCTACTCCGCCCTAACCCTGTAACCCCATCTAGCCTGCAGATCCAGGAGACTAAAGGGCCAATCCACCTAATCTGCACGTCTTTGGACTGTGGGAGTAAACCGGAGCACCCGGAGGAAACCCACGCAGACACGGGGAGAACGTGCAGACTCCGCACAGACAGTGACCCAAGGCTGTAATTGAACCCGGGTTCCTGGTGCTGTGAGACAGCAGTGCTAACCACTGTGCCTTCCCAGTCATAGTGAGAATTTCCCTAGAGGTTTGGAGGTCGGGGAAAATCACAGAGAAGGAGATAATGTCGGTTCTCCAGCACGTTCCTGCGCCCACTCGCTTTTCCCAGAAGTGGTTTTCAGTCCAGCGACGGCAACAGGAAACCAATTGAGGCTCACCAGGAAATCAGTTAGCGGAATCTTTCAGTGTGAATGAGATTTTACAGGGCGGCTCGGTGGCACAGTGGTTAGCACTGCTGCTTCACGACGCCGAAGTCCCAGGTTCGATCCCGGCCCCGGGGTCACTGTCAAATTGCTAAGAGGGGTAGATGAAATGAGAGATCTTGACGTACAAGTACACAGATCCCTAAAGGCACTAGGCCAAGTAGACAAGGCTGTAAAGAAAGCTCTCCATTGGCAGGGGTATAGAATACAAAAGTGAGGTTAAAATGTTGGAATAGTATAAAACACTGGTGAGGCCACAACTGGAGGATTGTGTGCAGTTCTGGTCACCATGTTACAGGAAGATCATAGATGCTCTGGAGAGAGTGCAAGAGAGGTTTACAAGAATGTTGCCAGGGCTAGAAAATTGTAGCTACAAAGAGTGATTGGATGGGTTGGGGTTATGTTCCTTGGAACAAAGAAGGCTGAGGGGTGACTTGATTGAGGTGCACAGAATTATGAGGGGGAGAGATGGGGTGGACAAGATAAAATTGTTTCCCTTGGTGGAGAATTCTCGAACCAGGGGACATAGATTCAAGATAAGTGGCAGAAGGTGTAGAGGGGACATGAGAAAAAAAATTTTTACGCAGAGGGTAGTGGGTGTCTGGAATTCGCTGCCTGAGTTGGTGGTGGAGGCAGAGACCCTAAACTCTTGATAAAAAGTACCTGGATCTGCATCTTAAGTGCTGTAAGTTACTATAAGGGCTATAGACCGGATGGCAGAAGGTGGGATTAGGCACCTGGGTGTCCTCGGGCTGGCGTGGACAAGATGGACCAAATAGCCTCCTGTGATTTTCTATGGTTGTAAAATTCAGCCCCACTGTTGTTATATAGGTAAACCTGCACTGTTATGTCCCATAAACAGCAGTGAAGTAACTAAGCAGTTGGTTTGCTTTTTGGTGATGTTGGTTCAGGGAAGAATGGTGTCCAGAACATCTATTCATTGCTTTTCTTAAAATAGTGTCCAGGGATGTTTAACATTTGTTAAGCACTTGGATCCTAGATTTGATATCTTATCCGAGAATAGTACTTTTGAATCCCTCTGTACTGAGGTGGATTGTCAGATTGAGCACCACACTGATAAAATACCTGCAGATAATAGCAGCAGTAAACCCTACAAACATGTCTTAAAACCAATTCTGAAATGGAGCAATTTGGTTTCTCTGTACAACTTTCTTCCCTCTTCCTGCTCTCTTTGGGTTTTGGCTCCATGGGCCTTAGTTCCCTTTTGGTATTTTCTACAATAAGCCATTATTAAATGTGAGCCTTGACATTAAGTTTTGGCAGCCTCTTTCACTCTGGGGAGCTTCACAGTTGAGCGCAACTCTACCCTGAAGCATATACTTTTCGCTGCAATTACTAGATAGCCAACGTGAGCAGAATCCTTTGCCTTCTTCCCACCGTCCCAACCCTGTCCTGAATGAACAGGTATTGAGGCAGGTCATGATGACACTTGTAAGAGACCAGCTGGCCTGGTGTAGACATGGACATTAAGCTTGAGATGTTTTTGATCTGCATGCGTCATCAATCTCCCTGTTAAGCTGGCTGAGCCAGGGGACATGCAAACTTATTTATTTGACTCTGGGCACAAAGAAATCCAATTTGATTATACAAGCTTGGTTGTAAAACCTCCAGGAGCCTTTAGATAAGGGGGAATGACATTCAATCTGAAAGACTGCAAATGTAGTATCCATCTGCCACATTATTATAGGTCACTGTAAATGTTCCACCAGACATGTTTATATACCCCTGCAGACTATATAATTTTTTTAAACATCCACTTGTGAAAAATGTTGCTACATTCATGGTGAGCTTGACATAACTTAGACTGGGTCTTCCAGAATAGTCTAATGGAGGCCGAGGGGCTGGATTTTTCCGGGATCCGTATTTCCCACACCACTTCCCCACCTTGACCCTCAACTAAACAGTTGTCCCGCCAGTCAAATTGGAGGCAGCTCTATAGTCCCAGCGTCATTGGGTTCAAGTGGTAACCACTGCTAGGACTACAGGCAGTAACTGAGGAGACGTAATCCAGCCCAGCTTTGTCCAGGCCTAGCTGGCAGACCTCAGTCACTGGGGGGGTGGTACGCTGCCTGACATCTTCTCTTTCCCTGCCACTATAGTATGAGAAATAGGCTGGGGTGGACAGGAAGTCATTGGGAAGGCCATCAACTTTGTCTAACGAATCCCCCTGCATTCAAATATGCCGGCAAGTCTAGCCTATGATATTCAGACTTCCCAGTGTTGGATTTATCTCCTTAAACACACAAGAGTGTTGATATTTCAGCATATTCAGCATGGGAGGCGGATGTCACATTGAATGTTCATAATTAAGGCCTGGGATTGAGGTCTGGCTATGAGCCCCTGAACTCCATTCATATTTGACAAAGTCAGGAACGGCGAGCAGGAGTATGCTGATGGGAGCTTGGCACAAGCCAACTGTCCTAGGCTGTACGTTAATGTCTGGGGGAAGAATGGCAATGACAGGACTGGGAGGGTTCATCAAGATAAGACGGGAAAGGCTCAGGGGGCTCCTGTGGATTTGGGGGCTTCTCCATCTGGTCCAGAAAATAATTCCGAGGCAACAGTTGACTTTGGTGATTGGGTTTCGAAATGAAATAAAGTCTCTGCTAGTTACCATCTCGCCACCCTTGTTGGAAAGCAAACATGGGTATTGGGCGAAAAACATGATCAGACTTGATTGTGATCCATTTGTAGTTGAAGACCTCACACACTCACTCACTATCTAAAGCCACACATATTGAGTGACTGTTTGGGTGTAGCATTGGATGGCTTTTATGCATGCAGATCCATACCACAACCAGAATCAGAGCTGAGGAAAGAAAGTTGAGAATGAATGAAAATGTCCAGGGACTGACTATACATCTCTGAGTAAATAACCAAATGAATAATGGTCAGTTTTATAGCCGAGGTCCCAGGTTCGATCCCGGCTCTGGGTCACTGTCCACCTGGAATTTGCACATTCTCCCCGTGTTTGCGTGGGTTTCGCCCCCACAACCCAAAGATGTGCTGGGTAGGTGGATTGGCCACGTGGAATTGCCCCTTAATTGGAAAAAATGAATTGGGTACTCTAAAATTTTAAAAAAGGTTTTATATTTAATTTTCACCAACTAAGGGTGCTATTCTCCGCGACGCGGCGTTTGGAGAATTGCCTGGGTCGCCAAATGTTCCCACCATGCCGGTCCGACGCCCTCCCGCGATTCATGGAAGCGGCCAGATCGGCACAATTGCGTTTTGCACGGCGCGGTCCACTGAATCGCCCGAGACAGCCAAAATGGCGATTCACCGGTACCCCCACAATTCTCAGTGCCGGATGGACCGAGCGGCGGCGGGTTCCCCCCGGCGCCGTCCACACCTGGTCACTGCCGGCGGGAACAGCGCGGGAACGCTGGGGGGATCCTGCACCGGGGGGGGGGGGGGCCTCAAATGGGGTCTGGCACGCGATCAGTGCCCACCGATCGTCGGGCCGGCCTCTCTGAAGGAGGACCTCCTTTCTTCCGCAGCCCCGCAAGATCCGTCAGACATCTTCTTACGGGGCGGACTCGGAGAGGACGGCAACCACGCATGCGCGGTTATGGCGCTGGCCAACCCACGCATGCACGGGTGACGCCAATTATGCGGCGCCGGCTGTGTCATGTATGCGGCGCCGGCCGCGTTATGTATGCGGCGCTGCCTTTACGCGGCGCCAAGGCCTGGCGCGCGTAAATGACGCGGCGCCGCTCCTAGCCCATTATCGGGCCCTGAATCGGTCGGGATAGGGGCCGTTTCGCGCCGTCGTGAACCTCGACGGTGTTCACGACGGCGCGAACACTCTGCCTCCATTTCGGAGAATCCCGCCCACAATTCCAGATTTAAGCAGGTGCCTGTGACAACAGACTTCTCCCCTGCACTCAGCAATTCCCTGGGAATTTTCCTCCCTCATCTGTTCAGACACATAAAGCCTCTTTTTTTTTTTTGGAATGTTTGCCTGAAGGATATACAGTATGTTCCAAATTACTAATTGCGTCTCATGCTGGAATGTTACCAAAGCAGTTTCAGCTGTACCACATGCCACATCATTAAAGAGCACCGCAGTCGAGTGTCTGAGATGACGGACGGGATTTGCCGACCGCCCTGCCACGTGTTTTCCGGCAGGTGAGGTGGCCCGCCAGCGGGATCTACCGGTCCCGACGTTGTCAACGGGATTTCCCATTGACTGCATCCCTCGCCGCTGGGAAACCCGTGCGCCTGCATGGGACCGGAATTCCCCACCGGCGTGATCAGTCGGTAGATCCCGCCCGATGCCTCTTCACACAGATTTGCTTTGAAGAGATTTACTAAAATATTAATTTCGAGTACACAGTTCTTTTTTTTCCCAAACAAGGGGCAATTTAGCGTGGCCAGTTCACCTACCCTGCACATCTTTCTTGGGTTCTGAGGGTGAGGCCCACGCAGACACATGGAGAATGTGCAAACTCCACACGGACAGTGACCCGGGTTGAAGAGATTTTCAGCAGCACAGGGCAGGTAACCTTTGTCACTCTGAAGTAATATTGCAGTTATTTTGTTTGGCCTTCTTGTGTACAAGGTAAATATAAGACAGCACCTACCGGGCGCTTTACGCTCTCATTCAAGCTCAAAGTGGGCGGTAGACCCCGGGAGAGGCCTCCGTTGGCTTCCTGGCAGTCTACGCCTTGTGGGACATACCCATGTCCCGTGAGGTGTTGCATTCAGAATCCCGCCCAAAGGGGGTGTGACCAAATGGCATTGCCCCATACCAGCTTCCCCAGCAAGGCCGCAGCCAGGCGCCATTCAGTACAAGTCCAGACAAACATGGACCAGATAAAATGGCATCGGGGGGAGTCTTCCACCCATTGGAGGCTTCTGGGTGGCCAGCGATAGTGCAGGGTGACTCCATAACCCTCCCCCTGGAACATGGGCACCTTGGCACTGCCAACCTGGCATGCAAAGGTGCCCATATGGCACTACCAAGCGGGCAGGAGGACTGCCAGGGTGGCAGTGCAAAGATATCCTGGTGCCAGGGTGGCACTGACAAGCATCAGGGCCTGAGAGCGACCATGCCCATGGTAGGAGGGTGGAGAGGGGGAGGTGCAGGACAGAAGCCTCTGGGAGGTTGGGACAATGATGTGTGGGGGTCCTGGAAAGGGGGCTTATAAGGATGGGTGGGGGGGGTTGCCTGAAGAGGGATGGGCCCCCAGGGATCCCATAGAAGGGTGTCCTCACTTTGGGGGGGGGTGAGGTAATGCCCATGTCTGTGGGGGGGGTCACATTGCCCATGCGTGGGGCGTTGATGGGGATCCAGAAGCTCACTTTGAGATCAGTACACTCTTTCAAAATGGCAACCCTATCTGCTTCAGCTTCCCAGGGCTGTGGGATGTTGCGATATGTATACATAGAGACATATAAAAGGTTAATGATAACAACTTAGTGTAACACAACCACTAGATGGCAACACTAGATTCCACTATAAATATGAGAACTCAAAGGATCTTGGGTCTCTTCGAACCAGGAGTGACTGGACAGCAGAGTATTAGAGAGATAGATCACAGCATAGTTAGCACATGTAGTTTAAATTAGTTAATACTTTATTCTGAATTACATGATTGCTAGTTTTAGTTCTGTAGAGGAAACTCAATATTAATCAATTTGTTATTCATTAATTCTGTTTTGCTTTAAGTTGGAGATTGGTGGTTTCTTGAGAATCACACCATCAGACCATTCTGGATATATAAAGCAAAGAGTAACGATATATTACCAAAGAGTAATATAACGTGGGCTAAACTGGACAGAAACTCCCCCAGGGCCCCAAAAAGTGACTAAGTATCTTTGATAGCGGTTGGAAACTCCCTGAAAAACCCGCCACAAATGAACTTAGAAATGTTTCTGTTAAATTCCTCCTATAATCTCTCATTTTAAGTTTTCTATTTTATTTTTTGGTGATGAGTTTTATTACTAGTTGGCAATTCTTATTAGCTGGAATTGGTGGTACGCCATGTGTTTCACTATGACAATGTGTGTGGAAAATGGTGCGAAATAACCAAGGCGGGTTCAAAAACTAACCAGGCTAGATTCTGTGGGGGGGATTGTAGAGGTCAACAACTCTGCAAAATTAATGCCTCCTAAGCATCTAACCGTGGTCAATGCTTTCATAACTTCTAGTTATGTTGCTTGCTTCACCCTAATCTATCAAGCTCAATTAGCCTACTCACTTGGAGCAAGTCTAACCCTTTCATTATTTAAAAAACTCCAATCACATCTCTTCAAAGTCTGAACTATCTAGCCCCAGCTCTGTCGCTTCTGGTAACTGGAAGCCCTTTAAAGGTAATCTAACGACCTTCCTCTGAACCTTTTCCTGACCCTCGATATTTTCTATCACAATAGTATTAAAATGCATTTCATATATTCACAAAGTACTTCAGTTTCCCTTACATTAACTGACTTTGAAATACAGATTTTTAAATTGATAAATGTGAACATCCACCAGCCATGATGATAATGAATTTTGTAGACTAGGTGAGGTGTGGGGGAATTTAGCATTTTTCTTTAAATGGACCATCGAATCATGGAATCTCTACAGTGCAGAAGGAGGCCCTTCGGCCCATCAAATCTGCACCCACCCTCTGAAAGAGCACCGTACCTAGGCCCACTCCGTTGCTCTAGCTCCGTAACCCCACCTACCTTGCACGTCTTTGGACACTAAGGGGCAATTTTAGCATGGCCAATCCACCTAACCTGCACATTTTTGGACTATGGGAGGAAACTCAAAGGAAACAGAGTTAAATGGACAGAAATATATTCAAAGATTCAGTTGTTATATATGGGGTTGGATAGGTTAATTATTTTGAATAGATTAATTATTTTCTTTTGCTCACGATTTGGAAGAGTCATGATCCCTATCCTTACTTCCAATTGGATTACATTCTTAAAATCTTGCTCATTTCATCTCGTCACTTTGGATAAAAGTAATGTATAACTTTTGAACATTAATGAGTTGAAACTTATTCAGCGAAAGACAACTTATACTTTTTATAAATTTAGACCATTCTAGGTCTATTTTTGATTGAAATAAACCTGGAGCATGCAGGTTCAAATTCAACTAAATATAACTTACCAGTCGTGTTGGCAGATTTGATTTGATTTGATTTCCCAAATCTCCCACAGTTTTAGTTGCGTCTTCATTGCTAAACCTCATTTTCTAATGTACAGCACATGTAATTTGTATCTATAATCCTGTGCCAAGAAGCATGCTTAAACTTTGCAAATAGCCATTTCAGGTATCAGATAGTACGCCAGTACTTATTTGCATGCCAATTTTGGCGAGAATTCAAAGCACTAGTGTGTTATGCAGCTATTGTATATGCAATGTTTTTTTTTATTAAATATTTTATTGAAAATTTTTGGTCAACCAACACAGTACATTGTGCATCCTTTATACAATATTATAACAACACAAATAACAATGACCTATTTTATAAACAAAAACAAAAAAATGAATAAATAATAAATAACAAAAATGAAAACTAGCCCTAATTGGCAACTGCCTTGTCACAAGTAACACTCTCCAAAAATATAATTTAACAGTCCAATATATAATTATCTGTAGCAACGACCTATACATACTATACAGTATATATTAACAACCCTGAGAGTCCTTCTGGTTCCTCCTCCACCCCTTCCCCCCCCCCCCCCCCCCGATCCTGGGCTGCTGCTGCTGCCTTCATTTTCCCATTCCGTCTATCTTTCTGCGAGGTATTCGACGAACGGTTGCCACCGCCTGGTGAACCCTTGAGCCGACCCCCTTAAGACGAACTTAATCCGCTCTAGCTTTATAAACCCCGCCATGTCATTTATCCAGGTCTCCACCCCCGGGGGTTTGGCTTCTTTCCACATTAGCAATATCCTGCGCCGGGCTACTAGGGACGCAAAGGCCAAAACATCGGCCTCTCTCGCCTCCTGCACTCCCGGCTCTTGTGCAACCCCAAATATAGCCAACCCCCAGCTTGGTTCGACCCGGACTCCTACTACTTTTGAAAGCACCTTTGTCACCCCCATCCAAAACCCCTGTAGTGCCGAGCATGACCAAAACATATGGGTATGATTCGCTGGGCTTCTCGAGCACCTCGCACACCTATCCTCCACCCCAAAAAATTTACTGAGCCGTGCTCCAGTCATATGTGCCCTGTGTAATACCTTAAACTGAATCAGGCTTAGCCTGGCACACGAGGACGACGAGTTTACCCTGCTTAGGGCATCTGCCCACAGCCCCTCCTCGATCTCCTCCCCCAGTTCTTCTTCCCATTTCCCTTTTAGTTCATCTACCATAGTCTCCCCTTCGTCCCTCATTCCCCTATATATATCTGACACCTTACCATCCCCCACCCATGTCTTTGAGATCACTCTGTCCTGCACCTCTTGTGTCGGGAGCTGCGGGAATTCCCTCACCTGTTGCCTCGCAAAAGCCCTCAGTTGCATATACCTGAATGCATTCCCTTGGGGCAACCCATATTTCTCGGTCAGCGCTCCCAGACTCGCGAACTTCCCATCCACAAACAGATCTTTCAGTTGCGTTATTCCTGCTCTTTGCCACATTCCATATCCCCCATCCATTCCCCCCGGGACAAACCTATGGTTGTTTCTTATCGGGGACCCCCCCAAGGCTCCAGTCTTTCCCCTATGCCGTCTCCACTGTCCCCAAATCTTCAGTGTAGCCACCACCACCGGGCTTGTGGTGTAGTTCCTCGGTGAGAACGGCAATGGGGCTGTCACCATAGCCTGTAGGCTAGTCCCCCTACAGGACGCCCTCTCTAATCTCTTCCACGCCGCTCCCTCCTCCTCTCCCATCCACTTACTCACCATTGAAATATTAGCAGCCCAATAATACTCACTTAGGCTCGGTAGTGCCAGCCCCCCCCCCCTATCCCTGCTACGCTGTAAGAATCCCTTCCTCACTCTCGGGGTCTTCCCGGCCCACACAAAACCCATGATGCTCTTTTCAATCCTTTTAAAAAAAGCCTTCGTGATCACCACCGGGAGGCACTGAAACACAAAGAGGAATCTCGGGAGGACCACCATCTTAACCGCCTGCACCCTCCCTGCCATTGACAGGGATACCATATCCCATCTCTTGAAATCCTCCTCCATCTGTTCCACCAACCGCGTTAAATTTAACCTATGCAATGTGCCCCAATTCTTAGCTATCTGGATCCCCAGGTAACGAAAGTCCCTTGTTACCTTCCTCAACGGTAGGTCCTCTATTTCTCTACTCTGCTCCCCTGGATGCACCACAAACAACTCACTTTTCCCCATGTTCAATTTATACCCTGAAAAATCCCCAAACTCCCCAAGTATCCGCATTATTTCTGGCATCCCCTCCGCCGGGTCCGCCACGTATAGTAGCAAATCGTCCGCATACAAAGATACCCGGTGCTCTTCTCCTCCCCTAAGTACTCCCCTCCACTTCTTGGAACCCCTCAACGCTATCGCCAGGGGCTCAATCGCCAGTGCAAACAATAATGGGGACAGAGGGCATCCCTGCCTTGTCCCTCTATGGAGCCGAAAATATGCAGATCCCCGTCCATTCGTGACCACGCTCGCCACTGAGGCCCTATACAACAGCTGCACCCATCTAACATACCCCTCTCCAAAACCAAATCTCCTCAACACCTCCCACAAATAATCCCACTCCACTCTATCAAATGCTTTCTCGGCATCCATCGCCACTACTATCTCCGTTTCTCCCCCTGGTGGGGCCATCATCATTACCCCTAACAACCTCCGTATATTCGTGTTCAGCTGTCTCCCCTTCACAAACCCAGTTTGGTCCTCGTGGACCACCCCCGGGACACATTCCTCTATTCTCATTGCCATTACCTTGGCCAGGACCTTGGCATCTACATTTAGGAGGGAAATAGGTCTATAGGACCCGCATTGTAGCGGGTCCTTTTCCTTCTTTAAGACAAGCGATATTGTTGCTTCAGACATAGTCGGGGGCAGTTGTCCCCTTTCCTTTGCCTCATTAAAGGTCCTCGTCAGTACCGGGGCGAGCAAGTCCACATATTTTCTATAGAATTCGACTGGGAATCCATCCGGTCCCGGGGCCTTTCCCGCCTGCATGCTCCTAATTCCTTTCACCACTTCTTCTACCTCGATCTGTGCTCCCAGTCCCACCCTTTCCTGCTCTTCCACCTTGGGAAATTCCAGCCGATCCAAGAAGCCCATCATTCTCTCCCTCCCATCCGGGGGTTGAGCTTCATATAATTTTTTATAAAATGTCTTGAACACTCCATTCACTCTCTCCGCTCCCCGCTCCATCTCTCCTTCCTCATCCCTCACTCCCCCTATTTCCCTCGCTGCTCCCCTTTTCCTCAATTGGTGTGCCAGCAACCTGCTCGCCTTCTCCCCATATTCGTACTGTACACCCTGTGCCTTCCTCCATTGTGCCTCTGCAGTGCCTGTAGTCAGCAAGTCAAATTCTACATGTAGCCTTTGCCTTTCCCTGTACAGTCCCTCCTCCGGTGCTTCCGCATATTGTCTGTCCACCCTCAAAAGTTTTGCAGCAACCGCTCCCGTTCCTTACTCTCCTGCTTCCCTTTATGTGCCCTTATTGATATCAGCTCCCCTCTATATATGCACTGTTTTGAGGCGGGCTGAATCTTTTTTTAAATTTAAGAGTGCCCAATTATTCTTTTCCAATTAATTGGCAATTTAGCGTGGCCAATCCACCTACTTTGCACATCTTTGGGTTGTGGGAGCGAAACCCACGCAAACACAGGGAGAATGTGCAAACTCCACACCGACAGTGACCCAGAGCCGGGATCGAACCTGGGACTCGGCGCCATGAGACAGAAGCCGGGCTGAATTAATGAATTTCATTTAAGAAACATTCTGGAAGATAGTCGAGATTGTTAAAGTCAGAGGCCACGAGGCTTATTCAATTGTTAGAACCTGTGGTATTTGGACACTTAAGTGGACGAACCAGAGTCTGGCTGTGAAGGACAGACTCACATGTACAGAATTAATGTTCATTGCACTTGGGTGAACTAGTCAGTGTCTTGCCTGGAAGCCAGGTTGACTTATTTGTACTGGGCAAAGAATATGTATATCTGGTGGATAACCATGTCTTTCTAGAATGTAAATGTTAATTGAAGAGGCTGAGGCACAGGGCAGCTGACACTTGACTTTGTCCTCTTTAGTCTATCTGAGGCTTTGATCATGCTACATCTTTCTCTGTTGCTTGTCCCCCAGAGAGTCTCCGAGGGTCATAGCCTGCAGCTTAGTCAAGAGACATTAGCCTACTGGCTTAAATATGTGAGGCCCTTGGGTTAGCAGGGGGCCTTCACCATGCACTCCACATTTCCCACATAACCTAAAGCAGACTAAACAAAAGTGTTGTGAAATCCGATGGCTGGATGCAGCTAAAGTAATATGTTGAAACTGTCCTCCATTCATTTAATACTGTGTTTGTTTCCTGGATTTACACCCTTTTTTGGTCTTTGGGATCATGGAAACCTTTGAAAAAGGGATTGCAGAGCAACGGCCTGTGATTAAAACCTAGTGTTTTTTCTCCATGCTGCTCTTGTGCAGCAGTGTCACACATGGTAGCATTTAGGAGCCCCCTTCACAGCTGAAGTGTTTCAAACACTAATGAATGGGAGCTTGGTCATATAATGCAGACAAGCTTTAAGGCAATGCTTTACTGAATGGTGTACTGTAGTGGCCTGGGAAAGGAAGAGAGTTATAAATTGTGTCAGCTAGCAGCCCAGACAAAATGAAGCCATGTGGAAAATCCAATCTATTTAACTATGAAACTGTTGCAAGCCATTTTAAGGTGGTCATCTTTGGCAGTTCTCAGTTTATGAAGTGGCAAATGTTAAACCGCATAATGCGGCCTTTCGCTCCGCTTTCTTTTTCAGGCAAATAAAAGTAAAATATTTTAGCATTTTGGAATTGTGGTTATTTTAGGGGGGGGGGTGATAAATGCTGACTAGATTTGATGTCTAAATATTTGATAAATCGATTAAATAATTTACAATGTCCAGGTATGCGAGTATCTATTATCTGGAAAACCTCTAAGGCTTTTAAAGTTCACAGGCACGGCGATTACACCAGCTGTAGAAGATTTATGGTGGTTTGGCTGGAATTTAATCCATGTACTTTCTCTCAAACCTGTGGTTGAACATGTCCAGTTTACGGTCGCCCGAAATACTCAGCAATTTAAAAATAAAGTAACAGCATTGCTTTGGTACTTGAAACTGTGGCAGGGGAGGGCAAGACAATATTTTTTTTAAAGCTGTCTGACATAATGCAAATTTGTTTGTTGTTTGTTTCCAGGGTGAAGGTGAAGGGACGTCCACAGAGGAAGATTAAGAAACCACACTATTTTACTTCTACCTCATTCAGCAGTTTGGTCTTTTGAAGGGAGAAGACACTAAATTGACCACTTGTTTTATTTTCCCGGCTAACATTGGTCTGTCCACTTTATCCTGGGTTGAGACACATCCTCTGAAAGACTTTCTTTTTTGCTATCCACCTTTCTGTAATCCCTTTGCAGCCCCGGGTTTAGTGATTTAAACACTGCTGTAACATGGGGGACGCAGATTAATGATGCAACATTTAATTACTGTTTTTTTTTAAATTCTTAACATACTTATAGTTTATTGAGCTGCTGAGTAAGGGTGAGTGGGTAAAAAAAGAAAAGAGTTTTATTTTTCACTGAAATGCACAAAATAATGCAAGAAGGAAACATCATACACACAGCACGTAATATGGGCATTTTGAGAGAACCGGCTTTTCTGTTTAAAAATAGATGGCTTTACCAGACCCAACACCCACCCCTTGACTTAGTATATACAGCCTGTACAGAACACCAAAGATGAGGGATAGGCACTGCTCTTATAGAAACCTTTTTAGTAGATCTTTTTTTTTTAAATTGAACTTCACTTACTCTAATTTCAGGAAGGTCCTGGGGCTGATTTTTCTTCAACATATATTTAATTCTGCTGTTAACCTTTGAAAATTATATTCAGTAACTGAAGGGAAGGATGAAAGATTGACCCACTCTTTTTTCCAGGTCCGTAGGGTTAACTCACAGAAATCAAGAAAATCCACTTCAGTGTAAGTCACTGAAACTTGGAAAGGGAACTGATTTTTCGTCATCCGCCAGCCATTAAGAATCGCATATAAAGATGGCTTTACCTCTTACACGCTGCCATGCGGATGGATCGGGCAAACACATTTCTTGATTGTGGGACCAACATGCCGCGACACTGATCTTCAAATTATTCCGCCTCCATCCAATCAACCCTAAAGAATATTCAGTTAAACCAGCACTTTTAGTGACAGTTGCAATATTACCCTATTATCTGTAACTACCTCTGATTGATTCAATTAGTTTAACAGTCTCTCGAGTACATGCTGCTATACACATACAATGCAGGATTTTTTTTTCCCGGTTTAATTGATGGTTAAACACTGATATCTGGATTTTGTTTAAATTCATTTACGTTTTACAGTCTAAAATATTAAAAGAGGAAACACAAATACCTGAAAAGCATTTCTGTACTGCAATATAATTGCTGAATTTCTACCAGGTTACCGATTCTCAGTCTTGTGCAACTCATTTTCCGTTTGAACTTTTAACTTGAATACAATTTTTTACGGAATTACTTAGTGATTTTTAATAGATCATTTTTTTTTTCTTATGTTACAATTAATAACATGGAAATGTCTCTCTTGCTTTTATTTTTCATTTTGATGGGTAATGTTTTAAATATAACTGTCCACGTTTTGTACCTCAAATGAACTCAAGGCAAATGGACGAATCAAGTGACCAGAACCTACCTCCAGACATTAACAAAATAATGAACTTGTTACTATCAACATCAGTTTTAAAATATTGTTAAAATTTTAGGACTGCAACTAATCCCTAATCAAAGTATTTTTGTAAAAAAGAAAGGAAAAAAAATAACCTTGGATACAAAAGCATTTTAAATTACTTTCTATTCCGAAACCGTCTAAGGAAACTTGAAGCTCTGTAGGTGGGAAGCAATAAGCTCGTTTTTTTTTGTATAATTCAATCAAGAATATGTGTTTAAATTAGTAGATTGTAAGAAACATACTTGATTCGTATTTTCATGTATTTTACACAAATGTGATTTTCTCTTTTTCATTTTTGTAATGTTTCAACCAGATGTATTTTTAAAATGCTTCTTAGAGTTTTATCTTGCTACATGCTTGTCAATATTTCTACCTTGAAACATTCAAAAGGCCGGGGAGATGGGGAGGGTGTAGTTTCTCAGGAGAATCTGTGGCAGTAAGGGCTTCACTGTTGAGCCAACATACAACCAAAGCTGATTCCTCTGGCTTCCATTGGAACTTGTAAAACCTTGGCATCAGGTGCGTACCCGGTCTCTACATTGAAGGCTGAGGTATTAACTAGTTGCATTTCTGCCAAATCTTTCAATAATTGTACCCACCTTCCCCCTACACCCCCCCCCCCCCCAAACAAACAACTTCCTTGTGTTTTCTTTTAAAAGCACACTTATGATTTGTTTGAAACATCATTCCATGTATTTTGATTTAAGAGAACTCTCTGAAGCTTTGCCTTGGTTTTGGTCTAATACATACTAAGGAAGCCTTTGGTCGTTTGTTGGACATTTAGCTTGGGGAAGCCTCTCAAATGCTGATGTTTATCATGTATTTCTCTGTATGTTGTACAATCAATTACACACTACTACCTCTTGGGGCCTACTGTTACCTCAATTTCAAGCTGAAAATCCGTTCAATTGTTTATGGCCAATAGACCAGGGCGAGCATCATAAATTTTTTATACATAGTTTATTTTTTTGGGGGAGATAAATTTTATATGACTGTTCCCTCCTGACTGGTCACCTCAAAATAAGACTGGACATTTAACTTTTCCGCTATTTTACAAATAGTAGTCTTGGTTTGCAGGGAGAGGCTGAACATGTTAGACTGCAAATCCTACTCTCCCTGTACCTTGAATGTCTAACTTTATTGCTTTGCTATTCACTTAGAGAAGCTGTCTGATTGTACATGGAAATGCTTGCTTGCTGAAAAAGGTTCCATTCATGGATTATCACTGTCTGTTCAGCACAAATAAATGTAAGAACCTCTGTGATCCCCATGTTGGTTCTTAGACTTTTGTCATTTTAATACTGGCAAAACAATTAACATGAGTGAACACATCTCTTGAGAGTTTTTTTTTAACAAATGAAAGTAGCACTTACAATATGTGGAACTCCAAAGTGGCTCCTGTGTTTTTAAAGCCATAGCCTTTGAATGATCTCCCTTAGTTGTAAACTCAAACTCAACCAGTATTTCAATTTACTGAGGGTGATTTATAAGAAGGAACCATTGGTCTCTTTCACAACGGTGGGGGGGATGACGGGGATGCAGTATTCAATAAAAAATACATGCAATGTTATTTAAGGGCAGCACGGTAGCATTGTGGATAGCACAATTGCTTCACAGCTCCAGGGTCCCAGGTTCGATTCCGGCTTGGGTCACTGTCTGTGCGGAGTCTGCACATCCTCCCCGTGTGTGCGTGGGTTTCCTCCGGGTGCTCCGGTTTCCTCCCACAGTCCAAAGATGTGCAGGTTAGGTGGATTGGCCATGATAAATTGCCCTTAGTGTCCAAAATTGCCCTTAGTGTTGGGTGAGGTTACTGGGTTATGGGGATAGGGTGGAGGCGTTGACCTTGGAGGCGTTGACCTGGGACCTCACACCACCGAGGACCCAGATTCAATCCCGGCCACGGTTCACTGTCCTTGTGTAGTCTGCACATTCTCCCCGTGCCTGCGTGGGTCTCACCCCCACAGCCAGTGTAGAAGATTGTAGTTTAGTCGGGCAGTATGGTCGGCACGGGCTTGGAGGGCCGAAGGGCCTGTTCCTGTGCTGTACATTTCTTTGTTCTTTGTTCTTTGTTCTTTGATGCTCTTTCCAAGAGCCGGTGCAGACTCGATGGGCCGAATGGCCTCCTTCTGCACTGTTAATTCTATAATTTATTAAAGGCTTCAAATTTTTCTTCATATTTGAAAACATCAGGGCCGCATGGTGGCGCAGGGGTTAGCACTAGTGCCTCACACCACCGAGGACCCAGATTCAATCCCGGCCACGGTTCACTGTCCTTGTGTAGTCTGCACATTCTCCCCGTGCCTGCGTGGGTCTCACCCCCACAGCCCTAAAAGATGTGCAGGTTAAGTGGATTGGCCACACTAAATTGCCCCTTAATTGGGGGGAAAAAAAGAATTGTATACTCTAAATTTATTTTTAAAAATTTGAAAACATCAATATCTGGTTTAGGAGGCCTATTAGGCCTGAAGCGGCTATCTTAAATGATCTTTCCTGGAGAAGGGATGGGAAAATAAGACAGTCTTACCACTCCTGATCACTGCTAAAAGTGCATTCACCAGGGTGCTGCATTCGGACAAGATCATGTTCAGCTCCTGTCAGCCACAGTTTTAGTCCACATTCACTATTGAGTTTCTCGAACATGAAGACACTCTTACTTCTGAAGATCGCTGCTACCCTAATGTGGGAGGAGAGAGTTTTAAAACAAATACACACACAAATGATTTGGGGATCGGAGGCATACTGGCATTGTCACTGGACTAGTAACCCAGACACCCAGGGAAATGCTCTGGGGACCCGATTTTGAATCCCGCCACGATAGATGGTGGAATTTGAATTCAGTAAAAAAAATCTGGAATTTTTTTAAGTCTAGTGATGTCGATGAAACCATTGCCGATTGTCATAAAAAAAACATCTGGTTCAGTGCTCTCCATTAGGGAAGAAAATCTGCCTCCTTACCTGGTCTGGCCGACATGTGACCCCAGATCCACAGCAATGTGGTTGACTCTAAAAATGGCACTCGTTTCGAGGGCAATTAGGGCTGGTCAACAAATGCTGGCCTTGCGATGCCCACATCCCAAGAAAGAATAAAGAAAGAAAGAAAAAAAGGATCAATTGATTTGAATTTTAATTCCAGAACCCTGATCTCTATGCTGGAATGGAAACCTAGAAGTGGCCATGACAGGACGCTGGATGTTTTCAAGGAGGTGGCCAAGTAAAAGGCCTTCTCCGGGTATCTAACCAATAAAGGACAGAGGCTTGGCTTTGCGGCCAAGGGCCAGTGGGAGCGCCAGAGACTGAGGAAGGCCGACAGCCCCTCCAGGAGAGGTGGGCACTGCTGCTGTAGCTGGGGCACTGCGAGGGTCCCTCAGGATGAAGGCTCCCACTGAAGACTTGGACATGGAACAAAATATACTGTGGCCACAGCTGTCGGGTTCTCCATAATGGAGGTGGTGCATCTCCATAGGGTGGCCTGTGCCACATCTGTGACGCTGACCCTCGCAGCTCACCATTGCAGGGTGCAGCTCTCATACCCTCCCCCAGCCCAACTTGCCACAGGGTGGCAGCCAGCATTCCGTCATGCTACTCAGCGGCAGGGGCAGGAACATACTGGCAGAGCAGCACATTGTCCGATAACAAGAAATTGTCAGTGTAGCCATCTCCACCTCGGTGGGGATGTAAATACTTCCTCCGTTCATTCTGCTTTAACGCCGTTGACTATTGCAATGCCAAGGAGGCATTTAGATAACTCTCTCTTGGTTCTACCATTGCCAGTTTCCTTGCTGCTACAGTGGATCACAATGGCTGTGGGGAGCTTGTGAAAATTTTCTGTTTCATTGTTAGCAGCAAAAGCCCAGTTCTACTTCATGGTGATAAAAACAGCCACAATGAGGAACTCACCAGGTGGAAATGCAATGCACTGAATCATCAAATCTGAATAGTGCGCCATGTTCTTCATTATTTGGAGCTTGCAAGTAATTTGCATTTCATTCATTTTTTTTCGAAATTCAGTTGCAATTCATGCCCGTGAAAGTAAAAGATGGAGCTATCCGAATTGATAGTTCGTCTGACATGCGTCCACATTTTCCATTAGTTTGACCTTCTGCCATGTCAGACAGGATCCTTTCAGTCCTGTGTTAGGGGGAAGTTGTTTTTGAAAATCCACGCCACGACACATTTTAGCTTTTGTGCTAAAAGGTTACAGCTATTGAAAAGTTAATTTGAAATCGTATTCCAAGTTACCGTTTATTATGCCCGTATAATATGTTAAAAGATCAACGTTGCACCAAACCAATCGAAAAGGATTTAAGAGCAAGATGTGACTGTTGCACATTGTTAAGCCTGGGAATTTGTGTTCCATTTTAAAACTGTGCGTGAAAGAAAGGCCGTCATTTTCTGCTGCTTTCTTGTAACTTTGGGAAGGTGAATGGGTTTTACCAGTGGCTGTCAATGTGGGGTGAAGTTGCGTCAATCAACCACAAGGTGCGCCTACTTAAACCAATTTGACCGTTGAGCTTTCAGAGAACAGGAGGTGACGTACAGCAGACAATATATTGCACAACCAGTGTTGTAATGCTCCTGTCCTCGCATCGTTCAGCTCCAGGCCTACTGTGAGCAACACCCCGGGAGTTGTCATTAATAGTCACCCCTAGTTTAATCAATATACAGTGTGATCCAGATTATTCCATGTTGCTGCACATCCGATGCAATGCGGCATGAATGGATATTTTGGACTGGAAGAATTGACGCGAGGCTACATTTTCTGCCTTAGATGTCAGATGCGGGGAGGGAACGTGGCAAGTTATTCGAGTGCGCTCTTTGCTTCATCCTCGCTTCCTCCCGCGTTTCCATCAATGGAGGAGTGGTTGCTGAAGGAAACATCATCGCGGTTTCCCCTGCAGGAAAACTGGACGTAAGGTTAGGCCTCATCAACATCAGAGAAAGGTTGATTGAACGCTTGGAACAAGTATCGATTGATTAAAGAGAGTCTTCCTGGATTGATGAAAGGTCGATCATGTCTGCCCTTGAGAGGGTCGCTCGTGTTATGACCTCTGAAGAGACTGATATCTTCATGGTTCCGTTAACTGATGACAGCAAAAACATGAAAACCCTCCATAATCATAATCAGCATGTGGGCAGCACGGTAGCATTGTGGATAGCACAATTGCTTCACAGCTCCAGGGTCCCAGGTTCGATTCCTGGCTTGGGTCACTGTGCGGAGTCTGCGCATCCTTCCCGTGTGTGCGTGGGTTTCCTCCGGGTGCTCCGGTTTCCTCCCACAGTCCAAAGATGTGCAGGTTAGGTGGATTGGCCATGATAAATTGCCCTTAGTGTCCAAAATTGCCCTTAGTGTTGTGTGGGGTTACTGGGTTATGGGGATAGGGTGGAGGTGTTGACCTTGGGTAGGGTGCTCTTTCCAAGAGCCGGTGCAGACACGATGGGCTGAATGGCCTCCTTCTGCACTGTAAATTCTATGATTAAAAAAAAGGGATTTGAACTTTCAGCTACTGGCTGAAAGAATGACACAGCAAGATTTCACTTTAACAATAACAAATGACTATGATTAACTAAACCATAGAACATAGAGCAGTACAGGCCCTTCGGCCCTCGATGTTGCCCCGACCTGTGAAACCACTCTAAAGCCCACCTTTTATTTTAATAAATGTACAGTACCCAATTTCTTTTTCCAATTAAGGGGCAATTTAGCCTGGCCAATCCACCTACCCTGCACATCTTTGGGTTGTGGGGGTGAAACCCACGCAGACATGGGGAGAATGTGCAAACCCCACACAGTGACCAAGAGCCGGGATCGAACCCAGGTTTTCAGTGCTGTAGGCAGCAGTGCTAACCACTGCGCCGCCGTGAAGCCCTACTAAACCATATTTCTTTATTGTAGGCAACTTATAATTTAAGATAGAACTAACTGGCACCGATGTGCAGGGCCCAAGGGCCTTTTCTGTGCTGTAGACCTCCAGGACGCTTTAACCCCCTTTTATGCACATCGCCCATTACACTCGCCAAGAAATTAGTCATCCAGTCCACAATTACTCCCAGATTCCAATGGAATCCCATATCCCTGTTGTGCCAAGTAGTAACTCTTTGAGTGATGTTCTCCAGGTGCTGTCTTCAGTTTTTGAAGAGTTCCTTAAATTCATCACCAACAGTAAAACCTGTTCCAATAATTCTTCCGACCGCCGGCCAAGTCTCCCAGAATCTTTAGGTTACAGGATGCATCTCTTCAACTAAAGCGCTGTGATAACTTGCAATGCCAAGCAGTCTTTTGTCTTTCAGGACCATGCATAACCTCTGCTGCCTGTGTATTAATTTCTAAGGAAATCTGTAACCTTGGGCGGGATTGTGCGACCCAACGGGGGGTCGGCGATTCTCCGGCCCGCGATGGGCCGAAGTCCCGTTGCTGTCATGCCAGTCCCGCCGGCGAGAATCAAACCACCTCTCTTACCGGCGGGACTAGGCTGCGCGGGCAGGCTCATCCGGCCCCGGGGGGGTGCCCCGTGGTGGTCTGGCCCGCAATCGGGGCCCACCGATCCGCGGGCGGGCCTGTGCCATGGGGGCACTGTTTTCCCTCCGCCTTGGCCACAGCCTCCACGATGGCCGACGTGTAAGAGACACACACCCCCTTGCGCATGCGCGGGGATAAAGTCAGCAGCCGCTGACGCTCCCGCGCATGCGCGGACTTTCCCCTGCCGGCGAAGTCCTTTCGGCCCTGGCTTGCGTGGCGTGGCGCCAAATGCCTTTCCCGCCAGCTGGCGGCGCGCCAACCACTCCGGCGCGGGGCTAGTCCCTCAAGGTGAGGGCTTAGCCCCTAAAGGTGCGGAGAAATCCGCACCTTTGGGGCGGCCCGACGTCGGAGTGGTTCCCGCTACTCCATCCCGCCGGGTAGGGGAGAATCCCGGCCCTTATCTCAAAAATAGCTTCCTCCGCCCTCACCTGGCAATATCACGGGATTGTTATAGCGCAAAAGGACTGTTATAGTCCGACCTGTTGGCTGTGCCAGCTCTTCAAATGATCAATGTGCCAAGTGCCATTCTCCCGTCTTCTTCCCGCAAACTTGCACATTCTTCCTCTTCAAATAATCCAACTTCTTCTTGAACCTGCCTCCGCCACACTCTCAGGCAGCAGATTTCAGATTTTAACCGTTCGATACATGAAAAGGCTTTTCCTCATATCTCCATTGCTTCTTTTGACAATTACCTTCAATCTGTGACCTCAATCTCCGCCCCTCCACCAATGGGAACTCTTTTCCGATGTGCATCGTTATTTTGGAACACCTCTTATCAAATCTCAATGACTAAGGTGAAACACATTAACACTGCATTCAGATCAAACTGTTGTCTCCCAACTTTATTGCATGGACAGCATACTGCACAACCCAGTAACTTCCAACACCTTTCTGGGCCTTTGGGAGACCCAGAGTCATTATACACTTGAGAGGCTGCTGCCATTGCCTCAGCATACATACCTTGCACCTTCTACTCAGTAAAACAATCTAAACCTTCCTTTGGACTTTAACAATAAAACCACCCAGCTCTGTCAGGCAAACTTCAGAACAGGTCACATGACCCTTTCATTCACCCTAAATTTAAAGATTGAGTCCCAAAATAGAATAGTCTTATAAACCTCAAAATTGTAACACCAGCATGGTTAAGAGGGGAGTGTACATGAATGTTGTTGATATTGACCTCCAAAAGGCATTTTATAAGGTGATGCACAGGAGATTATTACAGATTATTATTAGTGTGCCCAGCTTTGTAGTTAACCTTGTGACAGGATTTGGTAATTGGATGAGAGGTAGAAGATAGTAGGAATAAAGGGAACATTAGTGCTCTGACAAGTGGTGTCCTCTGTGATCTATTGGATGAAGGAAGAGGTTTGTATCCAGGTTTACAGATGACAAATTGTATAGATGTTGCAGGAAGTTACAAAGGAGCATAAAAATGCTTACTTGAGTGGTAAAACGTAGAATTTACAGTGCAGAAGGAGGCCATTCGGCCAATCAAGTCTATACCGGGTCTTGGAAAGAGCTCCCTACCCAAGCCCACACCTCCACCCTAACCCAGTAACCCCATCCAACAGTGAGGGCAATTTTGGAAACTAAGGGCAATTTAGCTTGGCCAATCCACCTAACCCGCACATCTTTGGACTGTGGGAGGAAACCAGAGCACCCGGAGGAAACCCACGCACACACGGGGAGAATGTGAAGACTCCGCACAGACAGTGATCCAAGCCGGGAATCGAACCTGGGACTCTGGAGCTGTGAAGCAACTGTGCTAACCACTATGCTACCGTGCTGCCCTCTGCACTGTAAAACTATGGCAGATAGAGATCAATGGGGTTCAGTTACTTTGGATTTCAGATTCGAATTGGCTGGTGCCCCCAGGAGTTATGGAAGAGCAAAGAGAGGTCCATGTACACAAATCCTAAAAGCGAGTGCACGGATAGAAAAAGTTAATGGGACAGCAGTCTTTATCACAAGAGAGTCAAAATTCAAACATGAGAAAATAATGGTACAGGCCCTTTGTTCAATCCCAATTTGAAGTATTTTGTTTAATTCTGGGCTTCAATCGTCTGAAAATATATAGTGGCCTTGGAGCAGGTAAAGTGCAAATGAACTAGAATTTAGAATGAAATTCTATGGAAGCTTGTGTAAACTGGTTTGTACTGAGATTTTTAACGGTTAATCTAATCAAAATGGAGCAGCACGGTGGGGCAATGGTTAGCATTGCTGCCTCACGGCCTCAAGGTCCCAGGTTCGATCCCAGCTCAGGGTCACTGTCCGTGTGGAGTTTGCACATTCTCCCTGTGTTTGTGTGGGTTTTGCCCCCACAAGCCAAAGATCTGTAGGTTAGGTGGATTGACCACGCTAAATATGCCCCTTAATTCGAAAAAATTAATTGGGTACTCTTAAAAAAAAATTTTAATCTAATCACGATGTTCAAAATGATAAAGGATAAGGTAGATTCACAGAAATTATTTAATCTAGTGGGAGAGTTCAGTACAAGACGGCATAATTTTTGAAATACAGAGGGTGGGATTCCCCCCCCCGTTGGAGAATCGCCGGGGCGCCGCGCGAACCGCGCCACGCCGTCCCGACCCCCGCACGGGATTCTCCCACCCACCCCCAAACCAGCACCGCGCGAATCGTGCCGGGCCGCTCGGAGAATCGGCGCAAATGGCGAGCGGCGATTCTCTGGCCCGGATGGGCCAAGCGGCCGGCGAAAGGAATAACAGTCCCGCCGGCGCCGTTCTCACCTGCTCTCGGGCCGGCGGGACCTGGGGCTTCAAGGGCCGGGAGCAGCCTGTGGGGAGGGAGGGGGGTTCCAACCCCAGGGAGGCCCTCCGGAGTGGCCTGGTACGCGATCGGGACTCACCGATCGGCGGGCTGGCCTCTCTGTCGACGGGCCTCCTTTCTTCCGCCGGCAAGCCTGCATCCATGCGTAATTTTTGTGCGGGGCGGCCTGGGGGAGGACGGCCACAGCGCATGCGCGGGACCCAAGGCGCCGCATCTTATACGCGCCGGCGGGTCTCTGACGCCGCGCCGAGGCCCATAAATCCCGCGACGACCCTGCTAGCCTCACTGAGGGATGAGAATAGGGGTCTGGGAACGGGCACTGACGCCGGAGTAAAACACTCCGGTTTTTACTCCGGCGTTGGCACTTAGACTCCCGTTGGGAGAATCCCGCCCAGAGAGTTATGCCAGGAAGCACATTTTGACCCCCCCTTTAAACTGGGGCAATGGTTTAACCTGGTACTGGGGAGATAGAAGTATTGTACTAAATTCAAAACCAAAATTGAACCCACGCTGCTGGTGTCACTCCATAATCACGAACCAGCCGTAGAGCCAATTGAGCTAAGCAACCCCCAAAGTATAAGTTTAAGGCATGTCCTGAATCCCATGGCATACACCACACCCACACGTACACATTCTAGCGTGCAAACACAGAACATGTTACAGGAAGAAGGAGGTGGAATTGGTAAAAGTCCATAAGAAAGAACATGCTCTGACGTTCCTTTGGTCCTGAAAGGGCAGTGTTGTTGCAGCAGGTGAAAGCAGGTTGTTTTCTGTTTTTTAAACGGTGACTCAGCTTTTTAACAAAGTGGATACTATGGGACATATTTGTTCAGCATATTGGAAGTTGCAAGGAAAGCCCATGGGGTTCATAACGAGCATTCTGAAAATGGAAGGAAAGTGGAGAACACTACCGGGCAGACTGTAGCTCTAACTAGAAGTAGGAGACCTGGGGCGTCATTCTCCGCCGGCGGGAGTCTCCGTTTTGCCGGCGCCCGGGGGTTTCCCGACGGCGTGGGGCTGCCCCACAATGGGAAACCCCATTGACCGGCCGGTGTTACGGAGACTCCCGCCGGCCGGTCGGGGCAGAAATGTGGCGGGGCGGGTAGGAGAATTTTGCCCCTGAGTTGGGAGCAGGTATCGTGAATGAGGTAGACGAGAAATATGCAGGGTGTTTGTCTACGGGGAAGATTACCCCATTTTCATCCAATGTTGTAGCCAAACACAAAACTATTTTAAGGGACACAAGTGCTTTGCAAACTCTTACTGGAGAGGGATTTGGTATTTCCTCCGAAAGTCAAGGACCGGGATTCTCTGACCCTGCGCCGGGGTCGGAGAATCCCCAGGGGGGGGGGAGCGCAAATCCTGCCCCGACGCCGTCTTCCCTATTCTCCGGCGCCGTCTTTCCCGTTGACAGCAGCCCCCCCCCCCCCCCCCCCCACTCTCCGTGCCCCGATGGGCCGAGTGGCCGACAAGTTTTGCCCAGTCCCGCCGGCGTGAATGACTCACCTCACAGACGGCGTGACCTGGCAGGTAAGTGTCCGGGGGGGGGGAAATCCGACCCGGGGTGGGGGTGGGGGGGGGGGGGGTGGGGAGCCCCACAGTGGCCTGGCCAGCGATCGGGCCCTACCGACAGGCGGGCGGGCTGGTTCCGTGAGGGCCTTCTTTCCTCCACGCTGGGCCCCTGTAGGGCTCCGCCATATTACCCGGGGGCTGGCGCGGAGAAGGGAACCCCCGCTCATGCGTGGAAATACACCGCCCGTTCCGCGCATGCGTGAACTCTCGCCGGCCCTTCGGCGCCGGCTGGAGCTGCAGGAACCACTCCGGCGTCAACCTAGCCCCCTAGAAAGTGGAGAATCCTCACTTTTGGGGGCGATTGACACCGGAGTGGTTGGTGCTGGTTTCCACGCCGGCTTGGGGACATAGCCCCATTATTGGAGAATCGTGCCCAAGGTGTTAGTGAATGGAATAAGTGGAGATCAGTTCCATTGTATAAAGTACAATTGGAATGTGATTTATTGTCAGGCCTAGTAGTTGTCGGTGTGGTTAAGAAGTGGTTAAGAAGTTACCAGGGCTACAAAGATCCGTTGCAGTGCGGGTCCTATAGACCTATTTCACTATTGAACGTGGACGCCAAGTTGCTGGCAAAGGTACTGGCATCGAGGATAGAGGACTGTGTCCCGGGGGTGGTGCACGAAGACCAGACAGGGTTCGTAAAAGGGAGACAACTGAATGTTAACGTGCGACGACTATTATGGGTGATAATGATGCCCCCAGTGGAGGGGGAGGCAGAGATAGTGGCGGCAATGGACGCAGAGAAGGCATTTGATAGGGTGGAGTGGGAGTATTTATGGGAAGTGTTAAGGAGGTTTGGGTTTGGGAACGGGTTTATTAGTTGGGTTAGACTTCTTTATGGGGCACCAACGGCAAGCGTAGTTACAGGTCGACATAGATCGGAGTATTTCCGATTATATAGGGGAAGAAGACAGGGATGCCCGCTGTCTCCATTGTTGTTTGCGTTGGCAATTGAACCTCTGGCCATGGCGCTGAGAGACTCCAGGAAATGGAGAGGGGTGATTAGAGGGGGAGAAGAACATCGAGTCTCGTTATATGCGGATGACCTATTGTTATACGTGTCGGACCCAGCGGGGGGGATGACAGAGGTTATGCGAATTTTGAGGAGGTTCGGGGAATTCTCGGGGTATAGGCTAAATATGGGGAAGAGCGAACTATTTGTGATACATCCAGGGGACCAGAGTAGAGAGATAGAAGGCTTACCGTTAAGGAAAGTGGAAAGAAACTTCCGATACCTGGGGATTCAGATCGCTAGGAGCTGGGGAACCTTGCAGAGACTTAATTCGACACGGCTGGTAGAACAAATGGAGGAGGACTTCAAGAGGTGGGACATGCAGCCTTTATCGCTGGCGGGCAGGGTGCAAGCAATTAAGATTATGGTCCTCCCGAGGTTCTTATTTGTATTTCAATGTCTCCCTATATTAATCACCAGGACCTTTTTTAATAAAATAGATAGGAGCATCACGAGCTTTGTGTGGGCTGGGAAAGTTCCGAGAGTATAGAGGGGGTTCCTTCAGCGTAGTAGAGATAGAGGAGGACTGGCACTACCGAACTTGGGAGATTATTATTGGGCCGCCAATGTGGCAATGATACGTAGATGGATGATGGAGGGTGAGGGAGCGGCGTGGAAAAGACTGGAGAGAAAGTCCTGTAAAGGGACGAGTTTAGAGGCGCTGGTGACGGCACCGCTACCGCTCTCACCTAAAAAGTTTACCACGAACCCGGTGGTGGCGGCAACACTGAACATATGGGGACAGTGGAAGAGACAGAGAGGGGTGCGGGGAGCCCTGGTGGGGTCCCCTATCAGGAACAACCATAGGTTCGCCCCAGGAAGAATGGATGGAGGATTTCAGAGCTGGTACCAGTTGGGAATTAGGAAGGTGGGAGATTTATTTATAGATGGGACTTTTGCGAGCTTGGGAGTATTGGAGGAAAAGTATAAGTTACCCCGGGGAAATTTCTTGAGATATATGCAGGTGACGGCGTTTACTAGACAACAGGTGAGGGAATTTCCGTTGCTCCCGACACAGGGGATACAGGACAGGGTGCTTTCAGGGGTGTGGGTTGGAGAGGGCAAGGTGTCAGAGATTTACAGAGAGATGAGGGAAGAGGGGGAGGAGTCGGTGGGAGAACTAAAGGGGAAGTGGGAAGAAGAATTAGGGGAGGAGATAGAAGAGGGTATGTGGGCTGATGCCCTAAGCAGGGTAAATTCCTCCTCCTCATGCGCCAGGCTTAGCCTGATTCAATTTAAGGTGCTACATAGAGCACATATAACGGGGGCAAGATTGAGCAGGTTCTTTGGAGTGGAGAACAGATGTGGGAGGTGTGGCGGGAGCCCGGCAAACCACGCACATATGTTTTGGGCGTGCCCGGCACTGGAAGGATATTGGAAGGGAGTGACGGGAGTGATCTCGCAGGTGGTGAATGCCCGGGTCAAACCAAGCTGGGGGTTAGCTCTATTTGGAGTTGCGGATGAGTCGGGAGTGCAGGAGGCGAAAGAGGCCGATGTCGTGGCCTTTGCGTCCCTAGTAGCCCGGCGCAGGTTCCTACTTATGTGGAAAGAGGCGAAACTGGAGGCCTGGGTAAACGATATGGCGGGGTATATTAAACTGGAGCAGATAAAGTTTGCCCTGAGAGGATCGGCTCAAGGGTTCACCAGGCGGTGGCAGCCATTTCTCGATTACCTAAGGGAATGTTAGAGGGAAGACAGATGACCAGCAGCAGCAACCCAGGGGGAGGGGGGGGGGTTTAGTTTAGTATAGGTCAATAGATAACAGGGTTTTGTTACTTGTGTATTGTTAAAAATTTATATTTTTGTTATCGTTCCGTTTGGTTTGTAAGAGGGAAAAATGTTGTTTAGAAACAATTTTCAATAAAATATATTTATTAAAAAAAAAGAAGTTACCAGGGCAGCATGGTGACAAACGGTGACAAAATTCATAATGCTGAAGTGCAATGGGACTTGGGAGTCGTAGTCCAGGATTCTCTAAAGGTAAACTTGCAGGTTGAGTCCGTAATTAAGAAAGCAAATGCAATGTTGTCATTCATCTCAAGAGGCTTGGAATATAAAAGCAAGGATGTACTTCTGAAGCTTTATAAAGCATTAGTTAGGCCCCATTTAGAATACTATGAGCTATTTTGGGCCCCACACCTCAGGAAGGACATACTGGCACTGGAGCGGGTCCAGCGGAGATTCACACGGATGATCCCAGGAATGGTAGGCCTAACATACAATGAATGTCTGAGGATCCTGGGATTATATTCATTGGAGTTTAGGAGGTTGAGGGGAGATCTAATAGAAACTTACAAGATAATGAATGGCTTAGATAGGGTGGATGTAGGGAAGTTGTTTCCATTAGCAGGGGAGACTAGGACCCGGGGGCACAGCCTTAGAATAAAAGGGAGTCACTTTAGAACAGAGATGAGGAGAAATTTCTTCAGCCAGAGAGTGGTGGGTCTGTGGAATTCATTGCCACAGAGGGCGGTGGAGGCCGGGACGTTGAGTGTCTTTAAGACAGAAGTTGATAAATTCTTGATTTCTCAAGGAATTAAGGGCTATGGAGAGAGCGGGTAAATGGAGTTGAAATCAGCCATGATTGAATGGTGGAGTGGACTCGATGGGCCGAATGGCCTTACTTCCACTCCTATGTCTTATGGTGGCGCAGTGGTTAGCACTGCTGCCTCACGGCGCCGACGACCCGGGTTCGATTCCAAGCCATTACCCTAGCCAATGAAGCTAACAATTGATATTCCACATTGCACATGCCAAGGAGTGAGGAATGTAAAACAATCATGGTCATTGGAGAAAAACATAGTAGGAGTTCTAAAATGAGAAGGGCTGACCTGATGGCCTGCATCATAGGATCTTCAAGGAAATAGCAACGGAGATAGTGAATGCATTGGTTGAATCTTCCAAAATTTCATAGATTCTGAAAAAGTCCCAGTGGCATGGAAAAGCACAAATGTAACAGCAATAATCAAGAAAGGAGGGAGACAAAGCAAGAAATAATGGCCAGAACGTTCTGGCTGTTCATGCCAGTGGGATCTTCTAGTCCCACTGACAGTGCATCCCCGCCGTGGGCTTCCCAGTGGCGAAGGGTATATTCAATGGGAAACCCCATTGACAAAGGCAGAAGCAAAAGTTCCCACTGCCAGCCAATGACGGGTCACCTTCGCCACCGCAAAACAGGTAGTGCAGAAAATTTTGCCATCTGTCATTGGAAAATGCTGGAATTCATTATTTAATGAGTAATAGGAAATTTAGCAAATTGTCATGGAATCAGGTAGAAACAACATGGTTGTGTGGAAGAAAAATTGTATTTGTCAGATTTATTTGTGTTCTTTGAGGATCTATCCAGCAGGGTGGATAAAGGAGAATCAGTAGATGTAGTGTATGTGGATTTCAAAAAGGCATTTAATAAGGTGCCATATCAAAAGTGACATCAAAAGGGCTCATGGTGTTGAGAGTGATATATTAACGTGGATGGGGGTTGGCTAACTTCAGGAAACTGTGTCAGGATAAGTGAGCAATTTTCAGGTTGGCAAATAACCAGTGGAGTCTTGCAGGGATTAGTGATGGGGCCTCAACTATTTACGATCTACATCAATGACTTAGATGAAGGGACTGGCTGTATTGTAGCCAAATTTGCTGATGTAACAAAGATAGGTCGAAAAGTAAGTTGAGAGGAGGATAGAAAACATTTGCAAAGGGATATATAGATAGGCCAGGTAAGTGCGCAAAATAATTGGCAGGAGGAGTATATGTCAGAAAATGTGATGTTTTCCACTTTAAAAAAAAAATTAGAGTACCCAATTCATTTTTTCCAATTAAGGGGGAATTTTGCGTGGCCAATCCACCTAGCCGGTACATCTTTGGGTTGTGGTTTGCAAAACCCACGCAGACACAGGGAGAATATCCAAACTCCACATGGACAGTGACCCAGAGCCGGGATCGAACCTGGGACCTTGGCGCCGTGAGGCAACAGGGCTAACCCACTGCGCCACCGTGCTGCCCCGATGTTTTCCACTTTTGCAGGAAGTATAAAAAAACAGAATATTATTTAAATGGAGGGAGACTGCTTTGCAGAGGGATCTGGATTTCCTTGTATTTTTTGTCCACAAAAAAGTTAGCATGCAGATACAGCAAGTAATTAGGAAGGCCTTAGAAATGAAATGTTGAAAAGAAGGGAAGTCTTGCTACAGCTATATAGGGCAGTGGTGAAATCAAACGTGGCATACTGTGTGCAGATTTGGTCGTCTTACCTGTTTTTTAAAAAAAATTCCAATTAAGGGGCAATTTAGCGTGGTCAATCCACCTACCCTGCACACCTTTGGGTTGTGGGGGTGACATGGGGAGAATGTGCAATCTCCACACGGACAGTGACCCTGGGCAGGGATCGAACCCGGGTCCTCGGCCCCACGAGGCAGCAGTGCTAACCACTGTGCCACACTGCCGCCTCGATCTTACCTAAGGAGGTGCAGTCGGTTGATTCCTGGGATGGAGGTACTCACTCATGAGCAAAGGGTGAGCAGGTTCTACTTACACGCATTGGAGTTTAGAAAAACGAGGGGGTGATTTTTATTGAAATGTGCAAGATTCTGAGGGGGCTTGACAAGGTAGATGCTGGGAGGGCGTTTCCTCGTGTAGAGAAATCTAGAAATAGGGGAACGCCATTTAACATAAAGGACTCTTCCATTTAAGACCGAGCGGAGGAGGAACTTCTCTTTCGAAATCTCTTCTGCGGTGCGCAGTGGAGGTTTGGTCTTTGAATATGTTCAAGGCTGAGTTGAAGAGCTTAGTGACGAGGTAGTCCTGCCTTAGGGGGATGACAGGAAAGTGGAGTTGAGGCCGCAATTAAATGAATCATGGTCTTATTGAATGGTGGAGCATGGGTGATGGGCTGATTAGCCTACTCCTGATCCGATTGGTTATCATCATTTGAGCAGCCATGATTTAATTGAATGGGTTGGGCTTGAGGGGTTAAATGGCTTACTCTGGTTTCCACGTCTCGCAGCAAGCTGGCTAATGGGCAGACATTGAAGGGAGCGGGCCATTTTGTCTTCGGACCAAAGTGGTACACAGGTCTGGCCAGGTCAGAATATCTTGATTATATTTTTATTTATATCTTAGCGCCGTCTTTTTCCACTGCCTCAGCCGAGCTCCTGGGCCACTTCGGTTATGAAACAGGTGAAGAAGCACTCCAGCAAAGGCAGTCCAGCTCACTTACTGTATATTAATAATTCCAAAGCTAGAAAATGGCCGGGTGCAGCGGTGATAAGAAACTTTGGTCCCTCTGCTTTCGCAGACAGAGATTGGATGCACAATTCTACTGTAGCCATTATAGGGAGATGAGTTTAATTTAGCCACTCGTTAAACATGCTTTAAGTTAAAACAACAATTTCCCTAATTAGTTTTGCTTGATGTGCCCAGGAATGTCAGGCTGCAAGAATATGTTTCTGGTGGCTATGTGCCCTTGTGTAAGATGGAAAGGGATATGCAGACTACGGCAGATGTATTTAGACTTTGCATTGGTCAAAAATAAGATCCCAGAGCATGTAATTATTGTATGCCTTGTCTTAAAAGGGACCCGATGTATGTCACACCACTGCCTGCCATTTCAACAACATTCCCTGCAACAAAACACAATAGAAGTTAATTTTATTGAACAAGAGACCCGTATTCTGACTGGCCACCCAGGCAGTGGTAGAGGAGAGGTCAATGCTTCTTCAGAGGGGGAAGCATAAACTGGGATGTAGAAATAGCAGATCTTGCGGTGGATGAAGGAACAACACTCCGATATATTAGGAAACATAGAACATACAGTGCAGAAGGAGGCCATTCAGCCCATCGAGTCTGCACCGACCCATTTAAGCCCTCACTTCCACCCTATCCCCATAACCCAATAACCCCTCCTAACCTTTTTGGACACTAAGGGCAATTTAGCGTGGCCAATCCACTAAACCTGCATGTTTTTGGAGGTGGGAGGAAACCGGACGCACCTGGAAGAAACCCACGCAGGGGAGAGCGTGCAGACTCCACACAGACAGTGACCCAGCGGCTGGCCTCCGAGTAGTATCGAGGAGTAATTATTGGTTTTCACACCACAGCACCCTCTACAGGAGATCCGTGAGGTGCGACAGCACACCAAACGTAAGTGTGTCTCTTCAACTAAACAGATTGAAGAACTGAGGCATGTAGAACAGGTTTTCCCTGGAGGGCGTTGGGCCCATATCGGGTTCCTGAGCCCGTCCATTCCGTCAGCATGCCTACTGGCATAACCTTCTGGGAGGTGGATTCCCAAATCGTCTTCCACTCTCACTCTCTTCTTTTCGGATCATTGGTGAGCTCCAATTTTGATAAAATACCATCGTCAGCGCAAAGGTTGGGCCTTAATTGCACTAAGACAGGCAAGTAAGTTACACAAACATTTTAATTTGACTTTTTAAAATCTTGACCAATAATTAGATTGCAAAGGAATGGAACTTCACATTTTTCAAGGTATATTTTCAGTGCCAGAGAGGTTGTCTGACAATGATTCAGTCCTATCATGCTATCAGAAAAGAAATCACATACGTGAATGTACCAGCACTACTTTTCCCTCTGTGCATGGTGGGCTAGTACAGCAACTTCACAAGCTTGCATGTATTTCAGTGCTGAGACTATTAGCTAGGATCCAGCTTAAGCAGAAGAAGGGCACATTGGACAGCAACTTCTGAATTCCCACATTTAACTGCATATGTGCAGATGCCAGAAGGTGCTGTTGAATTTTTTCCATAATAAACATGGTGCTGGGAGTCCCACTGTATCTCATAGTGCAAAATCCAGGCCATTGTACCAGTGTGTATTTCTCAACTGTTAGCAGCTGTAGCAGTTTGCAGGTTGTAGCATCTTATTTATCTCAGTTGTTCCTTCTAGGAGGAGGTGAGTGAAGAAATATTCCCACTAGTTGGGAAAACTAAAAATACTAAGGCACTGTGTGGAATAACTTCAGCATGCTCCAGTTATATCTTGACTGGCCAACACCGAGAAAGGTAAGCTCAATAATGGCTGGAGAAATCAGTCTAGGTAACTCATCCCTGGACCAGACGACCTGAATCCAAGGAATTTGCAGAGATAGTGGGCACAGATTTTGACTTGGAGGTGAGCTAGAGGGCGAGCAAGCTGACCGATTTGGCGCGCCGATTGCCTGACGCGAAACATGTGCAATTTTCCTAGAGGTAGTTTCTCGGGGAAGATGGCCACAGACCCATTAAGGCATAGAATGGGGTAGAATGTCGGCTACTGAAGAACATAAGGGCTATCGGAACAGTGCAGGAAGGTACCGCTAAGATAGAAGGTCAGTTTTAATTCTGAATGATGAAACAAGCTGAAAGAGCACAGGGCTAAATCGCTGGCTTTGATAGCAGACCAAGGCAGGCCAGCAGCACGGTTCGATTCCCGTAACAGCCTCCCCGAACAGGCGCCGGAATGTGGCGACTAGGGGCTTTTCACAGTAACTTCATTTGAAGCCTACTTGTGACAATAAGCGATTTTCATTTCATTTCATTTTCATGACCTTCTCCAGCTTCTGCCTCTTGGATTCTTTATCAATGTGTTAAATCAGAAGGAAAAATTGGTGACTGATTTTCTTTCCCTGTAAAAGATAAAAATAAAATAGATAAACCGTGCTTGGATCCTGAGGGTTGAGTATACGAACCACATACCATTACTCTGTAGGATCGCCCCCCCCCCCCCTCAAATTGAGAGTGAGAGATGTAAACGGTGCAACATTATTTTTCTTTAATGAGCACAAAACTTTCAATGATGTGAGGGGGGAGTATTAGTGTTGGGGCATGGGAACTTTCTCCTGATTTGAGCTCTCAATATCAGCATCAATTTTCAGACAAGCTAGATATTGCGTAAAAGCTTCAACCCTATTGTGTACCTTTAACCCTATTTCAGTAACCTTACAGCATCAGTAGATTTTCTACCTCTCTTCAGCTCTTAAGAAGAGCCATGTTGGACACGAAACATTAACTCTGTTTCTCTCTCCATGTTTGCTGTCAGACTTGCTGAGTTTTTCCAGCACTTTCTGCTTTAGTTACAGATTTCTAGCATCCGTACCATTTTCTCCAGGCTGGCTTCACACCTTTCACACCGATAAACTCATTCTAAACCCTGTTGCCTCTGTCCTAACTCAAGCCGTGTCCCATTCACCTATCACCCCCCGTGCTTGCTAACCTGGATTAGCTTCTGGTTTGACAATGGTTTAAGTTAGAATTCTCATCCTTGCTTTCAAATCCAACTATAGCCTTGGCCCTCCACATCTCTCCAACCTCCAGCATTACAACCTTGCGGGTTCTTCAATTCTGACCTCTTGCTTTAAGCATTCCACCATTACCAGCCATGCCTTCAGATACCTGGGCCCTGGGCTCTAGAATTCCCTCTCAACAATTCTAAACAATTTTTAAACATTCAAGAAGAAACATCAAAGTATACATCAGGATGGCAGGGGAGGGACGATGCAAATTTGTCATGGTCAACAAAGAGAAATCTAAAGTCCCACCAGTTTAGAATAGAATTTAATGAAATAGAGGTTAAAACCTGGCATGTTAACCGTTGCATTAATATATTCCTCAGAAAACTGAATAATAAATGTAATTGCAAGCAACGGCCTCAGAATAGGAAAATCCTTCACACTGGGCCAAAAGTTTGTATTTATTTATTTTATAGGCCTTTTGTAAATGTCACCAAAGATCTGTAGGCTCCCAGCTGAGATAATGCTAAATGTCCAACCATTTGTTCCTTTAGAAAGATTTGTCTCCTTGTTCCCAGAAAAGAAATGGTGAGCTCAATACACATGAGGACTTAGTGATACACCTCTTGCTTCATTGACTCTGTACATTGGTGCTCCCAACTCACCACAGCACCTCCCCAACCTTTAAATAATGCTTTGAAGGACTTCTAGTGATGTGCTTTGACTTAGACATCCGCCAGCACATTTTTAGTATTCCAGGCCACTGAATTGCTAGTGTTAATAAGTAACTACCTTTCCTGATGTTTATATGAGTGCACAAGTCATGTAGCAATGAAAAATTACCACAAATCACAGCACAGCCAGCATGAAAACAGTACTCAGAATGCTCAGCATGATGTAGTCTCAACCGTGTTTCTACCCAGTTGGCTGGATGCCATCTTCATTAGCATGGATCAGCAGTCAGACTCAAACATGGTGGTGTGCACCAGGGAAATGTGATCCCGGAGACAGATTCTGAGTATTCGCCCCCACTTTGAGAGCTGATGTGAAAGTCCTTGCTATCGCTCTCACACAGACCCAACAAAGATTTATAGGACTGAAGGAAACCTTAACTGTGCATGACCAGTGAATTACTGAGCTGGCTGGCTGGGGGGGGGGGGGGGTGCACACTATGGAATACCTTGCTGAGGAGGGAGACCCGGAGTAGCTACTAAATTAAATGAATTGGAAAGCGCAGAGGATACGAATGCAGGTCAAAGGCCAACTCGAAGGATCAGAAAGTCACAAAACAAGTTTTTTTCAGGAAACCTATTTTAAGAATTTGGATATATCAACCAAGTTATTAATATTTGGAAAGAACAGTACCTCCAGAGTACATGAATCGTACCACATCACTATTTTTGGAACTGTCCATTTCAGAATGTAGGAACCGTTTAATCACTAAACCAGGTCGAAAGGGTTCCAATTCATCAGGCCTTTCCTACAGGATCATAAAGCGTGTGACAATCTTAAGGCTAGAAAAATAGACAGACAAGATTGCGTATAAATGCTGAACTGCTTAAGACTTAGTTAAAATATTCAAATTCACAATGGCTGGATTAATTGTTAATGTTAAAACCGAGATTGATAGAGTTTTGTTCTCCAAATATGTGGAGGGGTAAGGGGCGCAGGCAGAAGTTAGGTCACGGATCAGAAACATTGACAACAAATCTCGTTGAATGGTGGGACAGGCTCGAGCAGCTAATTGGCCCACTCTTGTTCCAACCATTCATAAACCATTTTATTTTACCAGCATGTGAGCATATGGCGTTGCCTTTACTCAGTCTGCACAATTTATCCTTACAGAATGGTACAATATAAAAATCATTCAATGCCAGCGCACATCCAGTCAGCCATTTGACCTGATTTAAACAAGGTGACTTCTAGTTATTCTTCTGCATTTCTAACCTATTTGCCTCAAGAAAACCACCACAACAAAGACTTCACAGACTTCCAGTTTCAACAGTGTTTGCTTGTGCCTGGGGGTGGGGTTTCCTCTTACTGTGTACAGCCAGAAAAATAAAGCACTTCTGCTTAACACCCAAGACCAGTGGTTCACATTCAGTGTGACGTGCATTATGTGCTGAGACAATTTCGTTCACGCGCATCTGAATTACCTTCTATCTCACAACCCTGTTTCCCTAACTTGCACAGGCAGCCTATGCTTTAAAACATACATACAAATGAATTAGGAGCAGGAGTAGGCCACTGGGCCCTTCAAGCCTGCTCTGCTATTTAATGAGATCATGGCTGACGTGATTGCGACCTCAAGTCCATATTCCCTCCTACCCCGATAACCTTTCATCACCATCTTGCTGATGAAGAACCTATCTGGCTCTGCCTTAAAAATGTCCAAAGGTTCTTCTTCCACTGCCTTCTGAGGAAATGAATTCCAAAGGCTTAGGGGCAGCACAGTGGTTAGCACTGCTGCCTCACAGCACCAGGGACCTGGGTTCAATTATGGCCTTGAGTGACTGCAGAGTCTGCACTTTCTCCCTGTGTCTGCATGGGTTTCCTCCGGGTGCTCTAGCCCCCCCCCCCCCCCCCCCCACCCCACACACACACACACACACACACACTGCACTGTAAGCATTCTAACCCTCAGAATTCTTTTTTCCTTATCTCTGTCCTAAGTGGACAGCCCCTTATTTTTCAACAGTAGGGGGGGGGATAGAGCATAGGGTGTCCTTATATGCCGACAACTTGCTGCTGTATGTGTCGGAGCCGAGTGCAAATATAGGAGGAATATTGGAGCTACTGCGGGTATTTGGGTCTTTCTCACACCCTTGTACTTCTACCTTAATAAAGTACCAATGTCCTGCTAGATGTGCACCATAAGCCCATCCTAATTAATGTGTTGATTCTTCTTGTCCCAATCCAGGGCACGCTCCTTCCTCTGGTAACTGTGAAATCGGACAATCGCCATCCGTGGCGGCTCATTCGGCCGTGGCCTCGGCCGCAGAGCCCTTTATGTCCTGTCCAATTCTGGAGGGGTGAACACTTCATCCCCTCCCACCACTTTGAGATTCAGGTACCTTCACCTATTCTCCAGATCTTCAACTTTAACCTTCAGGCCCTTATTCCTCTTCGCCATGAGCAGTATCTCAGCTTCCAACGAGGCAAGCTGATCCTCGTGCCTCGACAAGGCCTCCTCCGCTGCCTTTGACATCTCCCCTTGCTCCTTCACAGCTTAGACCGTCTTGTCCAGTTGCTCCCGTACCGGGCCCAATCCCTCCTCGATGGCAGTCTTGAACAACTCTTTAATCTCCTTCCCTTGGCGTTCAAATTGCCCATCCCTCTGCCTTCCAAACTTCTCCAACTCCTACGCCCTCACCCCCGCCAGCGTCTCGTGCGGCCACTTCCGCCACCTTTTCTCCCCCAGATTCCTTTGTCGGGCTACCAGCCGGGGGTTTATTTCCCGTAGACTTTTTTGCCGAGGCTTTTGACATTCCTCAGTTGCCTTTCCATTCTCCACACCAATTGACTGGGTTAGAACCCAAAATCCCCTGAAAAATCCGGGTAGAAAGGATCAAAATACCGGGACCCTGTCCGAACCACGTTTCGTGCGACCTGACCTCACATGCCGCCACCAGAGGTCCGGATTATACAAAAATAAGGACAGAATGACTTTTAAATATCTGACTGAATTACTTTAGTCTGCTCAGGTACAATGACTTTGGTACCCCCCAACTGCACTTTTGCTGATTGAAAACACTTGGTTCCAATTCCCACGATAGAGCAACTAGTGAAGAAATGATGACTATAGTTCTTATAATGCCCTGTTAAGAACTACCAATGCCAACTCTCAGACTGAGTTCAAATGAAGGCACTCTATGTGACCAACGTATAAGGATTATTTCCCTGACGAGGTTACATAGGAGAGGAGAGACTAGGGAGCAGAGTATAAAAATAAGAGGTCTCCTTTTTAAAATTTAAATGAGGAGAATTTTTTTCTCTGAGTCATTTGTGTGGGGCACTCTCCTCTCCAGAGAGCAATGGGGAGGTTAGGGGCTGGGTAATTAAATTATTCAAGGATGAGTTAGCTTTTTGGTAGGTGAGGGAGCCAAGGGGTAAGGTGTGTATGTGGTTGGGGGGGGGGGAGATCGCCACTCCGTGGTGATTTACCTTACCTTGAAATCCAATGAACTCCTACCCTCGTCCAATCTTCTTGACTCAGGCCAGGTGAGACGGAAGCAGCGAAGTGATCCCTCTTTTTACAGCACTAGCTGCCTTAAAGCAGGTAAATTTAAAGGGAGGAGTTAAGTTTCAACAGTCATGAATGGGATGTGGGGGTTCAGACATTGGCAGGGAGGTGTCGGTTCATCGGGGTGCCGAGGGGGGGTGGTGGTCAAGTCAATGGGCGTCAGGTTGAGTCAAGGTGAGGGTGTGGTTTCCGATGGGCCTGGGTTGAGATGGGTCGAACCCGATTGGAGGTCAGTTCAGGAGGGGTGGGTGTGCTTGGTGGGGGTTTGATGTGGAGGGTCCCCTGGGGTGTGGAGTGTATTGTGCGGGCCTCAGTCGGGCTAAACAGCTGGCTTGTAAAGCAGATCAAGGCCAGCAGCACGGGTTCAGTTCCCGTACCAGCCTCCCCGAACAGGCGCCGGAATGTGGTGACTAGGGCTTTTCACAGTAACTTCATTTGAAGCCTACTTGTGACAATAAGCGATTTTCATTTCATTTCAAGTACTTTTCCTTCTTCCGACTCTTTCAGGGTAACTATGAGTGCAAAACGGGCAGAACCATCTGTAGTTAGCAATTTAAAGCTAGCCCTTCTGGGCAATTGCTGGGTCTACCCTTATGTGGGAACTTCCAAGAGGGATTCTTCAGCGCTTCTGTGGGGTACCCCCAAATCCTACGCTGGGGAGCCAGGAAGTTATGGCCCACGATCTTATCAAATAGCAAATTCCCATACAAGGAATTATATTGCTCATTATTAGATTATACTTTTAACTCACTTTTTCACTTTTCTAAATGTAAAAGGCGCACATCATGCTGAGATACTGCTGTGTTTTTTATTACAATGGTCTCTTTTTATTAAACTGGTCAACTGTTAGTTCATGCTCTGCAGCAAAAACATTTTTTTTTTAAATTAAGTATAATCCCCTGCTTGATAGGGACCCAGCGAAGTTCGAAAAGAGGTAGGAACTACAGGCGAGCTTTGACCGACTATCTACCAGGAAGGCGGTATGCCAATTGAGGCGAGCAAGGGGTGCAGTTTACGAGCATGGAGAGAAGGTGGGGCTTATGTTGGCGGGTCAGCTCCGGAGGGAGGCTGCGGCAAGGGAAATTGTCCAGGCGCGGGACAGGGCAGGGTAGCTCCAGATCAGATTAACAAGGTCTTTATGGAATTCTATCAGAGGTTGTACAGGCCAGAGCCACCTGGGGGAGGCCGGAAGATGGGCTGGCGTACCCGAGGTTAGGGGAGGGGGCAGGGCTACATTAGAAGGGGCAATAGTGGAGCAGGAGATAAAAGGTGCGATTGGGAGGATGCAGTTGGGGAAGGTGGCAGGGCCGGATGGGTTACCAGTGGAATATTATACAAAATTCAAAGATAAGCTGGTACCGCTGATGGTGGGGATGTTTGAGGAGGTGATAGGGTTACCACAAATGATGGGACAGGCCTTGATTTCCCTTTTTCTTGAAAGAGCTAAGGATCCGACAGAGTGTGGGTCGTATAGGCTCATATCATTTTTCCATAAAATATTAACAAAAATTGACAGATAATTCATTATTTATTTGGCCAATACAGAGAGGGTACCACTGTTACGACCCCCTGGGCCAGTGCGCGGTCAATTCCAGCCCCACTTGATCCAGAGTTTCAAGACAATTAACAAACACAGAGGGGAAAGAGGGGTGTAAAAATAATACTAAAAGTCAAAGGGTAAGAGTTTCTGGGTGGGATTCCTCCCCAACCCCCCCCCGCGCTGGGTCGGAGAATCGCCGGGCGGGGTGGTGTGAATCCCTCCCCGCTGCTCCAACGCCAGCTGCCGAATTCTCCGGCGGCGGTTTCCGGGCGGGGGCGGGGATTGCGCCGGTCGGGGCCAGTTGGCAGCGGCCCCCCCCGGCAATTCTCTGGGCCGAGCGGCCACCCGTTTTCGGCTAGTCCCGCCGGCATGGAATAGACATGGTCCATCCCGGCAGGACCTGGCTTGGAGGGCGACTTGCGGAGTGGTTTTAGGTGAATAACTGAATTAAATGAGAAGCTAGGTAAGTATTTGAGGGAAAAAGGAATAAAAAGGTAGTTGGGTAGAATTTAACCAACCGGCTGGAGACAACCCGATATGTATCTTGGACAGGCTTTCTCCGGGTCAATGACCCGTGGGCAGACGTCCTGCCCGTCAAGAGATGTCACCCAACCAGAGGTTGGCAGCTTGCATTGTGGAGGCAGTGACCACTGCTGGTAATGCACTCATTGAGGCCGAGTATCACCAAGGGATCTAAGTCAAGGTGAGAGTTGGCAGGAGGGGGGTAACATGACGCAGGTCATGGGAGGGGATGGTGGGTGGGAGTGTCGGCAGCAAGTATCTCAGCAGGCGCCCCCCATTTCCTGACGCCGAGTCCCTTGAACCTTTGAACGAGGGACAACCCCACCCCTCTACCTCCAGAACCTTTGCTTTTCAGACTTCCTGCATGATGAGCCCCCTAACTGCCACTGGATGAATGCCGGTCAGGCAGCAGGGCGGGAAAGCCATCAACCAGCCTTCCCGCCAAGGACTTAATCAGGCAGAGTTAGGAAGATGGCAGAATCCTCACCCACCACCCTCCTGCCCACAATTAAACACTCCCCCCCACCAAACACACCATGGGAGGGCATTACATTCTGTCTGTTGATAGGATGAGAGGAAATAGGGTGGAAGGAGGTTCACTTTAAGCATAAATATCAGCATAGATCGGTTGGACAAAATGGCAGGCAGTAAAATCTAATTCTGAGTTTTTATTTTGTTTTTTAATTTTTGTTTTTTAATTTAGAGTACCCAATTCATTTTTTCCAATTAAGGGGCAATTTAGCCTGGCCAATCCACCTAGCTTGCACATCTTTGGGTTGTGGGGGCGAAACCCACACAAACATGGGAAGAATGTGCAAACTCCACACGGACAGTTACCCAGAGCCGGGATCGAACCTGGGACTTCAGTGCCGTGAGGCCGCAATGCTAACCCACTGCACCACCGTGCTGCCCCTAATTCTGAGTTGAAGCAAAGATGATAAATGCAAACTCGTAAACCTGCTGGGTTGAATAATTACCTGTATATATCCTTTAAGATCTTTGTGCTTAGATCTTCTTCTTCCCACTTTCAGTGATTACAACCTTGTGAGTTCATATCTTTGAAATAGCTGTGTGTGGAACTGAGTAATGCAAGCAGTAATAGAAATACCCAGATGACGATAGACCTTTTGAAATGTTGCTCACAAATCACCCACCTGATAATTAAACAAAAATACTCCCTGTAACCCACAGTTTCAATGTTCTCCTCCTCTTGAAAGCACTGACTCATACTCATGTCATATATTTATTGTGATTTTTATTGCCAATGCAGACATAAAAGTGAAAATGTTCCACTGCTGGCCACTCGGAGTCTTGCAATTCATATGGAATTCCTTATAGATGGATAGCATATACTATATTTGTGTTGAATGTCAGGTTGAATTTCTTTGAGACTTATGGAATGTTCTGAGGTCATTGGATAGCCTCCAGTATGTAGTAAAGTTGGCCATAACAGTGAGTGTACAAAGACAATTTGATTATGAGAGTATCCAATTTCAAACACATGGAACGGGATTCTCCGTTTATGAGGCGCTGTTGTGTTGACGCTGACGCAGAATTCGTGGATTTTCATGACAGAAAAACTGGCGCCGAACCTGGATCAATTCAGCAACTGTAGAGGGTCTCGCACCAGCGCCATGTGGAACACAATCGATTCCAATGAGAAACGGTGCAGGATTCACCAGGTCTGTGATTGACACTCGGGAGGCTGACAAGCTGCAGCCGCATATACACATTACAATCCCCATACACTCATTCCAGCCAACAAGATTGGCATTGGTTGTGTTGGAGTGCGCCCATACTGCTGATGGGTAGCTAGGGCCAGAGGTCACCTAGGGGGGTGCCCTGGGGAGACACCTATATGACCCGTGGTCCGAAGTTCACAGTGGGCTACCTTGCCGGGTGCGGCAATGGTGTTCCGTGCCCGTCCACACCGACTCCACAGTCCACTTCCTAGTCACCCCCCACTCCTCCCCTGGCCCTAGCAGGTGTGTGTTCCAGACCGCACTGACCGGGCTTGTCAAGGTGGCGGAGAATTATGATTTGGCGTCAAGTCGGCACGGCACCCGCAACGATGTTAGCGTCGGAACCTATTCTCAGAATCAGCCAAGGGAGAATCCCGCCCATGAATTTTCAGTAGAAACCAATGGATAATCAGCAGGAGTAGTGTCTTTACTAATCTAGGTGGGGATCAGAACCTAACTGCAATGTGCTACTGCTAATCTTGGTCAAGATCAAATAACCAAGAAGATTGTAACAGGAGTGGCCATTCAGTCCTCAAAACGGGTTAACAACTCAAATGGTGAAAATGACCTCCAAAATATCAATTTCTGTTTTGATCCAGTGGTATTAATATAAAACCACAAAAGGTGACTTAAAACTGATGTTTAATGCGTTCAATTACATTCAATGTGGTAATAAAAGTGATACAACCCAGGAGCTGCATAATTATTAAGTTTAACAAATAATAGCTACAAAGTGTAATTGAACACCCCAAGCACCATTCTGCATCCAATGTATTTTTGTTTATATTACTATAATTGGTCAGAAAGCATTTATTATGATCCAATAACATGTTCCATCTCGGTCTTTTATCATATTTATGTGACCTTCAGAACACTTTCTATTCCCATGCAAATTAGACCACACTGAGGCATGCAAAATCTATTTTTTTTTCTGCACAAAGGCAAGTTTAGTTAGATTATGAATATATGATCAAAGGTTCACCAATTCAAAAGTGGAGTGGTATGAGTTTTACTGCACTTGTGGCTTTCATTAGAGAGATTTAACAGAAGAACATTGCAGCTATGTTCTTTTAGAATTTGCAATACGTGCACCTTGATAGAGGGGGCAAAGGACTTTTAGAAAGAATTTAGATATGAGTGATAAATGGCCTATGCAAACTATGACATTGCCCTGAAGTTATGACAATCTGTTTCACAAAACAATCTGTTCCTATTTGCACTCATATTTCTTGCTCATTAGTTTACCTTCTTTCAATTTCAGAGACATGTCGATTTAGAATCATACTGATGAACAAATCCTTCATCTGAACACCAGTTTGTTGGTATTGGCAGCTTCGGATATATGCAAATCAATGGGAACATCATTCAAGGTAAACGTGCCCATGTGGCTTCAGGAAATGTCACTCAACACTCCACTTGATCTAGAGAACATTTCACCAAACACCGCCACAAACTCTTTCTGAAGTAAACATAATGTATACATATTCAAACACAAGTAACAAAAGAAAACAAACAAAATCTAATATAATTAAACTCCATTTCTTCATTTCACATGGACTCAATTTCATACACAAATATATAGTTGAAAGATCCAGCTTTGCAACAAATACAGTGCCACAACCTGACAATTTTAATTCAAAAATCTTGTAAAAATAGTGATTCTTTTCGCTGTTCAGTTCTACCATGAGGAATCTTTGATTTGCCTATGTAGCGACAGCATCGATAAAGTCCACATGCTCTCAATGTTCAAACACCATTTAGTGCACCTGTGGAATAAGATACATACAATATCACACACGTATATAAAGGCCTTTCAATTGTAGGTAAGTACGATTTAAATTAAGAAGTGGTTGCATGGGAGTCAGATTCCAGTGCCATACAAAGTGATTGTTATTCATGTGCAAATGTTTGTTGTCAAACAATTTGGTCACAAAGAGGCATAACTCATGAGCCCAATTCTGATTTTGCCTGACATCCACACTTAAAGACACCCAGAGGGAGGTGGTGGCCATCAGGGCAGCTGGATAGGGATGAGGGAGTAGGATCTCCAGTTCTCACTGCCTAGCACAGTGATGAAGCCATTCCCTGCTCCCCCCAACTGAAGTAAGGTCATTCATTACTGATGGCAGCTTGAATGTGTGGCTCAGTTACTCATTGGATAGACTTGCGGAGTCATAATTTACTCTTTTTTTAAAATTTAAAAGTATTTTTATTTTGGATGTGTCATGTGGTATGTAATATAATGCAATATGTAGAACATATATGTAAATAGAATCTAATAATCTTATCAAACACCATAACAGCTGCTTATGACCAGACGATGAACCCATGATGTACAATTTAAAAAGAACTGACTTATTTTTGTTATTAATCTAGCTCTAATTCAATCATGTGAGTATATCCTTTAAAACATTTCTTCATTTTTAAATCACACGTAGGAACATAAGACTTAGGAGGAGTAGGCCATTCGTACCTTGGTGCCAGCTCTGCCATGCGATAAGATCATGGCTGATCCAATTGCAGTCTCAACTCCACTTTCCTGTGTCCTCCTTAATCCTTGATTCTCTTTGTCTGTCAAAAATCTATCTAATTCAGTACTGAATCAATCCAGTGACCCAGCTCCTCTGCTTTCTGGGGAAGAGAACGCCACAGACTGACCACCCGCAGAGAAAAAACAATTTCCTTATCTCCGTCTTAAATGGATCCTTTTTTGAAACCGTAAGCCTTAGTTCTGGTCTCCCCCACAAGAGGAAACATCGTCCCAGTAACCACCCTATCAAGTCCCCTCAATATGTTTCAACACATTGGGTTTTATTAGACAACATGTTTGTTACTGAAGGAGAGCACCAAAATATTGGATTCTGGGATCATCAACACTAACATTTCCTAAATCGAGACAATCCTGCAACATAAAAACTCCACGAAGATTTTTTGTTTAAGTTGTGTATCTTCTTTTCCTGAAAGGGATTACTTTTGTAGGTTCTAACTTCATATTGCAGTTAATCTCATGCATTATCCTAGATAATGGGATGTTACTGAGATGCCCAACCCTGTTCTCCCAAGATGTTCATTCATGTGTACTATCCAGCATTGGCCATTTGACAACAACCAGGGACAAAAATCTTTTGAATGTGTTCCCTTCTAGACTAGAGACAGTACAACCAATGTTGAAGATATCATTAATTCTAGCTGTAATCACCAACTAAGCCATGGTGGGAGCTTCCGAAAGAGGGTGCTGGCAAAGATAGTAAAGCAACTATAATGTGGTAACAAACCCCACAGATATAACAGTAGAAAGGTCACCTGCTGTGGACTGTACATTTACTTCCTGGTAATGGATTGCAGATTATCTATCAAAAATACTGAATGGTCACAACATTCTTACGATATTATAACTGTAGCTCTTAAAGTCAAATGAAAGAAACAAAGAAATAAATTTCATTTATATAGAACCTATATATGTCTCAAACGCTTTACAGCCAATGAAGTATTTCTGAGGTGTAGTCACTGTCACAGTGGAATGGGGCTCATTAAATTAAATCGGACTCCATGCCGTCAATTGACCTATGTTACTGAACTTTTGATGCCACTTCCAAGATTCGCTGCTATGTGGCTTTGCACCAATGCTATTATTCCAGCATGATGTGCATCAAGGTAAAAATTACTTTTATTATGCTGTCCATCCCTACCACAAAAAGAAGAAATGAACTCCACTTTAAACTAGTGTTCAATATGCCAGTCATCACTGTTCTTCAACCTAAATGTTGTGTTGAACTTTGCTCACACTATCCTGCCAAATTCTACCTCCCCCAACAATTTCTAGCCTCAATCCAAAGTCATAGAATTTACAGTGCAGAAGGAAGCCATTCGGCCATCGAGTCTGCACCGGCCCTTGCAAAGCCCACGCCTCCACCCTATCCCCGTATCCCAGTAACCCCAGTTTCCTGTCATGTTATTTTTAGGGAAAATTTTCAAGTCAACATTTTGGATTCAACAATGCTTATTGCAAATCATCAGTTTTTCAATTATCATGTTACTTTGTGTTGCAAATCTTTTGGACACCAAAGGGCAATCTATCATGGCCAATCCACCTAACCTCTTTGGACTTTGGGAGGAAACCCACACAGACACGGGGGGGAAAGTGCAAACTCCACACAGACAGTCAGCCGAGGCTGGAATTAAACCCAGGTCCCTGGAGCTGTGAGGCAGCAGTGCTAACCACCGTGCCGCCTACATGCCTCTTCGTCCAATTGCAAACTTCTCACATCTTTTCCAAAGGTTTGCTGAGACAGCATGCACAACAGAAGCCCAACAGCTGCAATTTAACCATCAACAGTCACACTGTAAGGGCATGTCACTCCAGCAGTATCTTAGCTCAGGAGCCATTATAAACTTCCACTGATGCCTCCCCTGCACTTTAGACAACAGTCTACCAGAAAAGCAGTTTGACAATATTAGTTAGATTTTCACCCAGATTTTCTTCGTCTTTTCGGGGCCATCGCAACTGAGCTTCTGTTAGTTTATGTCGCCCCTACACTAGGCATCGCCTTCCATATCCAATCAGCCTTTCCTCTACCTTAACATTCCAGAACTCAACTTCAAGATGTTGGTTGTTTCAACCACCCCTGTCAACATAGCAGGATTTTGAAAGAGATCCCTTCCCAATCTACGTTTTTCAAATCTTAAACCAGCCTTTCCCTTACTTTCCAAATTCCTGACCAAGCAATTTTGCTCCCCTGTCTGCCCTACTGGTCATGGTGCTATTTTTCCCTCTCCTCCACTTCATTCTTTACCCTAGTCTCACCTACACTCCTCTCTTCTTTCTCTTCCTCTTTTGCCTTACCATTCAAAGCTTATCCTCCTCCAGTGCCAAAATCGCTCATATCTCTACCCCTTTTGCCCCTCCATTCCTCTGTCCATCACCCCTTCACCCTCCTCACAACTCCTTCTGCCGCTCATTCCTTCCCTCAACAAGCATCCTCTTTTTTCCTTGCTCCCTCCTATCCCTCCTTCTCCCACTCCCTCCATTCATTCTATCCCTCCTACATTAGCTCTTTCCCTTTTCCTCTTCTACATCCTCTCCCACAACTTCTCATTCTCTCAATTCTTTCTCCGCTCTTATGAGCCCTTCTCCTATCTTGCCATCTCCCACCGATTCTCTACTTCTACCATCTTCCCTTCCATGTAATTCCCCTCACTTTCTGTGCTGCCCATTGTCCTCCCTCCTATCCCATTTCCCCCAATCTCCTCTCTAGCTCCATGAATAGGCTTGGAGACAAGATATTCTTGTCGAATCCAAAATGAACGTCGATAAGCAAGTTATTGGTGAGATGCGTAAAGACACCGATAATAACTCCTCCATTAATATGCTTATCAGGAGGGGATGATAAAGTGGTGATTCGACAGGTCAGATTTGTTGTTTTTTGTGGATACCTGAATAATTTTCCGCATTGTCAGAAGATGCCAGTGTCATAGATGCATTGGAATTGCTTGGCTAGGAGAGGTAAGTCAATATTTCCTGCATTAAGAGACAGTATATTCAATAATTTTAACAACTGTAGACATTGCAATAACAAGCACAGGATTTTCAAGTATCTTTACAAGTTAGTATCAATATAAACTTTTTTCTATCCTGATAGATTCTTTTCGAGTAGAAATTTGGGAAACTTTGATTCACCTGCATCTTGGTTGGCAAGATTTGGTTCAAAGCACATTGTCAGTATCAGCAGTGGAGACATGGTTACCGTTCTGTGTGCTTGCTTTCTCATCTGCAGATTCATGACTATCCTAAAATAGAGATTTAAAAATGAAATAAAACTGACAGACAGGATTGAAAATTGTTTTCCAAAATTGTCAGTGTTAACATGAAATGGTTTGGTAAAGAAATACCCCAAAGGTGAACAGTTCTGGTGATCCAAAACATGAATAGTGTTGATGCAGAAAATTTCAAAATTATTAGGAGAAAAACTGACATAGTTTTAAAACATTTCATGTGTAAATAACATATTAGGTAGTAATTAACTGTTGTGTTATCTAAAAGATATGTGGGTGAGATTTCAAGGCTGCACATTTATGTTAAAACTTATACAATGGCAATAAACGCCTTGGGCAGCACGGTAGCACAGTGGTTAGCACTGTTGCTTCACAGCGGCAGGATCCCAGGTTCGATCCCGGCTTGGGTCACTGTCTGTGCGGAGTCTGCACGTTCTCCCCGTGACTGCGTGAGTTTCCTCCAGGTGTCCGGTTTCCTCCCACAAGTCCCGAAAGACGTGCTTGTCAGGTGAATTGGACATTCTGAATTCTCCCTCTGTGTACCCGAACAGTCGCCGGACTGTGACGACTAGGGGATTTTCACAGTAACTTCATTGCAGTATTAATGTAAGCCTACTTGTGACAATAACAAAGATTACTATGATGTCACTTTATAATAACTTATCCATATCTATTGTTCTCCATGTACATCCATTTTCCAAAAAGAGAAAATAATGGAATGCAGGGCCTGACACTTGATGCAGCAAGTAGAAATGACACACAACAGAGTGACAGATCCGGAATGGAAAGCAAAGGAGAGTTTACATGAAGAAAGAAAAAACTCAAATTTATATTGCTGGGCAGCACGGAAGCATGGTGGTTAGCACAATTGCTTCACAGCTCCAGGGTCCCAGGTTCGATTCCCGGCTTGGGTCACTGTCTGTGCGGAGTCTGCACGTTCTCCCCGTGTGTGCGTGGGTTTCCTCCGGGTGCTCCGGTTTCCTCCCACAGTCCAAAGATGTGCAGGTTAGGTGGATTGGCCATGCTAAATTGCCCTTCCTGTCCAAAATTGCCCTTAGTGTTGGGTGGGGTTACTGGGTTATGGGGATAGGGTGGAGGTGTGGGCTTAGGTAGGGTGCTCTTTCAAAGAGCCGGTGCAGACTCGATGGGCCGAATGGCCTCCTTCTGCACTGTAAATTCTATGATTCATTGCTATATATTGCCTTTCACAAACTCAGGACAAACCAGCATGCTTTGCATGTGATGAAATATTTTTGAAGTGAAGCTATTGTTGCAATATAGGGAATGTTGTTCACACATCAAACTCCCATGCAGACAGCAATATGATAATAGCCCGACAATCTGTTTTAGTGATGGTCGTTAACAAGCAAAGACAAATTGAAGCACTAAAACGCCAACCGGAACATAGACATCCCTGCATTGTTGCATGTTAAAATGGGATGGAAATTAAGTATGCCCAAGTGTCATGTTTACTTTAAAATAGTGGACCCGCACAAGAAAGTACTAAGAAAGACTTGGAAAAACTCAATTCTGACTAAAGGTCACAGATCTGAATGTTAACACTGTTCTTCTCGCTCCACAGATCCTGCCAGACAGATTGTTTCCAGTAGTTAAGGAGTTAAAAATGAGGGGCCACAGATCCAAGATTAAATGCAAGAGATTTAGAACAAAGGGCAGGAGAAACTTCTGACACTGAACGTTGAGCTGGTGGAATGGACTTGTAGGGTCAGCAGTTGAGGCAGAAACTATGTCAACATTCAAGATTAGATTGAATAGTTGGTTGAAGGAAAAGAGGTGATGGGATATGGGAACAGGATGGGTAAATGTGATTAGAACTATTTGCTCATATGGAGGGTAAACACTGACAAGGACTGGTTGGGCCAAATAGCAACTTGTATGTATATAGACAAATTTGGGCATAGTTCAATTTAAAGCATGTCAGTGGCATAGAGCCAGGGAGTGGATGGGACATGGTTATTTTAAACAACATTATATGTTGTTTCTAATCTACAAAATGATGTGATAAGCACCAGCAAGCAGAGACTAGAAAGTTTCCCACAGAGTGGAAACTAGGAGAGCCACCACATTTCCTAATAACATTTTACAGTTAGTAGAGGGCGACTAGGATCTGGTCACTCGTTTGTCTCAAGAACAGCATAAGCCACCGGGAGACTAGCGAAGTTAAAAGGGCACAAAAATAATACTATAGAGTTTCAATCATAAAGTCTTCATTCAGTCTTATGGAGGACATTCACTGCTAGGCTGATCCCTATTCCATTTAACTGGCACAGATTACATAGTTAAAGCATATATCAGAACCACAGAGTGCAGAAGGAAACCATTTGGTCCATCGAGTCGGCACCGACCCTCTGAAACAGCACACCATCTAAGTCCATCCCCTGCCCTATCCTCGCAACCTCATAACCACACCTAACCTGCATATCTGCGGTAACTAAGGGGCAATTTAGCATGGCCAATCCACCTAAGCTGCACTTTGGACAGTGGGAAGAAACCGGAGAACCCGGAGGAAACACACGCAGACAAGGGGAGAAAGTGCAAACTACATACAGACAGTCACCCAAGGCTGGAATTGAACCCGGTCCTGGCACTGTAAGATAGCAGTGTTAACAACTATGCCACCATGCTGCCCTATTGTCTAGGATATTAAGGACAGTCTGGCATAAATACTGCACCTGTACAAATACTGGAGGTGAGGTATACAATCTTTCTACCCAACTCCAATATGTCATAATGATAGATACACTGGGAAAATATGTCAAGCCGAAAGGTTGCATTGAAAATATCTCGAAGATAATCATGAGAAAATCAAAGCTTTTGAAATCGACATTTTTCTAGGTAAGGGAGAAGAAAACAAATCAGAACCAGGGTTTCTAGATCCCTGAAAGGAAGTGCATAGAAGTGAGGCAATGAAAGAATGCGACTTGGAACAGCTGCCATCCCATATGTTTCTGTCTAACTCTTGTTTTTCACTTGTATCTGCTTTCACCTGCTTAAAACCCAATATATTTATAACTTTTCCCATTTTTGGTGAAAGATTGTCAACTGGAAACATTAACTCTGTTTCTATCTCCACAGATGCTGCTGGACCTGCTAAAAATTTCCAATATTTTCTGCTTTTATTTCACGTTTCCACATTTTCAGTATTTTGCTTGGGCATTAAGGACGGCCCGGTGGCTCAGTAGTTAGCCTCACGGCGCCAAGGACCCGGGTTTGACCCTGGCCCGGGGTCACTGTCCATGTCGAGGTTACACATTATCCCCGTTGTCTGCGTGTGTATCACGCCCACAAACCCAAAGATGTGCAGGATAGGTGAACTGGCCACACTTAATTGCCCCTTCATTGGGAAAAAAAAATAATTGGGTACTCTTAAATTTAAAAAATAAATTAATACTTTTTTGCTTTGGCATTAGACTTTCAAAAGGATTATGTAAAGGAGAAAACCTCAAAAAGAAAACATTGCAGAATAGAAGAGCAAGAATAGATTTGGTGAATCACGGAGAAAATCGTCAGTATAGACTTTACAAAATAAATGGTCTCTCTCTGTCCTCCAACACTCTTTCACTCTCTAAGTTATAGAATGTCAAAATTTTCAATAAGTTTTATTTGCTAACCTTGTAAAGAGCAGAACTACAGTAAAATGGGATATGCTTTCTGATACTTTTTTTGTTTTAGCCAGTTCTCCCCTCCCCCACTCCACATTCTCTCCTGAAGATGTTAACTCTTTCTAGTATAGTTCCATATGCAACAACTGTCCTCTGGTATCAGGTTGTATTAGACTACTCCTAATGTGGGAGCCAAAACAGCAAGTGCTGCTAGGCTATGCAGTCTCGGAGGAGATCAAAGCTAAGTCCAATCTATCCTAGTCCAAAAGTACATAATGCACACTTTCCATTGTGAACTGTTAGATAGCAATCAGAAGCAAGAATCTGGCTGGCTTTTCCCTCTCCTTGTTCAGAGGGCATCTGTCCAACTCTCACACTATAATGGCTCCCTTGGCTGAGATCAGCTAATATCAGAAATTGGAAATTGAGTATGGGTTTTATCCTGTATTTGATGTTAGTTTTGCTCTCAGACGCTAGAGGAAAAGGAATTGATTTTAATTCTTTTTTGGTTCTGACAGTTTTCGTCTCCTCAGCTTGGTAACAGATTCTGCATATAAAATAAATACTCCCAACAGGTTTTACTTACTTTTACTCCTCCATTAGTATCTAAAGATTCTTCCTCTACATCATTACGATCCTCACTGGGGTCATACGAGTAAATTGGCACCAGTTTGTTGCGTAGTTTTTCTAACCTTTGAAACAAAGTAAAGGCTTATTTAAGAGGGATTTATCTTCAACCACTGAAGCAAAAAACTTACCGAAGAAAACATACAATAAATATATAGCCTACCATTATTAGAGCCCTCTTGGACAAGACTACTGAACCTTGGATCATTAATTCTTTCATGTTACCTTCACCGTAGGACACACCCTGTTATAACAGTCAAAATATTTGGCTCCTGTGCACATTCAAATGATAGATGAGGAATAGATGTTAACCTTTTCATTCCCCAATAGTTTTAGGTGGAACGTATTTTACCAGATGTAATTAAATCAATTATTTAATGAGACAGTATTTTAAGATCCAAACAAAGAAAATTCATGCTAATCAGAGTAAATTTCTCTGCTGATTTTGAAAGGCTTTGTTCATGGAAATGTTTAAAGGAAGAGGGAGGGCTAACAAGGTCAGTTCGCATTCTTGTGTCAATAACACCAAATGCAGAATGTTTGAGCATTATTCATGAGCTACCAGGCTTGCCTACATAACAATGGTGATTGCACATTAGAAGTAATCCACTGGCTGTAAAATACTATTTGACATCTTGATGATGTGATGAGGCGCTATACAAATGTAAGTTTGTTCTTCCACTTAGTAACACTGCATCTGATATCTTTGCACAAGTTATTTTCAACCATTAAGGGGGCTTAGGGGTATTCATCTTGGCATTCCTCTTTATTTGTTGCCAATTCCAGTTATTTCTCTCTCCTCTTCCCTTGCAGAACTGCATTGACATGATCGGATGGTGGAGCAGACTCGATGGGCCAAATTCTTATCTTATGAACATACCAGCAGCTCTTTAAGAGTTGGCCTCTCCTAAAAAAACCACTCCGTGATCATTTGGCACTTCCAGCTCTAACCTAAGGTGGTCAGGCTGCACATTGCAGTAATGCAATCATCTCATTTCACCGTCAGGACACATGTCAGGATTCATGGCGCATTACATTCATCCCCCACCATCTGGCCTGCGAAATCCTACCAACTGTCCTGGCTTGACACAATTCACACCTCTTTAACCTGGGATTACTCCATCTCAGGATCTGTAAAGATTTAATCACCTGCTAATGCTCCCATTCCAAGCATTGTCTGGCATCTTTGAATCTGTCGATATATATGTTTCTGGAACATACCTCTTCATTCACCTGAGGAAGGAGCAGCGCTCCGAATGCTAGTGACATCGAAACAAACCTGTTGGACTTTAACCTGGTGTTGTAAAACTTCTTGCTGTGCTCACCCCAGTCCAACGCCGGCATCTCCACATCAGGACAAGCAATGACAGAGGAGCAGTTATTCTCTGTTACTGTATTGGGACTGCACAGTGTGATATATTCATTAATTTCTTGGAAATAACAATGATGGCAGCACTGTGGCGCAGTGGGATAGCCCTGCAGCCTCACGGTGCCAAGGTCCCAGGTTCGATCGCAGCCCTGGGTCACTGTCCGTGTGGAGTTTGCACATTCTCCCCGTGTTTGCGTGGGTTTTGCCCCCGCAACCCAAAGATGTGCAGGCCAGGTGGAAAAATTAATTGAGTACTCTAAATTTATTTTAAAAAATAACAATGTAGAAAATTGTGATTAGAACCGATTTTTATATACAAAAGGTTCATTACAAAGTAAACTTCAAATGAATCAATTATCCAAATGTGCACATTACAGTTTATATTGATGCAACTGTCAGAGGTACACCGTTACCCAGGCACACCGAATATTCAATTACACTCTCGTTAAACACAATGTTAGCTTGAGTATTAGTAATTTACATGTATGAATGGGGAGAAATTTTTGCTTTTCATAATAAAGAACAAAGGCTTCCGGTTGTGGCTATGCGGAGCTAAGTACATTCGGCGGCTCCCGCAAAAACAGACTTTTTGGCTCTTTTCAGGGCCCACAACGGCACACCTTCGACGTTTCCCGGTGTGGGAAGGAGATTACAACAATTCCCCGATAGTATATGACTTTTACCAGGAGCGGGGCGACTAAAAAGGTGGTGGTGGACCCGAAGAAGGTGCGAGGGAAGAAGAACAAAATGGCGGCAGGCGGAGACCAGGCAGCGTGGATGTAGTGGGCGCAGGAGCAACAGGAGGGTATCCAGCGCTGCTTCAGAGAGATTAAAGCGGACCTGCTTGAGCCGATGAAGGCTTCTATTGATAAGCTGCTGGAGACACAGACGGCCCAGGGGGTGGCGATCCGCGAGGCCCGACAAAACATCTCCGACAACGAGGACAAGATCTTAGGCCTGGCGGTAAAGGTGGAGGCGCACGAGGCGCTCCACAAGAAATGGCAGGAGCGGTTCGAGGAGATGGAGAATCGGTCGAGGCGGAAGAATCTGCGGATTCTGGGCCTCCCGGAGGGGCCGGACGTGGGGGCCTATGTGGTCACCATGTTGAACTTGCTGATGGGAGCGGGGTCCTTCCAGGGGCCCCTGGAGCTGAAAGGGGCCCATAGAGTGCTGGCGAGGAGGCTCAAGACTAACGAGCCACCGCGGGCGGTGCTGGTGCAGTTTCATCGGTTTGCTGATCGGGAGTGTGTGCTCAGGTGGGCCAAGAAGGAGAGGAGCAGCAGGTGGGAGAACGCGGAGGTTCGAGTATACCAGGACTGGAGTGTGGAGGTGGCGAAGAGGAGGGCCGGGTACAATCGAGCGAAGGCGGTGCTGCACAGGAAGGGGGTGAAGTTTGGCATGTTGCAGCCGGCACGACTGTGGGTCACCTACAAGGACCGGCACCATTATTTTGAGTCTCCGGAGGAGGCGTGGGCCTTTGTTCAGGCCGAGAAGTTGGACACAGATTGAGGGTCGGGATGGGCGTTTGGGGATTGCGGTTGATATGTTGCTTTTGGAGGGGGGGTCCTTCGCTCTTGGTTTCTTTTTTTTTTCTTTTGTGTTTTTCTCTTTCTGGTCGGTGAGGGTAGTTAGGGCAGGCTGGGCACTGTTTTGGTTGGGTTGGTCGGGGGGGGGGGGGGGGGGGGGGCTCTTGGAGGGGGGTAAGCAAAGGGAACAGGGGTGGATGGCCGGCGGTGAGATGGGGCCCCACGGGGGAGGGGGAGGCCCGAGTTAGGGGTGAGGGGACCGGGCCTGTAAAAGGAGCTGCGGCAGAGGTGGCGGGGCCGGGTAGGTGGAAAGCGCGGGCTTTTTCCCGCGCTGAAGACTGGAGGGGGTGGGGCCGGGAAGTGAGGGTTGTTTCCAGCGCTTCGGATGGAAGGGGGAGGGGGAGAGCCTGTGGATGGGGAACGGAAGAGGAGGGTGTGTCACACAATGGGAGGAGTCGAAGGAGAGGCGGGAGTGGCCGGGGTCAGCAGGAAGTGCAATGGGGGGAGTAAAGCAGCTAGGATGGGTCCTAGCCGGTAGGGGGGTGGGGGGGAATCGAGTTCCTGCTGCTATGGACAAGGGGGAGCTGGAGCGAGTGGGGGGGGGGTTGAGACGGGGGTCTGCCGCCGTGGGGAATGGGCCGGGAGGGGGGTGCGGGCGCGTTGCTGGCCGAGGAGGGGTTATGGCTAGTCGGCGGGGGAGGGGGGCGGGTAGCCCCCTGATCCGGCTGATAACCTGGAATGTAAGGGGACTGAATGGGCCGGTCAAGCGGGCCCGGGTGTTTGCGCACCTGAAGGCGGATGTGGTTATGCTTCAGGAGACACACCTGAAGGTGGCAGACCAGGTAAGATTGAGGAAAGGGTGGGTAGGTCAGGTGTTTCATTCGGGGTCTGGTTGCCAAAAATCGAGGGGTGGCTATCTTGGTGGGAAAGAAGGTGTCATTCGAGGCGTCGAGCATTGTGGCAGACAATGGTGGTAGGTACGGGATGGTAAGTGGTAAGCTGCAGGGAGAGAGGGTGGTACTGGTCAATGTGTCAGCCCCGAATTGGGACGATGCGGGTTTTATGCAGCGCATATGCATAGAACATACAGTGCAGAAGGAGGCCATTTGGCCCATCGAGTCTGCACCGGCCCACTCAAGCCCTATCCCTATCCCCGTAACCCAATAACCCCTCCCAACCCTTTTGGACACCTCTGAAAGAGCACCCTACCCAGGTCCAATCCCTGTCCTATCCCCAGCATTCTTGTCTGAAGACAAGGAAGAGGCTGAAATCCCTGTAACTCTCCCTAATCTGTGAACACTCAGGAACAATTCAGCATGGCCAATCCACCCAACCTGCACATCCCTGGACCGTGAGAGGAAACCGGAGCATCAGGAGGAAACCCACGCAGACACGGGGAGAACATGCAGACTCCGCACAGACAGTGACCCAGCGGGGAATCGAACCTGGGACCCTGGCGCCCTGAAGCCACAGTGCCAGCCACTTGTGCTACCGTGCTGCCCATGCATCAGCAATCTATTTATTTTGTTCTGTGGGTGTAGCTACACCACGTGGGTTGCAACAATTCAAGAGGGCTCAGCAGAATATTCTCAAGTGCAATTCGGGGAATAAAAGCTGACCTAACCAGTAATGCTCACATCCCTTGAGGGAAGAAGTCAAAAGGGCGTGTTGTGTGTGCAGATGATCTTGTTTCCAGGATATGGGATACGTTCTGTGTTTTTGTACAAAAGGCGGGCTTCACTGGGCTTCTGCTGTCAACTTATGCTGATCAGAATTTCAGGCCAGCTGTTATAAGCCTCACAAGATTTACGGGGAGGGACCTATTACGACCTTCCTCGCTGAGAGGCGGGGCCCATCAGCGAGGTAATTGAATACGGACATGAAAGCTGGCCCAGAAAGGAGACTGGGCAGCAAAGTCCCCGCTGGGACCTGGATGGTGACCTGTAAATAGTTTGCTTTAACAATACATCATTTATGTTGGGTCGGATCCCAGACTTGGAAGTGGGGGGCCTGATAATGGTGGCAGACTTTAACACGGTGCTGGATCCGGCACTGGATCGCTCCAGGTCTAGGAAGGGTAGGAAGCCGGCGGCAGCTATAGTGCTGAGGGGGTTTATGGACCAGATGGGAGGGGTGGACCCTTGGAGATTTGCAAGGCCGGGGGCTAGGAATTTTCATTCTTCTCACATGTCCATAAGGCTCATTCCCGAATCGACTTTTTTATTTTGAGCAGGGCGCTGATAGCGAGAGTAGAGGATACCGAGTATTCGGCGATAGCCATTTCGGACCACGCCCCGCATTGGGTGGACTTAGAGCTGGGGGAGGAGAGGGACCAGCGCCCGTTGTGGCGCTTAGAGGTGGGGCTGTTGGCAGACGAGGTGAGCGAGCGGGTCCGAGGAAGTATAGAGAGGTACCTGGAGGCCAACGATAACGGGGAGGTCCGAGTGGGGATGGTATGGGAGGCACTGAAGGCGGTGGTTAGGGGAGAGCTAATCTCCATGAGGGCCCACAAGGAGGGAGTGGGGGGAGAGGGAGAGACTGGTGGGGGAGATGGTGAGGGTAGACAGGAGGTATGCGGAGGTGCCCGAGGAAGGATTGTTGAGGAAGAGGCGCAGCCTCCAGGCCGAATTCGACCTGGTGACCACCAGGAAGGCGGAGGTGCAGTGGAGGAAGGCCCAGGCGGCGATTTACGAGTATGGGGAAAAGGCAAGCCGGATGCTGGCGCATCAGCTTCGGAAGCGGGACGCAGCTAGGGAGATCGGGGGAGTTAAGGACAGGGGAGGGAGTGTGGTGCGGAGTGGGGTTGACATCAATGGGGTCTTCAGGGACTTCTATGAGGAATTGTACCGGTCCGAGCCCCCGCTGGAGGAGGGAGGGATGGGCCGCTTCCTGGACCAATTGAGGTTTCCGAAGGTGGAGGAGGGACTGGTGGCGAGATTGGGAGCCCCGATTGGGCTGGAGGAGCTGACCAAAGGGATAGGAAGCATGCAGGCGGGGAAGGCACCAGGGCCGGACAGTTTCCCGGTCGAATTCTATAAAAACGGTGGAATTCTATAAAAAATATATGGACCTGTTGGGCCCGTTGCTAGTTAGCACCTTCAATGAGGCAAGGGAGGGGGGGGCTTTGCCCCCAACGATGTCCCGGGCACTGATCTACTTGATCCTGAAGCGGGACAAGGATCCCCTGCAGTGTGGGTCTTACAGGCCGATTTTGTTGCTAAACGTAGATGCCAAGGTGCTGGCGAAGGTCTTAGCCACGAAGATTGAGGATTGTGTGCCGCAGATCATCCACGAAGACCAGACGGGGTTCGTGAAGGGGAAGCAGTTGAACACAAATGTGCAGAGGCTTTTGAACGTTATCATGATGCCGGTGAGGGAGGGGGAGGCGGAGATAGTGGTGGCGATGGACGCTGAGAAAGCCTTCAATAGGGTAGAGTGGGGGTACCTGTGGGAGGTGCTGAAGAGGTTTGGGTTTGGGGAGGGGTTTGTCAGGTGGGTTAGGCTGTTATATGCGATCCCGATGGCAAGTGTGGCCACAAATAGGAAGAGGTCTGAGTACTTTTGGTTGCACCGAGGGACGAGGCAGGGGTGTCCCCTGTCCCCCCTGCTCTTTGCACTGATTGAACCCCTGGCTATGGAACTGAGGGAGTCGAGGAACTGGAGGGGGTTGGTACGGGGTGGGGTTGGTGCGGGGTGTCGCTCTATGCGGACGACTTGCTGCTATACGTGGCAGACCCGGTGGGGGGAATGCCGGAGGTAATGAGGATCCTTAGGGAATTCAGGGATTTCTCAGGGTACAAGCTCAACATGGGAAGAGCGAGCTGTTCGTGGTTCACCCAGGGGACCAGGAGAGGGGGAGTGGCGAGCTCCCATTAAAAAGGGCGGAGAGGAGCTTCAGGTATTTGGGGGTCCAGGTGGCCAGGAGCTGGGGGGGCCCTGCATAGGCTTAATTTCACAAGGCTGGTGGAGCAAATGGAGGAGGAGTTCAAGAGGTGGGACGCGTTGCCGTTGTCCTTGGTGGGTGGGTGCAGTCAGTCAAAATGACGGTGCACTCAAGATTTTTGTTCCTGTTCCAGTGCCTCCCCGTGTTTATCCTGAAGGCCTTTTTTAGGCGGGTCAACAGGTGTATAAAGGGGTTTGTGTGGGCGCGAGGGACTCCGTGGGTGAGAAGGGTGTTCCTGGAGCGGAGTAGAGATAGGGGGGGCTGGCGCTGCCCAACCTCTGTGGGTACTACTGGGCTGCCAATGCGACGATGGTGCGCAAGTGGGTGATGGAGGGGGCTGCATGGAAGAGGTTGGAGACGGCGTCTTGTGTGGGTACGAGTCTGGGGGTGCTGGCAACGGCGCCGCTGCCGTTCCCTCCAAGGAGGTAAACCACGAGCCCGGTGGTGGCGGCTCTGCTCAAAATCTGGGGGCAGTGGAGGCGGCACAGGGGGGAAGCTGGGGCCTCGGTGTGGACCCCAATACTGGGGAACCACCGGTTCGTCCCAGGGAGAACAGATGGAGGGTTTTCGGGGTGGCACAGGGCAGGGATACGAAGGTTGGGGGACTTGTTTGTGGACGGGAAGTTCGCGAGCCTGGGTGAGCTGGAGGAGAAGTACGGGCTCCCCCCAGGGAACACCTTCAGGTACTTACAGGTAAGGGCGTTTGCCAGGCGGCAGGTGGTGGAATTCCCGCGGCTGCTGCCACACACAGTACAGGACAGGGTGCTCTCGGGGGGGTGGGTTGGAGTGGGGAAGATCTCGGAAACTTACCAGGTGATGCAGGAGGAGGAGGAGGCCTCGGTGGTGGAGGTGAAAGGCAAGTGAGAGGAGGAGTTGGGAGAGGAGATTGAGGAAGGGACGTGGGCAGATCCCCTAGGGAGGGTGAACTCTTACTCATCGTGCGCGAGGCTCAGCCTCATACAGTTAAAAGTGCTGCACAGGGCACACATGACCGGGACAAGGATGAGCCGTTTTTTTGGGGGTGAGGACAGGTGTGTTAGGTGCTCAGGGAGCCCAGCAAATCACACCCATATGTTCTGGGCGTACCCAGCGCTGGAGGAATTTTGGAAGGGCGTAGCGAGGACGGTGTCGAGGGTGGCAGGATCCAGGGTCAAACCGGGCTGGGGGCTCGCAATATTTGGGGTGGCAGAGGAGCCGGGAGTGCAGGAGGTGAAAGAGACCGGCATTCTGGCCTTTGCGTCCCTGGTAGCCCGGCGAAGGATTCTTCTTCAGTAGAAGGATGCGAGGCCCCCAAGCGTGTAATCCTGGATCAACGATATGGCGGGGTTTATTAAGTTGGAGAGGGTGAAATTCGCATTGAGAGGGTCGGTACAAGGGTTCTTTAGGCGGTGGCAACCATTCTTAGATTTCCTGGCAGAACGGTAGACATTGGTCAATGGCAGCAGCAACTCGGGTGGGGGGGGGGGGTTTACTTTATTTTTGTTTTTTTTATTTACACTGGGGGGTCTAAGGGGGTGTATATATTTGTTGTGCTAAGTCAGGGTGTTAATGTTAATTTATTATTTATGTACAGGGGGGGTAGGGGGGTATGGAGGGTTGTTTTTCTAGACTGTGGTTTGTACTTAACCCTGTTGGGTTTCTTTTGCACTTTGCTATTGATATTTTATGAAAACCTTAATAAAAATTATTTGAAAAAAAAAATAATAATAATAATAAAGAACAAAGAAAAATTACAGCACAGGAACAGGCCCTTCGGCCGATCCAGATCCTCCATCTAAAACTGTTAACATGATTCATAGAATACAAAAAGAGGAATATATTTTGGAAACATTTGTGAAAATTTAGAAAGAAGCAAAAGCTTCTCATTTACATTTTATTCTCTCGTCTACTCTGATAGTTGGACAAAGTATGGAAGAGAATCGTTTTACCGACAGACTTCCTGGGATAAATCTGTTATCCTTCCAGATTCAAATGCAGTTCAAAATAGGTTCAACTCCTTTCATGCAAGAACAAAGGATATTTGGTGTCTAAAAATACAAAATGCATGCCCACTCACAATATTGATAACTTATGTTTGCACTTTATTTTACATCAAATTTCTGAGTTTTAAATTCTTCCCCATTTGTCTCTCCTTCCAATCTATGCCCCAGTGCACTCTTTCATTACCTAAGAAGAGCACATGTGTAGGACGGAAAGTAAGCTCATAACATCAGAATTATTAGACAAAATCATGGGGGACACCCAAATAAAAAATATAATTTAAGACTCCTAGCTGAGAGTTCAAAGACTCTCTTTTTACTTTTAACTCGAGGTACCAGATTCCTTTGTACTCTATTTTAAAATCCTTTTCCGTTTTATATAATTTCACTATTCAAACCCACAGTACATTCTTTCATTTGTTCTCTCCACTTTACTTCCTTTTCTTTCTCCTCACCAGAAGTCACAAATCTATACTGAGAGACTGTTCAGAGGAAAAAGTGAAATATCTTCATGTGTGAGTGGGTTATTTAATTGTTAGAGGTGTCACAGCCAACAACAATTCTGAACAGAATTCTCTCATTTTGTGACTAAATGTGGTGGTGGGTGGCATCTGTCCTGTCGACCACAATGGCATGATCCCACTCCAGATTCTGTGCTTGGAAGCTCATTAATTATACACAAGCGTGTTCCCCTCCGACTCTCAACAAAGAACAAAGAACAAAGAAATGTACAGCACAGGAACAGGCCCTTCGGCCCTCCAAGCCCGTGCCGACCATACTGCCCGACTAAACTACAATCTTCTACACTTCCTGGGTCCGTATCCTTCTATTCCCATCCTATTCATATATTTGTCAAGATGCCCCTTAAATGTCCCTATCGTCCCTGCTTCCACTACCTCCTCCGGTAGCGAGTTCCAGGTACCCACTACCCACTCTCCTGGCAGGCTGGCAGCTGACTCGTCATCCCGCCCTCAGCTGACAGCTTTGAAGGTCCCGGCAGCACACTTATATCGTTTGAATAAATTTAGAGTACCCAATTAATTTTTTCCCAATTAAGGGGCAATTTAGCGTGGCCAATCCACCTACCCTGCACATCTTTTGAATTGTGGGGGTGAAACCCACGCAAACACGGGGAGAATGTGCAAACTCCACAGTGACAGTGACCCAGAGCCGGGATTGAACCTGGGACCTCGGCGCTGTGAGGCAGCAGTGCTAACCCACTGCGCCACTGTGCTGCCCCGGATATCAGCAATCCTGACGACAAAGGCTGGCAGCCTCAAGGGGAAGTCTATTCCTTGATTCAACCACCTTCCTCAACTTCCCTGCAGTCTTTGACACAAACATTCACTCCATTATATTCCAATGCTTCCCTGAGATTTACCAGAATGTTGCCTGGTATGGAGGGAAGATCTTATGAGGAAAGGCTGAGGGACTTGAGGCTGTTTTCGTTAGAGAGAAGAAAGTTAAGAGGTGACTTAATTGAGCATACAAGATGATCAGAGGATTGGATAGGGTGAACAGTGAGAGCCTTTTTCCTCGAATGGTGATGTCTAGCATGAGGGGACATAGCTTTAAATTGAGGGGAGATTGATATAGGACAGATGTCAGAGGTTGGTTCTTTACTCATAGAGTAGTAAGGGCATGGAATGCCCTGCCTGCAACAGTAGTGGACTCGCCAACACTAAGGGTATTCAAATGGTCATTGGATAGACATATGGACGATAAGGAAATAGTGTAGATGGGCTTTAGAGTGGTTTCACAGGTCGGCGCAACATCGAGGGCCGAAGGGCCTATACTGCGCTGTAATGTTCTATGTTGTCTCCATTATTAGTCTGCCTTTGCTGGTTCTATGTTTACCTAGCTAATTAAAATGAAGGTATCTCTAACAATGGCATCTCTTTCCAACCTATCAGTCACCTGCAGAATCCCCAAATGTTTCATCCTTTCCATTTTACTTTATACTTATCTACGTGATACCTAACCCACAGATCAGGGCGGGATTCTCCCATCTGAAGGCAGAGTGTTGACGCCATCATAAAAACTGGAGAGTTTAACGACAGCGTCATCGGACCGCAGCAATCCTCTGCCCTACGGGAGGCCAGCACGGCACTGGAGCGACCCACGACGCTCCAGCTGCCAATACCGGCGTCAAATGGGCGCCGCGGGTCTGCGCATTGGTGCTGCGACTGGCGTGAATGCACGCATGCGCAGTGACCTCCCTCTCCGCACTGGTCCCGACGCAACATGGTGTAGGACTACAGGGGCAGGCGCGGAGCAAAAGAGGCCACTACCACGAGAGGCTGGCCCGCCAATCGGTAGGCCCCGATCGCGGGCCAGGCCACGGTGGACCCCCCTCTCCACCAGGCTGCCCCAGACATGATGGATGCCAAGGTCCCGGCGGGTAAGACCAGATGTGAACGCTGCCGGTGGGACTCGGGCTTTTTTGGGCAGCCACTCGGGCCAACCTGGGCGAGAATCGGCGGACCGGTGTCGGGGTGGCGTCGCGCAATTTGTGCCCGGCCTGGCGATTCTCCGACCCAGCGTGGGCTGAGAGAATCCCGCCCCAGCGTCCACAAATATCCAGCTCTAATTCTCCATTACCTTTCCCCACATCTAGCAGACTGCCTGCCTGACAAGCAGTCTTGGATGATCCATGCGGCGCAGTGGTTAGCACTGGGACTGCGGCGCTGAGGACCCGGGTTCGAATCCGGGCCCTGGGTCATTGTCCGTGTGGAGTTTGCACATTCTCCCAGTGACTGAGTGGGTTTCACCCCCACAACCTAAAGATGTGCAGGTTAGGTGGATTGGCCACGCTAATTGCCCCTCAACTGGGAAAAAAAAAATTGGACACTGTAAATTAAAAAAAAAAATACTTTCCCACCACCCAGTTAGAGATTTAAGGGAGGATTTTCTACCCCTGTTTTCAGTGGGCTGGAATAGCAGAGTAGGGGAGAATCTAGTGAGTCCCAAAATGGCTTTTACGTCGGCGGGATTTCCACCTAAGATTGTCCCTGAACCGCCAACGATGTGCCGGGGTTCCTGCTATGAAAGCTTGGGATTCTCCTTAACATACAGTCATGCATTTACATCTACTTAGGGGACCTCCCCACTGTATCATCCCCCCCCCCCCCCCCGATGAAGGGAATTGTCCTGTCCCTCTGCTGCCATGCCGTCAGGTTGGCGAGCTTTACAACAGGTTTTGTAAAGTGGGGAACTGAACAGAATTCGCCAGGTAGATACAACCCCCAGGAGGGAGAGGGTCATGCCCAGGCAGTGCGCCCTGTGTGTGTGTGGGGGGGGGGGGGGGGGGGGGGAGCTGCTTCAGTGTCCATGGGGGTGGCAGTTCAGTGTCTGTGGGGTGGGAGGGATCTTTTCTTATTTTCATTCCTTTCTTTTTTAAATATTGGGGTGGCCTTTTTAATCTGTCCTGATGTTGTGGGCCCCGTTTCCAGGGTTTTCTTTCGTGTTTAAAGATTCGGCGGGAATAGCTGGAAACATAAGAACATAAGAACTAGGAGCAGGAGTAGGCCATCTGGCCCCTCGAGCCTGCTCCACCATTCAATGAGATCATGGCTGATCTTTTGTGGACTCAGCTCCACTTTCCGGCCCGAACACCATAACCCTTAATCCCTTTATTCTTCAAAAAACTATCTATCTTTATCTTAAAAACATTTAATGAAGGAGCCTCTACTGCTTCACTGGGCAAGGAATTCCATAGATTCACAACCCTTTGGGTGAAGAAGTTTCTCCTAAACTCAGTCCTAAATCTACTTCCCCTTATTTTGAGGCTATGCCCCCTAGTTCTGCTTTCACCCGCCAGTGGAAACAACCTGCCCGCATCTATCCTGTCTATTCCCTTCATAATCTTATATGTTTCTATAAGATCCCCCCTCATCCTTCTAAATTCCAACGAGTACAGTCCCAGTCTACTCAACCTCTCCTCGTAATCTAACCCCTTCAGCTCTGGGATTAAACACAGCCGGCAGGCTTCGTACCATTTTTCCCACCTGAGTTGACAATCTGAAAAGAAATGAAAACATTCTGCCCTTGGGATCCAATCATCTGATTCAGTGCAAGTTTGCAACCCCATATTCTTCAAACGCCATCATCACAAAGACAACATATTCCTCCTCACTTTAGCCCAGCTGCTGCAGAAAACTTTTATCTTGTATATTTGCCACCTCTACATCAACTTGTGGGATTTTTTGACCCTGCCATCGATGGGCATCATCGCGGACAGGGCAGAAAAATTTGGGGAGCTGCGCTCCAAATTTTCCCGTTCTACCCATGACAATGCCCACAGCCTACAGACCCACTTCCCATCTCCCACCCTCTCTAAATATCACCTGCCAATACCCTGGGCGCGATTTATTGGCTGCGTTGCGCCAGGCGCTATAACGAGTGGGCTGGTTAGATAGTGGGAGAGGCTGGAATTGGGAACCATGCCAGGCGCTGATCGGTTTCCGATCTAACCGGCCCGCTCCCGTTGGCGAGATCCAGATCCGTCGTGAAACAACGATCACCAATTAAGATCAATATCCATCCCATTAGTGGGAAGGACCCCCTATCGAACAGCCTCCCGTGATCTAACCCCAGTGAGCAGTCAAGCAGCACTGTTTAGTACACCTATTTAAAACGTGAAGCTGGTGCAATGGTTGCTGTGGGGATCCGAGGAGCTGAGTAGCCATCTTCAAAATCGGGCAATCCTCCCGGGGGGGCAGCGGGGCGCTCTTCAGTAACAGGAAGGGGCTCCACTCCCTAAACGTCCAACTTGAGTGTGACCACCACATGAAGATCATGCACGTGTGAGCTCACTTCTCCGGGAATGTGCATGACAGCTACATCCTGGGGCATTCGGAAATCCACGATATCTTCGAAGAACACCCCAGGGTGACCGGTTTGTCCTTGGGACATAAGGACCTGGCTAATGATGGCATTACGGAGGCCGAAGACCGATCCGGAGACCCGATATAACGAGGTGGCCATCCGGGCTGTCACTCAGTGGTGCATCCGACTGCAGTACACCGCCCGAAGAGTCGCCCACTTTATGGTGGTCTGCTGTGCCCTCCACAACCTGGCACAGTAGTGGGGCGACATGCTGGAGATGGAGAAAGGGGAACACTGTGGCCATCATCCATCACCTGCACGTGGTGTTCTTGGGGGAGAGGGGGCAGGTCTAACAGCAGGGGGCAGGGGCTGGGGGAGGGCAACTGAGAGACAGGGGTGCAGACCAATCCATAGTGTGGAATAACGTGACGGAGGGTTCACATGTATCGGGTGTAATGTATTTCAATGTTGTTCAAACGTGATCCCCAACTGTCTCTAATTCCCGATGGTGTCCCACCCCCTCCCCCTGTCCCAGTGCCCTCTCAGTGATCACTATCTGCTTAGCTCTCCATGCTCTGCCGCTATGTCTAGGTGTTTCCCCAGGATGCACATCAGAGGTGGGGTCAGCCTACTGCATATCGTGTCCCGTGGCCTTTTATAATCCTGGCAGGCGTCCTCTGGAGGGCCCCGTCTGATTTGGTGGCGGCATATACCTCATCATGCCACCCTGTTCCACACGCTGACCCCACAATGCGATGCTGTCGTGCGGTGGGGTGGGGGGGGGAACGACGACGTAGAAGAGCTGGTGACCGCCGCCATCACCCATAGGTAGCTCCAGGTCGGCCTCCCAATGGGTGCCCATAGGGACTGCAGACGGGACAGAGGAGCAGCTGGATTGAGCTCTAGATGCCCCTGCGTCACCTGGCTGTGCCAACCCTGGTGGCTCCCCATTGCCTGCACCATGGTGTCGATGACCTCGTTGATGCCCCTCTGTAAGCAAGTCATGCTCTGCAGTGCATTGCCAATGTCCGCCTGCGCCTGATCACGGTCCTCAGCGACCGGGACATGCTCTGGAGTGCCTCAGCAATGCTCACTTGAGACCAGGTCATACTCTGCAACGTCCCAGCAAGGTCCACCTGCATCAGGGACATGCCCCTCAGCAACTTGGACGTGCTGTCGAGGCACTCAGCATTGGCCGTCACTGACTGAGCAATGCCTTGGACACCACCTCTCGTGATGTCATGCTCCAGGCTCGGTGCCACACATTGCCGCCGCAATCACCTGCGATTGGGAACTCCTAAAATCGGCAATGGACAGGCTGGAATGTAGCTGACGTCGCCCTCTGAATCGCACGGCTGCACCTTATCGACTGCATCAGCGCCGGGATAACCTGGTCCAGACGCTCATCATCTAACTGGGACTCAGCTAGGTCCTGGGATCCAGCAGACCTCCAGCTGCTGTCTCTCCTGGACGTTCCTGCCTCCACCTGATGTGCATCTGCAACTATGGGGTGCTCACCATATTGTGCCCCAGAAGCCTGTCCACTACTTTCGACCACCAAGATTTGTCTCTGCACTGGTGGAGGGTGGGGATGACAGCTCTGACGCATCAATGGTGGCGTCCTCGGAGCTCTCCTCCGAGGTGTTCTCTTGGACGGTGGAGGGGCACAACCCAGATGGGCTCGCACCGTCTCTTGCAGGAGAATGGACGGTTGGTCAGTCGGAGGGAAGGATCATCATCTCATGTGTGACTGGTCATCTGGGTGCGGCAGGTGGATACTCACCTAAGCGACCCAGGCCAATCTCGCGTCAGTGACCGACTTGTCCTGGGCCTCCCCCGTGAACACCAGGGCCCATTCTTCGTAAAGGGGGCGGGAGGAGGAGGGGCGGCGGAGACTGTGATGTCTGACACCCCGCTGCCCATCTGAGCCCTTTCCTGTCTGTTGTGGGACAACATCTCCTGCAACACAGAAGGGGCATCATGAGCTGCATGATTCATGCATTGTGGAGTGGGGGGTAGGACAGGTTGACATGAGGGTGTACCACTGCTGGGCATGGGGGGAGGGTATGTGTGCTGGTGGATGCAAGGGTATGCTGGGGCACAGGCACAATATTGTGTTGGGGGCGTGGGAGGGCCATCTGGAGGTAGCAGGCTGGTCTGGTGCCAGGGAGCCGATGCCACCTCAGCAGTGTGGCCTGATGGAGGTACTTGGACATCTTGCAGCACTGGGTGACAGTCCGCCTGGTGAGACTCCCCAAGCTGACGGCTGCTGCCACTGCCTCCCAGGCAGCACTGGCTACCCTGTGACTGACCCTCCGAGCCGCCCGGGGGAACAGGGTGTCCCGTCTGGATTGGACTGTGTCCATCAGTCTGGCGCGATCGGCATCTCCAAATCGTGGAGTTGGTCGGCGTGGTGGCATGGCTGCGTGCTGTGTGCTCTGCCGGATCAGTAAAAGTGCTGCTCACCCTTGTTACCCAGGAGCTGCCGGGCACAATCCTGCCGAATCAGCCAGGGGGACAGTCATTTGTGGCGTGAAGCCCGTGGGCATCATTAAGTGCCCTAATTAACATTAAATACCATTGATGGCCTTGCCGGGTCAGCTGGCGGTAAGCGTCTGGCACAGTGGTTAGCACTGTTGCTTCACAGCGCCAGGGCCCAGGTTTGATTCCCGGCTTGGGTCACTGTCTGTGCGGAGTCTGCACATTCTCCGTGTCTGTGTGGGGTTCCTCCGGGTGCTCCGATTTCCTCCCACAAGTCCCAAAAGACGTGCTCTTAGGCAATTTGGACATTCGGAATTCTCCCTCCGTGTACCCGAACAGATGCCGGAATGTGGCAACTAGGGCCTTTTCACAGTCACTTCATTGCAGTGTTAATGTAAGCCTACTTGTGACAAGAAAGATTATTATTTCCCGCTCGCAACCACACTTAGAAACGTCTCCGTTAGATTGCACCCACAAAATCCAGGATTACCCATCCCCATCATGGATCTACTACCACTCCCTCCAATTGCTCAATTTTGGGCTTGAGTCCTTCCCCATCTCTAACCTCTTCCAGGCTTAAATCTTCAACCTAAAGCTTCAGTTTTGTCTTAGCAACCATCCCGGCACCTCAATATTGGTGGCTGTGTTTTCATCAGTCTGATTTCTACAATCTGGAATTCCCAAAACCAAAAATCTTCTTTTCCATCTGCCTCCTCCTCAAAAACTTTCTTTAAAATCCAACTTTTTGCCCAAGCTTTTGCTAATCCATCCTAAAAATGCTTTTATTTTGTTTGCTTCTGTGAAGTGCCTTGGGACATTATTCTCTGTTAAAGATGCTACACAAATGTAAATTCTTAAAGTTTTCTTGGAAGTATAAAGAACTTTAAGAAATTAAATAAGTGTATTTATTTTGAAATTCTACAGTTGGGGTTTTACTTGTTAACAAAGCAGGAAAGGAGGATCTGAATTCACATTAGATCAAAAAGTCAATAAATATAGTTGATGTCGGTGAATAGTTTGCAACAGCCATTGCAAGCCAGAAAATAAAGTGCTAATGTAATGATAATGTAGTTACATAATAATATATAATCTTCCTGTATTAGCTAAAAATAAATTTAGGTTTCCTGAGCAAGTTTTGACCATATCCTGCACATATTTCCTATACAAGATGGAAGTGTATGCCAGATGGCAAGTGTACGGAACTGTGACCCTTGAAAGGTAAGTGTAATGAAATGAACAATATCAGTTCCACATTATATTTAGTTTAATCTTTTACTTTGGTCACTTTTCAATATTAATAGATGGCATTGGGGGTGGTGGGGGCGATGGGATCACAAATGCCGGATATAAAGGGTTCTTAATCATTATTTTCCCTGCATCGTTGTGGAAATAGCTACCGAATAATTTGGAGCTGTTATCAGTATTCATCTTATAGATGTTATAGAATTTACAGAGCAGAAGGAGGTCATTCGGCCCATCGAGTCTGCACTGGCTCTTGGAAAGAGCACCCCACCCAAGCCCACACCTACACCCTATCCCCATGACCCAGTAACCCTGCCCAACACGAAGGGCAATTTACCTAACCTGCACATCTTTGGACTGTGGGAGGAAAGCGGAGCACCCGGAGGAAACCCACGCACACCCGGGGAGAACGTGCAGACTCCGCACAGACAGTGCCCCAAGCCGGGAATCGAACCTGGGCCTTCGGTGACTTATTGATGAGGACACCCCTTTGTACATTTACACTTTCTAATCTCTGGCCATTTCAGAAATACTCTACTCATCGGTTCCTCCTACCAAAGTGATAATGTTACATTTTTCCACATTATATTCCATCTGCCATGTCCTTGCCCATTCACTAAGTCTGTCCAAATCCTCCTGTAGCCGTTTTACATCTTCCTCACAACACACATTCCCACCTAGCTTTGTGTCATCTGTGAACTTGGAAATATTACATTTGGCCCCACATCCAAATCATTGCATAAACTGTGAACAGCTGGGGCCCAAGTACTGATCTTTGTGATACCCCACTAGTCCCAACTGCTAAGGTGAGAATGACCCATTTATTCCTCCTCTCTGTTTTCTGCCTGTTAGCCAATCCTCAATCCATGCCAGTATATTACCTCCCATCCCATGTGTTTTCATTTTACTGACTAACCTCCTGTGGGTGTTTATCATAAACCTTCTGAAAATCCAAGTGTGCCACATCCACGGACTCCCCTTTATCAATTCTTGGAATCAGGTCAGGGACTGAGGGGCGGCCGCGGTGGCACAGTGGTTAGCACTGCTGCCTACGGCGCTGAGGACCCGGGTTCGATCCTGGCCCTGGGTCACTATCCATGTGGAGTTTACACATTCTCCCCGAGTCTGCGTGGGTTTCACCCCCCCAACCCAAAGATCTGCATGGTAGGAGGATCGGCCACGCTAAATTGCCCCTTCATTGGAAAAATATAATTGGGTACACTAAATTTATTTTTAAAAATAAACAAAAAAAGGTCAGGGATTGAAACCTGCTGATGTACTGAGTGCAGGTGCCATACCTATGACTGTTTAATGCTGAGTGCTTGCTGCAGTTAAGTAACTTGACCATTTCAAGGAGGTACCAACAGCTTTAGGCAGAAGAGTGTCTAAAGTTGGGTAATGGGTCTTTTAATGAAGGAAAATGCATTGTAAGTTAGTCCTCAAATTAATTGATGGCATCCACAAACTGCAAGTTGCGATGGAGCTGCACTATAGAATAAATCAATGAAGGAGCAGTAACGAAACATCCAGAACCAGGGTTCCTGCCTTGCATGGAGTGCTGGATAGTCACAGGAGCTTTAATGATAGTCGGCTGATAATAACGTTGATTATTTTTAGGTACAAAAGAGAAAAACAAGTGATAACAAATGTATCAGACTGGAGAACTAAAGTATCTCAGTTTTCCAACAGTCAGTACAAATCTGACATCACAACATGAATGCCAAAATACAAGTAAAAAGAATTTACATGTGCTTTTCACACTCATCAGGGGAGAAATTCTCCGGTATCGGCGCCCAAAATGGCACAAATCAGTCGGGCATCGCGCCGCCCCAAAGGTGCGGAATGCTCCGCATCTTTGGGGGCCGAGCCCAAACCTTGAGGGGCTAGGCCCGCGCCGGACGAATTTCCGCCCCGCCAGCTGGCGGAAAAGGCCTTTGGTGCCCCGCCAGCTGGCGCGGAAATGACATCTCCGGGCGGCGCATGCGCGGGAGCGTCACGGCAGGGGCGGGATTCACGCCAGCCCCCGGCGATTCTCCGACCCGGCGGGGGGTCGGAGAATCTCGCCCCAGATCTCTCAAAGCACTTTAGCCAATTAAGCATTTATTTGAAGTGTCGTCACTGTTGTAATGTAGCCTATACACACACCAAACACCCACAGACAGCAATGTGATAATGATCAGATAATCTGTAATGCTTAGTCCCTCATAACAATTTGTTCTTTGAGCAACATAAACTTTTCACAAATTCCTGCTCAAACCTTTATTTTCAGCTTTCTATGAATTGATGTTTGTCATAATTGTGGTGTTTGTGCTGTTCCAATGTTTGGATGTCTGGAACGGTAAAGGAGGACTGGCAGTATTGATTAAGAACATTACATTTCCTGGAGAGAGAGGATGTCAGGGAGGGGGTCAAGGATCCATTTGGTTACAGTTAAGAAAGAGTTGAGAAAGAGTCAAAGTACCATGAGGTGTATGGTGTATTCTTTAAGCCACCAACTAGTGAAATAGAGAGTAACAATTTCACAGGGAAACTGCAGAAAAGTGCAAGAAGAGTAGTGCAAGAAGAGGAGTTAATTATTCTCCAATAAACTGCAATAGTAACAGTGTAAAGAACAGAGATAGGCACGTCTGGAATAAAACTACTTAATTGGAGGTGAGCCACTTTCAGTAGGTTGAGGATGGATAAATCCCAGGCAAATTGAGGAAAATTGTAATTGAACAAAGGGGCTGCCTTTAATGAGGAGATAGTTCAACTACAGCTGAGGTACATTGTCACGAAGGGGAAAGATAGAGCAATCAAAACCAGAGCTCCTTGACTGACAAAAATGATAGAACGTAAAACATAAACTGAAAAAGGAAACACATGACATATCAAATTTGTAAAACAGATGAGAATCATGCTGAATATAGAAAGTTCAGAGGGGAAGTAAAAAAAAAAAAAGAGGGAAAAAGACAAGAGTATCAGAAGAGATATAAAAAGGAATTGAAAAATCTGTTATCAATAGTGGGTAGTCTTTAGTCTCACCCACTGGTTGGAGAGTCAGTGATAGTCTCACATCACTTCTCTTCGGGAAAGCCGCCAGATTTAGCCCAATCAGGCACTTAATTGGGCAGCGGAAGCCTCTCCAGGATCAAGGAGTTGGGGATAGAAGTTGCTACTGCCAAGTGCTCTCAGCCAATCAGAGACCAGCAGGTCTTCATTGGTAGGTACCACCGCCACATTCCGGCGCCTGTTTGGAGAGGCTGGTACGGGAATTGAACCTGCGCTGCTGCCTTGGTCTACATTACAAGCCAGCTGTTTAGCCCACTAGGGGCTTTTCACGGTAACTTCATTGAAGCCGACTTGTGACAACAAGCAATTATTATTATTACTGGGGAGACGTAGGCTGCTGTTGGTATGACACTCACTCGAGGTGGAGGATTTCATAGAATTTATGGTGCAGAATGAGTCATCGAGTCTGCACCGGCCCTTGGCAAGAGCACCCTAATCAAGCCCACACCTCCACCCTATCCCCTTAACCCCACCCAACATTGTTGGACATTAAGGGCAATTTAGCATGGCTAATCCTACTAACCTGCACATCTTTGGACTGTGGAAGGAAACAAGAGCATCCGGAAGAAACCCACGCAGTCACGGGAGAAGGTGCAGACTCTGCAGACAGTGACCCAGCCGGGAATCGAACTGGGAACCCTGGAGTTGTGAAGCAACAGTGCTAAGCACTGTGCTACCGTGCCGCCCAGGATTGCTGCTGATTTGATGGCTTTTGGTGGAATTCTCTCCCTGCAAGCAGCTTTTGCTGAATATAAAGCAGACAACCAAAATGGCGTCTTTATCATGTGACTTCCAAACGTTCAACGTCCTTTTTTCCAAACAAAGGGCAATGCGTTGCTTACACATCCTGTGTTGTCATTTGACACCTTGAGAGTTTGAGATATCCAGTGTCTTTGTGTTTGACCCATCCATTCAAATTGATAATATCCTTTTAGAGTACCCAATTATTTATTTTTTCCAATTAAGGGGCAATTTATCGTGGCAAATCCACCTAACCTACACATCTTTGGGTTGTGGGGGTGAAACCCACACAAACACGGTGAGAATGTGCAAACCCCACATGGACAGTGACCCGGGGCCGGGATCGAACCCAGGTCCTCAGCGCTGTAAGGCAGCAGTGCTAACCACCGTGTCGCCCTTCATTTATTGTTTCTTCAATGATTCTACAGTTTTTTGCTTCCACTGTGCTATTGAGTGTGGAACAGCCTTTTTCTAAAGAGTTTCTTCAGACAAGTTCTAATTTTTCCTTTTCATTATTTGTATCTGCATCCCTCTGTTATCTTTCAACTTAAATTAAAATATTCCAAATTTACCATTCTTATTTCCCAAGGTCACCTCTCAGATGCCTCCTTCTAAGTTTAGCATACCCGAATTCCTCCAGCTTTTCTTCGTTAACCAGGTCAGATTATTTTAATGTCTCATTTGTTTGTCAATGATTAGAAATGGACAATGTTCTAAAAGTGCAGTCTGACTAGTGCACTGTAAAGACCAATCATGATTTCCTCGGACTTTTATTCTACTGTTTTATTAAGTAGTTCAACATTTTATTGGCTTTGTTAATTGCTGCTTTCCATTGGTGAGGTGTGCTGAGTGAACTGAAATCTTTGGCCTCTTTCAACTTCATCCGTAGTTCGTTCAATGCCTTTCATGGCAACTATATGCTGCCCATTTTCCATCCTGTGTGCAATATCAGGATGGAACAAAAATAATTTATTATGGATCTGCTCACAAATTTTGTCTGATTCAATCTATAATTTCTCAGTTTTCCCATATCGTAGCTTGATGCGGTTAGTATATTTGACCAACTTGAATTAGTTATGCTTTGCCAAATATCCATTTAAAAAAAATAAATTTTGAGTGCCCCAATTCATTTTTTCCAATTAAGGGGCAATTTAGCGTGGCCAATCCACCTTCCCTGCACATCTTTGGGTTGTGGGGGCGAAACCCACGCAAACACGTGGAAAATGTGCAAACTCCACACGGACAGTGACCCAGAGCCGGGATCGAACCTGGGACCTCGGCGCCATGAGGCTGCAGTGCTAACCACTGTGCCACCGTGCTGCCCCCAAATATCCATTTTTCTAACTTCCAGACAGTTTTTTTTTAACTATACCCAAATTATACTTCAAATGCTTACAACTTTAAGGTTAGTTAGTAGTCTTTCTTTTGGGATCTAAATTAAATATCTTTTGGCAGCCTAAGTACACAACAATATTATTAGCTTTAGCGTACTTCGACAAAGAAGTCAAGAATGTGCTCACTCAACATCTACAAATCTAGTGATGAGGGGCACTGAATAGTTACTAACCACAGCAACCTCAGTCAATTTTCCTTCCCTAAGCAAACAATGTCGAGAACAAATGAAGTGCCAGATCATTACCTCAGCTAAGATCGGCTAATTCACCACAGAACAGGAAGTTAACTTGGCCTTCTTAGTCTGTGTGGTGCTGCTCAATCCTTTAATCAGTTCTGCCATCAGGGAAGCAAAGAACCATGCCTTTGAGTGGCTCGGCATTATACACATATCACAGTAATTGGTTAGAGATAAATTGTGACTTTATAAAGACTTGCATATTGCGTATGCAAATTTTATTACAGGCACAAGGAGATTGCAGTCAGCGAGAGTTGAAAAATTGTACTTGTACACCACTTCTAATGTTTAAAGTAGAATATTAATTTTTTTCCATATTTGCTTCCATTGTGAATCATATACAGGACATAATTTCAAAGCACTTTTTTTTAACAATATGATTTGTACGTGTCTTTGAAATCAGTATCAAATAAGAGTCATCTCTTATTAAGTTCCACCTTTCTTTGCAAAGATTGTGATGTTCAACAACTTTGTCTCCCATTTAAATACTTTTTAATCTATATTTATGGTTTAAAATTTTCCACTTCCGAAATCTTAAGTAAATTTGCACTTTCAAAGACATTTTAAAATCAAACAGCACATATACCGTGCTGCTTTGCAAATCTTCAATTCAAATCATGGAATTAGATCAGTGGCCTAATATCCAGCATGCCATGAATCAATGGCAAAATCCAAAATTAACTTCATCATCTCCATCCATAAGATTATAAAGATCACAGGGCGGAGTATGTTTATGGACTAAATAGACCTCAAAGAAATAACAGGCAAGGCCAATGCAGTGGATGTGGTGCACGTGGACTTTCAAGAGGTCATCGATAAGATGCCATATTACTCTTAACAAAGATTATGGCATGTGGACAGAAGATTGATCACACTTGGAGTACTGTGTACAGTTCTAGTCTCCATATTACCAAAAAGCAAACTGAAACATCCTGGGGAAGTCCGGAACTAGGGGTCACAGCCTAAGAATAAGGGGTAAGCCATTCAGGACTGAGATGTTTAAGAACTTCTTCTCTCAGAGAGTTATGAATTTGTGGAATTCGCTACCACAGAAAGCTGTTGGGGCCAGGTCGTTGGATATGTTCAAGAGGAAGCTGGACGTGGCCCTTGCGGCTAAAGGGATTAAGGGGTATGGAGAGAAAGTGGAGGTGGGATACTGAATTTGCATGATCACCAATGATCATATTGAATGGTGGTGCAGGCTCGAAGGGCCGAATGGCCTGCTCCTGCACCTATTTTCTACTTTACTATGTGAAACACTAGAAAAAATACAGAAAAGATTTACACAGATGTCAGCAAAAATGAGAGGATGTAATTGTGAAGAAAGATTGCACAGGCTAGAGCTCTTCACTTTGGAAAAGAGGAGACCTGAAAGATGTCTTTTAAATTATTTAATTAACTTCCGGTGACGGCAGCCACACAATGGAGGACTCCCGCTCGGGAATGGGAATTTCAGAGTTTTAATGCCCGGTCCCGGGGGCAACGGAGGCTGAAAAGGCTGTAAGAAGGCACAGGGAGGAGAAATGTCCAAGTTTGGGAGAAAAACGGCCGTGAAAAAGGGGGTTAACGGAAGTCCGCCGGGGAGTGAAAAAGTCAGCGCAGGAACTGTAAGGAAAGCGGAGGCTGGAGCACCAGGGGAGACCGCATCGCTCACAGCAGAAGAAATGACCAAAGTGATGGCTGTGGATCTTGAAAAACAGTTCACAAAACACATTGAAGCGTTGAAGAAGGAGATGGGGGCGGTATTGAAAGTGCTGGTGGAGGAGGCGATTGCCCCGGTGAGGGCGGCGGTATCAAACGCAGTGGCGGAGGTGCGGGAGCAAGGTGAGACACTGAAGGAAGTGGAAGAGGCACTATCGCAACACAGTGATCAACTCACCTCGATGGGGAAGGAGTTGTGGAGGGTGATCGAGACAACAAGGGTCTACAAGCCAAAATGGAAGACCTGGAAAACAGATCCAGGTGACAGAATCTGAGGATTGTGGGTCTGCCCAAAGGGGTGGAAGGCCGGAGGCCGACGGGAGTATTTTGCCATGATGTTGGCGAAGCTATTGGGGGAGGAGGACAATCCCTCCCGATATGAACTGGATCGGGCTCATCGATCGTGGAGGCCTATACCAAAGGCGAGTGAGCCGCCAAGGGTAGTAACTCTGTTTCCGTAGGTATAGCGTGAAGGAGAAAGTCCTGTGCTGGGCAAAGCAGAAGCGGGAGATGCAGTGGGCTGGAGCTGGTATATGTATATACCAGGACTTTATGGTGGAGCTGGCGAGGAGGCGGGCTGCCTTCAGCTGGGTGAAGAAGGCACTGTACATCAGCAAGGTGCAGTGCGGCATAGTATATCCAGCTACGTTGAGGGTGACCTACAATTGCAAGGACTTTTATGTTGGGACGGTGGAAGCAGCGGAGGAGTTTTCGAAGGCAGAAGAACTGTAGCAGAATTGAGAATTGGTCGTGTACCAATGTAGCCTCATGTAACTATTTTTGCACTGTGTGTTGATGTATGTACTAAATGAGTCGACGCTGTATATATTTGGACAAGGGAAGAGATTGGACTTTCATTTGCAATGATGGTTCTTTGAGGCTTGGGTGTGTATGCGGGGGTTGTGTGCTGAAGGGGATTTCTTGGATTTCCTGGGACCGGGCAAGGGGGAAGGAGACCCGGGCGGAGGCCTCCACGCTGGCCGGTTTAAGCTGGCCAGTGAATGGGAGTGAGATGGGGGGAGTCTGCGGCCATCGGAGCCTGGTAGAACAGGTTCCAGTGAGTCTAGCCGGGGTCAAAAGTTGGGGGAAAGAGCAGAGTTGGGGGAGGAGTTTACAAGAGGAAGTGGAGGGGAGGAGTCTGGGAGGGGTGTTGTGGTGGTGGGGGGGGGAATGTCTACAATTCATGGGTGTCATTCACGGTACTCTTTTGGGGATTGGATGGCATTGAATATTAGGGGGGAGGGGGTTGGGACTGTATATGTCAATGGTGACCATAGTCGATTCCTGATTCCTTTTTCTTTTTTCCCACCTTGTGAGGGTTTGTTTTATTTGATGCTTAAATTGTCAGGTTGGCAGTTGTTTGGGGTGGTGGGAGAATGGGATCGTTGTTGTTGATAAGGGGATTGACATTGTATTTGTTACCGTTTACTGCTTGTTGGTGGGGTGTAAATTCTGAAGAAAATGTGAAAATGAAGAATAAAAATATATTTTTTTAAAAAATTATTTAATTATAGGGCAGTATGGTGGTGCAGTGGTTAGCACTGCTGCCTTACAGCGCTGAGGACCCGGGTTCGATCCCGGCCCCGGGTCACTGTCCGTGCACATTTGCACATTCTCCCTGTGTCTGCGTAGGTCTCACCCCCAGAATCCAAATAGATGTGCAGGGTAGGTGGATTGGCCACGCAAAATTGCTCCTTAAATGGAAAAAAATAAAAATAATTGGGTACTCTACATTTATTTTCAAAAAATTTATATTTATTATACATTCATGAAATTTGGCATTGCTGACAAAGCCAGTATTTATTGCCCATCTCTAATTACCCTTGAGAAGGTGGTGGTGAGCAGTCTTTTTGAACCGCTGAAGTTCATGTGGTATAGGTACATCCATATGCTGATTGATGGTGAGTTCCAGGATTTTGATCCTGTGGCAATGAAAGAACAGCAATATAGTTCCAAGTCAGGGTGGTGTGTGACCTGGAGGGTAATTTACAGGTTTGGCCTTCCCATAACCCCTCTGCCCTTGTTCTTCTAGGCAGTGGAGGTTATAGAACTGGAAGGTTCTGTTGAAGGGCCCTTGCTGACTAACTATGGAGTATCTTTGTAGGTGGTAAATGTTGTTTATTCATAGTGTTTTTAGAGTTTCCTCGCGAGCAGCCTCCTGGCTGAATAGGGGCACATTAAGAGAACGATTGTGTGACATCACTTTGCTTGTGTGGGCAAACAAGAAGTCGAACATTAAAGCCTGGAGTGTTAACATCTTCCAAATAAAGCTCTACGTTTTGGTTGAACCACCAAGGCCTGCAGACTCAATCTTGAATCCACCATAGTAAACACCGCAACCATAGTGCACCGATGATGAAGTGAATGAATGTTCAAGGTAGTGGATCGGGTGTCAATCAAGCAGGCTGCTTCATCCTGCATGGGGTAAATCTTCTCAAGTATTATTGCAGATGAATTCCTCCAATTAAGTGGGGAGTATCCCATCACATGCCTGAATTGTGCCTTTTAAATGGTGGATATGCTTTGGGGAGTCTGGGGGTGTTACTTGCTGGAGAATATCCAGCATTTGTCCTGCTCTTGTAACTTCAGTATAGGTGTGGCTGGTCTAGTTATATTTCTGGTCAATTGTAACCCCCCCAGGATGAAGACGGTACAAAATTTATTGATGATAATGCCATTGAATGTCAAAGGGAGATGGTTAGATTCTCTCTTGTTGAAGATAGTCACTGCCTGACACATGCGTGGCACAAATATTACTTGTCACTTATCAGCCCAAGTCTGAATGTTGTCAAAGTCTTGCTGTGATGTGGAGGTACCAGCATTGGACTGGGGTGAGCATAGTGAGAAGTCTTACAACACCAGGTTATAGTCCAACAGGTGTGTTTCGAATCACTAGCTTTCAGAGCACAGCTCCTTCTTCAGGTGAAGTCTTGCTGCACGCAGGCCTGGATTTCTTAATTTTCGGAGGAATTATGAATGGAACTGATCATTGTCGTAATGGGAGAAACACCCTCTATTTTTGCAGGGTCTAGAACAAGGGGCTATGAATACAAAAATACACTAACAGATGAAATTAATAGAATTTAGAAAGAACTTCTTTACACAGAGAATGGTGAAAAATGGAACTCACTTCCAAATTGAAGCTGATATCATGAGAGGAGGCTCCAATGCATATGAAGAAATAGAAGGATCTGGGGGCATGGTGGGAAGGAGTAACTTGAGTAGGAGGAGATTTATGTAGAAAAAATACATCAACAGAACAGTTGAAATAATGGACCTTTATCTGTATTGCCGATTCTATGCAATTTTGGAGTCACCATTATCTGCCTGTCAGGGGATTAAATATATAATAGTTCAACCAAGCTCCTGCATATAATCCTTGGTGAGTCCCTGCACTGCATCTTGTAGATGGTACACACTATGCCACAAGTGAGTCGGTGGTGGAGGGAGTGAATGTTTGTGGAAGGGGTACCAATCAAGTGGGCTGCTTTCTTCTGGACGGTGTCAAGCTCCTGGAGTGTTGTTTGAGCTCACTCATCCAGGCAAGTGGAGAGTATTAGATCGCACTCCTGACTTGAGCCTTGTAGATGGTGGGAAGGCTTTGGGAAGTCAGGGAGCGAGTTACTTGCTGCAGCTCTTGTAGCCACTATAGTTATATGGCTGTTTCAGTTTAGTTTCTGATCTATGGTAACCCCCAGGATGTTAATTGTGCGGGATTCAGTGATAGTACTGTCATGGTTAGATTCTATCTTGTTGGAGATGGTCATTGCTGGGTGGCACGGTGGCTCAGTGATTAGCACTGCTGCCTCTCGCCGCCGAGGACCTGGGTTTGATCCCGGCCCCAGGTCACTGTCCGTGTGGAATTTGCTCATTCTCTTTTTTTTAATAAACATTTTATAGAGGTAATTGTGATTTTGTAACAATAACAGAAGAAACAGTGTTCATACAAATATAACCATAGTGCAAAAACAGTCTTCCTCCCTCACAGGTCCCACCTTTTCTAACACCCTACTCTAAACTAAACCAACCCTCCCCCTTCTGCTGATGGTTAATTTTCCCCAAAGAAGTCGACCAACGGCTACCACCGCCAGACGAATCCTAACATTGAGCCTCTCAGGGCGAACTTGATTTTCTCCAGACAGAGAAAGCTAGCCATGTCAGTTAGCCAGGTCTCCGACTTCGGGGACTTTGAGTTCCTCCAAGCTAATAATATCCGTCTCCGGGCTACCAAGGAGGCAAAGGCCAGAACATCTGCCTCTTTCTCCTCCTGGATTCCCGGGTCTTCCGACACTCCGAAAATCGCCACCTCTGCACTCGAAGCCACCCTTGTTCCTAACACCTTGGACATGACATCCGCAAGCTCCTGCCAGAATCCCCTAAGCTTCGGGCCTGCCCAGAACATATGTGGAATTTGCTCATTCTCACTGTGTCTGCGTGGGTCTCACCCCCACAACCTAAAGATGTGCAGGGTAAGTGGATTGGCCATGATAAATTGCCCCTTATAAAAAAGAATTGGGTCCTGTAAATTTTTTTTATAAATGGAAAAAAAAATGGTCTTTGCCTGGCATTTGTGTGGTGCGAATGTTACTTGCCACTAGTCAGCCCAAGCTGGATATTGTCGAGGTCTTGCCGCATTTGCATGTGGACTGCTTCAGTGTTTGAGGAGTCATGAATGATGCTGAATATCGTGTAATCATCAGCAAACATCCCACTTCTGACTTTATGATCAATGAAGTAGGGTTTAAACCTACTTAGATGCGCTTACCCAATATCTACAGCCTCCCGGAATTGACCAACCTCCCCAGGGAGACTGCAGCTGCCATCCAGTACTGGTCCACACAAACGTGAAGCTGGTGGAACGGCACCTGGGGGGCCTCCCAGGCCATCGATGGAAAGGGATAGTGCAGGATGGCTCCCTGGTCTGGAATGCGGGCTGCCAAGGTCCCAGGTGGCACTGCCAAGCTGGCAGGAGCATGTGCCCAAGTGCCAGTGCAAGGGTGCCCAGGTGGCACTGCCAGGGGTCAGGGCCCGAGGGGGCCCACACCATGAAAGGAGAATGGAGGGGGGATTTGAAGGATGGGAGAGGGGGTGCATGACAGGTACGTAGGGGCTCTGGGAGGTTGGCGAAACTCCCTGAAAAACCGTCACAAACTTAGAAATTTTTCCATTAAACTTTGCCCATTGTCTTGACTACCAGACAATTATTCAAAAAGATTTAGTCTCACTAGGTGATTTTGTTTTGTTGTTACAAATCTAGGTTAGGTTAGGACCATGATGTAGCAGAACCTTCCTGATGAACACCTCCCAGAAGTCTGCCACAGTGAGGCACTGATAGCAAATCTTGAACACACAGCAAAGGCTAGCGGGGGGAGAGCGAAAATGAAAGGGAAATTAACTCAAAGCCACAACCTCCAACTCCAAGTGCCAATTTTCAGCTAAATTTCATTGGTCATACAGCCAGTCAAATCTTTATGACTCCAAAATTGAATTCTCAGCAAATGATGAAAAAGAAATTCAGTTGTGAAAAAGCTTTTCTCTGAGAAACATAGCAATACTTGGCAGTAGATCTAAATTTAGCCCCTCAAAAGACCGTGAATTTAAAATTGCTGTAGATAATACACTGTTTCACATCTTTTGACATTTGTATAAACAGTTTAGTTAATAACAGGATGCTCCACATCCTAAATGAAAATCACAGGCCATGTCTTCTCTTTTGTGCAATGTAATGACTCATGTGTGTCCAAATTGCTGATGAGATCTTTCCTGTTTCATTCATAAGGAAGTCATGTCCATAGAATTATTAGACAGGAACATAAAAACATGTTATATCTAAAGACAGAAGCCAGAACCAAGCCCATTAAAAATATGTAGCTATTTATCAAGGGTGGTAAATTGTTTACCATCAGAAAATTAAAGTATAAACTAATGATACCATACTTAAAGATGCTTGTTGCTTGATTTAAAACTAATGGGATTTATTTGCCTTTTTTAATTTTGTAAAAACTACCGTTCTTCCAGGAAAATCGAAAGTTATCAAAAATATACTAAGGGTTTTTTAATTTGACACGAAAGTAACTTGGTCTTTGATGAATCAACTGCACATTTAGCTCAATCACTTTTCATCAGGAAATCAGAGTTCCTCATATCCTGCAGGAAGGAAGTGCTGGCAGAAGCTGCTGTCAGCATTGCACTAGGCTCTTGACTCCCTCTACTTCCGACATGTGGTAATAACAGGCTGCCTGCACCACTGATCTATTTAAAGCCTCCCATTCCTTCACCTATTACGAGGTCATGTATTGCAACAACAAAAAAAGTAACATATATATGGGCATGAAGAAAAGCCTACAGGGCAGAAATAAAAACATTTTCCAGCTCCAACATCTAGATTATTTCCATGATATTTGCAGACACTATCACAAGATTCCTGGAAGAGAAACGGAAAAGCAGATCAATCATGAAGAGCTGAGGACCTCAGCTTGCCCCCTCCACCAATGCTGCCATGCATGCTTTCAAACATTTCCAATTTTTTTGTTTGAGTCTTGTTATAAGTCAGCAAAATCATTTCAGAAAATCTTCAATTTAAAATGTTCTTCTTACCTGCGTCTCTTTCGAACATACCTTATCTGGTAAAAGAAACAAGCAATAAAGATATTAAAAGCGCTATATGGTATACCGATAAACTGGTGCAGAAAATAACGTTTAAAATAATTTTTAAAAACGTTACCACTACAACTGCAATGCCAATGATGGCTATGATTGTGACAGGAATCAGCATAAATCCTAGGATTGATGCACCATGATTACTGTCAGGAGGGGTGCTGGCTGTTTGATTGGGCATGACACTTCGCCCTTCGTTGATGTGTTGAAAGTAGGTGTTCTTTTATATTTGTGTTTGATCAATGGTGTTTCCAAAGGTTTTCTCAAAATTAAGTCCTGCAATCTTTTCATGGCATATTTTTGGGAGTGTTGAGCACTGGAACATCCGTAAGCGACTAAGATTCCTTGTTACTCTGTTTCACCCATGGTTGTGCAGTGGTCAGTCAGCATCCTCAAATAGGCTAAAAATGAATGAAAGGAATAGTTTAAGACCTGTGTAAGATGTGGGTTTTTATAAAAATCTTGTTCAACAAAGGTCCAACTATCAAGCAAGGCTATATCCATTTCGTCTTTACAAATGCCATCATGAAAGTGAAGAGAAGCTATAAATTTCAGTGACAGATCACATTCCAAAGATGCGTGCATGCACTTAACAAGAAAGGAAGATTTTGCAGCTGTCACATTGTTTATCTTGCCTTGCAGGTATGTTTAAAGTACTACATTTACTGTTCTTGAAGAGTTTAAACAAATATGTCAGCACTCTCACGGCATTGATTGAGATAATATTAATAGAATAGCAATTATGAAAGCTGGGGTGGAGTGGTGGTGGGAAGGGCGAGAGAAACACCAAGAACCTGAGCACTGCAGTTCTTCAATGAGATGCCACTTTCATTGCACTGCAATTTTGTTACTTCTCCTCCCCCCTCCATCCCCAAGAACAATAAGTTCAACTGAGGTGTGCAACATAGGCAAACCCACAGCACTTGGGAACTGTGTTATGTACAGCAAGTCCTCACATAAAGTTATGATTGCGCCCTGGAAAATCACGACTAAAAAGGAAATATTGGCTCCAATAGAAATCAATGTTCAAACAGTAGTTAGGTTCTGTAAGACCTTCCCTCTCACAACAAAAATTATATCACAAATTGAAATATTTTACAATGCTAAATTCCTACATTAAAGTAAAATAAGTTTAAAAATATAAAATAAAAAATTGGCTTTCTACTTTCAGTACCTTCTACTGGCTGTGGATACTGCTTCTCAACCACCCCTCTCCCTGATCCTCTTGGTCCCACCCAACCTCCAGGTTGCGGCTGCTCCCTTCCCTGGCCAACCCTCACACTGAACCTCCCACTCCCTAACTCACCCTCTGCTACCTCTCCTGGACCTGCATACTGAAGATCCAGATCCAATCCGAAGCTAGAGCTCTAATGTTGTGGAATTGAGAGTACCAATGATGCAGGAGTGCTGAGATGGGGCTTCTACAGTATGATGCACTATCAATTACCACGAAGACGAGAGTAGTGGAATAATCGAGGCTTTATTGAGCAAGATGTGGTGCCTCCTGTAGCTGGAACCAGAATGGCTGCAGCACCAGCGAGCACAACATTTATATGCTGCCTACTGGGCGGAGCCAGCAGGCAGGGATTTACCCATGTACCTCTACTATATGGGCAGTGCCATAATACATGTAATATACTACTAGTGGTGACTACCACATTCACCCCCTGTTAAAAAAGAGTCCTGGTGGTGATGTGGCCGCCGACTTGGTCACGTGCGAGTCCGGGAGCGTGTTGTCCTTGTCTTCGTCACCCCTGAGTGGAACCAGTGGGAGGACGGATCCTACTGGGGCGGGGGCTGCGGTGAGGTTCGCTGGAGGGAGGGTGAGTGGCGCAGGGGTGGATGAGGCAACCGGGGGGGGGGGGGGGCGGGCGGTGTCAGGTCGGGAGTCGTGGGTGGGGATAGAGCGGGTGCCAGGTCCCGGGGGGAGACAGAGTCCTGTCGCCCGTCAGGGTGTGCCACATAGGTGTACTGCAGGTTCGCATGTAGGAGGTGGACTTTTTCAGATGTTGAGTCTGGAGAAGGGGGTGTAGATAGCCTGGGTCACATTGTGATCCAAAAAGACGAGGTGTTGGGTGTCTTAAAAAATATTAAGGTAGATAAGTCCCCAGGGCCTGATGGGATCTACCCCAGAATACTGAAGGAGGCTGGAGAGGAAATTGCTGAGGCCTTGACAGAAATCTTTGGATCCTCGCTGTCTTCAGGGGATGTCCCGCAGGACTGGAGAATAGCCAATGTTGTTCCTCTGTTTAAGAAGGGTAGCAAGGATAATCCCGGGAACTACAGGCCGGTGAGCCTTACTTCAGTGGTAGGGAAATTACTGGAGAGAATTCTTCGAGACAGGATCTACTCCCATTTGGAAGCAAATGGACGTATTAGTGAGAGGCAGCACGGTTTTGTGAAGGGGAGGTCGTGTCTCACTAACTTGATAGAGTTTTTCGAGGAGGTCACTAAGATGATTGATGCAGGTAGGGCAGTAGATGTTGTCTATATGGACTTCAGTAAGGCCTTTGACAAGGTCCCTCATGGTAGACTAGTACAAAAGGTGAAGTCACACGGGATCAGGGGTGAGCTGGCAAGGTGGATACAGAACTGGCTAGGCCATAGAAGGCAGAGAGTAGCAATGGAGGGATGCTTTTCTAATTGGAGGGCTGTGACCAGTGGTGTTCCACAGGGATCAGTGCTGGGACCTTTGCTCTTTGTAGTATATATAAATGATTTGGAGGAAAATGTAACTGGTCTGATTAGTAAGTTTGCAGACGACACAAAGGTTGGTGGAATTGTGGATAGCGATGAGGACTGTCGGAGGATACAGCAGGATTTAGATTGTCTGGAGACTTGGGCGGAGAGATGGCAGATGGAGTTTAATCCGGATAAATGTGAGGTAATGCATTTTGGAAGGTCTAATGCAGGTAGGGAATATACAGTGAATGGTAGAACCCTCAAGAGTATTGAAAGTCAAAGAGATCTAGGAGTACAGGTCCACAGGTCATTGAAAGGGGCAACACAGGTGGAGAAGGTAGTCAAGAAGGCATACGGCATGCTTGCCTTCATTGGCCAGGGCATTGAGTATAAGAATTGGCAAGTCATGTTGCAGCTGTGTAGAACCTTAGTTAGGCCACACTTGGAGTATAGTGTTCAATTCTGGTCGCCACACTGCCAGAAGGATGTGGAGGCTTTAGAGAGGGTGCAGAAGAGATTTACCAGAATGTTGCCTGGTATGGAGGGCATTAGCTATGAGGAGCAGTTGAATAAACTTGGTTTGTTCTCACTGGAACGAAGGAGGTTGAGGGGAGACCTGATAGAGGTATACAAAATTATGAGGGGCATAGACAGAGTGGATAGTCAGAGGCTTTTCCCCAGGGTAGAGGGGTCAATTACTAGGGGGCATAGGTTTAAGGTGAGAGGGGCAAGGTTTAGAGTAGATGTACGAGGCAAGTTTTTTACGCAGAGGGTAGTGGGTGCCTGGAACTCGCTACCGGAGGAGGTAGTGGAAGCAGGGACGATAGGGACATTTAAGGGGCATCTTGACAAATATATGAATAGGATGGGAATAGAAGGATACGGACCCAGGAAGTGTAGAAGATTGTAGTTTAGTCGGGCAGCATGGTCGGCACGGGCTTGGAGGGCCGAAGGGCCTGTTCCTGTGCTGTACATTTCTTTGTTCTTTTGTTCTTGTTCTAACCAAGGGGTCCAACTTATGGGTCCGCACATGTCAGCCATGTTGGGAGCGAGAACCCAGAGGTGGACTTCCTGGGGAAAGCAAACACACGTTCGTGAGGGGTCTCGTTTGTCGCAGTGCAGAGGAGCGATCAGATGGAGTGGAGCGCGTCGGGGAGGACCTCCTGTCAGCGGGAGACCGGGAGATTTTTAGACCGCAGGGCCAGCAGGACGGCCTTCCAGACCGTCCTGTTCTCCCTCTCCACCTGCCCGTTTCCCCGGGGGTTGTAGCTGGTCGTTCTGCTCGAGGCAATGCCCTTGCTGAGCAGGAACTGACGCAGCTCATCGCTCGTAAAAGAGGATCCCCGATCGCTGTGGATGTAGGTGGGGAAACCGAACAGAGTGAAGATGCTGTGGAGGGCTTTAACTACCGTGGCAGAAGTCATATGGGGCATGGGATGGCGAAAGGGAACCGGGAGTACTCATCAATCACATTCAGAAAGTACGTGTTGCGGTCGGTGGAGGGGAGGGGCCCTTTGAAGTCCATGCTGAGGCGCTCAAAGGGGCGGGAGGTCTTCACCAGGTGCGCTCGATATGGCAAGTAGAAGTGCGGCTTGCACTCTGCGCAGACCTGGCAGTCTCTGGTGGCGGTCCTGACCTCCTCAATGGAGTAGGGCAGGTTGCGGGCATTGATGAAATGGAAGAACCGGGTGACCCCCGGGTGGCAGAGGTCATAGTGGAGAGCCCTGAGTCGGTCCACTTGTGCGCTGGCACATGTACCGCGAGATAGGGCATCAGAGGGCTCATTGAGCTTCCCCGGGCGATACAAGATCTTAGTTATAGGTGGAGAGCTCGATCCTCCACCTCAAGATCTTGACATTTTGTATTCTATTCACTCACAATCTTATGGTATCCATAGATGATTCAACACATTTGAATTTATACAGTGTCTTTAATCACAGTGTTATTACAACACAGAAATATATAAATGAATGTAGGGCCAAAGAAAGAAATATTCTGAATGATGGTCAGAAGCTTGGTAAATAGATATGTTTTAAGGCAGGTCCTAAGGGAAGCGGGAGATGGAAAAGCAGAGGAACGCAGGGAGAGAATTCCACAGCATAAAGCCTTAAGTGGTTGATGTCATAGATACCAATGATGCGGCAAATGCAGAAGTGGCCAGACAGAACCGAGCAACAGTGGGTGGTGTTGGAGAGTCGGGCATGTAGTTGTTCGAGATGGGAGGGACAAGGCCAGGGAAGGAATTAAATACAAGGATGAGAATTTTGAGACTTTTGGGGACAGGGAGCTGGTGTTATGGTGAGTGCACATGAGCAGCTGTGTTTCAGATAACCTGCTGTTTAGAGGATGGTGGTTTGCCAGGAGATTAGACAAGGTGAGACTGGAGATTATAAATGTATGTAAATAAAGTCTATCGGCTTCTGCAGCAGATGGACTAAAGTAGGGGCAAAGATAAGCACTGTAATGCAACTGGAAATAGGTGGTCTTTGTGACAGAGGATATGGGACCAGAAGCTCTGTTTGGGATCAAAGATAATAATAATATAATAATCGCTTATTGTCACGAGTAGGCTTCAATGAAGTTACTGTGAAAAGCCCCTAGTCACCACATTCCGGCGCCTGTTCGGGGAGGCTGGTACGGGAATTGAACCCGCGCTGCTGGCATTGTTCAGCATTACAAGCCCTCGATTTAGCCCACTGTGCTAAACCAGCCCCAAAGATACATTGAACCACCAACTTCAGTAGCATGTTTGTGTTTACCAGAGTAGTTAAATTCAAATTTAACTGTGTTCCATTATTCATTGAATATAATATTCTGTTGGGACTTAGGACTGAATTGGCACCTATTCCTCCACTTCATATTTTGGCTCCAGTTCAATCCAAATTTCCTGTACCAACTGAAAAATTATTTCTTCGTTCCTCAATGGCTCGGTGCATAAAAACACACCCAATTTGTGTACTGCTGATTTGAGTTAGGATATTAATGCAGTTCATTGAAAGCTCGAGCGCACAGAACAAACTTGTCCACAATTCAATACTATTTTGGAATATTTTAGAGGCCGTACAAATCTCAGGTCTAGAAAATGGAAGCATCAAATAATTGGCTCTGGAGTTAAGGGACATGGCTGAGTTTTATTCTGTATTTTATTACATTATATTGGATTTTTGGGGTCAGATAGCGGATGTAAAACTGAAAATAATTCTCTGACATAAACACTTTGGTTAGTACAAATTTATTAAAAACACTTTTAAAATCTGCATCCCAAAAGATGTGAAACCTTCTGAGAATTCTCCCTGCAACTCTTATTTGTTTTAGAACTCCGTAATAACTCAGTTAGTAAACACAAATGTTAATTGCATATCGCAAAGGGATATAGACAGGTTAAGTGAGTGGCCAAAAATTAGGCAGATGGATTGTAATGTGGAAAAGATGAAGTTATCCACTTTGTTTAGAGGAATGAAAAAGCAAAATATTATTTAAATGGAGAGAAACCACAGAATGCTGTGTTACAGATTTAGGGGAGGCAGTGGCGTAGTGGTATTGTCCTGGACTAGTAATCCAGAGACTCAGAGTCATTCTCTGGGACCTGCGTGCGAATCCCGCCATGGCAGATGTTGAAATTTGAATTCAATAAAAATCTGGAATTAAAAGTCTAACGGTGACCATGAAACCATTCTCGATTGTCTGGTTCACCAACGTCCTTTAGGGAAGGAAATCTGTCGTCCTTACCTGGTCTGGTCTACATGTGACTCAAGGTCCACAGCAATGTGGTTGACTCTTAAATGCTCTCAGCGATGGGCAATGAATGCTGGCCCAGCCAGCAACACCCAAATCCCGTGAACAAAACAAAAAACAAAAGATGAATTGCATGTCTTCGTACACAAAAAGATAGAATTGTACTACAAATAATTAAGGCGACAAATTGGATATTTGCCTCTATTGCAAGGGAGATGAAGTATAAAAGGAGAGAAATCTTTCTACAACTGCACAGAGCACTGGTGAGACCACACCTAGAATAGTACATGTAGTTTTAGTCCCCTTATTTAAGGAGGGATATACTTGCATTGGAGATGACTCTGAAGGATCACTAGGCCAATTCTGGAGTTGAAGGACTTCCGGTTGCGGCAATGCGGAGCTAAGCCGCACATTTCGGCAGCACCCGCTAGAACGGACATTTGGGCTCTCCAGAGGAGCCCCAATGGAAATGTTTTGACCAAATCCCGTGTGGGAAAGTGAAGTAAGGTCCCCCTTCCGTCGTGTATGGAGGGGACTAGAAGTGGAGCAACGGAAAAAGAGGCTTTGGAGCAGCGGCAGAAACGGGGAGGGGGGGGAAAACAAGATGGCGGAGGGCGGAGATCGAGCAGCAGGGGAGCCGGACCAGCAGGAGTTTCTCAGGCGCTGCTGACCCCGGCTTCCCCCACCTTCCCGTTGACTCCCCCCCCCGTGTGGAAATCCCTCCTCCTTGCGCTCCTCCATCCCCCTCCCTCCCGAATGCGGGAAAATGCCGGCGCTTTCCTGAGCCAGCCCCGCCCCCTGTGGTGCAGCTCCTGTTGCGGCCTTATCCCAATTCCCCCATCCCCGGGTCTCACCTCCCTCCAGCACCGGCGCCCACATTCCTCACAGTCTCCCCATCAAAACTCTTCCCCCATCCCCATCCATCGTCCCACCCGTGAAACATTCTTTACCCATATTTACAACCCTGTATACAGTCAACAGACGGAGTTCGACCTGTTGACCACAGGGAAGGCAGAGGTACAGTGGAGGAAGGCACAGGGGGCAATGTATGAGTATGGGGAGAAGGCGAGCCGGATGCTGGCACATCAGCTCCGTAAGAGGATGGCAGTGAGGGAAATAGGTGGAGTCAAGGATGGAAGGGGAACTACAGTGCGGAGTGCAGTGAAAGTGAATGAGGCATTCAAGGACTTTTACGAGGAGGAGCTGTAGAGGTCCCAGCCCCCAGGGGGAAAAGAGGGGATGCAACGATTCTTGGACCAACTGAGGTTCCCGAGAGTGGAGGAGCAGGAGGTGGCTGGTTTGGGGGCGCCAATTGGGGTGGAGGAGCTGGTTAAAGGACTGGGGAGCATGAAGGCAGGGAAGGCCCCGGGACCGGATGGGTTCCCGGTGGGGTTCTATAGGAAGTATGTAGACCTGTTAGCCCCGTTGCTGGTAAGGACTTTCAATGAGGCAAGGGAGGGGGGGACCCTGCCCCCGACAATGTCGGAGGCGCTGATCTCTTTGATCCTGAAGCGGGATAAGGACCCACTGCAATGCGGGTCGTATAGGCCGATCTTGCTCCTCAACGTAGATGCTAAGTTGCTGGCAAAAGTGTTGGCTGCGAGGATTGAGGACTGTGTCCCGGAGGTGATTCATGGGGACTAGACGGGATTTGTAAAGGGCAGGCAGCTAAATACCAATGTGCGGAGGCTCCTAAATGTGATTATGATGTCATAGGTGGAGGGAGAGGCGTAGATAGTGTCAGCTATGGAAGCGGAGAAGGCCTTTGAGCGAGTAGAGTGGGAGAATCTCTGGGAAGTGTTACGGAGGTTTGGGTTCAGGGGAGGGTTTATTAGCTGGGTTAAGCTCCTATATAGAGCCCCGGTGGCAAGTGTGGTTACGAACCAGCGGAGGTCGGAGTACTTCCGGCTGTATCGAGGGACGAGGCAGGGGTGCCCCCTGTCCCCCCTGTTGTTTGCATTAGCAATTGAACCTTTGGCCATGGCATTAAGGGAGTCCCGGAAATGTAGGGGGTGGTTCGAGAGGGAGAGGAGCATCGAGTGTCGCTGTATGCAGACGACCTGTTGCTGTATGTGGCGGACCCAGTGGAGGGGATGGTGAAGGTCATGCAGACCCTGAGGGAGTTTGGGGACTTCTCGGGCTACAAGCTCAATGTAGGGAAGAGTGAGCTCTTTGTGGTGCATCCGGGGGATCAGGGAAGAGGGCTAGACGACCTACCGTTGAGGAGGGCGGAAAGGAGCTTTCGATACTTGGGGATCCAGGTAGCTAGGAGCTGGGGGGCCCTGCACAAACGTAATTTGACGTGGCTGGTGGAGCAGATGGAGGAGGACTTACGGTGGGACATGTTGCCACTCTCGCTAGCAGGCAGGGTACAGTTGATTAAAATGGTGGTCCTCCCGAGGTTTCTTTTTGTATTCCAATGCCTTCCAATTGTGGTCACCAAGGCCTTTTTTAAGAGGGTAGGCAGGAGCATTATGGGTTTTGTGTGGGCGAGTAAGACCCCGAGGGTAAGGAGGGGGTTCCTGGAGCGTAGTAGAGATAGAGGAGGGCTGGCGTTGCCGAATCTGGGTGGCTACTACTGGGCAGCCAACGTGGCGATGATCCATAAGTGGGTGATGGAGGGAGAGGGGGTGGCATGGAAGAGGTTGGAGATGGCGTCCTGCAAAGGAATGAGCCTGGGGGCGCTGGTGACGGCACCGCTGCCGCTCTCGCCGACAAGGTACACCACGAGACCGGTGGTGGCGGCAACGCTAAAGATCTGGGGGCAGTGGAGACGGCACAGGGGTGCGATGGGAGCCTCTGTGTGGTCCCCGATCAGAGATAACCATCGGTTTGTCCCAGGAAGGATGGACGGGGGGTTTCAGATCTGGCATAGGGCAGGGATTAGAAGAATGGTGGACCTGTTCATCGAAGGGACGTTTGCGAGCTGAGGGGCGCTGGAGGAGAAGTTTGGACTACCCCCGGGAAACGCTTTCAGGTACATGCAAGTGAGGACGTTTGTGAGGTGGCAGGTGAGGGAATTCCCGTTGCTCCCGGCACAGGGGATTCAAGACAGGGTGATTTTGGGCGTATGGGTCGGAGAGGGCAAGGTGTCGGCGATATACCAGGAGATGAAGAATGAGGGGGAGGCTTTGGTAGAGGAGCTGAAGGGGAAATGGGAAGAGGAGCTGGGGGAGGAGATTGGGGAGGAGATTGAGGAGGGTCTGTGGGCTGATGCCCTAAGTAGGGTTAATTTCTCTTCCTCATGTGCCAGGCTTAGCCTGATACAATTTAAGGTTGTTCACAGAGCGCATATGACGGGGGCGAGGCTGAGTAGGTTCTTTGGGGTGGAGGACAGATGCGGGAGGTGCTCAGGAAGCCCGGCGAACCATGCCCATATGTTTTGGTCGTGCCCGGCACTGGATGGGATCTGGAGGGGAGTTGCGGGAACTATATCTAAGGTGGTGAAAGTCCAGGTCAAGCCAAGTTGGGGTCTAGCATTAGCATTGGAGTAGCGGACGAGCTGGGAGTGCAGGAGGCGAAAGAGGCCGGCATTCTGGCCTTTGCGTCCCTGGTAGCCCGGCGGAGGATCTTGTTAGTGTGGAAAGATAGATGACATGGCAGAGTTTATCAAGTTGGAGAGGATAAACTTTGCCATGAGAGGGTCTGTGCAGGGGTTCTCCAGGTGGTGGCAACCGTTCATAGACTATCTCGCGGAGCGTTAGATGGAGTTCGGTCGACAGCAGCAGCAGCCCGGGGGGGGGGGGGGGGGGGGGGGGGGAAGGAGGAGGGGGGGGGGGGACATCCCTTTTTGGGGGGAGGGGGGGGGAAAGAGGGAGGGACGGGGAAGGTTTTTTTTCCGGGGGGGGCATCTGAGCAAGAAAATACATAAATGATCCGGAAAACTGATATGTACGGGAGGAATCCAATGTACAAAGTTCTGTATCATATTGATTTGCCATGCTTATGTCTTGCTATGCGAGTTTTCTTTTCTTTTTGTTACGGGGGGGTGTCTGTTTGTATGGTTGAAAATTTTGTTAAAAAATTCTTAATAAACATATTTTGAAAAAAATAATCTTCTGGAGTTGAAGGGATTGTCTAGGAAGAAAGCTTGAGCGTGCTGGGCCTATATTCAGTCACGATTAGAAGAACAAGAGGTGACTTTACATAGGCCAAAATATTATGTTGCCAGATCGGGTGTGAAATTGCCTGCATCAGGCGTACACCCCAGTGTTATCGTGCCATAATACGGTTGGAACGCATCCATGTGAGTCGGGAGTGCACTTTCTGGCAATTAAATAGGCAATCAAATCAATTCAAAAGGCAAATATTTTGAATTTTACACGGCCCATGCAATTTAGATCTCAGCAGCCATCACATTTTTAATTGAAACTTGATCCAGAGTGGGATTAAAGTCGACCTGAGCTGTGACAATGTGAATAGATAAGCGTTTCGGTGAAAATTAGTTGTCGGTGTTTGTCTGGCAGTTAATTGCATTTGCTGTGTTTTCATCATAGAATCCCTACAATGCAGAAGGGACAATCAGGGCTGCACCAGCCCTCTAAAAGAGCATGCTACCTAGGCCCAATCCCCCACCCTATTCCCATAACCCCATCTGTGGCAATTTAGCATGGCCAATCCACCTAACCTGCACATCTTTGGACTGTGGGAGGAAACCGGAGCACCCGGAGGAAACCCATGCAGACAGGGGGAGAACGTGCAGACTTCACACAGCCAGTCACCGAGGTCAGAATTGAACCCGGGTCCTGGATCTGTTAGGCAGCCAGTGCTAATCACTGGGCCACCCATTGCCACCATGCCGCCCAATATTTTCTGGAGTACTCTAGCTTATAAGTTTTCTTCGAGGCTTTCTGCCAAGTGCAGCATTCTGTGCACTATCCTGCGCAATCGATATTCCAGCAAATGAGGATTGTCTGCTCTGCTGGAGGGACCCCCTCCTCCTCAAGGAGGGCCAGAAGGCAGAGGAGGGCTGGTGTCTGCAGGCAATATCCCAGAGAGTGACCTGTGAAAAGAGAGGCACAGGGCCAGCAGGAAGGTCGAAGCAGAAGGCCGTAGAAGATGCTGTTATCCTGCTGCGGAAGTCTACAGGCAACTCTCCAGCTCCCTGGACTTGTCACAAGTTCAGTGCCGAAGGAGGTTCCACCTTTCTCTGGAAACAGAGATGTCCATTTGCCAAGTGATTGGCCCAGAGATCATCTCAAACTGTGTGGGTGGCCACCTGATGCCAGTGGCTCTTAAGGCGACAGCAGCCCTGAACTTCTTCATCTCCTGTTCTTTCCAAGGTCAGTAAGACATCTATGTGGTGTTTTCCAATCTGATGCCCACAGATCCGTCAAGTTGGTCACTGATGCTCTATTCAGATGGGTGAGGAACTTCATTCATTTCCGAACTGACAAAGCCAGCCAGGCTGAGCAAGCCAGAGGCTTCACTAAAATTTCTGGGTTTCCCTGCATCCAGGGTGGCATAGATTGCACTCATGGGCCATAAAGGCACCACTGGGTGAACTGATTGCCTTCATCAACAGAAAGGACTTCCACTCCTTCATAGAGTTTACAGTGCAGAAGGAGGCCATTCGGCCCATCGAGTATGCACCGGCCCTTGGAAAGAGCACCCTACTTATGCCCACACATCCACCCTATCCCCATAACCCAGTAACCCCGCCTAACCGTTTAGACACAAAGGGGCAATTTAACATGGCCAATCCACCTAACTTGCAAATCTTTGGACTGTGGAAGGAAACCGGAGCACCCAGAGGAAACCCACGCAGATATGGGGAGAACGTGCAAACTCCACACAGACAATTACCCGAGATCAGAATTGAACTCGGGTCCCTGGAGCTGTGAGGCAGCAGAGCTAACCACTGTGCCAGCGTACTGCCCCTGCGCCAATCAACGTCCAGGTTGTTTGCAACCATAGGACAGACTTTGCAGGTCTGCGCCAGATACCCGGGCAACTGCCATGGTACGTACATCCTGCAGCACTTCCAGGTGCCAAGGGTCTTTGTCACTCCAGCTCAACCTATGATTATTGGCTCCTTGGTGACAAGGATATCCCCTGAAAAGTTGGCTTATGACGCCTTTATGTTGCCAGATCGGGTGTGAAATTGCGTGCATCAAGCGTACATCCCAACATCACCCAAAGACAGAAGCAGAGGAGAGGTACAATAGAAGTCATGTCTCTACAAGAGCTGTAATTGAAAGATCAAGATTAGGTTCCTCTGCCTGCACTAATCAGAGGAAGCACTGCAATATCTTCCAAAGCGCAACTCTCTTTTTGTCATTGTGTGCTGCATCTGTGAAGGTGGACCTATTGGAGGATGAATACAGCGAGGCAGCACCCCAAGCCACAGAGAATGACTCAACTGACGAGAAGTTGGACGAGGCCCAGGGTGAGGACATGGTTGCAGAAGCGATGAGCCTTGTGGGAGGCAGGAAGACCTGGATTCTCCATTTTCTCAGTTAGGCATCCAACTGTGGCTTGAAAGTGAGGGGAAGGGTGATGCCTCCTTACTGAACTTCCCTAATGAGGCCATGCTGTGACCCTTATGTCAATTAAAACCTCTGAGTTAAAGTTTGCCACCCGTCCAGTCTGTCCAACCCAACCCTATGCCCAACACCTATTGAGAAACATAAAGTACAATCAGGCTCCGAAACATCATGGGCTGGATTTTCCTCGAGCCGTGCCACCGGCGGGATGCTCCATAACGCTGGTCGGTCAATGGGATTTCCCATTGTGGGGCAGCCCCACGCAGTCGGGAAACCCCCGGGGCTGCCGGCATAACAGAGCATTCCGCCAGCGAGAATCCAGTCTCATATCTTTGAAAAATGGTCATGTATTATACAATTTGAACAATGAACACGTATCCACCAAATATATATCACTCCTGATAATCCCTCTTGTGTTTCAAGTATCATTAAAAAAAAAATTTAGAGTGCCCAATTGATATTTTCCAATTAAGGGGCAATTTAGCGTGGCCAATCCACCTGCCCTGCACATCATTGGGTTGTGGGGGCGAAACCGACGCAGACTCGGGGAGACTGTGCAAACTCCACATGGACAGTGACCGAGAGCTGGGATCGAACCTGGGACATCGCGTCGTGAGGCAGCAGTGCTAACCACTGCGCCACCGTGCTGCCCTTGTTTAAAGTATCATAAGCCTCAGCTTGCAAGTGGTGCGTCTTGATGCCACCCTTCACCCCCCCCCCCCCCCCCCCCCCCCCCACCCCCACACCACTCTGCTGGTAACTGCATTAGGGACAGCCTGCTGGCTGTGTTGGCCTGTTAGATCGGGTGGCCTTGGGGACCGTCCTCTGGCCAGCAGTGCATGTGCAGACACTGCCTGGGGGAAGCATTAAGCGGCATGGCTGGGCATTCTCCGTTATTGCAAACTCATCAGATATGACAGTCACTGGCAGAGGGGTGGAGGAGTTGCTCCCATCATTCACATTACCCTTCGAGGAGATTGCAGATCTGACATGCAGGTCAGTTTGAACCTCCCTGCTCACTATTAATGGATGGGCATCTAGCAGAGAGACTAGGTACCTGATCTACATTGGTAGTGAACTGTTCAGGCTACTGCCAGTATGTGGGCTTGCAAGGTCCGAACGTAGCCCCTGAAACCACTGATTCTGTTTCTGGAGCTGGCTCTCCATGAGAGTCACCACTCTCTCAATGGAGGAGGCTGTATGTTTGGAACTCCAGGTCAATACAGCAGTCATGCTCTGCACAGACTCCTCCAAGACAGAGACCATGGATGCAGAGTCTCAAGATCTCCACCAGGGCATCCCTGTAGACATTTAGCATCTGTGACCTAACGGATGACTCCAAAAACTCACCATATGCCTCGGATTCAGTATGGTCCTGGTCTCCAGCAGTAGTCAGACTGCCGGCGCCCTGGGCCCTCTCTGTTTCCACAAGCTCTTTATGTGAGGGTGCACTCCCCGCACCATTGTGCAGTGTTAATGGAGCTGAGCCCCTAATGCCCAACGGTATGCATGTCTCTGGGTTGGTGCTTGGTTTTGAGAGAGGATATGACTCAGGTGTTTCTGTTTGTACTTCCTCCTCAGGTGTCAACGGAGAATCCTCAGGGTCTCTGCTGCATCTTGAGGATGGTGCACCTACGGGAGGAAGATAATATGTCAGTAGATATCATCATCACTATGTGACTCTGCATTCAAGACTGCGTTGGCACAATGGACAACTGCCTCATTGAGACATTGTGATTGGACAATCAATGGGGTCTCTTGGTTTGAACAACTCAGTTGGGATGATATGACCTTACATTTCTTACACACTCGCCAGTCTCTTACCTGTCCACTAGGCTCTTGCCTTCCTTCAAGACCACCCCCACTCCGTAACCTGTGGACACTCGCATTCCAATTCCAGGTTGTCCAACTAGAACTTGCTGAATACGAACAGGTTGGCCACCCTACCACATGTTTAAGTGCACTCCACAGCATTATGGCTTCTCTTCTCCTGTACAGACAAAAGTGCATTCATTAGTCCACCTGCAACACCACAGCAGCAGACATTAGCACACCTGACCCTGAGATGCACCCAAGGCTAGTTGCAGCTCTCAGTCTTGGCCGGCACAGGTATATGTGCCATTTGGTACTCTGAATTTTACACCCCTGAGCACCATGAGGAACGACCACCCTTCAAGACACCTATAAATAGTTCTATGGCAACGCAGTACTCACCCTTGCAGAGCGGAGAAGATCATTGAATCTTTTGGGGAACTGGATCCATGTACACTGCACCATGTTCTGGCGACTCACCTGGACTACCACCTCTGTCCACGCATTCTTTGCCTGGTGTGGTGGCCCTCCTCTTGCCATCCGCTTCAGGAGTATTGCATGCCTGGTACTAACTGCCTCAACTAGAATGCACAGGCATTCGTCCAAGAAGTGGCGGGCAGAGTGCCCACCAGGATTGTTCTCCCAATTGCATATCCAGCAGGTGCTGAGGCCAAGACACCTTCCAAATGCAAAGTCTTCAGTTCTTTCCTGGACTGCTCCCTCAAGAGTTCTTTGCACCTCCTAGCAGCCTTCAGGAAGCGGCCACTGCTCTAAATGCCTGCTGGATCCCCACTAGACCCGATCGCCCAACACCTCTTCCCTGCTGCATTGCTGAGCCTATGTCCACTGAGTTTCACGCTGGCCAGCTCTTAATTGACCAGCCAGCGGGGAATCGCGTCCGGGTTACGATCGCAAGAAGGAGCGGATAAAGCATCTGCTTCCAGTCCCACCATCACATGCACAACATGTAAAATTCAGGCTGTAAGATTCTGAGGTGACAGGGTAAATGCTGAGAGGATGATTGTTCTTGTGGGAGACTCTAGAACTAGGGGGCAACATTTCAGAATAAAGATGCCACCCATTTAAGATGGAAACGAGAAGGAATTTTGTGCTCTCTGAGGATCACCAATATTTTGGAAATCTCTACTGCAGAGAGCTGTGGAGGCTGATTGATTCAATGCTGAGTAAGACAGATTTTTGAACCATACGGGAGTCTTTTTCTCCGTCAACTTTTTGCCCTTACCATAAACACATTGTAGTCCACTCATTAGCACCTTAAAAGCCAGCATAGACTAGTCGTGCCAAATTGCTTATTTATGTGCTGTAGATTTTACATAAATTCTCTGTAATTCACTTTTTGCTGAGATATGATTCCAAGAATTCTAGTAACCTTCCCAATCCTGTGTGAACATTGAATCATAGAATTTACAGTGCAGAAGGAGGCCATTTGGCCTACGAGTCGGCACTGGCTCTTGGAAAGAGCACCCTACCCAAGCCACACCTCCACCCTATCCCATAACCCAGTAACCCCACCCAACACTAAGGGCAATTTTGGACACTAAGGGCAATTTAGCAGGGCCAATCCACCTAACCTGCACATCTTTGGACTGTGGGAGGAAACTGGAGCACCCGGAGGAAACCCACGCACACACGGGGACGATGTGCAGACTCCGCACAGACAGTGACCCAAGCCGGGAATCAAACCTGTAACCCTGGAGCTGTGAAGCAATTCTGCTATCCACAATGCTACCGTGCTGCCCACATGCTGATTATGATTATGGAGGGTTTTCAGTGTTTTTGCTGTCATCAGTTAACGGAACCATGATTAGTATGTTCTCATCCCAAATCTGGGCTATTAAGACCAATTGTAAAATGCCAGTTGCCCTCTGACCATGACCAGTTAATGCGGCATGAATCAGGGATTGAATTTGGAACCTGGGTGAACGTATTGCAGTAACCATTCACCATGTATATAACTGTATCACGCTGTTGCCCATGTGGGATCCACCTATGGACCATTGTAAGGTATTACCTGTAATGTATCATGTTGGTGCCTTATGGGCTCCGCCCTGGCTCCACCCTTTGAGGGGAGGTATAAAGAGCAGTAGCCTGTAGGCGGCTCTCACTAGCAGACCAGTCGCAGGCAGGCACTGTTCTAGTTGATTAAAGCCACAGTTAACTTCTACTCTTGGTTTTGCATGAATTGATGGTGGCATCAATTTAATCAACTGAATGAAATGAATGAAAATGAAATTCGCTTATTGTCACAAGTAGGCTTCAAATGAAGTTACTGTGAAAAGCCCCTAGTCGCCACATTCCGGCACCTGTTCGGGGAGGCTGGTACGGGAATTGAACTGTGCTGCTGGCCTGCCGTGGTCTGCTTTCAAAGCCAACGATTTAGCCCCTACAACACCACTATGAAATCGGCCCTCAAACCTGACCGACTGGAACTCGACCCGCAGGCCGCGGAGGCCAAAGGGATTTTTTCGCACTGGCTCCACTGTTTCAAGGCCTACCTCGCCGCCTCCTCCTCGCCTTCCGACTCGATGATCAGATGCTGAGCCTCCTCCACGCCCGGGTGAGCCATCGAATCTCTGTGCAACTCGAGAAATCCTCCACTTATGCAGACGCTAGAACGCCTCTACGTAAGGCCCGTGAATGAGGTATACGTGCGGCATCTCCTCACTACTTGCCGCCAACGCCCCAGGGAATCGCTGGAAGAGTACCTATGCGACCTCAAAGTCCTTGCGCGAAGTTGCAACTACCAGGCGGTTACGGCCACTCAACATATGGACCTCGCCGTCCGGGACACCTACGTGGCTGGAGTCAGGTCCAACTACGTGAGACAGCGCCTACTCGAGAAAGTGCCCTAGACATGGGAAAACCGGTAAAGTTAGCCTCCTCTCTAGAAGTAGCATTCCAAAGCCTCACGCGTTCCCGTCTGATCACGCAACCCCCTTGTGGAACCCCGACCAAAGAGTACCCCAGGCCTGTGCCGCGTGGCTGCCCGCCCACATGGGGGACTACCCTGCTATTTCTGCGGCCAGCATCAGCACCCCAGGCAGCGCTGCCCGGCCCGGAACGCGAACTGCAGCGACTGCGGAAGAAAAGGACATTTCGCTAAGGTTTGCCTGGCCAGGTCCAAATCCTCGAAATCGCAGGCCCGACCCTCAGACTCACAGGCCCGCAGATCCCGCAGTGTAGCAGCTTTCCTGCCGGCTCCGCCCCTCCCCCCCCGGATGCGTCACCGGCCTCGTGTTGTCCGTGGGGGCAGCCATCTTCCAGCCCGCACAACGTGGGCGACTCACGGGGCTGCCATCTTGGTCATCCTCGCCCACGCGGCCTGCCACGTGCGACTCATGGGGGCCGCCATCTTGGACACCATCTTCCTCACCGCCCGACACGTGCGACCGACGGGGACAGCCATCTCGGGACCACCCCAGCACCTCCGACCACGCCGGCTACACGCAACTCAACCCGCTCACCCTTGACCAGTAGTGACCCAAACACCTCGGAGCTCCATGTGACCGTCCGGGTAAATGGACATGAAACGCCCTGCCTGTTCGACTCCCGGAGCACGGAGAGCTTCATTCATCCCGACATGGTAAGACGCTGCTCGCTCCCAATCTTCCCGGCACATCAAACCATCTCCCTCGCTTCTGGGTCGCACTCGGTGCATATCTGGGGGTGCACTACCGCAACCTCGCAATACAGGGCGCCGAGTATGCCAATTTTAAGTTATATGATCTCCCCGACCTCTGCGCTCCTCTCTTGTTGGGACTGGACTTCCAGTGTAACCTCAGGAGCCTAACTCTGAAGTTCGGCGGGCCCCTACCCCCACTCACCATATGTAGCCTCGTGACCCTAAAAGTCGACCCTCCCCCGCTCTTCGCAAATCTCACCACCGACTGTAAACCAGTTGCCACCAGAAGCAGGCGGTACAGCATCCAAGATAGGACTTTTATCAGGTCCGAGGTCCAGCGACTCTTGAGGAGGGAATCATCGAGGCCAGCAATAGCCCCTGGAGAGCTCAGGTGGTGGTCGTCAGGATCGGGTAAAAGAACCGGATGGTTGTAGATTACAGCCAAACCATAAACTGGTACACGCACCTCGATATGTACTCCCTTCCCCGGATCGCAGATATGGTTAACCAGATCGCACACTACCGGGTATTCTCCACGGTGGATCTGAAGTCTGCGTATCACCTGCTCCCAATCCGCCCGGGGACCGCCACTACACGGCCTTTGAGGCAGACGGCCGCCTCTTCCACTTCCTCCGGGTCCCCTTCGGCGTCATAAATGGGGTCTCGGTCTTCCAAAGAACGATGGACCGAATGTGGACCAGTACGGGTTGTGGGCCACATTTCCGTACTTGGACAACGTCACCATCTGCGGCCATGATCAGCAGGACCACTATGCCAACCTCCAGAGGTTTCTCCAAACCGCCCAAACCCTTAACCTCACTTACAAGGAGAAATGCATTTTCCGCATAACCAGACTAGCCATCCTCGGCTATGTCGTGGAAAACAGGGTTCTAGGACCCGACCATGACCGTATGCCCCCCCTCCTGCAACTCCCCCTTCCCCACTGCCCCAAGGCCCTGAAAAGGTGCCTCGGGTTCTTTTCCTATTACTCCCAACTATGCGGACAAAGCCCGCCCACTAATCAAGGCCACCATCTTCCCACTGGCGGCTGAGGCCCGCCAGGCCTTCAGCTGCATCAAGGCGGATATCGTCAAAGCCGCGATGCGCACGGTGGACGAGTCCGCTCCCTTCCAGGTGGAGAGTGACGCATCAGAGGTCGCTCTCGCCGCTACCCTCAATCTTGCAGGCAGGCCAGTAGCAATTTTTTCACGAACCCTCACTGCCACTGAAATTCAAAACTCCTCGGTCGAAAAAGAAGCCCAAGCCATCGTGGAAGCCGTGCGGCACTGGAGGCGCTACCTCGCTGGTAGGTCTACCCTCGTCACCGACCAACAATTGGTAGCCTTCATGTTCGATAATACGCAGTGGGGCAAGATCAAGAATGATAAGATCTTGAGGTGGAGGATCGAACTCTCCACCTATAATTATGATATAGTATATCGTCATGGGAAGCTCAACGAGCTCCCAGATGCCCTGTATCACGGCACATGCGCCAGCGCGCAAGATGACCGACTACGGGCTATCCACGATGACCTCTGCCACCCAGGGGTCACCCGGCTCCTCCACTACATCAATGCCCGCAACCTGCCGTACTCCACTGAGGAGGTCAGAGCCATGACCAATGACTGCCAAATCTGCGCAGAGTGTAAGCCGTACTTCTATCGACCGGATAACGCCCACCTGGTTAACCACTTCCTTACCTTGCAGGTCAGCTGTTCGGGAGAGAGAGGGAGCCAGGACCTTGGAAACAGCGCGGGAGTTTCAAAAAGCGCGGGAGCTGCGAGGCAGAGGGGACAGTTTAAAAGGGCGCGCTGTGGGTGAGGTAAGTACTGCTTAACAACTTCCTTACCTTGCAGGTCAGCTGTTTGGGAGAGAGATCAGTTTTGGGAGCAGGCCTATTGGCTGACTGTAAATCAGGAAGGATACAAAAGGTGTGGCTGAAGTGCCTTTAGAAACAGAGTGCTGAAGGCAAACAGAGTGTATCTGAGTTTGGGTAAGGCTGAGTTCGGTTAAGAGGTGAGTGACAAAAAAAAAATAAAAATCAAGTTAATTAAGTAAAGTAATTAACTAGTTAAGGGAATTTGGTGCTCACCTGAAGGAGGTGCAGAGAAGCAGACCTGTGAGGGAGTCTCTGGAGCAATTACATCACAGCCAGCAGGTAAGTGTTTGGCTTGTAACTGGTAAGTGATTTCTCTCTCTTTGACTTTCTCCTAGCTGTGTAGTGTAGTTCAAATTTAACTTCAGGTTTAAGTCATGGCAGGAGAGCTCAGACCCGTGTCATGCTCCTCTTGTGAGATGTGGCAAGTCAGGGACCCTTCTGGTGTCCCTGACTCCTTCATCTGCAAGAAGTGTGTCCAACTGCAGCTCCTGTTAGACCGCTTGACGGCTCTGGAGCTGCGGATGGACTCACTTTGGAGCATCCGCGATGCTGAGGAAGTTGTGGAAAGCACATTCAGTGAGTTGGTCACACCGCAGATTAAAATTACTGAGGCAGATAGGGAAAGGGTGACCAACAGACAGAGGAAGAGTAGGAAGGCAGTGCAGGGATCCCCTGCGGTCATTTCCCTCCAAAACAGATTTACCGTTTTGGAAACTGTTGGGGGAGATGGCTCACCAGGGGAAGGTGGCAGCAGCCAGGTTCATGGCACCGTGGCTGGCTCTGCTGCACAGAAGGGCGGGAAAAAGAGTGGCAGAGCTATAGTGATAGGGGATTCAATCGTAAGGGGAATAGACAGGCGTTTCTGCGGACGCAAACGAAAATCCAGGTTGGTATGTTGCCTCCCTGGTGCAAGGGTCAAGGATGTCTCGGAGCGGCTGCAGGGCATTCTGGAGGGGGAGGGTGAACAGCCAGCTGTCGTGGTGCATATAGGCACCAACGATATAGGTAAAAAACGGGATGAGGTCCTACAAGCTGAATTTAGGGAGTTAGGAGTTAAACTAAAAAGTAGGACCTCAAAGGTAGTAATCTCAGGATTGCTACCAGTGCCACGTGATAGTCAGAGTAGGAATGACAGGATAGCTAGGATGAATACGTGGCTTGAGAGATGGTGCAAGAGGGAGGGTTTCAAATTCCTGGGACATTGGGACCGATTCTGGGGGAGGTGGGACCTGTACAAATCGGACGGTCTGCATCTGGGTGGGACCGGAACCAATGTTCTCGGGGGGGTGTTTGCTAGTGCAGTTGGGGAGGGTTTAAACTAATGTGCCAGGGGGATGGGAACCGATGTAGGAAGTCAGTGGGGACAGAAACAAAAGGCAGGAAGGGAGAGTGTGTAAAGCATGACCAGAGAAAGCAGGGCAGAGAGCAAGGAAGGTCTACATTAAACTGCATTTATTTCAATGCAAGGAGCCTGACGGGCAAAGCGGATGAACTCAGGGCATGGACGGGCACATGGGACTGGGATATTATAGCTATGACTGAAACATGGCTAAGGGAGGGGCAGGACTGGCAGCTCAATGTTCCGGGCTACAGATGCTATAGAAAGGATAGAACAGGAGGTAAGAGAGGAGGGGGAGTGGCGTTTTTGATTAGGGAGAACATCACGGCAGTACTTAGAGGGGATATATCCGAGGGTTCGCCCACTGAGTCTATATGGGTGGAACTGAAAAATAAGAAGGGAGAGATCACCTTGGTAGGACTGTACTACAGGCCCCCAAATAGTCAGCGCGAAATTGAGGAGCAAATATGTAAGGAGATTACAGATAGCTGCAAGAATAATAGGGTGGTAGTAGTAGGGGACTTTAACTTTCCCAACATTGACTGGGACAGCCATAGCATTAGGGGCTTGGATGGAGGGAAATTTGTTGAGTGTATTCAGGAGGAATTTCTCATTCAGTATGTGGATGGACCGACTAGAGAGGGGGCAAAACTTGACCTCGTCTTGGGAAATAAGGAAGGGCAAGTGATAGAAGTGCTAGTGAGGGATCACTTTGGGACAAGTGACCATAATTCCATTAGTTTTAAGATAGCTATGGAGAATGATAGGTCTGGCCCAAGAGTTAAAATTCTTAATTGGGGCAAGGCCAATTTTGATGGTATCAGACAGGAACTTGCAGAGGTGGATTGGGGGAGACTATTGGCAGACAAAGGGACGGCTGGTAAATGGGAGGCTTTTAAAAATGTGTTAACCAGGGTGCAGGGTAAGCACATTCCCTTTAGAGTGAAGGGCAAGGCTGGTAGAAGTAGGGAACCCTGGATGACTCGAGATATTGAGACTCTGGTCAAAAAGAAGAAGGAGGCATATGACGTACATAAGCAACTGGGATCAAGTAGATCCCTTGAAGAGTATAGAGATTGTCGAAATAGAGTTAAGAGGGAAATCAGGAGGGCAAAAAGGGGACATGAAATTGCTTTGGCAAATAATGCAAGGGAGAATCCAAAGAGATTCTACAGATACATAAAGGGGAAAAGAGTAACTAGGGACAGAGTAGGGCCTCTTAAGGATCAACAAGGGCATCTATGTGCAGAGCCACAAGAGTTGGGTGAGATCCTGAATGAATATTTCTCATCGGTATTCACGGTGGAGAAAGGCATGGATGTTAGGAAACTAAGGGAAATAAATAGTGATGTCTTGAGAAGTGTGCATATTACAGAGGAGGAGGTGCTGGAAGTCTTAAAGCGCATCAAGGTAGATAAATCCCCGGGACCTGATGAAATGTATCCCAGGATGTTGTGGGAGGCTAGGGAGGAAATTGCGGGTCCCCTAACCGAGATATTTGAATCATCTGCAGCCACAGGTGAGGTGCCTGAAGATTGGAGAGTGGCGAATGTTGTGCCCTTGTTTAAGAAGGGCAGCAGGGAAAAGCCTGGGAACTACAGACCGGTGAGCCTAACGTCTGTAGTAGGTAAGTTGCTAGAAGGTATTCTGAGAGACAGGATCTACAAGCATTTAGAGAGGCAAGGACTGATTCGGGGCAGTCAGCATGGCTTTGTGCGTGGAAAATCATGTCTCACAAATTTGATTGAGTTTTTTGAGGGAGTGACCAAGAAGGTAGATGAGGGTAGTGCAGTAGACGTTGTCTACATGGACTTTAGCAAAGCCTTTGACAAGGTACCGCATGGTAGGTTGTTGCAGAAGGTTAAAGCTCACGGGATCCAGGGTGAGGTTGCCAATTGGATTCAAAATTGGCTGGACGACAGAAGGCAGAGGGTGGTGGTAGAGGGTTGTTTTTCAAACTGGAGGCCTGTGACCAGTGGTGTGCCTCAGGGATCGGTGCTGGGTCCACTGTTATTTGTGATTTATATTAATGATTTGGATGAGAATTTAGGAGGCATGGTTAGTAAGTTTGCAGATGACACCAAGATTGGTGGCATAGTGGATAATGAAGAAGGTTATCTAGGATTGCAACGGGATCTTGATCAATTAGGCCAGTGGGCCGACGAATGGCAGATGGAGTTTAATTTAGATAAATGTGAGGTGATGCATTTTGGCAGATCGAATCAGGCCAGGACCTACTCAGTTAATGGTATGGCGTTGGGGAGAGTTATAGAACAAAGAGATCTAGGAGTACAGGTTCATAGCTCCTTGAAGGTGGAGTCGCAGGTGGACAGGGTGGTGAAGAAGGCATTCGGCATGCTTGGTTTCATTGGTCAGAACATTGAATATAGGAGTTGGGACGTCTTGTTGAAGTTGTACAAGACATTGGTACGGCCACACTTGGAATACTGTGTGCAGTTCTGGTCACCCTATTATAGAAAGGATATTAAACTAGAAAGAGTGCAGAAAAGATTTACTAGGATGTTGCCGGGACTTGATGGTTTGAGTTATAAGGAGAGGCTGGATAGACTGGGACTTTTTTCCCTGGAGCGTAGGAGGCTTAGGGGTGATCTTATAGAGGTCTATAAAATAATGAGGGGCATAGATAAGGTAGATAGTCAACATCTTTTCCCAAAGGTAGGGGAGTCTAAAACTAGAGGGCATAGGTTTAAGGTGAGAGGGGAGAGATTCAGAAGGGCCCAGAGGGGCAATTTCTTCACTCAGAGGGTAGTGAGTGTCTGGAATGGGCTGCCAGAGGTAGTAGTAGAAGCGGGTACAATTGTGTCTTTTAAAAAGCATTTAGATGGTTACATGGGTAAGATGGGTATAGAGGGTTATGGGCCAAGTGCGGGCAACTGGGACTAGCTTAATGGTAAAAAACTGGGCGGCATGGACTGGTTGGGCCGAAGGGCCTGTTTCCATGCTGTAAACTTCTATGATTCTATGATTCTATGGTAAAGGCATCCAGGCCCTTTGAACACCTCAGTATCGTTTTCATAGGGCCCCTCCCCTCCACCAACCGCAACACATATTTCCTCAACATCACTGACAAGTTCTCCCGCTTCCCCTTTGCAATCCCTTGCCCCGACATGACCGCGGCCACCGTCATTAAACCCTGTTTGGTTTCCCCACGTATGTTCACAGTGACCGGGGCTCGTCGTTCATGAGCGACGAACTATGTCAGTACCTGCTCGGTAAGGACATCGCCTCGAGCAGGACTACCAGTTATTACCCCTGGGGAAACGGGCAGGTGGAGAGGGAGAAAGCGACAGTTTGGAAGACCGTCCTCCTGGCCCTACGGTCTAGGAATCTCCCAGTTCCCCACTGGCAGGAGGTCCTCCCCGACGCACTCCACTCTATTAGGTCCCTCCTTTGCACAGCCACAAACGAGACCCCTCATGACCGCCTGTTTGTTTTCCCCAGGAAATCCACCTCCGAGGCCTCGCTTCCGTCCTGGCTGAAGACACCAGGGCCCGTCCTGCTCCGCAAACACGTCAGGAGCCATATGTCCGACCCCCTGGTCGAGAGGGTCCAGCTCCTACACACCAACCCCCAGTACGCATACATTGAACACCCCGACGGCCGACATGATATGGTTTTCCTCCGGGACCTGGCACCCGCAGGTTCCACTACCACCGCCACCCCAACCTACCCCGCCCAACCTACGCTGACCAGCGCCCCCACCCCTACATGGCACCCGCACCCCCTGCCGCTGTCTATTCCCTCTTCACCAACCCACAGGAATGAAGCTCCAGAAGACATGCTCCCGGAGTCCACATCTGTGCCCGCACCGGCAACTTCACTACCCGTGCCCGCACGGTTGAGTTCGACACCCGGGCCAGCTGCGATACCAGAGCTTCGGCGATCACAGCGCACGATCAGTGCGCCGGACAGGCTGAACTTATGAATAAAAATGAAATGAACCCTTCACCCCCGCCGGACTTCATTTTTTTAACAGGGGGTGAACATGGTGAACGTATTGCAGTAACCATTCACCATGTATATAACTGTATCACGGTGTTGCCCATGTGGGATCCACCTATGGACCATTGTAAGGTATTACCTATAATGTATTATGTTGGTGCCTTGTGGGCTCCGCCCTTGAGGGGAGGTATAAAGAGCAGTAGCCCTGTAGGCAGCTCTCACTAGCAGACCAGTCGCAGGCAGCCACTGTTCTCGTTGATTAAAGCCACAGTTTACTTCTCCTCTTGGTTTCGCGTGAATTGATGGTCGCATCAGAACCTTCCTAGTCTGCATGGATTACCCATTCATCAGACAAAATTGAAGATCTATCAGAGAATTCTTGCTTTATGTTCCTAAAGATCTTGCTGTTTTAGTGAATAAAGTTTAGGTAATAACGAAATTCACTGTCTGCCTCACGGCACCGAGGTCCCAGGATCGATCCCAGCTCTGGGGCACTCTCCGTGTGGAGTTTTCACATTCTCTCTGTGTTTGCATGGGTTTCACCCCCACAACCCAAAAGATGTGGTCAGGTGGATTGGCCACGCTAAATTGCCCCTTAATTGGAAAAAGATAATTGGGCACTCTAAATTTAAAACAAAAGATAATCACGTAATTATCCAGTTTTCAAAAATATCTTTATATACTTTGGGTCTTCCTCCATAATGTAAACCACATCAAATCCCTTTCCAGATATCGATTCCTGCCTCATTTTCTCTGTATTCCTCCTGAAAAAACACAGGAGATAGCATAGCTGATCTCAGGAACTTATGATGTGGAAATGCCGGCATTGGACTGCGGTGAGCACAGTAAGAAGTCTTACAACACCAGGTTAAAGTCCAACAGGTTTGTTTCAGACACTAGCTTTCGGAGCACTGCTCCTTCCTCAGGTGAAGGAGCAGTGCTCCTGAAAGCTAGTGTTTGAAACAAACCTGTTGGACATTAACCTGGTGGTGTAAGAATTTTTACTGTGCTCAGGAACTTAGTGTGAATGGAATCAGAGAATGTGAATCCATTACTTCATGGCATGTTGGCTGTGTAGGACAGTAACGTCTGCACCAACATACTGCAGCACTTTAGCTTACTATATCTTAATACTTCAGGCAAATTTGTTGTTGTTAATTTAAAGTACCCAATTCAATTTTCTTTTCAATTGAGGGGCAATTTAGCGTGGCCAATCCACCCACCCTGCACATCTTTGGGGTGTAGGTGTGAGACCCACGCAGACACGGGGAGAATGTGCAAACTCCAACAGTGACCTGGGGCCAGGAGCGAACCCGGGTCTCGGCGCTGTGAGGCAGCAACACTTTTTTTTAAAATATGTTTTATTAAAATTTCTTTCCCAAACAACCACATCATTTAATGCTGTTTGCGGTGACCTTGCTATGTGCAAATTGGCACCGTGTTTCCTGCATTACAAGAGTGATGACAGTGAAAGTATTTAATTGGCTGTAAAGTACTTTTTTAAAAAATATGTTTTATTGAAATTTTTTCCCCAACAACAATTTTTCCCCTCTTACAAAGCAAACGCAACAATAACAATACAGAAATTTTTAACAATACACAAGTAGCAAAACCCCTTTATCTTTGACCTAAACTAAACCCCCCCCCCCCCTTCCCCCTGGGTTGCTGCTGCTGGTCATCTGTCTTCCCTCTAACGTTCCCCGAGGTAGTCGAGAAATGGCTGCCACCGCCTGGTGAACCCTTGAGCCGATCCTCTCGGGGCAAACTTTATCTGCTCCAGTTTAATGAACCCCGCCATATCATTTACCCAGGCCTCCAGTCCGGGAGGTTTCGCCTCCTTCCACATGAGTAGGATCCTGTGCCGGGCTACTAGGGACGCAAAGGCCACAACGTCGGCCTCTTTCGCCTCCTGCACTCCCGGCTCTTCCGCAACTCCAAATAGAGCTAACCCCCAGCCTGGTTTGACCCGGGCCTTCACCACCCGCGAAATCACTCCCGTCACTCCCTTCCAATACCCTTCCAGTGCCGGGCACGCCCAAAACATATGTGCGTGGTTTGCCGGGCTCCCGCCACACCTCCCACATTTGTCCTCCACTCCAAAGAACCTGCTCAATCTTGCTCCCGTTGTGTGCTCTATGTAGCACCTTAAATTGAATCAGGCTAAGCCTGGCGCATGAGGAAGAGGAATTTACCCTGCTCAGGGCATCAGCCCACATACCCTCCTCTATCTCCTCCCCTAGTTCTTCTTCCCACTTTCCTTTTAGTTCGCCCACCGACTCCTCCCCCTCTTCCCTCATCTCTCGGTAAATCTCTGACACCTTGCCCTCTCCGACCCACACCCCTGAAAGCACCCTGTCCTGTATCCCCTGTGTCGGGAGCAATGGAAATTCCCTCACCTGTTGTCGAGTAAACGCCCTCACCTGCATATATCTCAAGAAATTTCCACGGGGCAACTTATACTTTTCCTCCAATGCTCCCAAGCTCGCAAAAGTCCCATCTATAAATAAATCTCCCACCCTCCTAATTCCCAACTGGTACCAGCTCTGAAATCCTCCATCCATTCTTCCTGGGGCGAACCTATGGTTGTTCCTGATTGGGGACCCCACCAGGGCTCCCCGCACCCCTCTCTGTCGCCTCCACTGTCCCCAGATATTCAATGTTGCCGCCACCACCGGGTTCATGGTAAACTTTTTAGGTGAGATCGGTAGCGGCGCTGTCACCAGCGCCTCTAAACCCGTCCCTTTACAGGACTTTCTCTCCAGTCTTTTCCACGCCGCTCCCTCACCCTCCATCATCCATTTACGTATCATTGCCACATTGGCGGCCCAATAGTAATTGCCCAAGTTCGGTAGTGCCAATCCTCCTCTGTCCCTACTCCGCTGAAGGAACCCCCTCCTTACTCTCGGAACTTTCCCTGCCCACACGAAGCTCGTGATGCTCCTGTCTATTTTATTAAAAAAGGTCTTGGTAATTAGTATAGGGAGACATTGAAATACAAATAAGAACCTCGGGAGGACCATCATCTTAATTGCTTGCACCCTGCCCGCCAGCGATAGAGGCTGCATGTCCCACCTCTTGAAGTCCTCCTCCATTTGTTCTACCAACCGTGTCAGATTAAGTCTGTGCAAGGTTCACCAGCTCCTAGCGATCTGAATCCCCAGGTATCGGAAGTTTCTTTCCACTTTCCTTAGAGGCAAGCCTTCTATCTCTCTACTCTGGTCCCCTGGATGTATCACAAATAATTCACTCTTCCCCATGTTTAGCCTATACCCCGAGAAATCCCCGAACCCCCTCAAAATTCGCATAACCTCTATCATCCCCCCCGCTGGGTCCGACACGTATAACAATAGGTCATCCGCGTATAACGAGACTCGGTGTTCTTCTCCCCCTCTAATCACCCCTCTCCATTTCCTGGAGTCTCTCAACGCCATGGCCAGAGGTTCAATTGCCAACGCGATCAACAATGGAGACAGCGGGCATCCCTGTCTTGTTCCCCTATATAGTCGGAAATACTCCGATCTATGTCGACCTGTAACTACGCTTGCCGTTGGAGCCCCATAAAGAAGTCTAACCCAGCTAATAAACCCGTTCCCAAACCCAAACTTCCTTAACACTTCCCATAAATACTCCCACTCCACCCTATCAAATGCCTTCTCTGCGTCCATTGCCGCCACTATCTCTGCCTCCCCCTCCACTGGGGGCATCATTATCACCCCTAATAGTCGTCGCACGTTAACATTCAGTTGTCTCCCTTTTACGAACCCTGTCTGGTCTTCGTGCACCACCCCCGGGACACAGTCCTCTATCCTCGATGCCAGTACCTTTGCCAACAATTTGGCGTCCACGTTCAATAATGAAATGGGTCTATAGGACCCGCACTGCAACGGATCTTTATCCCTCTTCAAAATTAACGATATCGTCGCCTCCGACATCGTTGGGGGTAGAGTCCCCCCTTTCCTGGCCTCATTGAACGTCCTCACCATCAACGGGGCCAACAAGTCCACATATTTTCTGTAATACTCCACCGGGAACCCGTCTGGTCCTGGGGCCTTCCCTGCTTGCATGCTTCCCAGTCCCTTAATAACCTCGTCCACCCCAATCGGTGCCCCCAGGCCTACCACCCCCGCTCCTCCACTTTCGGGAACCTCAATTGGTCCAGGAACTGCCGCATCCCCTCCTCTCCCTCTGGGGGTTGAGACCTATACAGTTCCTCATAGAAGGTCTTGAACACCTCATTTATCTTTCCTGCCCTTCGCACCGTGTCTCCCCTTTCGTCTCTAATTCCTCCTATCTCCCTCGCTGCTGCCCTCTTTCGCAATTGATGAGCCAACAGGCGACTAGCCTTTTCCCCATATTCATACCTCCTCCCCTGTGCCTTCCTCCACAGTACCTCCGCCTTTCTGGTGGTCAGAAGGTCAAATTCCGTCTGGAGTCGTCTCCTCTCCCTGTACAATTCCTCCTCCGGGGTCTCTGCAAATTCCCTATCCACCCTTAAAATCTCCCCCAGTAATCTTTCCCTTTCCTTGGCCTCTGTTTTCCTTTTGTGGGCCCCAATGGAGATCAGCTCTCCTCTGACCACCGCTTTTAGTGCTTCCCATACCACTCCCACAGGGACCTCGCCGTCGTCATTGACCTCCAGGTATCTCTCAATACACCCCCGCACTCTTGCACACACTCCCTCATCCGCCATCAGTCCCACATCTAATCGCCAGAGTGTTCTCTGCTCCCTTTCCTCTCCTAATTCCAGGTCCACCCAATGTGGGGCATGATCCGAAACCGCTATGGCTGAGTACTCAGCTTCTTCCACCCTAGAGATCAACGACCTTCCCAAAACAAAAAAATCTATCCGGGAGTACACTTTATGGACATGGGAGAAGAAGGAAAACTCCCTAGCCCTAGGTCTAAGAAATCGCCATGGATCCACTCCCCCCATTTGGTCCATAAACCCCTTAAGTACCTTGGCCGCTGCCGGCCTTCTTCCGGTCCTTGAGCTGGATCTATCTAGCCCCGGGTCCAGCACCGTATTAAAGTCCCCTCCTAAAATCAAGTTTCCTACCTCCAGGTCCGGTATACGCCCCAGCATCCGTCTCATAAATCCCGCATCGTCCCAGTTTGGGGCATACACATTAACCAATACGACCTCCATTCCCTCCAGCCTGCCACTCACCATTACAAATCTACCTCCGCTATCTGCTACGATGTTCTTTGCTTCAAATGCTACCCGTTTCCCCACCAAAATGGCCACCCCTCTATTCTTTGCGTCCAGTCCTGAGTGGAACACCTGTCCCACCCATCCTTTCCTTAGCCTAACTTGGTCCGCCACCTTTAGGTGCGTCTCTTGGAGCATAACCACGTCTGCCCTTCGTCCTTTCAAATGCGCGAGCACTCGGGGCCCTTTTTATCAGTCCGTTCAGGCCTCTCACGTTCCACGTGATCAGCCTCACTAGGGGGCTACCTGCCCCCCTCCCGTGTCGACTAGCCATTACCTTCTCTAGGCCAGTCCCATATCCCGCCTCCGCGCTCCCGCTCGCTCCCCCAGCGTCGCACACCATCCCCGCCCACCCACTCTTTAGCCATTTCCTTTTGGATTTCCGCAGCAGCAACCCAGTTGTCCCCCCCCACCCCCTCCCTCCCTCCTCCCCGCTAGATCTCTTTCTAGCATGATTGCTCCCCCCATATTACTTCCGTAAGTCAGCTGACTTCAACTGACCCCGGCTACTCCTGCTCACTCCTCGACCCCCCCCGTGTGGGGAACTCCCATCCGCCTTGCGCCTGTCTTCCCGCCTTATTCTTTCTGGCGCGGGAACATCCCTTTACCTGACCCGCCTCTTATGGCGCAGCTCCCTTTCCCCTACCCCTCCCCTTCCCCATTCTCCAACTATGTCCCGTCTTTCCCCCCTCACCGGCGCCCACATTTCCCCAATGTCTCCCCCCTTCCCAATTTACTTCTCAATTAACTTCAACCATAACATTAACAATAACATTTCCTGCAGCATCAGTCCCTCAGTTCCGATCCAATTTCTCTTCTTTGATGAAGGTCCATGCTTCCTCCGCCGTCTCGAAATAATGGTGTCTCTCCTGATATGTGACCCATAGTCTTGCCGGCTGCAGCATCCCGAACTTCACCTTCCTTTTATGCAACACCTCTTTGGCTCGGTTGAAGCTCGCCCTCCTTCTCGCCACCTCCGCACTCCAATCCTGGTATACCCGTACCGCTGCATTCTCCCATCTGCTACACCGCACCTTTTTAGCCCATCTCAGGACCTCTTCTCTATCCTTAAGGCGGTAAAATCGCACGATTATCGCCCTGGGTGGTTCTCCCGCTTTTGGTCTTCTCGCCGGAATCCGATTTGCCCACTCCACCTCCAAGGGGCCCGTAGGGGCCTCAGCACCCATCAGTGAGCTCAGCATCGTACTTGTGTACGCTCCACAGTCCACTCCTTCCACACCCTCAGGGAGACCCAGTATCCGAAGGTTCTTCCTTCGCGCTCCATTTTCTAGGGCTTCGATCCTTTCAGTACACTTTTTATGAAGTGCCTCGTGCGTCTGTGTCTTAACCGCCAGGCCCAGGATCTCGTCCTCAATATCTGTCACCTTCTGCTCCACCACGCGGAGCTCTGTCTCCTGGGTCTTCAATGTCTCCTTGAGCCCCTCAATTGCCTGTAGCAACGGGGTCAGCACCTCCCTCTTCAGCAGCTCCACGCACCGTCTCACAATTTCATCCTGCTCAGGCCCCCATGTCGCCTGCGCTTTCTCCGCCGCCATCTTGTACTTCTCTCTTTCTGACCCTTTGGTCGACGGTTCCTCGCGCTGCAGCCGCCGCCGCCGGTTTTTTCCTCCTTCGTTTGGGGGGGGACTCCCTTCTCACACACCCCACACCGGGTTGCGTCGTCGAAAAATTCCCCGTTGGGGCACTTAAAAGAGCCCGAAGGTCCGTCGGAGCTGGAGCCGCCGAAGCGTGCGGCTAGCTAGGCATCACCGCAACCGGAAGTCCCTTCAGTGGCCTTGATGAGGTCTTTTCACAGTTGTTCCCTCTGCTGCTAGAATTCACCTTTGATACAGGCCCTCGGGTCAGCTTGCAGCTTTAAGCTTGCCCTTCCCCCGCCTGCATGCTGGAAGAGGCCCTGTTTATCCTGCAGTTGCAGCCAAATCTTTTACTGTTTCTGCCGTGTCTGGCAACCCAGAGACATACCCTTCCTGGGGGACACTGTCGGGGGAATATTGCAGCCTTCTTCCCACACCGGGAAATGTCAAACAAATGCCGTGGGGGCCCTGTAAAAGAGCCCAAAAGTCCGTTCCAAGCAGGAGCTGCCGAATATGCGACCTAGCTCTGCATAGCCGCACCCGGAAGTCGTGAGGCAGCAACACTAACCACTGCGCCACTGTGCCACCCCTACTTCAGACAAATTTGTAACTCGTTAAAATGACAATATGAAAAATTTCAACAATGAGCTGCTTCTACAAAGATAGTTATACTTCAAGTATAACACAAACGTCAAGCACAATTAGCTTGTTAATGCCAGATGTTAAAATGCCAAATCTGATCTTCAGTTCCAAGTCCAAATATGTATAGGGTTGGTAGATTGACCATGCTAAACAGCCCTTTGGTGTCCATTCGTTAGGTGGGGTTACGGGATAGCGAGGGGAGTGGGCTTGGGTGGAGTGCTCTTTCAGAGGATCGGTGCAGACTTGATGGACCGAATGGCCTTCTTCTGCACTATAAGAATTCCATGATTAGCTCCAAGTACAAAAAAATGTTCTTTGAACTGGCCAATATTAATTTAATTTGCTAGTAAAACAGTTTGTGTTTCTCCCAGTACATTCTGCACAAGTTGACGTCCCACCAAAGAATTTATTATTCAGGCTGATGACCACATGAATATTAAATTTAGTCTGACTAAAGGGTTAGCACAAATTGGCTGGGGATCCACTAGGCTTATCCTACATATCTATTTGGACAGCCACTGATGTCTCCTAGACTTATGAAAGATGGTACTAGTCTTTGTGGATCATCAGTTTTTAAAATGGAATATGGACCAGACATGCAACAGCCACCTCAGTTGAGGTTGAACATGAATAAAAGAGAAGATAAGGTAAGCAACTTGTACATATTCAACTTGTTAGATTGTTCCCTTTATCTTGACCCTTTTTGTCAACTAATGCTAAAAGTATAAGAGTTGGATGGCAATTGAAAAGGTTTATTTAAAATGGGATGAGGAAGAAAAAGCTATCTACGTATCAGATGTGAAGTTATTTTTTTATTTATTGAAGATAAACCAGCACTGATTAATTTGCAGTCAGTTTAATATGATGAAGAATGACAAACTCTAGACACAGATAATTAATCTTAGAGATAATGCTATTTTTTGATACGTTTCTACCTTCAAATCTACTTTTAGAATCAATTATCTTTGTAACATTTTATTCATCCCATAATTTGGCCATAACATTTAAACTGAAAAAAGTAGAAGCTAAAGTCCAATGATCTTGTAATATTGGTTGCAGTTGAATGAGGTGAAACATTTGGAAGACTGCTGAATATTTAAAAATGGTAAGATACTGCTCTATTTCTAACTATCTAAAATATAATGAACAATTGGGTCTGACAAATTCACACTTCGTGGTATAATGTGGTGTCCTATTCTTTGGCTTTTACTCCAAAAGACACTACTTAGAAAATTGATTAGTCTGTAGCTAGAATAAATAAACTAATATAATTAGAAGCTTTTCAACCAACTATGAGATTTTGTCATAATTTCCAGACATCATTGAAAGAATTAGATTCTTATAGGTTTTAGATTGAGTGGCCATGAGTATAAAAAATTAAGTATTAATTATAATTTTTAGAATCTCTTTTGATGTAAACTGGAGCAGTTTTGGGCTAATCTCTGGACAAAAAAAGCTGAGGAAATGGTAGAATTATTAGATTATACCAGGGGTGTGAAAAAATAATTATAACCAGGGACTTCAGAAACTAGTGTGAATTCTATGGGGTAGATAAGGTTTACCGCAGATCCAGTAGATGAGTTCCAAATTTTGGAAGGGTAAACAACAAAAGATTTGGGTTAATCAGTAATCATTTATATGGAGCCCTCAATATAAAGTAACCTCCTAGGCACGCCATTAATAGGCGTAGAAAATGGTAACCAAATACTCATCTCTTCCCCCAAGTTATTGAAAGATCGAGTGGTTTAGGAAGGATGTTCTTGAAAGTAGGACAGAAACAGCTGACGGCACTATCCACGGTGGGGCAAATGGTAACAGAGATGCAGAGATTGCCAGCCTCAAATGTGCAGGAATAGGGGAGGGGATATGGAATAATTGTTGCCCTGCTACTGAAAATTGTGGACCAATGTGTTTTGGGTAGAGAGTGATAAGCAAACAGGATTTATTGTGTGACAGGATACGAGCAGTGGGCTTGTGGACCAGTTGGAATGTTCGGAAAATTAGAAATGGAAGCCCATCAAGGACAGCTTTAAAATAGCTACATCATAGGTGGCAAAGAGTTTCAGCAGAAGAAAGGTTGAGGAAAAGGCAGACACAAGTGATGTTGTAAAGGTGGAGACCAACAATTCATAGGAGAATCAGCTGTGGATTGTACAGAACTCCAAAACTGCAAACGGTATGGTTTAGCCTGAAGATCTGCCTGGGAAGAGAGAAAGTTCAATGATAAGATGGTCTTGGATAATGATTTTGATCATCCTGATCTTCAATTGTAACAACCAGTTTAACAGCTTCATTATGGGGTCAAAAGTAGTACAGAAGTAGGATCAGGTATTGTCAGCACATAAAAGCTGACTCTGTAGATAACGATGAGACAAGGATTAAGGATAAATTCTTAGGGGTCCTAAAATTGACAGTGCAAGATAAGGAAGAGAAGCCATTGTTGCAGATGCAAAACTGGAGTAATTTCCATCATTGAGTTCAAACATTTCACAGCCTCTCATTTGGGACTATTTTTAAATATGTCTCAGTAACACATATCCTCAGAAAGAAAATCCATTATAATTGAATTTTTGGGACTGTGAACACAGTGTGTTATGCAGTCATAAGTAATCCGGAACACTGCATTTAGTTGTGGAAGTGCAAGTCACCAATAATGGCTCACCCTCAAATGCTATTTACTTTCCTTTGGCTGATCATTCACTCAGTGCCATAGCGTGGCTGGGATCAGGAATTGAATGATGGGGAATTAAGCCTGGACCCAATTTAAAAACATCATCATGGAATGACCTGCAACAACAATCTAATAATTTTGCTGTGATGGACTGGCTAAGGAGATTACCGTGTCCAGTTGGCTATGTTCAGTTCTTGTGCATATCTTAACTCAATACAAGATTCATTTTCTCATCCAATAAACAGTGCACACAACAATAAGAATTTTAATGAGATCCAGTTTGAATCGCATTTCAAATTTTATTTCCTATAGTTAGGACTAAAGCTTGTAAATTAGTTTATAGTTTGTTTCGCAATATCCATTTCAAATGAAACATCATGATATGGATGTGAGTTTGTGTTTTTCACATTCAATAGTTTTAAAATTCACATCACTTGCATGCAATAAGACGGCAATTTTAAAAAAGTTACAAGGGGGAAAAAACAAAAATATTGAAGAGCAGTGCATATCCTACCGCCAGACGGTTTTATGCATTTTTGCAGATAAATATCCAGTGACCACCTACTCTGCAAATCTGTAAAGAAGTTCAAGCATCAAGCTACAACATCTGGCAAGTTCTTGTGGATTATAAATTTCTTTTGGAAGTGAAAACCATATCCTGCATCAGGTCTCAGTGGGGTTTAATGCTGTCAGAGTATACTGCGTTTGTTTTGATCTGCATGCAGTAACACATATAGCATTCAGTTCTCACTAATAACATCCCAGTGTCTGGTGTGCACAAATCCAAAGGCTTCTAATTAAAGGTTAGCTTTAACCAAATACAGATCCACAGTAAAACACATGCAAGTTATTAACTCTGTTAAGGAACTGCAAGTTCTGAGTGTGAAGGGCACTACAGAATACAGAAGCTTTGTAGTATTCATCAGCCTGAAGATCAACAGAACATTTTAAAGTTCCTGAACTTCTGTGTCAGCACATGCTTTGTATGTACAGTGAATGTAAACAAAATGTACAAACTTGTGACAAATTGCACGATTATTTACTTGTTCCATTTCAGAATATTTTGTCCATTTGTCAATTACATTTAATGAATGAAGAACAGGAATGCTCCTAATGAATGTATCCCAATTTTATTTCCCCTCCCCATCCCCCCCAAAAAATCTCATTCATAACTGCTGCTAATGAGTCCGAGAAAAGAAATGAAGCAACAACGTAATTGCTTGCAGAGCAACCACATATTTGAAATAGTAAACATCTGAGGCCACGTGACAAAGCACAAGTTCATGATGAAAACCAGTTCATCCAGTTCCGGATCTTACTACACAGAGGCAGTGAAAGTTCCATTGTTTGGTCCTGCTGTTAGTTTCACTGAGACTCTCCCACACATTTCCAATAACATACACCATAAAACAGCTGGTGGAGGTGTAGAGAGAATGAGTGGGTATGAAAATTTCTGCTGGCACCAAGAAAAGCTACTAACTATATTGTACAAGTGCCTGATCTTGAGAGAGAATTTGCGTGGGGTAACTTAGGGTTTGGTTGGGTAGAAAGTTGGTGACAGACATTAAGTTTATTGAAGAGAAATTTAAGAGTTGACTTATGGATTAGTCAGTAATTTGCCTTATTTTGATCTCCGGATATTCCTATGACTAAGTCTATAGTAACCAATTTGGCAGCATTTATAATCCCCTTAGTATTCGAGTCATCTGAACAAAATGTTCAGTAGGATATAGATCATGAAATTGTGATTAAATCAAATCCACTGTTATTGTCCCTCCTGCAGTCAATTTGTTGGTTTGAAGAATCAGACCTTTTAAAAACACACTCGATTGCAATCTTCCAGTAAAAACTTAATAAGAATTCAGTGAACTTGCTTGTGCACACTGATTTATTTTTGCCATGCTAATCTGTTTTTCCTGCTCCTTTATTTTTCTCATTGAGCTAAAGAATCATGCTGAGGTGCAGTTCCATAGGCACAAGGCCCCTGGTGTCATACCCAAATAGAAATTCTTCATTCACGAGTCCCAACAGGCTATTCAGCTGTGATAGGCATCCCAATTAAATTCAATCGTGTCCTTAGGCACCAGATAGTGAACAGAAACCCTGGTTGAGCTGCCCTTCTCCTCCATCAAAACCTCTGATGCCAAAATGTGGAACACTCTCACAATTATTCTGGTTGGAATAAGTTTAATCAATAAAACAGACGCAAGTCACTGAACTTCAGATTTTCCCAGTTTATCACAGTACATTTATTATGGAAACTATCGATATTAATGTGCTGGTTGACATGAATCACTCCACTGAATAAACAGATTGTAACACTGATCAAGGAAATACAGAGGGTATAGTCTCCAACGCAGTATACGAATAGAAAGATTGTAATAATTCCCAAAACTTATCTTCAATCACCTTATTCAACTGCACCCAATCCACAGAAATAGAGTTTTAAAAAATTATGTCAGGAGCATAGACTCAGTTTAAGGGATTGGCTATTTAACAATGAAGTGAGAAGAAAATTTATTTACTCAGAGAGTTATGAACCTTTGGAGTTCTGTATCCCATAGAGCTTTGAATGCTGGGTCATGAGTATTTTTCGAAGGCTGGGACCGATAGTTTTTGGACTCGAAGGGAACCAGGAGAGATATGGGGATCGGGCGAGCAAGTTGAGGTCATGAATAGAGGCATGACTTTATTGAATGGCAGAGCAGGCTTGAGGGATTCACTCCTGCACCCATTTGTTATGTTTTACAATGAAATCAGTGAACTAAAATAAAAGACTAAAACATATACAGCAGATCAATGTGCATTCTAAAGAGAAAGACTGGCCGCATTTGAAATCTAATTTATTCTAATTTTGCGCCAGAGGGATCAGACAACAGGCACTGTTGGGACACATCAAAAGTACACCTCTCTGTGATGCTGTGCTTTTCCAACATTTTCTCCTTTAAATCCATAAAACAAGTTTTCCTGGCATTCGGGATTAACATCACCTGGCAGATTACTATCCGGCACAACAATTTGCACTACAGAACACATTGTATGCAGAGAAATATAACAACAGTATCTACAAAGGAAGCTGGGGAGAGGGTTAAATGGGTGGACAGAGTGTAACTTTTGAGTGGTTTGGGGAAGTGGGAGGAATACAGTCAGTAGTGATTGGGAAGTGATTTTCTGAATGCTGAGGTTTGACCTTTAAAACTTTGCCCTTTGATGGTGGAGTGGGGACAGAAAGAAGGATGTACAATAAGCCAGAGTAATGGAGAGCAAGACACAGATACAGCAAAGCAGAAGGTTTACAAAGTAGGGTAGAGCCAGGCTATGGCACGATTTATCTATTAGAGTGAGAATTTTGCAACTGTTTGTAAGCTTGGTGTCATTTGACTCAGATGAGCTTCGATCACATATCTGTTCCATCGCTAAGATCATGTTTCCACCTGCTTAATGTTACCTAACTTTTTTCCCTGCCTCAGCTCGTCTGCTTCTGAAACTTTTGTTGATGCATTTTTTTTTAGACTTGACCATTCTAACTCACTCCTGCTCACTGGGTTCCCATGTCCTACCTTCCATAAACTTGACATTTTCCAAAATTCTACTGCTCATATCCTAACCTGAATAAGTCACGTTCACACATTACCCCTGTGCTCACCGACCTACACTGGTTCCCGGTTAATCAACCCCTGATTTTAAAATTCTCATCCTTGTTTTCAAGTCCCTCTATGATCTTGTCCCTCTGTATCTCTGTAATTCCCTCCAGCCCAGCAACTTTGAACATATATATGGTTCTCTAATTTGGATTTCTGAAGCAACTCTGGTTTTAATTGCGGCCCATCATTGGCGGCTGTGACTTCAGCTGCCTGGATCCCAAGATCTGGAATTCCCTCATAAATCTCTCTGCCACTCTTTCCTCCTTTATATGCTCCTGAAAATTTAGCTACTTGACCAAGCTTTGGTCATCTGCTTTAATATCTTATGTAGATCAGAATCAAATTATGTTTTATAATGCTCTTTTGAACGACCTTGGGATGTTTTATTGCATTGTTAGTACTATATAAATAAAAGCTGTTGCACAAATCAATGTGCTGAGGGAAAGGGATATGGAGAAGGTCAGGGAATATAAGGTAATAGACAAGTGGAGCTTAGTGCAGGGAATGCTCAATTCCAATACGTCATGACAAGTTTATCTCTCTCTCTAGGAGATAGTAACTCTCCTCTAAAGTATTGATTCTTGTGCAGTGGAAATCCTTAGATGCCCCTTACATAGGGACTCTTCACGCATGAACTGACATATTACATTTCCAAGGGTTGTAGAACCAAGGGAATAACAGTAAAACCTAATGTCATCATCATCACCTAATGCCATCTGGACAACCTATATTGCATGGGACAGCAACCAGGAGCAATAACTGTGGCTGATTTTTTCCCTTCCCTATTCTAGAATAATTGTGGAGCTCCATTGCTGCCTCCATTGGTGTCAGATAGTTCAGCACAATCCAGAGACAGAACTTGGGATTTTGATCTAGGTCAAGGCTTTTCAAACTCAGGGTTGTGACCCACCCGTGTGTTGGGAGGATCGTGGAGTGATCGGTTGCGGCATTCCCAATCGCGGGAGAAGCACCCAACGGCCGCGACCGGCTTTTAAAAATGCCGGCTGCAACCAGCTTTTAGGTTGAAAATGCCTGCGTCCGCACATGCATACCCCCTCAGGCAGATCTGACAGTGCGCAGACACGGATCCCAGTGGGGCAGACTGCCTCCTCCTGACGTCAGTACACTGTTCCAGGACCAAATTTTTTTTTTAAAATGGCAGTGTCTTTCAGCCAGATGTGGCGGCAGAAAGCAAGTCATGAGCCCAGCACGTACACTGCGTCACGTGGTCTGTGCTTTGGGCAAGGAGGAGAGATTCAAGGAGGATTCAAGGAGGAGAGATTCATAGAACATAGGACTGTACAGCACAGAATAGGCCCTCCGGGCCTCGATGTTGTGCCGAGCATTGTCCGAAACCAAGATCAAGCTATCCCACTCCCTGTCATTCTGGTGTGCTCCATGTGCCTATCCAATAGCCGTTTGAAAGTTCCTAAAATGTCCGACTCCACTATCACAGCAGGCAGTCCATTCCACACCCTAACCACTCTCTGAGTAAAGAACCTCTGACCACTCTCTGACCAATTAAGAAGAAGCTGACATCAGGAATAAAACAGTATAAGATGATTTCTTATGGTACGGCTTTATTAATTGTGCCACTGCAAATCAGGATGCAGAGCCCATGGGTGTTGTGTACAGGGAAATACTGGCAAATGAAAGTTTGAAACCCTCAAAACGTCAAAGGCATTTGAAGACTAAGCATGGTGAGTTCGAGGGCAAACCTCTCGATTTCTTTTTCAAAGGATTCATAGAACATAGAACATTACAGCACAGTACAGGCCCTTTGGCCCTCGATGTTGAGCCGATCTGTGAAACCACTCTAAAGCCCATCTACACTATTCCCTTATCGTCCATATGTCTATCCAATGACCATTTGAATGTCCTTAGTGTTGGCGAGTCCACTACTGTTGCAGACGGGGCATTCCATGCCCTTACTACTCTCTGAGTAAAGAACCTACCTCTGACATCTGTCCTATATCTAACTCCCCTCAATTTAAAGCTATGTCCCCTCGTGCTAGACATCACCATCCGAGGAAAAAGGCTCTCACTGTCCACCCTATCCAATCCTCTGATCATCTTGTATGCCTCAATTAAGTCACCTCTTAACCTTCTTCTCTCTAACGAAAACAGTCTCAAGTCCCTCAGCCTTTCCTCATAAGATCTTCCCTCCATACCAGGCAACATTCTGGTAAATCTCCTCTGCATCCTTTCCAATGCTTCCACATCCTTCCTATAATGCGGCGACCAGAATTGGACGCAATACTCCAAATGCGGCCGCACCATAGTTTTGTACAGCTGCAACATGACCTCATGGCTCCGAAACTCAATCCCTCTACCAATAAAAGCTAACACACCGTACGCCTTCTTAACAACCCTCTCAACCTGGGTGGCAACTTTCTGGGATCTATGTACATGGACACCAAGATCTCTCTGCTCATCCTCACTGCCAAGAATCTTACCATTAGCCCAGTACTCTGTCTTCCTGTTATTCCTTCCAAAATAAATCACCTCACACTTTTCTGCATTAAACTCCATTTGCCGCCTCTCAGCTCAGCGCTGCAGCTTATCTATGTCCCTCTGTAACTTGTAACATCCTTCTGCACTGTCCATAACTCCACCAACTTTAGTGTCATCTGCAAATTTACTCACCCATCCTTCTATGCCCTCCTCCAGGTCATTTATAAAAATGACAAACAGCAGTGGCCCCAAAACAGATCCTGTGGTACACCACGAGTAACTGGACTACAGTCTGTACATTTCCCATCAACCACCACCCTTTGTCTTCTTCCAGCTAGCCAATTTCTGATCCAAACTGCTAAATCACCCTGAATCCCATGCCTCCGTCTTTTCTGCAGTAGCCTACCGTGGGGAAGCTTATCAAACGCTTTACTGCAGTCCATATATACCACATCAACTGCTTTACCCTCATCCACCTGTTTGGTCACCTACTCAAAGAACTCAATAAGGTTTGTGAGGCATGACCTACCCTTCACAAAACCGTGTTGACTGTCTCTAATCAAATTATTCCTTTCCAGATGATTATACATCCTATCTCTTATAAACCTTTCCAAGATTTTGCCCACAACAGAAGTAAGGCTCACTGGTCTATAGTTAACGGGGTTGTTCTCTACTCTTCTTCTTGAACAAGGGGACAACATTTGCTATCCTCCAGTCTTCTGGCACTATTCCCGTAGACAAAGATGACTTAAAGATCAAAGCCAAAGGCTCAGCAATCTCCTCCCTAGCTTCCCAGAGAATCCTAGGATAAATTCCATCCGGCCCAGGGGACTTATCTATTTTCACACTTTCCAGAATTGCAAACACCTCCTCCTTATGAAACTCAAGCCCTTCTAGTCTAGTAGCCTGAATCTCAGTATTCTCCTCGACAACATTGTCTTTTTCCTGTGTGAATACTGACGAAAAATATTCATTTAGCACCTCTCTTATCTCCTCGGACTCCAAGCACAACTTCCCACTACTGTCCTTGACTGGCCCTACTCTTACCCTAGTCATTTGTTTATTCCTGACATATCTATAGAAAGCTTCAGCGTTATCCTTGATCCTACCTGCCAAAAACCTCTCATGTCGCATCCTGGCTCTTCTTAGCTCTCTCTTTAGGTCCTTCCTAGCTCACTTGTAACTCTCGAATGCCGTAACTGAACCTTCATGTCTCATCTTTACATAAGCCTCCTCCTTCCTCTTGACAAGTGTTTCGACTGCTTTAGTAAACCACGGTCTCCTTGCTCGACCACTTCCTCCCTGCCTGACAGGTACATACTTATCAAGGACACCCAGTAGCTGTTCCTTGAACAGGCTCCACATTTCCGTTGTGCCCATCCCCTGCAGTTTTCCTCTCCATCCGATGCATCCTAAGTCTTGCCTCATCGCAACATAATTGCCTTTCCCCCAGATATAACTCTTGACCTGCGGTATATACCTATCCCTTTCCATCACTAAAGTAAACTTAATCGAATTGTGGTCACTATCACCAAAGTGCTCACCTACCTCCAAATCTAACACCTGTCCTGGTTCATTACCCAGTACCAAATCTAATATGGCCTCGCCTCTCATTAGCCTATCTATATACTGTGTCAGGAAACCCTCCTGCACACATTGGACAAAAACAGACCCATCTAAAGTACTCGAACTATAGCGTTTCCAGTCAATATTCGGAAAGTTAAAGTCCCCCATAACAACTACCCTGTTGCTTTCGCTCCTATCCAGAATCATCTTTGCAATCCTTTCCTCTGCATCTCTGGAACTTTTCGGAGGCCTACGGAAAACCCCTAACAGGGTGACCTCTCCTTTCCTGTTTCTAACCTCAGCCCATACTACCTCAGTAGACAGGTCCTCATCAAACGTCCTTTCTGCCACCGTAATACTGTCCTTGACTAACAATGCCACCCCTCCCCCTCTTTTACCGCCTTCCCTGAGCTTACTGAAGTATCTAAACCCCGGCACCTGCAACAACCATTCCTGTCCCTGCTCTATCCAGGCCACAACATCGAAGTCCCAGGTACCAATCCATGCCGCAAGTTCACCCACCTTATTCCGGATGCTCCTGGCATTGAAGACACACTTTAAACCACCTTCCTGCCTGCCGGTACACTCCTGCAACTTTGAAACCTTACTCATGACCTCACTACTCTCAACCTCCTGTATACTGGAGCTACAATTCAGGTTCCCAAGCCCGTGCTGAACTAGTTTAAACCCTGCCGAAGAGCATTAGCAAATTTTCCCCCCAGGATATTGGATATTAGACCATCCCGTTTGTAGAGGTCCCACCGACGCCAGAATGAGCCCCAATTATCCAGAAATCTGAAACCCTCCCTCCGGCACTATCCCTGTAGCCACGTGTTCAACTCCTCTCTCTCCCTATTCCTCGTTCTCGCTATCACATGGCACGGGTAACAACCCAGGGATAATAACTCTGTTTGTCCTAGATCTAAGTTTCCACCCTAGCTCCCTGAATTCCTGCCTTACATCCCTATCCCTTTTCCTACCTATGTTGTTTGTGCCTATGTGGACCACGACTTGGGGCTGCTCCCCCTCCCCCTTAAGGATCCCGAAAACACGATCCGAGACATCACGCACCCTGGCACCTGGGAGGCAACACACCAACCGCAAGTCTCTCTCGTTCCCACAGAATCTCCTATCAGTTCTTCTATTCAGTAAGAACTTAAATCATCAACTGAAGTCCTTAGCGGAAATGTAACATTGAATGAAAAAGCAAGGGAGATCACCTGTCATACTAAAGGTAAGCAAAAATGGTGTGTTGCAAAGGTCGGCCCGCATGGGTCACGAAAGTCGGCCGGCATGGGTCGCGAAGGTCAGCCTCCATGGGTCGCGAAGGTCAGCCAGCGTGGGTCGCGAAGGTCAGCCGGCGTGGGTCGCGAAGGTCAGCCGGCGTGGGTCGCGAAGGTCGACCGGTTGGTAAAAGTGGGTCCCGGGAAAAAAAAAATTGAAAAACACTAATCTGGATGATTCAGTACCAGAACCATTTAGTCATCAAAAAAAACTAGTCAGATTTTGTTTTAGATGGTATGCCAAATTTAAAAAGGTTTTAAGGGAAATTATTTCTAAAGAATGTTGATGTACTGTAAGAAATCAGAAAATTTTAAAATTGGTAACTATAATTATTTTGAATAAAGGGTTTCATATTGGTTAAAAAGAAAAGCTAAGTGAAAATATAGCATAATCTGCCCTTTTGCACACTGGATGCCAAAAATGCTGTGCATCATTTCCTATAAGATCACTCATCCTTCCTCTGTTGGAAACGGAAGCTACTCCCCCAAACTTTTACTTTGTCAAAGGGAGGATGCGATGGCACAAAGTTAAATACCTCACTACAAAGCGTGTAGTTTTGATTTTTTAACAAACTAGTTACTCCAATGCTCACATAACAATTTGGGCACTTTAGATATTTCCACAAAAGGTTATTTTATGTTCAGCATGTTCAAATGCTCAGTGCTGCTTTTAAAAAATAACACATAATGAATTGCAATTACAAAATGTTTCCCTGAGACCTCATTCTATAGAATAAAACGGGGACTAAATCAAAGTAAAATGACTCATACAACGGCAAATTTAAACCAGATGGCCGCAAATATTAGCTAACAAAATCAGATAATTCAAAGGTCACCATAGGTTTTAACTAAATGAAGACACCCATCACAGAGTTACTGAAAAAATATATCTGAGCTTTAATCATGAAGTGAGAGGAAAGCCAGAAGAAACAAGTATGAATGATATGCATTTATAAAGGTTTATGTGATTGTCATTAAAATCTGTACAAAACACATAATTTATAATCTTTTTATGTTTCACCACCAGACAGCTCAATACAGATTTCACTGTGGCAGACTTTATTACTCAGGTAAACAGGATTTCTTTTTATTGCTCAGGGAAAAGGATTGGAGTGTTTTACTCCAGCTGCTTGCTACTCAAATATTTCTCGAGTAACCCAGGGCTTCCCATTGAGGAGCGGCTCTGATTATAGACTCATGTGGTACAGGAACCCCAAACCACAGCTTTGTGGCATTATGCCAACCTTAACCTTACTTTAAGCCAAAATAGCACAGGAAAGCTGGTCTACCTAAAAAGGCTATCCTACAAAAGTTTTATTTTCACTCTCTGGGGAAAAAAATGACTGGTCATTTTAGTCATTCAACAAGTTTATTTTCAAATTATTGAATCATAAAAAGGCAAAATAGAATTTAAAAATCCACTATGTATTTGTGACAATCATTAAACAACACCTATTACACTGCAATTAATGCAATCTTCCTTTAATAACAATTATCTGTAGCATAAATAAAGTTGTGAAACAAAACTGTACATTTTCCAAAGACACATGGTGCACTGTATCAAATTAGGGAATGAATTTCTCATGGATGAAAGCAATGTTGCAGCAACATGCTAATTTACAAGCTGTGCATGTTAAACGATCTCTGTCTCATCTATTTAAAAAATACATATATATATTTAAAATAATTTTGGGATTTATTTCCTGTTACTAAAGGCACATCACACCCTCACCAGTTATGGTTACCTGCAACCCCTGCATCCTGGCTTATACTTCTGTTTGCCAACTAACGTGGATTTGTGTGAAGGTTAGTTACTGTGATTGGCTACAATGATCCCGCCTCAACAAATGGGAATGTCCATATTCTGCACTAACGCAAAAAGGCAAGTTCAAACTTAATTTGCTCATTCTGAAGAACTGCAAATGAAACCCCCCTCTCTCGCATGCCCTCCACCCCAAACACTAAGTACAGGTCTTTGATGTTGCACCATTCTACCTTATCCTGGACGTTCCACTCCACAAATCCCCAATTCTCTTCTCTATTCCACCCCTCCCTTAAATGCAGTAACTTTGGTTATGACCATATAAACAGCTCTCCAGTAATTTCTTCATCCAAGACCCGCTGTATAAGGGTGGATTATTCAATTACAGCCAAGCCTGATCCAATTCACATTTTATCCAGCAACATCTGCTGGCAGGGACCCTAGCCTAGAGACTCTGAGGCTAAATGTAGGGCCGGATTTTTTGCAGAGTCGAGGCAAATCCGGAGGCCTTTAAAAAATGGTGGGCTGAACCTGGATGTGGAAGTCCACACCTCATTTCTGGAAGATCCTGTATGTTGTGTCTGGTACATTCCAAGACAGCGCATTATGGGATTGTAGGATCCATATTTTCTCTTCAGTTCAACTGCTGAAGCAATAAATGATCGTTGCAATGTTTTTGTTTAGAAAATATTTTATTGAGGCATTTATAATTTTAACATTTTAAACAACAGCAAGATCCAACACAATCATTGCAATGTTAATCACCCCCTGTGCCTTCATGTGTACTGATTGATCTTGAAAGGTACCAAGACCAGAAACACAACAAATTGGCGACGAGGATGACAGACCTTTGCTTAAGCCATTCGAAAACTGAAACTAAAGGAAACTTTAATTTTCACCTGAACTGCCTGTTGGATTTGTACTCCATAATAGAAAAGGGCTGGCAGTTAAATATGGGGACCTGCAGCATTTGGAACTAAAGGAAATCTGCAGACTTTGAAAATAAAAGGAAACTCTGAGTTATAAAAAATAATTGCACCCAGTCAGGAGATTTTTTAAAAGTGGCAATCAGAAGCACTCTTGCTTTGAGTTTTTTAAAAAAGTCCTGGAACATTCACAAAATAATCACAGAAAAGAGCTAGTAAAAATAAATTATTAGCGGACCACTTTAACACCAAAGAAGTTTTGAAATCTTTTAAAACAGAGAGGAGCCAGGGCAGCAAGTGGATAGCACTGCTGCTTCACGGCACCAGGGTCCCAGGTTCAATCTTGGCTCTGGGTCACTGTCCATGTGGAGTTTGCACATTCTCTCTGTACCTGCGTGGGTTTCGCCCCCTCAACCCAAAAATGTGCAGGTAGATGGATTGGCCACGCTAAATTGCCCCTTAATTGGAAAAAATGAATTGGGTACGCTAAAACTCACTAAATATTGTGAAGTCAATGAAGTACTGAACAATAGCCTCTGTGACAGGTTGGTCTGTGGCCTTCGTAGTGAAGCAATCCAGAAATGCCTCCAGACAGAGGCTAACCTCACCTTGCAGAAATTAGAGATTGCAGTCTCCATGGAGCTTCGACTCTGGGAGGGGGCCTCCACGGTGGCCTGGCCTGCGATCGGGGCCTACCGATCGGTGGACGGGCTATTTCCGTGGGGGGGCCGTTTGTTCCTCCGCGCCGGGCCCCTGTAGGGCTCCGCCATATTGCCTGGGGGCGGGTGCGGCGACGGGAGCCCACGCGCATGCAGGAACTCGCACTGGCTGTGGCACGCATGCGCGGACCCGCGCCAGCCGTGGCGCGCCGGCTGGAGCAGCAGACACCACTCCGGCGCCGTACTAGCCCCCTGGGAAGGGGTGCATACCGGAGCCTGGAGGCCCGTTGACACCGGAGTGGCTCGCGCCACTTTTGACGCCGGCGTCAGAACTTGGCTGCGGGATCGGAGAATCCCGGCCGTTGTGTATAAGGAAAGCCTAAACATCCTCCCTTAATGTCGACCAAAAGTGTTTTGAAAACTTACAGAGGAATCTGTACCTATGATGGACAGAATGGAAGTTAACGTGGAATTAAATGGACAGACAGCTCAGCGACCACTGTTTGTGGTGAAAGGAAACTACCCAGCTTTAGTTGGACAGTCATGACTGGAGAAGATCTGGTTACACTGGGTGGAAGTACATGGCATTGCAAGAGAAGAAACTGGTCTGACAGCTGTAAAAAAAAAATACATGCTGTCGTTTTCAAAGGAGATTTGGGATGCATGAAGGGAATGCTGTAAAATTGAATAAGAAAGCTAACTCTCAGTCAAAATTTCTGAAGGCCAGAAAGAACCTTGCCTTATGCCATACATCCAAAGGTTGAAGTTGACCTAGAGCATCTGGTCAAAATAAGAGTTGATTTCTGCCCCCCATAATGAATGGGCAACACCCATCATTCCAGTGCTCAAGAAAGACATCTTGCTGGGTTAGCACTGCTGCCTCACGGCGCCAAGGTCCTAGGTTCGATCCTGGCCCTGGGTCACAGTCCGTGTGGAGTTTGCACATTCTCCCCGTGTTTGCGTGGGTTTCTCCCCCACAACCCAAAGATGTGCAGGGTAGGTGGATTGGTCGCACTAAATTGCCCCTTAATTGGAAAAAATGAATTGGGTACTCTAAATTTATTAAAAAAAGAAAGACATCTTGCCATCACAGCATACAAGGGACTGTACAGATATCGCCACTAGCCTCTTGAAATAATGTCAATGCTACCTTGGTGACATCTTGGTAATGGGCAAGACTAATGAGGATCATCTCAAGGACTAGGATACCACCCTACAAAGTCTAGAGGAGTATATGGCCTACGGGTTCGTAAAGACAAATGTGAGTTTTTCAGCCCTCTGTGGAATATTTGGGGCACGCCATTGATGCTGCTGGGCGTCACAAAGCACCCTCCAGGGTTAAGGCTACTGTGGATTCTCTAGCTCCTTGGAACATCAGCCAGTTTCACTCGTTCTTAGGGCTGCTGAATTATTTTTTATTTTAAATATTTTTTATTCTCCTCCTTTTTCACATTTTCTCTCAAGTTTACACCCAACAATAAACAATAATCAGGAACGAATGTAATGTCAATCCCCATATCAATAACAACGATCCCCCCCCCCCCCCCCCCCCCCACCCCCCCACCAAACCCCAGATATTGGCCCGCATGTTAACATAAATAAATGACAAAAAGGAATCAGGAATCACCCATAGTCACCATAAACACATACAGTCCCCCTCCCCACAACCCTCCCAGCCCCCAACCCCCTTGATGTTCGATGTGATCCAATTCTCGAAAGTGCATAATGAATAACGCCCATGAATTGTAGAACCCCTTCATCCTTCCCCTCAGTTCAAATTTGACCTTTTCAAGTGTTAAGAATTCTAGCAGGCCCCCCCCCCCCCCCCACACAGGGTGGGGAGGTTGATCTCCACTCTAACAGGATCCGCCTTCGGGCGGTCAACGAGGCGAAGGCTACACTATCTGCCTCCACGCCTGTTTCCAACCCCGGATGGTCCGACACCCCGAATATGGCCTCCTGATGGCCTGGGTCCAGTTTCACGTGCACCACTTTAGAGATTACCCTAAACACCTCCTTCCAGTAAGCCTCCAGCTTTGGACAGGACCAAAACATACGAACGTGGTTTGCGGGATCTCCTCCGCTACGTTCACTCACATTTTCTACCCCATCAACGAGCCGGCTCATCCTCGCCCTTGTAATATGTATATGGTGTATAGAGTGCACTCTATACACCACCATCAGCTGTATCAGCCCCAACCTCGAACACGAGGTGGAGGCGGTCACCCTCCGGAGGACCTCACACCAGAACCCCTCCTCCATATCCTCTCCCAACTCTTCCTCCCACTTTGCCTTGATCCCTTCTAGTGGCGCTTTCTCCTCCTCCAAAATAGCCCCGTAAACCGCCGACACTACCCACTTCTCCAGTCCCTGTGTTGTTAGCACCTCCTCCAGCAATGTGGAAGCCGGCTCTACTGGGAAGCTCTGTATCTCCTTTCTGGCAAAGTCTCGAACCTGCATATATCTAAATATTTCCCCCTGCTCCAGCCCATACTTTGCTCTCAGGTCCTTCAATCCCGCAAAACGACCCCCAAGAAATAAATCTTTTAGTGTTCTAATTCCTTTCTCCTTCCATCTCCAAAAATTTCCATCCCACTTCACTTCACTATGGTTCCCCAAATCAGCATTTCCCTTGACCCTACCCCCAACACGAAGTGCTGTCGAAACTGCCTCCAAATTCTCAAAAAAATTAATACTACCGGATTCCCTGAGTATCTCCCCGGGGCCGTCGGGAGCGGCGCTGTCGCTAGTGCCTTCAGTCCCGACTCCATGCACAAACTCTCCTCCATTCTGACCCATTGGGAGTCAACCCCTCTGACCCAGCTCCGTACCTTCTCCACATTCGCCGCCCAGTAATATTACATCAAGTTCGGAAGACCCAAACCCCCCTGACTGCCTTCCTCTCTGTAGGAGCACCTTTTTAATTCTGGCCACCTTCCCTCCCCATATGAACGAGGTAATCATCCCTTCAATCTCTCTAAAAAATGCCTTTGGCAGGAAAATCGGCAGGTATTGAAAAACAGAAATAAGGCTGCTGAATTGTTATGGGAGATTCATTCCACAGCTGGCAACCCTGCATGAGCTTCATGTCAGAACAAAACCTGGAAATGGACAGAGCCCTGTGATGCTGCGTTCGAAAAGGCAGAAGCAGCGCTGATACATTCTGAGGTACTGATGCAATTTGACCCCTCCTTACCTCCAACCTTTGTGTAATGCATTACCTTATGGATTTGGGCTATTGTCTCACACATCACGCCCTTTGATGTGGAGAGGCCCATAGAGTTCACTTTAAGCAAAGCAGAGAGGTAATTTGCTCAAATCAAATGTAAAACACTGGAGAACACTTTCAGACTCCAGAAATTTCACAAGTAGCTGTTTTGATGGAAATTCACGCTCCTGAATGATCATTGACCACACATCTCAATATTCAGTCAACACACAAGAATCTCTTCTTTAGCTGCAAGCAGGATGCAGCATTGGGCATTGACACTGAGTGCTTACATATAGGACATTAAATATCAAAAATCTACCTTGCATGGCAATGCGGATGGTCTTTCAAGGCTGCCCTACTAATCAGCCTCATTTCCTTGGATTGCCACCTGGCCGTGATGGTGAGGCTTGAATGTTCTGTTGGGTAAGAGTAGGGCCAGTCAAGGACAGTAGTGGGAAGTTGTGCGTGGAGTCCGAGGAGATAGTAGAGGTGCTAAATGAATATTTTTTGTCAGTATTCACACAGGAAAAAGACAATGTTATCGAGGAGAATACTGAGATTCAGGCTACTAGACTAGAAGGGCTTGAGGTTCATAAGGAAAAGGTGTTAGTAATTCTGGAAAGTGTGAAAATAGATAAGTCCCCTGGGCCGGATGGGATTTAGCCTAGAATTCTCTGGGAAGCTAGGGAGGAGATTGCTGAGCCTTTGGCTTTGATCTTTAAGTCATCCTTGTCTACAGGAATAGTGCCAGAAGACTGGAGGATAGCAAATGTTGTCCCCTTGTTCAAGAAGGGGAGTAGAGACAACCCCGTTAACTATAGACCAGTGAGCCTTACTTCTGTTGTGGGCAAAATCTTGGAAAGGTTTATAAGAGGTATGGATGTATAGTCATCTGGAAAGGAATAATTTGATTAGAGATAGTCAACACGGTTTTGTGAAGGGTAGGACGTGCCTCACAAACCTTATTGAGTTCTTTGAGAAGGTGACCAAACAGGTGGATGAGGGTAAAGCAGTTGATGTGGTGAATATGGATCTCAGTAAAGCGTCTGATAAGGTTCCCCACGGTAGGCTACTGCAGAAAATATGGAGGCATGGGATTCAGGGTGATTTAGCAGTTTGGATCATTGGCTAGCTGGAAGAAGACAAAGGGTGGTGGTTGATGGGAAATGTTCAGACTGGAGTCCAGTTACTAGTGGTGCACCGCAAGGATCTGTTTTGGGGCCACTGCTGTTTGCCATTTTTATAATTGACCTGGAGGAGGGCATTTGTCCCGTTGAGCCTGCACCGGCTCTTGGAAAGAGCACCCTACCCAAGGTCAACACCTCCACCCTATCCCCATAACCCAGTAACCCCACCCAACACTAAGGGCAATTTTGGACACTAAGGGCAATTTAGCATGGCCAATCCACCTAACCTGCACATCTTTGGACTGTGGAAGGAAACCGGAGTACCCGGAGGAAACCCACGCAGACACGGGGAGAACGGGCAGACTCCGCACAGTGACCCAAGCCCGGAATCGAACCTGGGACCCTGGAGCTGTGAAGCAACTGTGCTACCGTGCTGACCAGCACAGAACTTGCCCAGTTCTGCCCAAAAGCTGTCCCGTACCACACATCTACCGAGAGGAAACCAACGTATCTCCTAAACAGACAATCGGAGAAAGGTGACGGAGACAGAACCGTGAGATCTGGAGGTCCTGGGCGGGATTCTCCGATCCTGGGGCTAAGTGTTGATGCTGTCGTAAATGGCGGAGCATTTTACGACGCCTTCATCTGGCCCCTAGGATCAGTGATCCTGCGCCACACAGGGGGCCAGCATGGCACTGGAGCGCATCACGCAGCTCCAGTTGCCAATACGGGTGCCAGCACAGCCGGCGCAAGTTCACGCATGCGTGCCACAGCCGGCGCCATGCGTGCCACTGCGAGTTCGCGCATGGGCTGCCTTCTCTGCGCTGGCCCACGGGCAACATGGTGGAGCCCTACAGAAGCCCGGCGCAGAGGAACATAGATTCCTCCCGGGATAAGCCCGCCCGCCGATCGGTAGGCCCACAACTGGCGCCGCCGCGTCGATTCTCCGGTCGCCGGAGAATCGGCGGACCGACGTCGCGAGATTTGCGCCCCCCCCTAGATTCTCCGACCCGGCGTGGGGTCGGAGAATCCCGCCCCCCATCTTCGGATCGGCACTTACGTGGTGAAGTTTGATACAGTGGTCTCGCTCTTAGAAAAGGAACAGGAGGGTGTTTCAGCAGCTTTCTTCATTACTGAGCAGCCCTCTTCAGGATCCACTCTGCTCACCCGGTATAGGCAAAGGGCTAGAAAAGATACCCTAAAAATAGTTTGTTGCATCCACCTGGCTGTAAAACCACATTCAGCAGGCTTATCAAACTGCGGTCCGAAAATCAAAGTTAAACTCAATTTCAGAAGATAACGAGCAAAGTAAAACAATCGATCGGAACGGAAAACTGTCCTTATTGTCCATGAACTCAGGCACTTCCACATTGACGGCCCTGCAAGAAACCCGAAGAGCAGGCGAAAGCAGCTGAAGAAAGATGGCGGTGGTTACACCTTCTTCTGGAGAGGAAAACCAGAGGGTCAGTCCAGGACATGTGGAATTGGATTTGCCATCAAGAATGATGTTGTTTTCTGTGTGCAGAAATTAATTGTACCTTGTCCCCTTTTGAAACATGTGTGAAACTGAAGGTACTACATGATTTGTCATGGGCATATGTTATGTATGGTATGTTAAGTAAAAAAAATGATGTCGTCAACTGTTATTGCCTCCTTCTGTACTGTAAATTCAATGATAATCTATGATTAATCTAGGACAAAGGTTCGGCACAACATCGTGGGCCGAAGGGCCTGTTCTGTGCTGTATTTTCTATGTTCTATGTTAGCATTAACAAGGTGGACCTTTTTGAGAGGGCAGGCGTTGGGGAAGAGGGGGAGGCATCGTGCGTAGATTGGGAGAGGGGTAAGTGGAGCATGCACCATCCGGGGCTAGGGGCAGTTGAGGACACATATGTACAGCATTTCGTGGGTATGAACGAGCACTCACCAGACAGGCAGGATTCAGACTGCAGCATACATTGAGGAACACCAGTGCACAGCGCGTTATCATTACCCCTGCCTTCGACAGTGACCCATTGACAGCACCGCCTCAGTGAGGGCCTTCCTAGCCCTCCAGGCTTGCCAGACCCTCACCACTTCCACCTGTCCTCCATCCTCAGGCTGGTCCTGCAGGTCCTCCCGGGCACATCTTCCAGCCCCTCCAGGTCCAGCGCAGCGAGGCCACTGGACCTCAAACCCTGTACCCCAGACCCGCACGTAACATTACCTGGGCCAGGCATTTGTCCCCTCCCCGATGCACACCACACCCTCTGTGGCTCAGCCCCTGGGTGTTCCGATGTTGGCTCTATGTCTGTGGTGTTGCTTCCGGCAGTGTTCAGGCACAGTGTCCAGGCTTCAGGGTCTGATTGGGATGCTAGGCAATAACTCCCACATGCCACACATACCCACGGGAATCCACTTGGGAGATGTGAAGTGCTCACTTTTCTAAAAAATAAATTTAGAGTGCCCAATTATTTTTTTTCCCCCAATTAAGGGCCAATCCACCTAACCAGCACATCTTTGGATTGTGGGGGTGAAACCCATGCAGACACGGGGAGCATTTGCAAACTCCACACGGACAGTGACCCAGGGCTGGGATTCGAACTCGGGTCTTCAGCGCCGTAGTCCCAATGTTAACCACTGCGCCACCGTGCTGCCCTGTGAAGTGCTCACTTAACTACGACTGCCAATTCCCTATTAGCAATATCATTCAGCCGTGCGGCCAGAGGCTTCCACGGTCAGTAGGAGTTATCAGTGGTCGGACAGGCAGGGGCTGGGGTTGCCCCCTTTAAGGGCACACACGATCCAGGGGGCGATCCAGGGGTGACCTGCGGGCACTGAGACACTTGGATGATTCATGGCATGGTTTAAAGGCCAGGAAAGTTCTCCCTGGTAACCTAACAAATATTTATCTGTCAACCACATCATTTAATGCTGTTTGCGGTGACCTTGCTATGTGCAAATTGGCACCGTGTTTCCTGCATTACAAGAGTGATGACAGTGAAAGTATTTAATTGGCTGTAAAGTACTTTTTAAAAAAATATGTTTTATTGAAATTTTTTCCCCAACAACAATTTTTCCCCTCTTACAAAGCAAACGCAACAATAACAATACAGAAATTTTTAACAATACACAAGTAACAAAACCCCTTTATCTTTGACCTAAACTAAACTAACCCCCCCCCCGGGTTGATGCTGCTGGTCATCTGTCTTCCCTCTAACGTTCCCCTAGGTAGTCGAGAAATGGCTGCCACCGCCTGGTGAACCCTTGAGCCGATCCTCTCAGGGCAAACTTTATCTGCTCCAGTTTAATGAACCCCGCCATATCATTTACCCAGGCCTCCAGTCCGGGGTGTTTCGCCTCCTTCCACATGAGTAGGATCCTGCGCCGGGCTACTTGGGACGCAAAGGCCACAACGTCGGCCTCTTTCGACTCCTGCACTCCCGGCTCTTCCGCAACTCCAAATAGAGCTAACCCCCAGCCTGGTTTGACCCGGGCCTTCACCACCCGCGAAATCACTCCCGTCCCTCGCTTCCAATACCCTTCCAGTGCCGGACACGCCCAAAACATATGTGCGTGGTTTGCCGGGCTCCCGCCACACCTCCCACATTTGTCCTCCACTCCAAAGAACCTGCTCAATCTTGCTCCCGTTATGTGTGATCTATGTAGCACCTTAAATTGAATCAGGCTAAGCCTGGAGCATGAGGCAGAGGAATTTACCCTGCTTAGGGCATCAGCCCACATACCCTCCTCTATCTCCTCCCCTAGTTCTTCTTCCCACTTTCCTTTTAGTTCGCCCACCGACTCCACCCCCTCTTCCCTCATCTCTCGGGAAATCTCTGACACCTTGCCCTCTCCGACCCACACCCCTGAAAGCACCCTGTCCTGTATCCCCTGTGTCGGGAGCAACGGAAATTCCCTCACCTGTTGTCTAGTAAACGCCCTCACCTGCATATATCTCAAGACATTTCCCCGGGGCAACTTATACTTTTCCTCCAATGCTCCCAAACTCGCAAAAGTCCCATCTATAAATAAATCTCCCACCCTCCTAATTCCCAACTGGTACCAGCTCTGAAATCCTCCATCCACTCTTCCTGGGGCGAACCTATGGTTGTTCCTGATTGGGGACCCCACCAGGGCTCCCCGCACCCCTCTCTGTCGCCTCCACTGTCCCCAGATATTCAATGTTGCCGCCACCACCGGGTTCGTGGTAAACTTTTTAGGTGAGATCGGTAGCGGCGCAGTCACCAGCGCCTCTAAACTCGTCCCTTTACAGGACTTTCTCTCCAGTCTTTTCCATGCCGCTCCTTCACCCTCCATCATCCATTTACGTATCATTGCCACATTGGCGGCCCAATAGTAATCGCCCAAGTTCGGTAGTGCCAATCCTCCTCTGTTCCTACTACGCTGAAGGAACCCCCTCCTTACTCTCGGAACTTTCCCTGCCCACACGAAGCTCGTGATGCTCCTGTCTATTTTATTAAAAAAGGTCCTGGTGATTAGTATAGGGAGACATTGAAATACAAATAAGAACCTCGGGAGGACCATCATCTTAATTGCTTGCACCCTGCCCGCCAGCGATAGAGGCTGCATGTCCCACCTCTTGAAGTCCTCCTCCATTTGTTCTACCAACCATGTCAGATTAAGTCTGTGCAAGGTTCCCCAGCTCCTAGCGATCTGAATCCCCAGGTATCGGAAGTTTCTTTCCACTTTCCTTAGAGGCAAGCCTTCTATCTCTCTACTCTGGTCCCCTGGATGTATCACAAATAATTCACTCTTCCCCATGTTTAGCCTATACCCCGAGAAATCCCCGAACCCCCTCAAAATTCGCATAACCTCTATCATCCCCCCCGCTGGGTCCGACACGTATAACAATAGGTCATCCGCGTATAACGAGACTCGGTGTTCTTCTCCCCCTCTAATCACCCCTCTCCATTTCCTGGAGTCTCTCAACGCCATGGCCAGAGGTTCAATTGCCAACGCGAACAACAATGGAGACAGCAGGCATCCCTGTCTTGTTCCCCTATATAGTCGGAAATACTCCGATCTATGTCGACCTGTAACTACGCTTGCCGTTGGAGCCCCATAAAGAAGTCTAACCCAGCTAATAAACCCGTTCCCAAACCCAAACCTCCTTAACACTTCCCATAAATACTCCCACTCCACCCTATCAAATGCCTTCTCTGCGTCCATTGCCGCCACTATCTCTGCCTCCCCCTCCACTGGGGGCATCATTATCACCCCTAATAGTCGTCGCACGTTAACATTCAGTTGTCTCCCTTTTACGAACCCTGTCTGGTCTTCGTGCACCACCCCCGGGACACAGTCCTCTATCCTCGATGCCAGTACCTTTGCCAACAATTTGGCGTCCACGTTCAATAATGAAATGGGTCTATAGGACCCGCACTGCAACGGATCTTTATCCCTCTTCAAAATTAACGATATCGTCGCCTCCGACATCGTCGAGGGTAGAGTCCCCCCTTTCCTGGCCTCATTGAACGTCCTCACCATCAACGGGGCCAACAAGTCCACATATTTTCTGTAATACTCCACCGGGAACCCGTCTGGTCCTGGGGCCTTCCCTGCTTGCATGCTTCCCAGTCCCTTAATAACCTCGTCCACCCCAATCGGTGCCCCCAGGCCTACCACCCCCCGCTCCTCCACTTTTGGGAACCTCAATTGGTCCAGGAACTGCCACATCCCCTCCTCTCCCTCTGGGGGTTGAAACCTATACAGTTCCTCATAGAAGGTCTTGAACACCTCATTTATCTTTCCTGCCCTTCGCACCGTGTCTCCCCTTTCGTCTCTAATTCCTCCTATCTCCCTCGCTGCTGCCCTCTTTCGCAATTGATGAGCCAACAGGCGACTAGCCTTTTCCCCATATTCATACCTCCTCCCCTGTGCCTTCCTCCACAGTACCTCCGCCTTTCTGGTGGTCAGAAGGTCAAATTCCGTCTGGAGTCGTCTCCTCTCCCTGTACAATTCCTCCTCCGGGGTCTCTGTAAATTCCCTATCCACCCTTAAAATCTCCCCCAGTAATCTTTCCCTTTCCTTGGCCTCTGTTTTCCTTTTGTGGGCCCCAATGGAGATCAGCTCTCCTCTGACCACCGCTTTTAGTGCTTCCCATACCACTCCCACAGGGACCTCGCCGTCGTCATTGACCTCCAGGTATCTCTCAATACACCCCCGCACTCTTGCACACACTCCCTCATCCGCTATCAGTCCCACATCTAATCGCCAGAGTGTTCTCTGCTCCCTTTCCTCTCCTAATTCCAGGTCCACCCAATGTGGGGCATGATCCGAAACCGCTATTGCTGAGTACTCAGCTTCTTCCGCCCTAGAGATCAACGACCTTCCCAAAACAAAAAAATCTATCCGGGAGTACACTTTATGGACATGGGAGAGGAAGGAAAACTCCCTAGCCCTAGGTCTAAGAAATTGCCATGGATCCACTCCCCCCATTTGGTCCATAAACCCCTTAAGTACCTTGGCCGCTGCCGGCCTTCTTCCGGTCCTTGAGCTGGATCTATCTAGCCCCGGGTCCAGCACCGTATTAAAGTCCCCTCCTAAAATCAAGTTTCCTACCTCCAGGTCCGGTATACGCCCCAGCATCCGTCTCATAAATCCCGCATCGTCCCAGTTTGGGGCATACACATTAACCAACACGACCTCCATTCCCTCCAGCCTGCCACTCACCATTACATATCTACCTCCGCTATCGGCTACGATGTTCTTTGCTTCAAATGCTACCCGTTTCCCCACCAAAATGGCCACCCCTCTATTCTTTGCGTCCAGTCCTGAGTGGAACACAAGTCCCACCCATCCTTTCCTTAGCCTAACTTGGTCCGCCACCTTTAGGTGCGTCTCTTGGGAGCATAACCACGTCTGCCCTTAGTCCTTTCAAATGCGCGAGCACTCGGGCCCTTTTTATCGGTCCGTTCAGGCCTCTCACGTTCCACGTGATCAGCCTCACTAGGGGGCTACCTGCCCCCCTCTCGTGTCGACTAGCCATTACCTTCTCTAGGCCAGTCCCATATCCCGCCTCCGCGCTCCCGCTCGCTCCCCCAGCGTCGCACACCATCCCCGCCCACCCACTCTTTAGCCATTTCCTTTTGGATTTCCGCAGCAGCAACCCAGTTGTCCCCCCCCCCCCGCCCCCTCCCTCCCTCCTCCCCGCTAGATCTCTTTCTAGCATGATTGCTCCCCCCATATTACTTCCGTAAGTCAGCTGACTTCAACTGACCCCGGCTACTCCTGCTCACTCCTCGACCCCCCCCCGTGTGGGGAACTCTCATCCGCCTTGCGCCTGTCTTCCCGCCTTATTCTTTCTGGCGCGGGAACATCCCTTTACCTGACCCGCCTCTTATGGCGCAGCTCCCTTTTCCCTCCCCCTCCCCATTCTCCAACTATGTCCCGTCTTTCCCCCCTCACCGGCGCCCACATTTCCCCAATGTCTCCCCCCTTCCCAATTTACTTCTCAATTAACTTCAACCATAACATTAACAATAACATTTCCTGCAGCATCAGTCCCTCAGTTCCGATCCAATTTCTCTTCTTTGATGAAGGTCCATGCTTCCTCCGCCGTCTCGAAATAATGGTGTCTCTTCTGAAAGCGCACCCTACTCGGGTCCACTCCCCTGCCCCATCCATGTAACCCCACCCAACCTTTGGACACTAAGGGGCAATTTAGCATGACCAGTCCACCTAACCTGCACATCTTTGGGCTGTGGGAGGAAACTGGAGAACCTGGAGGAAACCCATGCAGACACAGGGAGAAAGTACAAACTCCTCACAGACAGTCACCCAAGGTTAGAATCAATCCCGGTTTCCTGGCGCACTTACTGTTTTGCCTGCCAATCCTTGATTCCATTGTACCTGGGGCCAGATCCTTCCTCGCCCCTTGAAATTGACCCTCCTCCAATTATTTTCACTCTGAATTGCTCCTGGTCCTTTTCCATTGCTAACCTAAACCTTATGATACTTTGATCACTGTCCCCTAAATTCTCTTTTACTGACAGTAAGTTTTAAAGTACTGGTGGACAAGGATAAGAGTGGTCCGAGGATGAATGTGCTAAATTGGGGGAAGGCTAATTATAACAATATTAGGCGGGAACTGAAGAACATAGATTGGGGGCGGATGTTTGAGGGCAAATCAACATCTGACATGTGGGAGGCTTTCAAGTGGCAGTTGAAAGGAATACAGGACCGGCATGTTCCTGTGAGGAAGAAAGATAAATACGGCAATTTTCGGGAACCTTGGATGACGAGTGATATTGTAGGCCTTGTCAAAAAGAAAAAGGAGGCATTTGTCAGGGCTAAAAGGCTGGGAACAGACGAAGCCTGCGTGGAATATAAGGAACGTAGGAAGGAACTTAAGCAAGGAGTCAGGAGGGCTAGAAGGGGTCACGAAAAGTCATTGGCAAATAGGGTTAAGGAAAATCCCAAGGCTTTTTACACGTACATAAAAAGCAAGAGGGTAGCCAGGGAAAGGGTTGGCCCACTGAAGGATAGGCAAGGGAATCTATGTGTGGAGCCAGAGGAAATGGGCGAGGTACTAAATGAATACTTTGCATCAGTATTCACCAAACAGAAGGAATTGGTAGATGTTGAGTCTGGAGAAGGGGGTGTAGATAGCCTGGGTCACATTGTGATCCAAAAAGACGAGGTGTTGGGTGTCTTAAAAAATATTAAGGTAGATAAGTCCCCAGGGCCTGATGGGATCTACCCCAGAATACTGAAGGAGGCTGGAGAGGAAATTGCTGAGGCCTTGACAGAAATCTTTGGATCCTCGCTGTCTTCAGGGGATGTCCCGGAGGACTGGAGAATAGCCAATGTTGTTCCTCTGTTTAAGAAGGGTAGCAAGGATAATCCCGGGAACTACAGGCCGGTGAGCCTTACTTCAGTGGTAGGGAAATTACTGGAGAGAATTCTTCGAGACAGGATCTACTCCCATTTGGAAGCAAATGGACGTATTAGTGAGAGGCAGCACGGTTTTGTGAAGGGGAGGTCGTGTCTCACTAACTTGATAGAGTTTTTCGAGGAGGTCACTAAGATGATTGATGCAGGTAGGGCAGTAGATGTTGTCTATATGGACTTCAGTAAGGCCTTTGACAAGGTCCCTCATGGTAGACTAGTACAAAAGGTGAAGTCACACGGGATCAGGGGTGAGCTGGCAAGGTGGATACAGAACTGGCTAGGCCATAGAAGGCAGAGAGTAGCAATGGAGGGATGCTTTTCTAATTGGAGGGCTGTGACCAGTGGTGTTCCACAGGGATCAGTGCTGGGACCTTTGCTCTTTGTAGTATATATAAATGATTTGGAGGAAAATGTAACTGGTCTGATTAGTAAGTTTGCAGACGACACAAAGGTTGGTGGAATTGCGGATAGCGATGAGGACTGTCGGAGGATACAGCAGGATTTAGATTGTCTGGAGACTTGGGCGGAGAGATGGCAAATGGAGTTTAATCCGGACAAATGTGAGGTAATGCATTTTGGAAGGTCTAATGCAGGTAGGGAATATACAGTGAATGGTAGAACCCTCAAGAGTATTGAAAGTCAAAGAGATCTAGGAGTACAGGTCCACAGGTCATTGAAAGGGGCAACACAGGTGGAGAAGGTAGTCAAGAAGGCATACGGCATGCTTGCCTTCATTGGCCGGGGCATTGAGTATAAGAATTGGCAAGTCATGTTGCAGCTGTGTAGAACCTTAGTTAGGCCACACTTGGAGTATAGTGTTCAATTCTGGTCGCCACACTACCAGAAGGATGTGGAGGCTTTAGAGAGGGTGCAGAAGAGATTTACCAGAATGTTGCCTGGTATGGAGGGCATTAGCTATGAGGAGCGGTTGAATAAACTCGGTTTGTTCTCACTGGAACAAAGGAGGTTGAGGGGAGACCTGATAGAGGTATACAAAATTATGAGGGGCATAGACAGAGTGGATAGTCAGAGGCTTTTCCCCAGGGTAGAGGGGTCAATTACTAGGGGGCATAGGTTTAAGGTGAGAGGGGCAAGGTTTAGAGTAGATGTACGAAGCAAGTTTTTTACGCAGAGGGTAGTGGGTGCCTGGAACTCGCTACCGGAGGAGGTAGTGGAAGCAGGGACGATAGGGACATTTAAGGGGCATCTTGACAAATATATGAATAGGATGGGAATAGAAGGATACGGAACCAGGAAGTGTAGGAGATTGTAGTTTAGTCAGGCAGCATGGTCGGCACGGGCTTGGAGGGCCGAAGGGCCTGTTCCTGTGCTGTACATTTCTTTGTTCTTTGTTGTTTGTTTGACAGGTCCTTCAGTCCCCAGAACTAGATTCAGCAACATCTCCTTCCTCAATGTGCCAGAAACATAAATGATCATGAAGATTCTTCTGAACACATTTCAGTTCAGAAACTCTTCTCCCTCTTTGCCCTTTATAGTACTACTATCCCAGTCTATATTGACTTAATTAAAATCCCATTATAACTACTCTAATTTTGCACTTCTCTGTAATGGTGCAAATCTGTTCCTCTTTCCCACCATCCGATTGAATAGACCCAGTAGTATAATGGTGCCTCAATTTCTTCTTAGCCCTAATGAAATTGATTCCACCTTTGGGCCCTCGAGGATGTCCTCTCGGTCTCCAGCACTCGAATATTCTCCTTCATCAATACTGCTACCCCTCCTCCTTTCTTTCCTTCCCTATCTTTCCTGAACACTTTGTATCCAAGAATATGTAGTACCCAGTGCTGTTCTTTTATGAGCCAGGACCCTGTTATTGTCTTGACATCATATTCCCATGTGGCTACCTGCACCTCACCAACCTTATTTACCACACTCCAGGGGCGGGATTCTCCACTCCCGCGCCGAAGTGCCCACACCGTTGTGAACGCCGTCGAGGTTCACGACGGCACAAAATGGCCCCTATCCCGACCGATTCAGGGCCCGATTATGGGCTAGGAGCGGGGCCGCGTCATTTACACGCGCCAGGCCTTGTCGCCACGTAAAGGCTGCGCCGCATACATGACACGGCCGGCGCTGCATAACTGGCGTCACCCGCGCATGGGTGGGTTGGCCGGCACCAACCCGCGCATGCGTGGTTGCCGTCCTCTCCGATGCCGCCCCGCAAGAAGATGGCAGACGGATCTTACGGGGCTGCGGAAGAAAGGAGGTCCTCCTTCAGAGAGGACGGCCCGACGATCAGTGGGCACCGATCGCGGGCCACCCCACATTTGAGGCACTCCCCCGGTGCAGGATCCCACCTCCTCCTCCTCCCCCCCCCCCCCTGCAGGCCGCCCCCCCCAGCGTTCCCGCGCTGTTCCCGACGGCAGCGACCAGGTGTGGATGGCGCCGGGGGGAACCCGCCGTTTTGGGCTGGCCGCTCGGCCCATCCGGGCCTGAGAATAGCAGGGGTGCCGGAGAATCGCCATTTTGGGGTCTCGGGCGATTCACCGGCCTGCGGAACTCGACAGGGCCGTTCCCGCCGCTTGGGAGAATCACGGGAGGGCGTCGGACCGGCGTCGCGGGAAATTTTGGCGGCCCAGGCGATTCTCCCAACCGGCGTGGGAGTGGAGAATCGTGCCCCATGTGTTCAAATGCATGCACAGAAAGCCTAATTTAGACCTCTTTACATTCCCTGTTACTGTGACCCTACCCGATGCCTTGCCATTTCTTTTCTGGTGCTGTCTCTCCCACTTCTTTCTGCAGTTAATGCATTTTTAAATAGGAAATTAATTGTGTCATTTAAATTGTACATCAGCAATGCAATTTCAACTTTGGAAATGCTACTCTATCTATTCTAAATCAGCAGGGGTCCATTTAACATTTTATTATTCATTATCTAGCAGAGTCCAGCCATTCTAAAACTGCATTTACCTTGTTGTCCAGTTGGACTGAGTAAGATCTAGCTGAGTCACTCACATTTAGATGAAAACAGGTGCACTGTGAAAGCCCAACATTCCATTCACGCACATGCTGGCTGTAACATTACAGAGATGCTCATCTTTACCACAACTTCACTACTGAAATGTACTTCAGCAGCTAGAGAGATCCAGAGGAGAGCTATGGAGATGCTCATCCGCGACATCATCATTGAGACATGTTGCAATGGGGACAGCTGGAAGGACGAAATGAAAAACAAGTCCATAAATATCCATCAGGTTTACACGGATATAACTATTAGCTGCAGAAAGCCAGTCTTGAGAGGTGTTCGTTGAAGAACAATAAACCTCAATGGTCCTTTCCAGTCCTTTGTTCCCTTTGTTTTGATATTTCCTTTGTTGCATTAAGGAACTGCTTCCTCAATTTTTTATCCAGTATTGCCTGGCAGTTCCAGAAATTTGAAAAAAGTTCAGATACTCATTTTTGCCCTCTTTCTCTGGCTTGCCCTATGTTGAAGGTGCTGAATAATGCTGGAACATTCGCCTGACTTTTCTCTCTACAGGCACTGACCTTCCTGTAATATATTTCTGTCATTTTTCTGTGTTTGTTATTGTTCTAATCCAGTGTATCATTGATCCATACATGGAACCGGTAGTGAAATTGCTTCAATATCAGTAGTTAGGCTGACAAGAATATTTCATCCATTCATTTGACAATTATTTTGATGAAGTATGCCACCTCCAAGAGCAGTTGTCTAACAAGTTATAATAGGGACCAGTACTTTCAAATACAAACCACTAATTCAAATAGTGTATAACATTCCAGCCTTTGAAGTTACTTAAACAGTTACAGAAGAAAATATTTTTAAAATAGTACTTTTATTGGAATTTGGATTACAATGATTTTTTTCCCAACATTTCTCTATTACTTCTCTCCCAATTTTCTCCACGTACCCAAGGCATCAATTCCTTGCTGGGTTCCAGTTCCACAGCCTCTGCCACCCATGTTATGCTATGCAAGTGTCCATGATTCATTGTCAGCGAGCTATTTTACCGACGGTGCCTATTTTACAGGCATGACAACTGAACTGGATTTTATTCTTGTCTGATGCCTATCCGCATGCATTTCCAGCAAAGATCAATTGATAATGACCATGAATAGGTGTTTGGAACAATTTTCTCTGTGTAACTAAGAGGCAATTTGAGCAATCAGATTATCCTCCCACCACCTTGGGTGAGACCAGCTAATTCAGCACAGACAAGGAATATTCCTCGTCTAACACAGCTTCTTACTGTATAAGCTTTCTGAACCACCAATGGAATATGTGTTCAAACATGTGATACAAAGGAAGGAGATTCTATTTTACCTGTTAAAAACAATAACAATTCAAACATATTGAAAACTATTAATATTCTTGTGCAATTAATATTGTTTTATATTTATTCTAGACCAGTATTATACATATCTAATTTTAATGAAATATAATTTGCGACACAGTACTTGCAGCATATTTTCTTAAAAATTGTTAAACTCATGAGCTAAAAGACACTGGAGTTTTCCACACTTAACTGATAGTTACACAGTAGCTCTCTGGACATTGAATTCTGCTATCCTAGGCTATATCTTCGAAGCATAACTGTGAGCGCACCCAACTTCACCCATAATTCAACCACACCTCCTGATTGAAAAAGGAGCCAAAGACAAGACTATTAGTTCATCAGCAAATTCTTTCTACCGATGTATGGACAATTCCACCTTGCCTTGACAATTCTCTGCGAGAATATCATGACGGACAAAATTCTAAAGGGTACTGTTTCAAGCCTTAACCGAGTAAATGACAGTTAAGGGGCTACTGTCCTATCTACTTGACTGGTAATATTAGTCACGCTTTATACTAGGTGTCCTTAGGTCCTAAATAATTAGTGACGCGTGACTTCTAAATGTTATGATGACATAGAGCATACAGTGCAGAAGGATGCCATTCGGCCCATCGAGTCTGCACCAACCCACTTAAGCCCTCACCTCCACCCTATCCCCGTAACCCAATAACCCCTCCTAACCACTAAGGGCCATTTATCACGGCCAATCCACCTACCCGGCACGTCTTTGGACTGTGGGAGGAAACCGGAGCACCCGGAGGAAACCCACACAGACACGGGGAGAACGTGCAGACTCCGCACAGACAGTGACCCAAGCCGGGAATCGAACCTGGGACCCTGGCGCTGTGAAGCCACAGTGCTATCCACATGTGCTACCGTGCTGCCCTAACTTGACTTTAAAGTTTTATTAAGAATTTTATACATAGACAATTCTATCTAAATAGCAAACAAAAACAAGCCCTAATGGCTTGATAAATTTATGCAATGATTACCTGAACCATGAGAAACACAAAGTTCAGGCTCTATCTGCAATTTGATTTTTTAATAAATTTAAAGTACCCAATTTTTTTTACTATTAAGGGGCAATTTAGCCTGGCCAACCCACCTACCCTGCACATCTTTGGGTTGTGGGGGTGAGACCCACGCAGACAAGGGGAGAATGTGCAAATTCCACACTGACAGTGACCCGGGGGCCGGGATCGAACCCGGGTCCTCAGTGCCATGAGACGGCAGCACCAACCACAGCACCACTGTGCTGCCCTCAACTCCAGAGAATGTAAGCGTAATTTACTCAGCCTCTCATTATAGGACAACCTTTTTGTCCCAGGAACCAATTTAATGAACCTTCATTTTACTGTTTCCAATGGAAGTATAGACTTACTTAAATGTGGAGACCAAAACTGCTCAGTAATCTAGGTGTGGCCGAAGGCTGGCCCTACACTGTGTGCGAGCCACGGCCGGCACGGGTCGCGCATGCGCGCCACGGGCATCTCTGCACCGGCCCCGGGCAACATGGCGGAGCCCTACAGGGACCCGGCGCGGAGGAACATAGCCCCCCCCGGAATAAGCACGCCCGCCGATTGGTAGCCCCTGATCGCGGGCCAGGCCACTGTGGAGGACATCCCCTCCCCGGAGTCGGCTCCCCCCGTCCCCCCCCCCCCCACCAGGACGGCCCCCGCAGCCAGGACGCCGATGTCCTGCCGGGTAGGACCACACACGAACGACGCCGGCGGGACTCAGCCCGTCGAGCGCGAAGAATCTCCGCGGGGGCCACTTTCAACGGCCCCCGACCGGCGCCGTAGAATCGGCGGTCCGGCGTCGGGAGTGGCGTGGCGGGGTTCGCGTGCCCCCTCCCCAATGCGATTCTCCGACCTGGCGTGGGCTCGGAGAATCCCGCCCTCTACATTTACTGGTTCCACTTTATCTACCCTACATCCTCAAAAATCTCAAATTAATTTGTCAAATAGGATTTCCCTTTTGTAAAATTATTCTAATCTAAGTGCATTGACGTTTGTAATAATAGATTCCAGCATTTTCCTAACAATTGGTGTTACATTAACTGGCATGTTCACTCTTTTCTCTTAAAAACAGTGTTACATTTGCCAACTTCCAATCTCATGGGACCATTCTGGAATCAAAGAAAGTTTGGAAAATCATAGCTAGCGCATCCACTATCTCTGCAGATATCTCTTTTCTAAACTTAATGCTTAGGCCACCAGGTCCTGGGAATTTGTCAGATTTTAGTCACAGAATCACAGAAATTTTACGGCGCAGAAGGAGGTCATTTGGCCCATCATGTCTACAAAGGCTCTCCAAACCAACATCATGACTTGGTGTCATTCCCCTGCCTTTTCCCGATACCCCTGTTGAGAGTCAGAGTGGAGATTTAAAAAGAGCGGGAGCAGAGATTTAAAAAGAGCGGGAGAAGAGATTTAAAAAGAGCGGAAGCTGAGAGTCAGGGCGGAGATTTATTAAGAGTGGGAGCTGAGGCAGCACGGTGGCACAGTGGGTTAGCACTGCTGCCTCACGACGCCGAGGTCCCAGGTTCGATCCCGGCTCTGGGTCACTGTCCGTGTGGAGTTTGCACATTCTCCCTGTGTTTGCGTGGGTTTCTCCCCCACAACCCAAAGATGTGCAGGGTAGGTGGATTGGCCACGCTAAATTGCTCCTTAATTGGAAGAAAATGAATTGGGCACTCTAAATTTAAAAGAAAAAAGAGCGGGAGCTGCGTCAGAGCGGAGATGTAAAAAGAGCAGGAGCTGAGAGTCAGAGCAGTGATTTAAAAAGAGCGGAAGCAGAGAGTCAGAGCGGAGATTTAGAAAGAGCAGAAGCTGAGACTCAGAGCAGAGATTTAAAAAGAGCGGGAGCTGAGAATCAGAGCAGAGATTTAAAAATAGTATAGTTAGGGGCATAGACACTGGTCTCTGTGACCAGGATCAAGGCTCCTGAAGGTCGTGTTGCCTATCTAGTGCTCGGGTTCAGGATATCTCATCTGGACCTAGAGTAACGTGGAGTGGCAGGATAAAGATCCAGTTGTCGTGTCTATGTAAGTACCAACGACATAGGTAGAACAAGGATAGAGGTTCTGCTAAAGGCATGTGAGTAGCTACAGGCTAAATTAAAAAGCAGAACCAAAAAGGTAATAATCTCCAGATTACTACCTGAGCGACAAGCTAATTGGCACAGGGTCAGTAGGATTCAAGAGGTAAATGAGTTGGTCAAATGTTGATGTGGGTGGAATTGATGCTGTGAGAGCATCCTATCCGGCTGCTTCATAGCTTGGTATGGCAATTGCTCGGCCCATGATCGCTAGAAACTGCAGAGCGTGGTGAACTCATCCGAACGCATCACACAAGCCTGCCACCCGTACATTGATTCTGTCTACACCTCCCGCTGCCTCAGAAAGGCAAACAGCATTGTCAGAGACCCCTCCCACCCAGGCTTTTCCCTCTTCCAGACCCTTCCATCAAGTAGAAGATACAGAAGTCTGTCTTCAGACACACATCAAGACACAGGAACAGCTTCTTCCCCACAGCTACTAGACTCCTCAACAACTCTCCCTCGGACTGATCTGTTCCCTGTAAGAGCACTATTCACGACGCCCTATGCTGCTCTTGCTCATGTATTTGCTCTGTTTGGCCCTTGTTCCGCACGGTACCCAATCACTATTTGCCAATGTAATTTTTATTCTTCTCCTTTTTCACATTTTCTCCCATATTTGCACCCACCAACAATAAACAATAAGCAGTAACGAATATAATGTCAATCCCCATATCAACAAAAACAATCCGATCCCCCCCACCAACTGCCCGCATGTTAACATAAACAAATAACAAAAGGGAATCAGGAATCACCCATAGTCACCATTAACACACACAGCCCCCCTCCCCCCAACCCCTCCCTCCCCAAAATAATGTTCGATGTTCTCCAGTTCTTGAAAGTGCATAATAAATAACACCCATGAATTGTAGAACCCCTCCACCCTTGCCCTCAGTTCAAACGTAATCTTCTCAAGAGTCAAGCATTCCAACAGGTCCCCCCGCCATGCCAGGGCATAGGGTGGAGAGATTGCTCTCTATCCCAACTGGATCCGCCTTTGGGCGATCAACGAAGCAAAGGCTACAACATCTGCCCCTGCACCCTTTTCCAACCCCGGCTGGTCCGACACCCCGAATATGGCCTCCCGTGGGCCCGGGCCCAGTTTCACATGCACCACTTTAGAGATTACCCTAAAAACCTCCTCTTAGTAACCCTCCAGCTTTGGACACATACGAATGTGATTTGCCCCCCCCCCCCCCGCAACGTTCACACACATCTTCTAACCCCTCAAAGAGCCAGCTCATCCTCGCCCTTGTGAGGTGTGCTCTATATACCACCTTCAGCTGTATCAGCCACAACCTCGCGCACGAGGTGGAGGCGTTCACTCTCCGGAGCACCTCACACCAGAACCCCGCCTCCATACCCTCTCCCAACTCTTCCTCCCACTTTGCTTTGATCCCTTCCAGTGGTGCCTTCTCCTCTTCCAAAATAGGCCCGTAAGCCGCCGACACCACCACCTCCTCCAGCAATGTGGAGGCCAGCTCCACCGGGAAGCTCTATATCTCCTTCCTGGCAAAATCGTAAACCTGCATGTATCGAAACGTTTCCCCCTGCTCCAGCCCATACTTCACTCCCAGCTCCTTCAATCCTGCAAACCGAGCCCCAAGAAACAAATCTTTTAGCGTCCTAAACCCCTTCTCCTCCCATTTCTGAAAATTTCCGTCCCACTTCCCTGGCTCAAATCTGTGGTTCCCCCCAACCCGAAGTGTTGGCGAAACTGCCTCCAAATTCTCAACGAAGCAATTATTACCGGACTCCCTGAGTATTTTGCCAATGTAGTATTTGTCAATGTACTCTGTCAATTATTCTTTTTGTCTACCACGGGCAGCACGGTAGCATTGTGGATTCAATTGCTTCACAGCTCCAGGGTCCCAGGTTCGATTCCGGCTTGGGTCACTGTCTGTGCGGAGTCTGCACATCCTCCCCGTGTGTGCATGGGTTTCCTCCGGGTGCTCCGGTTTCCTCCCACAGTCCAAAGATGTGCAGGTTAGGTGGATTGGCCATGATAAATTGCCCTTAGTGTCCAAAATTGCCCTTAGTGTTGGGTGGGGTTACTGGGTTATGGGGATAGGGTGGAGGTGTTGACCTTGGGTAGGGTGCTCTTTCCAAGAGTCGGTGCAGACTCGATGGGCCGAATGGCCTCCTTCTGCACTGTAAATTCTATGATAAAAATTCTATGATAATGTATGCACTGTGTACGTTCCCTTGGTCGCAGGAAAATAGTTTTCACTATACATGTGACAATAATATCAATCAATCAATTAATTGTTTCAAATTCATGGGACATTGGCACTAGTACTGAGGAGGGAGCTGCTCCGATGGGACGGTCTTCACCAGAATCATGCTGGGACGAGAGTCCTGGCAAATTGCACAGTGCTGAAGAGCGGGCTTTAAACTAAACAAAAAAGTTGGTGGGGTGGGGAGAGAAGATCAGTTCTGGGAATTGAATATCCAAGGGTACTCAGTATTTTAGAAGGATAGTCAGAAAGGTAAAGAAGGCGGTATGCTATACCACCTCCTTTGGAGAACGGGCCGAGAGGAGATCAGCCATGATCGTATTGAATGGCAGAGCGGGCTCGAGGGGCTGAATTGCCTACTCTTGGTTTCTAGTTCTTATTTTCCTGTCTATGAAATATAGGATAGTTTTCAGAAGCAACTATTTTGTTTTACACACAGAGGATTCTAAGGTTTTGAAATGCACTACTCGGAGTTTATGATTGACACAAAGACCATGGAATATTTTTTGAATAGATTGAACACTGGAAAAGGAAATAAAGGGATTCTGGAAATAGAACAGGTAAATGCAATTAGAAGTAGAGGTTGCATGGAGAATAAACACCAACATGAATGGATGGCTGAACAATCTATTTCTGTTTTGTAATTTCCATGTCATTCTATGAAAGAATAAGCGTAACGGAAGTATCAATTACTGTACAGATTTATTTTTGGCACAGATATTTACCATAATCAAACTGTAGAAAACAGAATTATGACCACATTCTCATTAGAACTCAATGTTTTTCAATGAATGAAATGGACTATATTCAACCACAGCCACTCCACACATGGCCTGCCAAGTAATCACTTATGGGCAGAATCCAACAAATTGAAAACAGTCCAATTCTTCAAAGAACCTGCATGTAATACTGCATCTCTTTCATCTTACTAAGAATTCCATGTTGTATTAAAAGGATAATGTAACCTTTGCAGCTAATTACAAAATGCAGAGATTATGCACTCAGTTTCTCTTTAAAATGGGAGTTATTTCATCTCAGAATTCATCCATGACTCAAGCAAGGTGAAATAAATGAAAGTTTCATGATTCAAATCAGACAACGTTTCAGAGTGTTTTAAAAAATCAAATGTGTCTCAATCTCTGGTTAAAAATCTTCCATTGGTTATCACTGCAATAAAGGTACAGAGCCTTTACTGTCACCACTAGATTTACTCGTGGAAACAAAATACATTGACATTTTTATGAGAAATCAAACATTAGAACAAAATTTGAGTGCTAAATTTACAAAACTCTCAAATTTACTTAATATAAGTTAATGGAGTTACATTACACTTTTATATAAATGGATTGTGATTAGTGAGGGAACTGGACTTCCCATCAACTCCAAGCGAAGCTGGAAATCATGTACTGTACATATAATGAAAATGCAATCTGTTGCACTGGTGAATGGCTTTACTGCCATCTAGCTGCAATTACCTCAAAATGCAGAGCCAGTGCTCATGCTGTATGCATGATAAAAATCTACCTTCAAAAATCATTCTTTGGACACAAGTCACTGGCTAGGCTGGTAATTATTCTGTTCCTAGCTGCCTAGAAAAGGTGGTTGGTGGCATGGTTCAGCCAACTTGAACTGCTGGGGTTTTGATGCAACATTGTGACTTGCTAGGCTACTGCAGAGGGCAGTTAAAGGTCAACCATGCTGGTGATGAGTTTGAATAATCAATAGCTTAATTGACAGATTTGCTGTTATAAATCTGGAATTAATTTCAGGGAAGTTCAATAGGCCAGAATTAGAGAGGCGCAGAGATATCATGCAAAATAGTGAGCATCGAGGTGCTTAGTGGTAGAGATGGACAAGGCCACGGAGGAATTAGAAAACAGGAATAACTATTTTTAAATTGAGATTTCATAGATTTCACAGTGCTGAAGGAGGCCATTCAGCCCATCGAATCTGCACCGGCTCTTGGAAAGAGCACCCTACCCAAGATCCACACCTCCACCCTATCCCCATAACCCAGTAACCCCACCCAACACTAAGGGCAATTTTGGATACTAAAGGCAATTTATCATGGCCAATCCACCTAACCTGCACATCTTTGGACTGTGGGAGGAAACCGAAGCACCCGGAGGAAACCCACGCAGACACGGGGAGGATGTGCAGACTCCGCACAGACAGTGACCCAAGCCGGAATCGAACCTGGGACCCTGGAGCTGTGAAGCAAGTGTGCTATCCACAATGCTACCGTGCTGCCCTTGTAGATGTAGAAGATAAGCTTAAAGCATATTGATCCTTTTCATACCTTACGATCCAAAACATTGGGCATGCTATGTAAACTCTCAGGGAGATGAAGACAGAGAAAATAAAGAGAGAAGAACTGGCGAAGGATGGGATAGGGAGAGCGTGGGATGGCAGGTAGCAGTGAAATGGGCCAAACAGAGAGGGAGAGATGAATAGCGAATTTTTTTTAAAAAAGAGTACTTGATCCTTTTAGCGTATGTGCTGCATTTCATGAAATGCCCCCTTCTGCAATTCACGAACTAACCTCCCTCCCCATCTGAAGGAGCCATGGGATCCTTGGCGAAACTAGATGTTGGGTTTTGTCACCATTTCCTCTTGGGCTCATCTGTGAGCAAGACATATTTGGGAATTCTGCTTACACTTCTTGGAGCAGTTTATGCGGCAAATTACCATATGGTGTTATGTTGGGCTACATTTCTGTGTGAAAAAGTAAGAAAGAAAATGAAGAATGTAAACCAAAGCGTGAAACCAGGCATTAGCTTAAGGGCGTAGCCTCCAACCTCTACATTCTCCACTTTCACCCAGTCTGCATGTGCTACTGCCAGACAAGAACAATACAATCCAGATTTGAAATAAATATTCAGAAACAAAGCACAATAAAAGTTGCATTGATGGGCTGGGATTTAAAATGGCTTGCAGAATTATGTGGTTGTCAGTAAATAATTTATTTTCTAACTCTTGAGCTGGCAAAGGGTAACATGTTAGGCAAAACAAAAAACACCGGGGCAGCACGGTGGCGCAGTGGGTTAGCCCTGCTGCCTCACGGCGCCGAGGTCCCAGGTTCGATCCCGGCTCTGGGTCACTGTCCGTGTGGAGTTTGCACATTCTCCCTGTGTCTGCCTGGGTTTCGCCCCCACAACCCAAAGATGTGCAGGGTAGGTGGATTAGCCATGCTAAATTGCCCCTTAATTGGAAAAAATGAATTGGGTACTCTAAATTTATTTTTTTTAAAACACCAACGGCAACAAAGTGGAATAAAAGGGCACCTTAGCACAACTTTATCCTCAGTGCAGTACAACAATGTTGGAGGTGGCATCTTTCACATGAAACATTAAACCTAGGATCAGTCTACCATCTTAGGTGGATGCCAAAGATTCCAGGCACTATTTGGAAATTAGCTGGGTAGTCCTCACTCTAATATTTAACATTTTGCCAAAATCACCAACAAATAAAATCAGATACTTGGTCATGAATTTCATTACTCCTTGTGGAATCTTGCTGTGTGTAAGATGCCTGCTGTCATTTCCAAAATTATAATACCTACACTTCAAGGGTGGAATATTGTAGATGTGTCGAGTGTCCCAAAGGCAGGACCCAAAGCACGTGGAACTTTCACTCAGGGGTGGGTTAGCTGGCCACGTATAACCACGTGAAAGCGGGCAAATTAGGTTTTTACAGTTGAGGGGCCCAGCCAATCATGCAATGGGGCGGACAGGAGATTGACAACCCTGCTGTTACCTCATAGGGTTGGAGGTCTGGATGCCATATTTAAAAAGACACCCAGAATAGGTATACTCACTGCAATCCAGCAGCATTTGTCTGCTTATACTTGTGGGTTATTTGAAAGTTCAGCTGCTGCTGCAAACTACTAATTCCACCCGAAATAGCACGTGATATTGCAACCACGTGCTGATCGCTTCTGAAACTACCTGCTGTTTGTAGCCCCATAGTTTAGTGATACCTCCTGCTGGTACGCCTCCAGGCCATCCTGAGGGCAGTCCTGCTTTCCAGCGATGGCATCAGGAGACCCTCCCACCTTATCAAGGCAGCATGGGCAGAGGCTGGGAACTGGGTTCTCTGCCGCAAGTGTCAACACCCTCCTGCGCTCCACTTGGGTAAGTGGCAGGGTACAGTCATTGCAAAATGCTACTCATGATGGTATCGAACAATGTAAATGTGTGAGTGGAGAATTATGCTCGGCAGGAATTTAGGTTCTAGGCCTCAGCACCAGATCGGATATATGGACAGAATGGCTAGGTGACACTTCATTCTGTGAAAGTTGTAGCAGTTGCAGGGTGTGTGTGTGTGTGTGTGCGAGAGTGATACCTGTTAGGGAAGTGACATTAGCTGGCATAGGCCTACATGCTGTTAAAGGGATTTGATGTCCATGGAGATGAGATTCAATTCTTCTGTCTACCTCCTTGACAAAAGTGTGTGTAATATCAGGCAGCAGTTGCCCTTCCCTCTGCATATTGAATCCTGCAGAGGAGGAGATCGTTGATCTGGCTGGCGAGCAGGGTAGATGTGCAGTTGAGGATGGTAGGCTGAAGTGTCAAAACAACAGGGTGAAGTTGTTTACAACCTGGTGTTGAGAACAGGGAGTGCAAAAGACATGCATGGCACTGCACTGAGAATTGAGATTGTGCAAGTTAATTCTTTGTGTCCACAAAAGGTCCTTGAAGTTAAGAGACACAATGCCAAGTCTGCTACAAACCAGAACTCCATCTTGGAGGATTGATGACATGGAGGATGTACCAATTACATCTTTTCCCTGCATCCCCTGCCCCACCCACCTCCCAGCGCAGAGACAGTCACCTCCATGGAAATGCATTTGCGATAGCATTGAAGGAACAATCTAATGAACACATAACAGCAGTTGATGGACAGCCAAGATCCCTGACAGTTGATGGACTGCTGGAGACCAGACCCATGCTAAGCCCCATGCCAATGATTTGCGTTATGTTTCCAGGAGGAACCACTGACGTTTAAAAATAAATCTGAAATACGCTACAAGATTTTACATTTTAAAATCGAAACATACATTACTGTAGATAAGAAAAATAAACAGAAAAAGTGCTACTAACCTAACACTATAATCTTTCAAGACTTGGAGAATAAAACCAGTTCCTCTTTCGTCTTTCCAACCCCCCACCCGCCCCAAGCCAAGAGTTCCCTTTACGTAACAAAATCTTTAAGGTTCATTAATTTTTCCGGGTGCCAAGGTATATACTACATAAAAACAAAAAAAACAAAGTCCAATATGACTTGTCAGAAGTGAAGAGAGGAAGGAAATTATGCCACAGTCCTCTGGAATTCACTTTGATTTCTCTTCCGTGTTCAGCTGCTCTTCTGAGGTAGCAGATTTTATTGAGATTCTTCCTTAAGCATTTGACGAACCAAAACTCAAACAGTTCTTTAAGACCTCACAATTAGGAGGACTTCCGGTTGTGGCGATGCGGAGCTAAGTCGCACATTCAGCGGCTCCCGCAACAACGGACTTTTAGGCTCTTTTCAGGGCCACCAACGGCACTTTTTCGACGTTTCCCTGGGTGGGAAGGAGTCTACAACAGCTCCCAGTCAGTATATGGCTTCAACTAGGAGCGGGGCGACAAAAAAGGTGGAAGAAGGTGCGAGGGAAGAAGGACAAAATGGCTGCGGGCGGAGACCAGGCAGCGTGGATGCAGTGGGCGGAAGAGCAGCAGGAGGGTATCCAGCGCTGCTTCAGAGAGATTAAAACGGACCTGCTAGAGTCGATGAAGGCGTCTATTGATAAGCTGCTGGAGACACAGACAGCCCAGGGAGTGGCAATCCGCGAGGCTCGACAAAAGATCTCTGACAATGAGGACGAGATCTTAGGCCTGGCGGTAAAGGTGGAGGTGCACGAGGCGCTCCACAAGAAATGGCAGGAGCTGTTCGAGGAGATGGAGAATCGGTCGAGGCGGAAGAATCTGCGGATTCTGGGCCTCCCGGAGGGGCTGGAGGGGCCGGATGTGGGGGCCTATGTGGTCACCATGTTGAACTCGCTGATGGGAACGGGGTCCTTCCAGGGGCCCCTGGAGCTGGAAGGGCCCCATAGAGTGCTGGCGAGGAGGGCCAAGGCTAACGAGCCTCCGCGGGCGGTGCTGGTGAGGTTCCATCGGTTCGTCGATCGGGAGCGTGTGCTCAGATGGGCCAAGAAGAAGAGGAGCAGCAGGTGGGAGAACGCAGATGTTCGGATATATCAGGACTGGAGTGCGGAGGAGGCAAAGAGGAGGGCCGGGTACAATCGAGCAAAGGCGGTGCTGCACAGGTAGGGGGTGAAGTTTGGCATGTTGCAGCCGGTGCGACTGTGGGTTACCTGCAAGGGCCGGCACCATTACTTTGAGTCTCCGGAGGAGGCATGGGCCTTTGTTCAGGCCGAGAAGTTGGACACAGATTGAGGGTCGGGACGGGCGATTGGGGACTGCGGTTGATATGCTATGTTTATTTTTGTTTCGAGGGGGGGGGGGCCTTTGTATTGCTCCGGGATTCTTTTTCTTTGTGTTTTTTCTCTTTTGGGTTGGTGAGGGTGGCTGGGGCGGGTTGGGCACTGTTTTGGTCGGGTTGGTCGGGGGGGGGGGGCTCTTGGAGGTGAGATGGGGCCCTGCAGGGGAGGGGGAGGCCCGAGCCAGGTGGAGGGGACCGGGCCTGTAAAAGGAGCTGCGTCAGAGGTGGCGGGGCCTGGTAGGTGGAAAGCGCGGGCTTTTTCCCACGCTGAAGACTGGAGGGGGCGGGGCCAGGGCGGGGAAGCGAGGATTCTTTCCCGCGCTTAGAACAGACGGGGGAGGACTTCCGGGTGCGGCGATGACCAGCTGAGTCGCACGTTTCGGCAGCTCCCGGTGAAACGGACTTTTGGGCTCTTGATAGGAGCCCCAACGGCAATTTTAACGGCTAAAAACACCGTGCGGTAAGCCAGAAGGGAATTCCCCCTGGACACGGATGGAAAAAGGAGAGGAAAGTGGCTGGATTGCAGCGGATCCTTTGGAACAGCGGCAAGGAAGGCAAGCAAAAACCAAGATGGCGTCGGAAGGTGGCAGTTTCACATGGGGCCCTGAACAACAAGAGTTCTTGAAATGCTGCGTGGAAGAGATAAAAAAGGAAATGAAGAAAGAGCTGTTGGCCCCGATACTACAGGCGATTGAAGGGCTAAAGGAGGAACAAAAGACCCAGGAGCGGGAGCTTCGGGTCGTGAAGGCGAAGGCAGCCGAGAATGAGGACGATATACAGGGCCTGGTGGTGAAGACGGAGATACAGGAGGCACATCAGAAACGATGTGTGGAGAGGTTGGAGGCACTGGAAAACAACGCAAGGAGGAACAACCTGAGGATTCTTGGTCTTCCTGAAGGTGTGGAGGGTGCGGACGTCGGGGCATATGTGAGCACGATGCTGCACTCGTTAATGGGAGCGGAGGCCCCGGCGGGTCCGCTGGAGGTGGAGGGAGCATACCGAGTTATGGCGCGAGGACCGAGAGCAGGAGAAACTCCCAGAGCCATAGTGGTGAGATTCCTCCGTTTTAAGGATAGAGAAATGGTCCTTAGATGGGCGAAGAAAACTCGGAGCAGTAAATGGGAGAACGCGGTGATCCGCGTTTATCAAGACTGGAGTGCGGAGGTGGCGAGAAGGAGGGCGAGCTTTAATCGGGCCAAGGCGGTGCTTCATAAAAGGAAGATAAAATTTGGAATGCTGCAACCGGCAAGACTGTGGGTCACATATCAAGGGAGGCACCACTACTTTGAGACGGCGGATGAAGCGTGGACTTTTATTGTAGAAGAAAAACTGGAATGAGTGGATTATTAAAAAGAACGTTTGGACAAAGTGGTGGGGCGAATGGGGGGGGCGAAGAGGGGTTTTATGTTCTAATCCTGCGGTGTGGTAACTTTTCTCTCTCCCACAGGGGGTGATGGGGGGAGGTGGGGAGGGAGAGGAGATGGGGCGTTGGCCATGGGGGGCGGGGCCAAGGGAGAAGCGCGGGCTTGGCTCCCGCGCTATGATAATTATGGCGGGAATAGAGAAGCAGGAAGGAGGGGGCGTCGCACGGTGCGAGCCGTGGTCACGGGGGGAAGCCGAGGTCAGCCAGAGTTTGCTGACTTCTGGGAGCAACATGGGGGGAGTAATTACGCTAGCGGGGGGTCTAGCGGGGGTGGGTGGGAGGGGGGAATTACTGGGTTGCTGCTGCTGGGGAAAGGGGGGAGCGGGTACGGGAGAGGATGGGCGGGGGGGCACCGCCTGGGGGAGATACAGCTGCGTGGGAACTGGGTGAGAAGCTGGAAAAAGATGATGGCTAATCGGCAAGGGGGGGGGGGGTGGGAAGCCCCCCAACTCGGCTGATCACGTGGAACGTGAGAGGGCTCAACGGGCCGATAAAGAGGGCACGGGTACTCGCACACCTTAAGAAACTTAAAGCAGATGTGGTTATGTTACAGGAAACGCACCTGAAACTGATAGACCAGGTTAGGCTGCGCAAAGGATGGGTGGGGCAGGTGTTCCATTCGGGGCTAGATGCGAAAAACAGGGGGGTGGCTATATTAGTGGGGAAGTGGGTTATGTTCGAGGCAAAGACTATAGTGGCGGATAACGGGGGCAGATACGTGATGGTGAGTGGCAAACTACAGGGAGAGACGGTGGTTTTGGTAAACGTGTATGCCCCGAACTGGGATGATGCCAATTTTATGAGGCGGATGCTAGGACGCATTCCGGACCTGGAGACGGGAAAGCTGATAATGGGGGGAGACTTTAACACGGTGTTGGAACCAGGGCTGGATAGGTCGAAGTCCAGGACTGGAAGGAGGCCGGCAGCAGCCAAGGTGCTTAAAGATTTTATGGAGCAGATGGGAGGTGTGGACCCGTGGAGATTCAGTAGACCTAGGAGTAAGGAGTTCTCGTTTTTCTCCTATGTCCATAAAGTCTATTCGCGCATAGACTTTTTTGTGCTGGGTAGGGCATTGATCCCGAAGGTGAGGGGAACGGAGTATACGGCTATAGCCATTTCGGATCACGCCCCACACTGGGTGGACTTGGAGATAGGGGAGGAAACAGGAGGGCGCCCACCCTGGAGAATGGACATGGGACTAATGGCGGATGAGGGGGTGTGTCTAAGGGTGAGGGGATGTATTGAAAAGTACTTGGAACTTAATGACAATGGGGAGGTCCAGGTGGGAGTGGTCTGGGAGGCGTTGAAGGCGGTGGTTAGGGGGGAGCCGATATCAATAAGGGCACATAAAGGGAAGCAGGAGAGTATGGAACGGGAGCGGTTGCTGCAAGAACTTTTGAGGGTGGACAGACAATATGCGGAAGCACCGGAGGAGGGATTGTACAGGGAAAGGCAAAGGCTGCATGTGGAATTTGACTTGCTGACTACAGGCACTGCAGAGGCACAATGGAGGAAGGCACAGGGTGTACAGTATGAATATGGGGAGAAGGCGAGCAGGTTGCTGGCACACCAATTGAGGAAAAGGGGAGCAGCGAGGGAAATAGGGGGAGTGAGGGACGAGGAAGGAGAGATGGAGCGGGGAACGGAGAGAGTGAATGAAGTGTTCAAGACATTTTATAAAAAATTATATGAAGCTCAACCCCCGGATGGGAGGGAGAGAATGATGGACTTTTTGGATCGGCTGGAAATTCCCAAGGTGAAAGAGCAGGAAAGGGTGGGACTGGGAACACAGATCGAGGTAGAAGAAGTGGTGAAAGGAATTAGGAGCATGCAGACGGGAAAGGCCCCGGGACCGGACGGATTCCCAGTCGAATTTTATAGAAAATATTTGGACTTGCTCGCCCCGGTACTGACGAGGACCTTTAATGAGGCAAAGGAAAGGGGACAACTGCCCCCGACTATGTCTGAAGCAACGATATCGCTTCTCTTAAAGAAGGAAAAGGACCCGCTACAATGCGGGTCCTACAGACCAATTTCCCTCCTAAATGTGGATGCCAAGGTCCTGGCCAAGGTAATGGCAATGAGAATAGAGGAATGTGTCCCGGGGGTGGTTCACGAGGACCAAACTGGGTTTGTGAAGGGGAGACAGCTGAACACGAATATACGGAGGCTGTTAGGGGTAATGATGATGGCCCCACCAGAGGGTGAAACAGAGATAGTAGTGGCGATGGATGCCGAGAAAGCATTTGATAGAGTGGAATGGGATTATTTGTGGGAGGTGTTGAGGAGATTTGGTTTTGGAGAGGGGTATGTTAGATGGGTGCAGCTATCGTATAGGGCCCCAGTGGCGAGTGTGGTCACGAATGGACGGGGATCGGCATATTTTCGGCTCCATAGAGGGACAAGGCAGGGATGCCCTCTGTCCCCATTACTGTTTGCACTGGCGATTGAGCCCCTGGCGATAGCGCTGAGGGGTTCCAAGAAGTGGAGGGGAGTACTTAGGGGAGGAGAAGAACACCGGGTATCTTTGTATGCGGACGATTTGCTACTATATGTGGCGGATCCGGCGGAGGGGATGCCAGAAATAATGCGGATACTTGGGGAGTTTGGGGATTTTTCAGGGTATAAATTGAACATGGGGAAGAGTGAGCTGTTTGTGGTGCATCCTGGGGAGCAGAGTAGAGAAATAGAGGACCTACCGTTGAGGAAGGTAACAAGAGACTTTCGTTACCTGGGGATCCAGATAGCTAAGAATTGGGGCACACTGCACAGGTTAAATTTAACGCGGTTGGTGGAACGGATGGAGGAAGATTTCAAGAGATGGGATATGGTAGCCCTGTCAATGGCAGGGAGGGTGCAGGCGGTTAAGATGGTGGTCCTCCCGAGATTCCTCTTTGTGTTTCAGTGCCTCCCGGTGGTGATCACGAAGGCTTTTTTTTAAAAGGATTGAAAAGAGCATCATGGGTTTTGTTTGGGCCGGGAAGACCCCGAGAGTGAGGAAGGGATTCTTACAGCGTAGCAGGGATAGGGGGGGGCTGGCACTACCGAGCCTAAGTGAGTACTATTGGGCCGCTAATATTTCAATGGTGAGTAAGTGGATGGGAGAGGAGGAGGGAGCGGCGTGGAAGAGATTAGAGAGGGCGTCCTGTAGGGGGACTAGCCTGCAGGCTATGGTGACAGCCCCATTGCCGTTCTCACCGAGGAACTACACCACAAGCCCGGTGGTGGTAGCTACACTGAAGATTTGGGGACAGTGGAGACGGCATAGGGGAAAGACTGGAGCTTTGGGGGGGTCCCCGATAAGAAACAACCATAGGTTTGCCCCGGGGGGAATGGATGGGGGATATGGAATGTGGCAAAGAGCAGGAATAACGCAACTGAAAGATCTATTTGTGGATGGGAAGTTCGCGAGTCTGGGAGCGCTGACCGAGAAATATGGGTTGCCCCAAGGGAATGCATTCACGTATATGCAACTGAGGGCTTTTGCGAGGCAACAGGTGAGGGATTTTCCGCAGCTCCCGACACAAGAGGTGCAGGACAGAGTGATCTCAAAGACATGGGTGGGGGATGGTAAGGTGTCAGATATATATAGGGAAATGAGGGACGAAGGGGAGACTATGGTAGATGAACTAAAAGGGAAATGGGAAGAAGAGCTGGGGGAGGAGATCGAGGAGGGGCTGTGGGCGGATGCCCTAAGTAGGGTAAACTCGTCGTCCTCGTGTGCCAGGCTAAGCCTGATTCAGTTTAAGGTATTACACAGGGCGCATATGACTGGAGCGCGGCTCAGTAAATTTTTTGGGGTGGAGGATAGGTGTGCGAGGTGCTCGAGAAGCCCAGCGAATCATACCCATATGTTTTGGTCATGCCCGGCACTACGGGGGTTTTGGATGGGGGTGACAAAGGTGCTTTCAAAAGTAGTGGGGGTCCGGGTCGAACCAAGCTGGGGGTTGGCTATATTTGGGGTAGCACAAGAGCCGGGAGTGCAGGAGGCGAGAGAGGCCGATGTTTTGGCCTTTGCATCCCTAGTAGCCCGGCGCAGGATATTGCTAATGTGGAAGGAAGCCAAGCCCCCGGGGGTGGAGACCTGGATAAATGACATGGCGGGGTTTATAAAGCTTGAGCGGATTAAGTTCGTCCTAAGGGGGTCGGCTCAAGGGTTCACCAGGCGGTGGCAACCGTTCGTCGAATACCTTGCGGATAGATAGATGGAAGGGGAAAAGAAGGCAGCAGCAGCAGCCCAGGATTTTTTTTGGGGGTGGGGGGGTGGGGGGGAGGAGGGGGGGGGGGGAGGGGGGGGGGTGTAACTTGTGACAAGGCAGTTGCCAATTAGGGCTAGTTTTCATTTTTGTTATTTAATATTTATTCATTTTTTGTTTTTTGCTTATATAAAATAGGTCATTGTTATTTGTGCTGTTATAATATTGTGTAAAGGATGCACAATGTACTGTGTTGGTTGACCAAAAATTTTCAATAAAATATTTATTTTAAAAAAAGAACAGACGGGGGAGGGGGAGAGCCTATGGATGGGGACGGGAGATGAGGGTGTGCCACACAATGGGAGGAGTCGAAGAAGAGGCGGGAGTGGCCGGGGTCAGCAGGAGTGCGGAAGTGCAATGGGGGGAGTAAATCAGCTAGGATGGGCCCTAGCCGGGGGGGGGGGGGATCGAGTTGCTGCTGCTATGGTCAAGGAGGAGCTGGAGCGAGTGGGTGGGGGGGGTCGAGACTGGGGTATGCCGTTGTGGGGAACGGGCCGGGTGTGGGGTGCGGGCGCGTGGCTGGCCGAGCAGGGGTCATGGCTAGTCGGCGGGGGAGGGGGGCGGGTAGCCCTCTGATCCGGCTGATAACCTGGAATGTAAGGGGACTGAATGGGCCGGTTAAGCGGGCCCATTTGTTTGCGCACCTGAAGGGGCTCAAGGCGGATGTGGCTATGCTTCAGGAGACACACCTGAAGTTGGCAGACCAGGTAAGATTGTGGAAAGGGTGGGTACGTCAGGTGTTTCACCCGGAGCTAGATGCCAAAAATCGAGGGGTGGCGATCTTGGTGGGAAAGAAGGTGTCGTTTGAGGCGTCGAGCATTGTGGCAGATAATGGCGGCAGGTACATAATGGTAAGTGGTAAGTAGCAGGGAGAGAAGGTGGTGCTGGTCAACATGTATGCCCCGAACTGGGACGATGTGGGTTTTATGCGGCGTATGTTGGGTCGGATCCCAGACTTGGAAGTGGGGGGCCTGATAATGGGGGGAGACTTTAACACGTTGCTGGATCCGGCACTGGATCGCTCCAGGTGTAGGACGGGACGGAAGCCGGCGGCGGCTAGAGTGCTGAGGGGGTTTATGGACCAGATGGGAGGGGTGGACCCTTGGAGATTTGCAAGGCCGGGGGCTAGGGAATTTTCATTCTTTTCACATGTCCATAAGGCTTATTCCCGAATTAACTTTTTCATCTTGAGTAGGGCGCTGATAGCGAGAGTAGAGGATACGGAGTATTCGGCAATAGCCATTTCGGACCACGCCCCGCATTGGGTGGACTTGGAGATGGGGGAGGAGAGGGACCAGCGCCCGCTGTGGCGCTTGGAGGTGGGGCTGTTGGCGGACGAGGAGGTGAGCGAGCGGGTCCGAAGAAGTATAGAGAGGTACCTGGAGACCAACGACAACAGGGAGGTCCGAATGGGGATGGTATGGGAGGCACTGAAGGCGGTGGTGAGGGGAGAGCTGATCTCCATTAGGGCCCACAAGGAGCGGAGGGAGAGGCTGGTGGGGGAGATGGTGAGGGTAGACAGGAGGAATGCGGAGGAGCCCGAGGAAGGATTGTTGAGGAAGAGGCGTAGCCTCCAGGCCGAATTCGACCTGGTGACCACCAGGAAGGCAGAGGTGCAGTAGGGGAAGGCCCAGGGGGCGATTTACGAGTATGGGGAAAAGGCAAGCCGGATGCTGGCGCATCAGCTTCGGAAGCGGGACGCAACTAGGGAGATCGGGGGGAGTTAAGGACAGGGGAGGGAGTGTGGTGCGGAGTGGAGCTGGCATCAATGGGGTCTTCAGGGACTTCTACGAGGAATTGTACCGATCCGAGCCCCCACGGGAGGGGGGAGGGATGGACCGCTTCCTGGACCAATTGAGGTTTCCAAAGGTGGAAGAGGGACTGGTGGTGGGATTGGGGGCCCCGATTGGGCTGGAGGAGCTGATCAAGGGATAGGAAGCATGGAGGCGGGGAAGGCACCGGGGCCGGACGGTTTCCCGGTCGAATTCTATAAAAAATAATTGGACCTGTTGGGCCCGCTGTTAGTTAGGACGTTCAATGAGGCAAGGGAGGGGGGGGCTTTACCCCCGACGATGTCCCGGGCACTGATCTCCTTAATCCTGAAGCAGGACAAGGATCCCCTGCAGTGTGGGTCTTACAGGCCGATTTCGTTGCTAAACGTAGATGCCAAGGTGCTGGCGAATGTCTTAGCCACGAGGATTGAGGATTGTGTGCTGCAGATCATCCACAAAGACCAGACGGGGTTTGCGAAAGGGAGGCAGTTGAAAGCGAATGTGTGGAGGCTTTTGAACGTTATCATGATGCCGGCGAGGGAGCGGGGGAGGCGGAAATAGTGGTGGCACCTGTGGGAGGTGCTGAAGAGGTTGGAGTTTGGGGAGGGGTTTGTCAGGTGGATTAGGCTGTTGTATGAGGTCCCGATGGCGAGTGTGGCCACAAACAGGAGGAGGTCCGAGTACTTTCGGTTGCACCGAGGGACGAGACAAGGGTGTCTCTTATTCCCCCTGCTCTTCGCACTGGCGATTGAACCCCTGGCTATGGCACTGAGGGAGTCAAGGAACTGGAGGGGGTTGGTGCGGGGTGGGAGCATAGGGTGTCACTTTATGCGGACGACCTGCTGCTGTATGTGGCGGACCCGGTGGGAGGAATGCCAGAGGTAATGAGGATTCTTAGGGAATTCGGGGACTTTTCGGGGTACAAGCTCAACATGGGGAAGAGCGAGCTGTTCGTAGTTCATCCAGGGGACCAGGAGAGGGGATTGGCGAGCTCCCACTAAAATAGGCGGAGAGGAGCTTCAGGTATCTGGGAGTCCAGGTGGCCAGGAGCTGGGGGACCCTGCATAGGCTTAATTTTACAAGGCTGGTGGAGCAAATGGAGGAGGTGTTCAAGAGGTGGGATGCGTTGCCGCTGTCCTTGGCGGGTAGGGTGCAGTCAATCAAAATGACGGTGCTCCCAAGGTTTTTGTTCCTGTTCCAGTGCCTCCCCGTGTTTATCCCGAAGGCTTTTTTCAGGCGGGTTAACAGGAGTATAATGGGGTTTGTGTGGGTGTGAGGGACTCCGAGGGTGAGAAGGGTGTTCCTGGAGCGGAGTAGAGATAGGGGGGAACTGGCGCTGCCCAACCTCTGTGGATACTACTGGGCCACCAATGCGACAATGGTGCGCAAGTGGGTGATGAAGGGGGAGGGGGCTGCATGGAAGAGGCTGGAGACGGCGTCTTGTGTGGATACGAGTCTGGGGGCGTTGGCAACAGCGCCGCTGCCGCTCCCTCCAAAGAGGTATACCACGGGCCCGGTGGTGGTGGCGGCCCTCAAAATTTGGGGGCAGTGGAGGCGGCACAGGGAGGAAGTGGGGGCCTCAGCGGGGACCCCATTACGGGAGAACCACCGGTTCGCCCCAGGAAGAACAGGTGGAGGGTTTGCGGGGTGGCACAGGGCAGGGATACGAAAGTTGGGAGACCTGTTTGTGGACGGGAAGTTCGCGAGCCTGGGTGAGCTGGAGGAGAAGTACGGGCTCCCCCCGGGGAACACCTTCAGGTACTTACAGGTAAGGGCGTTTGCCAGACGGCAGGTGGCGGAATTCCCGTGGCTATGGCCACACACAGTACAGGACAGGGTGCTCTCGGTGGGGTGGGTGAGAGTGGGGAAGATCTCAGAAACTTACCAGGTGATGCAGGAAGAGGAGGAGGCCTCGGTGGTGGAGGTAAAAGGTAAGTGGGAGGAGGAGTTGGGAGAGGAAATTGAGGAAGGGACGTGGGCAGATGCCCTGGGGAGGGTGAGCTCTTCCTCATCGTGCGCGAGGCTCAGCCTCATAGTTTAAGGTGCTGCACAGGGCACACATGACCGGTACAAGGATGAGCCGGTTTTTTGGGGATGAGGACAGGTGTGTTAGGTGCTCAGGGAGCCCAGCAAATCACACCCATATGTTCTGGGCATGCCCAGCGCTGGAGGAATTTTGGAAGGGCGTAGCGAGGACGGTGTCGAGGGTGGTAGGATCCAGGGTCAAACCGGGCTGGGGGCTCGCAATATTTGGGGTGGCAGAGGAGCCAGGAGTGCAGGAGGCGAAAGAGGCCGGAATTCTGGCCTTTGCGTCCCTGGTAGCCCGGCGAAGCATTCTTCTTCAGTGGAAGGATGCGAGGCCCCCAAGCGTGGAATCCTGGATCAACGATATGGCAGGGTTTATGAAGTTGGAGAGGGTGAAATTCGCCTTGAGAGGGTCGGTACAAGGGTTATTTAGGCGGTGGCAACCGTAAGACTTCCTGGCAGAGCGGTATACATTGGTCAATGGCAGCAGCAACTCGGGGGGGGGGGGGGGGGGGGGGGGATCACTTTATTATTTTTTATTTTTGTTATTCACACTGGAGGGTCTGAGGGGGTGTATATACTTGTTGTATTAAGTCGGGGTGTTAATGTTAATTTATTATTTATGTACAGGGGGGGGGGGGGGTATGGAGGGTTGTTTTTCTGGACTGTGTTTTGTACTTAACCCTGTTGGGTTTCTTTTTCATTTTGTTATTGACATTTTATGAAAACTTTAATTAAAAAAAATTTTTTTTTTTTTAAACACCTCACAATTGGTCAGTCTTCACAGCATGGTCTTCACAACATGGTCTTCACTTACCATCTTGTTAAGGATTTAAACCCTGCTTCCTAATGATCCTCTATGCTCCCTGTTCTGTCTTTGGAACAGGCACAGACTGTTTTACCCAGTCTGATCCCACAGCTTCTGTATAGCTGCTGGCCCCACAGCTGACTCACAACTCCTAGTAAATGCTTCCTTTCTTCCTGTTCCAAGCTGACTGACTGTCTCGGTGAGCAAACACTCACAGATAAAACAAACAAACTGGCATTGGCACTTCAGCCTATCTCCATGACAATTGGCATGTTTTGTGATGCTCCCAAACTGAAATGTAAACTAATTATCTTTGTCTCAACACAATTCTTTGACTTTTTTTAACGTATAGAAATAATTTATATGTCCAATGGAGTTTATAATCCTCTTTTCCAGAATTGCTGCCCTTGTCAAGAAACTCTCTATTTATACCACATTTAACTTATTTTCATCTGGGAACTATATAAATCTTTTATTGAGCTAAGTACAGACCTTCTGCTTCCACGGCCAGTTTTTAATACTTCTAAATCTGACTTTTAAGTATCAATTACCTTTTAAATTTAATTAACCAACTTGTTTGATTTTCATTCATTTGAGATGCATACCAGTTGCTCAACCAAGTGTTTCCATTTATCTGTCTTTCAAAAAATCCAATTTTGAAAATTAAAAGTTATATTCTAAAACATGTGGGATTTTGGAGACGCACCAGATTATGAAACTACATTTTGATTACATTTGCCTCTGGAGATGGCAAGCAACCTGTTAAAGATGCAGAGACAAGCAAGGGCACATCTGGTAGTCATGCAGAGGTTATGTGCAGCCTTGAGTGCTTCAGATGCTGTTGTCTCAGCGGCATCTGCAACTGAGGCAATCAAGATTTTGCAACAAAGGAACATCTCTCTCAGCCTTGCTAGAAGAAAAGCCATACCATAGTTAAGAAAACAGTGGAAGCCAGAGTTCAGTGAGACAAGGGGATGTGAGGGGAAACTTTTGCATCCAAAGGGTGGTGGGAGCCTTGAACACACCTTCTGAATGGGTGGTGGAAGCAGAGACCCTCACAACATTTAGAAGTATTCAGAGGTGTACTTGTGATGCCAAGGCATACAAGGCTATGGGCCAAGTGCTGGAAAATGGGATTAGAATACTTAAGCGGTTGTTTTTGACTGGCGCAGAGGCGATAAGCCGAAGGGCCTTTTCTGTGCTGTATACCTCTATGACTCTAAGGTGGCTCACAGTATATGAATCATCTGGGGGGATTTTGAGGAAGAATCCACAGAGATTCACTGTGTGTCTACCACAATCATCTTGCATGCATAAAAGGGGATTTGTGTGTTAATGAGACTATTGTACCTTACAATGTACCTTGTAATCCATATTCAGATTAATATTAATCTTTATTGTCACAAGTAGGCTTACATTTACGCTGTAATGAAGTTACTGTGAAAAGCCCCAAGTCGCCACATTCCGGAGCCTGTTCGGGTACACAGAGGGAGAATTCAGAATATCCAATTCACCGGACAGCAAGTCTTTCAGGACTTGTGGGAGGAAACCGGAGCACCCGGAGGAAACCCACGCAGACACGGGGAGAAAGTGCAGACTCCATACAGACAGTCCCAAGTCGGGAATCGAACCTGGGGACCTGGAGCTGTGAAGCAACAGTACTACCCACTGTGCTGCCCCACGTGTGTATAAAATCTGTGTGTAATTGTTAAGCTAAGGGGGGAGTAAAGGAGTACTGCATTGTCATCCAATTGTTTTCATGGTTAATAATTTTTTTCTTGTTGTTAAAACTAATGTGAAGTCCTGTGACGCTGTTACTCCATGTTTTATTAAAATTAAAGTAAGTGTTACGGTCCTTTGAGCCAGGGTGCCAATCTGGGATTTTCCCGTCCAACTGGGATCATAACAATATAGTTTTGAAAACTTTCTTCATGTGTTGAATGGGCATGTTGTTGGGACTTTTGAAACGAGATAGGGGTTTTTAAAGTCTTGGTGCTTCATTGAAACTCAATGATGGCTGATGTGGAGGTTACAGATATACTCTATTATTGAGCCAGGGAGGAAGTGGCAAATCTGAGCTTCTTGACATATGGTGGTTTCTACATTTGTCCACCTTTGTTAGACAGAGGGAGTGGAACCTCGCAGGCAAGTCAGCGTACATTTCTTACCCTATTATCACCCCTCAGAAGTTGTCTCAGCAGCGTTTGCAACTGAGTCAATCTATATTTTTCAGGTGAACGCATAGAGCTTTCAGCTAGGCCTTGCCAGGTTTGGACCACATGTGGCTGAGTCATGTTCAACCTCCTTCCAAGTGAGAAGTATGTGATGTTACAATCATGAGGTTTATAAGATTGTTAGATATTTAATTTAAAGTAAAATGAAGGGAGTCATGTCACCTGTTGTGAAGTCTGCCTGACAACAAGCCTGAGGTTTTTGACTGTTAAGAGATTAAAGCAGGTGTTTTACTGGGAAGAAGGTGCAAGATGTTACATTTGGAGAAAGTGGCAGAGACCTATGTACTAACAGTGGGTAGATTGTGATTCTCTAAAGTCCAGAAAAATTTGGAGATTATTGGGTAGTAAACAGTTGTCTTTTAAATATAAATTTCAAAGACAAAAGAAAGTTAGGGTCTCAAGGATAGCTAATCATCATTTGTACCTGGATACAACGTCCATGTCATCCATGTTACCTTGGAGATGGGCTTTGAGAGAAGAACGTTCTAAGCTAGCCCTGACAACTCACAGACAAAGTTAGCTTTCCAGGATCCAGGTCAGGGAGAGCAGCTAAGGGCAGCAAAATGCTATGGTTTATTGTGCAGGAATGTGGGTGGGAACTCACACTGAGATTAAAAAGACAGAATTCACAAGCAGTTAGGTTTAAAAAGGAAAAGAACAGAAGTCAACCCTTGGGAGCTAAGAATCACTTTGGACTGGTCCTGAGAGTACTGAATGGCTACTTGAAGTGTAATGTTTATCTGTGCAATGTATTTTTGGTTGTGCTAAAAGAAGATGGCGCCGGAGCGAGGCGACTCTCTGCGTGCTCTCCCCAACAGAACCACTTTTTACTTAACTTATACTCGTTCTAATCTTTTAAAATTCAATTCTAAGACTGACATAATGGCTAACCTCTCTCTTTTATCTTTTCTTGCAGGCTTGAACATCCTCCGAGGCCCTTGGAGACCTTTTGACCCAACCCAACCTGACCTCCACGACCTGGAAGTGAATCGGGCCCAAACAGGAAGTGAAGCCCCGTCGATTTGGAGCCGACCCGGACCTCCGAGCTCCCAACCTGGCTTAACAACCGGCGCCAGCCCCCGGATCGCCCGGCCCAGGCCCCAGAGCTCCCGACCCGACCCCCGATGACGAGACCCTGCCCAACTCGACCCCGAGAGAACCGCCCAGCGACCCAACCCAGAGAGGCCCGCCCAGCAACCCGACCTACCTGGAGATGGAAGAAAGAAAAATCCATGTGGAGGCTCGACCGGGCCTACTTCAAGACCCGACCCCAGGAGTGCCCAGGGAGGGAACAGACCACAGGACTCAGCCCAACCTGCCTCAGGAAGCCCCTCCCCACGACCCAGGACCCCCAAAATGGCGAAGACCCCGTGTGAGGACCCGGACGCGCTGCAAGGTAGTCACGTGCCTGCAGAACGCCGGGACCCATCCAGATCACAAACATGTCCCCCCCTTGCAACCCCTCTACCTCAACCAGTGCCCGGGACCCTGCCGAACGCGACCCCAGAAACGTAACCAGCACCCTGGTCCTTGCCAGCGCCCTGGACCCCGCCAGACGCAACCACCTACCTTCCACAAGGTCAGACTTCTCCCATCGGATCCCAGGATCATCCAGCCGCAGCCGCCGACCGAGGAAGCGAGGGAAACGTGGTGTTCTGCAGGTTAGACTGAAGCAACGCGGTTTCAAGACCCCTCTCCCCAGCATGCTCCTGGCAAACGTCCAAGCGATCGAAAACAAGCTGAATGAACTTAACGCCAGACTTACCCCTCAGAGGGAAGTAAGAGACTGCTGTGTGCTCTGTTTCACAGAGACATGGCTCACCCCCGCCTCACCGGACTGTGCCATACAACCTGAAGGCTTCACAATTCACCGGGCGGATTGCACCGCGTCATCAGGCAAAGTGAAGGGTGGAGGGATTTGCCTCCTCATCAACTCCTCCTGGTGCTTGTATGTGGCGACACAGGCGACCTACTGCTCCCCGGATGTGGAATACCTGACCGTGAAGTGCCGCCCATACTATCTTCCACGTGAGTTCACTTCAGCCATTATCACAGCGGTCTGCATCCCACCCCAGGCAGAAGTGAGGAAGGCGCTGGAGAAACTGTGCACAGTTATAAATAACTACGAAACAGAACATCCAGATGCCTTGTTCATCGTGGTCGGAGACTTCAAAAAGGACAACCTCAAGAGTGTGCTGCCAAAATTCCACCAGCACATCTCCTGTCCCACCAGGGGCGACAACACTCTTGACCACTGCTACTCAAAAATCAAGGGTGCCTACCGTTCCATCCCTCGGCCGCACTTTGGGAAATCAGACCATAAATTTTTGTTTAAAAATTACTGTAGGGAGTTTCCAGCTGCATCCGGTCAGAGTGAGGACAGAGTGACTGCTGGATAAGTAGTAAAGATTTAAATTGTTTGCGCAGGCCAATAACAGCTGATTGCTGTTTTTGTGTGGGGCGCAGTGGTTGCTGGTTAAGTGTTTTATTTTTACCTGTATTTAAGTTGGGCCGTTTCTAAACCCTAGACACTACACTTGTAGTGTTCCCCCACCCTTCCCCCTCCTTTAACCTAAGGGGTAGAGTGAATAACAGGTAAGCTCTTTCTTTCTGTTTTTATCTCGAGGGGATGGCAGGGAAGGTAGTGCAATGTTACTCCTGCAGAATGTTTTGAGGTGAGGGACGCCGTCAGGTTCCCTGCTGATTTCATCTGTGGGAAGTGCACCCATCTCCAGCTCCTCAGAAACCGCGTTCTGGAGCTGGAGCTGGATGAACTTCGGATCATTTGGGAGGCAGAGGTGGTCATAGATAGAAGCTTCAGGGATGTAGTTACTCTGAAGAATAAAGATAGATGGCGATGGTGAGAGGGGCCGGGAGGAAGCAGTCAGTACAGGGATCCCCTGTGGTCGTTCCCCTTAGTAACAAGTATACCGCTTTGGATACTGTTGGGGGGGGGGGGGGGGGGGGGACTTATCAGGGGTAAGCCATGGGGCACAGGTCTCTGGCACAGAGTCTGTCCCTGTTGCTCAGAAGGGAAGGGGGGGAGAGGAGTAGAGCATTAGTCATTGGAGACTCCATATTTAGGGGGATAGATAGGAGATTCTGTGGGAACGAGAGAGACTCGCGATTGGTGTGTTGCCTCCCAGGTGCCAGGGTCCGTGATGTCTCGGATCGTGTTTTCGGGATCCTTAAGGGGGAGGGGGAGCAGCCCCAAGTCGTGGTCCACATAGGTACCAACGACATAGGTCGGAAAAGGGATAGGGATGTAAGGCAGGAATTCAGGGAGCTAGGGTGGAAACTTAGATCTAGGACAAACAGAGTTATTATCTCTGGGTTGTTACCCGTGCCACGTGCTAGCAAGACGAGGAATAGGGAGAGAGAAGCGTTGAACACGTGGCTACAGGGATGGTGCAGGAGGGAGAGTTTCAGATTTCTGGATAATTGGGGCTCATTCTGGGGTCGGTGGGACCTCTACAAACGGGATGGCCTACACCTGCACCAGAGGGGTACCAATATCCAGGGGGGAAATTTGCTAATGCTCTTCGGGAGGGTTTAAACTAGTTCAGCAGGGGCTTGGGAACCTGAATTGTATACAGGAGGTTGAGAGTAGTGAGGTCATGAGTAAGGTTTCAAAGTTGCAGGAGTGTACCGGCAGGCAGGAAGTTGGTTTAAAGTGTGTCTTCTTCAATGCCAGGAGCATCCGGAATAAGGTGGGTGAACTTGCAGCATGGGTTGGTACCTGGGACTTCGATGTTGTGGCCATTTCGGAGACATGGATAGAGCGGGGACAGGAATGGGTGTTGCAGATGCCGGGGTTTAAATATTTCAGTAAGCTCAGGGAAGGTGGTAAAAGAGGGGGAGGGGTGGCATTGTTCGTCAAGGACAGTATTATGGTGGCAGAAAGGACGTTTGATGAGGACTCGTCTACTGAGGTAGTATGGACTGAGTTTAGAAACGGGAAAGGAGAGGTCACCCTGTTAGGGGTTTTCTATAGGCCTCCGAAAAGTTCCAGAGATGCAGAGGAAAGGAGTGCAAAGATGATTCTGAATAGGAGCGAAAGCAACAGGGTAGTTGTTATGGGGGACTTTAACTTTCCAAATATTGACTGGAAAGTTCGAGTACTTTAGATGGGTCTGTTTTTGTCCAATGTGTGCAGGAGTGTTTCTGACACAGTATGTAGATAGGCCAACGAGAGGCGAGGCCATATTGGATTTGGTACTGGGTAATGAACCAGGACAGGTGTTAGATTTGGAGGTAGGTGAGAACTTTGGTGATAGTGACCACAATTCGATTAAGTTTACTTTAGTGATGGAAAGGGATAGGTATATACCGCAGGGCAAGAGTTATATCTGGGGGAAGGGCAATTATGATGCGATGAGGCAAGACTTAGGATGCATCGGATGGAGAGGAAAACTGCAGGGGATGGGCACAATGGAAATGTGGAGCTTGTTCAAGAAACAGCTACTGGGTGTCCTTGATAGGTATGTATCTGTCAGGCAGGGAGGAAGTGGTCGAGCAAGGGAACCGTGGTTTACTAAAGCAGTCGAAACACTTGTCAAGAGGAAGAAGGAGGCTTATGTAAAGATGAGACATGAAGGTTCAGTTAGGGCGCTCGAGAGTTACTGGTTATCTAGGAAGGACCTAAAGAGAGAGCTAAGAAGAGCAGGAGGGGACATGAGAAGTCTTTGGCAGGTAGGATCAAGGGTAACCCTGAAGCTTTCTAGAGATATGTCAGGAATAAAAGAATGACTAGGGTAAGAGTAGGGCCAGTCAAGGACAGTAGTGGGAAGTTGTGTGTGGAGTCCGAGGTGATAGGAGAGGTGCTAAATGAATGTTTTTCGTCAGTATTCACACAGGAAAAAGACAATGTTGTCGAGGAGAATACTGAGATTCAGGCTACTAGACTAGAAGGGTTTGACGTTCATAAGGAGGAGGTGTTAGCAATTCCGGAAAGTTTGAAAATAGATAAGTGCCGTGGGCTGGATGGGATTTATCTTAGGATTCTCTGGGAAGCTAGGGAGGAGATTGCTGAGTCTTTGGCTTTGATCTTTAAGTCATCTTTGTCTACAGGCATAGTGCCAGAACACTGGAGGATAGCAAATGTTGTCCCCTTGTTCAAGAAGGGGAGTAGAGATAACCCCGGTAACTATAGACCAGTGAGCCTTACTTCTGTTGTAGGCAAAGTCTTGGAAAGGGTTATAAGATGTAGGATGTATAATCATCTGGAAAGAAATAATTTGTTAGAGATTGTCAACACGGTTTTGTGAAGGGTAGGTCGTGCCTCACAAACTTTATTGAGTTCTTTGAGAAGGTGACCAAACAGGTGGATGAGGGTAAAGTAGTTGATGTGGTGTATATGGATTTCAGCAAAGCGTTTGATAAGGTTCCCCTCGGTAGGCTACTGCAGAAAATACGGAGCCATGGGATTCAGGGTGATTTAGCAGTTTGGATCAGAAATTGGCTAGCTGGAAGAAGACAAAGGGTGGTGGTTGATGGGAAATGTTCAGACTGGAGTCCAGTTACTAGTGGTGTACCACAAGGATCTGTTTTGGGGCCACTGCTGTTTGTCATTTTTATAAATGACCTGGAGGAGGGAGTAGAAGGATGGGTGAGTAAATTTGCAGATGACACTAAAGTCGGTGGAGTTGTGGACAGTGTGGAAGGATGTTACAAGTTACAGAGGGTCATAGATAAGCTGCAGCGCTGGTCTGAGAAGTGGCAAATGGAGTTTAATGCATAAAAGTGTGAGGTGATTCATTTTGGAAGGAATAACAAGAAGACAGAGTACTGGGCTAATGGTAAGATTCTTGTCAGTGTGGATGAGCAGAGAGATCTCTGTGTCCATGTACATAGATCCCTGAAAGTTGCCACGCAGATGGAGAGGGTTGTTAAGAAGGCGTACGGTGTGTTATCTTTTATTGGTAGAGGGATTGAGTTTCGGAGCCATGAGGTCATGTTGCAGCTGTACAAAACTCTGGTTCTGCCGCATTTGGAGTATTGCGTGCAATTCTGGTGGCCGTATAGGAAGGATGTGGAAGCATTGGAAAGGGTGCAGAGGAGATTTACCAGAATGTTGCCTGGTATGGAGGGAAGATCTTATGAGGGAAGGCTGAGGGACTTGAGACTGTTTTCATTAGAGAGAAGAAGGTTAAGAGGTGACTTGAGGCATAAAAGATGATGATCAGAGGATTAGATAGGGTGGACAGTGAGAGCCTTTTTCCTCGGATGGTGATGTCTAGCACGAGTGACATAACTTTAAATTTAGGGGAGATAGATATAGGACAGATGTCAGAGGTAGATTCTTTACTCAGAGAGTAGTAAGAGCATGGAATGCCCTGCCTGCAACCGTAGTGGACTCGCCAACACTAAGGGCATTCAAATGGTCATTGGATAGATATATGGACGATAAAGGAATAGTGTAGATGGGCTTTAGAGTGGTTTCACAGGTCAGCGCAACATTGAGGGCCGAAGGGCCTGTACTGCGCTGTAATGTTCTATAAGGCGGTGCTCCTTCTCCCGGCATACAAGCAGAAACTCAAGCGGGAGAATCCAGCTAAGAAGGTCGTGCAGTGCTGGTCCGAGGAAACAGAAGAGCTCTTGCGTGACTGCTTAGAGACAGTGGACTGGTCCATATTTAAGAACTCAGCGACCAACTTAGATGAGTATGCCACCACCGTCATAGACTTCATCAGCAAATATGTGGACAACTGCGTGCCAAAGAAAGCAGTAAGTACATTCCCCAACCGGAAACCATGGCTCAATCACGAGACTGACTCTACTGAAGGACAGATCTGAGGCGTTCCAAGTCAGACGACCCTGACCTATACAAGAAATCCAGGAACGACCTCCGCAAAGCCATCCGAGATGCCAAGAGAGAATATCAAACCAAGCTAGAGTCACAGACAGACTCTCGGCGATTGTGGCAAGGACTAAACAACATGACGGGCTACAAAGCGAAGCAGTATCTCTGACAGCAGCGCATCCCTCCCCGATGAACTCAATGCATTCTATGCTCGGTTCGAGCAGGTAACCAACTATCGGCTATCGAGTGCCCCAGCAGGCCATAACTCACCCATACCCACCATCACAGCTTTCGAAGTCAGATCGGCCTTTCTGAAAGTAAACCCTCGGAAGGCGACGGGCACGGACGGGATCCCTGGTCGTGCACTCAGAGCCTGTGCGGACCAACTGGCAGAGGTATTCGCGGACATCTTTAACCTGTCCCTACTACACTCCGAGGTCCCCACCTGCTTCAAGAAGACCACCATCATACCGGTGCCAAAGAAGAACCAGGCAACGTGCCTCAATGACTACCGTCCGGTGGCCCTGTTTTCAGTCGTAATGAAGTGCTTCGAGAGGTTGATCATGAAGCGCATCACCTTCATACTCCCAGAACAACATGATCCACTGCAATTCGCATACCGTCGCAACCGATCCACAGCAGACACCATTTCCCTGACCCTACACTCATCCCTCGAGCATCTCGACAACAAGGACTCCTACATCAGACTCCTATTTATTGACTACAGCTCTGCCTTCAACACCATAATCCCAGCAAAGCTGATATCAAAGCTCCAAAACCTAGGACTTGGCTCCCCACTCTGCAACTGGATCCTCAGTAAGAATGAACAACAACACCTCCTCCACAATAGTCCTCAATACCGGGGGCCTGCAAGGCTGCGTACTTAGCCCCCTAATCTACTCCCTGTACACACACGACTGCGTGGCAAAATTTGGTTCCAACTCCATCTACAAGTTTGCTGTCGATACGACCATTGTGGGCCAGATCTCGAATAACGACGAGTCAGAATACAGGCGGGAGATAGAGAACCTAGTGGAGTGGTGCAGCCACAACAATCTCTCCCCCAATGCCAGCAAAACTAAAGAGTTGGTCATTGACTTCAGGAAGCAAAGTACTGGACACACCCCTGTCAGCATCAATGGGGCCGAGGTGGAGATGGTTAGCGGTTTCAAATTCCTAGGGTGCACATCGCCAAAAATCTGTCCTGGTCCACCCACGTCGACGCTACCACCAAGAAAGCACAACAGCGCCTATACTTCCTCAGGAAACTAAGGAAATTTGGCATGTCCACATTAACCCTTACCAACTTTTACAGATGCACCATAGAAAGCATCCTATCTGGCTGCATCACAGCCTGGTATGGCAACTGCTCGGCCCAGGACTGCAAGTAACTTCAGAGAGTCGTGAACACCGCCCAGTCCATCACGCGAACCTGCCTCCCATCCATTGACTCCATTTACACCTCCCTCTGCCTGCGGAAAGCAGGCAGCATAATCAAAGACCCCTCCCACCCGGCTTACTCACTCTTCCAACTTCTTCCATCGGGCAGGAGCTATAGAGGTCTGAGAACCCGCACGAACAGACTCAAAAACAGCTTCTTCCCTGCTGTTACCAGACTCCTAAATGACCCTCTTATGGACTGACCTCATTAACACTACACCCTGTATGCTTCATCCGATGCCGGTGCTTATGTAGTTACATTGTATACCTTGTGTTGCCCTATTTTGTATTTTCTTTTATTCCCTTTTCTTCCCCTGTACTTAAATGATCTGTTCAGCTGCTCGCAGAAAAATACTTTTCACTGTACCTCCGTACACATGACAATAAACAAATCCAATCCAATCCAAAAGGGGAAAAGGGGAATGTTCTGTTTTGTAGTTTAAAGTACAATTGCCTACAAAGATAGTGTTTAGTCAAAAATACTTTTAATTTTTTGTTACAGTAGGAGTATTAAAACATTAAATCTTGTTGTGTCATCCTTTCAGCTATTAACGGGAAGTTCGAATTTCTTTTTAAAACGTTACTGGTCTCTACAGAGATCCATGATGTGGAGATGCTGCCGTTGGACTGGGGTGAGCACAGGAAGATGTCTTACAACACCAGGTTAAAGTCCAGCAGTTTGTTTCGAATCACTAGCTTTCGGGGAACAGCTCCTTCCTCGGGTGAAGGAAGAGGTGGGTTCCAGAAACATATTTTTGAAACTTAATGTCAGTGTCTATATGCGCGATCTTCTTGGAGATCCTCTCCACTTTGAGCCGGCAGTTTGCGGTGTCGACGGTAGCCATGATGTGGAGTTGCCGGCGTTGGACTGGGGTGAGCAACTGTCCTGGCATGAGACAATTCACACCCCTTTAACCTGTGATTATCCCTCTCTCCAGTTGCTCCGTCTGGACCTGTAAAGACTTAATTACCTGCAAAGACTCGTATTCAAAGTATCGTCTTGCATCATTGACTTTATCTGTATATATGTTTCTGGAACCCACCTCTTTATTCACCTGAGTAAGGAGCTGTGCTCCGAAAGCTAGTGATTCGAAACAAACCAGTTGGACTTTACCTGGTGTTGTAAGACTTCTTACTCTACAGAGACCGTAACAGTGAGATTTTGACAGGATCAAGCATATGGATTTCTTCATGCCGAGAGCCTTTCCCTTCTAATATCAGAGGCAGTGCGGCCTGTAGGTTGCTCTGGAAGGAGTGTGGTGGATGTGATGGAATTTCCATAGCGACAATTTTTGAGGGGAAAATCAACGATCCTGCACAAGCTTCACCCTGGCAGAAATTGGGATGCAATGAATGTCTCACAGGCCTGCCTGGTGCATTGCTGCATCTTCCTGGCATCTGCAACTGAAGCAGCAATATCCATCACCTCAGGGTCTTCTGATTCTTCCACTTCATCCTCATCCGAAGATGAATCCATCTCCTCCATCTCTCTAACTGGCAATTCTTCACCTCTTTGCTTCACTAGGTTGTGCAGGGGGCAGCAGACCACAATGATCCGAGATATTCTCTGCGGCACATCTGCAGTAATCCACAGGTCCTGGCATGGAACCTCATTTTCAGCATTCTAATGGTCTATTCTATTGTTGTCCTTGATGAGGCATAGGGAGTATTGTACCGTCCCTCTGTTGTGTCTTGTGGATTCCACACAAATGTCATGAGCCAGGACTTCTGAGCATATCCCCCTGTCACCAAGGAGTCAACCTTGCAGTTGCATGGTTCAGGGAAATACCTGTGGCACCTGAGAGTGATCTGAGAATGTATGAATCATGAAATATCCCTGGGAAGCAAGCACATACCTTCAGGATTTGTTTTTGGCTGGCGGTCACAAACGAGCTACACATTGATGGAATAAAACCCCTTTCACTTTATGAAAGCTGCTGACTGTTCTTAGGGAGCTCTCAGCACCACGTGTGCAATCAATTGTCCCTTGTACCTGTGGAAATCCAGCTGTCGAGTCAAATCCAACAGCTCTGGTTGTTTTGCTCTCTGGTGAGTGGCACAAAATCCATAGATAGCATCAGAACTCCCTTATTCATGTGTGTGCGGCTGACTGGGAGATGTCAACCATGTCCCCCCATGGAGCCCTGTAATGAACCAATGCCATAGAAATTTTAAGACTACTGGTGTAGGATTGCCTCCCAGTCCACCATAAATCTTCCTGCAGGAGCTGACATAGGTCAGTGACTGACTGCTGTGACATTCTTAGCTGTATTTGACATTGCCTCTGTGACATTTGCAAGTAGTTACTCCCCAGTATATTCAGTTTTGTGCCACTAAATCGCACTGCCTCATGAGAATTGCAGGTAGAGGCTGGCAAAGATCTGGTCAGCATAGTCCATATAGCCTAACTGGGAACCCATTACTGTGCATCGGTCAAACCCTTGTCTTTGCCCATCCCACCATGGCTAATTCCCTTCTCGGCCTGGTCTCCACTCATGTTTTCCAGCTTTGCAACCATGTCCTCGGACATTCCCACTCTGACAATGATAGAGAGGCAATTAAGGGAGAGTGCAGCTGCATGCCATCACCCTGCACTCTCCCTTAATTGCCCCTCTATCATGCTTGAGCTGCCTTCACTAGAGATCAAACTTCCCTCCATCATCAACTCCCTCTCTCTGTGCAACCAGGACTCAGCTTCCCTCTCTCAGAAGGTATATGGGAAGTTGTGGATGTCCCATGTGTCCCAGACAAGCATCGGTAGAAAGTGTCACCTGCTGCAAAAGCATGAGCTCCAGGTTTCAGAACCTGAGCTGGAGTCAGTTTGCGCATCCATGCGGCAGAGAACTATGTGGGTAGCATCGGGTGTCCTGGGGGGAGGGCATTCACCAGCAAGGGCATCTGAAGAGATGGGGTGTCCTTTGATGCGACCATCAATTCACACAAGACAAAGAGTTAAAGTGAACAGTGGTTTTAATCAGCGAGATCTGTGCCTGCCTGCGACTGCTCTGTACTGAGTGCTGCCTACAGGCTGCAGATCTATATACCTCCCACGAGGGGGCAGAGCCATTGGCGGAGCCCACAAGGGCATCAACATAATACAATACAATGTAATGCAATACAATGGTGAATGGTAGCAGTAATACATACACCAGCCTGTTAAAAATTGAAGTCCAGTGGGGGTGAAGTGGGCTCACAGATCGAGTCTGTCCGGCGCCTTGATCGTTCGCTGCGATCGTCTGAGCTCTGGCTTCGCTGCAGGCATGGGTGTTGGGCTCGTTGACTCCGGGAGTGTGTCGTCTGGAGCTTCATCACTGTAGGTCGGCGGTGGGGGGGGGGCACATGTAGGGTCGGGGGCAGTGTTCGGTGGGGGGGGGGGGGGGGGGGGTAGGTGATGGTCGCAGGGGAACCGGCGGGTGCCAGATCCTGGAGGGAGACTGTATCTTGTTGGCCGTCGTGGTGCACCGCATGGGCATAGAGGGTTGGCGTGATTGAGCTGGACCCTCTCGACCAGGGGGCCGGACATGGCTACTCACGTGCTTTCGGAGGAGGACAGGCCCCGGTGTTGTCAGCCAGGACGGAAGCGAGATCCCGGAGGTGGATTTCCTGGGGAAGACAAATAGGCGGTCATGAGGGGCCTCGTTCGTGGCTGTGCAGAAGAGACACCTAATTGAGTGGAGTGCGTCGCGGAGGACCTCCTGCCAGCGGGAAACTGGGAGACTTCTAGACCATAGGGCCAGAAGGGCGGCCTTCCATACCGTCACGTTCTCCCTCCCCACCTGTCCGTTTCCCCGGGGGTTGTAACTGGTAGTCCTGCTCGCTGCGGGGTCTGCGGGCCTGTGAATCTGTGAGCCGGGCCTGTGATTTAGGAGCTTTGGATCTGGCCAGGCAGACTTTGGCAAAGTGTCCTTTCTTGCCGCAGTCGCTACAGGTCGCGTTCCAATCTGGGCAGCGCTGCCTGAGGTGCTGGTTCTGGCCGCAGAAATAGTAGGGCAGCACCCCAGGTTGGGCGGGCAGCCGTGCGGCACAGGCCTGGGACACCCTCTGGTCGGGTGTCCACAAGAGAATCGTGTGGTCAGAGGGGAAAGCATTGAGGCTCTGTAAAGCTACTTCTAAGGAGGTGGATAGTTTTACCGTCTCTTCTAGGTCGAGGGCGCCCTTTTAGAGCAGGGGCTGTCTTACATAGTTGGACCGGACTCCAGCTACATAGGTGTCCCGGATGGCGAGTTCCACATGCTGTGAGGCCGTGACGTCCTTGTAATCGCAGTTTCGAGCGAGTACCCTCAGGTCGCGTAGGTATTCCTCCAGCGATTCCCCGGGGCGTTGATGACGAGTGGTGAGAAGATGCCATGCGAACATTTCGTTCACTGGCCTCACTTAGGGTCTTTTCAGGATCGCGAACAGGACTGGTCGCTTCCTCGATAAATACGGAGATTCGGTGGCTCACCCAGGCATGGAGGAGACTCAGTTTCTGTTCCTCTGTGACGGCGGGCGAGGAGGAGGCGGCGAGGTATGCCTCAAAACAGCGGAGCCAGTGCGAAAAGGTTCCTTTGGCTTCAGCTGCCTGTGAGTCGAGTTCCAGTCGATCAGGTTTGAGGGCAGCTTCCATAGCGATATCTTAGCTGATTAAATTGATGCGACCATCAATTCACACAAGACGAAGAGTTGAAGTGAACAGTGGTTTTAATTAGCTAGATCTGTGCCTGCCTGCGACTGCTCTATACTGAGTGCTGCCTACAGGCTGCAGATCTACATACCTCCCCCGAGGGGGCGGAGCCATAGGCAGAGCCCACAAGGGCACCATCATAATACAATGCAATGCAATGCAATACAATGGTGAATGGTAGCAGTAATACATTCACCACACCCTCCCACTCTCAACAGCTGGGCGGGTGCAGACGGTCACGATGAACAAACTGCCAGAATTTCTGTTCGTGTTTCAGTCCTTCCCGATATTTCTGCCAAAGATATTCTTTGGTAAGGTGGACAGGTTAAACTCGGCTTTTGTATGGGCTGGCAAGACGCCGCGGATTCGCCGGGTGTTTTTAGAAAGGAAGCGATGGATGGGGGGGATCCTGCACTCCCGAACATGCTGTATTATTATTGGGCAGCGAGTGCGGAGGAGGTCTGGCAGTGGTGGGAGGAGGAAGGTGTAGAGTGGGTGCAGGTCTTTTGTGGGGGCGAGTCTGAGGGCTCTGTTTGCGGTCCCGTTTCCGTTTGTCCTGGGAGATATACAGTGAGTCCGGTGATGGCTTCATCCTTAAAGGTTTGGAACTAGCTGAGATGGCATTTTGGCGTGGAGGTTATGTCGGTGCTGGCCCCTATCTGTGGTAATTACTAGTACGCCCCGGCAGAGATGGATGCAAGAGGGGGTGAGGGACTTGTTTCTGGAAGGAAGATTTGCGCTTGGGGGAGCTGCAGGAGAAAGATGAGTTGCTGTGTTGGGGGGTGGAGTTCAGATATATATTGTTATGAGATTTTGTGCGAAAGGTGCCCTCGTTCCCACGGCAGCTGGAGCACACTCTGTTGGGCAGGTTGCTATCGCCAGATGAGTTGGGGGACGGGAAGATGGCAGACATCTAGAGATGACTGGTGGGCACGGGGAAAGCGCCAATCGAGGAGGTAAAGCGAAAGTGGGAGGAGGAGCTGGACATGGAGTTGGGATGGGGGTATGTGGAGTGAGATTAAGCACCGGGTCAATGCAATGTCATCCTGCGCCAGGATGAGTTTGGTACAGTTCAAGTTGGTGCATCAGGCCCATATGATGCGGTTGCGAATGAGTGGGTTCTTTGCGGAGGTAGAAGATAGGTGTGAGAGATGTGGAGGGTGCCGGCGAATCATGTTCATATGTTTTAGTCATGTCTGCGATTGGTGGGGTTGGAGATGTCACTAAGCCCTGTGGTGGTGATATTTGGGGTGTCGGAACTGCCAGAGCAGTTGGAGGGGAAGGGAGCAGATATAGTGTTTTTTTCCACACCAATCGCTCGGTGACACATGGGTGTTGAGGGGACAAAATGTCAAATTATGGGGATTGTTATGTTTTTGATTGATTATGTGTTTATGCATGCCCTGGTTTGAATAAAAATATTTTAAAGAAAAATAAAGACAGCTGCCATCTTCTCTTCCACAGTCAACCGTTCCCGGAATTCAATGCAACAGCTCAGCCACCTCTTACCCAGTCCAACAAAATTCCCAGATTCACTCCAAAACCACCAGGAAGACTGCCCCGCCTGCTGCATGCCATTTGTAACCAATCATGAGTTTGAAGACACATGTTACTCATTTTCATTTTTTTTAAAGAAAATATTTTATTGAAGCATTTGTAATTTTCAGTTTTAACACTTTAACATTTCTTAAACAACTGAGCAGGCGACACACGCAACAACATTAAAATAACATGCCCTACTACCCCCACCCTGTTTCCTAATTACCCGTATACAAAGTTCCCTGTCCTCGCCTTACACTACCTTACCTCCCATTTTCCAACCCTCCCCTTTTCCCCTCCCCCCCCCCCTTGCTGCTGACGTTCAATTTTCCTTGAAGAAGTCGATGAATGGCTGCCACCTCTGGGCGAACCGCTGAATTGAACCTCTCAAGGCGAACTTAATCTTTTCCAGCCTGAGTAACCCTGCCACATCGCTGACCCAAACTCCTGCCTTTGGAGGCTCCGAGTCCCTCCATCCCAGCAAAATCCGTCTCCGGTGGGCAGCACGGTGGCGCAGTGGGTTAGCCCTGCAGCCTCAAGGCGCCGAGGTCCCAGGTTCGATCCCGGCTCTGGGTCACTGTCCATGTGGGGTTTGCATATTCTCCCCATGTTTGCGGAGTTTCACCCCCACAACCAAAGATGTGCAAGGTAGGTGGGTTGGCCATGCTAAATTGGAAAAAATTAATTGGGTACTCTAAATTTTAAAAACAAAATCCGTCTCCGGGCCACCAGGAAGGCAAAGGCCAAATTGTCGGCCTCTCTCTCTCTCCCCCCGCCCCCCCCCCCCGGCCCCAGGATCTTCCGATACCCCAAATATTGCCAATTCTGGACTCGGAGTCACCCTCCCTTCCAGGACCTCTGACATGACATCTGAGAATTCCTGTCAGAATCCCCTCAACTTCGGACACGCCCAGAACATATGAACATGATTCGCCGGGCTTCCACCACAGCGTCCGCACCTATCCTCCACTTCCTCAAAAAACCTACTCAGCCGGGCCACAGTCATATGAGCCGTATGGAATACCTTGAACTGGATCAGACTAAGCCTGGCACACAACGAGGAAGAATTAACTCTCTTCAAGGCCTTTTCTCATAGTCTGACTTCCAACACCCCTCCCACTCTTCCTCCCACTTCCTCTTCACCTCCCCGATTGGGACCCTTTCCCACTCCATCAATTTCCGAGACCCTCCCCTCCCAACCCACATTTTTGATATTACCTTCTCCTGCAGTCCCCTCAGGGGGAGGCAAGGAAAGCTTGGAACCTGCCTTGTACCTGCAGGTATCGAAACCCGTTCCCATCCGGCAACTCAAACTCCTCCTCTAAATCCTCCAGGCTTGGGAAACCATCCTGGATGAAGAGATCACCAAATCTCTCAATCCGTGCCCGCTGCCACCTCCTAAAGCCCCCATCCAGCCCCCCAGGAACAAAACGATTGTCACAGATCGGTGTCCACACTGACGGCCCCTCCAATCTCATGTGCTGTGTCCATTGCCCCCACACCCTCAGGGCTGCCACCACCACTGGGCTTGTGGAGTACCGAGCTGGCGAGAACAGCAAGAGCGCTGTTAATAAGGCCTCCAAACTCGTACCCTTATAAGATGCCGCCTCTACTTGCTCCCAAACTGACCCCTCTCCCACTACCCACTTCCTGACCATCGATATGTTGGCTGCCCAATAATAGATAATTAAACTCGGGAGGGCCAAGCCCCCTCTCCGCAGCCCCGTTCCAGGAGTGCTGGAAAAACTCACGGGGTTTTACCAGCCCACACAAAACCCGAGATTACCGCATTCATTTTCCTAAAAAAGGCCTTTGGGAGAAAATTTGGGAGACATGAAAAAAGAAAAACAGCCTCGGGAGGACTGTCGTCTTTACCGTCTGCACCCTCCCCGCCAGTGTCAGTGGGAGCACGTCCCACCTGCGGAAATCCCTTTTCATCTGGTCGACCGCTATACCCAAATTTAACTTGTGGAGCTGCCCCCAATCCTTAGCCACCTGAATCTCCAGATACCTGAAGCTCTTCCCCACCACTTTAAAAGATAACTCCCTCAGTCTCCTTTCCTGCCCCCATGCCTGAATCGCAAACACCTCGCTCTTTCCCATATTTAGTTTGTAGCCTGAAAACCACCCAAATTCTCCCAGAGTCTACATGATTCTGGCCATCCCCCCCCCAACGGGTCTGTAATATAAAGAAGTAACTAGTCTGTGTAGAGCGCGACCCTATGTTCCACCCTCTCACTATTCCCCGCCAGACATACGATGACCTTAAGGGCTATTGCCAAGGGCTCTATGGCCAGGGCAAACAGTAGTGGGGAGAGCAAACATCCTTGTCTTGTCCCCCTACAAAGACTAAAATATTCTGACCGGACCCGGTTGGTTCTTACATTCGCCACCGGAGCGTGATGTAGCAACCGGACCCAATCCACAAATCCTGCCCAAACCCAAACCTGTCTAGAATGTCCCATAGGTACTTCCACTCCACCCGGTCAAAGGCCTTTTCTGCATGCATAGCTACTACCACCTCAACCTCGCGCCCCTCCGCTGGCATCATTATAACATTTAAGAGCCATCTAATGTTGGACATCAGGTGCCTGCCCTTCATAAATCCCATCTGGTCCACCCCGATTACCTCCAGGGCACAGTCATCTATACGTGTGGCCAGGATCTTTGCCAGCAATTTAGCGTCTACGTTCAAAAGGGAGATTGGTCTGTATGATCCACAACTCTCTGGGTCCTTATATGTTACTCGTTTAAAACATGCTGCTGTGCAGAGGGACCTGGGTGTGCTGGTGCACGAGTCGCAAAAAGTTGGTGTGCAGGTGCAACAGGTGATTAAGAAGGCTAATCGAGTTTTGTCTTTCATTGCTAGAGGGATGGAGTTCAAGACTAGTGAGATTATGCTGCAATTGTATAGTGTGTTGGTGAGGCCGCATCTGGAGTATTGTGTTCAGTTTTGGTCTCCTTACCTGAGAAAGGACAGATGGGCACTGGAGGGAGTGCAGAGGAGATTCACTAGGTTGATCCCAGAGTTGAGGGGAGTAGATTATGATGAGAGGTTGAGTAGACTGGGACTGTACTCATTGGAGTTTAGAAGGATGCGGGGGGGATCTTATTGAGACATATAAAATTATGAAGGGAATAGATAGGATAGATGCGGGCAGGTTGTTTCCACTGGTCGGGGAAAGCAGAACTAGGGGGCATAGTCTCAAAATAAGGGGAGGTAGATTTAGGACAGAGTGTAGGAGGAACTTCTTCACCCAAAGGGTTGTGAATCTCTGGAATTCCTTGCCCAGTGAAGCAGTTGAGGCTCCTTCTTTAAACGTTTTTAAGAAAAAGATAGATGCCTTTCTAAAGAATAAAGGGATTCGGGGATATGGTGTAAGGGCCGGAGAGTGGAGCTGAGTCCACAAAGATCAGCCATGATCTCATTAAATGGCGGAGCAGGCTCGAGGGGCCAGATGGCCTACTCCTGTTCCTAGTTCTTATGTTCTTATTTTCTGTCGACTTAACTACAAAGGTTCAATTTAATCTGATTACCGTTGTTTTAGTAAGGATGCCTAACATGGCAATTCATTAAAATAGGTTCTGACTACTTACCATTGGGAACCACAATCCGCCTTTATTGCATCACCAACTTAATTCCCAATTTTCAGTCTAGGATCAGAAAGCTGATATTTTGCCTCCCGCACAATTAAGGGCTCCTGCTCCGGGAGCTTCACTAGATTCTGCCCCAGTATTTACCATAGACGTCAGCCTAGAAATCCACCGCTGAAGCCTCGAAAAATCTCCTCATAAAACAGGAGTTGACTTATATGCCAAGTATAGAAGTGAACCATCAGCACAGGTATGGGGTTCATGAAATGTTATCAGCACAAGTGGGCATGTCTTAAACTTGCGTGCACCAGTTATAAGCTACCGGTAAGTAAAACATGCATTAGTTGGGTGAAAAATTGAGGCTGACTACTAATGTTGTAAAGGCCCTTCCTGTTGACTCAGTTATTTCCTATTTATTTTACTTTGTCGTTATCATTTTTGGTCCATTGATCTTTAATAGAGATATAGCCTTAAGTTGAGCAGGGAAAGTGAGGAACCCAAAAGTTGCAAAATAGTACACTGTGCTATAAAGATTTAGATTTTGAACCAAAGAACTCTGACTTTATGGCACCCAAGACATTTGGTTTGATTAATTGGTTATTGGCCAATGGGATTGGCCAAGGACAGTATCCTGCTCGGCAACAGACAGCGATTGGGTCCTGCCAGGTGGGGTTTTCAGAGAACCTGGCGGACAGCTCCTGGACACTGAGAGGAGAGGCTATGTGTTGCTCTCTCTCTCTTTCAAATGCCTGCTGTTTTAGTCTGCAGAGAAGTCTCGAGACCCTGATGAATCTACAGTGAAAACCATCACAGACTGAAAGCAAAGACATCCAACTGGAGGCCTAGAACTATGATGTTGGTGCCATTACAGAGACCTGGTTGAGGGAAGGACAGGATTGGTAGCTAAACGTTCCAGGATTTAGATGTTTCAGGCAGGATAGAGTGGGAGTAAAAGGGGTGGCGGAGTTGCGCTACTGATTAGGGAGACTATCACAGCTGTACTATGGGAGGACACCTCGGAGGGCAGTGAGGCTATATGGGTAGAGATCATGAATAAGGGTGCAGTCACAATGTTGGGGGTTGGGGGTTTACTACAGGCCTCCCCACAGCCAGCGGGAGATAGAGGAGCAGATAGGTAGACAGATTTTGTAAAAGAGTAAAAACAACAGGGTTGTTGTGATGGGAGACTTCAACTTCCCCAATATTGACTGGGACTCACTTAGTGCCAGGGACTTAGACGGGGCAGAGTTTGTAAGGAGCATCCAGGAGGGCTTCTTAAAACAACATGTAGACAGTCCAACTAGGGGAGGGGCTGTACTGGACCTGGTATTGGGGAATGAGCCCGGTCAGATGGTAGAAGTTTCAGTAGGGGAGCATTTCGGGAACAGTGACCACAATTCAGTACGTTTTAAAGTGCTGGTGGACAAGGATAAGAGTGGTCCTAGGGTGAATGTGCTAAATTGGGGGAAGGCTAATTATAACAATATTAGGCGGGAACTGAAGAACCTAGATTGGGGGAGGATGTTTGCGGGTAAATCAACATCTGACATGTGGGAGGCTTTCAAGTGTCAGATGAAAGGAATTCAGGACCGCATGTTCCTGTGAGGAAGAAGGATAAATACGGCAAATTTTGGGAACCTTGGACATTGTAGGCCTCATCAAAAAGAAAAAGGAGGCATTTGTCAGGGCTAGAAGGCTGGGAACAGATGAAGCCTGTGTGGAATATAAGGAAGGTAGGAAGGAACTTAAGCAAGGAGTCAGGAGGGCTAGAAGGAGTCACAAAAAGTCAGTGGCAAATAGGGTTAAGAAAAATCCCAAGGCTTTTTACACTTACATAAAAAGCAAGAGGGTAGCCCGGGAAAGGGTTGGCCCACTGAAGGATAGGCAAGGGAATCTATGTGTGGAGCCAGAGGAAATGGGCGAGGTACTAAATGAATACTTTGCATCAGTATTCACCAAAGAGAAGGAATTGGTGGATGTTGAGTCTGGAGAAGGATGTGTAGATAACCTGGGTCACATTGAGATCCAAAAAGACGAGGTGTTGGGCGTCTTGAAACATATTAAGGTAGTTAAGTCCCCAGGACCTGATGGGATCTACCCCAGAATACTGAAGGAGGCTAGAGAGGAAATTGCTGAGGCCTTGACAGAAATCTTTGGAGTCTCACTGTCTTCAGGTGATGTCCCGGAGGACTGGAGAATAGCCAATGTTTTTCCTTTGTTTAAGAAGGGTAGCAAGGATAATCCCGGGAACTACAGGCCGGTGAGCCTTACTTCAGTGGTAGGGAAATTACTGGAGAGAATTCTTCGAGACAGGATCTACTCCCATTTGGAAGCAAATGGATGTATTAGTGAGAGGCAGCATGGTTTTGTGAAGTGGAGGTCGTGTCTCACTAACTTGATAGAGTTTTTTGAAGAGGTCACAAAGATGATTGATGCAGGTAGGGTAGCGGATGTTGTCTATATGGACTTCAGTAAGGCCTCTGACAAGGGCCCTCATGGTAAACTGGTACAAAAGGTGAAGCCACACGGGATCAGGGGTGAGCTGGCAAGGTGGATACAGAACTGGCTAGGTCATAGAAGACAGAGAGTAGCAATGGAAGGGTGCTTTTCTAATTGGAGGGCTGTGACTAGTGGTGTTCCGCAGGGATCAGTGCTGGGACCTTTGCAGTATTTATAAATGATTTGGAGGAAAATGTAACTGGTCTGATTAGTAAGTTTGCAGACGACACAAAGGTTGGTGGAATTGCGGATAGCGATGAGGAACTTCAGAGGATACAGCAGGATTTAGATTCTTTGGCGACTTGGGCGGAGAGATGGCAGATGGAGTTTAATCCGGACAATGTGAGGTACGAGGCAAGTTTTTTACACAGAGGGTAGTGGGTGCCTGGAACTCGCTGCCGGAGGAGGTGGTGGAAGCAGGGACGATAGTGACATTTATGGGGCATCTTGACAAATACATGAATAGGATGGGAATAGAGGGATACGGACCTAGGAAGTGTAGAAGATTGTAGTTTAGTCGGGCAGCATGTTCGGCACGGGCTTGGAGGGCTGAAGGGGCTGTTCCTGTGCTGTACTATTCTTTGTAGACTGGAGAAAGATCAAACTGGTAGACGTCCATCTGAAACAGAGACTCTTACCCTTTTACTTTTAGTATTTTATTTACACCCCTTGTTCCCCTCTGTGTTTGTCTGTCTTGTGTGTGTGTGTAGGTGGTGGGGTGAGTTAAAGAGCAGGGTGTTAGAAATGAGATAATTAATCAGTTGTATTTGCTGCCTATTAAATTAAAGCTCTTGTTATTAATAAAAGTAAAAATATTTTAAATTTAGTGTGCCCAATTCTTTTTTTTTCTAATTAAGGGGCAATATATTGTGGCCAATCCGCCTACTCTGCACATCTTTAGGGCTGTGGGGTAAGACCCACGCAGGCACAGGGAGAATGTGTAAACTCCATACGGACAGTGTCCCGGGGCTGAACCAGGATCCTGAGCGCTGTGAGGCAGCAGTGTTAACCACTGCACCACCGTGCCGCCCAATAAAGGTTAATTGTGTTTAAACTTACAAACCTGGTGAGTGTAGTTATTAGGCAGCCAAAGACCAAAGACTTTGGGTATTTTTAAAATTAAGAGTTAATTTCAACTGTGTTGCAACTGCAGGTCTAGTGGCGCTGGGATTAACCACGCACTAACCCAGGGAGCCGTGACGATGTGATTATAGAATGTCATGACTGAAAAGATTAACCTTATTTCTTGAGTATATGCAATAACGTGATTTTTTGAAAAGAAAAAAGGGGCTGCCTTTTATGCCAGGTTGACCTATGCACTGCAATTTACAGTAATTGACCGAAACGCACTTTGAAAGTCCATTGGGGCCAGTTTGCCAGAAAGTGAGATAGCTTGCTTTGCTGTAGAGAACTGAGATGCTGATTTTACAGGCCCAGACTACTGAAGACGATTGATAGGTATAGACTAGGTGCCAGGTGGACTGGGCAGCCTGTTTAGGTGCAAAGTTGTAGAAGTGCTACGGTACAGCTTCAGAAGGAAAGAATTGACTACATGATTATAGACATCTGATGTTGTCTCTCAAGACAACATGAGGTTACACTGGACCACACCACTCCTGTGAGACACTGGACTAGTGTGGAATGAATGACTCATGACCGCTGCTAAGCAATTGGGCACATACCTACATGACAAACAGCCTGTGGTGCCAACAAGCCGCCCATTTAGGGAGTCAAATCTATTTCTGCTAATGGGCAATAAACGTCAACCTTGCCAACAACATGCACATGCCCAGAATACAAAAATCCTGGAAAATGGAGACAACATATGAAGTGAAATCAGAAAATACAGGAAGTGAAAACAGACAAATGCATTTTTAGACTGAATAGAAAATGATTGTGGAGTTCTACTCACCTTTCTTGTAAACCTCCTCATAGTAAATTCAAGTGTATAACTAGGTACCGTAGGAGCAAGTCATTTGACCAACATGATGCAGAATTCTAATAATGTTGTCATATAGAACTTATTCTTTTGCCAGTCATGTAGCGCCTTCTACTGGCTGTTAGGCAGGACTCCTGTAGATTCATTTTATTCAAATTTATTGAATTTTATTAAATTCATTTTAGGGGGTTAGGTTACACTGAACAACTCTCAGACAAGATATCAATCCTAATAATCCCATACTTCTCCTGTAGTTCACTTTTAAATTTTATTTTCAAGTCAAACTTACCATAAACATACTTTTATACTTTCTTTACTCCTGCTCCTAGTTCCTAATGTTTTTTAAAATTTACTTTAAATGTTCAATTAAAGTGGATACTTTGGGTAATGTCCCTGTAGAGTTGCACTTCTTTCTGTTAGTATTTATAATTTGGAACAAGAAGGAAAAGAAAATATTTGCAAGCACTTTGAGAATTAAATTCTTAAACATTATGCCTTTAGTGTAACCTGAGGTACAAAAGCAGACTTATTCAGTCAATTCAAAGTACAATTCAAATAGTACTTTGTGGGTATATTTATTTTGCTATCATTTGTGGGGCTCGGTGATCGTTATTCGAGGATGAACAGAATGGCAAGCAGCTCAGGTAGAAGTGACCCAACAGAATAGAATTCCTGAATGGGGAGGCGGTGGGTAGTGGTATGGTCACTGGACTAGTAATCCAGGGACCCAGAGTACTCTGGGGTCCCAGGTTCAAATCCTGCCACTGCAAATGGTGCAATTTGAATTCAATAAAACTCTGAAATTAAAAGTTCAGTGAAGTGATTGTTGTAAAAAATCCATCTGGTCCTTTAGAGAAGGAAATCTGCCATCCTTACCTGGTCTGGAGTATATGTGATTCCAGACCCACAGAAAATGTCGTTGACTTTTAACTGCCCTTCAAGGATGAGCAATAAATGCTGGCAGAGCCTTCAGCGCCCACATCCCATGAACAAATATAAAAAAATCATTTTTCATTCTCCTATATCCCTCCATCATGTTACCTTTCACTATCTTGGGACACTCACCATGGAAATAAATTTGACCAAAGAAATTTTGGCTAGACTCAAGATGTCATTGCAAACTCATTTAAAAGAATATGGAGTAGCCACTCAATTATGATGAAAACTTGTGTGACCAGTGACATCTGAAATGGAAGGACTCAGATGGATATTACGTGGACAGACAAGCAGATAAACGAGCGGGTGCTTGAGAAGGTTAGTGTTGTAAGGAACTTGTTTGAGGCAATGATATCAAAGAAGCTCGCATATTTTGGATACGGGATGCGAACAAGAGGAAAATGTTCGGAAAAAGTAGTAATGCAAGGCAAAACACCTGGAAAATATGCACAGGGAGAACCCATGGATGGATAATATCAGAATGTGGCCTGGCTTCTCCAGGGTACAGGTAGTGAGAGCAATGGAGAATAGGAATCAGTGGCGAAAGATTGATTGGAGTGCGGCCAACCCTCAGAACAAGAACGGATGAAAGACAAGACATCGTGAGATGCTCACAGCACAACTAGGAAATAAAATTAAAAGATTTCCAATGCAAATACTTCTTCATTACAGTTTCTTACATAATATTTTCAGATCTCCTCTCCAAGGTCACAGGATGAATTAGTTTAAAACCTCGTTAGCAGTGTTACATTGTTACAGAAAGTAGTTTTTTAAGACAACTTTTATGGAATGTGGATTTGTTGGTTATTTAGGATGGATTTTCTAAACTACAACCCATATTAAGTCTATTCCAAGTATCTTGGTTCCTTTTTAACTTTTATTCCCATTTGAATTTTACAGGCTTGATCTTAGATTACGATCTGTTAATGTCTATGTCTACAGGCAGAAATATATGCAAACAGGTAATATTAATTTGAAATTTGTTTTTATAAATTTAGAGTACCCAATTCATTTTTCCAATTAAGGGGCAATTTAGCGAGGCCAATCCACGTAGCCTACACATCTTTTTGGGTTGTGGGGGCAAAACCCACGCAAACACGGGGAGAATGTGCAAACTCCACACAGACAGTGACCCAGAGCTGGGATCGAACCTGGGACCTCGGCGCCATGAGGCTGCAGTGCTAATCACTGCGCCACCGTGCTGCCCTAATTTGAACTTTGTTATGCCCTAAAGCTCTATGATATACAGCTAAGCGGCGCACAAAGAATAAAAGCTTGGGTACTGTGACTCTTAGCCTTGGTTAGCTGGTGTTCCAACCTGCTTTTCAGTGGGGTAACAGAATACACCCACATCTGCAGTTCTCCATGTACTAAGAATATGAGGCTTTAGCGGCTCCATCACAAAGAAACCACCAAATAGGAGGCCAGATACCTCCCTCAAGGGAAAGAAAATGAGCAAATGTACCCTGACTGCTGCTAAATCAGCCGAATGTGGCAACCCTGTGCGAGGGCATTGGTCAACAAAAAGTAACCGTTCGACACTAAGGGGCAATTTAGCATGGCCAATCCACCTAACCTACACATCTTCAGACCGTGGGAGGAAACCGTAGCACCCGGAAGAGACCCACACAGGCATAGGGAGAAAGTGTAAACTCCACACAGTCACCAAAGGCCGGAATTGAACTTGGGTCCCTGGCACTGAGGCAGCAGTGATAACCACTGTGCCACCGTGCCACCCAATGGTGATGGAGTCGAAGAACAAAGACTTATGCTCTTGACAAACTTAGGTTCAACTCAGGCATAAATCTGTGTATAGGGACTATTTTCCAGTGATTAAATAGGTGGAGAAAAGAGTTCACAACAGAATGGATTGGACACGGATACAAAATAACCGAGATTTACTACATGGTTCTTTATCAAATTCCATGCTTTTGTATTCTTACAACGTGAAAGCAGCAGACTGTTGGATGACATCAAATATAATTCTCTTCTTTTGCAGAATTGGCAATAAAGGCTGCCAGTGAACTTTGCAGTGGGTGTCATTTATATTTCTGGTTAAATGGAACAGTGTATAAATTAAACAAAGGACAATTTTATAAGCAAGCTGTGTCTTTGGAAATTTTTGTGCAATGCAAATATACTGCATGCATGAGTAATGGAAACTAAACCCTCAGAAGGTATTTCACTTATGAGTCACAGAACTAAAAAATAGTTTCCTTGGGAAAGAAGTTGTAACATGAAGCAGTGTCAACATGGGTCCCTCTTTGTAGGAGGGTTGAAAATTTACCAGAGATTTCTAAAGTTTAATGGAATTCAGTCTCTATCCCAACCACTCCATCTCTGATGTGGGGTGGCTGGAGCTCAAGCAAAGCTCTCAGGAATCTGCCAGGAACTCAATGAATTAGATTGTGGCCTACTTTGCAGCCCTTCAGACGCTGCTCATTTTGAGTCCAAATATTTTTTTACGTGCTGGAAATATTCCGCAGGACTGGTAGCGCCCATAGAGAGAAATGGTGTTAACATTTCAAGTCAATGATCTTTCATCAGATTTTGAGACCCCTGTTGCTCCTCCTTCTCTTGATGCCTCACATTTATCACAATGAAAATTCTTATCTTCCTAGCTATTTTTATTCTTTCACAGGATGCAGACATCACTGCATAGGTCAGCATTTTTACAGGCCATCCCTAGTTGCCCTTTGAGAAGGTGGCGGTGAGCTGCTTCTTGAACTGTTGCAGTCCATGTGGTGTAGGTGTACCCTCAGTGCTGTTCAGAATGGAGTTCCAAGATTTTTATCCAGCAATAGTGAAGGAACTACGATATAATTCCAAATCAGGATGTTGTGTGACTTGGAGGGGAACTTGTGATGGTGTTCCCATGCATTTAATGCCCTTGTCCTTCTTGTGGTAGAGGTCATGGTTTGGAAGGTGCTGTCTGAAGAACCTTGGTGAGTTCCTGCACAACATCTTGTAGATGGTACACACTGCTGCCACTGTGCATTGGTGGGGAAGAGATTGGACACGGAGGGTGGCGTACGGGGTGCTAATCAAGTGGGCTGCTTTGTGCTGGATGGTGTTGAGCCTCTTGAGTGTTGTTCGAGCTGAACTTATCCAAGCAAGTGGGGAATATTCCATCATGCTCATGGCTTGTGCCTTGTAGATGGTGGACAAGCTTTGGGGAGTCAAGAGGTGAGTTATTCTCCACAGTATTCGAACTTCTGACCTGTTCTTGCGGCCATGGTATTTATATGGCTGGTTCCGTTTCTTGTTACCAATGGTAACCCCAGGATATTGATAGTGGGGAATTCAGCTATGGTAATGCCATTGAATGTCATTTAATGGTTGGATTCTCTCTTGTTGGAGTTAGTCATTGCCTGCCACTTGTGCGGCATAAATTTTATTGGTCACTCATCAATTCAAGCCTGAATATTTTCCAGGTCTTGCTGCATATGGGAATTGACAGAATCATTATCTGAAGAGTCGAGAATGGTGGAGGAAAGTCATTGATGAAGCGGCTGAAGATGGTTGGGCCTAGAGCACTACCCTGAGGATCTCCTGCAGTGATGTCCTGTGGCTGAGATGATTGACCTCCAACCACCACAACCATCTTCCTTTGTGCTAAATATGATTCCACCCATCTGTCAGCATAACATGTGGTAATCAGGAATTTGATGAAAAATGAACTCACATTAGGATGAGGACACTTATTGTGCTATAGAGAGCAAAAATCAACGGTAGAGTGGTTATGTAATGTGATGAATGGAGGATATTAGGAATATTGGCTTCTAAATATTGGGACAATTTAAGGCGAAAAGCCTGAGGTCATGGTGTGTTTGACTGCCATGGCCATGTTTTATTTTTAAAGGATTTTGTTTTGCTTCTGAGAAACAACAGGTAAAATTGACCCAAGAAATGTGTTTCGACTGGGGAGGTCCCTAGTTAGTTAATGTGCTTTTGCAGCCAGCAGAGATAATCTGTTTTTCAGCTTGGGGAGGTTAGGTTATTGCTGGGCAGAGCCCAGAGAGGCAGAGTGTGTGGCGACTGGAAGACTTTAAGAATATTGGGTTCTAAGTATTGGGCAACTTAAGCGTTAAAAGCCTGGGGTTAGAGTGTATTTGACTGCAATGGTCATGTTTCTTCAAAAAGAATTCTGCTTTGCAGGGACTGGGTGCTTTTCGGGTGTGAACTTATAAATATTAATACTAGGCACTATCGTGCCGGATGCAAATCCAAGTGAGCCTGTTCAATCGCGGGAGAGTCCAAAATCAGGAACCTCGCCAGGTGCCTATCGGTTTGCGATCTAACCAGCCTGCTCCCATTGGCAAGATTCAGATCCCACCGCGCTCCGTGGCGAGAAACCAATAATCACCAAGTACGGCCGATCTCCATCTCATTAACGGGAGGGACCCTCCAGTGACCGGTACATGCAGTCGAGGCCCTCAACCATGGCCATCACTGACTGAGCAAGTCTTGGAATACCACCACTCATGATGCTGACATCGTGCTCCAGACTCTTCAATGTGGTCACCAACCTAGCAGTGTTGGCCTCGGTGCCACGCATTGCTGGCTCCATCTCCTGCATCCATAACATAAGGGTCTCCTCCAATCGGCAATGGAGCCACTGGAGTTTTGCTGGCATCCCCCTCTGAATGTCACGGCCGCATCCTAGTGTGTGCATAAGCTCCAGGATAACCTGATCCAGAGTCTCCGCATCTGACTGGGACCCACACGGGTGTTTAAAAATGTAAAATGATATATCGTACAGAGTATAAATTGCATGTAATCTTAAGAAATGTTTAACGTTAAAACGGCTTTAGAAAAATGGAGCCCTCTGTTTACATTGCTGATTCATTTTTTTTTAAGTGGGAGGTGTGACGACTGGAAGACTTTATGAATGTTGGGTTCTACATATCAGGCAATTTAAGAGTTAAAAGCCTGGGGTCAGAGTGTATTTGACTGCAGTGGTCATGTTTTTTAAAAAATTATTCTGTTTTTGCAGGTTCTTTTAGCAAACCAGGTGGTGGAAGACAAAGGAATGTGTTTTTCAGTCTCGGCTAATGGACTGTAGTTTGACTGGGGAGCTGATGTGCTTTGCAGCCTGCAGAGATAATTAGTTTTTCAGCTTGGTGTGATGAGGTCATTGCTGGGTGGAACCAAGGAATGCGGAGTCATTTTGAGAAGCTTTAGAGAGGCAGTTTTTGGAGAAACCTATGCAGTGAGGCAGATTTTTGTAGAAAGCCTTGGAGAGAGTTGAATTCTGAACCGCCTTTGCTGAGTCCGCAATTCTTCCACAGTAAGATAGATTGAGATCTTTACATTTATTTTCTTGTTGTTTAATGGGGAATTGAATAGTAGCGTGAAAGAGAGAGAGAGGGAGGGAGGGAAAGAGAGGAGCTGAATTCTCCACAATTCTTTCACAGTAGGATAGTTATAAAACAGTAATAGTCTGTAAAGCAGAGCAGTCTTGTCTGGGGACAAAGAAGACGCTGAAACACGCCAGGCGAACAAGCTTTTTGAAGATAGTCAGCCAGCGTCTGAAGGCTTTCAAACAGGAGCAAATCCATTTTTTAAAGCAAATATTAACCTAGGCCATACTAAATTTTAAGATGGATTGAGACCTGTATGTTTCTTTCCTTGTTGTTTAATGAGAAATTGAGTAGTGGTGTTAAGGGGTAATTATAAGCTGTTCTTTTTCAGGTGTGAAGTTAAAACATTTAATGTTGTAATCATAATAAATTTCTGCTTTAGAAATTTTTTCATGCGATCATGCCTGGAGCGAATCATTCTTTCCACACAGTCTTACAAATAAACCAAAATATTGGGGTTTCGGTCCGGTATCCTCGGCATGTTGGGGTCTAGTCTGGGATCATAATAGTAATCAGTACTCTGTCTACACTCTCACTTATTCACGTACATGCATATACATTCATTACCTTATAGTGGTAAGAAATGTGCTCCCTAACAGCTGCTGTTTATAGGCAAGGTTAACATGGTTAATGTGGTATGATACACTGCCTATCAGTTAATTTTCTTGATGATAAACTATTTTCTTTCAACATTTAGGGTTTTCATTAACATTATGATGAGCAATCGGGAGAATTACGCCATTACTGATTTCCAAGCATCAAGGAGTAGGAACCAGTGTGTAGTAACACACTGTGTATACATGAATTACATGCATGTACCAACATATATCAGGTCATGTGGTATATCAAGTCATGTGCTGTGTCAAGTGAAGCTATAATATCAAGTTGAATTACAACCCATAACAAATGGCAAAGATAATAATTGTTAAATTACATATGAACTTATAAATTAGACCCCTCAAGCGTGCTCAGCTATTCAATAAGATCAGGGCAGATCTGATTGTAACCTCAACTCCATATTTCCACCTACACCCGATAACCTTTCATCCCCATGCTTATCAAAAATCTATCGCCCAGCCTTAAAAATATTCAAAGACTCTGCTTCCACCATCCTTTCAGGAAGAGAATGCCAAAGACTCACAATCCTCCAAGAGGAAGAAATTTGCCTTTTTAAATGGGTGACCCCTTATTCTTAAACAATGACCCTTAGTTCTAGATTATCCCATAAGAGGAAACATCCTCTCCACATCCACCCTGTCAAGACCCCCTCAGGATCCTATGTTTCAATCAAGTCACCTCTCACTCTTCCAAGTTTAACTAAATTGCAAAGTGTCACTGAATCATTTTACAATGCCACCTTACCATGAATCTAAGAATAAATTATTTAAAAAAAGACAAATCCATAAATAAGGATATAGTAAGGTAACCACGAAAGATTTTCAGAATTTACTTTTTTGCAAACCAACTGTCCAAACCAAGGCAAGCTCACTGATGGCTTAGCTGGCCACAGCTGAATTTGCTGATTTAAGCCAGATGGCAGGTGATATGCCACTGTTATGATCTCAAACCGACCCGGAGATTTGTTTAGGGGCCAATAACATTTTGTTTAAAACAAATAAAAGGTTGAGATTCGAGATACTTACTTTAGGAATAATGCCACAAGATTCCACAGGTTTCGAACAAACAAAAACAAACTTTACAATACAAATTCAGAAAGATAAAACAATTTATCATATGTATCTTATACTCTTAACATTCAGGATAAGCTATGGGCCGACGCCCTGGGTAGGGTTAATACCTCTTCCTCGTGTGCCAGGCTCAGTCTGATACAATTTAAGGTGGTTCACAGAGCGCATTTGACGAGGGCGAGGCTGAGTAGGTTCTTTGGGGTAGAGGATAGATGTGAAAGATGTTCAGGGAGCCCGGCGAACCATGTCCATATGTTTTGGTCATGCCCGGCATTGGAGGGGTTCTGGAGAGGAGTGGCGGGAGTAATATCCCAGGTGGTGAAAGTCCGGGTCAAGCCAAGCTGGGGGCTAGCAATATTTGGAGTAGTGGATGAGCCGGGAGTGCAGGAGGCGAAAGAGGCCGGAATTCTGGCCTTTGCGTCCCTAGTAGCCCGGCAAAGGGACTTGCTATTGTGGAAGGAGGTGAAGCCCCCTAGCCTGGAGGCCTGGATTAATGACATGGCGGGGTTCATAAAATTGGAGAGAATTAAGTTTGCTTTGAGAGGGTCTGCACAGGGGTTTTACAGGCGGTGGCAACCGTTCCTAGATTATCTCGCGGAGCGTTAGAAGAAGGTCGATCAGCAGCAGCAGCAACCCTGGGGGGGGAACGAGAGACTGTCTGAGCAGGGATGGACGAGCGGGAGATAGCATGGAGGGTGGGGGGGAAACGGTACGCGCGGCCAAGAGCCAGTGTATAAAGCTATGTAAATATACCATCTTGCCTTGTATATATCTTGCTCAGGGAGAATTTGCGTTATTTTGTTACGGGGGGGGGGGGGGGGGTTATTGTTTGTAAGGGGGAAAAATTGTGTTGTTAAAAAACGTTAATAAAAATATTTTAAAAAAAACATTCAGAATAAGTATGAGATACATGTGAATTAACAGATGGACTGTGGTTGACCACATAAAACATTTGAGTAAATGACAGGTGCAACCAAGACAGAGTCTGTGGATTTTTCAAGAATGCAATCAGACTTCAGTAAACACCAACACAAACAATCTAGTTGAAACTCTGTTTCACAAGGGATTCCAATCTCCACATTTGACAAATTGGCCTTGGAATTTTATCAAAACGTTGCTGCTGCTTGAACGGCTTTAACAATGGCCCACCTCACAGGATATCAATCTCACCTTCTGAGATTCCTTCTCCCTACATTCCTGGGTACACTCGAACCTCTAGCTTACAAGCACACACAGGCAAAACACCGCTGCTTCAAAGGGATCCATTTGCACCAATGGCCCTCCTTACTTAATGTCTTCTCCTGCGGTTCTTTCTTTAACTTAACTGAGACCCGAGTCCCTTTTGTCTTTGTGACACCTCTGGCTGACTCCCTCAGAACTGACTCCCTCAAGAAGGGCTGTTCACTGACCCTTGAACAGGTTTGGAGGCCTATCGAAACACTGCCAGAGGGTCCCATCCTTGTTAGTAGGCAAGAACAATGTAACAAACATTGGAACACCCTGTACCTTAAATGTTACAATCTCCAAAGCTTGTTAATTTAACACTCAAGGACACATAGGTCAACGGATTTCATGTCTTATCTTTCATAGATGAGTGAAAGGGAAAGAAAATCCAACCAGTCACCTGTTCCTAGTGTGATTCTAGTTACAATGTCTGTATACATGGCTGCCAGGTGAGGGCATACAAACATACGAACAAGGGGGAAGAGGGCACTCGGCCCTTCACACCTGCTCCGCCATTTAATAAGATCAGGCTGATCTGTGTGATGAATGTAGGAATTCCAGGTATATAATTAATATACGCATTTAGTGCAGTAAGGATGAAAAGCATGGATTAGTGTGTGTATTATTACTACTGAAATGTTATTTAAAACCCTGGTTTATAAGACAAGCAGACGTTTTGGCTTCAAGGGATAATTAAAGCATCGCAAAGGTTGGGCTAATGGAATGTTGTTCACAAGACAACAGTTCCCTGACGAGTCGATAATGGCTGAATTCTCCACCGTCGGGATTCTCCGTTTTGCCGGCAGCCCGGGGGTTTCCCGACGGCGTGGGGGTGCCCCACAATGGGAAAACCATTGACCAGCCGGCGAAATGGAAAATCCTGACAGTATGCCGCCCCAGAAATCAGTTCAGTTAAAGATTTGACTGTGGACAGAGCAGCAAATTCTCTCAAAGCAATTTAGTTTAAAAGATTTTGCCTGTGAATAGTACAGCATTTTCTGAAAAGACTGGCAGGTTAAACAGTGGTTTGACACAGGCAAGAATTTGCAAGCTGGTTCCCTGAAGGATCTCACCCTCAAAGCGGTTTATCCAAGACATCCCTTTACAGCAAAAATACAGGGATTTATTTTAAAGTGGATTTTGGCCCAAGCTGGGTTTGCTTGAGTGGAGATAAAAGATAGCAGTTAAGAATTTGTGTTTCATTTCATTGTTAAGCATTGCCTAACTGGTAATTATAAGCTATTTTCTTTACGATGTTAAAGTAAATTTTAAAACTGTGTTAATAATAATGTTTGTTTTAATCCACATCCCTATTTATACGTGGAATCACTCCTGGAGCGAAGTATACTTTTCTCACAGTCTACAAATTAAATAAAATATTACGGTTTCTGACCAGCAGCCTAGCAACTCAGAGTCATAGACTGTTGGGGTCTGGTCCGGGACCATAATATCTGATAATTACCTCAAATCTGCATCTCACCTACCCCGATAAACTATTACCACCTTGCTTACCAAGAATCTACGTGCCTCTGCCGTAAAAAAATTCAAAGTCTCTGCTTCCACCATCCTTTCAAGAAAAGAATTCCAAAGACTCATGATACTCCAAGAAGATATTTGCCTCATAATTTGCCTTTTTAAATGGGTGACCCCTTATTTGTAAACAGTGACTCCTAGTTCTAGATGCTCCCATAAGAGGAAACATCCTCTCCACATCCACCCTGTCAAAGTTCCTCAGGATCTTATTTGTTTCAATCAAGTCATCTCTTGCTCTTCTAAACTCTAGTGTATACAAGCAGACTTTGCTAACCTTTTCTTCTAAGACAACCCGTCCATTCCAGGTATTAAGTCTGGTGAACCTTCTCCGAACTGCTTTCTTTAATAAGGTGACCAATAATGTACACAGTACCCAGATGTAGTCTCACTAGTCCCATGTTTAACTGAAGCATAACGTCCCTACTTTTGCAATAATTCCCCTTCACAATTAACGCCAACATTCTATCAGCTTTCCTAATTACTTGCTCTTCCTGTACACTAGTCTTCTCTGATTCATGATGTAAGCACCCAGATTCCTCTGCATCTCAGAGCTCTGTAATCTCTCACCATTCCAATAATATGCTTCTCTTTATTCATCCTGCCAAAACAGACAATTTTACATTTTCAAACATTATCCATTTGCCAGAACTTTGCCCTCTCACTTAACCTACCTGTATATTTTTGTAGCCTCCTTATACGTTTTTCACAACTTACTCTACCTACCTTAGTGTCATCAGAAAATTTGGCAACCGATCCCATCCAACCCTTCAGCCAAGTCATTTATATAAATTGTAAACAGTTGAGGACCCAGCACTGATCCCTGTGGCACACTATTCGTTACATCGTGCCAGCCTGAAAATTACTCATTTGTGCCTGCTCTCTGCTTCCTGTTAGCCAGCCAATCTTCTATCCATGCCAATATGTTACCCCCATGCGATGAGTTTTTATATTCAACAATAGCTTTTTCAAATGCCTTCTGAAAATCTAAGTATTGCACATCCCGGACCGGTACCCCTTTAGTCACAGCATGTTACTGCCTCAAAAAATTAAGTTGGTTAAAACTGATTTCCCTTTCACAGAATCTGTTGACTCTGCTGGATTACCTTTAACTTATCCAAGTGCCCTGCCAGATTACTTTTAACTTATCCAAGTGCCCTGCTATAACTTCTTTAATAATAGCTTCTAACATTTTTTCCATGACAGACATTTTTGAATAACAGAGTGTCTTCCAATCTAATCCCGGCCCCGGGTCACTGTCCGTGTGGAGTTAAAACCACAAGACCATAAGATATAGGAGCAGAATTAGGCCACTCGGCCCATTCAATCATGGCTGTTATTTTTCTCAAACCCATTGGGGCTGGTTTAGCACAATGGGCTAAATAGCTGGCTTCTAATGCAGAACAAGGCAGCAGCGTGGGTTCAATTCCCGTACCAGCCTCCCCGAACAGGTGCCGGAATGTGGCAACTAGGGGCTTTTCACAGTAACTTCATTGAAGCCTACTTGTGACAATTATTTTACCCATAACCCCTGATCCCCTTATTAATCAAGAACCTATCTATCTCTGTCTTAAAGACTCAGTGATTTGGTCTCTGCAGCAAAGAGTTCCACAGATTCACCACCCTCTGGCTGAAGAAATTCCTCCTCATCATGTTTTAAAGGATCGTCCCTTTAGTCTGAGATTGTGCCCTCTGGTTCTAGTTTTTGCTACTAGTGGAAACATCCTCTCCATGTCCACTCTATCTAGGCCTCGCAGTATCCTGTAAGTTTCAATAAGATCCTCCCCCTCATCCTCCTAAACTCCGAGTACAGACCCAGAGGCTCAACCGTTCCCCGTGCCTGCATGGGTCTCATCCACACAACCCAAAACGATGTGCAGCATAGGTAAAGTGGCCACGCTAAATTGCCCCTTTAATTGAAAAAAAGAATTGGGTACTCTAAATTTATGGAAAAAAAACAATGAAAAAGTAATTTTCCTGAGCTCCTTCCTCCCTTCCATTTCCTGATTTATAGCTGCGTCTTGATTGTTATTTGTATCCTCTATAGTGAAGACTGATGCATAAATAACTGTTCAATTCATCTGCCATTTCCTTGTTTTCCATTACAAATGGCAGCACGGTAGCATAGTAGTTAGCACAATTGCTTCACAGCTCCAGGGTCCCAGGTTAGATTCCCAGCTTGAGTCACTGTCTGTGCAGAGTCTGCACGTTCTCCCCGTGTCTGCGTGGATTTCCTCCGGGCGCTCCGGTTTCCTCTCAGTCCAAAGATGTGCAGGTTAGGTGGATTGGCCATGCTAAATTGCCCTTAGTGTCCAAAATTGCCCTTAGTGTTGGGTGGGGTTAAAGGGTTATCGTGATGGGGGGGATGGGGTGGAGGTGTGGGTTTGGGTGGGGTGCTCTTTCCAAGAGCCGGTGCAGACTCGATAGGCTGAATGGCCTCCTTATGCACTGTAAATTCTATAAACTCACTTTCTATAGAACCAATGCTCACTTTGTTAACTTGTTTCTTTTTAAAATATTTATAGAAACTCTTACTGTCTGTTTTTCTATTTCTGGCTAGTTTTCTCTCATGCACTATTTTTTCCCTCTTTATTAATCATTTAGTCATTTTTTTGCTGTTCCTTATATTCTGTCTAATCTTTTGACCTTCCACCTTTCTTTGCACAATTATGCTTTTTCTTTAAGTTTTATACTACCTTCAACCTTTCCAGTTAACAATGGATGGTGCGTCTGTCCATCAGGTTTTTTCTAAGGGGGTTGTGCGCACACGGAGAGGGAGTTGTGCACACGGAGAGGGAGTTGTGCACACGGAGAGGGAGTTGTGATGTATCTATTGTAATGTATCTATTGTGTATATCATTGGAATGTATCTATTGTGTATTCTGAAATATCTCCTTAAATGTTTGCCACTGCGTCTCTATTGACCAATCCCTTAGCCTAATTTTCCAATCCACTTTATCCCGCTCTACTTAGATAACCTCATAATTGCCCTTATTTCAATTTTAAAACATAGTCTCCAACCCACTCCTCTCTCCCTCAAATTGAATGTAAAATTCACTCATACTATAGTTTCTGTTACCTAGGGGTGCCTTCACTGAGATCATTAAATAATTCCATCTCTTTGCTCAATAGCAAGTCTGGTGTAGAACATAGACCATAGAACATACAGTGGAGAAGGAGGCCATACGGTCCATCAAGTCTGCACCGACCCACTTAAGCCCTCACTTCCACCCTATCCCCGTAACCCAATAACCCCTCCTAACCTTTTTGGACACGAAGGGCAATTTAGCATGGCCAATCCACCTAACGTGTATGTCTTTGGACTGTGGGAGGAAACCAGAGCATCAGGAGGAAACCCACGCAGACACAGGGAGAACGTGCAGACTCCGCACAGACAGTGACCCCCGCACAGACAGTGACCCAGCGGGGAATCGAACCTGGGACCCTGGCGCTGTAAAGCCACAGTGCTATCCACTTGTGCTACCGTGCTGCCCAGTAGTGTGCGCTCTGGTTGACTCCAGGACATGCTGTTCAAAGAAACAATCCCAAAATCATTCCTCACCAAGGCTAACTTTGACCATCTGATCTTTCCATTCAATATGTACATTAAAATCTCCTAGAATTATCACCCTGCTTTTATGACATGTTTCCATTATTTCTTTCATTATGCTCTTCCCTATCATGTGTTTACTATTAGAGGGCCTGTATACAACTCCTACAAATGACAACATGCCTTAGGATGACAGAGGGGGGGGGAGCAGGGTTTTCCGAGATGGTTTCAGAGCCGCCTGGGAGCGGTGTGTGCACGCAGGCAGAGAGGTTTGTGCGCACAGGGGGAGGGAGTTGTGCGCACAGGGGGAGGGAGCTGTGCGCACAGGGGAGGGAGCTGTGCGCACAGGGGGAGGGAGCTGTGCGCACAGGGGGAGGGAGCTGTGCGCACAGGGGGAGGGAGCTGTGCGCACAGGGGGAGGGAGCTGTGCGCACAGGGGGAGGGAGCTGTGCGCACAGGGGGAGGGAGCTGTGCGCACAGGGGGAGGGAGCTGTGCGCACAGGGGGGGGGGGAGCTGTGCGCACAGGGGGGGGGGGAGCTGTGCGCACAGGGGGAGGGGGCTGTGCGCACAGGGGGTGGGGGTTGTGCGCACAGGGGGTGGGGGTTGTGCGCACAGGGGGAGGGGGTTGTGCGCACAGGGGGAGGGGGTTGTGCGCACAGGGGGAGGGGGTTGTGCGCACAGGGGGAGGGGGTTGTGCGCACAGGGGGAGGGGGTTGTGCGCACAGGGGGAGGGGGGTTGTGCGCACAGGGGGAGGGGGCTGTGCGCACAGGGGGAGGGGGCTGTGCGCACAGGGGGAGGGGGCTGTGCGCACAGGGGGAGGGGGCTGTGCGCACAGGGGGAGGGGGCTGTGCGCACAGGGGGAGGGGGTTGTGCGCACAGGGGGAGGGGGGTTGTGCGCACAGGGGGAGGGGGTTGTGCGCACAGGGGGAGGGGGTTGTGCGCACAGGGGGAGGGGGTTGTGCGCACAGGGGGAGGGGGCTGTGCGCACTGGGGGAGGGGGCTGTGCGCACAGGGGGAGGGGGCTGTGCGCACAGGGGGAGGGGGCTGTGCGCACAGGGGGAGGGGGGTTGTGCGCACAGGGGGAGGGGGTTGTGCGCACAGGGGGAGGGGGGTTGTGCGCACAGGGGGAGGGGGTTGTGCGCACAGGGGGAGGGGGTTGTGCGCACAGGGGGAGGGGGGTTGTGCGCACAGGGGGAGGGGGTTGTGCGCACAGGGGGAGGGGGTTGTGCGCACACGGAGAGGGAGTTGTGCACACGGAGAGGGAGTTGTGCACACGGAGAGGGAGTTGTGCACACGGAGAGGGAGTTGTGCACACGGGGGGAGGGGTTTTGCACACAGGGGGAGGGGTTGTGCACACGGGGAGGGGTTGTGCACACGGGGAGGGGTTGTGCACACGAGGGAGGGGTTGTGCACACGGGGGAGCGGTTGTGCACATGGGGGGAGGGGTTGTGCACACGGGGGGAGGGGTTGTGCACACGGGGGGAGGGGTTGTGCACACGGGGGAGGGGTTGTGCACACGGGGGGAGGGGTTGTGCACACGGGGAAGGGGTTGTGCACACGGGGAAGGGGTTGTGCACACGGGGAAGGGGTTGTGCACACGGGGAAGGGGTTGTGCACACGGGGAAGGGGTTGTGCACACGGGGAAGGGGTTGTGCACACGGGGAAGGGGTTGTGCACACGGGGAAGGGGTTGTGCACACGGAGGGAGGGGTTGTGCACACGGAGGGAGGGGTTGTGCACACGGAGGGAGGGGTTGTGCACACGGAGGGAGGGGTTGTGCACACAGGGGAGGGGTTGTGCACACAAGGGAAGGGGTTTGTGCACACATGGGAAGGGGTTTCTGCACACGGGGTGTTGAGTGTTCGGGAGGGTAAAATGTATCCATAAGTCTGTTTGCATCCCAGGATCGGGTTCTCACTCACCCTCACACCACCACGCACTCATGGCGGGGGAGGATAACCAAGTGAGCACCAATAGTCTGGGACTGAGGTGGAAACACACTTTTTATTACGCTCTAATGCACATCTTTAATTATTACTCTTTTATGTTCAGCAAGTTGTTTTTTTCATACCTCCGTTTTTTTCTTGATTTCATACTTCGTGTTGTGCCAACTTTATCTTTCCAAATTTTCCTCATCGGCCCTTGAGTGAGAAAATTTTGAAATATGCACAGCCTCCCCTCCCCCCCCCCCCCCCCCAACCACACACACACACCTCCGTTCCTGTTCCAAGTCCTTTCCAAAAATGTTGCTAAGATTTTCATGTCTGGTCAGCTTAAAATAATCTTCTGATATTCGGTCAAGACCCACAAATGAACAGCTACATGGGGAAAATAATGGAAGGTGACCAGAGCCAATGGAACTATAGCTAAGCAATTACACAATGTCTTCAAAACCAAAAGGGATGAGAAAATAGGCAAGAAACAAATATTTTTTAAAATACACTTGCCTAAGAAGGTATTTCAGGACATATGCTTTCTTGACCTCTGAGAGGAGGTAATCTTTAACATCTAACTTAACTCCAAACATAACTATTACAAGTGCAGACTCCCGACACTATGTCTATATCCCAGGAGCTTGTGTAGCTTCCCATCCTTCTTCCTTAATTTTTTTTATTAACCGCACAATAAGATCTCTGACCGTGCACGTAATACCTGCCAAGGTCTTGTAGCATGATACAAGAAAAGAAATGAGCAAGTCACAACAAAAATGCTATTTCTGACTCCCGAGTTTGACTGGCTTCATGCTAATACTGGTTCCCGAGTTCTCATAATGTGATGCAAAAGAGTTGGAAACATCTGAGGTATGCGGAAATGAAGTAGAGGAGGAGGCAAGATCATAAAAGCAGAGGTTGAAAAGGGCAGACATTAAGAAAATACTTCAACACTTGAACATTTATAGTTGATTTTGAAAAAGATCGACACAAGGAGAGTAATCCTGAGAAGAAATGAAATCACTCAGCTGTGTTTATATCCTTTCATGTGTTGGATTATGTTTGTTAATGGAAACTATATCACCAACTAGAATTTGGTTACAGATATTCAAGTCAATTTCAGTATGAATTCAACAAATAAAGGTGATTTTATGGAACATAATAACACACGACAGATGATGGGGAAGGGGGGTGATGAGTGTCAGGGAACTAAAGGATAGAAACGGAAGATAGCTTCACAGCGCCAGGGACCCGGGTTTGATTCACAGCTTGGGTCACTGTCTGTGTGGAGTCTGCACGTTCTCCCCGTGTCTGCGTGGGTTTCCTCCCACAAGCCCCGAAAGATGCGCTTGTTGGTTTAATTGGACATTCCAAATTCTCCCTCAGTGTACCCGAACAGGCTCCAGAGTGTGGCGACTAGGGGATTTCCACAGTAACGTCTTTAACGGCAGTGTTAATATAAGCCTATAGGGCGCAGCACGGTAGCATTGTGGATAGCACAATTGCTTCACAGCTCCAGGGTCCCAGGTTCGATTCCGGCTTGGATCACTGCCTGTGTGGAGTCTGCACATCCTCCCCGTGTGTGCGTGGGTTTCCTCCGGGTACTCCGGTTTCCTCCCACAGTCCAAAGCTGTGCAGGTTAGGTGGATTAGCCATGATAAATTGCCCTTAGTGTTGGGTGGGCTTACTGGGTTATGGGGATAGGGTGGAGGTGTGGACCTTGGGTAGGGTGCTCTTTCCAAGAGCCGGTGCAGACACGATGGGCCGAATGGCCTTCTTCTGCACTGTAAATTCTATGATATTCTATACTTGTGTCACTAATAAAGATCATTGATAATTAAAGTAGTCACAGTTTCATAGGATGTCAATCATAACTTTGATCTTGCAACTCTCAGGTAGGAAAAAAGAATTTCAAACAAGGACTTCTGGGAGAGATGGACACAGCTGGAAGGAACAATACATTCAATGAACTTGAAGGGGAAAACAAAGAACAAAGAAAAGTACAGCACAGGAACAGGCCCTTCGGCCTTCCAAGCCCGTGCCAACCATGCTGCCCGACTAAACTACAATCTTCTACACTTCCTGGGTCGTATCCCTCTATTGGGCAGCACAGTAGCATAGTGGTTAGCACAATTGCTTCACAGCTCCAGGATCCCAGGTTCGATTCCCAGCTAGGTCACGGTCTGTGTGGAGTCTGCAGGTTCGCCCAGTGTGTGCTTGGGTTTCCGCCAGGTGCTCCGGTTTCCTCCCACAGTCCAAAGATGTGCAGGTTAGGTGGATCGGCCATGCTAAATTGCCCTTAGTGTCCAAAATGTTTCCCTTAGTGTTGGGTGGGGTTACTGGGTTATGGGGATAGGGTGGGAGTGTGGGCTTGATTCTATTCCCATCCATGTAGGGAGGCCATGAAAAGGGAGGTCAGAGATTGGGGTAGGAGTTGTAAATGACAAAAAAGGTTCAAGATGACATTTTTAAAAAAACATTGAGTACCCAATTATTTTTTTCCAATTAAGGGGCAATTTAGCATGGCCAATCCACCTACCCTGCACATCTTTGTGTTGTGGGGGCGAAACCCACGCAAACACGGGGAGAATATGCAAACTCCACAAGGACAGTGATCCAGAGCCAGGATCGAACCTGGGACCTCAGCGCCGTGAGGCTGTAGTGCTAACCACTGCGTTACCATGCTGCTCCCCAGGTGAACTTTTTAAGGTGTTGCACCATGATAGCGGTTTTAAAAGGTGTACAGACCCTGAGCAGTGTGAATAATTGACAATAGTCTTGTAGCAGCTAAATGATCCACCACATGAATGCTATAATATTGCCTTAGAAGCATGAGAATGAATTGGCTGCTGTGAAGGCATAGGGAAACACAAGAGAACATCCATTCATTCACTCATCACTTAGGTGTGCGTGAGGTGGGAGGAATGCACAAGAGGCAAAAGATACCGTTAAGGGTTGTAAGAGTTACAGAGATGGAAATGGAGTTGGGGGTGGTCAAGAAGACACTTGGACATGAGACTAAGAATTTTAATTAAGGGTACTGGAAGCCAATCCAGTTCCCCCAATCAGCAATCAGTGAAGGCTGATCAGAATTGGCTGAGGGATGGGATACAGGCAGCACAGTTTAGAAAATGATGAGATTTAGAGAATAGAAGGCTGACCAGGAGAGCACTGGAGTAATTAAGTTTGCAGATGACAAAGACACAATGAGAGTTTTGACAGCAGATGAGTTTTTTTTTTTAATTTAGAGTACCTAATTCTTTTTTCTCCAATTAAGGGGCAATTTAACGTGGCCAATCCACTTACCCACATCTTTTTGGGTTGTGAGGGTGAGACCCACGCAGACATTGAAGAATGTGCAAACTCCACACGGACAGTGACCCAGGGTCGGGATCACTGCCGGGTCCTCGGTGCTGTGAGGCAGCAGTGCTAACCACTATGGCAGCAGGTGAATTGAGGCATGAGCAGAGACAGGTGATATTGCAAATGGAAAAGTAGGCAGTTTTTATATATGGGGCCAGAAGCTTTGTTCAGGATCAAATAGGGTACCAAGGCTGCACAACAGTGTGGTTTAGGACAAGATAGAGGCAGGTGAGATGGGGTACAATTAATGATTAGCATATCAGCAAAAGACAGCTTTGGTTTTAACTTAAAAGGTCAGCATTTTGTTGCGTTCTTTATTACGATTCAAAGAATCTCCAGAAGGAACGTTTCCTGAATCTTAACATAGAAGAAAAATAAATTGATTATTTGTTGTAAATTATATAACACTGAACGAAGTCTTCACCTCATATACCCGAAAAGGTTAAAATATACAGGAGTTAAATAGCTACCTCATGATGTGCTGTAGACTCAAAATATTATACAGGTTAAATTACTTCCAGTCATTGTTATAAATAACAAAAAACAAGATTGAAACATTTAACTGTAGGGATTCCATAAATTTGAGAAATCCTATTAACATGGGCACTAAAGAATCAGTGACTTATTACTGTACCATACAGGTGTACTTTTGATTTATATTAAAAATATGACTGTCAGTATCCAACTTATTTTACTGGCACTAAACTTTTCAAAATGTGCCCACACCTGTACTATTCAAGTCATTCTGAAACTAGTGAAGATCGACCTGATTGAGCAAAGATTATACAAATCAAACAAGCTTATTTTGGAATTCTAAAGCCTGTCAAAAGAATCTGTATAGAGCTGCAATTATTAGTTAGAGCAAGCATTAATGCTCCCATAATGATACCACAACATGTTTCAACTCAAACACTACCTATAATATGCTTGCGGCATATCAGGATTGCTCACATTAGATCCTTGTTAACTTCCTGAGAAGTGTTGTTCATTTGTGCCATGTAAGTCAGACCATTTTTAAATTAATTCACTAGATGTTTATTCACTTGAAAACAGGCCAGAGTCCTTGGAGTTTATTTCAATTAATCCGTAAGAAATCTCAGAATATTATTTTAGGAAACAGAAAGATGTTCATTCACCCACATAGCTAAATCCACTGGTTATCTCCCAATATATAATTTCCATTTGAAGTACAGCTGTTTTTATGAATTTAGAAGTAATACGATCCCAGGTGAGACTCCCAAGAGTGGCTAGGATACTGGAATGCCTGAGGAAGGAGCAGTGCTCCAAAAGCTACTGATTCGAAAGAAACATGTTGGACTTTAACCTGGTGTTTGTTGTCAGACTTCTTACTGAACATTTTTGACAATTGAGGGCACCACAACTACTTATGTACATGCAATTTACAGCAGAGGTTACAGTAAAGCTATCAAAAGCAAAAATTCTTGGTTGATTTGCTTTTTTCTCCCCTTTCCTAGCTGATGTTTGCTGAAGCCAGTAGCAAGTAACCCCAGCTGTCACCCCTGTTGAGGTTAGTTAATTCAATGTAGACCAGGATTGAACTTGGAATTGTATGATTCAGTATTTCAACACAGTGCATTTTGAGCAATGTAGAAACTGGAAGACCCATCTCCTCTTATTAAAATGGATGCATCAAGACATTATTCTGTAGAGTACAGGGAGCAAGAAAGATATGGTAAGCACACCCTTTTTTCATTGCCCATTGAAAATGAGAGATTATGTGGTTGCTATTGCATCCAATATAATTACACATCACTAGGCTGGTATCTCAGGAAGAACTGGCCAATTTATCAACCCGAAGGAAATGTCAATTACCCCTGCTGTAAATTAAACATTTCACATTCTAGGTTTGTAGAACACAATCACAAGTGGGATGACAGTTGTCGAGTGCTACAGGATCCGAAGGGAATATCAAAAATCCACATGCAAACTAAAATCAGCTTCAGCCTTTGAGAATGTTGTGGTACGTAGCCAAGTCTTGCAACACAGCGAGGGCATCATCAATCTGCATGACCGGCACTCATTCCTTCGATAAATATTCAACAGATGTTTATTTGAAGGATATCAAAACATTTACAGGAGCAATGAACGTTACCAAACGGCACATAACAGAACGTGAAAACGCAAAACTGGCAATCATCAAACGAGCCATCAAATTACTCCCACCATTGCTGGAGCCAGCACCAGTTGAAAGTGTGCAACAGAGCATCGATCCTTGGCTCAGCGTCTGAAACTTACTGAAGCTCTGTTCCATCTATTTATAAACAGATCTCCACGTTGCTGCTCGATGTCAAATCAGGCAATTCAGTGAGCAAACCAGCACGGCCATTAGAATACAATTTGCAATCGCTAAAAAATTGTATGGCGATGTTTTCTTTTGGGAGAGAGGGAGGTCGCCATCAGCCCATGTACATCAAAGGTTGAGGGAAATTAGGTCACAAAACCTTGGGGCCGGCCTGTCAAAGCAGCCAGAGCCGGAGGGGAACTGACTGCCCTCCATCCCGGTTACCGCGGCTGTCAACAGACATCTCCCTCTCCAGACATCTCCCTCTCACTCAGACATCTCCCTCTCCCTCAGACATCTCCCTCTCCCTCAAACATCTCCCTCCCTCAAACATCTCCCTCTCCCTCAGACATCTCCCTCTCACTCAGACATCTCCCTCTCCCTCAGACATCTCCCTCCCTCAAACATCTCCCTCTCCCTCAGACATCTCCCTCTCCCTCAAACATCTCCCTCCCTCAAACATCTCCCTCTCCCTCAGACATCTCCCTCTCACTCAGACATCTCCCTCTCCCTCAGACATCTCCCTCCCTCAAACATCTCCCTCTCCCTCAGACATCTCCCTCCCTCAAACATCTCCCTCTCCCTCAGACATCTCCCTCTCACTCAGACATCTCCCTCTCCCTCAGACATCTCCCTCTCCCTCAAACATCTCCCTCCCACTCAGACATCTCCCTCTCCCTCAGACATCTCCCTCTCACTCAGACATCTCCCTCTCACTCAGACATCTCCCTCCCTCAAACATCTCCCTCTCCCTCAGACATCTCCTTCAAACATCTCCCTCTCCCTCAGACATCTCCCCCTGCCTCAGACATCTCCCTCTCCCTCAGACATCTCCCTCTCACTCAGACATCTCCCTCTCACTCAGACATCTCCCTCTCCCTCAGACATCTCCCTCTCCCTCAAACATCTCCCTCCCACTCAGACATCTCCCTCTCCCTCAGACATCTCCCTCTCACTCAGACATCTCCCTCTCACTCAGACATCTCCCTCCCTCAAACATCTCCCTCTCCCTCAGACATCTCCTTCAAACATCTCCCTCTCCCTCAGACATCTCCCCCTGCCTCAGACATCTCCCTCTCCCTCAGACATCTCCCTCTCACTCAGACATCTCCCTCTCACTCAGACATCTCCCTCTCCCTCAAACATCTCCCTCTCCCTCAGACATCTCTCTCTCCCTCAGGCGTCTCCCTCTCCATCAGGCGCCTCCCTCCCTCAAACATCTCCCTCCCAGTGAAGCACCGAAGAGAAACTTTCCGACAAAGACTCTCCAAACTTCCATGAGATTCGCGGTAGGGGAACCCCTTTCCCTCAAAGCTGACATTCCTCCTTGTCCCCGTGCGCTCGACCCAATGACTCCACCTCGCAAAGGCCAGGCGCTTGTACTCACCCCCGCCGCCGGTTCCCTCCCACCGCCTTCACCTCAGCGCCGGCCGCTCTCCCCGGCCTCCCGCTGGAGCGCGCGCCCGGCCGGACATGCCGTGGTGCGCGCGCCGCCAGAGGCGCTCCCGACCAGCAGCGCGAGCCCGCGCGTGCTCCAGGCTCGGAGGAAGCAGAGCCCGCACGGCGGCGGAATGTTTCCAGCAGAGCGGGGGGTTCGATTCCCCGCTCCGAAGATGGATGGGTCGCCTCCTGACGGCGCAGATTTCTTGATTTTTTTTTTCTCTCGCCGCGGTAGCACAGTGGTCGGCACTGGTACGTCTCAGCTCCAGGGTCCCAGGTTCGATTCCCGGCTTGGGGCTCTTGTCAGTGCGGAGTCTGCACTTTCCTCCCGTGCCTGTGTGGGTTTCCTCACAGGTCCCAAAGGATGCGCTTATTAGGTGAATTGGACATTTCCAATTCTCCGTCAGTGTACCCGAACAAGCGCCATAGTGTGGCAACTAGGGGATTTTCACAGTAAGCCTACTTGTGATACTAATAAAGATTATTATTTCCTTCCAATCGAACAAGGTGTACAACCTGCCCCTTTACCTCCACCCCAAGTCTCCCAAATATGTTTTTCGGGTTAAGCAGCATTTCACTTGCACTTCTTTCAATTCGGTCTATTGTATTCGCTGCTCCCAATGCAGTCTCCTCCACATAAGGGGAGATTAAACACAGACTGGGAGACCGCTTTGCAGAACACCTTCACTCAGTTCGCAAGGATGACTCCAACATTCCTGGCGTGCGCCATTTTTACTCAGCACCTTCCTATTATGCCCGTGTCCTTGATCTACTGTGGTGCCCCTATGCTGGAATAGATCATAGATTTTACAGTGCAGAAGGAAGCCATTCGGCCCATCGAGTCTGCACCGGCTCTTGGAAAGAGCACCCTACCCAAGGTCCACACCTCCACCCTATCCCCATAACCCAGTAACCCCACCCGACACGAAGGGCAATTTTGGACACTAAGGGCAATTTATCATGTCCAATCCACCTAACCTGCACATCTTTGGACTGTGGGAGGAAACCGGAGCACCCGGAGAAAACCCACGCACACACGGGGAGGATGTGCAGACTCCACAGTGACCCAGGCCGGAATCGAAACTGAACCCTGGAGCTGTGAAGCAATTGTGCTATCCACAATGCTACCGTGCTGAATAACAACATCTCATCTCCCAGTTGGGCATGTCGAAGCCCTCGAAGCCCAACGTTGAGTTCGGCAACTTTAGATTTTGACCTTCCTCCTCCATATTAAACCCCCCTTTCTTCTCTTTTCAAAAATAATATTCCATCCACATATTGCCTCAAAGCAAAACACCCCTTCACCACCTGTCATTGCTATTTTTTGTTGCAGTTTATTTTGCTTTAACATTCTCCCTCCATTCAGTTTCGACAAAGGGTCCATGACTTGAAATGTTAACTCACTTTCTCTCCTGATAAATGCTGGCAGACCTGCTGAGTTTATCCAGCTTCCTCTAAACTTAAAAAGTTGCCCATGCACTTGTAAGCTCATTTACTATCCATAAATGAGCACAACAAAATCATGGATTTAACTTTGGATCTTTGTTGCGCCTGTAAGGCTCAATTCCACGTCACACAACATATTTACCCACTTGTTTATTTAGTTACTGTATGTAAAATTGATCTCCTGTGTTGTTCTTGGGTAACTTCAGCATAATTAGGATATTCAATTCATGGACTGGCTTCTGCCACTGCTCTAAATAGGTAAATGGAAATAATTGAAACTACTTCTGCTACAGAGGTCAAAGGGCACTTTGTGAATTCTAGGCATCATGCCAGTACTGCAAGACAAGAAGTTTTTTTTAAGTTTCTGTACTTTACCTAATCGAAGCAGAATAAAACTTTGAGGTATCTTTGTGTTCAATATAATTTGTATAGAGTATTTTGCATATAGATAAAATAAGAAATTGGTAATCTGTATATGTTGTAATTTAATATTGGTTCGGTCATGAGGCAGCAAGATGGTTTGGCATATGCATCATTATGCGAGGTGAAAAGATTATTGCAGCTGCTTCATTTCTTCCCCAAACACTGGGTGAACAAACAAATCTGATATTCCATTTGGTGCTCCCATTGCATGAAGCTAAATGTTACATCATAAAATCACTCAGGACATTTAAATTGATGCGCATAAAATTTCCTGTAGGACAAGGTCAGTGGAAAGGTTGGGGCAATTCCACTGAGGGTGGCAGAGTATAAACCATCGAAGGAGGAAGAATCAGGAAAGAATGTGTACGTAGAGATTGATGACGAATGAGAGTGAAGAGAACCACTGTGCCCTCTGTTCTCTCATGTACCTACCCAACCACCAGTGTCAATCTGCAGCTGATAGATACCTGACCCCTTTCACTCAATTGTATACACCCATCCACCTTCTCCACAATGGCCCACTCTTGCACCACATATGCTGTTCATTTATGCATCTGGCATCAAAGTAGGGAAGGACAATGATGATGACAGAAACATTAGTTCACAAATAGAACCATAAATAGAAAATAGAAGCATCGGCATATGTGCAGCTTGCACGTTCTCCCGTGTCGGAGTGGTTCTCACTCCCATAACCCCAAAAATGTGCAGGGTAGGTGGATTGGCCATACTAAATTTGCCCTTAATTGGAAAAAAAATAACTGGGTACTCTAAAATCTTTTTTACAAATAGGCCATTCGGCCCTTTGAGCCTGCTCCTCCATTCATTATGATCATAGCTGATCATCAAGTTCCATACCTTTTTTAAAATAAATTTAGAGTACCCAATTCATTTTTTCCCCAATTAAAGGGCAATTTACGTGGCCAATCAACCTAGCATGCACATCTTTAGGTTGTGGGGGCGAAACCCACGCAAACATGGGGAGAATGTGCAAATTCCACACGGACAGTGACCCAGAGCCCGGATCAAACCTGGGACCTCAGCGCCGTGAGACAGCAGGGCTAACCCAATGTGCCACTGTGCTGCCCAAGTTCCATACCTGATCCCGTCTTCCCCCTTAGTATCCCTTGATACCTTTAGCCTCAAGAGCTATATCAAAATCCTTTCTTAATTTTTTCTTTCTTTTATAAATTTAGAGTACCCAATTCTTTTGTTTTCCAATTAAGGAGCAATTCACCTACCCTGCACATCTTTGGGTTGTGGGGTGAAACACACTGACACGGGAGAATGTGCAAACTCCACACGGACAGTGACCCGGGTCCGGGATCAAACCCGGATCCTCAGCGCTGTGAGGCAGCAATGCTAACCACTGTGCCGCCATGCTGCCCTATTCCTTCTTGAAATTACACAACATTTTGGCCTCAACTACTTTCTGTGGTAGTGAATTCCACATTCATCACTGTGGGTGAAGAAATTTCTCTTCACTTCACAGTCCTAAAAGATTTACCCCTTATCCTCAAACTATGACCCCTAGTTCTGAATTCATCCACATCAGGAACAATCTACTCTTGTCTAATCCTGTTAAGTTTCTCTGAAATCCCCTCCCACTCTTCTAAACTCCAATGAAGATAATCCTAACTGACTTAAGTCTCTACTCATATGGCAGTCCTGCCATCCCAGGAATCAGCCTGGTAAACCTTTGCTACACTCCTTCCATAGCAAGAACATCCTTCCTTGGATAAGGGCACCAAAATTGCAAACAATAGTTCAGATGTGACCTCACCAACATCCTATAGTTTAGAGGCGACATAGGGTGGGTAGAAAGGGGAGACCATAGGAGGGGCAGGACTCTGGAAGTTTTCTGTTTGTAAGGATAATAATGCCCTTCAGGTCTCATCTTGCTTGAGCACCACTGCTTTCATCTCATCCCCTTCTATCCTTCTCCCAACTTGTTTTTTTCTGCTTTCCCTCCTCCTCATTCTTTCCTTTCTTTGCTCCCAGTACACTCCACTTAACTTTTATCATTTGCCCTCCCTAAACTAAGCTTGGATGGGGAGGCTCGGCATGAAAAGGCCCAGTTTAAGGGATGGGAGGCTGCTGAATGGCAGAGTCCGAGAAACCAGAGGGCAATGGCAAACTTGGTTGTACAATTTGGTGTAAAATCCTGAAGTTGCTCTCCAATCTTGTATGTATGATGTGCAAAGCTCTTTAAGCATTTCTAGCAGATATCCTTTGGCATTGCTTGTAGTAAGTCAGCAATTTTTATAAGGGTGACATACTACCAAGCATTATTATCCTTCACACTCATTTATACTGATAAAACAGTTATGGTCCACAGGAGGTTATAGCTCACATAAAACTGAAGGAAAAAACATACAAAAGTGCAAAGAATCAAGCATTTCCAGGGGAATACAAGATTGGCACAGGAAGACAAAAATATTAGTAACAGCTGCAAAAGAGGGAATACCAAAAGAATCTTGCAAGGAATGGCAAGATTAGCTAAATGTTTTTACAGTTGTAAGTAAATGACAGTCTACGGTGATGCAGACCTTTTAAAAACAGATGTCGGTAATACGGGAAATGAAAATAAGGAAATGGCAGACTTGTTGAATAATTACTTTGTGTCCATCTTCACCTTGAGGAAGAGGATAACGTAATTGCATTCGAAGGAAATTAAGAATTAAGGAATGGAAGGCACTAAAGTTAACCTAAGTAAGAAAACAATTTTTAAAAAAAATAATGACACAAAAGGCTGACAAATCCACAGAACCCGATTGCTTCCGACCCAAAGTTTTAAAGGAGGTAGGTAACGAAATTTGGCTATTGATTGAAAAAATTATCTAACTGAATTACATAACAGGCTTCAGATACTGAATGGCCAACTGCAATTGCTATGTGTATCAATGTCAGGGTAGCTTTGGAATTGGGATGGGCATACAGGATTTTGCACGTTACAGCCTAGCAGTATCTTCAGGATGTCTGGAAGCAGAGGGGGGAATAGACAAACTGGCCTTAAACTGCCTTTGGCTCCATTTGGTCCACCGAGAACCCCATCACTTTCCTGCCAACTACTCTGACCTATTATGGCCCTTTGAGCGGTCACCTATTTTCTCCATATGAGCCAGTTCCTTTCTTCATGCACAAAGTGCTTTATCAATGCCTTTGTTAACTCATAAGTCATTCATTTCTGTGATTGCCGTATTGGGGAAAGGAAAGAAAGACAATGGTGGAGTTTGGTGGCAGTGAATATGGGAAGATTGGCTGATTGTGGTACAAATGGGAAGGAGGACTTAGGGTAGTTATGATTGAGAACGTGATGATAGAACATATCGAGGTAAGTTAGGAAACAAATTTCCAAACATTACGAAGAAAATTCTTGGGTTTGGAGATTTTGAGATGGGGAAAAACAAACACAAGGTGCAGGACTAATGAAAAAGCAATGTTATATTAAACAAAACAAACGCTGGTGGAGGATGGGGAGGAGGTTAAAAGAAATGCACCGTGGGGAGTGGGATGAAAAGGAAATATAAAGACTAGGAGTCAAACTAAAAGAAACCGAAACACTGGGAGTGGGTCATAATAATAACAAAAGAACTCTAGTTTAAAAACACACACTGTGAGGGATTGAAAAGTGTACAAAGGAAGTTAAAGTTAAAAGAAACAAGCGTATTACTAGAAGAAACACAAGCACAAGAAGCCAAGAAAACCAAAATAGAAAACCAAAACTCCAGAAGCAGGCAATAAAAAGCAATCACAGGCAATGAAAATAAAAATAAACTCTTGGACTAAAAATAGAAATTTATGGAACAGGAACAAAATTTTTTTTAGAACAGAGTTTAAAAATAGCTGCAGCACTCCATGTGGAGTTTGCACATTCTCCTGGTGTCTGCGTGGGTCTCACCCCCAATACGCAAAGATGTGCAAGTTAGGTGGATTGGCCACACTAAATTGTCCCTTAATTGGAGAGAGAGAGAGAATTGGGTACTTTAAATTTAAAAATAAATAAAGTAGCTGGAGCAGGACTAAATCAAGGAACAGCAGGATTAGATTTTGATAAAACTTATCAAAATCAAGCCGTTTTGACAAGAACTTGAAAATCACTGCCAAACAATCCATACAGGATTGATCCCTCCAAACTTGTACCCCATGATTGACCCTAACCCAATTCCCATCACTCCTTCATTCAGAACAATTACAAGGGAAGCAGAATAGACAAGAGAACACCCCAAGTTTTAGCAGCATGGAGAGAGAGAGAGAGAAGGGGAGGGGGGTTAGAGAGAGAGGAGAGAAATTCAAACCACTGGGAATGTTCACAACATACATGTATTTTACAGCTGGGAACACCAAGACAGATGCGAGTCAAAAACCAAGGAACGATAAATAGGAGTTAGACCACCAGAATGAATATGTATTGAGACACACAGTTCCATTTTATCAATAAGAAAACCCATGCATGTCTGAAATGGCATAGCTTAGGGAATCCAGGATAATGTTATCCTTGTGCACTGTTTTCTATGGTTTGTATTCAGCTATCATTCACATACTTTACAGTTAATTAACAAAATTGGTGACAATCTCAAGTCCCTGAAGTAATTTCCTTCCTGAGCATTTAAATTCTCTTTTGACAGTTCAACTCATTGTCAAATGCTTAAGATGGCATAATTTGCATTACTACATTCTGTAACTCTGCAATGAGTTTATTGTTGGACTTATATTTATGCAAACAGTGGCTTGGAAAGAATTCATAATGGAATTTAGACACACAAATGTTTGTTGTAAGATTCTATTTTTAAGCAAGTTATTGAATACTATATATTTGTTATTCACAAAAAATGCTGTGTTGAGAAAACATACAAATATCAGTGAGGTGATTTCACCATCAGCCATAGTATTAAAAGTCACAGCTTCCTGGTACCCAAACTGTAAATTACATTTAACACTATAATACTAAAAAAAATATAGAAATATAAACAGCTTTTCCAAAAACTACATAGATTTCTGTAAATGAGGTTTATATATTTTATTGCCTGATCGTCTCAGGTTATTTTCCCCACCTAATCGGATCTATTAATCCGAGGTGTCTACGAATAATTTGTACATAGAGGTCTTGGTTAATGGGGAAAAAATTAAAAATACAAGGAAATGCCTCTATTTTGCAAACTGTAAAATTCAAATGACTTTGTATCTAGCCTATCTTTTCGACAAGGTTTTCTAATTGTTCAGAAATTATATCCAGTCTTCTTGTAGGCATTCCAAGATTTTTATAAAATAAATTCAGAGTGCCCAATTCTTTTTGTTCCAATTTAGGGGCAATTTAATGTGGCCGATTCACCTACCCTGCACATCTTTGGGTTGCGAGGGTGAGACCCATACAGACACGGGGAGAATGCGCAAACTGCACTAGGACACAGGATCGATCTCGGGTCCTCGCCGCATTGAGGCAACAGTGCTAACCACTGCACCACCATTACATTCCAGGATTTAACTTGTTGCTGAAACCATAATTGGAGCCTGTAGCTGATCAGAGCTCCAATTAGGGGCTGGTTTAGCACACTGGGCTAAATCGCTGGCTTTTAAAGCAGACCCAGGCAGGCCAGCAGCACGGTTCAATTCCCGTACCAGCCTCCCCGAACAGGCGCCGGAATGCGGCGACTAGGGGCTTTTCACAGTAACTTCATTGAAGCCTACTTGTGACAATAAGCGATTTTCATTTCACTTTCATTTTTCAAGATCAGATCAAAGGTAAGGCAGTTAACTTTCCATTTTCATGGGGGCTGAATGACACACAAATTTTAATTAATTAATTACTTACCAGACTCGTACTTGTGTCGGGTATAATGTTTTGTGTTGCATTTACATTGCAACTGAAGCATCAGCTCATCTAAACTTACTGTGTAATTATGTAATTTTATTGCTGACGGTAACCTTTTATTCTGAACAGGTTACAAAGTTACGGCAGATTGTACTAGAATTGTTGTACTATACATTTCTAAAAGAATTTTTCCTCAGTCAGCATGCTTCAAACATTCAGAACATCCACTATTTTTCCAAACTTGTTATTTTCTTCCTGTCTTCTCTTAAGAAACATACAAGGCCTTAATCACAGTAATGTTAGCTTTTCTTACATGTCTACCGAGCTAACCCCTTTGAATGTTTTGATTTCCTTTTATTTTTCAGTTGTCGCTTGAGCTTCTTTCTATGCCTAGGATGCATCCATAATGGATACTGTCCATGTTCATTCAAAAGAGTATTTTTGTTCCTTTTCTTATCGATATCCATGGTAGAAGCATCATCTGTGAAGAATAAGTTTTGTTTACATAGTTGTAAAACATTCAAATTAATTCTCAGGCCACCAACATTCAAGTTCTGACAAGTAGTACCTTACACATAAACCATCATAATACCATGCAAATTGATCAAGTGCAAGTATGTACTCTACACAAACTAGGCCAAGATCCAGAATTAATCCATGTTCGGTACTGAATTAACCAATCGCATGGAGGATTATTTCTTAATTCTTTCATGAGATGTGGGAGTTGCTGGTGAGGCCGGCATTTGTTGCCCATCCCTAATTACCCTTGAACTGAATGGTTTGCTCAGCCATTTCAGAAGGCAGTTAGTAGCCAACCAGTGTTGCTGGAGTCACATTTAGGCCAGGTAAGGATGGCAGATTTCCTTCCCGTAAGGACATTAGTGAGCCAGATATTTTTTTTTATTACAATAGATTATAGTTTAATGGTCACCTCACCATTACTGGTACGAGCTTTCAATTCCAGATTCATTAATTGAATTTAAATTTCACTAGTTGTCATTGTGAGGTTTGAACCTATGTCCTCAGAACATTAGCCTGGGCTTCTGGATTACTAGTCCTGTGATATTACCCGTACTCCATCATCTCCCCTTGATGCCACAGACATTACAATCAAACTCAGCATCCTTGCAGTGAGTGTGTGGGTACGCGCACCAGCAGAGGATAGCATTGGGTTTGGTTGAAATGCCATCGGTCAACAATGACTATTCAGGTTAAACATTAAGAATTAAACAGTGCCATTAGCCGTAGCGTTAAGATCTTCAACTGGGTGGAGTGGGATAATAATAATCGCTTATTGTCACAAGTAGGCTTCAATGAAGTTACTGTGAAAAGCCCCCAGTCGCCACATTCCGGCGCCTGTTCGGGGAGGCCGGTACAGGAATTGAACCCGCGCCGCTGGCCTTGTTCTGCATTACAAGCCAGCTGTTTAGCCCACTGTGCTAAAGCAGTCCCTGAAAAAGCAAGGAGGGAGGGAGCACATGGTGTTCTTGTATGCAGGTGAGCTGTTTCCTTATATCACAGACCCAGTCTCCACCATGGATGAGGTAATGAAGCTACTTCGGAGTTTCAGCTCCTTCTCGAGTAAAAGTTGAATTTGGATAAGGGCAAATACTTTCCAGTGAATCCTCCAGGGAGGGAAGCCAATCTGGGATGTTGCCTTTTCGGCTTGCCAGGTCTAGCTTTCATTAGCTGGGAATCCAGGTGGCCCATAATTGTCCCTTGCTTCATAAATGAAAGTATGCTAGTCTGGTGAATGGGGTTAAATCTGACCTAGCGGACAGGGTTCAGACTGTAAAAATTAACGTCCTTCCGTCTCACCATTTTCCTTGGCTAGAGTCAACAATGTGCTCGCTTCCTTGAGAGAGAGAGGAAAGAGATGAGAGGGGAGATTGTTATTTTATCGCTGAGCAGCTAATATCGAAAAAGTACTGGGGTGGCTCAAGGATCCAAATTCCATATGGGGGCAGATGCAGGTGTGCTCTTGTAGGGGTTCTAATTTGAGGGCCCTGGTAATTGTCTCGCTTCAGCTTTCCCCTGCAAAATTTACCTCAAGTCCAGTAGTGATGTCCACTTGGAGAGTTTGGAGGCAGTTTAGACAACATTTTAAGCTCAGCTCCATGTTGTTGTTAGTCACCATTCGTGGAATCTCTTTGTGCCAGTTGGTTTAGACCTGAAGTTCAGGTCATAGGGAAAGGAGGCGCTGGAGAGGTTTGGGGTCCTATTTTGGAGGGTAAGTGCCAGTTTTGAGGAGCTGTTGGACAAATTCCAACTCCAAAGGACTAATTTATTCTGATATTTCCAGGTTCATGACTTCTTGCGCAAGGAGATCTCTTCATTTCCCTTGGCACCTTCGCCCTCCCTGTTGAATAGGATCTCATCTCTGACCGATTTGGCTGAGGGGAAAGATTTTGGACATTTATGGCCAGATCCTGTCGGCGGAGCAGACTCCTTTGGATGAGGTGAGAAGGAAGTGGGTGGTGGAATGAGGCCATTCACAGGGTCAACTCAACCTCCTAGGTGCTAGGCTCAGCTTGATTCAGTTCAAGGTGATGCCCAGGGCGTGTCTGACCAAGGAGGAGTGTTTTTTTTCTCGGAGGTGGAGAATCGGTGCGAATGTTGTTCTCGGGGACCAGCGAATCATACCCATAGTCGTGACCTAAACTTGCAAGCTTATAAGTCTCCTTCTTTAACACCATGTATGGGATTCTTCATATGAAACTGAAGCCTTGTCCCCTGGTGGCCATTTTCGGGGTTTCAGACTCAATGGTGCTACAGACGGGGGTGAAAGCGATGTCCTCTCCTTTGCCTCATTGTTAGCCCGGAGGTGAGTTCTGCTGGGGTGGAGATCTCCTAATCCACCCAGTGCCTCGGTCTGGTTGGGTGACCTAATGGAGTTCCAATATCTGGAGACGGTCAAGTGCACCATTTGAGGGTCGGTAGAAGGCAACCATTAATATAATTTTTCAGAGAATGTGCGACCATCAGCTGTCAGGGGTGGGGGTTTAGTTTTTAGTTATATGTTGAACGGTTGGATTTGGTGGAGTTGTTAATTATTAATTGCGCTATTCATGCGTTGTATTTTTATGTATTTATGTATATGGCTTTGTTTTCTTGCAATGAAAAATTTCTTAAATAAAAAATATATATTTTAATTAAATAGCGCTGGTGACAACTGTTTTGAAAAGGGAAACAATGTTGTTTTTTTTTAAATTTAGAGTACCCAATTCTCCCCTTCCCCCCCCCCCCAATTAAGGGGCAAAGCGTGGCCAATCTATCTAACCTGCCCATTTGTGGGTGTGAGACCCGCGCAGACACGGGGAGAATGTGCAAACTCCACATGGAGACTGACCCAGAGCCGGGATCGAGCCCGGGTCCTCGGTGGCGTGAGGCAGCAGTGCTAACCACAGCTCCGCCTGGAAACACCGTTAGTTTACAGATTAAAACCCCTCAATTTATAAATTGTATATATCCTCTTCCTCTCAGCGCCTTGAAGTCAAGAGACATGATAATCTCCTATTCACGGGTGGCATAGTGGTTAGCACTGCTGCCTCATGATGCTGAGGGCCCAGGTTCGATCCCGGCCCCAGGTCACTGTCCATGTGGAGTTGCACATTCTCCCCATGCCTGCGTGGGTTTCACCCCCACAACCCAAAGATGCGCAGGTTAGGTGGATTGGCCACACTAAATTGCGCCACAATGGGAAAAAAAAATTGGGTATTCTAAACTTATATTTAAAAAAAATAATCTCCTATTCTAACTCACCAACTCCTGCCTCAGGTCTTTTGCTGCATCCCAGAATTTTCAGGCCTTTGAAATTCATTGTGGACGCTGCTTAATCAAACTTTCTTGATTAATCTTGGCCTTAGGTGCATCTAATATCATGCACATCACCTAAGTTTCCCAACCCTAAAACAAAATTACCATTATCTCCTTTGGCTGGGTTCTGTTTGAGTTTTTCACATGAGACCACAGTTGCTACTTCTTTCACATCATTCATGGTAATGTCACCACTGCCATCTGCTCCGAGTATACTTTTCAGCCGCGCAAGCTCCTTTGGCGCATTTTTCTTCCTCTTTTCTGCCCGCATCTTCCGCTTCCACTTACTTCTTAGGCTTTTTGCCATTCTTTGTTCTGCATTTTAGAAAAAAAGTAAATTGCATGAACCCAGAGTTAAATATAAAAGTTTGTGTGACAATCGTAAAGATAAATAAGAAGTTCCCCCCCCTCCAAATGGCATAATGGGTAAATGTAATGCACCATGAATTATTGAGCTATACCAAGTCTCAGGTTTGATCCTTGGGCAAGGAGAGAAGAGAAATCAACTCGGACTCTTGCTCCTAATTGTTATCCAGTGATTCTCTCTATTGTCAATTTTATTTGTGGGCAGCACAGTGGTGCAGTGGTTAGCACTGCTGCCTATGGCACTGGGGACCTGGGTTCGATCCAGGCCCTCGGTCACTGTACGTGTGGAGTTTGCACATTCTCTCCGTGATTGCATGGGTTTCACTCCACAACCCAAAGACGTGCAGGTTAGGTGGATTGGGCACACACAATTGCCCCTTAATTGGGAAAAACAATAATTGGGTACTCCTTTTTTTTATGTCAATTTTATTTGCATAGACAGGTTTGAATTCACTTCTTCCAAGTTCAAAGCAAACTCATTTGTTAAGAATGGCCATTTGACCGAGCCTATTGAAAGTTAGTTTGGAATCATAATCAACCTTAGCACAAGTCCACCTCTTCAAGGACAGAAGAACATTTTAATATTCAATAACTTTTGTCTGATTACATTTTTGTGAAGTCTTCTGGGTCATTTCATGATATAAATGCACAATATTGATGGTACTCAGTTTAATTAACAACATCATACCAGCAGTTTATTAAAACCCAAATAAAATATAATCAAGCAACAATCATTTTCCTCCAATCCCTTCTTGACTTGAAGCATAGCTACATGGATCTTTTGAGTGTTCTTCAGTAACTTGCCAAACTACAATTATTAATGTATGGCTTTGACAGTGACTACCAGCAGGCAATGCAGTTGAGCCCAATCCGGCTTTGCTCATTCTTCATATGGGTGGTTTGCCAGAAAAGACACCTGGACAATTAACCAATTCCCTGTCTGCTAAAAAAAAACTGCTGAGAACAATTGTAACAGTTCTCCAGCCATCACTTATATCCATCACAGATCATGAAACATCCTTTTCCGTAACACACTGGATAAACTCATTTGGGACACTGCCTGGCCAACAAAACTACTATACACAATACAATTTGTGAAAGTTTTAAAAAGTCTAGTATCTTTACTTCAAAATATAAGTTCCATATTCTTGGCTATTCATTTTAATTTCTAATATTGGATAGACAGAATGTACATGGAAGACAACAGAAAGCAACTTTAATACTTTATTAAAAAGTCACCCACACAAAAACCAATTGTAATGCCCCACCGCTAGATTAAAGCTTTCGTCTTGTACTTTATTTTTATTATTCTTTTCACTTTGAGTGTTATTGTAACCATTTGCTATGGGTGTATTAGTTCACAAGCTAAACTTATAAAAGAGACTATCGACTATCATAGTGTTGCTCTACGAGGACAGCCCAGTGTGAGGGAATATGGATCAGCCCAGCGTATGCAGCACTGTTCGGGAGTACAGGCCAGCAGTGTGGGGGACTAAGTCCCAGTGTGTGAGGCAGTGTGGACTGGCCGCATGTTTGGGACATGTCCAGGAGTATGGGGCGGCCCATTGTGTGGGGCAGGGTCTGGGACTGTGGACTGAGTATCTGTTTGGGGCAGTGTCTGGGAGCACGTCGGCCAAGTGTGTATGGAGTGTGGACTGGCCCAGTGTGTGGGGGCAAGAGACTGGGAGTGTGAACTGCCTTAGTGGTGTGGGTAAAAGACTGGGAGTGTGTGTGTGTTGGGGGGGGGGGGGACCGGGACTGCGGACCGGCAGGGACTGGGTCGAGGAGTATGGGGCAGATTTACCATCATGGTGAGGGTGTGGAATTCTCTTCACATTTCTGAGTGATCAGGTTTGAAATCATATTGGCCGGGGGGAGGGGGGATTATTGCCGGCTGTGGGCAGACTGGCCGGGCCCCGCTCCTGTGCTGCGCCGTGCGGACATTTCCCCAGGAAAGGAGCCGGAGGCCTCGGGCCCTGGAGCAGCCGCACCTTGTCTCTGGCGGCGAGGGTTTGATCAAAGCCCCACCTTCAACAGTCTCACGATTCTCTTCGCAGTTTCACGGCTGAGGGCGAAATAAAGGATAAAACATTCATTTACCTCAGTCACCACAGCTTCACGAATCCCAGCACGCGGGAGCAGCAGAGCATTGTGGGATAGCGGAGGTGCTGAGCACCGACCTCCCAGTCCTCCTCCGAGCGTTGGAGCACCAGAGCATTGTGGGATAGCGGAGGAGGGCTGAGCCGACCTCCCAGTCCTCCTCCCAGCCCTGGAGCAGCAGAGCAATGTGGGATAGCGGAGGAGCTGAGCTGACTTCCCAGTCCTGGACAGTTTTCATCACTGATTGAACTCCATCTTCCCAAAGGAATGCCACTTACCAGAGACTTCATCATTGCAAAGAATCAATATGCATTCTATTGTTAAACTTTGGCATATTCCTGTCTCAGTATTTATAATAAAAATACTTTACTCTAGATACCAAATCTAGCCAGGCTAAGTCAGCACAGATTCAGTTTTTGTAAATTCCCAGAGTCCAAGCAGAGGTGATTTTGAAGGTGTAGTCAAATGCTTATAAATATGACATTTTAATCACTTTTAGAGTTGGTGTTGACAAGACCCAGAAAAAAAGTCGAATTGAACACAGAAACAACAGAAGGTGGCAGTCAACGCCTTAGTTAACTTTATTTTAGGGGCACGATCTAACTGAATTGCAACAGAGTCCTGTGTCGAGCGGGTTTAGCTGGGTGTTCCTCGGCGCTGCATGGCATAGCGAGCCAGGTAAATCCTGGCAGAAGGGGCTGGTTTAGCACAGGGCTAAATTGCTGGCTTTGAAAGCAGACCAAGGCAGGCCAGCAGCACGGTTCAATTCCCGTACCAGCCTCCCCGAATAGGCGCCGGAAAATGGCGACTAGGGGCTTTTCACAGTAACATCATTTGAAGCCTACTTGTGACAATAAGCGAATTTCATTTTTCATTTTCATTCATTCTCCCGGCATCTACAGGCTGTGTCGACACCCTCATTCGGGCGCAATTCGGCCGGTAGTTTGCATGCTAGGTCTGTGGTCATGGACAGAAGGCTGTGATGATAGAAGGCTTTGGGCAGCACGGTAGCACAAGTGGTTTCACAGCCCCAGGGTCCCAGGTTCGATTCCCCGCTGGGTCACTGTGCGGAGTTTGCACGTTCTCCCCGTGTTTGGGTTTCCTCCGGGTGCTCCAGTTTCCTCCCACACTCCAAAGACGTGCAGGTTAGGTAGATTGGCCATGATAAATTGCCCTTAGTGACCAAAAAAGTTAGGAGGGGTTGTTTAATTCCATTAAAGGGGCATACAATGGATAGAATGGTGTTGGAGTGCATGTAATCTTCGGCGATCACTCTGTAACGAGTACGATTGTCCACCTAAGAAACTCCATGTTCTTGGTCCTGTGTTCTGTGGGTTCTTGCGTGGCTGATGAGCCTGACCCCAGAGCTGCACCTTCGACCGCACTCTTTTTAAAAATAAATTTAAAGTGCCCCATTCTTGTTTTTCCAATTAAGGGACAATTTACCGTGGCCAATCCACCTACTCTGCAAATCTTTGGGTTGTGGAGGTGAGACCCACACAGACAAGGGGAGAATGTGCACAGAGTGAGCCAGGGCTGGGATCAAACCCGGATCTTCAGCACCATAGGCAGCAGTCCTAACTACTGCGCCATCGTGCTACCTTTGCAATCCACTCTTGTCGGTGTATCCGGAAGGTGGGATCTAGATTGCTGGTATTCATTTCTCAGGCTCCTTTTCTAGGTATCCTCTTGCCATTGGGAATCCTTGAAGAATTGTGTACCTTCAATCAGGAGGTTTCTCCAAGTAGGTCTCTTCTGAGCAAGGGTCCCCCAGGCTTGACGTCTATGTTGCATTTCCTGAGGTAGTCAGTGTGTCTTTAAATTGCTTTCTTTGTCCTCCTCTTTTTCGGGAGCCTTCCTTGAGCAGAGCGAAGAAAATTTACTTCGGCAGTCGGGACTCTGACATCCTAAGCACATGGCCGGCCCAGCAAATTTGGTTTCGGATGATCATGGCCTCAATGCTGGTGCTCTAACTCCTCCAGGGACGCTGATGTCAGTAAGCCTGTCCTCCCGGCTGATGCATAGCTGAAGTCCATTTGGATGAGCAATGTTTTTTGAGCTATATGTTGATCCTTGCAAGCCCCAGTGATTACTTCAAATGCTTTATCAAAGTGTAATGTCTTTGTTAATGTATGTAAGCCCCCTTCCTGTAAGCTGATGTGAATTATCTGTCTGACAGGTATTGCAGAATCCAGTGCAGATTCAAATCTAGTGTCAGGCGACATGTCTGCCTGACAGGAAGTGAATCAATTACCCACCCTGAGAGTGTACAGGCAAAGGACATAATATGAAATGTGAGGAGATGTGTGCTTGGAGACTGTTCTTTGGCAAGGAAGCAGTGGGATGCCTTTGCGAAATTTGGAAGGAAGACCTGAAGCCGAACTGTAACTGCCGCACTGCCTTAACAGTGAAGATGAAACTCACGACATGTGTAGTGTGTTGTGCATTGCACAACTTTGCCCTTCAGCATGGACTGAGAATTCACCCGGAAGATAATGATCTCTGCATTACTACCTGAGCCACAAGCAGATTGGCATTGGGTAAATAAGACCAGAGAGTTAAATGCATACTTCAAAGATTAAAGTGGGAGAAATAAATTTCAGTTCATGGCTCACTGGCACCAGTATTGGGAAGAGAGAGCTGTTCCATTGGGACAGTTTTTATTTGAACCATGCTGGAACCTGGTGAATAGAATACTAGGGGTGTAAAGAGGGGCTTTAAACCAAACAGTGAAAGGTGTGGGGACGGAATTCAGGTGAAGCAAAATTTAGAAAGGTGAAGAGAAAGGACAGGGAATAGTGCAGGACTGTAATATGGGCACGATAGCTATATGGGGAATAATAACCAGAGTGTGGTAGGTAGAGACAAGGTATACAAATGTAAGAGTACACCAGTAAATAGGATCATAGTAGAGCAAAATGCTAAATTAAGATTAAATGATGGAACAAATGGAAATAAATGGGTATGATCCGATAGCCGTTGCAGAGACCTAGTGGCAAGGATATTTGACATTTCCAAAGAATAGGAAGAAAAGGAGGTGGGGTAGTTTTGTTAAAGGTTGACATCAATACAGGATTGAGAAATGGTCTTTGCTCAGTAGATCAAGATGTAGAATCAGTTTGGGTGGAGATTATGGAGATCAGAAATAGCAAGGGAAATAATTCACTGGTGGGAGTATTTTATGGGCCCCCTGTTGCTATACTGTAGGCCAGCATATAAATCGAGGAATATTGGTGGCTTCTTAGAAAAGTACTGCAATAATTATGGGCAGTTGTAATCTTGAAAAAAAAGGAAATTACAATGGCAGACATTCAATGGAATTATTCATAACTCTCAACGATATATCCCATTGGGAAAGAAAACCCAAGAAGGATAAACCATTAGTTATAAAGTGTCATACTGAGTAAAGAGTGTTTTTATAAGCCTTTCTCCTCGGTCATTGTTTTACTGGCATCTGTTGAAGGTTCTGAGCATGTGCAAGCTTTTTCAGTCTGCAAGACCTGTAAGCAAGACCTAACAAAACAAAGAACAAAGAAAAGTACAGCACAGCAACAGGCCCTTCGGCCCTCCAAGCCTGTGCCGACCATGCTGCCCGACTAAACTCAAATCTTCTACACTTCCTGGGTCCGTATCCCTCTATTCCCATCCTATTCATGTATTTGTCAAGATGCCCCTTAAATGTCACTATCATCCCTGCTTCCACCACCTCCGGCAGCGAGTTCCCGGCACCCACTACCCTCTGTGTAAAAATCTTGCCTCGTACATCTCCTCTAAACCTTGCCCCTCGCACCTTAAACCTGTGCCCCCTAGTAATTGACCCCTCGACCCTGAGAAAAAGCCTCTGACTATCCACTCTGTCTATGCCCCTCATAATTCTGTAGACCTCTATCAGGTCGCCCCTCAACCTCCGTCGTTCCAGTGAGAACAAACCGAGTTTATTCAACCGCTCCTCATAGCTAATGCCCTCCATACCAGGCAACATCCTTGTAAATCTCTTCTGCATCCTCTCTAAAGCTTTCACATCCTTCTGGTAGTGTGGCAACCAGAATTGAACACTATACTCCAAGTGTGGCCTAACTAAGGTTCTATACAGCTGCAACATGACTTGCAAATTCTTATACTCAGTGCCCTGGCCAATGAAGGCAAGCATGCATATGCCTTCTTGACTACCTTCTCCATCCATGTTACCCCTTTCAGTGACCTGTGGACCTGTACACCTAGATCTCTCTGACTGTCAATACTCTTGAGGGTTCTACCATTCACTGTTTGTTCCCTACCTGCATTGACCTTCCAAAATGCATTACCTCACATTTGTCCGGATTAAACTCCATTTGCCATCTCTCCGCCCAAGTCTCCAAACGATCTAAATCCTGTTGTATCTTCTGACAGTCTTCATCGCTATCCACAATTCCACCAACCTTTGTGTCGTCTGCAAACTTACTAATCAGACCAGTTACATTTTCCTCCAAATCATTTATATATACTACGAATAGTAAAGGTCCCAGCACAGATCCCTGCGGAATACCACTAGTCACAACCCTCCAATCAGAAAAGCACCCTTCCATTGCTATTCTCTGCCTTCTATGACCTAGCCAATTCTGTATCCATCTTGCCTGCTCAGCTCTGATCCCGTGTGACTTCACCTTTTGTACCAGTCTGCCATGAGGGACCTTGTCAAAGGGCTTACTGAAGTCCATATCGATAACATCCACTGCCCTACCTGCAACAATCATCTTTGTGACCTCTTCGAAAAACTCTATCAAGTTAGTGAGACACAACCTGTCCTTCACAAAACCGTGCTGCCTCTCGCTAATATGTCCATTTGCTTCCAAATGGGAGAGAATCCTGTCTCAAAGAATTCTCTCCAGTAATTTCCCTGTCGTAAGGCTCACCGGCCTGTAGTTCTCTGGATTATCCTTGCTACCCTTCTTAGATCCAGCAGAGGGCAGTAGAGCGGAGCTGCTGATTGGCTGTTGCGCGGGAAATTTGCATACGTCCATTGTGGTCACCCTAACTTGGTGGTTTGTGGAGGAGCTGTTGTCAAGTGACACTTAAACCCTAAACACTTCTTCAGTGTTTCCCGCCCTACCCCCTCCTCTAACCAAAAAAAGGGGAAGGCTCGAGGGCAGGTAGAAGTAGAAAGACGTTGAACCGTGACGTCACAGCCTGCAGGTACGGGATTGGCTGGTGACTGGTAAGTAGTTTTTCTTTTATTTTCTCTCAGGTGTTATCGTGCGGGGCGCAGAGGTTGCTGAGTGAGTGCTTGCTGAGAAGGGGAGTGACTAACAGGTAAGCTCTTTCTTTTTCTTTTTTTATCTAGAGGGGATGGCAGGGAAGGTAATGCAATGTTCCTCCTGCAGAATGTTTGAGGTGAGGGATGCCGTCAGTGTCCCTGCTGATTTCATCTGTGGGAAGTGCACCCAGCTCCTCAGAAACCGCGTTAGGGAACTGGAGCTGGATGAACTTCGGATCATTCGGGAGCAGAGGTGGTCATAGATAGAAACTTCAGGGATGTAGATACTCCGAAGAATAAAGATATATGGTGAGAGGGGCTTGGAGGAAGCAGTCAGTACAGGGATCCCCTGCGGTCGTTCCCCTTAGTAATAAGTATACCGCTTTGGATACTGTTGGGGGGGATGACTTACCAGGGGTAAGCCATGGGGTACAGGTCTCTGGCACAGAGTCTGTCCCTGTTGCTCAGAAGGGAAGCGGGGAGAGGAGTAGAGCATTAGTCATGGGAGACTCCATAGTTAGGGGGATAGATAGGAGATTCTGTGGGAACGAGAGAGACTCGCGGTTGGTGTGTTGCCTCCCAGGTGCCCGGGTGCATGATGTCTCGGATCGTGTTTTCGGGATCCTTAAGGGGGAGGGGGAGCAGCCCCAAGTCGTGGTCCACATAGGTACCAACGACATAGGTAGAAAAAGGGATAGGGATGTAAGGCAGGAATTCAGGGAGCTAGGGTGGAAAATTAGATCTAGGACAAACAGAGTTATTATCTCTGGGTTGTTACCCGTGCCACGTGCTAGCGGGACGAGGAATAGGGAGAGAGAGGAGTTGAACACGTGGCTACAGGGATGGTGCAGGAGGGAGGGTTTCAGATTTCTGGATAATTGGGGTTCATTCTGGGGTCGGTGGGACCTCTAGAAACAGGATGGTCTACACCTGGGCCAGAGGGGTACCAATATCCTGGGGGGGGGGGAAAGTTGCTAATGCTCTTCGGGAGGGTTTAATCGAGTTCAGCAGGGGTTTGGGAACCTGAATTGTAGCTCCAGTATACAGGAGGTTGAGAGTAGTGAGGTCATGAGTAAGGTTTCAAAGTTGCAGGAGTGTACCGGCAGGCAGGAAGGTGGTTTAAAGTGTGTCTTCAATGCCAGGAGCATCCGGAATAAGGTGGGTGAACTTGCGGCATGGGTTGGAACCTGGGACTTCGATGTTGTGGCCATTTCGGAGACATGGATAGAGCAGGGACAGGAATGGTTGTTGCAGGTGCCGGGGTTTAGATATTTCAGTAAGCTCAGGGAAGGTGGTAAAAGAGGGGGGGGGGGGGGTGTCATTGTTAGTCAAGGACAGTATTACGGTGGCAGAAAGGATGTTTGATGAGGACTCGTCTACTGAGGTAGTATGGGCTGAGGTTAGAAACAGGAAAGGAGAGGTCACCCTGTTAGGGGTTTTCTATAGGCCTCCGAAAAGTTCCAGAGATGTAGAGGAAAGGATTGCAAAGATGATTCTGGATTGGAGCGAAAGCAACAGGGTAGTCGTTATGGGGGACTTTAACTTTCCAAATATTGACTGGAAACGCTATAGTTCGAGTACTTTAAATGGATCCGTTTTTGTCCAATCTGTGCAGGAGGGTTTCCTGACACAATATGTAGATAGGCCAACGAGAGGCGAGGCTATATTGGATTTGGTACTGGGTAATGAACCAGGACAGGTGTTAGATTTGGAGATAGGTGAGCACTTTGGTGACAGTGACCACAATTCGATTACGTTTACTTTAGTGATGAAAAGGGATAGGTATATACCGCAGGGCAAGAGTTATATCTGGGGGAAAGGCAATTATGATGCGATGAGGCAAGACCTAGGATGCATCGGATGGAGAGGAAAACTGCAGGGGATGGGCACAATGGAAATATGGAGCTTTTCAAGGAACGGCTACTGCATGTCCTTGATAAGTATGTACCTGTCAGGCAGGGAGGAAGTGGTCGAGCAAGGGAACCGTGGTTTACTAAAGCAGTCGTAACACTTGTCAAGAGAAAGGAGGAGGCTTATGTAAAGATGAGACATAAAGGTTCAGTTAGGGCGCTCGAGAGTTATAAGTTAGCTAGGAAGGACCTAAAGAGAGAGCTAAGACGAGCCAGGAGGGGACATGAGAAGTCTTTGGCAGGTAGGATCAAGGATAACCCTAAAGCTATCTATAGATATGTCAGGAATAAAAGAATTACTAGGATAAGAGTAGGGCCAGTCAAGGACAGTAGTGGGAAGTTGTGCGTGGAGTCCGAGGAGATAGGAGAGGTGCTAAATGAATATTTTTCGTCAGTATTCACACAGGAAAAATACAATGTTGTCAAGGAGAATACTGAGATTCAGGTTACTAGACTAGAAGGGCTTGAGGTTCATAAGGAGGAGGTGTTAGCAATTCTGGAAAGTGTGAAAATAGATAAGTCCCCTGGGCCGGATGGGATTTATCCTAGGATTCTCTGGGAAGCTAGGGAGGAGATTGCTGAGCCTTTGGCCTTGATCTTTAAGTCATCTTTGTCTACGGGAATAGTGCCAGAAGACTGGAGGATAGCAAATGTTGTCCCCTTGTTCAAGAAGGGGAGTAGAGACAACCCCGGTAACTATAGACCAGTGAGCCTTACTTATGTTGTGGGCAAAATCTTGGAAAGGTTTATAAGAGATAGGATGTATAATCATCTGGAAAGGAATTATTTGATTAGAGATAGTCAACAAGGTTTTGTGAAGGGTAGGTCATGCCTCACAAACCTTATTGAGTTCTTTGAGAAGGTGACCAAACAGGTGGATGAGGGTAAAGCAGTTGATGTGGTGTATATGGATTTCAGTAAAGCGTTTGATAAGGTTCCCATGGTAGGCTACTGCAGAAAATACGGAGGCATGGGATTCAGGGTGATTTAGCAGTTTGGATCAGAAATTGGCTAGCTGGAAGAAGACAAAGGGTGGTGGTTAATGGGAAATGTTCAGACTGGAGTCCAGTTACTAGTGGTGTACCACAAGGATCTGTTTTGGGGCCACTGCTGTTTGTCATTTTTATAAATGACATGGAGGAGGGCGGAGAAGGATGGGTGAGTAAATTTGCAGATGACACTAAAGTCGGTGGAGTTGTGGGCAGTGTGGAAGGATGTTACAAGTTACAGAGGGACATAGATAAGCTGCAGTGCTGGGCTGAGAGGTGGCAAATGGAGTTTAATGCAGAAAAGTGTGAGGTGATTCATTTTGGAAGGAATAACAGGAAGACAGAGTACTGGGCTAATGGTAAGATTCTTGGCAGTGAGGATGAGCAGAGAGATCTCGGTGTCCATGTACATAGATCCCTGAAAGTTGCCACCCAGGTTGAGAGGGTTGTTAAGAAGGCGTACGGTGTGCTAGCTTTTATTGGTAGAGGGATTGAGTTTTGGAGCCATGAGGTCATGTTGCAGCTGTACAAAACTCTAGTGTGGCCGCATTTGGAGTATTGCGTGCAATACTGGTCGCCGCATTATAGGAAGGATGTGGAAGCATTGGAAAGGGTGCAGAGGAGATTTACCAGAATGTTGCCTGGTATGGAGGGAAGATCTTATGAGGAAAGGCTGAGGGACTTGAGGCTGTTTTCGTTAGAGAGAAGAAGGTTAAGAGGTGACTTAATTGAGGCATACAAGATGATCAGAAGATTGGATAGGGTGGACAGTGAGAGCCTTTTTCCTCGGATGGTGATGTCTAGCACGAGGGGACATAGCTTTAAATTGAGGGGAGATAGATATAGGACAGATGTCAGAGGTAGGTTCTTTACTCAGAGAGTAGTAAGGGCGTGGAATGCCCTGCCTGCAACAGTAGTGGACTCGCCAACACCAAGGGCATTCAAATGGTCATTGGATAGACATATGGACGATAAGGGAATAGTGTAGATGGGCTTTAGAGTGGTTCACAGATTGGCGCAACATCGAGGGCCGAAGGGCCTGTACTGCGCTGTAATGTTCTAAACAAAGGAACAACATTGGCTATTCTCCAGTCCTCCGGGACATCACCTGAAGGCAGTGAGGATCCAAAGATTTCTATCAAGGCCTCATCAATTTCCTCTCTAGCCTCCTTCAGTATTCTGGGGTAGATCCCATCAGGCCCTGGGGACTTATCTACCTCAATATTTTTCAAGACACCCAACACCTCGTCTTTTTGGATCTCAATGTGACCCAGGCTATCTACACACCCTTCTCCAGACTTAACATCCACCAATTCCTTCTCTTTGGTTAATACTGATGCAAAGTACTCATTTAGTACCTCGCCCATATCCTCTGGCTCCACACAGAGATTCCCTTGCCTGTCCTTCAGTGGGCAACTCTTTCCCTGGCTACCCTCTTGCTTTTTATGTATGTGTAAAAAGCCTTGGGATTTTCCTTAACCCTATTTGCCACTGACATTTCGTGACCCCTTTTAGCCCTCCTGACTCCTTGCTTAAGTTCCTTCCTACTTTCCTTATGTTCCACACAGGCTTCATCGGTTCCCAGCCCTTTTCTTTTTGACGAGGCCTTCAATATCTCTCGTTATCTTAGGTTCCCGGAATTTGCCGTATTTATCCTTCTTCTGCACAGTTTTATTGCTGCTCCTGTTTTCATAGCTATTACTGTTGTTGTTAAACTTCATTACTTATTTATAAAAAGAAGTTCCTTCTTTTAAAAAAATAAATTTAGAGTATCCAATTTATTTTTTCCAATTAAGGGGCAATTTAGCGTGTTCGATCCACCTACCCTGCACATCTTTAGGTTGTGGGGGCGAAACCCACACAAACATGGGGAGAACGTGCAAACGCCACACGGACAGTGACCCAGAGCCAGGACCGAACCTGGGACCTCGGCGCCGTGAGACTGCAGTGCTACCACTGCGCCACCGTGCTGTCCTAAAAGTTCCTTCTTTTAAACAACACATTCAACTACCTACTTCGTAATCCCAAATTATCACAGTGGCTAACTAAGCATTGAAAGAAAATGTTTACAGTGCTGCAAAGGGACTGGTAGGCTGGAAGCTTGAAGAAAGTTTCACAAACCAGCAAAGGATGATGAAAGGAAAAAAAAAATAAAGAGTTGAGAAATTAGAATAAGAGTAGATGAACAAGAAATATAAAAAAGACAGCAAGATTTTACAGGTATATGGAAGAGAGGAGCTAATGTAAACATTGATCTCTTAGAGGATAAGGGTAGGGAATTAATAACAGGAATCGAGAAAACGGCAGAAACTTTGAGCAAATATTTTGTATCTGTCTTCACGGGAGATGTCAATAAAAGCATCTCAAGAATAGTGGAAAAGCAAAGGGTGAAAGGGAGGGAGGAATTTAAAATAAATCACTATCACTAAAGATAAAGTACCCGGAAACGCACAGGATTAAAGCTGAACAGATCCCCTGGAACCAATCACCTGCATCATAGGTCTTTAAAAAAAGTGGCTGCAGAGGGAGTGGGTGCATTATTTGTAATCCAAAATTTAATTGACTCTGTCACAGTAGATTGGAAAACGATTAAGTGTAACACTCCTATTAAAGACAGGAGGGAGTCAGAAAGCAGGGAACTGAAGGTAAAGTCGACATAGTCCCAGATGACCATAGGCTGCTTGGAGAGCTGACTGGTGGTGATTTAACCTGAGGATCACCACAGCTCAGGCGAGGGGCAAGGTTGAGAAGGCAGGGCCTTCATGAATAACCTCAGCCGGTACGGGAATTGAACCTGCCTTGATGGCCTCGCACTGCATCACAAATCAGCTGTCCAGCCAAGTGAGCTAACCAGCCCCACAAGGGAACTATAGGCCATCCAGCCTAACATCGGTCATCAGAAAAATGCTGTAATCCATTAAGGTAGGAGTAGCAGAACCATTAGAAAACCGTAATCCATTTTGACAGAGTCAATATGGTTTTATGAAAGGGAAAATAGTGTGTGACAAATGTAGTACTTTGAGGGATTTTTTTTCTTAAAATTTAGAGCACCCAATTCATTTTTTCAATTAAGGGGAAGTTTAGCATGGCCAATCCACCTAGCCTGCACATCTTTTGGGTTGTGCGGGCGAAACCCACGCAAACACGGGGAGAATGTGCAAACTCCACACGGACAGTGACCCAGAGCCGGGATCGAACCTGGGACCTCGGTGCCGTGAGGCAGCAGTGCTAACTACTGCACCACTGTGCTGCCCCATTATTTGAGGGGGGGCAGCGAATATTGTGTATTGGATTTCAAAGTCACAGAAAAGGTTTCCATACTGGGGCTTATGCTGTTGGAAGTAATATATTGGCATGGATTGTGGAATGGCTAACTAACAGGAAACAGAGTCAGGATGAATGGGTAATTTTCAGGTTGGAAACTTTAACTCGTGGGATGAACAGATATCAATGCTGGGCCTCTGTAACGTACAACCTATATTAATGACTTGGATGAAGTGACAAAGAGTGTATTGTAGCCAAATTTGGTGACAATACAAAGTCGCGGCGTCGCTCCCGATTTGGTCGGAAACTTGGATTCTCCAGCCGGTCGCCGAACGCAATTTCGGCGTTGGCGACCGTAGAATCCAGCCCATGATCTCCAGGGAGTCAAGGGTGACAGGAAAGCAAGTTGTGACCACAATCAGATCAGCCATGATCTTATTAAATGGCAGAGAATGTTTGAGGGGCTGAATGGCCTCCTCCTTTCTTATTTTGATTGTATTTCTTTGGATTTTATCGGTTAAGTAGATAATTACTGTAAATCTATTACGTTCTTCCATTCACTTATTTTTGTCGTTCATAATGGCTCTAGTTTTAAATAGCCATGGCCACAGTTTGAACTTATTCTTCTGCCTATACGAAGTCAAGGAAACCACATGGCAGTTATATCCCGAAGTCCAAACTACAAGGGAAAAGGTTCTGCGTAATTCTTAGAGATTGGATAAATTACACTTTATTGGGAGGATTTACTTCCGAGAGCAAGTTGTGATGCTGAACGCAAGAAAAATGTTTCCTGTAAAAAAAAAACAGATTGCTCTGCTTGGCAGTACATAAGCACAGAACTTTAAGATTCACAGAATTAATAGCATAAATCATGTTTCACAGACTGGAATCATTTCTCTAACGAGCTTTAAATTATCTAGAAAGCAAGTGCAATATCAGCATTACAATATGTTGCAAGTCATTTTATCATATTCCTAAGCATTTTTCCCCTATTTAAACACGGCAATGTCATTATGTTTGGGTGGCTTGGTTGTTCAAGCTCCCAGGTTGTTTTATTGGGAAGAAACTGCAAGATAGTCACACATGTAAACAATGACCTAAACACCTGACAATGGATAGACTCTTAGTCTCTAATTCCCAGAGATATGTTACAAGTGTCAGGTTTCGTTAATGATTATGCTTTAAATCATCTATTTACTCCCAAGATAGAGATAAGTTGGAGGTCGAGAGCAGTTTTTCAAACTTTTTTCCCAGGACTCACTTTTACCAATTGGCCGACCTTCGCGAAACACCATTTTCGCTTACCTTTCAAGCGACAGGTGGTCCTCACAATCTCTCTTGCTTTGATATTCAATGTTACATTTCTACTAAGGACTTCAGTTGATGATTTAAGTTCTTCATAGAATCATGGAATTTACAGTGTAGAAGTAGGCCATTCAGCCCATCGAGTCTACACCGGGCCTTGGAAAGAGCACCCTACTTAAACCCACTCCTCCGCCCTATCCCCCTTTATCCCCATAACCCCACCTAACCTTTTTGGACACTAAGGGCAATTTAGAATGGCCAATGCACCTAACCTGCACATCTTTGGACTGTGGGAGGAAACTGGACACGCACACATGGGGAGAACATGCAGACTCCACACAGACAGTGACCCAAGCTGGGAATCGAACCTGGGACGCAGGAGCGGTGAAGCAACTGTGCTAACCACTATGCTACCATGCTGCATCCTTTGAAAAATACCAAGAGGTTTGTCCTAAAAGCCGTCTTCAGGGGGAGCAATTACGCTAGAAAGGGATCTAACGGAGGGGGGGGGGTGGTTAACTGGGTTGCTGCTGCTAAGGGAAAGGGGGAGCTGTTATGGGGCGGGGTGGTCGGGACGGGAGGACACCGTCGGGGGGACAAACAGGAGCGTGGGAACCGGGTGAGGAGCTGGTCTAAAAAAGGGGATGGCTAGTCGACATGGGGGGGGGGGTAAAGAGCCCCCCGACCCGGTTGATCACGTGGAATGTGAGAGGGCTGAATGGGCCGATTAAGAGGGCAAGGGTACTCGCGCACCTAAAGAAATTAAAGGCAGATGTGGTCATGCTACAGGAGACACATCTGAAACTGGCGGATCATGTCAGATTACGTAAAGGATGGGTGGGACAGGTATTTCATTCGGGCTTGGATGCGAAAAATAGAGGGGTGGCTATATTAGTGGGGAAACGGGTAGTGTTTGAGGCGAGGACCATAGTAGCGGACAGTGGGGGTAGATACGTGATGGTGAGTGGCAGATTACAAGGGGAAGCAGTGGTTCTGGTGAACGTATATGCCCCGAACTGGGATGATGCAAACTTCATGAAGCGTATGCTGGGGCGTATCCTAGACCTGGAGGCGGGAAAGTTGGTAATGGGGGGAAATTTCAACACGGTGCAGGATCCAGGACTGGACCGGTCCAGTTCTAGGACCAGGAGGAGGCCGGCAGCGGCCAAGGTGCTTAAGGACTTTATGGAGCAGATGGGAGGAGTAGACCCCTGGAGATTCACTAGGCCCAGGAGTAGGGAGTTTTCCTTCTTCTCTTATGTCCACAAGGTGTATTCTCGGATAGACTTCTTTGTCCTGGGAAGGGCACTGATCCCGAAGCTGACAGGGATGGAGTATTCGGCCATAGCCATCTCGGACCATGCCCCACATTGGGTAGATCTGGTAGTAGGAGAGGAAAAGGAACGGCACCCACTCTGGAGATTAGATATGGGACAGTTGGCGGATGAGGGGGTGTATATAAGGGTGAGGGGATGTATCGAACGGTACCTGGAGATTAACGATGATGGAGAGGTTCAGGTGGGAGTGGTCTGGGAGGCACTGAAGGCGGTGGTCAGAGGGGAACTGATTTCCATAAAGGCCCATAAGGGGAAACAAGAGAGTAAAGAGAGGGAGCGATTGGTGAGAGAAATTTTGAGGGTGGATAGGCAATATGCAGAGGCTCCGGATGAGGGACTGTACAGGAAAGACGAAGGTTGCATATGGAATTTGACTTGCTGACTACAGGCAGGGCAGAGGCACAATGGAGGAAGGCACAGGGAGTACAGTATGAGTACGGAGAGAAGGCGGTTACTGGCCCAACAATTGAGGAAGAGAGGGGCGGCGAGGGAGATAGGTGGGGTGAGGGACGAGGAGGGTGAGATGGAACGGGGAGCAGAGAGGGTGAACGGGGTGTTTAAGGCATTTTATGAGAGGCTGTATAAGGCTCAACCCCCGGAAGGGAAGGAGGGAATGATGCACTTCCTGGATCAGCTGGAATTCCCGAAGGTGGGGGAGCAGGAGAGGACAGGATTGGGAGCACAGATTGAGGTGGAGGTGGTGGTAAAAGGGATTGGGAGCATGCAGGCAGGGAAGGCCCCGGGACCAGATGGGTTCCCGGTGGAATTTTATAGGAAATACATGGACTTACTAGCCCCGCTTCTGACAAGAACCTTTAACGAGGCCAAGGAAGGGGGGACGTTTCCCCCGGCGATGTCGGAGGTGACGATATCGTTGCTCCTGAAGAGGGACAAAGACCGCTGCAATGAGGGTCTTACAGGCCTATCTCCCTTCTGAATGTAGATGCCAAGCTCTTGGCCAAGGTGATGGCGACGAGGATCGAGGATAATGTTCCAGGGGTGGTTCACGAGGATCAAACTGGGTTTGTTAAGGGGAGACAGTTGAACACTAATATACGGAGGCTGCTAGGTGTGATGATGATGTCCCCGCCGGAGGGAGAGGCGGAGATAGTGGTGGTGATGGACGCTGAGAATGCATTTGATAGAGTGGAGTGGGATTACCTGTGGGAAGTGTTGAGGAGATTTGGATTTGGAGAGGGGTTTATTGGATGGGTTCAGCTTTTATATAGGGTCCCGGTGGCAAGTGTGATCACAAACAGGCAGAGATCGGACTACTTCCGTCTATATAGAGGGACAAGACAGGGGTGTCCCCTGTCCCCGATACTGTTTGCGTTGGCAATTGAGCCACTGGCCATAGCGCTGAGGGGCTCTAGGAAGTGGAGGGTAGTACTTAGGGGAGAAGAGCACCGGGTGTCATTATACGCGGATGATTTGTTGCTGTACGTCGCGGACCCAGTGGAGGGGATGACCGAGATAATGCAGACACTCAGGGAGTTTGGGGAATTTTCGGGATATAAACTGAATATGGGGAAGAGTGAGCTGTTTGCGATGCACCCTGGGGAACAGAGCAGGGGAATAGATGATTTGCCGCTGAGGAGAGTAACAAGGGATTTTCAGTATAGCCAGATAGCCAGGAACTGGGGAACCTTGCATAAGCTTAATTTAGGAAGATTGGTGGAGCAGATGGAAGAGGATTTTAGGAGATGGGACATGGTGCCCCTGTCACTGGCGGGCAGGGTGCAGGCGGTCAAAATGGTGGCCCTTCCGCGATTTCTTTTTGTGTTCCAGTGCCTCCCTGTGATGATTACCAAGGCTTTTTTCAAAAAAGTGGATAAGAGCGTTACGAGCTTTGTGTGGGCTGGGAAGACCCCAAGAGTGAAGAGGGGGTTTCTGCAGCGTAGCAGGGATAGGGGGGGGACTGGCACTGCCGAGCTTAAGTGACTATTATTGGGCCGCCAATATATCAATGGTACGCAAGTGGATGGGGGAAGGGGAGGGAGCGGCGTGGAAAAGACTAGAGATGGCGTCCTGTAGGGGAACCTGCCTGCAAGCATTAGCGACGGCGCCTTTACCGTTCTCCCCGAAAAGGTACACAAGTCCAGTGGTGGTGGCAACACTGAAAATTTGGGGGCAGTGGAAACGACATAAGGGAGTGACGGGTGCCTCAGTGTGGTCCCCGATAAGGAACAACCATAGGTTCGTCCCGGGAAGGATAGATGGGGGATTTAAATCTTGGCAGCGAGCAGGAATTGCGAAATTGAAGGACTTGTTCTTAGACGGGACGTTCGCGAGTCTGGGAGCACTGACAGAAAAATATGGGTTGCCACCTGGGAATGCATTTCGCTATATGCAAGTGAGGGCATTTGTGAGGCAGCAGGTGAGGGAATTTCCACAGCTCCTGGCGCAAGAGATCCAGGACAGAGTGATTTCGGGGGCATGGGTGGGTGATGGTAGGGTGTCAGATATATATAGGGAAATGAGAGATGAGGGGGAGACGATGGTAGAGGAGCTGAAGGGAAAATGGGAGGAGGAGCTGGGGGAAGAGATTGGGGGGCTGTGGGCAGATGCCCTAAGTAGGGTAAACTCTTCGTCCTCGTGTGCCAGGCTCAGCCTGATACAATTCAAGGTTCTACACAGGGCGCATATGACGGGAGCAAGGCTGAGTAGATTTTTTGGAGTGGACGATAGGTGCGGGAGATGCGCGGGAAGCCCGGCGAACCACACCCACATGTTTTGGTCATGTCCGGTATTGCATGGGTTCTGGGTGGGTGTGGCAAAAGTGATTTCAAAGGTGGTGGGGGTCCGGGTCGAACCAGGCTGGGGGTTGGCTATATTTGGGGTTGCAGATGAGCCGGGAGTGCAGGAGGCGAGAGAGGCCGATGTTTTGGCCTTTGCGTCCCTAGTAGCCCGGCGAAGGATTCTACTTATGTGGAAAGAAGCTAAACCCCCGGGCGTGGAGGCCTGGATAAACAACATGGCAGGGTTTATAAAATTGGAGCGGATAAAATACGCACTAAGAGGATCGGCTCAAGAGTTCACCAGGCGGTGGCAACCGTTCCTTGACTACCTCGCAGAACGATAAGGGAAATGGAGTAGGTAGCAGCAGCAACCCGGCCGGGGGGGGGGGGGGGAAAGAGGAGGGCCCAAGCGGGCCCTCAGGGGTTTCCTATAGTTGTTTATATGTTAGTTATTTATACTGGCATGTGGGACTTTATTGTCTTGGAGAGTTATTATTATTTTGCTGTTGGCAGTTGCCGTTTAGTTAATATATTATTTATTTGTTAAAAAAAACGGTCATTATTATTTATATTGTTTTAAAGTTGTAAAAAGGGGAAAATCCTGTACTGTTCTTGTTTGACCGAAAAAATTCTGAATAAAATATATATTTTTTTAAAAAGCCGTCTTCAAATTCCTGAGGCTTATAAACTCTTATTTGCCAGTATTACCCTGCATACAACACATTTGGGCTTTGCATCTTTACTTTCATTGGCACAATTAACGAAGCCATACCTCAAGAAATCATCTTTATACTGCTTTGTTCCCGATTTCAGTTATTTCTGTTTATCATCCATCTTCAGTTCCTCACAGAACTGTTGCTTTGCTTGCTCACTGCTAGAAAATGAAGGAATCTATCATCTGTGATTTTGTGCCAAAAACACAGTTGCTGGGCGGCAAAGTGGTTAGCACTGCTGCTTATGGCACTGAGGACCTGGGTCCGATCCTGGCCCTGAGTCACTGTCGGTGTGGAGTTTGAACATTCTCCCAGTGTCTGCATGGTTTCACCCCACAACGCAAAGATGTGCAGGTTAGGTGGATCAGCCACACTAAAATTGATCCTTCTTTTTAAAATAAATTTAGTGTACCAAATTCATTTTTCCAATTAAGGGGCAATTTAGCATGGCCAATCCACCTACTCTGCACATGTGTGTTGTGGGGGCAAATCCCACGCAAACACGGGGACAATGTGTAAACTCCACACGGACAGTGATCCAGAGCAGGGATCGAACCTGGGACCTCGGCGCCATGAAGCAGCAGTGCTAACCACTGCACCACCGTGCTGCCCTTTAAAATTGCCCCTTAATTGGAAAAAAATAATGGGCACTCTAAATTTACAAAAACCAAAAGCACGGATGTACATGGGACGTGACATCAGTGTATGTGCCAGGCACGTGACCTGTTCTCTGCTGTCACTTATGGCTGGAAGACTGCATCATTGCATTTAAAGGTCGGTTGCGGCCAGCATTGTGAATTGAAAAGCTGCTCGCGGCCGTTAGCGTTCCTTTCCCCATCATGTGGGAAGAGCCTGTGAGCCTCCTGCCACCCGCCCATGATCCACCTGTGGGTCGCAACCTGCCGTTTAAAAAACCCTGGTCTGGAGGATAGCTAATTAATATTTCTACCTGGATACAAGCTCCATTGGGGGGTGGGGGGGGAAAGAGAGCGGAGGAGTGTGTGGAAAAGAGAGAGAATTCTTGTCCTGTGATCATTTAAAATAATTAGAACATCCAGTGAAGTTATCGGTCTCTGTTGGGATTTTAACAGCACGAAGACCATTTGGCTCAACGGATGTGTCAAGGTTTATGCTTCACATAAACCACTTCCCAATCTACTTAACCTAACCCTATCAGCATATGCTGTTATTCATTTCTCCTTCATAGATTTATCTTGCATCCCTTAAAATGAATTAGTATGATTTGCCAGTTCCATGTTCTAACTTCTCTGGGTTGAACCAGTGTGCGTGCTTGACCCACTTTAAAAGCATTTGTAGATGATGCTGCATGGAAAATGGGATATCTCATACCTCAGCTATGCCACATCAAACGGCCGCAGTTGAAAAAAAAAGATACCCGTTTGCATGATCAGGTATGCCTTTTTATAAATGGAAGGGAAAAGTCATCAGGGGCATTTCAGGTTTGGGTCCAAATAAATAATTTTGTCCAATATTAAAAATAAACTTTGAATAAATACAATTTTTAAAAAAGAACAAAAAAAATGGGACAAGGACCGATCATGCAACTCAGTGACAGAGAACGTGCAATTAAATCTCACATTTCTCAATAACACATGTCAGTTGAATTGTTTGAAGTCTTTTAATGCATTAAGATTTAAAATTTCTCATCCTGCTTTTAAAGTTCCTTGCCCCTTCTATCTCTGTAGCCTCCACTACCACACAACCCTCCCAGGTCTATGTTCTTCCCATTCTGGCCTCTTACTCAGCCGATTTTCATCACTTCAGCATTGGCATTGATGCCTTTTGGCTACCTGGGCCCCTAAAGAAAAGGGATATTTCACAATTGGCTGCCTAGTAGAAGATAAATAAGTTATTATTTAATACCTTTTAAAATAAACACTTAAATATAAAAGGTGAACTGCACAGATTTTATTTAAAGGGATGTCTTGCATGCAATTGAACAAAAACGTTTTTACAGAATAGGACGTCAATGTAGGAACATTTAAATAATTACAAGAGAAAAGTATTGCAATAAAAAAGGATAAGATGACAATCCTTTGTTGAGCTCATGCCTAATCAAAACTTTTTCTCCCAATTTAGCAGCAAATTTCAATTTTGAGCATAAGAGATGTTTTGAACATTCTAAATTCAAACCAAACAAAGCTGCTGACAAAAAATGTTGATGGATTCGGAGTTTGCATTGGTGCCCATTCCCAATTTATAATTTACCAAAAAACCATTTGCCAAAAGTGCCCTCAATGAAAAACTATACAAATTGACTACAACTCAAAATTATCTACATCGTACAATGAATATGATCCATAAAGAACAAAGTGACAATAAATCAGCAAGCCCATACACAAAATGCACCCCTTCATTAAATTTCAGTTAGAGACATATTAACATCTTTATTGCAATAATCCGAGTGATTACTTTTTGTTAAGCGATTGCAGGATTCGAAGGATATGCAAGAATAGGTTAATGATATCCAAGTACAAGTTAATTGAAGCCAGTACATATTCTTCAGGTGAGAGTTTGTGCATCAGTATGTGTGTGTCATAGATGATAAAGCCACAGAAGAGGAGAGCTCCTGCAGATGCAATTACAAGTTCCACTGTGTCGCTCAAGAAGAACAGCTAAAGCAAATTAAGAGACAAACATTAGGAATCCTTTTATGGTTTATGCCATGTGGCAAATATGAAGCATTTGTCTACAAGGTTGTGCAATTACTTTTTTCCATGTGACTTTACAGAGTTAAAACCAGGCCTGCCATTATTTCAATTTTTCCACATTAAAGACACTATGTAAAAGTTCTAACATACACAGAATCAGACCCAGCTTGTTTTTAATATCCCCAGAATAGAAACATGGGGGCATATCTTTGACAAGCACCCCGACGTCAACTGATGTTCCAGCAAAAAGAGATCACACAACTATGTCAAAGATTGTTCGGGTCCAATCCCTGCAAATAAGAACTAAATATAATCCAGCTGGAGTGCGGATAATCACATTTTAACTTGTCCCCCTACCAATATTAAATATCAATATCCAATGCACCATTGACTATGGTACATCAAAGTATTTTTACTTCCTTATTTGTCCAAAAGAATGCACTATTATCTTCACCAGAGGAAATTAAACCTGTGACTTGGGATACCTTACTGGTCCAGGATTGTGATGTCTGTCAGTGCCTTCATTCTGTTAGATACACTATATAGCCTTGTGCAACAAATCCCAATAAATACTAGCAAATACACGTATGTAAATCACGTAAAAATCAAGAATGGATTTATAAGGCGTTTGTTAAATAATTGATCAAATCATAGTGGTTAGCACTACTGCCTCATAGCACCAGGGACCCGGGTTTAATTCGGCCATGGGCATCTCTGTGGAGTTGGCACATTTTCCCCATGTCTGTGTGGGTTTCCTCCGGGTGCTCTGGTTTCTTCCCACAGTCCAAAGATGTGCAGGTTAGGTGGATTGGCCATGCTAAAAATTGCCACTTAGTGGGCAGTTAGGTGGTGATAGGGCAGGGGAGTGGGCCTGGGTGAGGTGCATTTTCAGAGAGTCGGTCCAGGCTCCTGGGTCGAATAGCCTCCTCCTACACAGTCGGGATTCTATCTGTGAAATCCAACTCGTTTGCTTGTCCAAATTAATATCTCTGACCAGTTTTTAAATCAAATCTACATAAAAAATTATGATATAGAGCTAACTAATTCAGTTACAATTGAAAAAAAAAAACAATACTTACTCTTAAAAATCCAGCCAGGATCAAAATCCACAGACATGCAAACAGACTAAAGAGAAGACAAAATAAAAATGTTGGCATTTAGTCTTATCCTGCGCAGGTTGCATGATGACATGTACTATAATCATCATGAAATGTATTTCACAACTCAAGTTAAGCTTCATCACAGCACTGTTGGAACTTGAGATATGGCACATAGGTAACTTCTCCTCTATTTTGTAGTTGGTGGTTGATTTTAAAAAACGTACAAGTTATAGGAGTGTACAAACCATTCATTAAGAGTACATGAAATCATGAAGGTTCAATTTTGCATTTTTGGAAGTAATACTCTCTTTCAGATTGAACATGTTAAATCATTTAGGGTGGCACAGTGCTTAGCACTGCTGCCTCATGGCGCTGAGGATCCAGGTTTGCTCCCGGCCCCGGGTTACTGTCTGCGTGGAGTTTGCACATTCTCCCCGTGTTTGCGTGGGTCTCACCTCCACAACCAAAACATGTGCAGGGTAGGTGGATTGGCCATGCTAACTTGCCCCTTAATTGGGGATCGAAATGAATTGGGTACTCTAAATTTATATATTTTTTAAAATCAAATAATTTCAGTTTGTGGCAAGTTTGGCTTCTGAATTTAATCCGGAATTACTGTTAGACAACCACACACAGTGCTACATGACATGCTTCCAATCTGGGAATTACAAAGAAGTATTTACCAGGATGGACACGGCTTTTGTCCACTCAATATATTTGTCTTTATAATCTATTCTTAGTGGTCATGAATATTCTGGCACTAGATCCAATAACATCCAATGGTTCTTCAACAAATAACCCTTATCAATGCAAGTAGTTACCCAATAATATAAATCAGCATCACTGTTATAGCCGAGACCTCCAGAATTTTTACCTGTAATGCACTATAAACACAAACTTATACTGTAAACATAAATAAGGGTATAACATTTGGCACGCTTCACTTCCCCTTTGTAAAGTTGCAATTTATGAAATGATTGCTTTGGCACATAAAAGCCATTCAGTACTTTACCCAAGGGGCAGTTACTTTGAGTGAATCTTTGGCAGGTGTGCAACAGCAGGACATCATATAAAACTATAATCTTGTCCTGAATCAACGTCCCTTTTCACAGTAAATATACTGTTTCTACACTTGTGCAGTGCTGTTAATTAAGATAATTAAAGCTAGTTTATTGTTGTAACCGTGATTAGCTGGAACCCAAAACCTTAAGGCTCCTAGTCAACCGTGTGAATTGAAGTGCCACACCAAATGGAAATTTATGAACTCAAGCCAGATCATAGGAGGTGTAAGAATAGCTTAGAGAACAAATGTCTTCAGGTCACAATGGAACAATTTATAGTGGTCAATGATTCCCTGTTATTTAAAAAGCAAGCTATCTGAAGATTTCACCTGGCAAAAGAAGGTGGAGTACCAAAAGATCCAAATAAAAAGGGGATTTTGCAGAACTTTTAAAATATATCCCAAGTATTTTTTTTCCCAGTGCACATACCCTGCTCCAAATTTACTGAAATCTCTCTTTGACTGAAACGTGTAGACAGTCAATGCAACGAATACAGCTGTTGTAAGAGCAAACGCTTGCAGAACCACTGCGTAGTCATAGAAGGTAACTAAAATTAAAATAAAAAGATTTAAACATAGTTTTCATAGAATTTCAAGACATATTTCACAATATCTCTGAAACAACACTTGATTTACTATCCTACAGAATGTATCCTAAAGGATTAGGCACAAATTGATTGATTGATTGGATTGATTAACACAAGCTTTCAGGTGAACAAATGATACAGTGGAGCCCTCAAGATTTCAGCTTGTGAAATTAGAACAGTTATGTTGCTTTCTTATGAGCCACCATGGAACATAACCAGATTACCACAGAGGATTAACATGGTTTCAAACTTTCATTATCAAATATATTATCTTGGAATCATATTGATACCAAGAATCATCAACATCCCCTCCCAACCAAGGAATTATAAGCCAGGAAAATTAAACAAAATTTTGCTTTGAATTATATTTTCATACCAAACTTTCCTAGGTCTTATTTCATTGGTAGTAAAGCAAAGAGAAAGACTGAAACAATAAAAAAGATCATATGAATATTTCACATTCACGTGTTGGCAGTTTTACCATTTTCAAACCCAAGTACCCAAAACTTGGAAAAACATCCATGTAATTTAAATTGAAATATTACATCTTCCTGTAAACAAGAGCCAAGATTGAGAAAAGTCCCTTACCAGCAGCAGCCACAGTCGAAGCCTCCAGCAGGGTCTGTCGAGAAAACATTAACTATATTTTAACTAAATGTTTAGAAACAAACATGCAACTACAGTTTGCAACTCACCCCTTAAAAAACTGAGGGGACTAGCACGTGATAGAAAAATTTACAAGTTGATGCTCAAGCACATTATGACCCTTAGCCTTCAGGGCCTGGAGTGGCAGGGGCACTCAGGGGCAGAGATGCAACCCACAGCACCACAAGGTCTCCCGTGGTCCATAATAGCATACATTAAAAATGGAGCCCATCTTTCCACACCTTAGAGTTGTCAGTTCGGACAGTCGGTCAGTACCAAATACGATCCGAGCACTGTAGCTGAAATTAGCCTATCAACTGAAACCGATATGCCATTTGAAAAGCCAAGTTGTCTCTTACTACACCTTGCAATAACTGATTACCTTGATGTGTCATTCGGATTATGTAGATCAACTAACATATGATTGTCACTTTTTTTTAGATATTATACTTAGTCAGCAATAGGAGAATGTGGTGAGGATCCAGAGTAATCTTCAATTAATAATGTACTGCAATTTGGGGGCAATTTCTAAATAGAGACTGGTAACCCTACAAGGATGCAAGTCGAATTTTATAGGAGACGCAATACGCTCATAGAAATTGCTTCTAGCATGAAGAAAAATGTGTGTCAGGGAAATAGTCTGAACAGTCAACAGTACAAAAATACGTGTAAAATCATTACAAAAATTCATAAGCATTTCAAGTTCAGTATAATGCAAACTTGAACATTACCACAAACTTCTAAATTGTAACTCAAATCTGAAAAACAATTAACTCACCTGACAACTTTTAAAATACAGCAAATAGCTTAATCGTTTTTATAAGAACAGGATCCGAAGAATGAGAAGCGACCTTATTGAAACATATCGGATTCTCGGGGGTTTGACAGGGTAGATGTTGCTTCTCCCTATGGGAGAGTCTATGACCAGAGGGCATAATCGAAGAGTAAGGTATTACCCACTTAAGATAGAGATAAAAAGACATTTCTTCTCTCAGGAGGTAGTGAATCCATGGAATTCTTTACCGCAGAGAGCTGTAGTGGCTGGGTTGTTAAGTATGTTCAAGGCTGAGATAAACAGATTCCCGATAAGACGGGAAAATGGTGTTGACGATTATATCAAATCAGCTGTGATCTGAGCAGCACAATGGTTAGCACTGCTGCCTCACAGCACCAGGGACCCAGGCACAATGCCTGCCTCGGGTGACTGTCTGTGTGGAGTTTGAACGTTGTCCCCGTGCGTTTCCTCCGGGTGCTTTGGTTTCTTCCTACAGCCCAAAGGTGTGCAGGTTAGGTGGCCTGGCCGTGCTAAATTGCCCCTTAGTGTCCAAAGATGTGCAGGTTAAGTGGAGTTGAGGGGAAGTGGACCGAGGTAGGGTACTCTTTCAGGGGGTAGATGCAGACTCAATGGACCAAATAGCCTCCTTCTGCACTTTAAGAATTCTATGATCTCATTTAATGGTGGAGCAGACTCGATTGACCAAGTGGCCTACTTCTGCTCCTACGTCTTATGGATTTCTGGACTTATTACGTAGGATTCAATTTTTCCATTGGTATTAAAAGTATTTAGATTTAAACAAACAGCATCTGCTTATTCAATGATTATATAAGAGCATGTTTTGCTAGTGTTTGGCAAGGTTTCTAGATAAAGTATTACACAACTGACTCTTACAATAAGGGCGGTATGTGGCGCAGTGGATAACACTGGGACTGTGGCACTGAAGACCCGGGTTCAAATCCTGGCCCTGGGTTACTGTCCATGTGGAGTTTGCACATTGGTTGTGGGGGTGAAACCCACGCAGGCAGGCAAAGATGTGCAGGTTAAGTGGATTGACCACGCTAAAATGTTGCCCCTTAATTGGAAAAAAAAATAAGTGGGTACACTAAATTCAAAAAAACTCTTACAATAAGAGAATCTTTTTTTTTTAATTTAGAGTACCCAATTCATTTTTCCAATTAAGGGGCAATTTAGCGGGGCCAATCCACCTAGTCTGCACATCTTTGGGTTGTGGGGAGCGAAACCCATGCAAATACGGGGAGAATGTGCAAACTCCACACAGACAGTGACCCAGAGTCGGGATCAAACCTGGGACCATGGCGCCGTGAGGCAGCAGGGCTAACCTACTGTGCCAATGTGCTGCCCTATAAGAGAAATTGACCAAACAAAGTTGTGTGGGAGACCAGGTATCTGATAAAGTGCAACATTTAACAACAGCTTAACTCGGTGATATAGAGTTAGAAAGTAGGCACATAATCTCAATTCAATTAAATTGTTGAGTACTTACAAAAGCAAACAGGAGATACAGATTAATGGGATGCTGATGTCTGTAGATTGCCAGAGCAATTATTAGACCCAGAGATCCTAAACATGCTACCAACAGCAATGCGGGACTAGAATAGGAACAAGCAATAAATTAGAAGTGCATATATAATACAAAAGTATGCATATTTTTATGAAATTTGAAATCAGCTTATTATACAGTGCCAGTCTACAATAGAAGAACAGTTGCAATCTATTTCAATATTAGAACTGGAATTGAGTTGGCTTAAATTACAGTCTGTGGAATGGTCACATCAGATCTCACCTTGGTCAAAACAAAACAAAATTCTGGGAAAAGATGACCTTATCCATCAGTGTATAATTTATGTTCTGTGACTAATAGCAGTTACCTTCCATGAACCACATCCTTGATTGTGTCACTATACATGAACACTGCAGATGTCACAGTAGTAATAATAACCTGGACAGTCAAAATGCTGTACACCTTCCGCAGAAACCCTATCAAAAAAGGAAAGAACAGACATTAAGCAGATAGCATCGAGAGCCAACATTTGTGAAACACAAGTATTGTGTACCTGATGAGACATTTGTTAATATTGCCAAACTACAGTAGTTTTGTGTTGTCGGGAGTTAACTATTCTATATCTTTCACCTGCAGCTGATAGTTCAACTGTGACTCTCATGCCACCTTCCAGAGTGTTTAGTCAGATAGCCCCTTGCCATCCATAACCAGTCACAAGAATTCTGACATTCAAATGCCTACAGTTCACATTTTAAAAAATAAATTGAGTCTCCAAAATTATTTTTTCCCCAATTAAGAGGCAATTTAGTATGGCCCTACGCATCTTTGGGTTGTGAGGGTGAAACCTATGCAGACACTGGGAGAATTTGCAAACTCCGCAAGGACAGTGACCTGGGGCCAGGATCGAACCCGGGTCCTCGGTGCCGGGGAGCAGCGGTGCTAGCCACTGTGCAGCCATGCCACCCTTTAGTTCACAGGTTATGATTCCGAATTCGCCAACAAAGTTTCCCCATCTGGTCACATATTTCACCATATAGCCTGCTTTGGTTTTGCCCTAGCCTTGTGAAGCACCATGGGATTTATTTAATGTACAAAAGCAATTGAAATTGTATTTCTAATACTAAGACTTTTCCAAGTATAATCTCTTCCTCCATCCCATCATTTCTGAATCGCTCTCTCCACCCCCCCCCCATCTTCCATCATTTCACTCGCTCCCTCCCATCATTTTTTTCTCCCTCTCCTTCCCTTCCTCCCATCATTCCTCTTTCCCTCCCTCCCATCTTTTCTCTCTCTCCCTCCCATCTTTTCTCTCTCTCCCTCCCATCTTTTCTCTCTCTCCCTCCCATCTTTTCTCTCTCTCCCTCCCATCTTTTCCCTCTCTCCCTCCCATCTTTTCCCTCTCTCCCTCCCATCTTTTCTCTCTCTCTCCCATCTTTTCTCTCTCTCCCTCCCATCTTTTCTGTCTCTCTCTCCTTCCCTTCCATCATTTCTGTCTCTCTCGCTCTTTCCCTCCCATCATTTCTGTCTCTCTCTCCCTCCCTCCATCCCATCATTTTTGTCTCTCTCCCCCTCTCTTTTCTGTCTCTCTCTCTCTCCCCCTCTCTTTCTCACCCTCCCTCCATCCCATCATTTCTCTCTCTCTCTCTCTCTCCCTCCCTCCCTCCCATCATTTCTCTCGTTCCCGCCCATCATTTCTCTCTCTCTCCCTCCCTCCCATCATTTCTCTCTCTCTCCCTCCCTCCCATCATTTTTCTCTCTCACTCCCGCCCATCTTTTCTGTCTCTCTTCCTCCCATCATTTCTGTCTCTCTTCCACCCCAATCTCCCTTCCCCCCCAAAATCCCCCCATCTTCCCTGCCAATCTCCCTCTCTCTTCCACCCCCCCACATCCTCTTCTCTCTTCCCTCCCCATCCCCTTCTCTTTCCCCACATCCCCCTCTCCCTTCGCCCCCACTCCCCTCTCCCTTCGCCCCCACTCCCCTCTCCCTTCGCCCCCACTCCCCTCTCCCTTCGCCCCCACTCCCCTCTCCCTTCGCCCCCACTCCCCTCTCCCTTCGCCCCCACTCCCCACTCACCCCCATTCTCCCCCCCAATTCTCTCTCTCTCTCTCTTCCCCACCCCAATTCTCCCTATCTCGCTGCCCCCAATTCTCCCCCTTCCCCCCAATTCTCCCGCCCTCCCCTTCCCCCCAATTCTCCCACCCTTCCCCCCAATTCTCCCGCCCTCCCCCTCCCCCCAATGCTCCCTCCCTCCCCCCAATGCTCCCTCCCTCCCCCCAATGCTCCCTCCCTCCCCCCAATGCTCCCTCCCTCCCCCCAATGCTCCCTCCCTCCCCCCAATGCTCCCTCCCTCCCCCCAATGCTCCCTCCCTCCCCCCAATGCTCCCTCCCTCCCCCCAATGCTCCCTCCCTCCCCCCAATGCTCCCTCCCTCCCCCTAATGCTCCCTCCCTCCCCCTAATGCTCCCTCCCTCCCCCTAATGCTCCCTCCCTCCCCCTAATGCTCCCTCCCTCCCCCTAATGCTCCCTCCCTCCCCCTAATGCTCCCTCCCTCCCCCTAATGCTCCCTCCCTCCCCCTAATGCTCCCTCCCTCCCCCTAATGCTCCCTCCCTCCCCCTAATGCTCCCTCCCTCCCCCTAATGCTCCCTCCCTCCCCCTAATGCTCCCTCCCTCCCCCTAATGCTCCCTCCCTCCCCCTAATGCTCCCTCCCTCCCCCTAATGCTCCCTCCCTCCCCCTAATGCTCCCTCCCTCCCCCTAATGCTCCCTCCCTCCCCCTAATGCTCCCTCCCTCCCCCTAATGCTCCCTCCCTCCCCCTAATGCTCCCTCCCTCCCCCTAATGCTCCCTCCCTCCCCCTAATGCTCCCTCCCTCCCCCTAATGCTCCCTCCCTCCCCCTAATGCTCCCTCCCTCCCCCTAATGCTCCCTCCCTCCCCCTAATGCTCCCTCCCTCCCCCTAATGCTCCCTCCCTCCCCCTAATGCTCCCTCCCTCCCCCTAATGCTCCCTCCCTCCCCCTAATGCTCCCTCCCTCCCCCTAATGCTCCCTCCCTCCCCCTAATGCTCCCTCCCTCCCCCTAATGCTCCCTCCCTCCCCCTAATGCTCCCTCCCTCCCCCTAATGCTCCCTCCCTCCCCCTAATGCTCCCTCCCTCCCCCTAATGCTCCCTCCCTCCCCCTAATGCTCCCTCCCCCTCCCCCTAATGCTCCCTCCCCCTCCCCCTAATGCTCCCTCCCCCTCCCCCTAATGCTCCCTCCCCCTCCCCCTAATGCTCCCTCCCCCTCCCCCTAATGCTCCCTCCCCCTCCCCCTAATGCTCCCTCCCCCTCCCCCTAATGCTCCCTCCCCCTCCCCCTAATGCTCCCTCCCCCTCCCCCTAATGCTCCCTCCCCCTCCCCCTAATGCTCCCTCCCCCTCCCCCTAATGCTCCCTCCCCCTCCCCCTAATGCTCCCTCCCCCTCCCCCTAATGCTCCCTCCCTCCCCCTCCCCCTAATGCTCCCTCCCTCCCCCTCCCCCTAATGCTCCCTCCCTCCCCCTCCCCCCCCTCCCCCTAATGCTCCCTCCCTCCCCCTCCCCCTAATGCTCCCTCCCTCCCCCTCCCCCTAATGCTCCCTCCCTCCCCCTCCCCCTAATGCTCCCTCCCTCCCCCTCCCCCTAATGCTCCCTCCCTCCCCCTCCCCCTAATGCTCCCTCCCTCCCCCTCCCCCTAATGCTCCCTCCCTCCCCCTCCCCCTAATGCTCCCTCCCTCCCCCTCCCCCTAATGCTCCCTCCCTCCCCCTCCCCCTAATGCTCCCTCCCTCCCCCTCCCCCTAATGCTCCCTCCCTCCCCCTCCCCCTAATGCTCCCTCCCTCCCCCTCCCCCTAATGCTCCCTCCCTCCCCCTCCCCCTAATGCTCCCTCCCTCCCCCTCCCCCTAATGCTCCCTCCCTCCCCCTCCCCCTAATGCTCCCTCCCTCCCCCTCCCCCTAATGCTCCCTCCCTCCCCCTCCCCCTAATGCTCCCTCCCTCCCCCTCCCCCTAATGCTCCCTCCCTCCCCCTCCCCCTAATGCTCCCTCCCTCCCCCTCCCCCTAATTCTCCCTCCCTCCCCCTCCCCCTAATTCTCCCTCCCTCCCCCTCCCCCTAATTCTCCCTCCCTCCCCCTCCCCCTAATTCTCCCTCCCTCCCCCTCCCCCTAATTCTCCCTCCCTCCCCCTCCCCCTAATTCTCCCTCCCTCCCCCTCCCCCTAATTCTCCCTCCCTCCCCCTCCCCCTAATTCTCCCTCCCTCCCCCTCCCCCTAATTCTCCCTCCCTCCCCCTCCCCCTAATTCTCCCTCCCTCCCCCTCCCCCTAATTCTCCCTCCCTCCCCCTCCCCCTAATTCTCCCTCCCTCCCCCTCCCCCTAATTCTCCCTCCCTCCCCCTCCCCCTAATTCTCCCTCCCTCCCCCTCCCCCTAATTCTCCCTCCCTCCCCCTCCCCCTAATTCTCCCTCCCTCCCCATAATTCTCCCTCCCTCCCCCTCCCCATAATTCTCCCTCCCTCCCCCTCCCCATAATTCTCCCTCCCTCCCCCTCCCCATAATTCTCCCTCCCTCCCCTCCCCATTTCTCCCTCCCTCCCTCCCCTCCCCATTTCTCCCTCCCTCCCTCCCCTCCCCATTTCTCCCTCCCTCCCCTCCCCATTTCTCCCTCTTCTCCCCACCATTTAATCTCCCCACCCCAACTAATGCAGCAGGGGCATGGGAACCTGGATTGTAGTTTTAGGGTACGGGAGATTGAGAGTATAAATGTCAGGAGCACAGATTTGACTTCACAGGAGGGGGCCAGTGTTCAGGTAGGTGGTTTGAAGTGTGTCTACTTCAATGCCAGGAGTATACGAAATAAGGTAGGGGAACTGGCAGCATGGGTTGGTACCTGGGACTTCGATGTTGTGACCATTTCGGAGACATGGATAGAGCAGGGACAGGAATGGTTGTTGCAGGTTCCGGGGTTTAGGTGTTTTAGTAAGCTTAGAGAAGGAGGCAAAAGAGGGGGAGGTGTGGCGCTGCTAGTCAAGAACAGTATTACGGTGGCGGAGAGGATGCTAGATGGGGACTCTTCTTCCGAGGTAGTATGGGCTGAGGTTAGAAACAGGAAAAGAGAGGTCACCCTGTTGGGAGTTTTCTATAGGCCTCCAAATAGTTCTAGGGATGTAGAGGAAAGGATGGCGAAGATGATTCTGGATAAGAGCGAAAGTAACAGGGTAGTTATTATGGGAGACTTTAACTTTCCAAATATTGACTGGAAAAGATATAGTTTGAGTACATTAGATGGATCGTTTTTTGTACAATGTGTGCAGCAGGGTTTCCTGACACAATATGTTGACAGGCCAACAAGACGCAAGGCCACATTGGATTTGGTTTTGGGTAATGAACCAGGCCAGGTGTTAGATTTGGAGGTAGGTGAGCACATTGGGGACAGTGACCACAATTCGGTGACGTTTACGTTAGTGATGGAAAGGGATAAGTATACCCCGCAGGGCAAGAGTTATAGCTGGGGGAAGGGCAATTATGATGCCATTAGACATGACTTGGGAGGAGTAGGTTGGAGAAGTAGGCTGCAAGTGTTGGGCACACTGGATATGTGGAGCTTGTTCAAGGAACAGCTACTGCATGTTCTTGATAAGTACGTACCGGTCAGGCAGGGAGGAAGGCATCGAGCGAGGGAACCGTGGTTTACCAAAGAAGTGGAATCTCTTGATAAGAGGAAGAAGGAGGCCTATGTGAAGATGAGGTGTGAAGTTTCAGTTGGGGCGCTTGATAGTTACAAGGTAGCGAGGAAGGATCTAAAGAGAGAGCTAAGACGAGCAAGGAGGGGACATGAGAAGTATTTAGCAGGTAGGATCAAGGAAAACCCAAAAGCTTTCTATAGGTATGTCAGGAATAAAAGAATGACTACGGTAAGAGTAGGGCCAGTCAAGGGAAGTTGTGTGTGGAGTCTGAAGAGATAGGCGAGATACTAAATGACTATTTTTCGTCAGTATTCACTCAGGAAAAAGAGAATGTTGTGGAGGAGAATGCTGAGACCCAGGCTATTAGAATAGATGGCATTGAGGTACGTAGGGAAGAGGTGTTGGCAATTCTGGACAGGCTGAAAATAGATAAGTCCCCAGGGCCCGATGGGATTTATCCTAGGATTCTCTGGGAAGCCAGTGAAGAGATTGCTGAGCCTTTGGCTTTGATTTTTATGTCATCATTGGCTACAGGAATAGTGCCAGAGGACTGGAGGATAGCAAATGTGGTTCCTTTGTTAAAGAAGGGGAGTAGAGACAACCCCGGCAACTATAGACCGGTGAGCCTCACGTCTGTTGTGGGTAAAGTCTTGGAGGGGATTATAAGAGACAAGATTTATAATCATCTAGATAGGAATAATATGATTAGGGATAGTCAGCATGGCTTTGTGAAGGGTAGGTCATGCCTATCAAACCTTATCGAGTTCTTTGAGAAGGTGACTGAACCGGTAGACGAGGGTAGAGCAGTTGATGTGGTGTATATGGATTTCAGTAAAGCGTTTGATAAGGTCCCCCACGGTAGGCTATTGCAGAAAATACGGAGGCTGGGGATTGAGGGTGATTTAGAGATGTGGGTCAGAAATTCGCTAGCTGAAAGACAGAGGGTGGTGGTTGATGGGAAATGTTCAGAATGGAGTTCAGTTACAAGTGGCGTACCACAAGGATCTGTTCTGGGGCCGTTGCTGTTTGTCATTTTTATAAATGACCTAGAGGAGGGCGCAGGAGGGTGGGTGAATAAATTTGCAGACGACACTACAGTCGGTGGTGTTGTCGACAGTGCGGAAGGATGTTGCAGGTTACAGAGGGACATAGATAAGCTGCAGAGCTGGGCTGAGAGGTGGCAAATGGAGTTTAATGTAGAGAAGTGTGAGGTGATTCACTTTGGAAGGAATAACAGGAATGCGGAATATTTGGCTAATGGTAAAATTCTTGGAAGTGTGGATGAGCAGAGGGATCTCGGTGTCCATGTACATAGATCCCTGAAAGTTGCCACTCAGGTTGATAGGGTTGTGAAGAAGGCCTATGGAGTATTGGCCTTTATTGGTAGAGGGATTGAGTTCCGGAGTCATGAGGTCATGTTGCAGCTGTACAAAACTCTGGTACGGCCGCTTTTGGAGTATTGCGTACAGTTCTGGTCACCTCATTAGAGGAAGGACGTGGAAGCTTTGGAACGGGTACAGAGGAGATTTACCAGGATGTTGCCTGGTATGGAGGGAAAATCTTATGAGGAAAGGCTGATGGACTTGAGGTTGGTTTCGTTAAGAGAGAAGGTGGTTAAGAGGAGACTTAATAGAGGCATACAAAATGATCAGGGCGTTAAATAGGGTTTAGTGAGAGCCTTCTCCCGCGGATGGAAATGGCTAGCACGAGGGGACATAGCCTTAAACTGAGGGGTAATAGATATAGGACAGAGGTCAGAGGTAGGTTCTTTACGCAAAGAGTGGTGAGGCTGTGGAATGCCCTACCTGCAACAGTAGTGAACTCGCCAACATTGAGGGCATTTAAAAGTTTATTGGATAAGCATATGGATGATAATGGCATAGTGTAGGTTAGATGGCTTTTGTTTTTTGACTTCCCATGTCGGTGCAACATCGTGGGCCGAAGGTACTGTACTGCACTGTGTCGTTCTATGTCTCCCTCTTCCCCCCCCCCCATTTCTCCCTCTTCCCCCTCCCCCACATTTCTCCCTCTTCTCCCCTCCCCCACATTTCTCCCTCTTCTCCCCCCCCCACATTTCTCCCTCTTCTCCCCCCCCCACATTTCTCCCTCTTCTCCCCCCCCCACATTTCTCCCTCTTCTCCCCCCCCCACATTTCTCCCTCTCCCCCCATTTCTCCCTCCCTCTCCCCCCCCCCATTTCTCCCTCCCTCTCCCCCCCCATTTCTCCCTCCCTCTCCCCCCCCCATTTCTCCCTCCCTCTCCCCCCCCCATTTCTCCCTCCCTCTCCCCCCCCATTTCCCCCTCCCTCTCCCCCATTTCTCCCTCCCTCTCCCCCCATTTCTCCCTCCCTCTCCCCCCCCATTTCTCCCTCCCTCTCCCCCCCCATTTCTCCCTCCCTCTCCCCCCCCCCATTTCTCCCTCGCTCTCCCCCCCCATTTCTCCCTCCCTCCCTCTCCCCCCCATTTCTCCCTCCCTCCCTCTCCCCCCCATTTCTCCCTCCCTCCCTCTCCCCCCCATTTCTCCCTCCCTCCCTCTCCCCCCCATTTCTCCCTCCCTCCCTCTCCCCCCCATTTCTCCCTCCCTCCCTCTCCCCCCACCCTCTCCCCCCATTTCTCCCTCCCTCCCTCTCCCCCCCATTTCTCCCTCCCGCTCCCCCCCATTTCTCCCTCCCTCTCCCCCCCATTTCTTCCTCCCTCTTCCCCCCACCATTTCTCTCTCCCTTTCCCCCCTCCCTCCCCCATTCTCCACTTCCTTCCCCATTCTCCAACTCACCCCCCCCCAATTCTCCTCTCCCCCACCCCCAATTCTTCTCCTCCCCCACCCCACCCCATTCTCCTCCTCCCCCCCATTCTCCTCCTCCCCCCCCCATTCTCCTCCTCCCCCCCCCAATTCTCCTCCTCCCCCCCCCAATTCTCCTCCTCCCCCCCCCAATTCTCCTCCTCCCCCCCCCAATTCTCCTCCTCCCCCCCCCCCCAATTCTCCTCCTCATCCCCCCCACCCCTACCCAATTCTCCTCCCCCCCCATTCTCCTCCTCCTCCTCCCCCCCCAATTCTCCTCCTCCTCCTCCCCCCCCAATTCTCCTCCTCCTCCTCCCCCCCCAATCCTCCTCCTCCTCCTCCCCCCCCAATTCTCCTCCTCCTCCTCCCCCCCCAATTCTCCTCCTCCTCCTCCCCCCCCAATTCTCCTCCTCCTCCTCCCCCCCCAATTCTCCTCCTCCTCCCCCCCCATTCTCCTCCTCCTCCTCCCCCCCCATTCTCCTCCTCCTCCTCCCCCCCCATTCTCCTCCTCCTCCTCCCCCCCCATTCTCCTCCTCCTCCTCCCCCCCCATTCTCCTCCTCCTCCTCCCCCCCCATTCTCCTCCTCCTCCTCCCCCCCCATTCTCCTCCTCCTCCTCCCCCCCCCCCATTCTCCTCCTCCTCCTCCCCCCCCATTCTCCTCCTCCTCCTCCCCCCCCATTCTCCTCCTCCTCCTCCCCCCCATTCTCCTCCTCCTCCTCCCCCCCCATTCTCCTCCTCCTCCTCCCCCCCCATTCTCCTCCTCCTCCTCCCCCCCCATTCTCCTCCTCCTCCTCCCCCCCCATTCTCCTCCTCCTCCTCCCCCCCCATTCTCCTCCTCCTCCTCCCCCCCCATTCTCCTCCTCCTCCTCCCCCCCCATTCTCCTCCTCCTCCTCCCCCCCCATTCTCCTCCTCCTCCTCCCCCCCCATTCTCCTCCTCCTCCTCCCCCCCCATTCTCCTCCTCCTCCTCCCCCCCCATTCTCCTCCTCCCCCCCCCATTCTCCTCCTCCCCCCCCCCCATTCTCCTCCTCCCCCCCCCCATTCTCCTCCTCCCCCCCCCCCATTCTCCTCCTCCCCCCCCCCCATTCTCCTCCTCCCCCCCCCCCATTCTCCTCCTCCCCCCCCATTCTCCTCCTCCCCCCCCATTCTCCTCCTCCCCCCCCATTCTCCTCCTCCCCCCCCATTCTCCTCCTCCCCCCCATTCTCCTCCTCCCCCCCCATTCTCCTCCTCCCCCCCCATTCTCCTCCTCCCCCCCCATTCTCCTCCTCCCCCCCCATTCTCCTCCTCCCCCCCCATTCTCCTCCTCCCCCACCCATTCTCCTCCTCCCCCCCCATTCTCCTCCTCCCCCCCCATTCTCCTCCTCCCCCCCCATTCTCCTCCTCCCCCCCCATTCTCCTCCTCCCCCCCATATCCTCCTCCTCCCCCCATATCCTCCTCCTCCCCCCCATATCCTCCTCCTCCCCCCCATATCCTCCTCCTCCCCCCCATATCCTCCTCCTCCCCCGCATATCCTCCTCCTCCCCCCCATATCCTCCTCCTCCCCCCCATATCCTCCTCCTCCCCCCCATATCCTCCTCCTCCCCCCCCATATCCTCCTCCTCCCCCCCATATCCTCCTCCTCCCCCCCCATATCCTCCTCCTCCTCCCCCCCCCAATATCCTCCTCCTCCCCCCCAATATCCTCCTCCTCCTCCCCCCCCGCATATCCTCCTCCTCCTCCCCCCTACCCAATTCTCCTCCTCCCCCCAACCCAATTCTCCTTCTCCTCCTCCCCCCCCAATTCTACTCCTCCTTCCCCACCCCAATTCTCCTCCCCCCCCCCAATTCTCCTCCTCCTCCCTCCCTCCCTCCCCCCGCCCAATTCTCCTCCTCCTCCCTCCCCCCCAATTCTCCTCCTCATCCCTCCCCCCCAATTCTCCTCCTCCTCCCCCCCACCCCTATCTAATTCTCCTCCTCCCCCAATTCTCCTCCTCCCCCAATTCTCCTCCTCCTCCTCCCCAATTCTCCTCCTCATCCCTCCCCCTCAATTCTCCTCCTCCTCCCCCCCACCCCTATCCAATTCTCCTCCCCCCCCCAATTCTCCTCCTCCTCCCTCCCTCCCCCCGCCCAATTCTCCTCCTCCTCCCTCCCCCCCAATTCTCCTCCTCCTCCCTCCCCCCCAATTCTCCTCCTCATCCCTCCCCCCCAATTCTCCTCCTCCTCCCCCCACCCCTATCCAATTCTCCTCCTCCCCCAATTCTCCTCCTCCTCCTCCCCCCAATTCTCCTCCTCCTCCTCCTCCCCCCAATTCTCCTCCTCCTCCTCCCCCCCCAATTCTCCTCCTCCCCCCCAATTCTCCTCCTCCTCCCCCCCAATTCTCCTCATCCTCCTCCTCCTCCCCCCCAATTCTCCTCCTCCTCCTCCCCCCCAATTCTCCTCCTCCTCCTCCCCCCCAATTCTCCTCCTCCTCCTCCCCCCCAATTCTCCTCCTCCCCCCCAATTCTCCTCCTCCTCCCCCCCAATTCTCCTCCTCCTCCCCCCCAATTCTCCTCCTCCTCCCCCCCAATTCTCCTCCTCCTCCCCCCCAATTCTCCTCCTCCTCCCCCCCAATTCTCCTCCTCCTCCCCCCCAATTCTCCTCCTCCTCCCCCTCCCAATATCCTCCTCCTCCCCCCCCCAATATCCTCCTCCTCCCCCCCCAATATCCTCCTCCTCCCCCCAATATCCTCCGCCTCCCCCCCAATATCCTCCTCCTCCCCCCAATATCCTCCTCCTCCCCCCCAATATCCTCCTCCTCCCCCCCAATATCCTCCTCCTCCCCCCCAATATCCTCCTCCTCCCCCCCAATATCCTCCTCCTCCCCCCCCAATATCCTCCTCCTCCCCCCCCAATATCCTCCTCCTCCCCCCCCAATATCCTCCTCCTCCCCCCCAATAACCTCCTCCCCCCCCCCAATTCTCCTCCTCCTCCCCCCCAATTCTCCTCCTCCTCCTCCTCCCCCCATACCCAATTCTGCTCCCCCCCCCAATTCTCCTCCTCCCACCCAATTCTCCTCCTCCTTCTCCTCCTCCTCCCCCCCAATTCTCCTCCTCCCTCCCCCCCCAAGTCTCCTCCTCCCCCCCAATTCTCCTCCTCCTCCCCCCCAATTCTCCTCCTCCTCCCCCACAATTCTACTCCTCCTCCCCCCCCAATTCTCCTCCTCCTCCCATATCCTCCTCCCCTCCCATATCCTCCTCCCCCCCCATATCCTCCTCCCCCCCCATATCCTCCTCCACCTCCTCCCCCACAATTCTCCTCCACCTCCCCCCCCATTCTCCTCCTCCTCCCCCCCAATTTTCCTCCTCCTCCTCCCCCCCAATTCTCCTCCTCCTCGCCCCCCCCAATTCTCCTCCTCGCCCCCCCAATTCTCCTCCTCCTCCCCCCCCAATTCTCCTCCTCCTCCTCCCCCCCAATTCTCCTCCTCCTCCGCCCCCATATCCTCCTCCTCCCCCCCATATCCTCCTCCTCCCCCCCCCATATCCTCCTCCTCCCCCCCCATATCCTCCTCCTCCCCCCCCATATCCTCCTCCCCCCCCCCCAATATCCTCCTCCCCCCCCAATATCCTCCTCCCCCCAATTCTCCTCCTCCTCGCCCCCCCAATTCTCCTCCTCTCCGCCCCCCCCAATTCTCCTCCTCTCCCCCCCAATTCTCCTCCTCCCCCCCCATATCCTCCTCCTCCCCCCCCATATCCCCTCCTCCCCCCCCATATCCTCCTCCTCCCCCCCCATACCTCCTCCTCCCCCCCCATATCCTCCTCCTCCCCCCAATATCCTCCTCCCCCCCCCAATATCCTCCTCCCCCCAATTCTCCTCCTCCTCCTCCCCCCCAATATCCTCTCCCCCCCAATCCTCCTCCTCCTCGCCCCCCCCAATTCTCCTCCTCCTCCCCCCAATTCTCCTCCTCCTCCCCCCCCATTTCTCCTCCTCCTCCCCCCCCATTTCTCCTCCTCCTCCCCCCCCATTTCTCCTCCTCCTCCCCCCCATTTCTCCTCCTCCTCCCCCCCCATTCTCCTCCTCCTCCCCCCCCATTTCTCCTCCTCCTCCCCCCCATTTCTCCTCCTCCTCCCCCCCCATTTCTCCTCCTCCCCCCATTTCTCCTCCTCCTCCCCATTCTCCTCCTCCCCATTCTCCTCCTCCCCATTCTCCTCCTCCCCATTCTCCTCCTCCCCATTCTCCTCCTCCCCATTCTCCTCCTCCCCCCCCCCCCCACATTCTCCTCCCCCCCCCACAATTCTCCTCCCCCCCCCAATTCTCCTCCTCCTCCCCCCCCCAATTCTCCTCCTCCTCCCCCCCCCCAATTCTCCTCCCCCCCCCCAATTCTCCTCCTCCCCCCCCAATTCTCCTCCTCCTCCCCCCCCCCAATTCTCCTCCTCCTCCCCCCCCCCAATTCTCCTCCTCCTCCCCCCCCCCAATTCTCCTCCTCCTCCCCCCCCCCAATTCTCCTCCTCCTCCCCCCCCCCAATTCTCCTCCTCCTCCCCCCCCCCAATTCTCCTCCTCCCCCCCCAATTCTCCTCCTCCTCCTCCCCCCCAATTCTCCTCCTCCTCCCCCCCCCCAATTCTCCTCCTCCTCCCCCCCCCAATTCTCCTCCTCCTCCCCCCCCCAATTCTCCTCCTCCTCCCCCCCCCCAATTCTCCTCCTCCTCCCCCCCCCAATTCTCCTCCTCCTCCCCCCCCAATTCTCCTCCTCCCCCCCCAATTCTCCTCCTCCCCCCCCAATTCTCCTCCTCCTCCTCCTCCCCCCCCCAATTCTCCTCCTCCTCCCCCCCCCCCCAATTCTCCTCCTCCTCCCCCCCCCCCAATTCTCCTCCTCCTCCCCCCCCCCCCAATTCTCCTCCTCCTCCCCCCCCCCCAATTCTCCTCCTCCCCCCCCCCCCAATTCTCCTCCTCCTCCCCCCCCCCCCCCCCTCTCTCCAGCTACGCAATGTCGGGCGGGGGAGCGGCCGGCGCCGCCTGGGATCCGCGATCAGACTCTCCGCCGGCCGGCCATCGACCTCCCCCCCGGGCTACTCTTACCCATGCGGATGTCGACGCTGGCGGACGCCACACTGGTGCCATAGTTGAAGTCATCCTCGATGGAGGATCTGGGATACGAATCCATCTCGTCGCCCAAACAGCCGATCCCCTAGAGTGGGTGTGCGCGTGCGCGAAGCTGCCAGCAACCACTTCCGGGGTGAGCAGGTGACCCCGGATATCCATTTCTCTCAGCCTAGCAACCGGCCATTGTCCTGTACAGACTCCAATTGTAGGATTGTTCACCCAACTGAGGCCTTTAAATGGTGCACCTGTGCAACATGGATCCGCAGTCCGCACTTACCAATATCCCCCAACACTGCAGCCCCCCCATCCACACACCTCCTTCTCTGCAGCCCCCCCACCCACACACCTTTTCTGCTGTGCCCCAACCACACACCCTCTGCTGCCCCCCCACCCACACACCTCCTCTGCTGCCCCCCACCCACACACCTTCTCGGCTGCCCCCCCACCCACACACCTTCTCTGCAATCCCCCCACCCACACACCTGCTACTCTGCAGCCCCCCCAATCTTTGCCGTCTGTTCCAACCTACCAGCTCTGCAGTCCACCCCCTCCCTTGCTCTGCAGTCCACCCCAGTCTCTCGAGTACCCCCCCCCCCCCCCCCCGACACCCCTAGCTCAGTATCACTAACCTCTGGCTCTGCAGAAACCCTGGTCGCTGCTGCAGTATCCAGATGCCAAGGTTGTGTTTTTATATTGATATAAAAGCATCAACCGCTCATAAAGATTTGTGTGAACGCATTGTGGGTTATTTTGTTTAAACTAGGCAGGTACGGGCGGCACGGTCGCAATGTGATTAGCACTGTTGCTTCACAGCTCCAGGATCCCAGGTTTGATTCCCGGCTTGGGTCAGACATTGACTCTTTTGCCCGTTCTCCCTGTATCTGCGTGGGATTCCTCCAGGTGCTCCGGTTTCCTCCCACAGTCTAAAGATATGCAGGTTAGGTGGATTGTCCATGCAAAATTGCCCTTAGTATCAAAAAGATTAGGTGCGTTACTGGGTTACAGGGATAGGGTGGAGGCGTGGGCTTAAGTAGGGTTCTCTTTCCAAGGGCCGGTGCAGACTCGATGTGCCAAATGGCCTCCTTCTGCACTAAATATATACATAGATAGAAAGCTCAAAGACATAAGCAACACGGGGAGAATGTGCAAACGCCACACGGACAGCGACCCAGAGCCGGGATCGAACCTGGGTTCTCGGCACCGTGTGGCAGCAGTGCTAACCACTGCGCCACCGTGCTGCCCCGACAGTTTATTTATGTCAAATTTAGTCAATGCAGGTCAACCCGAAAGACATGTACTTCGCTAATGCTTTTCACAACCTATGATTATAAATAAATAAATAATCTTTATTGTCACAAGTAGGCTTACATTAACACTGCAATGAAGTTACTGTGAAAAGCCCCTAGTCGCCACATTCCAGCACCTGTTCAGGTACACAGAGGGTAATTCAGAATTCTCAGCTGGTACGGGAATTGAACCCGCGCTGCTGGCCTTGTTCTGCATCACAAACCAGCTGTCTAGCCCACTGAACCTACAAAGATGTTCATTGAAGGCTCACGTAGAGAAATTATGACTTGGATTTTGTGATCAGCAGAGAATGAGCAGTGCTTGTCACTACTTACCCATAGATTTTGTAGTTTTTTTGCTCTGCAATTCCTTGCAATCAAATAGTCAATAAACAACAGACCAGTCTTTACAGCAGTGATTTTCAAACTTTTTTTATCCGGGAGCCACTTTTGCCAGTTGATCTTCATGGCACACAGGCAGCACGGTGGCGCAGTGGGTTAGCCCTGCTGCCTCACAGCGCTGAGGTCCCAGGTTTGATCCCGGCTCTGGGTCACTATTCGTGTGGAGTTAGCACATTCGCCCCGTGCTTGGGTGGGTTTTGCCCCCACAACCCAAAGATGTGCAGGCTAGGTGGATTGGCCAGGCTAAATTACCCCTTAATTGGAAAACATAATTGGGTACTCTAAATGTTTTATTTTTTTTTAAATGACACATGACACATTTGTTTACCTTTAATGCAAATGTGGAGCTGGTTTGGTCCTCACAATCTCAATTGCTGGCCCTCTATCCAGCCCAACTACCCATGTCGCCCCCCCCCCCCCCCCAACAGTATAAATCTGGCCCTATTTCCAGTTCTCCCCAGCTTTGACAAAGAGTCACCCAGGCTTGAAACATTAGCTCCCTTCTCTCTCCACAGATGCTGCCAGACTTGCTGAGATTGTCTCACTTCAGGGCCAGGATTACTGGGTCCCAGGTTCGATTCCCGGCTTGGGTCACTGTCTGTGTGCGGAGTCTGCACGTTCTCCCTGTGTCTGCGTGGGTTTCCTCAAGGTGCTCCAGTTTCCTCCCACAAGTAATGAAAAGCATGCTTGTTAGGTAATTTGGACATTCTGAATTCTCCCTTGGTGTACCTGAACAGGCGCCTGGGTGTGGTGACTTTGTTGCAATGTTACTGTAAGCCTACTTGTGACAATAATAATAAAGACTATTATAGTATTTTCTGTTTTTGTCCAGCATCTACAGTCCCCTCATTGGTAGCCCCCTCGTCCGCCCTGGGTGTCCTATTGCTGAGCTCCTCTTCTCTTTTCTGCGGCTTTTATTGTTGACCTTGTGGGTTCGGGGGGGCGCGGAGGGGGGGGGGCTTCCTGCCCTCTCCCCTCGCCCCCTTTTTCCTACATGTTTCTCTCTATGGCTCCCTTTGGTTCCCTCCTCATCTCCTCCCCTCAAAGGGGGAACCCTTTGTATCTTCCCGTTGTATGCGTTCTTGTCTGCTCTCCCCCATCTCCCCCTCTTTCCCTAGTCACCATTGGCTTCAAACAGGTCTTAGAACAGGCCGATGAATGGTCCCCACGCTTTGTGGAAGCCCTTTTTTGACCCTCGGATGGTGTCCTTAATCTTCGCCAAGTGGAGAAATCCCGCCAGGTCTGCTAGCCAGTCTGCAGCTGTGGGTGGTGCTGCTGATCGCCAACCGAGCAGGATTCTCCGGCGTGCGTTTAAGGAAGCAAAAGCACGGGCGTCGGCCTCCTTCCCCATTTGTAGTTCTGGCTGTTCCAATACCCCGAAGACTGCCACTCTCGGGCACGGCTCCACCCTCACCTCCACAACCTTATTTTGAAGTACTTTTGAAGTGTGGCCACAGTCAATGCGCGTTCAGCAAACTCGCACAAACAATGTGATAATGATCAGATAATCTGCTTTTGTTGTGATGGTGATTGAGGGTTGAATATTTGCCAGGACACCAGGGATAACCTCCCTTGCACTTCTTTGAAATGTGCCATGGAATATTCTACATCCAGCTGGGCAGACAGATAGGGCCTCAGCTTAATGGCAGTGCATTGCTCCCTCGGTACAGCACTGGAGGGTCAGCCTTGATTTTTGTGCTCAAGCCAAGGAGTGGAACTTGAACCCAGAATCTTTACGACCTTGCCATGATGTGTCTCACCACAGGGGATGCAGTGAGCCATTTAAATTGCCGTTTACTAGTGGGCAGCACAAGTGGATAGCACTGTGACTTCACAGCGCCAAGGTCCCAGGTTCGATTCCCCGCTGGGTCACTGTCTGTGCGGAGTCTGCACGTTCTCCCTGTGTCTGCGTGGGTTTTCTCCGGGTGCTCTGGTTTCCTCTCACAGTCCAAAGATGTGCAGGTTAGGTGGATTGGCCACGATAAATTGCCCTTAGTGACCAAAAAATTGTTAGAAGGGGTTATTGGGTTACGGGGATAGGGTGGAAGTGAGGGCTTAAGTGGGTCGGTGCAGACCCGATGGGCTGAATGGCCTCTTTCTGCACTGTATGTTCTATGTACTTTGGCACATCACTGCCGGGCAGGAGGGTCCATAAAATCATGGCCAAAAATGAGAGTGCCATGAAGTAAGCTATAAAAAGACAGAAAATACTAGAAATAATCAGACGGTAAGGCAGTAGCTGTGAAGAGAGAAACAGAGTTAACCATCTTTCATGGGAACTGGAATAAGTAAGAGATTTAAAAAAAAAATTTGGAGTACCCAATTATTTTTTTCCAATTATGTGGCAATTTTGTGTGACCAATCCACTTAACCTGCACATCTTTGGGTTGTGGGGGTGAAACCCAAGCAGACATGGGGAGAATGTGCAAACTCCACACAGACAGTGACCTGGGGCTGGGATCGAACCCGGGTCCTCAGCGCTGTAGTCAGCAGTGCTGACCACTGCGCCACCGTGCCGCCCTGCACGTGTATAGATGGTCACTTCCCTGGGTGAACCCAGCCCCGGGTTGCTGGGAGGCAGCATGGGAGCAGTAGCAGGGCCTGGTGCCAAAGCACATTGGCTCCCGAGTGTAGTGCCTGAAGGGAATATGAACCAGAGGCCTTGCAAAAACCAGGAACACCCTACAGGCGACCTGACAAACAACATCTACCTCCAGGATGAGTAAGGCAACGTAACAGGCTGAGGACCAACATGTGCAGTCCCTACTTCAGCCAACTCCGGAAACAGAAGACGGGATTGGAGCATTGGAGCATGTTGTTGAGTCTGTTATCTTGCCTGCCGAGGGTGGAGCAAGCCGGTGCTGCTGAAGTGCAAAGTTCTAACTGGTGGTATGGTATTGTTTATGTAGAAAGTAGCAGTATTACTATCACGCATTTAATGGTGCGTCATGCTGTTTATCAGACCACTTGAAAGTGTTTCTAGTTTTTTACATGTGGTGGTATGTATTAGGGGTAATACGGTACACCATGAATGCTGAGGAGCTATTGGAGGACAGATGCTGGGTCCCGATTGGATCTGCCGCCTACTGGGCTCCACCCAGATAGGCGGGGTATAAGAACCCGGTTTGCTCCCCGCAGCTGCATTCTGTGACTGAGCTGCTGGGGAACAAGTCTGAACAAGTCTGCTCAATAAAGCCTCGATTGAAGTTCTCTACGTCTCGCCTCGTGTGTGATCGATGGTGCTACATTACACAAAAGCAGAAAATACTGGACAATCTCAGCAGGTCTGACAGCACCTTTTTTATTGCCTACCAAATGAGTCTTTGGATCCACATTTGGGAGTTTTCCCGATAGTTCGTAGCTTTATTGCAGGGGGAGGGGTGCCGAATGGTGGTGCTGAGAGGAGAGATAAGGACTGTCTTTTTGAGAAAGTTGTGGCTCCATAATGACAACTGATGAAGAAAGTTTAGGTCCAACTCAACACTGGGCAGGAAATTAAGAGCTGGAATCAATAGGTAAGCGTTGGCAAGCATTGAAGTATAAAGCCCCAGATATGGGGCTTTTGACACCACAAAGTCAGGTGACCAACCCTAGTGTGATGAGAAGTATGGAACCGCAGTAGGAAATACTGGGTGTACCTGCAAAAGAGTTGGTAACTTAGCAAAGCTATGCAAAAGACTCTTCTCTTCTCGGGCAACCCCTCAGGGTTGAGGATGATTTGCTGCCACTCTGGGAGGTGGGTTGTGCGGTGGCTAAATTGTCCAATCCTGGATCCACAGACTCTGCCACAGGTTTGGCAGGTGGTGTGTGATGAGGTGGGTGGGTGAAACGCTCTGGATTCTGCGTCCTCCTTCAGCTGTTTACGCTTGGCCTCCGCATGCTCCACCCTCAGCGGGGGAGCTTGTACTCCACGAGAACCACGGGGAAGATATCATTCCCACCCCGTAAGTCCCATGCGGAATATTACATTCCTCACCCCAAAAGTCTGAAGACCCCCTCCACAACCTATGAGGAGGGGCAGGTGGAGGGCGTCAGACTCTCTTCAGTATTGCAAAATCGTCGTGCAGCTGATGTGCCGGATCAGTTAGCGTATACCCCATAGGGGAATGTCACCTGCAGCAGGAACGCCATGGGGACGATCGGCAGGAGGATGCTGGACTGTGGAATCAGCACCCAAGATCTCAGACATCTGCGTCTCCATTTCTGTATCCAAAGATACACCATCATGCTTACCGGCGTCAACACAGCATGCTGGTTCAGTAATGAAGGCGAAGGATCCACCACTGTTTTCTTCCAAGGAACCTAATGAGGGGCCAACCTCTACGAGCGAATATGATCCAAATACTGTCTCATCAGTTGTCCCCAGACCCGAACTTGGTAAAACGCTTGACGGACGGAGAGCCAGCGAACACTATCGTTGAAGTTACGAATGAACAGTGCGTCGTCAGGTGCGAAGCGTCGGAGAGATCGACGTCGAAATAGGCAATGCCCTTGCAACTCCTAGTTACAGTGTACCTTCGTGCTGATGTCTGGGAGAATCAAACTAAATTGGGTAAGAAGCCTCCGGCCCTTGAGCATCTCAGCGGGACCACCCCAGTCACTGCATACAGTGTGCTCCTGTACAAGGATAAAAAACATGCCTGTCTGGTATCCATCGAGCCCGAAGTCTGCTTCTTTAACCCCCGTTTAATTGTATGCATGGCCCTCTCTGGCAAGCCATTTGATGCCGGATGGTATGGGGCAGTGTGAACATGCCGAATCCCGTTGCCTTTCACAAAAGCGGCAAATTCTTCACTCGTGGAAGAGGCCCCGTTACCTATCACGAGCACCTCTGGGTCAAAAAGAAATGCGCAATCGCTCAATGTTTGCCCGGGAGGTGATTGTTGCCATCTTGTAGATCTCCAGCCGCTTGGAATGGACGTCCAGCAGAGTGAGAAACATCGAACGCAGGAATGGACCAGCAAAATTAACGTGTACATGAGCCCAGGGGCGCCCCGGCCACTCCCAAGGGTGTTGGGGTAGTGCCGTGTGGAACCTCTGCTGCTCTTGACAGTTGGAACACTATTCAGCCAATTTCGCAATATCATGTCCAAACCCAGCCACCAGACATAACGTGGCGCCAGCATCTGCATTTTAGACACTCCAGGGTGCCTGTTGTGAAGGTCCTTTAACATGATTTCCTGGCCCTTTGCCAGAACAAGAACCCTTGTGTCCCATAGGAGGGTACCGTCTTCCAGAGACAGTTCCGAGAACTTTGAGGAGGATGCCTTCAACTCCCCTGGTAGCTTTCGATGCTGGCCACCGTATAGCACCAGATGTCTATCCTTGGCAAGGATCCTCATTACTATAGTGGTTAGTTTCCCTGCCTGTCACACGGGAGACTGAGGTTCAATGTCCAGATGGCGAGTTTTTAACTTGTCCCGAAGCTCCACTGGCGTTTGTTTGAGCGACAGGGTAGACAGTGGTTAGCACTGCTGCCTCACAGCGCCAGGGACCCCGGTTCCATTACGACATCGGGTGACTATCTGTATGGAGTTTGCACTTTCTCCCCTTGTCAGCGTGGGTTTCCCTGGGTGCTCCAGTTTTCTCCCGCAACCAAAGATGTGCAGGTTAGGTGAATTGGCCATTCTAATATTGACCAAATGTTCAGTGGGGTTATGGGGATAGGAGCGGGATTGGATCTAGGTAGGGTGCTCTATCAGAGCAAGAGCTGATGCAGACTGGATGGGCCAAATGGACTCCTTCCACGTTGTAAGGTATCAATGATTCGATCATGGGGTCGGTTTGCGTCCAGTCACGAATATGCAATGCAGCGTCGTGCAAGGAGTCCCTAAAATTCAGGACAGCGACCACTTTGTCCACCGTAGGGGGGGTTTGCAGAGTGGGTCTGCAAAGGAAGATGGCTCAATTCATCAGCATGCGCAACCTGGGTCCCTGGGCGGTGCTCGGAAGAGTATTTGTAAGCAGCCAATTTGTAACCAGCGCTGTATCCTTGTGGAAGCAATTGATGGGATCACCTTGTCTTCACGGAAGAGCTTGTAATCTGTGAAGAGTAAAGAAGTGGCGGCCATAGATGTACTGATTAAATCACTTCACTCCAAATACTATCGCCAGACCTTCATTTTCTATTTGATGGTACTTTTGCTCAGCTACAGCCAGCGTCCGGGGGGCAAAGGCGATTGGACGTTCATAGCCATTGCTCATCCAGTGAGACAGGACTGCCCCGATCCCATACGGCGATCCATCACATGTGACTAATAATGGCTTGAAGGATCAAAATGTGTCAACACTCCTGACGAGGACAACCGCTGTTTCACTTTTTTTTAAATGCCTCATCCTGGGCCTTGCTCCGCACCCAAGGCTGGCGCTTCTTGAGGGGCAAATGAAGGGGGGCCAGGACGGTTGCCTTATTCAGAATGAACCTGCCACAATAAGTGACCAATCCGAGAAAAGAGCGAAGCTCCGTTGCATCACGAGAGGAGGGGGCCAGTTTGACGGCTCTCATTTTCTCAGTGACCGGGAGCAGGCCATCTCGGTCCACCCAATACCCCAAATAGTCAACTTATTTGCCTGAAACATGCACTTTGCGCACCACAGACGGACCCCATACTCAGAAAAGGGCTTCAACACCGCTTTGAGGTTTTGCACATTTTCCTGTCCATGGTCCCTGTGACTGATATGTCATCTAAATAAACCGCATGCACGGACTTCTGGTGGCGAGCATGGAGGAGTAGGTCGCACATTTGATAGCTCCTGCCTGTGACTGACTTTTGGATTTTTTTTCTCCTGTTTTCCCCCGGATTTTATTGGATGAATTTGTGGAGAGTGAGACGGTGAGGAGAAATCCCCCTCCAGTGTATGGAGAATTGGACCAGAAGTGGCCTTGTAAGAAGACAAAGTTCTACATGAAATACGCGAGCAGAGCTGGCAACGCGGGAAAGCATGGCAGAGAAGCCGGGCCATGGGGAGATGGCACAGTGGTCGACGGAGCAGCTGGTGAAGTTTTTTGAAGATTGCTTCGCCAAGCTCAAGAAGGACACGCTGGACCCGATCAAGGCTTCGATTGATCAGGTTATGCAAAATCAAGAAGTCCACGGACATCCGATCCAGGAGGTGGAGAAAAAGGTGTCCGAGCACAAGGAATACCTAACCGTGCTGGAGACCAAGGTGGAGATGATGAATGACCACCAGAAAAGAATGCAGGAGAAGCTGGAGGACTTGGATTGGATTGGATGCAGAACCTAAGAATCATCGGCCTCCCGAAGGGCAGTCAGGAATTGGATGCGAGGGCTTATGTGACGGACAGGTTGGAGAAGTTGATGGGGGCTGAGGCATTCCTTCGGCCCCTGGAAGTGGATCGAGCGCACAGAGCCCTCGCAAAGAAGCCCCGAGCGAACGAGCCGCCGAGGGCGATGGTGGTACGTATTTCTGGACAAGGAACACGTTCTGCGGTGGGCCAAGAAAGAGCGGAGCAGCAGGTGGGAGAATTGTGAGCTGCACGTTTATCAAGACCTGGGAGCGGATTTGGCCAAGAGGCGAGCCGGGTTTAATCGGGCAAAATCGGCCCTCTTTAAGCAGGGGGTGAAGTTCGGGATGTTGTACCCAAACGGTCTGTGGGTCACATATGAGGACCGGGAATTTTACTTCGAAACACCAGATGATGCATTGACTTTCATCAGGGAAAAAAGACTGGATGTGAGCTAAAGACACTGAATCCTTGAAGAGAGTATTGCAATGGCGATTTGTTGGCAATCACTTTTGTGCTGGTTTGAATAAGTAGTGTTATGTGTAGTAAGGGGCTGTTTCGATGACTAAAGTTAATTTTGTCTTACTGGGAGCTGGGTGGAGGGGGCGGGGGGGGGGGGTTCTTTGTTGCTTTTTCTGTGGTTCTTTTTCCACAGTTTTATCTACTGTTTGTTTACTGGGCAATGTGATGCTTTGAATATGTATGTCCAAGTGGGGGGAGAGATGAGAGAATAATGGGGAGACAGTCTGTTTGGTGCCATGGGTGGGAGATATCAGGTCAGCTAGGTCAGCTGACTCACGGAAGCACAGTGGAGGGCGAGCAGGTGATAGGTTTGAGCTTGATATTGGGGGTTGGGTTTCTGGTGCTGTGACTACGGGGGAGGGAGGGGGGATCTGCTTTGCTGACAGGGGAGGGACTGTTACTAGGGGACAAATGGGAGGTCGGGGATGGAGGATGCCCAAGGGGGGTCTCAAGGAGGCCGGAGATGCGAGCTGGAGGCTGGCCTAAAAATAGTGATGGCTAATTACATGGAACGTTAGAGGGCTAAACGGGCCGGTCAAGAGGGTTCGCGTGTTTGCGCATTTGAGGGGCTGAAGGCGGATGTGGCAATATTAAAAGAGACACACCTAAAGGTTACAGACCAGACGAGATTGAGAAAGGGGTGGGTTGGCCAAGTATTCCACTCAGGGCTGGACTCAAAGACCTGGGGGGGTGGCGATTTTGATTAATAAATGGGTGGTATTCGAGGCAGGGAGAATCGTGTTAGATACGGGGGGCAGGTACAGAATGCTGAGTGGGAAGCTAGAGGGGGTGCGTGAACGTATATGCTCTGAATTGGGATGATGTGGAATTTCTGAGGCGGATGTTAGGTAAGATCCCAGACTTAGAGTCACATAACTTGACCATGGGTGGGAGATTTTAATACAGTCATTGATCCAGAATTGGACCGGTCAAAATCCAGGACAGGGAGTGTGCCAGCTGTGGCAAAGGAATTGAAGGGGTTTATGGAACAGATGGGGGGAGTAGACCCATGGAGGTTTGCACGGCCAAGGGCGAAGGAGTTTTCTTTTTTCTCTGATCACTGGTCGGGTTATAGTATTGTGTCACGAGTTGGTTGAATGAATGTGTATCTGGTGCCTTCTGTAAGGCTTCTGATCACTCCGAACATGTGCATCCCGCAGGTCGTCAACATTTTGACCATCTGCCGCTCGTTTTTTGTGATATTGTTGGCACAGAAGAAGGAACGCATCTTTTCTGTGTACTGGTTTCAATCTTCAACACCGGCATCAAGTGCATCTATTCGCCCAAACAGAGGCATGGAGAAATAATTGGCTCCAACCTGGCTCCAGAAGATCGGGGAGGTGGCTCAACTGAGTAGGTTGCAACGTTGACAGCAAACCAGTTTACACCTCGTCGCCAGTTTAATAAGGACTCAGGAGTGCACACCGAGTGAAATAAAGAACTTTGATTTATTCACAATAACGGTATGTACACTTCCCGGTAGATCCCTGCCGCGTCTCATTCCGGTTGGTGCCTTGCTGGCCGAACTTTTATACAATGCTAAATGGAGTTCCCCTGTCCCCCAGCGGGGGAGCTCGTACTCTGTAAGAACCACGGGGAAAATAATCATTCCCATCCTGTAGGTCCGGTGTGGGATATTTCAGTCAGTATCCCTGCGAGAGATTACTACGGATAGTAGAGATGCTTGGTGAACTCAGCTGGAGTTCACACTCCATGGTTGTTTAATGGCGTCAATGTCATGTGAAAGAACCCCACACATGTTGGTAGTGGGCTCCTACACATGTTCCCTCACAGACAGCGCAATGCATTCAGCAACTGCTGCAATTGCCGCTGCATAGGAAGTGTTTTCAAAGTCTGCATTTTTATTCTTTCGAACAGAACTGGGATGTGATCTACCTTGGTGGTGAGTAGGGACAGAGGTGATTCTCACTGGCAAATCCTTGAATTAAGTTCCATTCAAACCAGGATGCTTCAAAACAAGTAACGATTGAGATAGAGACTATTGCTAAAGGATCAATACAAAAGGATCAGGGGAACGAGGTGGTTAAATGCCAGCCACTGGGAAGCTGCCTTCAACTTGTGTGATGCAGGGGGATTATGGGATAGTTTCAGTGTGAATATCAGTAGGTTATGATATTTTACAGGTAAATAACTTTACACTTATTGTTACATTTAGTCTATATCAGTAAGTTATTGTATTACAGCTGGTTTTGATTGAAATCTGAGTGCTACCACTGTTACCATTAGTTACTGGTGGAATTAAAGTACTTCCCATCTCTTACAAACCACTCTCGCACCTCCAGTTTCTCTTCCTCGCTTGCTTATTTGTGGCGTCCCGGTTGAAACTCCACCTACATCAGTTACAGGAATCCCTCAACAGGAAGGAAGTAAGGAACTGGGAAGAAATTGCTCAAAAGTGAGAGGGACATGCAAGAAACTGCAGTGTGTGGTGAACTCAGCCCAACGCATCACACAAGCTTGCCACCCTCACATTGATTCTGTATGCACCTCCCGCTGCCTCAGGAAGGCAGATAGCATTATCAGAGTCCCCTCCCACCCAGGCATTGCCTTCTTCCAGACCTCCCACCAGGCAGAAGGTACAGAAGTCTGAAGATTTACACATCCAGACATAGGAACAGCTTCTTCCCCACAGCTACAAGACTCCTCAACGACTCCCCCTCAGACTGATCTGTTCCTGTAAGAATACTATTCATGAATGAAATGAAAATCACTTATTGTCACAAGTAGGCTTCAAATGAAGTTACTGTGAAAAGCCCCTAGTCGCCACATTCCGGCGCCTGTTCGGGGAGGCTGTTACAGGAATCGAACCATGCTGCTGGCCTGCATTGGTCTGCTTCCAAAGCAAGCGATTTAGCCCTGTGCTAAACAGCCCCATGACGCCCTATGCTGCTCTTGTTCATGTATTTGCTTTGTTTGGTCCCTTGTTCTGCACTGTAATCAATTACTGTTTGTCGATGTACCATTTATCAATGTACTCTGTTGATTGTTCTTTTTGTCTACTATGTACGTACTGTGTACGTTCCCTCGGCCGCAGAAAAATACTTTTCACTGTACTTCGGTACATGTGACGATAAATCAAGTCAAATCAAATTCCACACTGACTGCAGTAACTGATTCCACCTGATGCTGGAGACCAGTAAAGTTGCTGGTCGAGTAGCCTTTCCTTCTCCTGAGGGATACTTGAAGACTGGAGCTTGAGACTTCGAGAGGCTTGCATGGAGTGCAAGAAGCTGGAGGGAGAATATAACAGGGAGGGGGGAGGAACAAAACCAGGAGTAAAGATAGTCAGCTGCAGTTTGCCCCAACTTTTTCCCTGACTACAATCGCTCCATTTAGGAATGGGCAATAAATGCTGGCTGAACCAGCGACACCCACATCCCATTAAGAAATATCATTGGTGGCGTGCTTTTGGTTGCCCAGGCTCTAAGCCCTGGAAGTCCCTCCATACCTCTCCACCTTGCTTTCCCCCCTTTAAGACCTAGCTCATGGACTAAGCATTGTATTACAGCTAGTGTCTCCTTTTGTGCCGCGGTGTCATATATTGTTTTACAGTGCTGCTGTGTAGTTGGGATATTTTATTATGTCAGAGGGAGCGTTATGAATATGCGTTGTTGTTGTAAATATCAATTGATTTTGCAAGCCTGGTCATAGTGCCCATGATAAACATATCCTCCTATTTCTTCCCCTTCCCACACAATTCTTTCAACCAGAATTGTTAGAATAGAATCCCTACAGTGCAGAAGGAGACCATTTGGCCCCCATCGAATCTGCACTGACCCTCTGAAGCACTTCACAGCTACGGGTTGTGTTTGCTCCTTGCTCCTGCTGGTGGCTGCAAATGCCTGGAGGCTGCTGTCGCTGTTTCATGCTGTTTCTTTCTTTTTAAATTTAAAGTACCCAATTTTTTTTCCTCCTAATTAGGGGGCAATTTAGCGTCGCCAATCCACCTAGCCTGCACATCTTTGGGTTGTGGGGATAAGACCCATGCAGACACGGGGAGAATGCGCAAACGCCACATGGGCAGTGACCCGGGGCCAGGATTGAGCCCGGGCCGTCGGTGCCGTGAGGCAGCAGTGCTAACCACTGCGACACCGTGCTGCCCATTTTCTTCCTTTTCTGCAGCTGGAAAGGACAGTTTTTTCTTCTTTTAAAAAAAAATAATTTTTATTGAAATTTTCACAAAATATCAACAACAAAATAAAAAAGGAACCCAATAGAATTAAATACTAAACAAAATAAAACAACCCCCGTGCCCCCCTCCCCCTGTACATAAATAATAAATTAACACCCCGAATTAACACATAGCAAACATAGCAAATATATACACCCCCTCAGATCCCCCAATGTAGTCAAACAAAAATAACATAGAACCCCCCCACCCCCGGGTTGCTGCTGCTGCTGACCATTGTCTACCGTTCTGCCAGGAAGTCCAAGAACGGTTGCCACCGCCTGAAAAACGCTTGTACCAATCCCCTTAAGGCAAATTTCACCTTAATAAACGCCGCCATATCATTGATCCGGGATTCCACGCTTGGGGGCCTTGCATCCTTCCACTGAAGAAGAATGCTTCGCCGGGCTACCAGGGACGCAAAGGACAGAATACCGGCCTCTTTCGCCTCCTGCACTCCCGGCTCCCCTGCAACCCCAAATATTGCGAGCCCCCAGCCCGGTTTGACCCTGGACCCTACCACCCTCGACACCGTCCTTGCTACGCCCTTCCAAAATTCCTCCAGCGCTGGGCATGCCCAGAACATATGGGTGTGGTTTGCTGGGCTCCCTGAGCACCTAACACACCTGTCCTCACCCTCAAAAAACCGGCTCATCCTTGTTCCTGTCATGTGTGCCCTGTGCAGCACCTTAAACTGTATGAGGCTGAGCCTCGCGCACGAAGAGGAAGAGTTCACCCTCCCTAGGACATCTGCCCACGTCCCCTCCTCGATCTTCTCCCCCAACTCCTCCTCCCACTTACCTTTCAACTCCACCACCGAGGCTTCCTCCTCCTCCTGCATCACCTGGTAGGTTGCCGAGATCTTCCCCTCTCCAACCCACCCCCCCGAGAGCACCCTGTCCTGTACCGTGCGTGGCAGCAGCAGCAGGAATTCCACCACTTGCCGCCTAGCAAACGCCCTTACCCGTAGATACCGAAAGGTGTTCCCGGGGGGAGCCCGTACTTCTCCTCCAGCTCACCCAGGCTCACGAACTTCCCATCCACAAACAGGTCCCCAAACCTTCTTATCCCTGCCCTGTGCCACCCCGAAAACCCTCCATCTATTCTCCCTGGGACAAACCGGTGGTTTCCCTGTATTGGGGTCCACAGCGAGGCCCCCACTTCCCCACTGTGCCGCCTCCACTGCCCCCAGATTTTGAGGGTAGCCGCCACGACCGTGCTCGTGGTGTACCTCCGTGGAGGGAGCGGCAGCGGCGCCGTTGCCAGCGCCTCCAGACTCGTACCCTCACAAGACACCGTCTCCAGCCTCTTCCATGCAGTCCCCTCCCCCTCCATCACCCACTTGCGCACCATCGCCACATTGGCGGCCCAATAGTACCAACAGTCATTGGGCAGTGCCAGCCCCCCCCATCCCTACTCCGCTCCAGGAACACCCTTCTCACCCTCAGAGTCCCTCGCGCCCACACAAACCCCATTATGCTCCTGTTGACCCGCCTAAGGAAGGCCTTCGGGATAAGAATGGGGAGGCACTGGAACAGGAACAAAAACCTTGGGAGCACCGTCATCTTAACTGACTGCACCCTACCCGCCAGGGACAGCGGCAACGCGTCCCACCTCTTAAACTCCTCCTCCATTTGCTCCACTAGCCTCGTGAAATTAAGTCTATGCAGGGCTCCCCAGCTCCTGGCCAACTGGACCCCCAAATACCTGAAGCTCCTCTCCGCCCTTTTTAGTGGGAGCTCGCCAATCCCCCTCTCCTGGTCCTCTGGGTGAACCACGAACAACTCGCTCTTCCCCTTGTTGAGCTTGTACCCTGAGAAATCCCCGAATTCCCTGAGGATCCTCATTACCTCCGGCATTCCCCCCACCGGGTCCACTACATATAGCAGCAAGTCGTCCGCATAGAGCGACACCCTATGCTCCTCCCACCTCGCATCGAACCCCTCCAGTTCCTCGACTCCCTCAGTGCCATAGCCAGGGGTTCAATCGCCAGTGCAAAGAGCAGGGGAACAGGGGACACCCCTGCCTCGTCCCTTGATGCAACCAAAAGTACTCAGACCTCCTCTTGTTCGTGGCCACACTAGCCATCGGGACCTCGTACAACAGCCTAACCCACCTGACGAACCCCTCCCCAAACCCGAACCTCTTCAGCACCTTCCACAAGTATACCCACTCTACCCTATCGAAGGCCTTCTCAGCGTCCATCGCCACCACTATCTCTGCCTCCCCCTCCCTCGCCGGCATCATAATAACGTTCAGGAGCCTCCGCACATTCGCGTTCAACTGCCTCCCCTTCACGAACCCCGTCTGGTCTTCGTGGATCACCTGCGGCACCCAGTCCTCAATTCTCGTGGCTAAGACCTTCGCCAGCACCTTGGCATCTACGTTTAACAACAAAATCGGCCTGTAAGACCCACACTGCAGGGGATCCTTGTCCCGCTTCAGGATCAAGGAGATCAGTGCCCGGGACATTGTTGGGGGCAAAGCCCCCCCCTCCCTTGCCTCATTTAAGGTCCTAACCAGCAATGGGCCCAACAGGTCCACATATTTTTTGTAGAATTCGACCGGGAAACCGTCCTGCCCCGGTGCCTTCCCCGCCTGCATGCTCCCTATCCCTTTGGCCAGCTCCTCCAACCCAATCAGGGCCCCTAATCCCGCCACCAGTCCCTCCTCCACCTTCGGGAACCTCAATTGGTCCAGAAAGCGGCCCATCCCTTCTTCCTCCAGTGGGGGATTGGACTGATATTCCTCATAAAATCCCTGACGACCCCATTGATGCCAACCCCACTCCGCACCACACTCCCTCCCCTATCCTTAACTCCCCCGATCTCCCTAGCTGCATCCCGCTTCCGAAGCTGATGCGCCAGCATCCGACTTGCCTTTTCCCCATATTCATAAATCGCCCCCTGGGCCTTCCTCCACTGCGCCTCCGCCTTCCTGGTGGTCAACAGGTCGAATTCGGCCTGGAGGCTACGCCTCTCCCTCAACAGTTCCTCCTCAGGCACCTCCGCATACCTCCTGTCTAACCTCACCATCTCCCCCACCAGCCTCTCCCTCTCCCTCTGTTCTTTCCTCTCCTTGTGGGCCCTAATGGAGATCAGCTCTCCCGTAACCACCGCCTTCAGCGCCTCCCAGACCATCCCCACTCGGACCTCCCCATTATCGTTGGCCTCCAGGTATCTCTCTATGCTTCCTCGGACCCGCTCACTCACCTCCTCGTCCGCCAACAGCCCCACCTCCAAGCGCCACAACGGGCGCTGGTCCCTGTCCTCCCCCAGCTCTAGGTCTACCCAATGCGGGGCGTGATCCGAAATGGCTATCGCCGAGTACTCAGTATCCTCTACTCTCGCTATCAGCGCCCTGCTCAAAATAAAAAAGTCGATCCGGGAATAGGCCTTATGAACATGCGAGAAGAATGAAAATTCCCTAGCCCCAGGCCTTGCAAATCTCCAAGGGTCCACCCCTCCCATCTGGTCCATAAACCCCCTCAGCACTTTAGCCGCCGCCAGCTTCCTACCCGTCCTAGACCTGGAGCGGTCCAGTGCCGGATCCAACACCATGTTAAAGTCCTCCCCCCATTATCAGGCCCCCCACTTCCAAGTCCGGGATCCGACCCAACATGCGCTGCTTAAAACCCGCATCGTCCTAGTTCGAGGCGTACATGTTGACCAGCAACACCCTCTCCCCTTGCAGCTTACCACTTACCATTACATACCTGCAGCCATTGTCTGTCACAATGCTCGACGCCTCGAACGACACCCTCTTTCCCACCAAGATCGCCACCCCCCGATTTTTGGCATCCAGCCCCGAGTGAAACACCTGACCTACCCACCCCTTCCTCAATCTTACCTGGTCTGCCACCTTCAGGTGTGTCTCCTGGAGCATGACCACATCCGCTTTGAGCCCATTCAGCTGCGCGAACACCCGGGCCCGCTTGACCGGCCCATTCAGTCCCCTTACATTCCAGGTTATCAGCCGGATCCGGGGGCTACCTGCCCCCCTTCCCCGCCGACTAGCCATAACCCCTCCTCGGCCAGCCACGCGCCCGCACCCCACGCCCGGCCCGTTCCCCACGGCGGCAGACCCCCGTCCCAACCCCCTCTACTCGCTCCAGCTCCCTCTTGACCATACCAGCAGCAACCCGGTCCCCCCCCCCCCCCCCCCCAGCTAGGACCCCTCCTAGCTGCTTTGCTCCCCCCATTGCACTCCCGCAAGTCAGCTGACTCCTGCTGACCCCGGCCTCTCCTGCCTCTCATTCGACTCCTCCCATTGTGGGACATCCCCTCCTCCTCCATTACCCATCAGCAGGCTCTCCGCCTCCCCCTTCCACCCCAAGTGCGGGAAACAACCCCCGCTTCCCCGCCCCGACCCTCCACCTGCCCGGCCCTGCCACCTCTGACGCAGCTCCTTTCACAGGCCCAGCCCCCTCAGCCCCGACTCGGGCCTCCCCCTCCCCCGGGGGGCCCCATCCCCCCTACCGGCCATCCACCCCTACTCCATTTACTTGCCCCCCTCCAAGAGCGCACCCGACAGACCCAACCAGAACAGTGCCCAACCCACCCTAATCACCCACACCGAATCAAAAAGAAACAAGAGTAAAAAACCCCCCCTCAAAATGTAACACACCAACAGCAATCCCCGACCACCCATCCCGACCCTCAGTTTCTGTCCAGCTTCTCGGCCTGAACAAAGGCCCACCCCTCCTCCGGGGACTCAAAATAATGGTGCCGGTCCTTGTAGGTGACCCACAGTCACGCCGGCTGCAGCATGCCAAACTTCACCCCCTTCCTGTGCAGCACCGCCTTCGCCTGGTTGTACCCGGCCCTCTTCTTCGCCACCTCCGCGCTCCAGTCCTGACATATTCGAACCTCAGCGTTCTCCCACCTGCTGCTCCTCTCCTTCTTGGCCCATCTGAGCACACACTCCCGATCAGCGAACCGATGAAACTGCACCGGCACCGCCTGCAGCGGTTCGTTAGCCTTGGGCCTCCTCGCCAGCACTCTATGGGCCCCTTCGAGCTCCAGGGGCCCCTAGAAGGACCCCGCTCCCATCTGCAAGTTTAACATGGTGACCACATAGGCCCCCACGTCCGACCCCTCCAACCCCTCTGGGAGGCACAAGATCTGAAGATTCTTCCGCATCGACCGATTCTCCATCTCCTCGAACCATTCCTGCCATTTCTTGTGGAGCGCCTCGTGCGCCTCCACCTTTACCGCTAGGCCCAAGATCTCGTCCTCGTTATCGGAGATCTTTTGTCGGACCTCGCGGATCGCCACTCCCTGGGCCGTCTGGGTCTCCAGCAGCTTATCGATAGAAGCCTTCATCGGCTCCAGCAGGACCGCTTTGAGCTCCCTGAAGCAGCGCTGGATAACCTCCTGCTGCTCCTGCGCCAACTGCATCCACGCTGCCTGGTCCCTGCCTGCTGCCATCTTGCTCTTCTTCCCTCGCACTTTCTTTGGGTTCACCACCACTTTTTTAGTCGCCCCGCTCCTGGTCCAAGCCATACACTGTCGGTGGAATGTTGCAGTCTTCATCCCACACCGGGAAATGTTGAAAAAATGCCGTTGGGGGCCCTGAAAAGAGCCCAAAAGTCCGTTCCAAGCGGGAGCTGCCGAACATGCGACCTTGCTCTGCATAGCTGCAACCCGAAGTCAGGACAGTTTTTTCTAAGATACTTGTGTCCTTGCACACCGGGCTCAAATGGATGTATGAGTCCGGAAGGCAATGTGGTTTGAAGCCAGAAGACGCTGCGGTTCCTGGTGCGTGACATTGATCCAAAGGGGCCACCTGACGACCCCATTGACGACCCCAGGCAGAAGTGAGGAAGGCGCTGGACGAACTATACACAGTAATAAACAACTACGAAACAGAACACCCGGAGGCCTTGTTCATCGTGGCCGGAGACTTCAACAAGGCCAACCTCAAGAGTGTACTGCCAAAATTCCACCAGCACATCTCCTGTCCCACCAGGGGTGACAACACTCTTGACCACTGCTACTCAAAAATCAAGGGCGCCTACCGTTCCATCCCCCGACCACACTTTGGGAAATCAGACCATAAGACGGTGCTCCTTCTCCCAGCATACAAGCAGAAACTCAAGCGGGAGAATCCAGATAAGAAGGTTGTGCAGTGCTGGTCCGAGGAGACAGAAGAGCTCTTACGTGACTGCTTAGAGACAGTGGACTGGTCCATATTTAAGAACTCAGCGACCAACTTAAATGAGGATGCCACCACCGTCACAGACTTCATCAGCAAATGTGTGGAGGACTGCGTGCCAAAGAAAGCAGTACGTGCGTTCACCAACCGGAAACCATGGAAATCGCGAGATTGAATCCCGACTGAAGGACAGATCTGAGGCGTTCAAGGGAGACGACCCTGACCTACACAAGAAATCCAGGTATGACCTCCGCAAAGCCATCTGAGATGCCAAGAGAGACTATCAAACCAAGCTAGAGTCACAGACAGACTCTTGGCGGTTGTGGCAAGGACTAAACAACATAACGGGCTACAAAGCGAAGCCGAACAGTATCTCTGGCAGCAGCGCACCCCCCCGATGAACTCAATGCATTCTATGCTCGGTTCGAGCAGGTAACCAACAGTCCGCTGTCGAGTGCCCCAGCAGCCCATAATTCACCCATACCCACCATCACAGCTTCCGAAGTCTAATTGGCCTTCCTGAAAGTGAACCCTCGGAAGGCGACGGGCCCGGATGGAATCCCTGGTCGTGCACTCAGAGCCTGCGCGGACCAGCTGGCAGAGGTATTCGCGGACATCTTTAACCTGTCCCTATTCCAGTCCGAGGTCCCCACCTGCTTCAAGAAGACCACCATCATACCGGTACCAAAGAAGAACCAGGCAACGTGCCTCAATGACTACCGACCAGTGGCCCTGACTTCAGTCGTAATGAAGTGCTTCGAGAGGTTGATCATGAAGCGCATCACCTCCATACTCACAGAACGCCTTGATCCACTGCAATTCGCATACCGCTGCAACCGGTCCACATCAGACACCATTTCCCTGGCCCTACACTCATTCCTAGAGCATCTCGAAAACAAGGACTCCTACATTAGACTCTGATTTATTGACTACAGCTTCACCTTCAACACCATAATCCCAGCCAAACTCATATCAAAGCTCCAAAACCTAGGACTTGGCTCCCCACTCTGCAACTGGATGCTCGATTTTCTGACCAACAGACCACAATCAGTAAGAATGAACAACAACACCTCCTCCATAATAGTTCTCAATACCGGGGGCCTGCAAGGCTGCGTACTTAAGCCCCCTACTCTACTCCCTGTACACACACGACTGCGTGGCAAAATTTGGTTCCAACTCCATCTACAAGTTTGTTGCTGATACGACCATAGTGGGCCGGATCTCGAATAACGATGAGTCCGAATACAGGAGGGAGATAGAGAACCTAGTGGAGTGGTGTAGCGACAACAATCTCTCCCTCAATGCCAGCAACACTAAAGAGCTGGTAATTGACTTCAGGAAGCAAAGTACTGTACACACCCCTGTCAGCATCAACGGGGCCGAGGTGGAGATGGTTAGCAGTTTCAAATTCCTAGGGTATCTCCAAAAATCTGTCCTGGTCCACCCACGTCGACGCTACCACCAAGAAAGCACAACAGCGCCTATACTTCCTCAGGAAACTAAGGAAATTCTGCATTTCCACATTAACCCTTACCAACTTTTACAGATGCACCATAGAAAGCATCCTATCAGGCTGCATCACAGCCTGGTATGGCAACTGCTCGGCCCAGGACCGCAAGAAACTTCAGAGAGTCGTGAACACCGCCCAGTCCATCACACGAACCTGCCTCCCATCCATTTACTCCATCTACACCTCCCACTGCCCGGGGAAAGCGGGCAGCATAATCAAAGACCCCTCCCACCCGGCTTACTCACTCTTCCAACTTCTTCCATCGGGCAGGAGATACAGAAGTCTGAGAACACGCACAAACAGACTCAAAAACAGCTTCTTCCCCACTGTCACCAGACTCCTAAATGACCCTCTTATGGACTGACCTCATTAACACTACACCCTGTATGCTTCATCCTATGCCAGTGCTTATGTAGTTACATTGTATATGTTGTGTTGCCCTGTTATGTATTTTCTTTTATTCCCTTTTCTTCTCATGTACTTAATAATCTGTTGAGCTGCTCGCAGAAAAATACTTTTCACTGTACCTCGGTACACGTGACAATAAACAAATCCAATCCAATCCATTGAAGAAATGCTTTTGCAGATTGCTGATGCTTTTATGGTGAGTGCCGCGTGTAACTGGCACGTCACCGCGGGTTAAACATGCTGGAAGTCAAGGTTGTTCAACTGCACCTTGAGCACCAGTGGGTGCCAGGATTTGGGTCCGGTTAGATTGGGCCGTGCGATCGGGCCTGCACAGCAGCTGCGGCTCCTGGATGGAAAATGCGTGGAACAAGTCACACATTGATGGGACAGATCATTTCTACGACAAAGTTCTGGACTCAGGCTTATCCTCCGTTTCTCTTGAGGAACCTGCGCGGGGTGATACCGTGCGGTTGGTTTTATTTGTGAAAATGAATCTCTGCATTGGCACTGATGTGGAATGGTGACGTTTCCTTGTTTAATGGTTGGTGCGAAATGTGGAATGTTACCCAGGTGATTTTCAAATCTCTGTTACTGTTGGCCGTTCAATAAAGAAAATATTCCCACTGAAGGAGCACCTGCCCCTATCTGTTCTAGTTATTGAATCTGAAAAGTGCCCTAGAAAGGTTTGCATGTTTGGGAGGGTGAAGGAAAGGAAAGGGAGTGGTGTGCGTGTGTGGTGAAGGGGGAGCCGGGTTGGTGTTGGCGCGAATGGGCGGGCTGCAGTGTGCTGGAGCTGCCGGCAGTGTGGGGCTGAGCTGAGCTGCCCGTCCCGCGATCCCCCGCCATGTCCCAGCGGCGCGCGGACCCGGGGAAGACCAGGCTGCTGGAAGGATACATTTTATCGCCCAAGGAGAAAGAGCAACAAGATTCGGATACAGAGGAGGAGGAGGAGCCTCAGTTCCTGGATTTTAGCGACATGATGAGTGTCTTTGACGGTGCAAGTTCCATCAAAGCCTCTGCCGTGGCGCGGCATTTCGGTAAAAAAAAACACACACACAACACGAATTTCATTCGCAATCTGTTCCATGTCGCACACGGTGCAGTCCAGCCCTTGAAGTGCAGCTCAAACCTTTTCAAACTTCCCTCTTTCCGCTGATTGAAGTGGTGTGGGGCCTTGTGTGTGTGTGAGAGAGAGAGAGAGAGACGGTGCCATTCCCACAGTCAAACCTGAAACCGGAATAGAAAATGGTCTCAGCAGGCCTGGCAGCATTTTTACAGGGAGAACGCACAGTTAAAGTTTCAGGTCTGAATTCCAATACAGATCACAATGGGTCTTTCGTGCCCATTAGGGTGGCACAGTAGCACAATGGTTAGCACAGTTGCTTCGCAGCGCCAGGGACCCGGGTTCGATACCCGGCTTGGGTCACTGTTTGTGCGGAGTCTGCACGTTCTCCTCGTGTCTGCGTGGGCTTCCCCCGGGTGCTACGTTTTCCTCCCATAAGTCCCAAAAGACGTGTTTGTTAGGTGAATTGGACATTCTGAATTCTCCCTCCGTGTCCCCGAACAGGTGCCGGAGTGTGGCGACTAGGGGCTTTTCACAGTAACTTCCTTGCAGTGTTCATGTAAGCCTACTTGTGACTATTGTAAAGATTATAATTATTATTATTGATGTCGTGCAAATCTGGTTATAGCTGCTCACTCTCGTGAGAATACATTACTGGGATGTAATAGCTTTACGCTGCACCTTCCAGCTCCATGTGATGCCCACTCCCGGTGGCGTGACGTCACGTTGGCGCAATTCGCAACAGATCCAGTTGTGATGCGGAGATGCCTAGATGCGGGATTGAGGCTGGGGCTGGGCATTGCCCCCTTATGTGTGGTGGGGGAAGGTTGGGCGAGGGGTGCGCAGCGGAGAATGGTGGGAAAGGAGGGAAAGAGTGCCCCCTAATTCTTCAGTGGTGGGGGGTCACCCCGAAGCTTGTTGGGGGGGGGTTCCTCCATGGCCATGAGGGGGGAAGGGAAGTATATTTTTTAGTGTAATTCGAAGCACCCCAATCTCAGTGTAGTTGGTCTTGCTGGCTTAATTAGGCCCCATCAGAGTGATGGCACAAAACTCACTCACTGAATCTTTTTTCTGACCATGTCAGAAGATCTGGACAGAGAAGTTGGCTGTGGTTCTAGGGAGAAACACAGCAGTTTCCATTCAGAACCTGTCACTTGGCCATTTGTTCAGAAAATTACACCCCTTCATTATTTCTCTCTGTGCAGCTGTTGCCAGACCTACTGGGCGGGATTCTCTTCCCCCTTCCATGGCTTGTAATAATAGTAATAATCTTTATTATTATCACAAGTATGCTTACATTAACACTGCAATGAAGTTACTGTGCATGTTCTGCAGTGGCGAATGGCGGCTCGCCAATGTACGGTCATGGGATCTTCTGGTCCCGTCATTGCCAACAGCGTCTCCAGTTGAACGCGCCTGTGAAACCCGCAGCAGGGCTGTACCATCGGCAGTTCCGTAAGATCCTGCCAGGTCAAGCAGTTAGAAAATCCTGCCAACTGTGATGGCTGTCGCTCCTGACCTCGAAGAAAGCTGCCCACAAAGATCTTTTGAACTTTGGTGTGGATTTTCTCCTTTCCTGTTATTAGTTGAATCTGGTGCCAAGTCCAGGGATATTCAGGTGTCCAGCAAAAGTGAAATCCTCAATAGTGAAACAGCCAGTTACATTGGCACAGTTTTTGCGATTGTATTGACGGTGAATTTGTCAGGATGTCCTTACTCCTCTGAAACTAACAGCAACATCTGGAATCAGCAGATGTGCAGTTAAACAAAGAAATCCAGAAGTTGCTGATACTGATTCTACTCTTGGGCATGTTGTTCAAGATCCTCCAGGGTGCAATCAATATAAATCACACTGGTGCAAAGGTCTACTTTTACATCGTTGGTTGTTGAATGAAGTGCAACGTGGTTTAAAAAAACATCTTTTTATTGATTTTTCAAAAGAGGAGAGGAGAGGTAAACAAAGTACAATACAGTATTATAATGCATTATCATAGAATTTACAGTGCAGAAGGAGGCCATTCGGCCCATCGAGTCTGCACCGGCTCTTGGAAAGAGCACCCTACCCAAGTCCACACCTCCACCCTATCCCCATAACCCAGTAACCCCACCCAACACTAAGGGCAATTTTGGACACTAAGGGCAATTTATTATGGCCAATCCACCTAACCTGCACATCTTTGGACTGTGGGAGGAAACCAGAGCACCCGGAGGAAACCCACGCACACACGGGGAGGATGTGCAGACTCCGCACAGACAGTGACCCAAGCCGGGAATCGAACCTGGGACCTTGGAGCTGTGAAGCAATTGTGCTATGCACAATGCTACCATGCTGCACATGTACATTTGAGGTTGTACATTTGATGGACATTTGATGATGTACATTTGAGGATGTGCTCCAAAAACAGTCTCTTAACCCATGAGGTCTTATTTGCCCACACAAATCCCGTAATATCCTATTTACCTGCTTGAAAAAGGACTTGGGGATGAGGATGGGAAGGCACTGGAAGACGAACAACAACCTAGGGAGGTCTGTCACCTTTACGGACTGCACCCTGCCCGCCAGGGAGAGTAGCAGCATGTCCCACCTCCTAAAGTCCCCCTCCATCTGATCCACCAGCCACGCTAAATTGAGCTTGTGCAAGACCCCCCCAGCTCTTGGCCAACTGGATGTCCAAGTAGCGAAAGCTTCTCTCCACCATCTTGAGCGGTAGCTCTCCCAATCTCTTTTCCTGGCCCCTCACATACACCACAAAAAGCTCGCTTTTCCCCACATTTGGCTTGTATCCCGAGAAGTCTCCAAAATCCCTAAGTATCCGCATGACCTCCCCCATCCCCTCCACCGGATCCGCAATGTACAGAAGCAGGACATCCGCATACAGTGAAATATGGTGCTCCCCCCCCCAAATGAACCAACCCCCTCCTGTTTCTGGACTCCCTCAACGCCATGGCCAGCGGCTCAATCGCCAGGGCAAACAGCAGGGGGACAAGGGGCACCCCTGCCTCATTCCGCGATATAGTATAAAGTACCCGCTTGAAAACACTCGCTACCGGGGCCTGATACAACAATTTGACCCACCCTATGAATTCCTCCCCAAACCCTAATCTGCCTAACACCTCCCACAGGTTCTCCCACTCCACCCGATCAAAGGCTTTCTCCGCATCCATTGCCGCTACCACTTCTGCGTCCCCACCCTCCGAGGGCATCATGATCACATTCAGGAGCCTCCGCACATTCGTATTCAGCTGCCTGCCCTCCACAAACCCCGTCTGATCCTCATTGATCACTCCCGGGACACAGTCCTCAATCCTAGTGGCCAAGATCTTGGCCAACAGCTTGGCATCCACATTAAGGAGCGAAATCGGCCTATCGGAGCCGCATTGCAGCAGGTCGGTCCTTATGCCATTTCCTTAGCTAACAGCTTTAGGCCCGAGTTTAAAAGAGAGATGCCGATATGAGCCACATTTTTCAGGATCCCTGTCTTCTTTTTAGCATAAGCGAAATGGAAGCTTGAGTCAATGCAGGGGGAAAGAGAATTGTCAGATAATGAGTCGTTAAACATATCTAGCAATAAGGGCGCAAGTTGAGTGGAGAACCTTTTATAAACATCAATAAGGAAGTCGACAGGGCCTCGGGCCTTACCACTTTGCATCAACTTAAAGCAGTTTGTTTTCTCATCCAGGCGCAAAATGTCATCTAAGGCTGCGATTCACCGGAACAATTTCAAAGTCTGGTTTTGGGTGTGTCTGGCGGGATGTTTCTCGACGGCTGCAGGACTGCGATGCACACCGCTATTCAATGTCACTGAGCTGCATTTTTGGGCCGTGGGGAGTTTCTGCCTGTCGAGGCCACACTTAGAATGTTTTCCTGCCCTGGGGAATTGAGCTGCCCCGCAGGGCCGCCTCCTAGCAGATCAGGGTGCCATTTTGAAAAGTTCCCGTTTTCTAGACCCCCTGTCTTTCAGCCCCTCCCGCTTTCAGGCCCCCCCCCATCAACCTCAAACCTTTCTGCAGCACCCCCCCCCCCCCTTTTCATGGGCATGGATCCCCAGCCCCCAGCCCATACCTGCCACCTGTGAACCTCAGCACTGCCAGCTTGGCAGTGCCAACCGGGCAACCTGGCAGTGCCAGGTAGGCCCACCAGGTTCTGAGATAACATTTAAGGGGAGAACTGTATTCTTTTATTAATCAACATTGCCGTTAAAACTGGAGTGGAACACCTGGCCGACCCGTGCTTTACGTAATCTGGTCTGATCTTTAACACGAAGAAGCGTTTCTTGAAGGAATGCAACATCGGTGTTAAGGCTCTTGAGATGTGAAAACACTTTGGAACGTTTTACTGGGCCGTTTAACCTCCTCGCATTCCACGTGACTAACCTGATGGAGAGCGCCTGAGCAGCTGATCTAGTCAGACGGAGGAAAACTTTATAAGAGGCTCGGTAAATTGAATTGAAAAGAAAGCAAAGCCTAGGAGATCCATCACATCATGAAAATGGCCAAATACAAAAAGGTCTTTGATTACCTTTGGGAGGAAATTCCTCCCACCCCACTCCATCCCCAGAACAATCCCAAATCTAGAACAAAAACCCAACAGTGTGATAAACCTTTAAATGAAACCATGAATCAAATCCTAAGGTCGGCATTTGATATAATAATAATCGCTTATTGTCACAAGTAGGCTTCAATGAAGTTGCTGTGAAAAGCCACGAGTCACCAGATTCCGGCGCCTGTTCGGGGAGGCCGGTACGGGAATTGAACCCGCGCTGCTGGCCTTGTTCTGCATTACAAGCCAGCTGTTGAGCCCACTGTGCTAAACCAGCCCCTGATATCAAGCTAGGTAGGACAGTAAGAGGAGGTAAAACGTCTGCAAATGGATATAGATAGGTTAAGTAAGTGTTCATAAATTTAATATAATGTGGGCAAATATGAACTAGTCCACCTTGGCAGGAAGAATAGAAAAGCAGTATACTATTTCCTCAGGGAAACTGAAGAATGTGGTGGGTGTACAGAGGGTGGCCTGGTACATGAATCACAGAAAATTAATAATATCAGTATTTCAGACGTTAGGTAAGGTAGACTGGAGATTGTTCACAATGTTCAATTTTAGCCATTGGATGATGGAAATTCTGTCCATTCCACTAACTTGTCCACATCCTTTTGGCGGTTTCTGCACTGTTCCCCTCACAGTTCACAATGCTCTTCATTGCAAACAGCCTGCTAACCCTGCTAGGGTGTCACCTGAATGATTTCTTTTTGAAAGATGTGGGGCAGCTGCCAGTGTCCATGGAGCTCTGACTTCGCGTGAGTTAAATGGCTTGGAAGCTTGTCCCATGTGTGCAACCAGGGAGTTCGGCCAGAAAATCCCATTCTTTCCTGTGCCCATTCTGTAGATGTCAAGTTATACTCTAATTTCCTGTGAATCCCCCAAGAATAAGTCCAAATGTAAAATAGACAGAAATCAGTGTAAGTAATCAGAATCCACGGGAATCACCAAACTCACACCATGAGTGACACTGTAGTACAGTGGTTAGCACTGTTGCTTCACAGCTCCAGGGTCCCAGGTTCAATTCCCGGCTTGGGGCGCTGTCTGTGTGGAGTCTACACGTTCTCCCTGAGTGGGTTTCGTCCGGGTGCTCCGGTTTCCCCCCACAAGTCCCGAAAGACGTGCTGTTAGGTAATTTGAACATTCCGAATTCTCTCTCTGTGTACCCGAACAGGTGCCGGAGTGTGGCGACCAGGGGCTTTTCACAGTAACTTCATTGCAGTTTAATGTAAGCCTACTTGTGACAAAGATTATTATAAAATATCCTTTGTGTGACAATTAAAAGTTTCTACCTATTTAAGCATCACCGATGCCTATTGGGCATGGTGTGCTTAACAACCTGCAAAGTTTCATGTGACTTGCAGGTGTACCATAAAAATGGATGAAAAGAATCTGAGGATGCAGTGCCAGTCTTGACCAGAATAACCTGCTCCACCTGAAATCCTGATTGTAATTTGAAGAGAGCGGCCAGAATTCTCCGTCCGTCGGGATTTGCTTTTCCCGCCCAGTGGGTTACACGGCGGTGTGGTTTTGATGAGAAATCCCATTGACAGGGGCTGGAAAGCACACTGAGCTAAATTGCTGGCTTTTAAAGCAGACCAAGGCAGGCCAGCAGCACGGTTCAATTCCCGTACCAGCCTCCCCGAACAGGCGCCGGAATGTGGTGACTAGGGGCTTTTCACGGTAACTTTATTGAAGCCTACTTGTGACACTAAGCAATTTTCATTTTTAAGCGGCGGGAGGATAGAATCCCACCGCCAGCGAACAGAACACGCCGAGAAACACGCGACTGGGGAATCGGAGAATCCCGCCCAATCTCTGAACACGCAGAATTGCAAGAAAGGTGTATAGAGCCCTGAAACCTGGGGGTGGGTCAGTTATTATGAATGGAGGGGTCGAAAGGCGATTGCTATGGATTAAGAAGCATTGGGCATTTACTTGCTCAATGACCTCAAGCTCAAAATTCTTTTGAATCTTGACTAACTCCCAGATTCCACGTGTCTCTCTGGGTGCCCATGCGCAGGGAATCCCACACCAACATTTCCAGGAAAGGAGTGAAAACCTGGAAGGGGAAACTTTCTTATTAAAAAAAAAAAGTTTTATTTGGCCCAAATAAACCATTAACGAGTGATTGAATATGCAACACGATGGACCCTCGCTGAACAATCATTTCAGAATTTTCTAACACTTCTTGTTTCCTCAATGTTTTCTGTTGAGCAGGTGAACTTGCATGAGAGCACCATTAGTTGGAAGAGCTAGAAGCGGATTTAGTAACCATAGAGTCCCTACAGTGCAGAAGGAGGCCATTCAGCCCATCAAAATGTATTCTGACTTTTTATGGTAAAACTATTAAAAATTAACAATTAACTTTTAATCTTGTATTTATGTATCTTTCTCCAGTTACAATCCAAGACCTTGAATCCAATTTGACTTACCAGGTGTATGGACGGTTTCATTTTACTGCTCCATGGTGGAAAGTGACTGCAAAGATCAAGTACAACAAGGGGAAATGGTATTTACAGTATTATCCATCTTACAGTCTGAGGAGCTGCCTGAGCCATCCAAGAAGTGACATCATCCTGCTCCTCACAAAATGTCACGTCCACGATCAACATAAACAAGCCTTTTTTGAATATTTGCCTAAGAATTGTAACCTCGAGTTTTCGCACTTACTGACGACTTTACAATTGTTTGCGAAGAAGGGGGATACAGAAAAATGTATTGCACAAAGCATTATTGCAGCCATCAATAGTTCAGGTAAGCATGGGTTGGCTCTTTATGGGTTATAGATCTTTTGTTGAAAATTGCACATGATCATCAAGAGTTCTGATGCAAGAGTAAAATAAAAGGAAATGAAAGACACCGTAAGTTCTCCCATTAAAAATTGCAACAGGAGTAGAGCTTTCTCTCCATCGGATGTGAATTTCGACAAATATTGATTGTCGGGCTCTTTCAGAAAAGTTGTACAGTAATGTAATGATTGAAGTTGAAGGATGCAAAACATTTGCTCCAGTTACAGACTATTCTGTCAATCACAGGACCTTGGATTGGATTGGATTGGATTTGTTTATTGTCACGTGTACCGAGGCATAGTGAATAGCATTGTTTTGCGAGCAGCTCAAACAGACCATTTAGTACATGTAGAGAAAATAAAATAAAAAGAAAATACATAATAGGGCAACACAAGGTACACAATGTAAATACATAGACACCGGCATCTGAGGGAAGCACACAGGAGTGTAGTATTTTTTAAAAATAATATATTTTATTCAAATTTTTTGGCCGAACAAAACAATACAAAGGTTTTCCTTTTTACAACAGTAAAGCAGTAGAAATAACAGTGGCCGTTTTTAATAAATAAATAAATAATATATAAACTAAATGGCAATTGCAATATCAAAAATAATAACTCTCCAAAAATAAAATCAAACAATCCAATATACATAGCCTAATACAAATATCTTTACAAAAACACCCCTGAGGACCCGCCCGGGCCCTCCCCCCTCCCCCCCCCTCCCCCCTGGGTTGCTGCTGTTACCTTCCCATTTCCTTTATCGTTCTGTGAGGTAGTCAATGAACGGTTGCCACCGCCTGGTGAACCCTTGAGCCGAACCCCTTAGTGCGAACTTTATCCGTTCTAGTTTTATAAACCCTGCCATGTCATTTATCCAGGTCTCCACGCCCGGGGGTTTGGCTTCCTTCCACATAAGCAATATCTTTCGCCGGGCTACTAGGGACGCAAAGGCCAAGACATCAGCCTCTTTCGCCTCCTGCACTCCCAGCTCTTCTGCAACCCCGAATATAGCCAACCCCCAGCCTGGCTCGACCCGGACCCCCACCACCTTCGAAAGCACCTTTGCCACCCCCACCCAGAACCCCTGTAGTGCCGGACATGACCAAAACATGTGGGTGTGGTTTGCTGGGCTTCTCGAGCATCTCCCACACCTATCCTCTACCCCGAAAAATTTACTGAGCCGTGCTCCAGTCATATGCGCCCTGTGTAGAACCTTAAATTGTATCAGGCTTAGCCTGGCGCACGAGGATGACGAGTTTACCCTACGTAGGGCATCAGCCCACAGCCCCTCCTCAATCTCTTCCCCCAGCTCTTCTTCCCATTTCCCCTTCAGCTCATCCACCATAATCTCCCCCTCATCCCTCATTTCCCTGTATATATCCGACACCCTACCATCCCCCACCCATGTCCCTGAGATCACTCTATCCTGAACCTCCTGCGTCGGGAGCTGTGGGAATTCCCTCACCTGTTGCCTCGCGAAAGCCCTCAGTTGCATGTACCGAAATGCATTCCCTTGGGGCAACCCATATTTTTCCGTCAGCGCTCCCAGACTCGCAAACGTCCCGTCTACGAACAGATCTCTCAGTTGCACAACCCCAGCTCTCTGCCATGCTCCAAATCCCCCATCTATTCTCCCCGGGACAAACCTATGGTTATTTCTTGTCGAGGACCGCACCGAGGCTCCCGTCCTTCCCCTATGTCGTCTCCACTGCCCCCAAATTTTTAGTGTTGCCACCACCACTGGACTTGTGGTGTATTTCTTCGGGGAGAACGGCAACGGCACCGTCACCATTGCTTGTAGGCTGGTTCCCTTGCAGGATGCCATCTCCAATCTCTTCCACGCCGCTCCCTCCCCTTCTCCCATCCACTTACACACCATTGAGATATTGGCGGCCCAGTAGTATTCACTTAGGCTGGGTAGTGCCAGCCCCCCCCCATCCCTGCTACGCTGCAAGAACCCCCTCCTCACTCTCGGGGTCTTCCCGGCCCACACAAAACTCATGACACTTTTCTCAATTCTCTTGAAAAAAGCCTTCGTGGCCATCACCGGAAGGCACTGAAACACAAAGAGGAATCTCGGGAGGACTACCATTTTAACCGCCTGCATCCTACCCATCAGTGACAGGGGCACCATGTCCCATCTCTTGAAATCCTCCTCCATCTGTTCCACCAATCTTGTTAAATTAAGCCGGTGTAAGGTTCCCCAACTCCTGGCTATCTGAATCTCTAAGTACCGGAAATCTCTTGTTACCTTCCTCAGCGGTAAGTCATCTATTCCCCTGCTCTGCTCCCCCGGATGCACCACAAACAACTCACTCTTACCCATATTTAATTTGTACCCCGAAAATTCCCCAAACTCCCTGAGTGTCTGCATTATCTCAGGCATCCCCTCCACTGGGTCCGCAACATACAACAATAAATCATCTGCATACAAGGATACCCGGTGTTCTCCTCCCCTGAGCACTCCCCTCCACTTCCTGGAGCCCCTCCGTGCTATGGCCAGGGGCTCAATCGCCAATGCAAACAGTAACGGAGACAGGGGACACCCCTGCCTCATCCCTCTATGAAGACGGAAGTAATCAGACCTCTGTCTGTTCGTGCCCACGCTCGCCACCGGGGCCCTATACAGCAGCTGTACCCATCCGATATACCCTTCTCCAAAACCAAATCTCCTCAGCACCTCCCACAGATAATCCCACTCCACTCTGTTGAATGCTTTCTCGGCGTCCATCGCCACCACTATCTCCGCCTCCCCCTCTGGTGGGGGCATCATCATTACCCCTAGCAACCTCCGTATGTTCGTGTTCAGCTGTCTCCCCTTAACGAACCCAGTTTGATCCTCGTGGACCACCCCTGGGACACAGTCCTCTATCCTCGTCGCCATCACCTTGGCCAGGAGCTTAGCATCTACATTTAAAAGGGAAATGGGCCTGTAAGACCCACACTGCAGCGGGTCTTTTTCCTTCTTCAAAAGGAGCGATATCGTTGCCTCCGACATAGTCGGGGGCAGCTGCCCCCTTTCCCTAGCCTCATTAAAGGTTCTCGTCAAAAGCGGGGCCAGTAAGTTCAGCCCTCTCACGTTCCACGTGATCAGCTGGGTTGGGGGGCTCTTTACCCCCCCCCCCCCCCTTGTCGACTAGCCATCCCCTTTTTTAACCCAGCTCCTCACCCGGTTCCCACACACCCGTGTATCCCCCCGACGGCGCCCTCCCGCCTCGACCACCCCATCCCATAACAGCTCCCCCTTCTCCTTAGCAGCAGCAACCCAGTTAACCCCCCCTCCCCCCGCTCCGCTAGATCCCTTTCTAGCGTAGTTGCACCCCCCATGTTGCTCCCAGAAGTCAGCGAGCTCTGGCTGACCTCGGCTTCCCCCCTTGTCCTCGGCCCCCACTGTGCGAGGCCCCCTCCTTCCTGCGTCCCTGTTCCCGCCATAATTACCATAGCGCGGGAACAAAGCCCGCGTTTCCCACTCGGCCCCGCCCCTAATGACCGGCGCCCACAGTTCCTCATACTCCCCCCCCCCCCCCCCCCCCCAACATGGGGAAGAGAGAAAAGTTACAGGATCGCAAGATTCACAAATTGAAAAATCATCCCCCCCCCCCCTTTTTCTTTTTTCCCTCGCCCCACATAATCACCCCACCACTTTGTCCCAAAAGTTCTTTCTCTCGCCAGACTATTCCAGCTTCTCGTCCACAATGAATGTCCACGCCTCTTCTGCCGTCTCAAAGTAGTGGTGCTTCCCTTGGTGTGTGACCCACAATCTCGCCGGTTGTAACATTCCAAACTGGATCTTCTTTTTGTGAAGCACCGCCTTAGCCCGATTAAAACTTGCCCTCCTTCTCGCCACCTCCGCACTCCAATCCTGGTATACGCGGATCACCGCGTTCTCCCACCTACAGCTCCGAGTTTTCTTCGCCCATCTGAGGACCGTCTCTCTGTCATTATAGCGGAGAAACCTCACCACTATAGCTCGAGGTATTTCTCCAGCCCTCGGTCTTCGCGCCAAAACTCGATAAGCTCCCTCCACCTCCAAAGGGCCCGTCGGGGCCTCCGATCCCATTAACGAGTGAAGCATCGTGCTCATATATGTCCCGACGTCCGCCCCTTCTGCGCCTTCGGGAAGACCCAGAACCCTTAAATTCTTCCTCCTCAAATTATTCTCCAGTACTTCCAGCCTTTCCACACACCTTTTGTGCTGTGCCTCGTGCGTCTCTGTCTTCACCACCAGGCCCTGTATTTCGTCTTCATTTTCAGCAACCTTTGCCTTCACGACCCGAAGCTCCTGCTCCTGGGTCTTCTGCTCCTCCTTTAGCCCATCAATCGCCTGTAATATCGGGGCCAACAGCTCCTTCTTCAACTCCTTCTTCAGTTCTTCCACACAGCGCCGCAGGAACTCTTGTTGGTCCGGGCCCCATAACAAACGGCCACCTTCCGACGCCATCTTGCTTTGTGCTTGCCTTCCTTGCCGCTGCTCCAGAGGATCCTCTGCAATCCGGCCGCTATCCTCTCCCTTATTCATGCGTGTCCGGGGGGATTCCCTTCTGGTTTACCGCACAGTGTTTTTGGCAGTTTAAATTGCCGTTGGGGCTCCTATTAAGAGCCCAAAAGTCCGTTCCACCGGGAGCTGCCGAAACGTGCGACTTAGCTGGTCATCGCCGCGCCCGGATGTCGTCAGGAGTGTAGTATTAATCAGGTCAGTCCATAAGAGGGTCGTTTAGGAGTCTGGTAACAGCGGGGAAGAAGCTGCTTTTGAATCTGTTTGTGTGTGCTCTCAGACTTTTGTATCTCCTGCCCGATGGAAGAAGTTGGAAGAGTGAATAAGCCGGCTGGGAGGGGTCTTTGATTATGCTGCCCGCTTTCCCCAGGCAGCGGGAGGTGTAGACAGAGTCAGTGGATGGGATGCAGGTTTGTGTGATGGACTGGGCTGTGTTCACGACTCTCTGAAGTTTCTTGTGGTCTTGGGCCGAGCAGTTGGCATACCAGGCTGTGATGCAGCCAGATAGGATGCTTTCTATGGTGCATCTGTAAAAGTTGGTAAGAGTCAGAGTGGACATGCTGAATTTTCTTAGGTTCCTGAGGAAGTATAGGCGCTGTTGTGCTTTTTTGGTGGTAGCGTCGACATGGGTGGACCAGGACAGAATTTTGGTGATGTGGACCCCTAGGAATTTGAAGCTGTCAACCATCTCCATCTCGGCCCCGCTGATGCAGACAAGGGGGTGTACAATACTTTGCTTCCTGAAGTCAATGACCAGCGCTTCAGTTTTGCTGGCATTGAGGGATAGATTGTTATCGTTGCACTACTCCACTAGGTTCTCCTGTATTCTGATTCGTCGTTATTCGAGATCTGACCCACTATGGTCATGTCGTCAGCAAACTTGTAGATGGAGTTGGAACCAAATTTTGCCATACGGTTGTATGTGTACAGGGAGTATAGTAGGGGGCTAAGTACGCAGCCTTGCGGGCCCCAGTATTGAGGACTATTGTGGAGGAGGTGTTGTTTATTCTTCCAGATTGTGGTCTGTGCATCAGAAGGTCGAGGATACAGTTGCAGAGTGAGGAGCCAAGTCCTAGGTTTTGGAGCTTTGATATGAGCTTGGCTGGGATTATGGTTTTGAAGGCGGAGCTGTAGTCAATAAATAGGAGTCTGGTGTAGGACTCCTTGCTGTCGAGATGCTCTAGGGATGAGTGTAGGGCCAGGGAAATGGTGTCTGCTGTGAACCGGTTGCGGCAGTATGCGAATTGCTGTGGATCAAGGCGTTCTGGGAGTATGGAGTTGATGCGCTTCATGACCAACCTCTCAAAGCACTTTGTTACGATTGATATCAGGGCCACCGGACGGTAGTCATTGGTGCACGTTGCCTGGTTCTTTTTTGGCACCGGTATGATGGTGGTCTTCTTGAGAAGCATTGTGAAGGCAAAATGGATGCTTGGGAAATAAACATTTTGAAAGCCAATTTTCCAAATACAGGAAGCGGTTTCTGAAACTGCGACTAGTCAATTCAGATTTTAGGAAGTACACTGATCGCTGCCACTGGAACTGATTTATTTATTTAAAAAAAAATAAAGTTAGAGTACCCAATTATTTCTTTTTCAAAAATGGGTCAATTTAGCGTGGCCAATCCACCTACCGTGCACATCTTGGGTTGTGGGGGCAAAACCCACGCAAACACGGGGAGAATGTGCAAACTCAATACGGACAGTGACCCAGTGCCGGGATCGAACCTGGGTCCTCAGCGCAATAGGCAGCAGTGCTAACCATTGTGCCACGTGCTGCCCCCCTCTGGAACTGATTTATTAAACAATTATAATTTCCTTTAGATCTTCTGTTTTTAATCAAAGGAGAGGTGTCGTTATAGTTCTCAACTGCAAATCAGGCCCCATGTTTTACATGGTTTGAGTGACTATAACGATTTGATCCACAAATTGAAGGTTTTTTATTTATTTATTTTTTATAAATTTAGAGTACCCAATTCATTTTTCCCAATTAAGGGGCAATTTAGCGTGGCCAATCCGCCTACCCTGCACATCTTTGGGTTGTGGGGGTGAAACCTACGCAGACACGGGGAGAATGTGCAAACTCCACATGGACAGTGACCCAGAGCCGGGATCGAACCTGGGACCTCAGCGCCGTGAGGCAGCAATGCTAACCACTGCACCACCGTGCTGCCCACAAATTGAAGTTTGAGTGAGTGACGTAGAGTGTACAACATTTACCTGCAGTGTTCAAAAATCAACCTGTCAGTCCTAACTAATCAGCTTAAGTCTATCTTCGGATATGAGCTACTATTGGGAATTTAGACAATCACTCCCTGCCATCGACAGTAACTAGTTCAGAACTGAATGTACCTTTGGTGGTGTTGTTGGCTGAAAAGCTATGTAAGTTTAAGGGGAGTGTTGTATCTGCTCAATTCTCAGATACTTCGACCAGTATATTAATCAAAGTTTTACCCAGGTGCCCTTAGCTGCGAGATGAACAAAGGACAAAACACGAGTATAAATTCAACAATCTTTATTAAACACACAATTAACTCATAAATTAATCCAAAATATATAATACTAGAGACACCCAGGATTCGGTTATAATACCCGCACAGACGGCTTGATTGAACTGTGGGTCTGATTCTTGAGTCCCTCTGGTCTGTAGTCATGAAGATGAATCTCACACGCTGTTTCTTCCTCCCTTCTCTGGTCAGTCTTCTTGATCTGCATGGAGTCTTCGCTGCTTTTGTGCCATTTGGCTGCTGATGTGCTGGCTATTGGCGGCGCCTGGGCCATGGTATTCCTTCTTGGTGATATTTGGCTAACCGTTGTTTCAGGGTTTGGCTCATCCACTTGACCTGAGGATTGTGGATGGTGAAGACAATGTAAGTCCCAAGTAATGTTCAACAGGCGACAGACGTTCTGACAGACCGCACCAGTGAAATGGGTTCCTTGGTCAGAGCCAATGCGGACCGGAACTCCCCATCGGGGAATGTAATCTTTGCCAGGAACTTAGCGGCATGGGTGGCCGTAGCTCTTCTGGTCAGAATGACCTCCGCCCATCTGGAGAACCTGTTGACGACGATGAGGATTTTGGGATACCCCTGGCACTCTGGGAGAGTAATATCGTCAACTTGTAAATGTTGGAATGGACCAGTTGTAGCTGGGGTCTCAGTGGGGGCATTACTGTTGTGGGTCCCGGGTTGTTTGTTTGACAGACCATACAGTGGTCAGATACCAGCTGGATATGTTTCTGGAATCCTCGATCCCACCAGCTTTTCTGGAATCAGGCTGTCATCTGTTCCGGGGCAAGTGAATCTATTGGGCTAGAAATGACATCAGCTCCTGTGGTGCGACTGGTTTATAAGTATCCCTCTGTCTCCAGAGGCCATCTTCACATAGCTTGATTCCTGCCTCAATCCATGTCCATTTCTCTTCCCTGGAGCATTCGCCCTGCATTGTTTGTAGACCTTGTACCAGATTACATGTGTCTAGTCTACGTATTTGTATCCGTTTATCTGAGGCAGTACACAGTGAGGCAGCGTCCTTAGCTGCGGACTGATGGGGTATTGTTTAGTACATGACGGCGAGTTTCCGTAAATGTTGCCGGTTCCATTCGCCCACAATCATTCTTAGCTTTGGCTCGTAACTCCTCTTTCTTCTGCCTTTTAGCTTTAGTCCCGCGACAAAGGCGGACGTCAAAGGTCCAAAAGTACTGGCATCTGTATCCCCGGGTCCGATGTTATTCATACCCGAGTGTTCCACAAAGACAGTTTTGAACCTTTTGTCGTATTTCTTTTTAATAAACATTTGATTGAGGTATTTATGGTTTTACAACAACAACCAAATAAACAATGTACATGAATTTATAAACATAGTGCAAAAGCTGTCTTCCTCCCTTACAGGTCCCACCTTTACTAACCCCCTACTCTAAACTAAGCTAACCCCCAGTCTCCCTGCCCCCCCCCCCTTCTGCTGACGGTTAATTTTCCGCAAAGAAGTTGACGAACGGTTGCCACCTCCGGGCGAACCATAACATTGACCCTCTCAAGGCGAACTTGATTTTCTCCAAACAGAGAAAGCTAGCCATGTCAGATAGCCAGGTCTCCGACTTCAGGCTTTGAGTCCCTCCAAGCTAGTAGTATCCGTCTCCGGGCTACCAGGGAAGCAAAGGCCAGAACATCTGCCTCTTTCTCCTCCTGTATTCCTGGACACTTCCGACACTCCGAAAATCGCCACCTCTGGACTCGGTGCCACCCTTGTTTTTAACACCTTGGACATGACATCTGCAAACCCCTGCCAGAATCCCCTAAGCTTTGGGCATGTCCAGAACATGTGGACATGGTTCGCTGGCCCTCCCGCATACCTTGCGCACCTATCTTTTACCCCAAAGAACCTGCTCATCCGGGCCACTGTCATGTGAGCCCGGTGAACGAACTTGAATTGTATCAGGCGGAGCCTGGCACATGTGGACGCGTTGACTCTACTCAACGCGTCCGCCCAGAGACCATCCTCTATCTCTCCTCCCAACTCCTCCTCCCACTTGCGCTTCAGCTCCTCAGTCTGCGTCTTCTCTGACCCCATGAGTTCCTTGTAAATGTCAGAGACCCTCCCTTCTCCCACCCACACTCTAGAAACTACCCTGTCCTGTATCCCCCTTGGTGGTAGGAGCGGGAAGGTTGAGACCTGCCTGCGTAGGAAGTCCGACACCTGCAGGTACCTAAATTCATTTCCACTCGCCAATCCAAATTTCTCCTCCAGCTCCCTCAGGCTAGGAAAGCTCCCCTCTATAAACATATCCCCCATCAATCCCATCTCCGAAACCCTCCATCCATACTCGCCGGGGCAAACCGGTGATTATTGCAGATTGGAGACCACACCGATGCCCCCTCCGCTCCCACGTTCCTCCTCCATTGGCCCCAGATCCTCAGGGCCGCCACCACCACGGGGCTGGTGGAGTAACGTGCTGGCGGGAACGGCAGAGGCGCTGTTATCAACGCCCCCAAGCTGGTGCCCTTGCATGAAGCCACCACCACACTCTCCCATACCGACCCTCCCCCCACCACCCACTTCCTGATCATGGCTATATTCGCCGCCCAATATGAATTGCTGAAATTCGGCAGCACTAGCCCGCCCTCCCCCCGGCTCCGCTCAAGCATCCCCTTTTTTACTTAATGGTCTTACCCGCCCATACAAAGCCAGTGATTACCTTATTGAGCCATTTAAAAAAGGACCGTTGAATAAAGATGGGGAGACACTGAAACACAAACAGGAATCTCGGAGGAACATCATTTTCACTGTCTGCACCCTCCCAGCGAGTGACAACGGGAGCGCGTCCCACCTCCGAAAATTGTCCTTCATTTGGACTACTAGTCGGGCCAGATTTAACATGTGCAGCCGTTCCCATTCCCGTGCCACCTGGATGCCTAAGTATCAAAAGCTTCCCCCTATCACCCTAAGCGGCAGTTCCCCCAGTCGCCTCTCCTGCCCCCTTGCCTGGACCGCAAACATCTCACTTCCAGCCCCTTGAGGCTCTCAGTGCAATTGCCAGCGGCTCTATGGCTAACGCGAACAGCAGTGGGGAGAAGAGGCAGCCCTGTCTCGTCCCCCGATGCAGCCTAAAATAGTCCGATGTCGTCCTATTAGTCCGTACGCTCACAACAGGAGCCTGATACAACAACCTGACCCAGTCAATAAAGCCCCGCACAAATCCGAACTGTCCCAGTACCTCCTTTGTCGTATTCTAACACTTCTTCCACACCCTTTTTTTGACAGGCGGCAACTTTTCCCCAGTCCGTTCTTGCTAAAGGCCTGCGGCCAACGTCTTATCGCAGCCCATCCCACTTCAAGGTGTCGTTCATCTTCACCCAAAGCATCTCGGGCCTCTTTGCTCAGCCGTTGCCCCTCTCATCCGGGTATCATTACAGTCAGAATCTGGACCCCGTCCCAAGGGTGAAGGTTGTAGATCCCTTTGAAACAATCAAGTCGTTCCCACTTCTTCATTCCCCCTTTTCTGGGCTGCGTGAGGTCTTTAGACCATTTGCCAATCTCCTCTGGGTCTGCTGGGATGTGTTGCCAGTGATGAGTGTATTTAGCTGCTACTACTTTGTTACCATTCGTATGAGTTGTTTCTTTCTGTTTAACCGTAACAAGTTTCTTTTTTAAAGGAGCAAGCCGCGCCCGAGAGAGTTCCTCATCAGTGTCACTTTCGTCACTGGAGGACTCCGGAGTTGTCCTCGGCCGGCCTCACACAATTGCATTTTTCGCTGTTCCTTCTATAACAAATTCAAGTCAGGGTACAGGCGAAAGGGGTAAGATCCCTTGGGTGGACCTGGTCCTTGCAATTGCATCGCCTGTTCTTCCCTTGGTCGGTTTTTGAGTCCTTTATTTTCAATCTACAATTTTTCCGATTTAAGTTGTACTTTTTTCAGTTGTTCATGGACCGCTTAAGTTTTTTTGCATCAGTCGGATCGTGATCATACTGGGACTGTTGGATAATCGCGTGACGTTGCCGGACCTGTCCCATTACGGCGAGGGACCATCTGACTTGTGTTTTATCCTTCAAATGCGACGTCTTTCCCCAGACTTTTTTAATATCTTCCAAGGACCACTGTCATTTGGAGGCACCAAATTTTTGTTCGATCTCGGTACAGGTTTTGGGTATCTCTAATTGTTGCTCTACATATTCTTTCAATTTGCAAACAATTTCATCTTTGGTAACATTTGGTGGAGCCCGCCCGCCTTTTACCTTAGTAGGTAGTGGCTGGTTCTTTTTCTCGGTCACGGTGCGACTCCGTTGGGTGGTGTTGAGCTGTGGGGCTTCTTAGTCGGGTTGGTGGACTGTGACAATCACCACCGATTTACTTCAGAGCCCTGTTAGGGGATCTCGAGCCGACTACCAACCAGGAGGGTCCGGGGTCGTGTGGGGGGACACCGATTCCAGACAACGGCTGAGGACATTTTGAAGTGAAGAGGTGTTCTTACCTCCGGGGCCCGATGTGGCCGATGTAGGTCTGATGCCCGGGTCTTCGGTTTCTATTCCTCCAGTGGCCCTGCTCGCAGAGGGACTCCACACGGACAGTGACCCAGACCCGGGATCGAACCTGGGACCTCGGCGCCGTGAGGCAACCGGGCTAACCCACTGCGCCACTGTGCTGCCCTTAGAAATCCTTTACTGGGGTACACAGTCGTTACATCTGGTTTGTACAAAATCACAGCTCTTGTCAATGAGTCCGCCTCTAAAACACATGAGCCAGGCAGTGTCACCACCTGAAGAGTTGATAAGGAGCTGTATTTAGCTTGAAGTGGGGCTTCTGCATCTCACTCAGGGGGAAGTCTCGCCGCAGAGAGCTTCTGGACGCTCCCTAGTCCCAGAAACTGCAACAGACAGGACTGGAACAACAAGCAGCCCCATTGCTCCTGCAACCCCTCTGGAGTTGTAACCTTTATTTTATATTGTCTCTCCGTGATCTTCCTCCCAAAATGAATCACTTCATGTTACTCTGCATCAAACTTTGTTTGCTACTGTTCTGTCCAGTCCACTAACTTGTCTACCCCATTTTGGCATTCTACACTATTCACAGTTCACAGCGCTTCCAAAGTTTTGTATCATCCGCAAATGTTGAAATTGTGTCCGCTGCACTATGGTTTAGGTCATCTATATACATAGAAGGAAGAGCAAGTGTCCCAATGCTGACCCCTGGGGAACATCATTACCAACCTCCCAATAGTCCACAAAACACCTGTTAATTACTCAGGTTCCTGGCACTTAAGCCATGCTGCGACTGTCCCTTTTACTCCATGAGCAAGAGGTTTGCTCCCAATTCTGCCATGAGATGTCTTTTGGAGGTTTATGTACACCACATCAACAGCATTTCCCTCATCAATCTCTCTCTGATTAAAAAAACTCCACCAAGTTAGTTAAACACAATTGTCCGGTAACAAATCTGTGTTGGCTTTCCTTAATTAACCTGCATTCGTCTGATTGACCATTAAGTTTGGCGAGATATTTTGTTTCTAAACTGACTGGCCTGTAGTCACTGGGCTTATTTTAACAGCCTTATTGTTTAATATATTTGTAAACCAGGAAGTAAATGGTCTGCTCCTATTTCTATGCTGCTAGAGGATTGTGAGACCATGAGAGACACTACCAAAGCCTTTAAGGATAGGTTTGATGTTGGAAAAAATAGTAATGAACTAAGGAATATGGGAAGTTTGTACTTACATGGGGTTAGGATTACTGCTTATACAGAAGATAACTCCCATTTATATAGTGTCTTTAACATGGAATAAATCCCAGGATGCTTCAGATGTGTAATCAGAAAAATATTATTTCATATTATTTTAGAAATGGACTGGGGCAGTATTTCAAGAAATTGGCTTGTTGATGTTAATTCGAGTGTTAAATTGATGCATGTGAGAATATGTACATAAGGTAGCATTTGAGATTCAAGTTATTAATTTGCCATTAATTTAGATGAATGGCAAAATATGCAGCGCACTTTGATGTTTCCAAACCTGATGAAGTACCTGCCAGGACTATTGCCACGGCAGGTTTTACATATTTTGATGCCGCAGATGGAAAATGGAAGAAAGCCATTGGCCTCCGGTACACTAGAGGGGTTGGAGCAGATGATTGAGACAGAAGTGTGGAAGCTCGGATTTCGGCTGGTAAGTTCTTTTCTGTGCACTACTGTCAATGCAAACAAATCCCGATTATGTTGAATTTTTGTCTGCGCATTTAAAAGTTGTTTTTTTTAAACTGGCAATTGACTTCTAATGTACCATATTATTTGGCTTCAGGGCTAGGAGGCTGTTTGACCACACAGAAGGGAAGTATTTTGTCCACTCTTAATTTATGCTTGTTATTCATCTCTGATCAGTAGTGAGGCAACTCAATATTGATGTTACTACTTGATATTGCAAAATAGGACTTGCAGAAAGTAAACGGTAACAATGGTCAGCTGGCAACAAAAATATTGGGTGCGATTCAATGGAAACATTCGAAGTGTCATTTTGGGTACGTTTGGGGGGGGTTTCCTGACGGCCAGGTTGGCAAGTTCGCTGCGCTGAGGTCCCATGAGATTCTTGCCATTACTGTCCGTCTCGCTGTCTGATTTGCCAGACTCGCGCCTCAAGTCCTCGCTGCTTTTAAATGCTTCCCTCACCACTCTCTCCCAGTCACTACACAAGCGCAGACCTACTCCTCGCCTTGGGGATGCCGATGTCACAAGGCTTCTCGATGCTGTGAATGAGAGGCGGAGCACTCTGTTCCTCCAAGGGGGTCGGAGGACCAGCAGCAGGGTCAGCAATGCCGCCTGGGAGGCCGAGGCACGGCTGTCAGGGCGGGCAGCATGACCAGGAGGACCTCCGTCCAATGTCGGAAGTGGACCAACAATCTCCAACAAGCTGCAAGGGTAAATTACCACCTCTCTCCTGGCATCAGTTCCGTCTGCCCACTCCAAATTCCCAACCCCCCCCCTCTACAAATCACTGGCTGACGCCTCTCACCCTTCCACATCCGATCTTCGTGCTTGTCCCTCAGAATCGCCTTGTACCCACCAGCAAAACCCCTTCAGGTGCAGTGCCTACACATGCCACCTGCTATAGACCCCCCCTGACCCATCAGGCCTGCGGGTCACAATGCCCTCTCTTTGTCCCCGCAGTAGAAGTTAGCCCATAATAAGCAGGAAAGGGCCAAGACTGGGCCAGGTTGGCAGAGACCCGAGTCCTTAGCCCCTATGAGGAACGAACGCTGGAAATCAGGGGTTTGCCCGAGGAGAGATCAGTCACCATCAGCGAGGTTAGCCTGTACCACAGAGGTGAGGCTCCACTGCCCCTTCACCATGATGACCTGTCTCAAATGAGTTGTTTATGTCGGACAAAATGATCTATCCCTCTCATTGACCACATATCCATTGTCTGGCAGGAATTCCTCCCCCCCCCCGTCACCCAAGAGAACAGGAGAGCTCCAAGACCACCGTGAGGCATCACAGCTATCACCTTCACCTTTCACCATCACAGAGACGGCCACCTCAGTGGGCGATATAATTGGACAATATGGTGAGCACCACACAGTTGCTGATGCACCTCAGTTGGAGGCAGGAACATCCAGGGGAGACGGCAGTCTGAGATCTGCTGGATCCGAGGACTCAGATGGTTTTTAGTCAGATGCCAAACCTCTGGACAAGGTTCTCCCAGGACTAATGCAGATGATAGGACACAGCCATGACATTCAGGAGGGGTTGTCGGCGACATTCCATTGACTGCATAGCCGATTGGAGGTTTCGGGTGCAGGAGATGGTGCGTGACACCAAGGTCAACACTGCTAGGGTGACAGCCGCAGTGAAAAGCCTGGAGCATGACATCCGCGTCTTGAGTGCTGGTGCCCAAGGCATGGCTCAGTCTGTGGCGACCATGGCTGAGGGCCTCGGCATCATGTCGCAGCCACTGAGCGACATGTCCCAGACGCAGGTGGATATTGCTGAGGCACTCCAGAGAATGGCGCAGTCACTGAGGAGCATCACTGAGGGCGTCAACACCATGATGCAGAAAACTGTGAGCAGCCGGGACTGCCAGAGCCAGATGACTCGGAGGCCTCTGGAGCTCACTGCAGCTGCCCCTCCATCCCACGGAGTCCCATCGGTCCCGGGGGAGTCGGGGAACAGGAAGCGCTGGAGGCCAACCCGGGGACTGCCACAAAGGAGACAACAGAGGTCTCCAGTTCTTCTGAATCCCCCCTCCTGACACCAGTGCATCTCAAGTGCAGTTGGCAGAACAGGGCGGCACGGTGATGCCTGTGACACCGGTAGGTCGGCCAGGGCCCTCCGGCTCCAGGCCCTCCAGAGGCCGTCTGCCAACGGTCCGGAAAGCATCCTGGGGACATGCCTAGACGTAGCAATAGACTACGAAAGATCAAGAAGAGTGAGGAGCACTGAGTGGGCCCTAGGGCGGGGGGTTCATGATCTGTAGCTAGGGGGCATGGAAATGCAAATTTTCCTTATTAAAACATGTAACACCGGATACATGTGAAACCTCTGTCACGTTAATCTTCACAGCGGGCCTGCCTGCACCCCACCCCCATTTCCCTCCGCTCATCCCCCCCCCTCCCCCCTCCCCCCTCCCCCCCTCCCCCCCACGCTGTCAGCAAAAAAAAGAGGAGTCAGACCGTTGCAGAAACTGAGGAGCACCAGACCTTTCCTCATAGCGAGTTATCATCACTCTCCTACCTGTACATTGGCCCGCTGACAGTGCCGACACCGACCAATCACCCTGGAGTGATGTTGCACAGACTCTTGGAAGGTGGAACAGGGTGATTGGTGGAGGGGGTGGTGTGATGGGGTTGGGGGAGGGGGAATTGTGGGAAGGAGGGAAATGAGGGCGGGGGGGAAAAGGAGTGATGGGAGGGAGAGAAATGGGGTGGGAGTTAGAACTGACGGACACAGCCATGTCCTATGAGAAACTGGAGACGATGAGGTCCTCCCTCATCCTCTGGCTGCGTAGGATCCTTGCTGCCTCCTGCCCTCCATCCTTCAGCCCCTCCTGGACCACCTCCTCCTTCTCAGACAACGGCGCATGTCCCTTAGAACATAGAACATCACAGTACAGGCCCTTCGGCCCTCGATGTTGCGCCGACCTGTGAAACCACTCTAAAGCCCATCTACACTATTCCCTTATCGTCCATATGTCTATCCAATGACCATTTGAATACCCTTCACGTTGGCGAGTCCACTACTGTTGCAGGCAGGGCATTCCACCCCCTTACTACTCTGAGTGAAGAACCTACCTCTGACATCTGTCCTCTATATATCTCCCCTCAATTTAAAGCTATGTCCCCTCGTGCTAGACATCAACATCCAAGGAAAAAGGCTCTCACTGTCCACCCTAACCAATCCTCTGATCATCTTGTAAGCCTCAATTAAGTCACCTCTAAAATTCTTCTCTCTAACGAAAACAGCCTCAAGTCCCTCAGCTTTCCCTCATAAGATCTTCCCTCCATACCAGGCAACATTCTGGTAAATCTCCTCTGCAGCCTTTCCAATGCTTCCACATCCTTCCTATAATGTGGCGACCAGAATTGCACGCAATACTCCAAATGCGGCTGCACCAGAGTTTTGTACAGCTGCAACATGACCTCATGGCTCCGAAACTCAATCCCTCTACCAATAAAAGCTAACACACCGTACGCCTTCTTAACAACCCTCTCAACCTGGGTGGCAACTTTCAGGGATCTATGTACATGGACACCGAGATCTCTCTGCTCATCCACACGACCAAGAATCTTACCATTTGCCCAGTACTCTGTCTTCCTGTTATTCCTTCCAAAATGATTCACCTCACACTTTTCTGCATTAAACTCCATTTGCCACCTCTCAGCCCAGCTCTGCAGTTTATCTATGTCCCTCTGTAACTTGTAACATCCTTTCGCACTGTCCACAACTCCACCGACTTTAGTGTCATCTGCAAATTTACTCACTCATCCTTCTACACCCTCCTCCAGGTCATTTATAAAAATGACAAACAGCAGTGGCCCCAAAACAGATCCTTGTGGTACACCACTAGTAACTGGACTCCAGTCTGAACATTTCCCATCAACCACCACCCTTTGTCTTCTTCCAGCTAGCCAATTTCTGATCCAAACTGCTAAATCACCCTGAATCCCATGCCTCCGTATTTTCTGCAGTAGCCTACCGTGGGGAACCTTATCAAATGCTTTACTGAAATCCATATACACCACATCAACTGCTTTACCCACATCCACCTGTTTGGTCATCTTCTCAAAGAACTCAATAAGGTTTGTGAGGCATGACCTACCCTTCACAAAACCGTGTTGACTATCTCTAATCAAATTATTCCTTTCCAGATGATTATACATCCTATCTCTTATAAACCTTTCCAAGACTTTGACCACAACAGAAGTAAGGCTCACTGGTCTATAGTTACCGGGGTTGTCTCTACTCCCCTTCTTGAACAAGGCAACAACATTTGCTATCCTCCAGGCACTATTCCTGTAGACAAAGATGACTTGAAGATCAAAGCCAAAGGCTCAGCAGTCTCCTCCCTAGCTTCCCAGAGAATCCTAGATAAATCCCATCCGGCCCAGGGGACTTATCTATTTTCACACTTTCCAGAATTGCTAACACCTCCTTATGACCTTCAAGCCCTTCTAATCTAGTAGCCTGTATCTCAGTATTCTCCTCGACAACATTGTCCTTTTCCTGTGTGAATACTGACGAAAAATATTCATTTAGCACCTCTCCTATCTCCTCGGACTCCACGCACAACTTCCCACTACTGTCCTTGACTGGCCCTACTCTTACCCTAGTCATTCTTTTATTCCTGACATACGTATAGAAAGCTTTAGGGTTATCCTTGATCCTAGCTGCCAAACACTTCTCATGACCCTCCTGGCTCTTATTAGCTCTCTCTTTAGGTCCTTCCGAGCTAACTTGCAACTCTCGAGCGCCCTAACTGAACCCTCACGTCGCATCTTTACATAAGCCTCCTTCTTCCTCTTGACAAGTGTTTCAACTGCTTTAGTAAACCACGGTTCCCTCGCTCGACCACATCCTCCCTGCCTGACAGGTACATATTTATCAAGGACACGCAGTAGCTGTTCCTTGAACAAGCTCCATATTTCCATTGTGCCCATCCCCTGCAGTTTTCCTCTCCATCCGATGCATCCTAGGTCTTGCCTCATCGCATCATAATTGCCTTTCCCCCAGATATAACTCTTGCCCTGCGGTATATACCTATCCCTTTCCATCACTAAAGTAAACGTAATCGAATTGTAGTCAGTATCACCAAAGTGCTCACCTATCTCCAAATCTAACACCTGTCCTGATTCATTACCCAGTACCAAATCCAATATGGCCTCACCTCTCGTTGGCCTATCTACATACTGCGTCAGGAAACCCTCCTGCACACATTGGACAAAAACAGACCCATCTAAAGTACTCGAACTATAGCGTTTCCAGTCAATATTTGGAAAGTTAAAGTCCCCCATAACAACTACCCTGATACTTTCGCTCCTTTCCAGAATCATCTTTGCAATCCTTTCCTCTACATCTCTGGAACTTTTCGGAGGCCTATAGAAAACCCCTAACAGGGTGACCTCACCTTTCCTGTTTCTAACTTCAGCCCATACTACCTCAGTAGACGAGTCCTCATCAAACATTCTTTCTGCCACCGTAATACTGTCCTTGACTAACAATGCCACCCCTCCCCCTCTTTTACCACCTTCCCTGAGCTTACTGAAATATCTAAACCCCGGCACCTGCAACAATCATTCCTGTCCCTGCTCTATCCGTGTCTCCGAAATGGCCAAGCATCGAAGTCCCAGGTACCAACCCATGCCGCAAGTTCACCCACCTTATTCCGGATGCTCCGGGCATTGAAGTAGACACACCTTAAACCACCTTCCTGTCTGCCGGCACACTCCTGCAACTTTGAAACCTTACTCATGACCTCACTACTCTCAACCTCCAGTGTACTGGAGCTACAATTCAGGTTCCCAATCCCTTGCTGAACTAGTTTAAACCCTCTAGAGGAGCATTAGCAAATATCCCCCCCCAGAACCCGTCTTCTCTTCCAGCATGTCGCCCTGTTCCAGGTTGTGGAAGGCAGCAGACACCACAAAGCGGGAGCCCCTCAAATCACCCAAGCCACCCCACCTTTGCGTTCCCTGCCTTCTCTCAAGAGTGCCATCCAGCGAGCCAGGTGTGCTGGCAAACCTTGCTCTGCAAACTCGCCTTCGGCCACATCTAGAGCCCCTAAATCCCAGATCTCTGCCGAGGACATTAGGGAGACCATACTCAGGTGCCCTCCCTTGATTCACACACGTTTTACCCCAGTGCTGAAGGCCAGCTCTTTAGTATTTGATCGGCAGCTGCCTCTATGGCGCTGATGCTCCTTGAGTTCAAGCACACTGTTCAGGCATCAACGTTTGCTTGGCCTGCAGTGCACTATTCATCCTCTGAGACATGGCACATGTGCTCTTGAGGAAGCACTTGAGAGTTGAGGAACGTGAAGTGCACTTACAACTAACCTGGTTAATTCCTTAGATGAAATAGCATTCAGCTGTGAAGCTAGAGGCTGCTCACAGTCAAAGGGAGTGAAATTGACTTTCAGGAGATAAGCTGCAGCAGGGCTCTGTCCTGGGAGAGTTTGGTCAGACAGACAGGCTGCAGCTGGGGCTGCCCCTGTGATGAGCCTCCACAATATTTAAAGATGGCATGAAGGCCTCACAGACCCAAAGCCCCCCCCCCCCCCCCCCCCCCCCCCCCCTCGGCCAGGGGGCAACCTCTGACCTTGAACGCTTCAGCCCCCTGACCAAGCCCTGAGCTCCCCGCCTGCCCGGAACTCTGGGCCAGCAGCTACAGTCCGCTTGAGCTGCATACCCGAAAACGGAAATGGCTCCTCACTCCCCCTCAGCAGTCATTGCGCCAGCTTCACATTTTTGAAAAGGGGTACTAAGCGACACCCGCGTGATTTCTCTTTGTGGAGTTGAATAATTCCCGGGAGGCCTCGGCATTCGAGTTCAATCTCGCTAAATGAGATTGAAATGAATGCGAATTAGAGTTGATGATATGCTCGCCCTTTTTGGGTGAGATCCGGAACTCGCCATTGGGAGCGGGCAGGGTGAATTGCAAAATGGTTCGCGCCCGGCTCGAATCTCCATTTTGGGCTTTCCCGCTATTTACCCAGCGTACCCAGATCTGCGCCGGGCGCAACACGGTAGTTAAATCGTGCCCATTAACTGTGCATGAAAAAAATCTGTGACAGCCAAAGTGGGGAGAGGAACGAATTGCGGCAGAGAGAGAAACCGAAAAAGAATTAAAGATTGGCATATCTTTTTATTAAACAGTAAAAAATATCTTGGAAGGCCAAACGGTACAAACACTAATTTGGTGTTGGAGAAATAGGGTACCCTCCCGTCAGTAGCAATGTACGTGGAGGCGGGGAGGATACTCTGATTGTTAAAACAGTTCACAATGCAGTTATACAAAAAACAAACGGTACAAGCACTAAACTTTGCGCTGGAGAGACCAGATACCCTCGCCTCTGTATCAACAGAAGGGAAAGGATGGGGGTGGTGTGGAGAGAGTGGAAAGGAGGGTGGTGGGGTGGGAGGAAGTTGGGGTGTTGGTGGAGGGGGGCCCAATAGGGCACTGCCTGAACTATCCACAGAGGCAGAAAAATAAAAGAGTCTTCAATTATGATGTGCCAGATTCCGGGAGTCCCCCAGAGCGGGTGAGGGACGACACAGTGTCAGGCACGAGTGAGCCCTGCACCCCACTGCAGAGAGCCTCCTCTGCACCATCCTCTCCCGACACTGGGCGGCTGACAGCCTTCGGACAGTCAAACAAAATAAACAATTATTGGAAACAATACCATGGGAAATCAGCTCCTATCCCTAAATCTTCTGCCTCAATAAGTCGCTTATCAAAGGCTAACCCAATATGATAATTGCAGCTCTGATGAAAGAGTTTCTTCAAGGTACAGCTGTTCGCCTATTAAGTACTCAGTTTAAAAAAGGTTCCACAAAGACATTTCTTTCTTTTTGATAGATTCTCTCAAAGGAGCTGAGACTTATTGGCTGTGAGGCGACCCTGTTAGCCTTTGAGGAAACTGATCTACTAAGGACGATTCCAGAGTTACAGAGGCATGCTTTGGTCATTTACGATCAACTCAAACAAACCTGCTGGAAGAAGGGACACACATATGTTAAGGTTGACGAGCTGACTAACTTACACCCATCTGAGTTCAGTATTGAAAGCGCATGGGAATCACTAAAGTTTTTGAAGGACCACAAAATAATTGTAATAGAAAAAAATCGAGGGTACCTCCCATGTTTCTACAACAGTGAGAAGGATATCGCACTTTGCATTAAGGAACTTATGGACAAACCTTCGTGGCACATCCCTGTGGCGGAAGTTCGGAGGAAAACCGAGGGGCAGAGGGAAGGACTAGCCGAAGATGTCGAGCACAGCGAGGATATTGATTTGGATCCAGGTCAGTTGAAAGCTGTTAACATGATGTGTGCAAATCCTGTTACCGTCATCAGCGGTAAAGGCGGCTGTGGGAAGACTACACTCGTCAGCCTCCTCTTCAGAGCGGTCATTAAAAATATGGAGAGCGCGGACATTGAGGAATTGTTGCAAGCGTGTCAAGTTCTTGAGAGGGATGAAAAGGCTCCTAAAATGTGGGATATTCCAGCAAGTAAAACTCCTGATGTTGACTCTGGTGGAAAAAGGTCGACGGTGCTGTTCACTGCACCAACTGGAAAGGCAACGTCTCTCTTAAAGAAAAAGACTGGATTTGATGCTTATACTTTACACCAGGTAATTACCATTTGATGGGGTGACACCGTTGCACATGGTTCAATTCTTTTAAATGTGTTTTAGCATGAAGTAAGCAAATTACTTTTAAGAAAATTCCTAAAGCACTCTTACCACGACCGTGTTGGAGGTTAAAATGGGGGCTTATGTTTTTAAAGGGTGCATTACTCCAGACTGCATGTAAAAGTCGGTGAATTGTTCATCAGTTTCTCCAAAACGTTGCAAATTTTTTTTCTTTTCTTTTTTATAAACTTAGAGTATCCAATTCATTTTTTCCAATTAAGGGGCAATTTAGCGTGGCCAATTCACCTACCCTGCACATTTTTGGGCTGGGGAGGCGAAGACCACGCAGACATGGGGAGAATGTGCAAACTCCACACAGACAGTGAGCCAGAGCCGGGATCGAACCTGGGACCTCAGCGCCGTGAGTGCAAAACTATCCACAGAGGCAGAAAAATAAAAGAGAGCTAACCACTGTGCAAAAATACCCAATTTAAACTATGCTGTATATATTTTTTCTGCATCAGGCAGCACATTGTTACGTCTGATCAACTTTGGTTACTCTGGCTGATTTTCTTTAGAAAAGTGTTTTTATTGGTTGTGCATTTTAAAAAAAATATATTTTATTGAAGTTTTTCAAACAAAGATTTTCCGTTTTTACAACTTAATAAAGGAATATACATTAAACGTTATTTAAATAATATATTAAACTAACAACAGGTGGAAAAAGAAATAAACAAAAATCAAATATCAACAACTAACTAACGAAAACAAGAACACGGAATAATCCCCCCCCCCCCCCCCCCCCATCCCCCTCCCCCCTGGGTTGCTGCTGCTGTCTTTTCTGTTTTTCCATTATCGTTCCGCGAGATAGTCAAGGAACGGTTGCCACCGCCTGGTGAACCCCTTAACGATCCTCTTAACGCATATTTTATTCGTTCCAGTCTTATGAACCCTGCCATGTCGTTTATCCAGGCCTCCACGCCCGGGGGCTTCGCTTCTTTCCACATAAGTAGAATCCTTCGCCGGGCTACTAGGGACGTAAAGGCCAAAACGTTGGCCTCTTTCGCCTCCTGCACGCCCGGTTCTTCTGCAACCCCAAATATAGGCAACCCCCAGCTTGGTTTGACCCGGACCCCCACCACCTTTGAGATCACTCTTGTCACACCCTCCCAGAACTCATGCAGTGCCGAACACGACCAGAACATGAGTGTGGTTCGCCGAGCTTCCCGAGCACCTCCCACACCTGTCCTCCACCCCAAAAAACCTGCTCAGTCTTGCTCCCGTCATATGCGCTCTCTGTGGAACCTTAAATTGAATCAGGCTGAGCCTGGCACACGAGGACGAGGAATTTACCCTACTTAGGGCATCTGCCCACAGCCCGTCCTCAATCTCTTCCCCAAGCTCCTCTTCCCATTTTCCCTTCAGCTCCTCTACCATCGCCTCCCCCTCGTCTCTCATCTCCCTGTATATTTCGGACACTTTACCTTCTCCAACCCATGCCCCCGAAATCACTCTATCCTGGACCCCCTGTGTCGGGAGCCGCAGAAATTCCCTCACCTGTTGTCTCGTAAATGCCCTCACTTGCATGTATCGGAAGGCATTCCCTGGTGGCAACTTATATTTTTCTTCCAATTCTCCCAAACTCGCAAACGTCCCGTCCACAAACAGGCCCTTCAGCTTCCTAATTCCTGCTCGCTGCCAACATTGAAATCCCCCATCTATCCTCCCCGGGACGAACCTGTGGTTATTCCTTATCGGGGACCACACCGAGGCACTCGTCACTCCCCTATGTCATCTCCACTGCCCCCAGATCTTCAAGGTCGCCACCACCACTGGTTTTGTGGTGTACCTTTTCGGGGAGAATGGTAGCGGCGCCATCGCCAGCGCTTTTAGGCTTGTTCCCTTACAGGACGCCATCTCCAACCTTTTCCACGCCGCACCTTCTTCTTCCCTCATCCACTTACAGACCATCGACACATTGGCGGCCCAATAGTTGTCACTCAGACTCGGCAATGCCAATCCCCCTCTGACCCTACTGCGCTGCAGGAACCCCCTCTTTACCCTCGGGGTCTTTCCCGCCCACACAAAGCTCATAATGCTCCTGTCTATTTTTTTGAAGAAGGCCTTTGTAATCAGGATGGGGAGGCACTGAAACACAAAAAGAAACCTCGGGAGGACCACCATTTTAACCGCCTGTACTCTGCCCGCCAATGACAGGGGCACCATATCCCACCTCTTAAAGTCCTCCTCCATCTGCTCTACCAATCGCGTCAGGTTAAGTTTATGTAGGGTTCCCCAGTTCCTGGCCACCTGCATCCCCAGGTATCGAAAATTCCTTGCTACTCTTCTCAGCGGCAGAGCATCTATCCCCCTGCCCTGTTCCCCGGGGTGCATCACAAAAGGTTCGCTCTTCCCCATATTTAATTTGTATCCCGAGAACTCTCCAAATTCCCTAAGTATCTGCATTACCTCTGGCATCCCCTCTACCGGGTCCGCCACATATAGCAGCAAATCGTCTGCATATAGTGGTACTCGATGTTCCTCTCCCCCTCTAAGCACCCCCCTCCACTTCTTGGAGTCCCTCAGCGCTATGGCCAATGGTTCAATTGCCAACGCGAACAGTAACGGGGACAGGGGGCACCCCTGTCTTGTACCCCTATGTAGTCGAAAGTATCCCGATCTTTGCCTGTTTGTAACGACGCTTGCCACCGGGGCCGCGTACAAGAGTCTAACCCATCTAATGAACCCCTCCCCGAACCCAAATCTCTTCAGCACCTCCCACAAATAGTCCCACTCCACCCTATCGAATGCCTTCTCTGTATCCATCGCCACCACTATCTCTGCCTCCCCCTCCGGTGGGGGCATCATCATCACCCCCAGCAACCTTCGTACATTGGCATTCAATTGTCTCCCCTTAACAAACCCTGTCTGGTCGTCATGTACCACCCCTGGGACACAATCCTCTATCCTTGTCGCCATCACTTTGGGCAGCAGTTTGGCGTCTACGTTTAGGAGGGAGATGGGCCTGTATGACCAGCACTGCAGCGGGTCTTTGTCTCGTTTCAGAATTAGCGATATCGTCACCTCCGACATTGTCAGGGGTAATGTCCCCCTTTCCTTAGCCTCATTAAAGGTTCTCGCCAAAAGCGGGGCCAGCAGGTCCATATACTTCCTATAAAATTCCACCGGGAACCCATCTGGTCCCGGGGCCTACCCTGCTTGCATGTTCCCAATTACTTTGATCACCTCATCCACCTCAGTCTGCGCCCCCAGACCTGCCACCTCCTGCCCCTCCACCCTCGGGAACTCTAGCTGGTCCAAAAAGTGTATCATTTCCTCTTTCCCCTCCGGGGGTTGGGACTTGTACAGCCTCTCATAGAATGTCTTGAACACCTTGTTCACTTTCCCTGCTCTCTGCTCCATCTTTCCCGTTTCGTCCCTAACTCCTCCAATCTCTCTCGCCGCCCCCCTCTTCCGAAGTTGTTGGGCCAGCAGCCGGCTCGCCTTTTCCCCATATTCATATTGCATCCCCTGTGCCTTCCTCCACTGTGTCTCCGCCTTTCCCGTGGTCAGCAGGTCAAACTCCGTCTGTAATCTTCGTCTTTCCCTGTATAGCCCTTCGTCTGCGGCCTCCGCATACTTCCTATCTACCCTCAAAATTTCCCCTACTAATCTCTCTCTTTCTTTACCCTCTTCTTTCCCCTTGTGGGCCCTGATGGAAAACAGCTCTCCTCTAACCACTGCCTTCAGCACTTCCCATACTATTCCCACTTGGACCTCCCCATCGTCATTGACCTCCAGGTATCTTTCGATACATCTCCTCACCCTTCCGCATACCCCCTCGTCCGCCAGTAGTCCCATGTCTAATCACCAGAGTGGGCGCTGCTCCCTTTCCTCTCCCAGTTCCAGATCCACCCAATGCGGGGCGTGATCTGACACGGCTATAGCCGAGTACTCCGTTCCTGCCACCCTCGGGATCAGTGCCCTTCCCCAAAACAAAAAAGTCTATCCGGGAATATACCTTGTGGACGTGGGAGAAAAAGGAAAACTCTTTACCCATCGGTCTGGCAAATCTCCACGGATCTACTCCCCCCATTTGCTCCATGAATTCCTTAAGCATCTTGGCCGCTGCCGGCCTTCTCCCTGTCCTGGATCTGGACCGGTCCAGCCCTGGGTCAAGCACTGTGTTAAAGTCCCCCCTCCATTAACAAGTTTCCCACCTCCAGGTCCGGGATACGTCCCAGCATTCGGTTCATGAATCCCGCGTCATCCCAGTTCGGGGCATATACGTTCACCAGCACAACCGCCTCGCCCTGCAGTCTGCCACTCACCATCACATACCTGCCCCCACTATCCACCACTATGGTCTTAGCCTCGAACGATACACGTTTCCCCACCAGTATTGCCACCCCTCTGTTTTTCGCGTCCAACCCTGAGTGGAATATCTGTCCCACCCATCCTTTCCTTAGTCTAACCTGATCTGCCAACTTCAGGTGCGTCTCCTGGAGCATAACCACGTCCGCCTTCAGTCTCTTTAAGTGCGCAAACACCCTTGCCCTCTTAATCGGCCCATTTAAACCTCTCACATTTCACGTGATCAGCCGGGTTGGGGGGCCACTTCCCCCCCCCCCCCCCCCCTCGTCGGCTAGCCACCCCCTTTTTTAAACCATCTCCTTACCCAGATCTCACGCACCCGTCTGTCCCCCAGACGGCGCCCTCCCGTCCCGACCACCTCATCTCGTATCAGCTCTCCCTTACTCTCAGCAGCAGCAACCCAGTTAGTCCCCCCCCCCCAGATCCCCCTCTAGCTTGATTACACCCCCCCCATATTGCTTCCGGAAGTCAGCTAACTCTGGCTGACCTTGGCTTCCCCGTTCATCCTTTGACCTCCCTGCGTGTGAGGTTCCCTTCCTTCCTGCGCCCTTTTTTCCCGCCATAGTTTCCATAGCGCGGGAAAATACCCGCGCCTTCCTCTCGGCCCCGCCCCTAATGGCGCAGTTCCCTCATTCCCCTTCCCTGTCCCCTTTTCCACCGGCGCCCACATTTCTTCATGTCCCCCACATCGGGGGAAGAAAAATTCTCCGTCCAACATTATTACACATTAGCCTTCCCCTCTCCCCACTTTATATTTCTGTGCCACCACCTCGCTACCCCTCTCCGGGCATCAATTTCTCAAGTCTAGTCCAATTTCTCTTCGTGAATGAATGTCCATGCCTCCTCTGCCGTCTCGAAGTAGTGGTGTTTGCCCTGATGTGTGACCCACAATCTCGCTGGCTGCAGCATCCCAAACTTGACTTTCTTCCTATGGAGCACCGCCTTGGCCCGGTTGAAACTCGCCCTCCTTCTCGCCACCTCCGCACTCCAGTCTTGATACACGCGTATCACTGCGTTCTCCCACTTGCTACTCCGTGTCTTCTTGGCCCAGCTCAGGACCATCTCCCTGTCCCTGTAGCGATGGAACTTCACCACTATTGCTCTTGGTGTTTCCCCTGCCTTTGGTCTTCTCACGAGGACCCGGTACGCTCCCTCCACTTCCAGAGGGCCCGTTGGTGCCTCAGCTCCCATTAGAGTATGGAGCATCGTACTCACATACGCCCCAGCATCCGCTCCCTCTGTTCCTTCGGGGAGACCTAAAATCCGTAGGTTCTTCCTCCTCGAGCTGTTCTCCAGGGCTTCCAGCCTTTCTATGCACCTCTTATGTAGTGCCTCGTGCGTCTCCGTTTTTACCACCAGGCCCTGTATCCCGTCTTCGTTCTCGGCTGCCTTTGCCTTCACTCCACAGAGCTCCATCGCCTGGACCTTTTGTGTTTCCTTTAGTCCCTCAATTGCCAGTAACATCGGCGCCAGCACCTCTTTCTTGAGCTCCTCCACACATTGTCGGAGGAACTCCTGCTGTTCCGGGCCCCATACCATCTGGGCTCCCTCGGCCGCCATCTTGCTTCTCCCTTCTCTTTTCTCTGCCGCTGCTCCAAAGGATCCTCCGCAATCCGGCCACTACTGTCGCTCCTTTCCATCCACACCCGGGGGGGACTCCTTTCTTTGTCACCTCACACTGGGTTTGGCCGCAAAAATTTTCCGTTGGGGCTCCCGATAAGAGTCCAAAAGTCCGAAGAAACGGGAGGTGCCGAAACGTGCGGCTTAGCAGGTCATCGCCGCAACCGGAAGTCTTGGTTGTGCATTCATAATAACATTGTAAGGAACGTCACACCGCAGTAAAGAGATAGTTACAGAGTGGGCATACGGGGAAAAAAGACAAATATATTAGGAATATAAGCAGGTATGTGTACAAAGGTGTGTGTACAAATGTGGGGGCCCTCGCTTTGGGCCCCCAGAGATCGGTCACCACAACTGTGCTATCTTAACTTTATATCTGTTCCCCCCCCTGGGGTGGCACAGTGGTGCAGTAGTTAGCATCTCACGGAATATGTCGCGCAATTGTCACCAAACTCCACAAATATCAGGACAAGGAGCGAGAAGCACCCGGCCCTGTAGATGGGCGGGACATCGGGTTTTCTGCCCTCACGTAGCCTGAAAATCCTAACGTCCTGGTGGCAAGACCTGTTCTCTTGGTCTTCCACCTTCCCTTTGAGCTCTCCCTGGATCGCCACCAACCTTGCAACTTCTGTCTCGAGCAAGACAATACGATCGCTCTGCTCTGTGGCGGCTTTCTCCCGCACCGTCGTCTCCTGCCTTCGCTCAGTTCGTCCAGCGCCTCTTTGAAGGGAGCCAGCCCGATTTCTATGGCAGACCCCATGGCAGACATGCTATTCTCCTTGATGGAGTCCCTGTGTTTTTGAAGCTTTTGTGTTGGGAGCTCCATCCTGTCGGTGGGTGGGCCGTCATTCGCGTTGGCGATTTCTCTTGGATGCCATATGCCCACCTCGCACCGCGAGGTCTGAATCTTCGTCTCCTGACTCTTGTTACTTTTACCGTTTTCCAGGCTCCGTGGCAGGTTTGAGGGCATTTTCCTGGTTGGTTGCTAGTTTAGGGTAAGGGCGGGGTTTTATTTTTGTTGTTCCGGTGTCCGATTAATGGGCTAAAAAGGCCTAATTTAAAGTTGCCAAGGGAGAGCCATCTTTTGTGCGACTGTTTAGCACATTGCCACCACCAGAAGTCCACTCTGGCTGACTTTTCAGGATCATCATGATGTATGTAGTGAAGGAGCTCCTGTAGGGTCAGCATATTGTTTGTAAGCACGGTTGCCAACAAGGTGTGCTGGAACCTATATGCATATGGGAATAAAAATCTTGTTAGTAGTTACAGAGCAAAAGTTTTTAATGTATATTTCAACTTTGACCAAAGTGATTTGAGTGACAAAATTCTTTATGCTCTCTGGATAAAGAACATATACGTTTTTTAAAAAAACAACAGGTGATGTGGAATTTCTGGTCTAACAAGAAAGCTATGTTGCCGGGAGCACCCCGTGCTTGGATGTTTTCTGATGTCCAGGTTCTGATTGTTGATGAGGGGAGTTTGGTTTCTGTGCAGATCCTAAGCACAGTTTTAAATCTACTTATGAAGCACGCCAATCTCAAAAAGCTTATAATCCTTGGTGAGTATCTGCTGATGAGAGTTTTGCTCATCTTTGGCATGCATTCCTGTTATCAACATGCAGTGCAAAATATTATTTTCTTCAGTTTTTCCTTTGCATTAACAAGCTGTGGAGTATGATGGACTGGTGTCAAATACGCATAAAGTTTATATGGCTTCAATTATGCTACTATTAATCACCATTTAAATCAATAATTTGGTGAATATGAACTTATGAACATTTAAAGATCTATCACAATCATCGCGAGTAAATGTACTTAGCGTGATAGAATTTACAGTGCCGAAGGAGGCCATTCGGCCCATCGAGTCTGCACTGGCTCTTGGAAAGAGCACCCTACTTAAGCCCACACCTCCACCCTATCCCCGTAAACCAGTAACCCCACCTAACCGAAGGGCAATTTAGCATGGCCAATCCACCTAACCTGCACACCTTGGGACTATGGGAGTAAGCCGGAGCACCCTACGAAACCCACGCAGACACGGGGAGAATGTGCAGACTCCGCACAGACAGTGACCCAGTAGTGGATCGAACCTGGGACCCTGGCGCTGTGAAGCCACAGGGCTAACCACTGTGCTACCGTGCTGCCCAATTGGTAAGCCTTTTGCCATTTATTGACAAAAAAGGGATTGGGGAGGCGGTATCAACCAGTTTCTGAGTTAAAGGGTCCTACATTTTGTACACGCGGCATGGCCATTGTGATGTTAAGTCCTCACTGTTTTCAGCCACATAAAATCAGTGTTTGATCAAGTTAATTGTGCAAGGGAGGTGTCTGTATCTGTTTCTGGACCATTTTGAGAAATGTGTGGAGAAAGGAGGTGGAGTGTGCACAATGCAAGTTCCGGTGTTTTTATTGAGGCCTACAGGAGCCTAAACAGCGACTGTTAAAGGTGCTGCTAAAGGCTGACAAAGAAGTGACAGGGAAAGACTGCCCCACCCAATTCCACAGCACAATTGTGGGCTGCTGTAAGTCTGTGCTCAGCCCACCTGCGCTTTCCTCCACCCAGCTCCCAGGGACTTACCAGTCACAGAGCATTGGCTGTGCTGCTTCTGGAGATGGAGGAGGTGCCAGTAGCCCACCTCTGCTACTAAAATGAACTGCATGACCAATTTCATTTGGAGCTTGGGAGACTCACTTACCAATTCTGCTGACTATGAGCGAGGAGCTGACGGTTGGTGGTGGTTGTCAAGCCTGGGATTGTTTGTGGGGGTTTGTTACCCCGTGAAGAGTTGAAGGATGTTGCCGATGGTGGTACCATGCGATGTGTGGTACCCCGATGTATGTCGTGGTGGGTGGAGTTTGCAATGCGGCCACAATAAGGTCCCCCAGGTTTCACTCATCCTTCACTCACACCTGCCCTCTCTGAGCAACTCCCTCTCACCATGCTGCAGCTCCTGACCCTGAAAGAAACGATGGGTCTCGTCCCCCAGTCCACTCTTCTCCTTTGCCCTAATCGCATTCCCTCCTTCGAGCAGAGGATAGTCCACCTCTCGAGTGAGTCCAGTCCCCTGATAGCCTCTCCCTCTTTCCCCGTCTCAATTCCCAAACATTCACCCCATATGAATCTGGGTTCCAATCTCCTGATTACTCAACCCAGACCCCTCAACAATCTGAACCCCCCTCCCCCCACCACCAACACAAGACACTGCACTCCACCCCAAAGTTGTTGCTGTCGGAGAGATTCCTGAATTAGTGACCCCCTGGTTTTCCTTCCACTGTTCTGCTCACGGAATGAAAAGCAAAAATAATTGAGGAGCAATTAGTGCATTGCCGATGTGTGAAGCAGCATGTGTTGAGTAAATTTTTGATACAAACAAAGAAAACTCTGAAAATATTCAGCAGGTCAGGCAACATTTGTGATGAAGTTTCAGATAGATGACCATTTATCAGAACCGGTTAATGTTTTTCTGTGTTAGCGGATGTCAGGAATGCTGTACCTTTCCAACATTTTTTGTTTTTCTTGCCTTTGTGAGTTCTGACATGTCGTGCCAATGTGCCATTATTTGTTCATCACTACATTAAAAATCAGCCTTGTTGAATGGACTGTTCCTAATTTAATTAAGTCTAAAATTATTTATTTTTAATCCTTCTAGGTGACGTTAGACAGTTACCAAGTATCGAGCCTGGCAACATGTTAAGTGACGTATACTCCAGTTTAAAACGAATTAGATGGAGCATTGAGCTTGAAACCAATCATCGTGCAGAGAGTCAGCTGATCGTAGATAATGCTGCTAAGTACGTCTTTTATTCTTTTTCAAAACTTGCATTCATAATAATAATAATCTTTATTAGTGTGACAAGTAGGCTTACATTAACACTGCCAGGAAATTACTTTGAAAATCCCCTGGTCGCCACACTCCGGCGCCTGTTCGGGTACACTGAGGGAGAATTCAGAATGTCCAATTCACCTAACAAGCACGTCTTTCGGGACTTGTGGGAGGAAACCGGAGCATCCGGAGGAAACCCACGCAGACATGGGGAGAACGTGCAGACTCTGCACAGACAGTACAGTCAAAGTAAGATGGTTTGCCTGTAATATTTTCGTAATCACTGCAAACTCCATCACACAGTCGCTTCATTCTTCACTTAGTAGACTTTGATGAATTTTTAATGATGTTAAAACACAGACCGAAGAATTTAGACTAACTTGTTCCAAGAATCCTGGCTAACTTCATCCGAGAATCTTGATTGTGACTAGTTGGCTCCGGGTTCCTGACTAGTTTGCTCCGAGGCTCCTGACTAGTTTGCTCCGAGCTCCTGACTAGTTTGCTCCGAGTTCCTGACAAGTTTGCTCCGTGTTCCTGACTAGTTTGCTACGAGGTCCTGACTAGTTTGCTCCGAGGCTCCGGACTAGTTTGCTCCGAGTTCCTGACTAGTTTGCTCCGAGTTCCTGACTAGTTTGCTCCGAGGCTCCTGACTAGTTTGCTCCGAGCCCCTGACTAGTTTGCTCCGAGGCTCCTGACTAGTTTGCTCCGAGTTCCTGACTAGTTTGCTCTGAGGCTCCTGACTAGTTGGCTCCGAGTTCCTGACTAGTTTGCTCCGAGTTCCTGACTAGTTTGTTCCGAGGCTCCTGACTAGTTTGCTCCGAGCCCCTGACTAGTTTGCTCCGAGTTCCTGACTAGTTTGCTCTGAGGCTCCTGACTAGTTGGCTCCGAGTTCCTGACTGGTTTGCTCCGAGCCCCTGACTAGTTTGCTCCGAAGCTCCTGACTAGTTTGCTCCGAGTTCCTGACTAGTTTGCTCTGAGGCTCCTGACTAGTTGGCTCCGAGTTCCTGACTAGTTTGCTCCGAGTTCCCGACTAGTTTGCTCCGAGGCTCCTGACTAGTTTGCTCCGGCCCCCTGACTAGTTTGCTCCGAGTTCCTGACTAGTTTGCTCCGAGACTCCTGACTAGTTTGCTCCGATCCTGACTAGTTTGCTCCGAGCTCCTGACTAGTTTGCTCTGAGGCTCCTGACTAGTTAGCTCCGAGTTCCTGACTAGTTTGCTCTGAGTTCCTGACTAGTTTGCTCCGAGTTCCTGACTAGTTTGCTCCGAGACTCCTGACTAGTTTGCTCCGAGCTCCTGACTAGTTTGCTCCGAGGCTCCTGACTAGTTTGCTCTGAGGCTCCTGACTAGTTTGCTCCGAGTTCCAGACTAGTTTGCTCTGAGGCTCCTGACTAGTTTGCTCCGAGGCTCCTGACTAGTTTGCTCCGAGCTCCTGACTAGTTTGCTCCGAGGCTCCTGACTAGTTTGCTCCGAGGCTCCTGACTAGTTTGCTCCGAGCTCCTGACTAGTTTGCTCTGAGATCCTGACTAGTTTGCTCCGAGCTCCTGACTAGTTTGCTCCGAGCTCCTGACTAGTTTGCTCTGAGGCTCCTGACTAGTTTGCTCCGAGGCTCCTGACTAGTTTGCTCCGAGCTCCTGACTAGTTTGCTCCGAGTTCCTGACTAGTTTGCTCCGAGTTCCTGACTAGTTTGCTCCGAGCTCCTGACTAGCTTGCTCCGAGACTCCTGACTAGTTTGCTCCGAGTTCCTGACTAGTTTGCTCCGAGCTCCTGACTAGTTTGCTCCGAGTTCCTGACTAGTTTGCTCCGAGCTCCTGACTAGTTTGCTCTGAGGCTCCTGACTAGTTTGCTCGGAGGCTCCTGACTAGTTTGCACCGAGGCTCCTGACTAGTTTGCTCCGAGCTCCTGACTAGTTTGCTCCGAGGCTCCTGACTAGTTTGCTCCGAGCTCCTGACTAGTTTGCTCCGAGCTCCTGACTAGTTTGCTCCGAGGCTCCTGACTAGTTTGCTCCGAGCTCCTGACTAGTTTGCTCCGAGCTCCTGACTAATTTGCTCTGAGATCCTGACTAGTTTGCTCAGAGGCTCCTGACTAGTTTGCTCCGAGCTCCTGACTAGTTTGCTCTGAGGCTCCTGACTAGTTTGCTCCGGGTTCCTGACTAGTTTGCTCCGAGCTCCTGACTAGTTTGCTCTGAGATCCTGACTAGTTTGCTCCGAGTTCCTGACTAGTTTGCTCCGAGACTCCTGACTAGTTTGCTCCGAGGCTCCTGACTAGTTTGCTCCGAGCTCCTGACTAGTTTGCTCTGAGATCCTGACTAGTTTGCTCCGAGCTCCTGACTAGTTTGCTCCGAGTTCCTGACTAGTTTGCTCCGAGTTCCTGACTAGTTTGCTCCGAGCTCCTGACTAGTTTGCTCCGAGTTCCTGACTAGTTTGCTCCGAGGCTCCTGACTAGTTTGCTCCGAGGCTCCTGACTAGTTTGCTCTGAGATCCTGACTAGTTTGCTCCGAGTCCCTGACTAGTTTGCTCCGACCTCCTGACTAGTTTGCTCCGAGGCTCCTGACTAGTTTGCTCTGAGGCTCCTGACTAGTTTGCTCCGAGTTCCTGACTAGTTTGCTCCGACCTCCTGACTAGTTTGCTCCGAGGCTCCTGACTAGTTTGCTCCGAGCTCCTGACTAGTTTGCTCCGAGGCTCCTGACTAGTTTGCTCCGAGCTCCTGACTAGTTTGCTCTGAGATCCTGACTAGTTTGCTCCGAGTTCCTGACTAGTTTGCTCCGAGACTCCTGACTAGTTTGCTCCGAGGTTCCTGACTAGTTTGCTCCGAGCTCCTGACTAGTTTGCTCCGAGCTCCTGACTAGTTTGCTCCAAGGCTCCTGACTAGTTTGCTCCGAGGCTCCTGACTAGTTTGCTCTGAGCTCCTGACTAGTTTGCTCTGAGATCCTGACTAGTTTGCTCCGAGTTCCTGACTAGTTTGCTCCGAGCTCCTGACTAGTTTGCTCCGAGTTCCTGACTAGTTTGCTCCGAGACTCCTGACTAGTTTGCTCCGAGGCTCCTGACTAGTTTGCTCCGAGCTCCTGACTAGTTTGCTCCGAGCTCCTGACTAGTTTGCTCCGAGGCTCCTGACTAGTTTGCTCCGAGCTCCTGACTAGTTTGCTCTGAGATCCTGACTAGTTTGCTCCGAGTTCCTGACTAGTTTGCTCCGAGACTCCTGACTAGTTTGCTCCGAGGTTCCTGACTAGTTTGCTCCGAGCTCCTGACTAGTTTGCTCCGAGCTCCTGACTAGTTTGCTCCAAGGCTCCTGACTAGTTTGCTCCGAGGCTCCTGACTAGTTTGCTCTGAGCTCCTGACTAGTTTGCTCTGAGATCCTGACTAGTTTGCTCCGAGTTCCTGACTAGTTTGCTCCGAGCTCCTGACTAGTTTGCTCCGAGTTCCTGACTAGTTTGCTCCGAGACTCCTGACTAGTTTGCTCCGAGGCTCCTGACTAGTTTGCTCCGAGCTCCTGACTAGTTTGCTCTGAGATCCTGACTAGTTTGCTCCGAGCCCCTGACTAGTTTGCTCCGAGTTCCTGACGAGTTTGCTCCGAGGCTCCTGACTAGTTTGCTCCGAGCTCCTGACTAGTTTGCTCCGAGCTCCTGACTAGTTTGCTCCGAGGCTCCTGACTAGTTTGCTCCGAGCTCCTGACTAGTTTGCTCCGAGCTCCTGACTAGTTTGCTCCGAGTTCCTGACTAGTTTGCTCCGAGGCTCCTGACTAGTTTGCTCCGAGCTCCTGACTAGTTTGCTCTGAGATCCTGACTAGTTTGCTCCGAGCTCCTGACTAGTTTTCTCCGAGCTCCTGACTAGTTTGCTCTGAGGCTCCTGACTAGTTTGCTCCGAGGCTCCTGACTAGTTTGCTCCGAGGCTCCTGACTAGTTTGCTCCGAGCTCCTGACTAGTTTGCTCTGAGATCCTGACTAGTTTGCTCCGAGCTCCTGACTAGTTTGCTCCGAGCTCCTGACTAGTTTGCTCTGAGGCTCCTGACTAGTTGGCTCCGAGTTCCTGACTAGTTGGCTCCGAGCTCCTGACTAGTTTGCTCCGAGTTCCTGACTAGTTTGCTCCGAGCTCCTGACTAGTTTGCTCCGAGCTTCTGACTAGTTTGCTCCGAGCTCCTGACTAGTTTGCTCCGAGTTCCTGACAATTTGCTCCGAGGCTCCTGACTAGTTTGCACCGACCTCCTGACTAGTTTGCTCTGAGGCTCCTGACTTGTTTGCTCCGAGCTCCTGACTAGTTTGCTCCGAGACTCCTGACTAGTTTGCTCCGAGCTCCTGACTAGTTTGCTCTGAGATCCTGACTAGTTGGCTCCGAGTTCCTGGCTAGTTTGCTCCGAGATCCTGACTAGTTTGCTCCGAGTTCCAGACTAGTTTGCTCCGAGACTCCTGACTAGTTTGCTCTGAGGCTCCTGACTAGTTTGCTCCGAGTTCCTGACTAGTTTCCTCCGAGGCTCCTGACTAGTTTGCTCTGAGATCCTGACTAGTTTGCTCCGAGCTCCTGACTAGTTTGCTCCGAGGCTCCTGACTAGTTTTCTCCGAGCTCCTGACTAGTTTGCTCCGAGGCTCCTGACTAGTTTGCTCCGAGGCTCCTGACTAGTTGGCTCCGAGTTCCTGACTAGTTTGCTCTGAGGCTCCTGACTAGTTGGCTCCGAGCTCCTGACTAGTTTGCTCCGAGCTCCTGACTAGTTTGCTCCGAGGCTCCTGACTAGTTTGCTCCGAGACTCCTGACTAGTTTGCTCCGAGCTCCTGACTAGTTTGCTCTGAGATCCTGACTAGTTGGCTCCGAGGCTCCTGACTAGTTTGCTCCGAGCTCCTGGCTAGTTGGCTCCGAGTTCCTGACTAGTTTGCTCCGAGCTCCTGACTAGTTTGCTCTGAGATCCTGACTAGTTGGCTCCGACTTCCTGACTAGTTGGCTCCGAGTTCCTGACTAGTTTGCTCCGAGTTCCTGACTAGTTTGCTCTGAGACTCCTGACTAGTTTGCTCCGAGCTCCTGACTAGTTTGCTCCGAGGCTCCTGACTAGTTTGCTCCGAGCTCCTGACTAGTTTGCTCTGAGGCTCCTGACTAGTTTGCTCCGACCTCCTGACTAGTTTGCTCTGAGGCTCCTGACTAGTTTGCTCCGAGGCTCCTGACTAGTTTGCTCCGAGGCTCCTGACTAGTTTGCTCCGAGCTCCTGACTAGTTTGCTCCGAGCTCCTGACTAGTTGGCTCCGAGCTCCTGACTAGTTGGCTCTGAGGCTCCTGACTAGTTTGCTCCGAGGCTCCTGACTAGTTTGCTCCGAGCTCCTGACTAGTTTGCTCTGAGATCCTGACTAGTTTGCTCTGAGGCTCCTGACTAGTTTGCTCCGAGTTCCTGACTAGTTTGCTCCGAGCTCCTGACTAGTTTGTTCCGAGGCTCCTGACTAGTTTGCTCTGAGGCTCCTGACTAGTTTGCTCTGAGCTCCTGACTAGTTTGCTCTGAGATCCTGACTAGTTTGCTCTGAGGCTCCTGACTAGTTTGCTCCGAGCTCCTGACTAGTTTGCTCTGAGATCCTGACTAGTTTGCTCTGAGACTCCTGACTAGTTTGCTCCGAGCTCCTGACTAGTTTGCTCCGAGGCTCCTGACTAGTTTGCTCCGAGCTCCTGACTAGTTGGCTCCGAGCTCCTGACTAGTTTGCTCCGAGTTCCTGACTAGTTTGCTCCGAGCTCCTGACTAGTTTGCTCTGAGATCCTGACTAGTTTGCTCTGAGGCTCCTGACTAGTTTGCTCCGAGATCCTGACTAGTTTGCTCCGAGGCTCCTGACTAGTTGGCTCCGAGCTCCTGACTAGTTTGCTCCGAGGCTCCTGACTAGTTTGCTCCGAGCTCCTGACTAGTTTGCTCCGAGCTCCTGACTAGTTTGCTCTGAGGCTCCTGACTAGTTTGCTCCGAGTTCCTGACTAGTTTGCTCCGAGCTCCTGACTAGTTTGCTCCGAGCTCCTGACTAGTTTGCTCTGAGATCCTGACTAGTTTGCTCCGAGCTCCTGACTAGTTTGCTCCGAGTTCCTGACTAGTTTGCTCCGAGCTCCTGACTAGTTTGCTCCGAGGCTCCTGACTAGTTTGCTCCGAGCTCCTGACTAGTTTGCTCTGAGGCTCCTGACTAGTTTGCTCCGAGGCTCCTGACTAGTTTGCTCCGAGGCTCCTGACTAGTTTGCTCCGAGGCTCCTGACTAGTTTGCTCTGAGGCTCCTGACTAGTTTGCTCCGAGCTCCTGACTAGTTTGCTCCGAGTTCCTGACTAGTTTGCTCCAAGCTCCTGACTAGTTTGCTCCGAGCTCCTGACTAGTTTGCTCTGAGGCTCCTGACTAGTTTGCTCCTAGCTCCTGACTAGTTTGCTCCGAGCTCCTGACTAGTTTGCTCTGAGGCTCCTGACTAGTTTGCTCGAGCTCCTGACTAGTTTGCTCCGAGGCTCCTGACTAGTTTGCTCCGAGCTCCTGACTAGTTTGCTCCGAGGCTCCTGACTAGTTTGCTCCGAGCTCCTGACTAGTTTGCTCTGAGGCTCCTGACTAGTTTGCTCCGAGCTCCTGACTAGTTTGCTCCGAGTTCCTGACTAGTTTGCTCCGAGCTCCTGACTAGTTTGCTCCGAGCTCCTGACTAGTTTGCTCCGAGCTCCTGACTAGTTTGCTCTGAGGCTCCTGACTAGTTTGCTCCGAGTTCCTGACTAGTTTGCTCCGACCTCCTGACTAGTTTGCTCCGAGTTCCTGACTAGTTTGCTCCGACCTCCTGACTAGTTTGCTCTGAGGCTCCTGACTAGTTTGCTCCGAGCTCCTGACTAGTTTGCTCCGAGGCTCCTGACTAGTTTGCTCCGAGCTCCTGACTAGTTTGCTCTGAGATCCTGACTAGTTTGCTCCGAGGCTCCTGACTAGTTTGTTCCGAGCTCCTGACTAGTTTGCTCCGAGGCTCCTGACTAGTTTGCTCTGAGACTCCTGACTAGTTTGCTCCGAGCTCCTGACTAGTTTGCTCTGAGGCTCCTGACTAGTTTGCTCCGAGCTCCTGACTAGTTTGCTCCGAGCTCCTGACTAGTTTGCTCCGAGGCTCCTGACTAGATTGCTCCGCGGATGCTGATTAAAATTCTCTGCAGAACCTGACTAGTTTGCTCCAATGATCCCGACTGGTTTGCTCCGAGAATCCTGACTAGCTTGTTCTGAGAATCCTGACTAATTTGCTCCGAGAATCCAGACTCGGCATGGTGACGCAATAGTTCGCATTGCTGCCTCACAGCGGCAGGGACCGGGTTCGATTATGACCTTGAGTGACTGTGTAGAGTTTGCACGTTCTCCATGTGTCTGCGTGGGTTTCCTCTGGGTGCTCCGGTTTCCTCCCACAGCCCAAAGATGTGCAGGTTAGGTGGATTGGCCATTCTAAATTGCCGCTTAGTGTCCAGGAATGTGCAGGTTAGGTTATGGAGTTGGCAGGGAGTGGACCTGGGTAGAGTGCTCCGAGTTCCTGACTAGTTTGCTCCGAGTTCCTGACTAGTTTGTTCCGAGGCTCCTGACTAGTTTGCTCCGAGCCCCTGACTAGTTACCAAGTATCGAGCCTGGCAACATGTTAAGTGACGTATACTCCAGTTTAAAACGAATTAGATGGAGCATTGAGCTTGAAACCAATCATCGTGCAGAGAGTCAGCTGATCGTAGATAATGCTGCTAAGTACGTCTTTTATTCTTTTTCAAAACTTGCATTCATAATAATAATAATCTTTATTAGTGTGACAAGTAGGCTTACATTAACACTGCCAGGAAATTACTTTGAAAATCCCCTGGTCGCCACACTCCGGCGCCTGTTCGGGTACACTGAGGGAGAATTCAGAATGTCCAATTCACCTAACAAGCACGTCTTTCGGGACTTGTGGGAGGAAACCGGAGCATCCGGAGGAAACCCACGCAGACATGGGGAGAACGTGCAGACTCTGCACAGACAGTACAGTCAAAGTAAGATGGTTTGCCTGTAATATTTTCGTAATCACTGCAAACTCCATCACACAGTCGCTTCATTCTTCACTTAGTAGACTTTGATGAATTTTTAATGATGTTAAAACACAGACCGAAGAATTTAGACTAACTTGTTCCAAGAATCCTGGCTAACTTCATCCGAGAATCTTGATTGTGACTAGTTGGCTCCGGGTTCCTGACTAGTTTGCTCCGAGGCTCCTGACTAGTTTGCTCCGAGCTCCTGACTAGTTTGCTCCGAGTTCCTGACAAGTTTGCTCCGTGTTCCTGACTAGTTTGCTACGAGGTCCTGACTAGTTTGCTCCGAGGCTCCGGACTAGTTTGCTCCGAGTTCCTGACTAGTTTGCTCCGAGTTCCTGACTAGTTTGCTCCGAGGCTCCTGACTAGTTTGCTCCGAGCCCCTGACTAGTTTGCTCCGAGGCTCCTGACTAGTTTGCTCCGAGTTCCTGACTAGTTTGCTCTGAGGCTCCTGACTAGTTGGCTCCGAGTTCCTGACTAGTTTGCTCCGAGTTCCTGACTAGTTTGTTCCGAGGCTCCTGACTAGTTTGCTCCGAGCCCCTGACTAGTTTGCTCCGAGTTCCTGACTAGTTTGCTCTGAGGCTCCTGACTAGTTGGCTCCGAGTTCCTGACTAGTTTGCTCCGAGCCCCTGACTAGTTTGCTCCGAAGCTCCTGACTAGTTTGCTCCGAGTTCCTGACTAGTTTGCTCTGAGGCTCCTGACTAGTTGGCTCCGAGTGCCTGACTAGTTTGCTCCGAGTTCCCGACTAGTTTGCTCCGAGGCTCCTGACTAGTTTGCTCCGGCCCCCTGACTAGTTTGCTCCGAGTTCCTGACTAGTTTGCTCCGAGACTCCTGACTAGTTTGCTCCGATCCTGACTAGTTTGCTCCGAGCTCCTGACTAGTTTGCTCTGAGGCTCCTGACTAGTTAGCTCCGAGTTCCTGACTAGTTTGCTCTGAGTTCCTGACTAGTTTGCTCCGAGTTCCTGACTAGTTTGCTCCGAGACTCCTGACTAGTTTGCTCCGAGCTCCTGACTAGTTTGCTCCGAGGCTCCTGACTAGTTTGCTCCGAGGCTCCTGACTAGTTTGCTCTGAGGCTCCTGACTAGTTTGCTCCGAGTTCCAGACTAGTTTGCTCTGAGGCTCCTGACTAGTTTGCTCCGAGGCTCCTGACTAGTTTGCTCCGAGCTCCTGACTAGTTTGCTCTGAGACTCCTGACTAGTTTGCTCCGAGGCTCCTGACTAGTTTGCTCCGAGGCTCCTGACTAGTTTGCTCCGAGCTCCTGACTAGTTTGCTCTGAGATCCTGACTAGTTTGCTCCGAGCTCCTGACTAGTTTGCTCCGAGCTCCTGACTAGTTTGCTCTGAGGCTCCTGACTAGTTTGCTCCGAGGCTCCTGACTAGTTTGCTCCGAGCTCCTGACTAGTTTGCTCCGAGTTCCTGACTAGTTTGCTCCGAGTTCCTGACTAGTTTGCTCCGAGCTCCTGACTAGCTTGCTCCGAGACTCCTGACTAGTTTGCTCCGAGTTCCTGACTAGTTTGCTCCGAGCTCCTGACTAGTTTGCTCCGAGTTCCTGACTAGTTTGCTCCGAGCTCCTGACTAGTTTGCTCTGAGGCTCCTGACTAGTTTGCTCGGAGGCTCCTGACTAGTTTGCTCCGAGGCTCCTGACTAGTTTGCTCCGAGCTCCTGACTAGTTTGCTCCGAGGCTCCTGACTAGTTTGCTCCGAGCTCCTGACTAGTTTGCTCCGAGCTCCTGACTAGTTTGCTCCGAGGCTCCTGACTAGTTTGCTCCGAGCTCCTGACTAGTTTGCTCCGAGCTCCTGACTAATTTGCTCTGAGATCCTGACTAGTTTGCTCAGAGGCTCCTGACTAGTTTGCTCCGAGCTCCTGACTAGTTTGCTCTGAGGCTCCTGACTAGTTTGCTCCGGGTTCCTGACTAGTTTGCTCCGAGCTCCTGACTAGTTTGCTCTGAGATCCTGACTAGTTTGCTCCGAGTTCCTGACTAGTTTGCTCCGAGACTCCTGACTAGTTTGCTCCGAGGCTCCTGACTAGTTTGCTCCGAGCTCCTGACTAGTTTGCTCTGAGATCCTGACTAGTTTGCTCCGAGCTCCTGACTAGTTTGCTCCGAGTTCCTGACTAGTTTGCTCCGAGTTCCTGACTAGTTTGCTCCGAGCTCCTGACTAGTTTGCTCCGACCTCCTGACTAGTTTGCTCCGAGTTCCTGACTAGTTTGCTCCGAGACTCCTGACTAGTTTGCTCCGAGGCTCCTGACTAGTTTGCTCCGAGGCTCCTGACTAGTTTGCTCTGAGATCCTGACTAGTTTGCTCCGAGTCCCTGACTAGTTTGCTCCGAGCTCCTGACTAGTTTGCTCCGAGGCTCCTGACTAGTTTGCTCCGAGCTCCTGACTAGTTTGCTCCGAGCTCCTGACTAGTTTGCTCTGAGGCTCCTGACTAGTTTGCTCCGAGTTCCTGACTAGTTTGCTCCGACCTCCTGACTAGTTTGCTCCGAGGCTCCTGACTAGTTTGCTCCGAGGCTCCTGACTAGTTTGCTCCGAGCTCCTGACTAGTTTGCTCCGAGGCTCCTGACTAGTTTGCTCCGAGTTCCTGACTAGTTTGCTCTGAGGCTCCTGACTAGTTTGCTCTGAGGCTCCTGACTAGTTTGCTCCGAGCTCCTGACTAGTTTGCTCCGAGGCTCCTGACTAGTTTGCTCCGAGCCCCTGACTAGTTTGCTCCGAGGCTCCTGACTAGTTTGCTCCGAGCTCCTGACTAGTTTGCTCCGAGGCTCCTGACTAGTTTGCTCCGAGTTCCTGACTAGTTTGCTCCGAGCTCCTGACTAGTTTGCTCCGAGACTCCTGACTAGTTTGCTCCGAGTTCCTGACTAGTTTGCTCCGAGCTCCTGACTAGTTTGCTCCGAGTTCCTGACTAGTTTGCTCCGAGCTCCTGACTAGTTTGCTCTGAGGCTCCTGACTAGTTTGCTCCGAGCTCCTGACTAGTTTGCTCCGAGGCTCCTGACTAGTTTGCTCCGAGCTCTTGACTAATTTGCTCTGAGATCCTGACTAGTTTGCTCCGAGCTCCTGACTAGTTTGCTCTGAGATCCTGACTAGTTTGCTCCGAGTTCCTGACTAGTTTGCTCCGAGACTCCTGACTAGTTTGCTCCGAGCTCCTGACTAGTTTGCTCCGAGCTCCTGACTAGTTTGCTCCAAGGCTCCTGACTAGTTTGCTCCGAGGCTCCTGACTAGTTTGCTCTGAGCTCCTGACTAGTTTGCTCTGAGATCCTGACTAGTTTGCTCCGAGTTCCTGACTAGTTTGCTCCGAGCTCCTGACTAGTTTGCTCCGAGTTCCTGACTAGTTTGCTCCGAGACTCCTGACTAGTTTGCTCCGAGGCTCCTGACTAGTTTGCTCCGAGCTCCTGACTAGTTTGCTCTGAGATCCTGACTAGTTTGCTCCGAGCCCCTGACTAGTTTGCTCCGAGTTCCTGACTAGTTTGCTCCGAGGCTCCTGACTAGTTTGCTCCGAGCTCCTGACTAGTTTGCTCCGAGCTCCTGACTAGTTTGCTCCGAGGCTCCTGACTAGTTTGCTCCGAGCTCCTGACTAGTTTGCTCCGAGCTCCTGACTAGTTTGCTCCGAGTTCCTGACTAGTTTGCTCCGAGGCTCCTGACTAGTTTGCTCCGAGCTCCTGACTAGTTTGCTCTGAGATCCTGACTAGTTTGCTCCGAGCTCCTGACTAGTTTTCTCCGAGCTCCTGACTAGTTTGCTCTGAGGCTCCTGACTAGTTTGCTCCGAGGCTCCTGACTAGTTTGCTCCGAGGCTCCTGACTAGTTTGCTCCGAGCTCCTGACTAGTTTGCTCTGAGATCCTGACTAGTTTGCTCCGAGCTCCTGACTAGTTTGCTCCGAGCTCCTGACTAGTTTGCTCTGAGGCTCCTGACTAGTTGGCTCCGAGTTCCTGACTAGTTGGCTCCGAGCTCCTGACTAGTTTGCTCCGAGTTCCTGACTAGTTTGCTCCGAGCTCCTGACTAGTTTGCTCCGAGCTTCTGACTAGTTTGCTCCGAGCTCCTGACTAGTTTACTCCGAGTTCCTGACTAGTTTGCTCCGAGGCTCCTGACTAGTTTGCACCGACCTCCTGACTAGTTTGCTCTGAGGCTCCTGACTTGTTTGCTCCGAGCTCCTGACTAGTTTGCTCCGAGACTCCTGACTAGTTTGCTCCGAGCTCCTGACTAGTTTGCTCTGAGATCCTGACTAGTTGGCTCCGAGTTCCTGGCTAGTTTGCTCCGAGATCCTGACTAGTTTGCTCCGAGTTCCAGACTAGTTTGCTCCGAGACTCCTGACTAGTTTGCTCTGAGGCTCCTGACTAGTTTGCTCCGAGTTCCTGACTAGTTTGCTCCGAGGCTCCTGACTAGTTTGCTCTGAGATCCTGACTAGTTTGCTCCGAGCTCCTGACTAGTTTGCTCCGAGGCTCCTGACTAGTTTTCTCCGAGCTCCTGACTAGTTTGCTCCGAGGCTCCTGACTAGTTTGCTCCGAGGCTCCTGACTAGTTGGCTCCGAGTTCCTGACTAGTTTGCTCTGAGGCTCCTGACTAGTTGGCTCCGAGTTCCTGACTAGTTTGCTCCGAGCTCCTGACTAGTTTGCTCCGAGGCTCCTGACTAGTTTGCTCCGAGACTCCTGACTAGTTTGCTCCGAGCTCCTGACTAGTTTGCTCTGAGATCCTGACTAGTTGGCTCCGAGGCTCCTGACTAGTTTGCTCCGAGCTCCTGGCTAGTTGGCTCCGAGTTCCTGACTAGTTTGCTCCGAGCTCCTGACTAGTTTGCTCTGAGATCCTGACTAGTTGGCTCCGACTTCCTGACTAGTTGGCTCCGAGTTCCTGACTAGTTTTCTCTGAGACTCCTGACTAGTTTGCTCCGAGCTCCTGACTAGTTTGCTCCGAGGCTCCTGACTAGTTTGCTCCGAGCTCCTGACTAGTTTGCTCTGAGGCTCCTGACTAGTTTGCTCCGACCTCCTGACTAGTTTGCTCCGAGCTCCTGACTAGTTTGCTCTGAGATCCTGACTAGTTGGCTCCGACTTCCTGACTAGTTTGCTCCGAGTTCCTGACTAGTTTTCTCTGAGACTCCTGACTAGTTTGCTCCGAGCTCCTGACTAGTTTGCTCCGAGGCTCCTGACTAGTTTGCTCCGAGCTCCTGACTAGTTTGCTCTGAGGCTCCTGACTAGTTTGCTCCGACCTCCTGACTAGTTTGCTCCGAGGCTCCTGACTAGTTTGCTCCGAGGCTCCTGACTAGTTTGCTCCGAGCTCCTGACTAGTTTGCTCCGAGCTCCTGACTAGTTGGCTCCGAGCTCCTGACTAGTTTGCTCTGAGGCTCCTGACTAGTTTGCTCCGAGGCTCCTGACTAGTTTGCTCCGAGCTCCTGACTAGTTTGCTCTGAGATCCTGACTAGTTTGCTCTGAGGCTCCTGACTAGTTTGCTCCGAGTTCCTGACTAGTTTGCTCCGAGCTCCTGACTAGTTTGTTCCGAGGCTCCTGACTAGTTTGCTCTGAGGCTCCTGACTAGTTTGCTCTGAGCTCCTGACTAGTTTGCTCTGAGATCCTGACTAGTTTGCTCTGAGGCTCCTGACTAGTTTGCTCCGAGCTCCTGACTAGTTTGCTCTGAGATCCTGACTAGTTTGCTCTGAGACTCCTGACTAGTTTGCTCCGAGCTCCTGACTAGTTTGCTCCGAGGCTCCTGACTAGTTTGCTCCGAGCTCCTGACTAGTTGGCTCCGAGCTCCTGACTAGTTTGCTCCGAGTTCCTGACTAGTTTGCTCCGAGCTCCTGACTAGTTTGCTCTGAGATCCTGACTAGTTTGCTCTGAGGCTCCTGACTAGTTTGCTCCGAGATCCTGACTAGTTTGCTCCGAGGCTCCTGACTAGTTGGCTCCGAGCTCCTGACTAGTTTGCTCCGAGGCTCCTGACTAGTTTGCTCCGAGCTCCTGACTAGTTTGCTCCGAGCTCCTGACTAGTTTGCTCTGAGGCTCCTGACTAGTTTGCTCCGAGTTCCTGACTAGTTTGCTCCGAGCTCCTGACTAGTTTGCTCCGAGCTCCTGACTAGTTTGCTCTGAGATCCTGACTAGTTTGCTCCGAGCTCCTGACTAGTTTGCTCCGAGTTCCTGACTAGTTTGCTCCGAGCTCCTGACTAGTTTGCTCCGAGGCTCCTGACTAGTTTGCTCCGAGCTCCTGACTAGTTTGCTCTGAGGCTCCTGACTAGTTTGCTCCGAGGCTCCTGACTAGTTTGCTCCGAGGCTCCTGACTAGTTTGCTCCGAGGCTCCTGACTAGTTTGCTCCGAGCTCCTGACTAGTTTGCTCTGAGGCTCCTGACTAGTTTGCTCCGAGCTCCTGACTAGTTTGCTCCGAGTTCCTGACTAGTTTGCTCCAAGCTCCTGACTAGTTTGCTCCGAGCTCCTGACTAGTTTGCTCTGAGGCTCCTGACTAGTTTGCTCCTAGCTCCTGACTAGTTTGCTCCGAGCTCCTGACTAGTTTGCTCTGAGGCTCCTGACTAGTTTGCTCGAGCTCCTGACTAGTTTGCTCCGAGGCTCCTGACTAGTTTGCTCCGAGCTCCTGACTAGTTTGCTCCGAGGCTCCTGACTAGTTTGCTCCGAGCTCCTGACTAGTTTGCTCTGAGGCTCCTGACTAGTTTGCTCCGAGCTCCTGACTAGTTTGCTCCGAGTTCCTGACTAGTTTGCTCCGAGCTCCTGACTAGTTTGCTCTGAGGCTCCTGACTAGTTTGCTCCGAGCTCCTGACTAGTTTGCTCCGAGCTCCTGACTAGTTTGCTCTGAGGCTCCTGACTAGTTTGCTCCGAGTTCCTGACTAGTTTGCTCCGACCTCCTGACTAGTTTGCTCCGAGTTCCTGACTAGTTTGCTCCGACCTCCTGACTAGTTTGCTCTGAGGCTCCTGACTAGTTTGCTCCGAGCTCCTGACTAGTTTGCTCCGAGGCTCCTGACTAGTTTGCTCCGAGCTCCTGACTAGTTTGCTCTGAGATCCTGACTAGTTTGCTCCGAGGCTCCTGACTAGTTTGTTCCGAGCTCCTGACTAGTTTGCTCCGAGGCTCCTGACTAGTTTGCTCTGAGACTCCTGACTAGTTTGCTCCGAGCTCCTGACTAGTTTGCTCTGAGGCTCCTGACTAGTTTGCTCCGAGCTCCTGACTAGTTTGCTCCGAGCTCCTGACTAGTTTGCTCCGAGGCTCCTGACTAGATTGCTCCGCGGATGCTGATTAAAATTCTCTGCAGAACCTGACTAGTTTGCTCCAATGATCCCGACTGGTTTGCTCCGAGAATCCTGACTAGCTTGTTCTGAGAATCCTGACTAATTTGCTCCGAGAATCCAGACTCGGCATGGTGACGCAATAGTTCGCATTGCTGCCTCACAGCGGCAGGGACCGGGTTCGATTATGACCTTGAGTGACTGTGTAGAGTTTGCACGTTCTCCATGTGTCTGCGTGGGTTTCCTCTGGGTGCTCCGGTTTCCTCCCACAGCCCAAAGATGTGCAGGTTAGGTGGATTGGCCATTCTAAATTGCCGCTTAGTGTCCAGGAATGTGCAGGTTAGGTTATGGAGTTGGCAGGGAGTGGACCTGGGTAGAGTGCTGTTTCAGAGGGCCAGTGCAGACACAATGGGCCGAATGGTCTTTTGCACTGTGGGGATTCTATGAATACTGACCAAACGTGTTCTGAAAATCCTGAATAGTTTGCTCCGAGAATCCTGATCCTGAACAACCTGCTCCGAGAATCCTTTTTTTAAAAAAAATTCCAATTAAGGGGCAATTTAGTATGGCCAATCCACCTACCCTACACATCTTTGGGTTGTGGGGGCGAAACCCAAGCAGACACCGGGAGAATTTGCAAACTCCACACGGACAGTGACCCAGGGCCGGGATCGAACCCGGGTCCTTGGCGCCGTGAGGCAGCAGTGCTTACCACTGTGCCACCGTGCTGCCCATCTCCGAGAATCCTAATCTTGGCTAGTTTGCTCTGAGAATCCTGATGGTCCCACGTTTGCGTTGAAATGTTTTTGATGTTTGCATTAGGATTTCCTGTTCTTACTTTGTCAACTTTTTGCAGCACTTCTGCTGCCGCATTGCCTGCTTTTCGCATTGTTGCTCACTCTTTCTCCCTTTTATGTATCGATTATCTGATCAGTGTTCACTTTGTTTCGGCATGAGCTGTGAACAATGGATAGGGATGGGCTGCTGGTCCTTCTGCGAGGGGAACCGAAAGCTGTGCAAGTCCCACTGGCCCTGAGTGTAACATGAAATTACCCTCCTGCTTCCTCAAGGTGCCCTTTAATAGCACGATTCAAACTGCCAGTCGGGCTGCACATGTCCAGCCTGGCCTGCACACTCAGCTTTATGCAAGTCAGCACCTCCAGGGCAAGATACTAATTGTCACTGCTACCCACAAGTCAGTGGCTTCAGAGGAGAAGGTGAAAAACAGTGGGGGAGGAGGGGCGGGGGGGGGGGAGTCATTTCTGAAAGATCTTCAAAAGACTTTCTCGAATAATGTTCTTTTGATGTAACCATTTACTTTCTCATGAATTCTTATTATTCAGAATTGCTGAGATGGGATTGAAGTCTACGTATAGAGGGTTGGAATACGATGCAGTGATGCACATATCAAAGGATAGAAATGTCACTGTTCCAACGCCTGATAAAAAATTCATTCTTGTTTCTCTACCCCGTGATTTGGGCCCCCATGGTGAGTGTGAAAATTGTTCATTTACTTCATTGGACTTGCTACCTGAAAGGGATGTTTTAAATCAGCGGTAACTCTGGGGAAGAATTTTGCCGGTGATGGGATTTCCTGCTGACCCTGGATGCCCGCATGAGATTGGCTGGCAGCTCTATTGTTATCAAAGTCCTCAATCGGGGCAAGGGCTGGCAGATATCCCTAGGCCTCACCTGTCCACTGTAAAATGTTGGACAGGTTGGGAGCTGGTGGGAGGGGAGCGTGAAGGCCACCTTTGAAATGTAACTGTCCCTGCCACCTGCAAATCCGCCAATGGGGCTGTGTAAAAAATTTTTTTAAATGACACTTGACGGTTTATGATGGCTGAGCACGAATTAATGCTTTTAACTGAGACCGTTATGCAGACCAAATATCTAAAGATCGTGACTGGGAGTTTGAATTTGGGCCTAACGTTGCACGTGTTGAATGCAGGTTTGCACAGAGGAAGACTGGTAACAAGAATGAAGGACTGATTAAATAGCATCCTTACATTAAAGATTAAATTAATTTAAAGTTGGCACGGAAGCTTCATTGTTACTTGTTGTTGTGATGTTTATTTTAAGGATGCATGACAGCTTCTAAATATTTTTATCGCTGGCAGTTCTCCAAGAGGCTATCAAATATTTACTAAAAGAAGCCCCAGGATTAGAAAATGATGTGACGTCCCAGTTCATTGCATTTAGACGGTAAACATATTTTTCAGATATTTGGTAATGGGGTCAAAGTGTTGTGTTTTTCCCCAAGGTCCCAGTCGCAAAAAGGAAATGGGGAGGAGAAGGGCAGTAGAAGGAGTGAGCATTACTGCCAGCAATATGAAAGTTTGGTAAAAGTCGCCACAGTCCCAGAGGACCATAGGCCACTCTCCCCTTTAAGAGAGAGAGAGCTGACTGGTGGTGATTTAACCTGAAGGTCACCACTCCTCAGGCAAGGGGCATGGTTGAGAAGGCATGTGCAGTAAATTGAGACTGGCTGAATATATTATTCATCACAAAATGAGTAGTATGTAGGTTAAAGCTTAAAGCTTTATATCAACTAAGATTTATCGTGAGGCCCTTTATGAACATAATTTGGTCTCTAAAATAGAGGTTATAAAAATAGAAAATAATTACTTTCACTCTGTTTCTTTGTACCCTTAACCATCTTTGAGGTATATCATCTCTTTATACAAAGAGAAGTTGTTCCCATTTTTTACTTTGTTTATGGGGTGTGGAATAGCCTTTGAGAAGGTGCTGGGGGAGGGGGGGGGGGCACGGTGGGTTAACACTGCAGGCTCACAGCGCTGAGGACCCAGGTACGATCCCGTGTGGAGTTTGCACATTCTCCCCGTGTCTGCGTGGGTCTCACCCCCACAACCCAAAGATGTGCAGTGTAGGTGGATTGGCCACGCTAAATTGCCCCTTAATTAGAAAATAAAAAGAATTGGGAACTCGAAATTACAACAAAATAGAGAAGGTACTGTTGAGTCACTGCCTTGAACTGCTGCTGTGAACATAGTGTATGTACATTCACAGTGCTGATAGGCAAGGAGGCCCAGGTTTGTGACCCAGTGACACTGAAACAAATGATGATGAGTTCCAAGTCAATATGACTTCTGATTTGGAGGGGAGTTTGCAGGTGGTTGTGTTTCCAATTCACCTCCTGCCCTTCATTTTCGAGGTGGCAGAAATAGTGGGTTTGAAAGGTGCTGTTGAAGGAATCTTCGTGGCTTGTGCAGTGCGTCTTGTAGACTCCGTGTCGCAATCGGTTAACACGTTTGACTGTTAACCGCAAGATTGGTGGTTCGATCCCACCCAGGGACGCAATTATTTGGGAGCCGCTTTAGCACCTTTGGCTGGACAGCTGGTTTGCGAAAATTCAAAAAAAAAAAAAAAATTCCAATTAAGGAGCAATTTAACGCGGTCAATCCACCTACCCTGTACATCTTTGGATTGTGGGGGCGAAACCCACGCAAACACGGGGAGAATGTGAAAACTCCACACGGACAGTGACCCGGACCCAGGTCCTCGGTGCCATGAGGAAGCAGTGCTAACCACTGCGCCACCGTGCCGCCGACTATTGACTTGCACCTTGTAGATGGCGCACACTGCTGCCACTGAGCACCTTCTGCCCTTAGAGGGAGTGATTGTTTACGGTGATTTTCGTATGGCTTTAATTGTAATTCTCATTCTTTTCAACTCACTATATTTCATAATAAATGTCGAAGTGCAACCATAAATTGTAACGTTACGCACCCTCTTCTGGTCAGTTTAGGTGGAGTTTGAGCGATGACACACCTGAACATCTGTAATTTTAATGCTTTGATGTATAATCCTCGGCTGCAATGATCTAAAAAATGCTCACTGCGTTTATCTTCAAACTGGATTGTTGCAATATTGAACAATTCTTCAAAGGTCAGCTGATGCATAAATCTGCGTAACAACTTTTGACTTCCTGTTTTTATGCAGGATGGATTGTGCCTTAATTAATGAACTCTGCTGCAAGCAATATGCAGGCCATTTGACTAGGTGAGAGGTGCTAGGTGTATTGCGTGTATTTTCTCTTGTATGTCTGACGTGCTCAGCAGGTAAAGGTAGGAAAGGTAGAGATTTTAATAATAATAATCTTTATTATCACAAGCAGGCTTACATTAACACTGCAATGACGTTACTGTGAAAAGCCCCTAGTCGCCACACACCGGCGCCTGTTCGGGTACACGGAGGGAGAATTCAGAATATTTAATTCACCTAACAGCACGTCTTTTGGGAGGAAACCGGAGCACCCGGAAGAAACCCACGCAGACAGGGGGAGAACATGCAAACTCCTCACGGACAGTGACCCAAGCTGGGAATCGAACTGTGAAGCAACAGTGCAACCCACTGTGCTACCGTGCCGCCCAAAGGACTGGAAAATACTAGAGATGAACAAACCGTGATGAGATATATATCACACGGCTTCCTGCCTCTGGAATCTGGGCACCTTGGCACTGCAAACCTGGCACCCTGGCAGTGTCCCCAATGCCCAGGTAGCGCTGCCAGTTTGGCAGGAGTACTTCCAGGGTGCTGAGGGACCGGGCACGGGAAGACTTACCAGGTGGAGGGGTGAGGGGGTGTTCCTGGGGGCCTTCCCGAGATATGGGGGGGGGCGGGGGGGGGGGGGGCTGTTGGTGGATGATGATCGGGCAGCCAAACAAAATGGTGCCTCATCTGTGAGGAGTCTTTCAAACTCGCCAGCAGGAAATGACTCTTAAATGTGGCCTTGGCAGAGAGAAACTCCCTGAGGACAAAGAACAGTAAAATGCCGTTAAATCACGGGGTGTTTCCCAGCACTGTAACTGCTGAGAAAACACCCCATTAAACACCCCCCAAACCCAGACATAAGAGTTTTTATAGTAAAATTTTCCACTGAATACCAAGTTTAGTAAATTACTGCATTGTGACAGACCATGAGTAAAATACAATTACAGTTTATAAAAGAAACATAAAGGCCACAAACAGCTTCTGTTAGTGTCGCCGCCCAGCTGTTCGGAACATTGGTGTAGGCCATTCAGCCCCTCTTATCTGTTCTGCCATTCAATTTGATCATGGCTGACCTTAATTCGAGCTACACACCCGTATTCTGTAACCAAATTTTCACATTTTCAGTTGAGCTGGCATGAATAGCCATTCGGGAGTTTCAGATTCCACCACCCTCAGTATGAACAAGTGCTTTCTGACATCCCCCCCTTGAGTAGCCGAGATTCTTCGCAAGGCTACGCCACTTGGTTCTTTTGAATCATAGAATTTACAGTGCAGAAGGAGGCCATTCGGCCCATCGGGTCTTCACCGGCTCTTGGAAAGAGCACCCGACCCAAGGTCCACACCTCCACCCTCTCCCCATAACCCAGTAACCCCACCCAACACGAAGGGCAATTTTGGACACTAAGGGCGATTTAGCACCTAACCTGCACATCTTTGGACTGTGGGAGGAAACCGGAGCACCCGGAGGAAACCCATGCAGGCACGGGGAGAACGTGCAGACTCCGCACAGACAGTGACCCAAGCCGGAATCGAACCTGGGACCCTGGCTCTGTGAAGCAATTGTGCTAACCACAATGCTACCGTGCTGTCCATGGTACTACCGTAGTTCTAGACAGCTCCATCAAAGGAAATCGTTTTCTATCTCGAGACAGCTAAGAATGAAACTTCTAAAATGGTTCAGGTGGTATTCTTAAGTAGCAGATCTTCGTTGTTTCATTTAAAACAATGGGGGTGGGAGCGATTTTCTGGCTGCGTTGTGCCCACCGAATCTCCAGCTATTCCTCCAGCTCCCTAACTAGCGCCCAATACAATCTGGATCCCGCCTCGTTGGACCTGAACATACCCAAATATTTAAATGAGTCTTTAAGCAAATTTAAACAGGCTCAGGCGTTGGGGGTGGGGGGCATGGAGACCACTGAAGCCACTGAATTTAGAGGACCCAATCATTTTTCTTCCAATTAAGGGGCAATTTTATCATGGCCAATCTACCTACCCTGTACATCTTTGGGTTGTGGGGGTGAAACCCACGCGGACACGGGGAGAATGTGCAAACTCCACACGGATAGTGACCCGGGGCCGGGATCGAATCCGGGTCTTCGGCGCCATGAAGCAGCAGTGCTAACCACAGCACCACTGTCCCGCACCTTTGGAGCCTTTTCAATGGTCTAGAAATATGTCCCCCTATTCTGCGTCCTCCTTTTAATTGCCTACAACTCCCTTTAAGTGTAACTTGCATACAATTTTATCCTCATCGTTTGCATGCTTCCTGCACTTGGGAGTGAATAATTATTCAGATAGTCAGATGGTGGAGAATTGAGTGCAAACTATCAGGTAGAGAGGTAGGAAAGGTTGAGATTTTAATAATAATAATAATCTTTACTGTCACAAGTAGGCTTACATTAACACTGCAATGGTTACTGTGAAAAACCCCTCGTCTGGCGCCTGTTCGGGTACACAGAGGGAGAATTCAGAATGTCCAATTCACCCAACAAGCCCCTAGTCGCCACACTCCGGCGCCTGTTCAGTTACACTGAGGGAGAATTCAGAATGTCCAATTCACCCAACAAGCCCCTAGTCGCCACACTCCGGCGCCTGTTCGGGTACACTGAGGGAGAATTCACAATGTCCAATTCACCTAACAAGCAGGTCTTGCGGGACTTGTGGGAGGAAACCGGAGCACCCGGAGGAAACCCACGCAGACACGGGGAGAGCGTGCAGACTCCGCACAGACAGTGACCCAAGCCGGGGATCGAACCTGAGATCCTGGCGCTGTGAAGCAACAGTGCTAACCACTGTGCTACCGTGCTGCCATTTTGGCAAGATATGCACCAATAGAGTTGATTTAGGCCAGTATTTTGGACACCCTTGTCGGCACTGTGCTTACACTCAAGTTTCTGCATTATTTAGTTTATACTGGCTTTTTCCCAGGGTAGAGGGGTCAATTACTAGGGGCCATAGGTTTAAGGTGCGAGGGGCAAGATTTAGAGTAGATGTACGAGGCAAGTTTTTTTATACAGAGGGTAGTGGGTGCCTGGAACTCGCTGCCGGAGGAGGTGGTGGAAGCAGGGACGATAGTGACATTTAAGGGGCATCTTGACAAATACATGAATAGGATGGGAATAGAGGGATATGGACCCAGGAAGTGTGGAAGATTGTAGTTTAGTCGGGCAGCATGGTCAGCACGGGCTTGGAGGGCCGAAGGGCCTGTTCCTGTGCTGTACTTTTCTTTGTTCTTTGATTGTGATTTAATATTGGTGTCTTTGATGAAAATTGTGTTCTTGCAGTTTGACTGGATTTGTCAGAGTTCAAAAAGTGAAATGCCATCCTCATTAAAGTTGCACAAATTTGATTTGTATTTCAGGAATGATAAAAATAAGACTGTGTTCCAGGTTGGGGACAAAGTATGCTGCACAAAGAACGGTTACATCAGAGAATTCACAGAAGAATCAGAACCAAAAGTGAAGAAAGAGGCAGAGAAAGAGAAGCACATTCGTCTGTGTAATGGAGAAATCTTTTTTATTCTTCAGGTGAACCGTGCGTTTACTAATTTGCTGTTAATAGACAGGATCTTGCCACATAAATGGTTGCAAGGAATTAGGATGAATAATTATGTTGTTCTGCTCATTTAATTAACTATGCGAAATGATACATGAACAATAAGACTTTATGGGAGCTGAACTAGTAACATTTTTTAATGAGAAGATTCCACGTTTGCTTCTCCTCGCAACTCTTTCCTCATTTGCTCCCCTCAATGTGTTGACTAGGGAGATAGCCAACTAGTGGTAGATCACTGGACTAGTAATCCTTAGGCCCAGGCTGAGAAAGAGGACCAGAGTGCTCTGGAAAAACTCAGCAGGTACAGAGTTAACGTATCGAGTCCTTTGACTCTTCATCAGAACTGAAAGGCGGGAGAATGTGCTTGAACTGTAGAAACTGCAACAAAAAGGAGCAACTTTAAGATCAAAAGGCAGAGAGGGCCTGGTGTGAGAGGGGGAAGGTGTGTTTTACATTGAGGCAATACGTGCATGTAATATTAAAAGAAAGAAAGTGGGGTTCAAGATGGAGAACGAAGGTCAAAATCTAAAGTTGCCAAACTTATCGTTAATTTCCGAGAGCAACAATGTGCCCAACTCGAAATGTTAACTCTCTTTCTCTCCTTATGGATGCTGGCAGACCTGCTGCGTATTTCCAGCATCCAGATTGCAGCATCCACAGTATGTTAATGATCTGAGGACATGGGTCCCAATCCCACAATGGCAGCTGGTGGAATTTAAATACCATTAATAAATCTGGAATATAGAGATAGTCTCAGTCATGGTGACCATGAAATCATCAACGATTCTTCTAAAAGCCCATTTGGTTTAGTGGCATTCTTTCAGGAAAATAAATCTGCCGTCCTTCCCAAGCCTGGCCTGCATGTGACTCCAGATCCACATCAGTGTGGTGAACTCTTAACTGCCCTCTGAAATAGCCTAGCTAGCCACTCAGTTAAGGGGGAGTGGGCAACATATGCTGGCTTTGCCATGTATTCCATGAAGGAATAAGGGATTGTTGCAGGTAGAGGTTCCCCGGGTGCTGGAAATCCTCCGGGACTTTGCGTGCGTGCGCTCCTTTTTAATGCGCCAAGACTCATTGATGCTGGTGACATCACGGCCATGCCCAAATCTGCGCACACTTGACATGATTTCCATTGGTGCCATTGGATGGAGATGACGAGCGATCAGACCTCATAAGATCACAGATAGCAGGTCAGAGTAAAGACATAATTGAACGAGGCCGTTTTTATCCATCTTAACTCATCTTCTCAGAAAGAATATGTCAACATTGATTCTGTGAATGAAGAAGGTCACAGCAATCTATACTCTCCATAGTTCCTACACAGTTGAATTCCAGTGGGGATGTCGCCTGGAAAACTTAGACCCAAGGAAGGAGCAGTTACAATCTTGTTCCGAAACTTGAATCTTAAACAAGGACTTTGTAATGGAACAGGGTTTGTAATTCGGAAACTTTTCAACATTGATGGACGCTGAAATTAAAACAGGCAAATTTCAAGGAAATTGAGTACTTAATCCGGGAATACTATTGAGCCCAGCAGATATAAACCTGCCCAGTTCCCGGTTAGATATTTTCTGTCCATAAGCAGGTCCAAGGCCAGACTCTTGAGTAAACTTGTATTTATATTCCTAGGTCTGTTTTTCACGGGGAGAAGCTCTGTTAAGAATATTTGGAGAAAGAATAACTAGAAATTCTGTGTTTTAAAAGAAGTAATTCTGCAGTAAGAATGCTAATTTGACCACACAAGCCTTATAGGTCTCTGCTAGTGTAATAAATATCATGAAGACTTATGTAAATACATGTTTTTGTAAGGTGCTCTGGTCTTCCCATAACACTAGCCTTTGAAACTTGGAGATCAGTCTGCAGCGTCTCCGACGCCTGAATACTTCCCTGTGATTCATTGACTGGAACTGAATACAGCAGTGAAGTTTGATCTGATTGCAGTATTGTGCAGATTGAGCGTGGCTTTTCCCGACTTGTACGCTATTTTGCTATCTAATTACTATTCTATTTGATTTATTGATTCCAACATTGAAGTGATTAGATAAGTCAAGTGCCAAATCTGCAAGTGGGTTTAGCTGTGTGTTTCCTGGCGTTTGCAGCACTGAGAAGTATATGGCTATAAAATGCCACTCACGTTAAATAAGGGGACTCAGTGGGGAATGCGAGGCCGAAGTCGAATATTGCCCCGTTTTCTACAGCGAGGAGCTCCGCTTGCCGCAACTGCTCAGTACAACGAGAGATCGGAATGGCATTTAAAAATGGCGTTCCGATCTCCGAGTCCCCCCCCTCAAGCCCCTATGCACTATGGGAGGGTCCCCGGCACCTCCGCCCGATCGGCAACACACAGAAAATGCCAGTTTGGCAGCATGGCAATGCCAACCTGTCACCCTGGCAGTGCCATGCCAGCTAGCAGTGGCACCTTATCAGTGCCAGGCTGGCAACCAGGTGGCATGCCATAGTGCCATGTTAGCGGTGCCAGGGTTCCACCCCACTCAAAGGGCATGCAATTGGGGGCCTCCCTCCAATGGCCTGGGAGACCCCCACGAGTGCTGTTCCATCTGGTCCCCGTTTGAAGTGACCAGTGCTGAGCGGCACTCACCCAAGGTCTCTGATGTGATGGGGTGGATCCCAACGCCTCAGTATCTCAAGAAACTGCATATTAAAGTGAGACTAGCTGTTCGCTCTAATATGCAGATTTGCTCAAAAGTGACCCCGCCCACAACGGGCAGGATTTACGTCGCAACGTCTTGCGAGATTGCGTTAGATGTCGCAAGGCGTTGTGAGCCGGTTCGATCCTGGGAGCAGGGTCTCCGGATTCTATCGACCACACTGTGCCGCGCCGAGCTGCTTTTCCGCCACAGCGTGGCCATTTGATCGCGCCAGCCCTGAATCTTAAGATAGGTTGAACTTTGTTCTGGAGTCGCCAACACAATTGTAAAGTATAGATGTTGTCTGCTCTTCCTCCCTACGTAAAGGAATTGTCCAAAACAGGTTAGCCTGCTACTATAATCAGCAAAATACTGCAGATACTGGAATCTGAAACAAGAACAACGACTTCTGGTAGAACTCAGCAGGTCCGGCAACATCTGTAGGCAGATGTGCAGGGTAGGAGAATTGGTCAAACTAAATTGCTCCTTCATTTGGAAAAAAAAGGATTATATTATTTGGCGTTTAGAAGAATGAGAGGGGCTCTCATAGAAACTTATAAAATACTTTTTAAAAATGTATTTTATTACAAACATGTATCAAAACAGGTTCAAACAAATAAACACCCAGGGAAACATACTTCCCAGCAATCGACTAAGCATTCTGTACAACGTTTCCCCCTTTTTCACACCCCCTGCGCGCCGAACAGCTCCTCAAACATGGTCACAAACATCCCCCACCTTTTCTCAAACCCCACTGCAGAGCCCCTTAACTCATACTTTATCTTCTCCAACTGAAGGAATGGCACCATGCCGCTACCCCCGGTGGCAAAGTCGACCACCAGTAAAATTTTCCGCCGTGCAAACAGAGAGGCGAAGGCCACAACATCGGCCTACCTCCTCTCCATGAGCTCCGGCTTCTCTGAAACCCCAAATAACCCCACCAAAGGTTCCAGGTCCATTTCCTCCTCCACTATCCTGGCCAGGACCGCGAACATTCCTGCCCAGAATCTTCCCAATTTATCACGACCCCAATACATGAGCGTGTGATTCGCTGACCCCCGCCCACACCTCTCACACTCATCTGCTACCCCCTGAAAGAGCAAATTCATTCTCGCCCAAGTCATATGCACCCTGTGCACCACCTTAAACTGTATCAGGCCCTTCCTTGCACAAGAGGAGGTCCCGTTTACCCTATGCAGTGCTGCGCTCCATACTCCACAATTGATCTCCCTTCCCAACTCCCATTCCCACTTCTCCTTGATCTTCGGCACCAGTTCACCTCCCTGCTCCCCCAGCCACTTGTATATATCGCCAATTCTTCCCTCCCTTTCCACATCTGGAAGCAGCAGTCGCTCCAGCAGGGTGTATCCCGGCAACCTAGGGAACCCCCTCCAGACCTTTCGCGCAAAGTCCCTAACCTGCAGATACCTGAACTCACTACCCCTCGGCAGCTCTACCCTCTCCCGTAGCTCCTCCAGACTGGCAAACCCTTCCTCCAAATACAGATCCCTCACCTTGACCAGCCCCACTTCCCTCCACCTCCTGTATACACTTTCCATCCCCCCCCCGGCTCAAACCCATGATTCGCGCAGAGCGGCGTTAGCACCGACATCCCTTCCACCCTAAAATGCCTCCTCAGCTGATTCCAAATCTTCACCGTGGACTGCACCACCGGGCTCCCTGAATACCTACTTGGCGCCATTCGCAACGCTGCCATCACCATAGCCTCAGACTAGACCCCTTACAAGATTTCTCTTCCATCCTAACCCACTCTACCCCTTCTCCTGCCCATCACCGCCGCACCTTGTCCACATTCGGCCGCCCAATAATAATGAAGCAAGTTTGGCAACGCTGCTTCTGCCTCTGGAGCAGGGCCCTCCTGACCCATGGCCCCTAAATGGCATCCCCCCTAAATTAGCCACTGCCCCAGCTCATTCATCGGGAAAACCTCGCTTTTCCCTACATTCAGTTTGTAGAAACTTATTAAATTCTAACAGGGTTAGACAGGGTAGATTCTCGATGGTGGAGGATTCCAGAACTAGGACAAAGAACACAGCACAGGAACAGGCCCTTCGGCCCTCCAAGACTGCGCCAATCACTTGTCCCATCTAGACCAACCGCCTGCATCCTTCCATACCCCAGATCTCTCTGTGTGTCTATGTTCCTGATGGTTCTGCCATTCATTTTATAGCTCTCACTTGAATTGGATCTACCAAAATGCATCACCTCTCATTTGTCCAGGTTAAATTGCATCTGCCATTTCTCCACCCAATTTTGCAGCCTATCTATATCCTGCTGTGTTCTGTGAAAATCTTCATCACTATTCGCAACTCCTGCAATCTTCGTATCGTCCGCAAACTTGCTAATTAGACCAGCTACATTTTCTTCCAAGTCATTTATATTACAAACAGCAGAGGTCCCAGTACTGATACCTGCGGAACACCAATAGTTACAGACCTCCATTCGGAAAAACAATTTCCACTGCTACCCCCTGTCTTCTATGGCCACGCAGTTCTGAACTAGGGGTCAAAGTTTGAAGATAAGGGGTAAACGTTTTAGGACTGGGGTGAGGAGAAATGTCTTCACCCAGGGAGTGGTGAAGCTATGGAATTCGCTACCGCAGGAAGTAGTTGAGGCCAAAACGTTGTGTAAAATCAGGAAGGAATTAGATATAGCTCTTGGGGCTAAAGGGATCAAGGGATATGAGGGGAAGGCGGGATCAGGCTATTGAACTTGATGATCAGCCATAATGAATGGTGGAGCAGGCTCGAATAGCTGAATCGCCTCCTGCTATTTTCTATGTATGTTTCTGTGTAAATAGTAATTTTACATAGTAATTTTAATTTTTACCAAGGCAATAAATAGCAAATTGATCACATTTCTTATCCACCCAAATCCAATGACAAGGAAAAGAAGGAAGGGTGTGAAGCGAGAAATTGGTTTGCTAACACTCGGCAACTAAAGTTAAAATTACCCCAAAGTTTCTTGTATTTGAATGGAAATAAGTTTTTAAAAAAAATTGTTTTCTTGTTGGTTTGCAGCATAAAACTGAACAGGTTCAGAATAGAAGCACAGAGTACTTGCTACTGGATGATAAGGAAAATCGGCAAATCTTCGTGAAGTATAAAGAAATAATGAGAGAATGCAGGCTGCAGCATGCGTGGGCCAGAACAATCCATACGTTTCAGGTAAGAAGAGTGACTCAACACATCTCTTGGGCAGTGTCATCTCTTCCTACACCAATGAGCAGCACTTTAGCCATTGAGGTTGCGTGGAGCTTTGGCTATGCTGGTGGGCTGCCTCTGGCTTAGGCAAAGGTTGCGTTTCCAGGCGCAATCTGATTGTTTGCTCAGTTACCCCATTAAATGTGATGGAGTAGGCACCGGCCAGGGCCAAAGCTGGCAATGCGGCTGCACAGCTACAACCTTTTTATAAAAATAAATTCCGAGTACCCAATTATTTGTTCCCAATTAAGGGTCAATTTAGTGTGGCCAGTCCACCTAACCTGCACATCTATTTGGGTTGTGGGGGGTGAGACCCACGCAGACTTGGGGAGAATGTGCAAACTCCACATGGACAGTGACCCGGGGCCGGGATCAAACCCGGGTCCTCAGCGCCGTGAAGCAGCAGTAGGGCGACATCCTATTAACGTGCACTCGGAGCAGAATTGTGCCAAGACTGTCATGTGGCGCAGCAGTTTTAAATTCACTACACAGACAAAATGCCTAAACTTAACGATATGAAAATAGGTTGCGTGTTCCATTGTGTCTCTGGTTATTTCTGTCTCTACCCATTACCTGGGAAAAATCATGGAACTGCAGGCACACTCCCCAGGGGAGATTCTCTGGAGCTGTTGGCCCTTTCCGGGATTCTTGTTGGGCCGTTGAATCGGGCGTGAGGCCCAAAATGAGATTCTCGCCGTGCGTCAAACCAGTTGCGAGTCTCCCAGCCTGCTCCCCTTGGCGAGATCAAATTATCGCCCAGAAACGGCGAGAAGCTGCTCCGAACCGATGAGCGTACATTTCAATCTCATTAGTGAGATTGAAGTGGAATGCTGCGCCCTCCCGGGATGCTCCCGCTCCCCTCTAGCTGGAGGTCCCATGGGTGTGAATCGCTATTGGCCACTAAAAGCGGGGACCAGACACTAGTGACACTGAGGGGGAGCAAGGGGGTGAGTAACCTCTCTACACTTACCTCCAGGGTGCTGAGAAGGGTCCTTCAAGGTAGGTTGGAGTCGGGACCTCTCATTCTGGGCTGGAGGGGCTCAGGTCGGGGGGCCTTTCCCAGGATGGGGGTCGTGTGGCAAGTCTATAACCTTGAAAACCTTCAAACTCTCTCAAACGACATGTAATTTTCAATGATCTGGCAGAAGAAGGTCAAAGTATTTTTTCATTCATTCACGGGATGTGGGCGTCGCTGGGCCAGCATTTAATGCCCATCGTTGAGAGCATTTAAGAGTCAACCACATTGCTGTGGGTCTGGAGTCACGTGTAGGCCAGACCAGGTAAGGTGACAGTTTTCCTTCCCTAAAGGACATTGGTGAACCAGATGGGTTTTTATGGCAATCAACAATGGTTTCATGGTCATCATTAGACTTTTAATTCCAGGTTTTTATTGAATTCAAATTTTGCCATCTGCCATAGTGGGATTCGAGCCCTGGTTATTCTGGGTCTCTGGGTTACTAGTCGAGTGACAATACCAGCACACCACTACCTCCCCACTGAGGCAGTGACGTTTCATGTAGATGACAGTTATTCATCAATTGTTTGATTGTGGGTGATGTCGTAGCTGATTGGGCTCCTTAAGTTTCCAACAGGAGATACTTGGGTAACGATCAGGAATAGAAACGTCAATCAAAAATCTAGGTATGCTGAAGTTAGTTATAGCATCCAACTATGATCCTGGAGGAAATCAGCTGAACCAACTCAGCTCTGGGCCATGCTAGTCTGTGCTAAGGTCCTGCATTTTTGGAGCATCTTTTGTAATGTAACTCCACCTTGTATTGCAGGGCTCGGAGGCTGACACGGTTGTGTATGTTGTAGGATCAGCAGGAAGACAGAACTGGCAGCACATCTATACCGCCATCTCACGAGGGCGTCAACGTGTCTATGTTGTTACTTCTGAGGACCATTTTATTCAGGCAGTGACGGCCAAAAGCCCGCGCAGAAACACACGACTGCGCGAATTGCTGCAAGAGAAGTTACTCAAAGCGGGGCCCGCCTCGTGCATTGAGGGAGCGCTGTCCCAGCAACAGCCGAGTTGGATGTCTTCGGGGGTGCCTTCCACACTTGCAGCAACCAACTCAACCCAGGTTGATTCGGCGGTGCCCCCCATGCAGGCCATGGATGACCCTGTGTTGCATATAGCCGGTGAAATAAAGGAAGGTGACGGCCAAACGGCTCGTCAGAGGGAATGCTCCTTTTCGGAAGATTTGGCATTTGCGCAAGATTATAGCTGGTCCCCTCAAAGCCTGGAGCTTGACCACAGAGAATGTGACGAGGCACAGAAAAATCCAACAGCAGCGTGCACCTCCTCCCCTCAAACTAGCGACGGGACCACAGGGGACACCTCCGTGGGGGCGACTGGTCAAGAGGCCACAAGTTCCATCAAAGTTGAAGCATCCTGGTCTCCTGGCAGTAAGAGAAATAGCAATACTTTGGAAGACGAGAAATCACCTCAAAAATACTTTAAGGTAAATTAAAATGTTACGTGTGGGGTGGCGTAAAACGTCTGGGGTATTAATATTGATTTTGATATTATTGATCAATGCTGATTTTTGGCAGTGTGAAAGATGGAAAGTAGCATACACCTTTAGTAGCCAAGTGTACAGCACTATTCACTGCAAAGTATTGGAGAAAACATCAGCCCACAGTAACATCCCTACCTTTTATCTAACTCCAGAGGAGCAGTAATTTACTTCAAGGTATTCTTCGCATTGTTCTACTCTCAGTCTTTCCTTCAGGGCTGATCTTTTAATGTTATATACATCCAAAGATAAATCCCATCTTTGCTGCTGTGCAATTAAATATTTTCAGCAAAAATCAGTCTTGGCAAGAGGTTTTATATTTGACGTCCACTTTTAAAAAAAAATATATATTTATTAAAGTTTTTTAACACAATTTTTCTCCCTTACAAACAATAACCCCCCCCCCCCGTTCATGACAAAAACAAAAAAACAAACAAAAAAACGAGAAATCGCGCAGAGCAAGATATATACATGGCAAAATGATATATTTACACAGCTTTGTACACTGGCCCTCACCCGTACGTGCCAGTTTCCCCAACCCTTCATGTTATCTCTTGCTCATCCACCCTCCCAGGCAGTCCCCCCTTTCCCCCACCCCCTCCCAGGACGTCCCCTCCATCCCCCCCCCCCCCCCCGCCCAAGGTTGCTGCTGCTGCTGACCGACCTTCCTCTAATGCTCCGCGAGATAGTCTAGGAACGGTTGCCACCGCCTGTAGAACCCCTGCGCAGACCCTCTCAAGGCGAACTTAATCCTCTCCAACTTTATGAACCCCGCCATATCATTTATCCAGGCCTCCAGGCTGGGGGGCTTCACCTCCTTCCACATTAGCAAGTTCCTTCGCCGGGCTACTAGGGACGCAAAGGCCAGAATGCCGGCCTCTTTCGCCTCCTGCACTCCCGGTTCGTCCACTACTCCAAATATTGCTAGCCCCCAGCTTGGCTTGACCTGGACTTTCACCACCTGAGATATTGCTCCCGCCACTCCTCTCCAGAACCCCTCCAGTGCCGGGCATGACCAAAACATATGGACATGGTTCGCCGGGCTCCCTGAGCACCTTCCACATCTGTCCTCTACCCCAAAGAACCTACTCAACCTCGCCCCCGTCAAGTGTGCTCTGTGGACCACCTTAAATTGTATCAGGCTGAGCCTGGCACACGAGGAGGAGGAATTAACCCTACTTAGGGCATCAGCCCACAGACCTTCCTCGATCTCCTCCCCCAGCTCCTCCTCCCATTTACCCTTCAACTCTTCTACCAGCGCTTCCCCCTCTTCTTTCAACTCCTGGTGTATTTCCGACACCTTGCCCTCCCCGACCCATACACCCGAGATCACCCTATCTTGAACTTCTTGTGCCGGAAGCAACGGGAATTCCCTCACCTGTCGCCTCACAAAAGCCCTCACCTGCATATAATAAAGGCATTTCCCGGGGGTAACTCGAACTTCTCCTCCAGTGCCCCTAGGCTCGCAAACGTCCCGTCGATGAAGAGGTCCCCCATTCTTCCAATCCCCGCCCGATGCCAGCTCTGGAACCCCCCTTCCATCTTCCTCGGGACAAACCGGTGGTTACCCCTGATCGGGGATCACACTGATGCTCCCATTGCACCTCGGTGCCGTCTCCACTGGCCCCAGATCCTTAGCGTTGCCGCCACCACCGGGCTCGTGGTATACTTTGTCGGCGAGAGCGGCAGCGGTGCTGTCACCAACGCCCCCAGGCTCGTTCCTTTACAGGACTCCATCTCCCTCCATAACCCACTTGCGGATCATCGCCACATTTGCTGCCCAGTAGTAGCTCCCCAGGTTTGGCAGCGCCAACCCTCCTCGGTCCCTACTGCGTTCCAGATTTGACGTCCACGTGCTGACAAAGTTAGCAAAAGGCGAGAAGGTAAATTTCACAATTGCGCCCAACTTGGAGCTAACATCAGGAAATGATGTGCCCCTTATGATTTTCCACCCGTTCACTTTAATGGCTCGAAAATCATAGCACACGCTGGGAGGTTGCAATAATGCAACTGTTAGAAACTTTCTCCTAAGGAATATAATCAGTTTTTCTTTTATTCCTGCATCTCTCCTTGAATGGCGACTTGCCTCTGATTCTAATGAAGTATCACTCCACTTCCCCTCCCTCCCTCCAGCTCCCACCAATTTTCTTTTCTCCCAATTCTCTGTTGGGGAGTGATTCAACTGGCCCTGACCGAAATAAGTTTGGGCCCACCCTTGCGAGCAAGTGGCAGTCACCATCGGTTTACAGCAGGGGCTGTTTAGCACAGGGCTAAATCGCTGGCTTTGAAAGCAGCCCAAGGCAGGCCAGCAACACGGTTCAGTTCCTGTAACAGCCACCCCGAACAGGCGCCGGAATGTGGCGACTAGGGGCTTTTCACAGTAACTTCATTTGAAGCCTACTTGTGACAATAAGCGATTTTCATTTTCATTCATTTCATTTCATTCGGCTCATTTTTGCTCCCCTTGCTCTGGAGATCCACATTTCTCTTCCGAACGTCCAAACTGGGGAGCTGAGAAAGGTGCAGCCTAGCTGTTCCTGGGGTCCTCCCCTCGGAGAATAGGAGCATTTGCGGAGGCCTCGCCACGACCCCTTTTTACTGCCCTAGCTGCCGAATTGCAGTAAGTTTAAACCTCCCTTTGTTTAAATGCCACCGGTGTTTTCGCCGCTCTGCATAATGTTGCATTGTCAAGGTACGAGATTCCCACCATGATGACTCACCTAGTGCCATTGGGACGCAGTCCTGATTCCCCGCTGGTGGGGGCACATAGTCTGGGAAACGGGGAGTCCCGCCCTAAATCTACAATTGCACTCCCTCTCATTGGGCTTTTTATATGCTGGTTAATAAAGTTCTCTTGAATGCATTTCAAGAATTATGTACTTTCTGTGCCATTTGCACTGTTTGTATCCCAGTTGACATATGAAGTCCCAAACTATTACTTCCCTATTGTTTTTGCACTCAGAAATATGCCTACATATTTGCTCTTCTAGCTCCTTCTCACTGTTTGGGGACCCATAGTACTCCTCGTAGTGTGGCCACCCCTTTTTATTTCTGAGTGCAGCCCATATTGTCTCATTTGATGCTTTCTGTATCATTTCGCACAGCTATAATTGATTCTTTAGCCACTAATGCTTCACCCCTGCCTTATTAACCCCTCTCTACCATGCCTGAATACCCTGCATCCAGGAATATTGAGCTGCCATTTGTGCCTCTCTTTAAGCCATTGTAACAATGCTAATATGCTGCCATGTCTCCATCTCTGTCCTTGGCTCATCGGCTTTCTGTGCTATACTCCTTATGTTTAAATAAATACTATTTAAAATTGCGACATTCTTGTGCCGTAAACCTTTTCACCGTTGCCTTTTCAGAGTCACTCATTAACTTTTTGTCTCTCGCTCTTTGCTCTGAATTTGTCTTATCTGAATCTGCCCTCTGGTTCCCATCCCTCTGCCAATCTAATTTAAACCCTCCCCAACAACACTAGCAAGCCGCCCTGCAAGGACATTCATCCTGGTCCTATTTAGGTGTAGCCCCCCCCCCCCCCCCCGGCTTATACGGATCCTACTTTCCCCAGAACCAGTCCCAATGTCCTAGAAATAGGTAGGTGGGGTTAGGAGCGTGGGTACGACCATCTGGAAGATGTTGGCAGTCAACTTAACCAAATGGAATATGACTTCCAAATCCTAAGGTTCCAATCCTAAGATAGCCCCACTAGTGACGTAGCAGCAACTCAGGTAGTTTATACTTAAATGTCACAGAATTGTTGCACAGTACTGAAGGAGGCCATTCACCCTGTCATATCTGTGCTAGTTCTCTGAAGGAGAACTCCCCTGCCTTCTCCATGTAGCCCTGTTTATGCTTCCTTTTCAGATAATTTATTTCGCTCTTGAATGCCGCAGTTGAACTTGCCCCCACCACTGGAATGCAGTGCATTCCAGATCCTAACCACTTGCTCCGAGAATTTCCTCAACTACTCGCGCCGTAGATTTCCTCCAGTCACCGTTGCTTTTTTGGACAATTATCTTAAATCTGTACCCTCTCGTTCTTGACACTTCCAATATTGGGAACAGTTTTTCTTTATCTACTTTGTACAGCTTCCTCATGGTTTTGAAAACCTCTATTAGATCTTCTCTCAACCTCTCTTCTGGAAAGGAAAAGAGTTCCAACTTCTCCAATCTATGGAATTGAAGAAGTTCTTCATCCCTGGAACCATTCTCATTCATCTTTATCTAATGTCTTCATAACTTCTTTAAAGAGTAGTGTCCAGAACTGGACTCAATACTCTAGTTGAGTCCAAACTAATGTTCTATACAAGTTTAATGTAACTTCCTTGTTTTTGTACTTTATGCCCTATTGATACAGCCTTGGAATACCCTTTACCTTATGAACCACTCTGTCAATCTGTGCTTTCGCCTTCATTGATTCAGATACATACACACCAGGGCCCTCTGCTCCGGCATCCCCGTTAGAATTTTACCGGTTATATTACTTCTCCGAACGTTCTTCCTACCAAAATGAATCACTTTGAATTTCTATGCATTAAATTTCATCTGCCACTTGGCTGTCCATTCCATCAAGCCAACCTGACTATGTCCTTTTAAAATCCTACACCATCCTCCTCACAGATCCCAATATTTCCCAAGTTTTCTATCGTCCACAGATTTTGAAATTGTGCCCGGTACACCAGGGTCTACCTCATCAGTATATTTCAGAAAGGGCAGGTGTCCTAACACCAACCCCGAGGAAACTCCACTTTCAACCTTGCTTCAGTCCAAAACAAAACATCCATCAGCCGTACTTTCTCCTTCCTGCCACATGGCTTATATTTTTATCCATGTTGTGACTGTCCTTTTATTTCATGAGCTATAAATTTGTTCACAGATTGTTATGTGGCACTATATCAAATGCCTTTTGGAAGTCCGTGTAGAACACATCAACCGCATTACCCTCATCAACCCCCTTTGTTGCTTCATCAAAAAACTCCAGCAAGTTAGCAAAACCCATTTTGCGCTCAACAAATCCGTGCTGTCATTCTGAATTAACTTGCATTTGTCCAAGTGACTATTAATTTTGTTTTGAATTATTGTTTCTAGGAGCTTCCCCACCTCTGAGGTTTTCTTTTTAAATTTTTTTTCCAATTAAGGGGCAATTTAGTATGGCCAATCCACCTACGCTGCTCATCTTAGGGTTGTGGGGGTGAGTCCCACGCAAACACGGCGGGGGGGGGGGGGGGGGGGGGGGGGGGATGTGCAAACTCCACACGGACAGCGACCCGGGCCATGATCAAACCCGGGTCCTCAGCGCTGCAGGCAGCAGTGCAAACCACTGTACTGCCCTTCCCACCACTGAGGTTAAACCGGCTGGACTGTAGTTACCGGGCTTAACTTTACACTTTTTGAACAAAGGTGCAATTATGGCATTTCCCCGAATCGAAGGAAGATTATGGCCAGTACCAATTCCACTCTTAGTTCTTTCAGTATCCTTCAGCATCTCATCCACGCCTGGTGCCTCATCAACTTTAAGTACAGGCAGCCTATCCAATATCACCTTGTTTTTAATTTTAAATCCCTCTGCTTCTATCTTTACCAAGAGATAGTTCAAAGTATTCACTTAATACCTCAGCCATGCTCTCTGCCTCGATGCGCAAATCCCCGTTTTGGTCCCTAATTGGATCCGTTTATATGCCAGGAGAAAACCTTGGGAATGAACCTGCAAGGTGCCTTCTCTCATTTTTAAGGCAGCTCACTGGTCATTTTACCGGTCAGTCTTTGGTCTCAATTTATCTGGGTCAGATCCATTTTTTATGCATTGATGTTGGCTTTCCCCCAGTTAATCTTTCTTATTAAGGATTGTATCTTGCCCTTTTTCATAACCAACGTAAACCTTATAATTAAGTGATCACCAACCCCCTCCCACAATGATGACAAGAGACTTGATAGACTTAGCCCACCTCATTCCCAAGAGCCAGGTCTCTCAGCGCCTCGCTTCTCATTGGATTTGAGACATCCCACAGTCGAAAATGTTCCCGAACACTCTAGGAACCCCGGACTCTTTCGGGTAGCTCTGGTTTAGCTCAGTGGGCTAGACAACTGGATTGTGATGCAGAACAAGGCCAACAGCGCAGGTTCAATTCCTGTACCAGCTGAGAATTCTGAATTCTCCATCAGTGTACCCGAACAGGCGCCGGAGTATGGCGACAAGGGGCTTTTCGCAGTAACTCCATTGCAGTGTTAATGTAAGCCTACTTGTATATAAGCCTACTTATTATAACTACTATCAACCCAGCCTATAGTCAGTCTCCCATTATAATTACTCTATAACTCCTATGCCTCACAATAATTTCCTGACAAATTTCTTCTTCTCCATCTTGATATTCATCTCCATTATCACCTCCTGGTTCCCACACTCTTGCAAAGGTAGTTTAAGCCCCTCTCCAATAGCACCAGCAAATCGCCCCACAAGGAAGTTGGTCCCTGCTCTGTTTAGGTGCAACCTGTCTAGCCTTGCAGCTCCCATCTCCCCCATAGCCTGTCCCAAGAATCTAAAGCCCTCCCTCCTGCACCATCTTTCCAGCCACACATTCATTTGCTTTATTTTCTTATTGCTATACGCAGTTGCATGTGGTACCGGAGGTCCTGCTTTCCAATTTCTGACTTAGTTCTCCAAATACTGACTGCAGCATCAATCCCTGCTTTCTGCGTATATTGTTGGTACCAATGTAGACCATGACTGTTGAGCCACAGGATGGTCTGCACCTGCTCAGGTGACATCCTTGATCCTTGAGAGGCAACATACCTTCCTGAATTCATGTTTGCAGCTGCAGAAAGAACTGCCTGTTCCCCTATCCAATTCTCTGTGTTCCCCTGTACAGCTGAACCAACTATTGTGCCATGAACTCTGCACTGCCTGCACTTTCCAGAGGAACTACATTTTTTTCATCAGTATTCAGAATGGAATGCCTGACATTGAGATGCACCTGGGGCACTCCTGTGCTACCTGCCCATTTCTTCTTGACTGCCCAGTCTCCTTCTCTCCTTGCGGTGATATCTGTAAACATTGCCATCCATGGAGTGCCCAACCTCACAGATGCACCACAGAGACACCAGCTGCCTCTCCGGCTTCTAAAGCTAAAGCTAGACAGCACTTTACAATGGCCATCCAAGCACCCTGGAGTTCCCGTATAGCATGGAATGTGGACTCTAGTGGTCCGAGAAGCCGCGCCATTCCTCGATCTGTTAAATAATAAACCGTGCTGTTCCAAAAACAAAAAGAGGCGGAGTTCTGTTATTGCCTCGTGGGTTGGCCGGTGTCCACTGACAGGCTCAGGAACCGTGACTAGATTTATTTCATGGGCAGGTGCTTAAAAATTGTCCAGCATGATCTGTTTAGACTGTCGCGTAAGATTTTATTTTGTCTTGCAGTTATCCTTGATGGAATCACCTCTTGGCTGTACTAAGTTTAAGCAGCTGACGCTTGACTGCCCGTCCCCAGGACGAAACCTGAACGCAAAGCGGTTGTTTAAGGAAGAAAAGTGAACGAGGCGACAAACCGAGATGACACACAGACTTTACACAAAACAAGAGCTGAAATCACTAAGTTGAAGGAGGAGCATGCTTTCGTCGAGGAGGTTCTATTCCCGGAGAACTTTCCGACAGTCGTGCTTTTGAACTGGTTTGCACTGGTTGAGGCGTATAAAATTGGTCTGGTCGGATGTTCAATTTGGTTTTATTGCGGTAAATCACTGGTTTCTCTTCGAAAAAAAAACCCAGGTCATTCATTCTTTCCTTTCCTAAAGCAAATTGTTCTGCAGGAAGCAACGCTTAAATTTTACATTTACGTCACCGCCCTCATGTCTGACTGGTTTTACACTGTATTTGCATTTTAAGCATAGTTTGCGATCTTAAAACTAATCCACACTGCAGCCAGTTTTTAATCTGATTTTATTTCATCTTGCATATCCCATACAAATCAGCAGTGAAGATTCCCGAAACCTTAAGAGGATGATAAATACCATGCTACCAAAGTAGGAAATTTGTACAAAAATACTTTACAGTTTATAATACTTGTTTGTTACAAATAAAAATACATTGTCCAAAGGACAGGTATGACAGATTTGATTCAAGTTTCCCTAGATTCTAGCTGTCTCTTTTTGTGTTGTTGGCAGTGCTTTTGTTTTAAATATGAATAACATCATTAGGCTGGAAACTTAACAAAATGGGTGTGTTCTTCAGTGGATGTTATTTAAATGAGTCACGGCAGGGTACAAATGCTCCCTCAATTATTTTGAAATACTCGGTGTAGTCTTAACTTTCACCACTGGTTGGAAAACTGGCAGCAGTGGGTTGATTTTTATTTTCTCTCTCCATTGGCCGTCTGTTCCACATTCGGCCCAATACTCCTTTTCACGCCCACCACATTCTGCCCGATGGCGCAAGTTAACATCTACCCCCATATGCTTTGATTCACTGGAGTGAGGCACAACCAACAATAATACTAACATATTTAACCAGCCTTTAAATTCATGTACATCAAAGTAGAATTCATGTTTCAGTTATACTGATTTACAAAGTCAATCTTTTACAAATACAAATGTGTTCATAACTATTTACCAGCCCCAATGCTGGACCTTAACATGTAGAAGACACAAATGAGCAGGTTTAGGATTACCGATTTAAAAATGGATTAATATTAAGACTAAGTAATCCGAATGGCAGATACTTAACGAGATACAGTCCTGGTGGCAATATCAGAATCCCCATGTTGACAGATGAGGTGACAAAATCCTGGCAGACAGAGGTCACCTGTGGTTATTTGTTTTGCATGAGGGTGATATTTTATTTTCTTAGCAATTAGGGTTCTCCGTTTGCAAATCAGGGCTTTTTAAAAATCCAAGACTATGGTTTAAAACCTTAACTATGGTTCTTACGCTTTGAGGATCTTGTTCTTTTGCAGACTGAAGTGTTCAAGTCAGATTATTATGGTTTCAAGTACTACCGGAAATCAGAGCCAAGGTTTGGGGCGGGTTGGCAGTTTTGGTTAGAGAAACGATTACAGCTTTGCGGAGGTATGATATGGTAGAGGCCATATGGATTGAGTTTAGGAAGAGGTAAAAAAAATGGGCAATTGCACTACTGGGGGGTATCGTATAGACCCCTAAACAGCCAGAGGAAGATGGAAGAGCAAATACGTGAACAAATCTCTGAGAAATGCAAAAATATTAGGGCAGTAATAGTCAGAGATTTCAACGACCCCAATATTTAAACTGGGATAGTCTTGGTGTGAAAGGAATGGAGTTAACAGAATTTTTAATGTGCATTCAGAACTTTTTTTGGCCAGCATGTAGCAAGTCCAACAAGAAGGAGGCGTGATTCTGGACTTAGTTTAAGGAAATGTAACTGGGCAGGAGGAAGGAGACAGTGGGAGATTTTGGTGGTAGCGATCATAATTCAGTTAGTTTTAACATAATTATTGCAAAATGACAAAGATAAACCAAGAGTTAAATTTCTTAATTTGGAGCAAGGCCAATTTTACTGAGCTGATGGGTGATTCAGCAAAAGTGGACTGGAAGCAGCTACTTGAAGGCCTATCAGTGTCAGCGCAGTGGGAGGCATTCAAAGGGGAGGTTCAATGGATTCAGAGTAAACATGTTCCCACAAAGAAAACGGGTGGGACGACCAAATCGAGAGCCCCAGAGGGCAGAAATGTAAAGCTTACGTCAGACACCAAGAACTCACGGAAAACCCAGAGGAATATGGAAAGAGGGGTGAAATTAGAAAGGAAATTAGGAAAGCAAAGAGAGTGGGACTTCCGGTGGCGTTCTGGGGGGGGGGGGGGGGGGGGGGGGCGTTGGAGAGACATGCACGAGGCAGTTCCCGCTAGAGTACTGTGCTTTTAGCCCTTTTCGCTTAGTTTCAGGGGGTCTTTTCATTCGAAAACCCACATATTTAATGAGATAAGGAACCCACATAGGTGAAATGCCCAGAAAAGCTAGAGAAAACAAGACAGAAAGTAGAAGTTTGTCGATAAGAGTCGGAGGCCTCCCGGGGCTCGTTGGTGGAAAAAAATGGCGGAGGCAGCCTCTGGGGCTCCGACCACTCCACTAACGGCCGAGATGCTTACTAGCACCTTGGCGTCAGAATTATACAAACACTGGCGCGTTGTGTCAGGGGACCAACGCAAATCAAAGGCAGAGGCCTTGTCTCCCATCCGTTTGGCATTGGAGACGACCAATGAACCAGTAAAGGCACATAGGACCATGATGAAAGGCATGGAAGTGGCCCTTTCGGGGCACACTGACCAGATGGCCCCTCTGGAAGAGGAGATGTCTCTAATGGCTGATACAAACAAATCGCTGACTGCTAAAGTGGATGATTTGGAGAATTGTTCCAGGAGGCAAAACATCTGAATTGTGGGGCTGTCAGCGAGGATGGAAGGCCCAACGCCCTCAGAGTATTTTCCGAAGATGTTTGGGAAGATGACAGGGGAGAGAGGACCCGCATTCTCTCTTTACCGCCCCCATCCCGGGTTGGAGTGAGCCCATCGAACTCGCTGACAGAAGCCTTATCCCGACAAACCACCGCAAGCTTCAAAGAAAAAGAGCGGATCCTGAGATGGGCAAGGGGGCATCATGACTACAAATGGGAAGGCCATGCCAGGACATGGGAGCAGAGCTGGTGAAGAAGAGTGTGGTGAAAGCACTGTGTTGTATTGTGCTGCCACAGTATTACGTGTTGTACGGTATTGCTGCTATATTACATGTTGTACGGTTTTGGCTCTGCCCGTGGCTCCTCCCCCTAGGGCCTGGGTATATAAGCTGCCGACCTCTCACGCTGCCTCATTCTGGGACACGCTGCCAGCTCTGTTGTTAGTCAATTAAAGCCATAGTTAATTCACTCTGCATTCTCCGTCTTAATTGATGGCATATCAAAGAGGAACTGTGTTCAACAAAGCCCAGGCCGCCCCATACAAAAGTGGCGTCTGGTTTGGGGTGGTGTACCCGGCGTGGCTAAGAGTGACCTTTGAAGGAAAAGACAATTATTTTGATGAGCTGGGAGAGGCAGATTCCTTTGTAAAGAAGCATGGTTGGCCGCGGGGTGATTGAAGGTTTTGAATATTGGGGGTGGACATGTTGAATGGTTGGGGATCCTCACTAATGTTTGCATTTTTCTGTTCTTGTTGGGGTTGAATGTTTTGCTTAGGTCTGGGGCTGAGATTTATGTGGGTTTTTGTTTTAACTGTTGTGAAAATACATAGCTCCCTGGTGGAGTACTATGTTTTAAGGGGGTTTTATACTTTGTGTTCTTTTTTTTTGTTGTCATTTTTCTTCACTCTAGGTGGAAGCCACCCTGCGAGCCGAAGAGTTAGCTAACGGGAGCAGTGTTCAGGGGTTGACTGCAGCTGATTATAGTAGTTCAGTTTTAGATAACGAGCTGAATGTTTTTGTTTTGTTTGGGTTATGTTTACTGGAAATAGGTTTTACTTGTTTAGGCTCCCTGTGCTATTTTCTGTATGTGTATTTGGGTGTGGTAGTGTCTGAGGGCGAGGATTGGGGTGGGATAGGGGTAGATTGCTGACGGTGACTGCAGATTTTTCTTTGTTTAAGTGGTGGCCACCTTGGGCCTGGTTGCTGTACCTTCTATGTAACTGTTGGAAGCGGCAGATTTGTAGCATTTTGTGCACTCGGGCGATAGAGATTTTTAATTTTTCTCCCATGTGCACCAGGTCCCTCCCAGCGTCCGCCCAGGAGATTGGGTACGCCATCATTAGCGGACAAGAGATTTTGTGAATGCATGTCCACTACCATTGGGGAATATATTAAATGTAATAAAAGTGAGTTCACCTCACCTTTTACGCTGTGGAAAACCCTTGAGGTTGTCCTCAGAGGGGAGATAGATTACTACAAAGTGCACATGGTGACGACAGTGAGGTTGGAGCAGCAGAGGCGGGTGGATTCCATTCTTTAAAAATTTTTTTTTTAGGGTACCCGATTATTTTTATTCCCAATTAAGGGGCAATTTAGCGTGACCAATCCACCTAACCTGCACATCTTTGGGTTGTAGGAATGAAACCCATGCAGACACGGGGAGAATGTGCAAACTCCACACGGACAGTGACCCAGGGCCGGGATTCGAACCTGGGTTCTCAGCGCCGTAGTCCCAGTGCTAACCACTGCACCACATGCGGCACTTGGTGGACTCCATTCTTGAGATGGACCATCAGTACTCACTCGCCCCAACCCTGGAGTTGTTGGCAAGTAAGAAAAATAACTGCAGACATACTTTTAGCTATTATCAACGAATAGGGCGGTTGGCCAGTTGCGACGTTCGAAGGGTAAGTCTTTATGAACATGGGGAGAAGACCAGTCGCCTCTTAGCTCACCCGCTGAAGTGACAGGCGGCTTTCAGGGAGATTGAGTGTTCGCAAATGTAATAACTGAGTGAATCCCATCCCACGTTCAGAAAAGGTGAAAGGCTTCTCACCAGAGTGAGTGTGCTGGTGTGGCAGCCTGGTTTCCGCCCCGCCTCAGGTCACTGCAGGTTTTGAAATGTTTCATCGGGATCTCCATAGATTGGAGTCTCCGACGGAGGATTTTTTGGGATGGATTGCCCATTCCAGCTGTGGGAGGAGGCGTGAAGAGTTGAATCCCCAATGGACCCAGAGGAAATTATGAAATGCATTGTATTGATGCATTGGTACGGAAACCGGAGGTGATTGTTTCCCGAGATGCTGAAAGGTGTCTGTGAGTGGAGTGGGAATATCTCTTGAGATTCTTGGGAGGTTTGGATTTGGACAAAAGACTGACAATGTTCGCATGCATGCTTTGAATTCTGGCTACTTCCCGCTGAGTAGGGGCTCGAGGCAGGGATGTCCGTTGTCTCCACCCCTGTTTGCTTTGGCAACAGAACTGCTCACCATAGTGCTGAAATCTTACATTATGTGGAGTGGGGTAAGTCAGGGAGGGGTGGAGCATAGAGTGTCCTTGTACACGGATGACCTGCTTCTTTATATTACGGACCCAGGATCCACTATGGATGGGATAATGATGCTGCTTGAGAGTTTTGGATCCTTCTCTGGGTGTAAGTAGAATTTGGATAAGAGCGAATGCTTCCCAGTTAATTCTCCGCGGAGGAGAGCCCAGCTGGGGACTCTACTTTTTCGCCTTGCCAGAACCAGCCTTTGTTATCTGGGAATCCGGATGATCCATGAATGGGCCTCGCTTCATATACTGGTCTGGTCAGTGGTGTTGAATATGACTTACACACTTGGGACAACCTCCCCCTGTCCTTGGCGGGCAGGGTTCAGACTATCAAGATGAACGTGCTCCTGAGATTTTTAGTTCTTTTTCCAATGTCTCCCCAAGTCCTCCTTTGTCAAAGTTAATAAATTAGTGTCCTAATTGGGTGGAGATGACCCCAAGGATCCGGAGGTCCAGAGAGCCAGTCAGGTGGCTTGGCTTTACCCAATTTATTATTTTACTATTGGACAGCCAATATTCAGAACAAAGAAAAGTACATGATGTGGAGATGCCGGCATTGGACTGGGGTGAGCAGAGTAAGAAGTCTTACAACACCAGGTTAAAGTCCAACAGGTTTGTTTCAAACCACTAGCTTTCGGAGCATTGCTCCTTCCTCAGGTGAAATCTACAAAGAAAAGTACAGCACAGGAACAGGCCCTTCGGCCCTCCAAGCCTGCGCCGACCATGCAGCCCATCTAACCTGAAACCTTCTACACTTTCGGTGTCCGTATCCCTCCATTCCCATCCTATAGGTGTGGGTCAGTGATCTGGGCTTCGTATGGGGGCAGATGGAGGCGAATTCCTGCAAGGGTTACGGCCTTGTTCCAATAGTAGCTGCATCACTGTCTTTCTCTCCGGAAAAATATTACCCCAATCCGGTTGTGGTGTCCACCTGAGAATCGGTTCCATTTCTTTATTGCATCACCTTTTTTTGCCAGGGAGTTTGGACTCGACATTTAGGTCATGGGAGGGGAAGGCTTGGAATGATCTGGGGGCATGTTTGTGGAGGGAAGGTTTGCCAGCTTTAAGGAGCTGTTGGAGAAATTTCAACTCCCTGCTTCCAGTCTTTTCAGATACTTTCAGGTTCGCGACTTTTCATGCCCTTGGCACCATCCCCCTCCCTGTTGACGAGGATTTTGTCTTTGGCCGTGTCTAGTGGGGGGTGTCAGTCTCGCCAGTGCTCCAGACGGCGTGAAGGCGGACATCCTCGCTTTTGTCTCGTTAATAGCCCGGAGACGCGTTCTGCTTGGGTGGAGGAATCCTACTCTGCCTCGTGCCTCGGCCTGGTTAGCTGACCTCATGTCTTTCTTACATTTGGAGTCGGTCATGTACACCATCAGATGGTCGGTGGAAGAGTTCTACCTAAGATGGCAGCCATTAACTTCCTTTTTTAAAGAGCTCGTCACCGTCAGTTGTTCAGGGGTTTAGTTTAGTTTTGTGGGGTTAAGTTCATATGCGCTTTTGCTTGGTGGCTTCTTTAATTTTGTAACTTAATAGTTTTATATTATTTTGTTTATAGTGAAAATTTTCAACAAACATTTTTTTTTTTAAAAGGAAAAAAATACCAGAAAAAGGTGGAGGATGAGGAGGTGGATACCTTTTAATGAATACGTTGCATCCGTCTTCACAAAAAATGAGACAATGCAGACGAAATTAAGGAGTGAGTGTGAAGTATTGTATATGATATACATAAGGAGAGAGTAAGTGTTAAGGGGATTAGCATCCTTGAAAGTGGATAAATTATTAGTGCTGAATGAGCGATGCTGCAGGTGGTTAAAAGAAACCAGGGAGGAAATTGCGGAAGGTCTGACCATTAATTTCCATACCTTACTGGATACAGGTGTGGTGCTGGAGGACTGGGGGGTGGGGTCTGCTAACATTGTACCTTTGTTTAAAAAGGGAGCGAGGACTAGACCGAATAATTACAGGCCAGTCAATCTGACCTTGGTAGTGGGCAAATTATTAGTGAGTAGTTTAATTGAACGTTTTGAGGAAGGAGGATTAATGAGGGTGGTGCAGTTGATGTGATCTGCATGGATTTTGACAAGGTCCCACATGGAAGACTGGTGAAAAAATAAAAGTCCGTGGGATCCAGGGAATGTAACAAGTGGGATAGAAAATTGGCTCAGTGGCAGGAAGCAAAGTGTGGTTGTTTCATGTGGTTTTACTCAGGGCTCAGTCCTAGATCCCCTGCTTTTGCGGTACAGAATGATAAAGAAGTTTGCAGCCGACACAAAAATTGGCTGCGCGGTTGATAGAGAGGAAGGTTGCTGCAGACTGCAGGAAGATGTGAATGGAATGGTCAGGTGGGCAGAAACATGGCAAACGGAAATCAACCCAGAGAAGTGCGAGTTGATGCATTTGGGGGGGGGGGGGGGTCAAACAAGGCAAAGGACTACACAAATAAATGGGATACTGCTTAGAGGAAGTGAGGGACCTTGGAGTGAACATCAACATTACCCTGTAGATAGCAGGGCAGGTTAATAAGGTGGTTACGGCAGCGGATGGAATCCTTTAATCTATTAGCTGAGACATAGATATAAGAGCAGGGGAGGTCATGCTGGAACTATATTAGAGGGTACGGAGGAGATTTAAGAGGATGTTGCCAAGACAGGAAAATTGCAGCTATGAGGAAAGATTGGATAGGCCGGGGCTGTTCTCCTTGTAACTGAGGGGGCCGAGTGGAGATTTTTGTAATAATCTTTATTAGTGTCACAAGTAGGCTTACATTAACACTGCAATGAAGTTACTGTGAAAATCCCCTAGTTGTCACACTCCGGCACCTGTTCAGGTACACAGAGGGAGAATTCAGAATGTCCAATTCACCTAACATGCACGTCTTTCGGGACTTGTGGGAGGAAACCGGAGCACCCGGAGGAAACCCACGCAGACACAGGGAGAACGTGCAGACTCCGTACAGACAGTGACCCAAGCCGGGAATCGAACCTGGTTCCCGGGCGCTGTGAAGCAATATTGCTAACCACTGTGTAGATTTGACTGAGACTGTTCTATAAAACAGTTAGATAGTTACATGGGCAGGATGGGTATGGTGGGATATGGGCCAAATGTGGGCAAGTGGAACTAGCTTAGTGATAGAAAGTGGGCGGCATGGACAAGCTGGGCCGAAGGGCCTGTTTCCATGCTGTAAACATCTATGACTCTACAAAATTGGGAGAAGCCTGGAGAGAGTGGATATGGAGGGCCCAGTCACAGATGTAAAGTGATTAGAGGGGAGATGAGGGGTGTGGGGGTCTGGAATCCGCTGCCTGAAAGGATAGTAGAGGCAGAAACCCTCAACTAATTTAAACGATGTCTGGATATGCAGGGCCTCACCGTAAGCAGCAGGGCCTCGGATCAAATTCTGGAAAGTGAGATTGGGCTGTGTGGCTCAGTTCTCGGTCGGCGCAGTCACGACGGATGCGGCAAGTGGCCTCTTTCTGTGCCGTAAGCTTTCTATGGTACACAAAACATTCACTGCTTCCCAACGAGAATCCCATTAAAGGCAATTAGCAATAGGAAAAAATCAAAACCAATTCATAGAAGCCTACATTTCAATAAAATATACTTAGCTAGATGGGTGTGCTGAATCAACAGTTTTATTTAATTAAGATTCTCAATTTAATTAAAAAAGGTTAATTTTACATTTTTTAGGCAGCGCACATGTAACTTCTTTTGTCCAGTAACCAGCTGGCAGCATTAAAAGATTTAAAAAAAAAAAAAAGAATTTGGACAGTAATCACCAGGAAAAAAATAATCTTGGCATAATAATTGCACAGGTTTTGTTTCATGGCCGTGCCCTGCATAGATTAGCTTAGTTATGTTTCACAGTTTTGTCAAACCTGTTAACAAGCTTCTTTTGTCATGGGGAGGGGGAGGGGATTATCAAAAAGATTGGTTTCTGCTGATTTATGAAATGTGTGTGCTTGGAATCTGTGAGAGACACAAATGACTGACCGTAAAGGTGAGTGTTCCACAAATGAACATTAAAGTGAGTTAGCACCATTGAAAATCCACAATATATCTCAGCCTGGTGGACCGGATACCTTGCACTACAATGTGTTTGTATTTTCCAGTATGTCTGTGCTGCCAAGTCTTCCTTTCTGATGCCGGAACACGTGAGCATCGTCCTGCTCACCCCACTCTAACGCTTGTGAAGACGGATCTGCGGAGAGCACCTCCTGAAAGGCCAGTGGGTTCCTGCTGATGACCAGTTCGAGTTTATTGCCAGAATCTGCGATTAGAGGCACCACCAGGCAGCAGTCAAAGTCCCTGGTACGGATGTGGTTCACCTGTTGGAAGGAAATAAAGCCGACAGCAATCGATTCAGTCTCTGCGTTCAAGAAATGCAGGCTGCCACAAGTTTTATTTGTAGTGCTTCATGTGGACTTGGAATGGATTTAAATGTTGAATATGATATACCTGTAGCAGCCTGTCATAGGGCTTGACACCACCCAGGGCAGCCGGTCCATTTGGGCGAGTGTTGTTGACATACACACCTTTCTCCAGCAGACCGTCTGAAACACTGAATCCAAAATCTTCACTATCCGAATCTTTGTACAGTGTCACCTGTGGAAGATTTCAAGAAGGCATCACATTTCCAACTTGGTACAGATTCGGCGTACAGTGCATGTGTTGTTTGAGTAGCGGGCTGGGTTTTCATTAAAACAGCTTTTATCGCTAAGATATGCAACAGTACAGAGTAACAGTGCGCAGCCTTCAGCCAAATCATTTGAATAATCGGGCTTTTATGTTGGAAATTAAATTACCACCCAGAGGGGCTGGTTTAGCACAGGGCTAGATAGCTGGCTTTTAAAGCAGACCAAGGCAGGCCAGCAGCACGGTTCAATTCCCGTACCAGCCTCCCCGAACAGGCGCCGGAATGTGGCGACTAGTGGCTTTTCCACAGTAACTTCATTTGAAGGCGACTTGTGACAATAAGCGATTTTCATTTCATTTCATTCTTCAGATTGACTTTTGAATCAAGCTTTACAAGTCAGGAAAATGGGTTTTGCTAGTCCAATCACTTCAGGGAATTAAGTCAAACCGATAATTCCATCTTTTCAACTTTTAAGTTTCCAAGATGGAACAAATCTGAATTAACAAGCCCAGAAGCACAACTGGAATAAGTATTATTTTATGAAGCCTGAACCTTGTGCAACTCCACCGGTGTCGGGGACATGATTTCTTTCATTTCTTGCTTGATTTTTCTAATCGCAAATAACTTTGATCTCCCACCATCCGACGGTAAAGTGTTGCTGCGGGAGGCTTGGGTGTAATGTGCCCTGATGGGATTACTCTCCTGAAAGCTTGACTGCCTTTCCAAGGGCCTATGTCCTAGGCTGTTTTCATGATTCAGACTCATTGCACTCCCAGACATGATGGTGGCCTGTTGAATGAAATACAAAGCTGTAAAGTTAAGGGTTGCGGAAAATGAAGTGAAAAGACAACTCTCGTTAGTAATGGTGGGTAAGGGGTAGGAAAGTTGGAATGCACGGTGTTATGTTCACGCTTAAAATAGTTGATTCAAAACATTAGTTAGGCAGAATAAAGTTAGTATTGAATGTAATTTTAACAATGTATACACAGGTTTGTGTGAGTACGGATTAAAAAGCAATATTTATCTACTGTTAAAAACTGAGCTGCAAGTCTTGCATATATTAGAGACTGGACAATCTTAAAAATGACTGCCTCACACCAACATTGAACACTCAAAAAAACCAGTACCAATATAGCCAAGTTTCTCAAATTCAGATGGTTTTGGTTGGCAGCCTTCCTTAAAGAGGAGCTAGGTTCCTGTAATTATTAAGACCATATATAGGCTCAAGAACAAAAGCTGGATGCGCAAAATATAGACTCACTCAATATTACTGTTCTGAAATGGTGCCAACTGTGCATGAAAATAGCAAGACCTCGTACCTCCAATTCTCTCAAAATTCCTGACTGACCACATGTTTCCAAATCTTCTAGAGCCTGGGACCAAAAACTTTCTTCCTGATCTGCTTCCAATCCGTCATGACCACCTACATAACTGAAATTTGTTCAAAGAAAATAAGTACACATATATATTATTAAAAAATGCACAGGGCAGCGATAGGCAACATCGGCCAGAGAATGGCCCTCCTTCATCACAGTGGGCCGCAGGATTGAAATCGGGGCTTGTTCACTCACCATCACCCCATGAATAGGATTGAACCCGTTTAATACAAGCCAAATATTTTATAATGAGTTGTAGAAAATGCTTAATCATTCATATATTAATAGTTGAAATTCTGGCCCACGGGTTCATGAGTAAATGTGTGTCGCTGGAGTAGTGGGCCGCATTTTGAAGTAGAACTCAGAGCTACCAGGCGTCAACCTCTATTAGGACGACAATGCTGACCCAGGGCTAGAGTGGCACGTCATGCCTTTGTCATCTATATCCTGGAAAGATCATTTTTACAATGCTAAGCTCATCGATTGATTCCCAAAAGCCATTCTATGATATATTGGAATGTAATCAAACCTTGCAAGGGCTGATTCCTGTTCATCATTGAAGTTGATCATCTCACAGATGAAATATTTCAAGTCAAAAGAGGCCAAGTCGTAGCACAGGGGGGGAAAAAAAACCTAATTTCAGCATCTGTTCCGACTGAAAAATGAATTGTACAACTCACCCACTAGTGGTGGGTCTCTCCCATTCATCGTCACTCAGTGCCACTTCATGATATGGGTTATTATTATGCCTGCTGACAGGTGAAAAACTCAATTTGGCACTTCTCCATTCATGCGCATGTAGGCTGTAGCCAGAGGCTTGATAACCGGAAGGACCTAAGAAAGGAAATAATGATAAAAGATTCAAAACCAGTTGAAACACAGGGCAGGATCTTGGGTATGCACAAAATGAAGAAACCCGAGAAGGGGAGAAAGGCAATCAAAATAATTATGCGGGACCATTCATTCTTGGTGCTTCACAGACGGCAAAAAAGAGCATTCAACCAAACGTAGTACACAAACATGTCAAGCTCCTTAATTGAGTTAATGTAATTGTTCTCCAAAGAAAATACCATGGTCCGTGCCCAACATCAAACTCTGCCACAAAACCCTCATTTAATCACATTCACACACTGCCAATAGTAGAAATATGATCCAATTTAACAGTTGCTATGTTAAAATCAGAATTTACAGTATTAACCCATCCCGTTTGAAATTAAAATTGCAGCATACGATCACCAAGTTACTTAATAATGCCTTGCCGTGAAGTACAATCCCGATCGTAATGTACACCACATACAATTTAGTCACTAGTTAGCCAGCAAATTTTACTTTATATCTCCTGTCATCTCTTGGTCAAGGTGTGCAAATCATATCGAGTTGTAATAGATCATTCGTAAGCGCTGTCCACAAGTCTGGAATGCACCATACTCACTTGTAAGTTTAAGAAAAATGACTAGTATTGAATTAGTGCAATCAACATTATAAGCAGTTCATTATGCAGAGAATACATTTTGCACTTGAGGCTTATCAAGAAGGCAAGAAATTTTGAACTGCATGATGACAAGAAAGCAGTGCAGGAAATGCAATAAGCTTCTGGGTGGGATGTTTAATCAATCAAAACCTATGACATGTTTCCAGCAGATATAATTTTAGATAGGCTCGCCTGGTCTATATTAATGTTGACGGGTCGCAGGAAATGAGAGAGGTTACCATTAAGGGAGGTCACATGTTTCGATGAATGTTTGATATTTAAATGAGCTTTCCAACTATCATAATTTATGTGTGGGGGGTGGTGGAATGTGTAGATACTCAATTGAATATTATTCATACTAATAATTTATTTAAACACAGAAAGGTTAATTATTTCATCCCAGCCAAGCTTTTATAATGCTGGAGCAGGGATTAAAGTCTGTTATCTATAATAAATAGAAAGTGAATACATTCAGTACGAACTATCATGTAGATTTTCTTTCATTGAATCTACAGCACAGGAGGGGCCCAATCAGCCCATCGTATCTTTGAAAGAGCTATCCTATTAATTCCATTCCTGCTGTTGCCCCCAATTCCTGGAATTTTTTTCCTTTCTAGGTATAGGGCCAACTCCTTTTTAAAGTATTGAATCCACCATTTCGAGCAATATGTTCCTGATCAGAATTCATTGTTTAAAACAAAACCCCATTTTATTCTGGCTTTATTCTTTGCCACTTTTTCTAAATCTTGAATCCTCTTATTATAGACTCTCCCACGAGTGAGAAATGTTTCCCCCTAACAAAATGAGCATCTCTATCAAATCCCTCTTTAACTTTGTCTGCTCCGCGGAGAACAGTTCCGACTTCATCAGCTGGGGCCCAGATGTAAAAAGTCACCAAAGCCCAGATGACCATAGGCTGCTTCCCCCTTTGAGTGGGGGAGAGCTGACTGGTGGCGATTCAAACTGAGGACCACCACACCTCAGGCGAGGGGCAAGATTGAGAAGGCGGGGACTTCATGAATGATGTCAGCCGGGATGACGGTAGCACGGTACCATAGTGGTTAGCGCTATGGCTTCACAGCACCAGGGTCCCAGGTTTGATTTCCGGCTTGGGTCACTGTCTGTGCGGAGTCTGCATGTTCTCCCCGTGTCTGGGTGGGTTTCCTCCGGGTGCTCCGGTTTCCTCCCACAGTCCAAAGATGTGCAGGTTAGGTGAATTGGCCATGCTAAATTGCCCTTCGTGTCCAAAAAGGTTAGGTGGGGTTACTGGGTTAGGGTGGGTTTAAATGGGGTGCTCTTTCCAAGGGCCGGTGCAGACTCGATGGGCCAAATGGCCTCCTTTCTGCACTGTAAATTCTATGATTCTATGAACTCGCGTTGTCGGCCTTGCTCTGCATCCCGAATCAGCTGTCGAACCAACTAAGCTAAACAGCGCCTCCTCAGGCCCAAAAAGGTAGGCAAGAAAGACCGGTTCCCCTTCGATAAGGGTGCAATTACCAGGGGGCATAGATTAAAGGCGATTGGCAGGAGGATTAGAGAGGACATGAGGAAAACCTTTTTCACCATGAGGCGCCTGGAACTCACTCAATTGGTGGTTGAGAGGGTAGCACAGTGGTTAGCACTGCTGCCCCACGGCACCGAGGACCGGGGTACCACCTGGTCCCGACTCACTGTCTATCTCTCCATGTCTGCGTGGGTCTCAGGAAAGCAAAATTCCGGGCTAATCTCATTGCATGTAATCAGTACGTCTATTGACAAAATATGTTATCGCATGAAACATGCAGGAAAAATAAAATATATTTCAGATTTGTATAAAATATACCTGTGCATTTAAGGGTACAATTTTACAGGAAATACAAGAATAAAGACACCCATTGTTTATTCAAAACTTTAAAAAAAAAAGAGGCCCCAATTCTTTTTTTTTTCCAATTAAGGGGCAATTTAGCGTGCCCAATCCACCTACCCTGCACATCTTTGGGTTGTGGGGGTGAAACCCACGTAGGCACAGGGAGAATGTGCAAACTCCACACAGACAGTGACCCGGGGGCAGGATCGAACCCGGGTCCTTAGCGCCATGGGCAGCAGTGCTAAGCACTGCGCCACCATGCCGCCCCAACACCCATTGTTCATAAGCACAAATCTTGGAAAGTGCCATGTCCTGTTGATAAAACCTTCTTAAACATCAGACGGCATCTGTGGATTTATAAATGAAGGTTGGGTACAAAGGCAGGGAAATTATGCTCAACGCTTTATAAATCATTGGTTAGGTTGGACATCACAGTTCAGGAAGAAGGCCTTAGAGAGTGTATGGATCAGTTTTGCCCAAATGGTACCGGGGATGAGGGACTTCAGTTATGTGAAGAACCACATAATAGAATCATAGTAAGATTAAGGGACAGAAATTGGCCTGTTGAATCAGCTGTTGTTAGTGTCAATCAAAAGGGAGAGAAAAAATAAACTAGCCGCTCATTTTTATCCCACCTCCCAGCACCTGGTCCATGGTCTTGCAGGTTGCAGCACTTCAAATCCAGGAACCTTCTAAACGAGATGAGCATTTGGTCCTCAACCACCAATCTTTGTAAAATTTATAAATTTAAAGTACCCAATTCAGGTTTTTTTCCCCCAACTAAGGGGCAATTTAACGTGGCCAATCCACCTACCCTGCACATCTGCGGGTTGTGGGGCTGAGGCTCACGCAGACACGGGAGGACTCGGTGCCGTGAGGCAGCAATGCAGACCACTGCGCCACCGTGCCACCCCTATTAGGCCAGAATTAAACATTAAACTAGTTTAATTATCTGTCAACAAGTGTTCGCCTTCAAACAGTAATTCAAAAATAACAAATATGCTGTGCTTCCCACAGTAATGGACCATCTTTGAACACAATGACTTCTAACTAGAATTATTTAAAGGTGACTAGAACTAGGGGACATCCATTTAAGACGGAGGGGAGGATTTTTGTTCTCTCAGAAGGCCACGAGTCTTTGGAATTTTCTTCCCCTGGTGAGCAGTGGCGGCAGGGTCACTGAATATTTTTAAAGGCAGAGGTAAACAGATTTTCGACGAACAAGGGAGTCAAAGGTTGACGAGGGTAGGTTGAATGTGAGGACGGGGCCACAATCAGACCAACCATGATCTTATTGAATAGTGGAGCAAGCTGAAGGGACCAAGTGGCCAACTCCTGTGCCTAATTTGTAAGTGAGTATGTTAACTCCGAGTCTAGTTTGGGCAGCACGGTAGCATTGTGGATAGCACAATTGCTTCACAGCTCCAAGGTCCCAGGTTCGATTCCCGGCTTGGGTCACTGTCTGTGAGGAGTCTGAATGTTCTCCCCGTGTGTGCGTGGGTTTCCTCCGGGTGCTCCGGTTTCCTCCCACAGTCCAAAGATGTGCAGGTTAGGTGGATTGGTCATGATAAATTGCCCTTAGTGTCCAAAATTGCCCTTAGTGTTGGGTGGGGTTACTGGGTTATGGGGATAGAGTGGAGGAGTTGACCTTGGGTAGGATGCTCTTTCCAAGAGCCGGTGCAGACTCGATGGGCCGAATGGCCTCCTTCTGCACTGTAAATTCTATGATAATCTATGATAGTCAAAAACCTGCTCGAGTATCTTTGTGTTTAAACAACTTGCATTTATGTATTTTGGCCACGTAGTTTGTAGTGCGTCCCTGGGGTGACCTTTGTGTTGTTTTATTTACATATGTGAGATGTCTAATCAGAGTAGTTTATGAGGGAACTATCTGTCTCTCACGGGATCAACTTAACATATGTCCCAGATGGCCTTGCTACGGGTTCTGCTGCTCTGAAATTATGATCGGTCATGAAATTAGTGACAATTTGGAATGTGGCCACCACAAATATGAAGCTAGTGCTTTGTTTCGCTGCAATTTTTCTGCTTTAATAACCTGCGCATATTTATGTATCGAGCTACTCAATCAGTTCAAACTCAATTCGGAAATTAAAGATCATGATTCTTAAGAGAACTTGACTCCATCTACTTAGCCATTATTTGACCAGCCGGCGAAGAGCCACTACTATTTCCCCATAAATCGATTGGCGCCAAATTAGCCTTTCTTATTGCTTTTAGTTTTGTTTTTGAGCTAGAAATTTACTAGTGCCTGGTGTACTGATGCGCTTGTGGACCTTCAATGTACTTATTTTCAAAAAGAGGAAGCAGTGAGCTAACAGGAAGTGACATGGTGTCACAGTGGTTAGCACTGCTGCCTCACAGCGCCAGGGACCCGGAATTGATTCCGACCTCGGGCCACGGTCTGTGTGGAGTTTTCACATTCTCCCCGTGTGTGCGTGGGTTTCCTCCGGGTGCTCCGGTTTCCTCCCACAGTCCAAAGATGTGCAGGTTAGGTGGATTGGCCATGCTAAATTGTTCCTGAGTGTTCACAGATTAGGGAGAGTTACAGAGATTTCAGCCTCTTCCTTGTCTTCAGACAAGAATGCTGGGGATAGGGCAGGGATTGGACCTGGGTAGGGTGCTCTTTCAGAGGGCCAGTGCCTCCTTCTGCACTATAGGGATTCTATGATACTATAATATCTGACAGACTTAATTCAAAGCTCCCTTGTGAGATGTGGAATTTTAATTTTAATTTTAAAAAGAGATTTTTCTTTTTAAATCATGCTTTTTTATGGGCACCCTGTGTCTGGTGCAGAGGGCCATGCAATAACTACTTTTTCACCAGAGCTTTGAGGGCCTCCTCCAAATGTATGTTTTGAGCAACCTCCAGAGTCAACCATCAACAATTTAGCAGGAATAATTAGAGTTGACCTTTTTTTAGTGTTTCAGTTATTATATTTTAATCTATTCTGTTTATCTTCTAGTTGACTTGACTTGTTTAAGATTGGCAGGGTAGCGTGGAAAAAATGCTTTAAGCATAATCTTAAACATTGCTCAAAATGGAATCAGTCGTCAGAAAGAATGCTTGGAAAGTAAAGGGTTAACATTTAATTAAATTAGGAAGGTTTATACAAACAACATTCTTCACGGGTCATATAAGCCATGCCATCAAAACCACAGGCCTGGAGACAGCTTGCTAAAGAGGAGCGTGGGAGGTACTTTTGGAAGTCACCAGCGGTTCAACAGCAAGTGATTGACACAAACAGGGCTGAACACCACTCAGTTTGGTGAACAGAAGTGAGGCGTTTTCTTCAAACATTAAGGATATACAAGACTGCTTGACACTCGTCATCCAGTCTCAATCTTTAGTTCTAAGCTTGGTGTTCATACATTTGTGAAGATTGAAATATATTAGGGAAATTAGATGATAAATATGGGGTCAAGTTAAGAGTTGAAAGCCTGGGGATATAACGTGTGGCTCCAGTGATCATGGTTTTTAAAATGATTTTGTTTTTCTTCTAGGGAACAGCAAGAGAAATTGATGAAGGAATGTGTTTATCGGTCTGGGCTAATGCACAGTGGTTTGACTGGGGAGGTCCCTGAGGAGTTATTGTGCCTTTGCAGTCTGCAGAGATTTCAAAACATTTCAAAAATAAATTTAGAGTACCGAATTCATTTTTTCCAATTAAGGGGCAATTTAGCGTGACCAATCCAGCTATTTGCACATCTTTGGGTTGTGGGGGTGAAACCCATGCAAACACGGGGAGAATGTGCAAACTCCACACGGACAGTGACCCAGAGCCGGGATGGAACCTGGGACCTTGGTGCCGCGAGGCAGAGTGCTAACGTCTGCACGACCAAGCTGTCCTTCAGTCTGCAGAGATAACGGCCGGGATTCTCCAATCCCGCGGGCAAGTTCTGACGCTGGCGTGAAAAGCGGCGCGAGCCACTCTGGCGTCACCGGGCCTCAAGTGGCAGGTACTCACCCCTTCCTAGGGGTCTAGTACGGCGCCAGAGTGGTGTCCGCAGCTCCGGCGCCTGAAAGCCGGTATGCGATCCATGTCCGGCGCGAGTCCGCGCAGGCGCGTGAGTCCCCCCCCCCCCCACCACCACCACCACCACCAGGACGACCCCCGCAGCCAGAACTCCGAGATACCGCCGGGTGGGACCAAACGTAACCCACACCGGCGGGACTCGGCCAAATTCGGTGGGCACTCGGCCCGTCGAGGCCCGGAGAATCGGCCGGGGGGGTGGGGGGTGAGGAGGAGGGGGGGCTTTCAATGGCCCCCGACCGACGACACGGAGATCCCGCCGGCGCCCGAGAATCAGCGAGCCACGATTCTCACGCCCACCCGCCGATTCTCCAACCCGGCGCAGGGTCGGAAAATCCCGGCCAACTTATTTTTATAGTTTCGGGAGATTAGACCATTACAGGGTAGAGCCAAGGAAGCTGTGGAGAGAGGCAGCTTTGGAGAAAAGGCTTTTGGAACTTAAGTCTGATCTGATGCCCCTTGTGCTTTTTAGACCACAGATAAAGGCAGTTTTCTTTTCCAGTCGGACAGGGGGGGAAAAAATAGTAATAATATTTTAAAAGCAGAGCATTCTTATCTGAAGACAAGGAAGAGACTGAAACAACCGAGTTGAAGCAGTTATTTGAAGATATTCAGCCATAATCTGAAGGGATTTTAATAAGGATGGCATGGTGGCTAGCACTGTTGCTTCACAGCGCCAGGGTCCCAAGTTCGATTCCCGGCTTGGGTCACTGTTTGTGTGGAGTCTGCATGTTCTCCACATGTCTGCGTGGGTTTCCTCCCACAAGTCCCGAAAGACGCGCTGTTAAGTGAATTGGCCATTCTGAATTCTCCCTCAGTGTACCCAAACAGGTGCCGGAATGTGGCGACTAGGGAATTTTCACAGTAACTTCATTGCGTGTTAATGTAAGCCTACTTGTGAAAATAATAAAGATTATTATTAAGAACCATAATTCATTGTGTACTGCAAGTATTACTCTATGCCCTGCTAATTCTAAGATGGATTGAGAGCTGTAGCTTTCTTTTCCTGTTGTTCAATGGGAAATCGTTGTATTAAGGGGTAATTGTAAGCTGTTCTTTTCCGGGTGTTAAGTTAGAAGTTGAATATTATATTTATAATAAAGGTTTTAGAAATGCCAAAGCCCTATTTTTTCATGCAATCATTCGTGGAGTGAATTATTCTTTCCGCACATGTCTAAAGTAAACTAAAATATTGGGGCTTTGGTCCAGCATTCTAGCCACTACTGGGGTCTGGTTTAGGATTGCAATACATTTCTGTTACAAAAGCATGACTAAAAGCTAAGTTTTGAAAACTAATATACAGAGATGGTTACCTCTAAAATCATTGTTCTTCAACAGAAAAGGGTACAGAAGTCCCATCACTACATAAAACGCAGGTACACTAGTCTCTCCTTCTGAATCCCAAATTACATTGCCATCTGTCTCAGAACCCGCATTCCCCAATCTCCCTCTCCTTTTTGGGGCTGGTTTAGCACAGGGCTAAATCACTGGCTTTGAAAGCAGACCAAGGCAGGCCAGCAGCACGGTTCAATTCCCGTACCAGCCTCCCCGAACAGGCGCCGGAATGTGGCAACTTTTACTTTTCACAGTAACTTCATTTGAAGCCTACTTGTGACAATAAGCGACTTCATTCATTCATTCATTAAAAAATTTTTTTTAGAGTATCCAATTATTTTTCCGATTAAGGGGCAATTTAGCGTGGCCAATCCACTACCCTGCACATCTTTTTGGGTTGTGGGGGTGAGACGCACGCAGACACGGGGAGAATGTGAAAACTCCGTCCGGAGAGTGACCCAGGGCCGGGATTGAACCTGAGACCTCGGTGCCGCGAGGCAGCAGTGCTAACCACTGCCCCAATCACCCTCTCCTCATCCTTCATTCCCATGTCTCCTGTTCCCAACACCTGCACTCTCAAGCTTCTCATTGCAATAATGCCACCCCCTATTCCAGTAGGATTGCCGAGACACTCTCATCTCCTACCCAATTCCTGACTCCACAGCCCTGCTGATTATTCCACATCATCGTGGCTCTGTGGTATTGTCATGTGATGTTACTGAAGCTGGAAACCTCTCGAGTGACTGCCAGTGACGTCACAGAGCCTGTCGTGTTGGGGAGGTGCACTGTGGTGCGATGCTTTCATGGCTGATTCCCCAAGCTCCTGGGAGCAGTGCTCTTTGGGGGTAAGGGGGTGGGGGTGGGATCCCTGATGCCAGGAATGCTCAAAATTTGCTAATGCATGTCAGTGCATGGGCTTTCCTTGGCTGACTTGGTAACACACTGCAATAAATATCTCCAATTAACTATTGCTGAACTTGGCTGTAAACTGTTGTTCGTGCTGTCTTCTATTAGATGGGCTTTGAGAAAAAGGGATGAAGAGGGAGTTTTTTGCATTGTAAAATTAACCAAGACAATTAATGCGACACTGCTTTGGGAGTCGTTGTAATCTTGTTTATGTTTGTCTCTTACACAATGCCTCTCTTGGTAACTCGCTGATTACATTGGGAAGCTAAATTCCCAGTTTAATATCATGCTTTTGGAAACAATACATTAGGACTGGTTGAGTGACTAGCAAACCTCTCTACCCATTTCTGTGGTGATATATATTAGACATCTCATGTAATTCCATCTATTTTTAATCACCAGTGTAAGTACCACAAAGAGACAGAAGGGTTCTGGATACTGAATAATCTATTGCCAATTACCAGACACATCACAAACTAATCACTGTACATTGCAGGCAAGGGGCAAGCTCAAATTAGATGTACATTTGAGTCACTTCTGATTTAAAAAAACTTTGATTTTAAAGTGCTAATTTGAGTATCTGGTGTCAAAACATCTTCCCGAGTGGATGCATGTCACATTGCTGTTATTGCATCTTTGCACTTTTCCTTTGGATAAGAGCAGACAGAAGTGGAATGATTCACAGGCTAATTAATAGTCTGACAGAGAGCGACATAAACACATTCTACAGCCGCACCATCTTTATACCAACTGATGAGGTCCTCTAAGGCAATGGTCCCCAAAGCACATATGATGGCTTGGATCAACAGATGCAAGTATCCTAGGGGATGTCAACCTAGAATTAAGAGGCAGAGTTTGCCAGGACTGTCAGAAGCAGGGTTTGAACCCTCAATCTTCTGACTCCGACACAAATGCTATCACCAAGCCTGGAACCAAGAGCAAGAGGCCATTCAGCCCTTAGATCTTGCTTCATCAGTTAGTAAAATCATGACTGATGTTCTATCTCAAAGTCACCGGGCGGGATTCTCCGATCCTGGGGCTAAGTGTTGACGCCGTTGTAAACACCGGAGGGTTTTCGGGAAGAAAAGGGTTTGGGTGTTTTATTTAAAAAAAAATGTTTTTCTCTCTTTTCTTTTCTCTCGTCTTGTGTAATTTGATTTTCCTGTCACAAAGATGGTTGATACTTGCATGCATAATTTTGATTAAGCTGCTTGAAGCTTCTTCTATTGTGTTTGATTCTCTTTGAAGGTGATGTGACTGATAAGAATCGGTCAAAGGGGGAGGGGTAGAACCTGGCAATCTGGTGTAACGACTTTAAAACTCAAACTGTGGTGGTCTGAGTTTGGGGGAAGGGACAGGATGGCGGGGAGGTGAGAAAAATGGTTCTGTGTTTTGCTATGTCTTGTTTAAAATTTTGGTCTTTTAATTCTGTGAGTTAAGTTGCGATGTTCGGGAAGACAAGGGTTGTGGTGTTTTCTTTTTTTTTCTTTTCTCTCCTGTGTAATTTGATTTTGATTTATGTACTGGATCACAGAGGGAAGAACTTTTAAGATGTGATGGGGTGTTTTAGTTTCTGCAAGAAGGAGACTTGATTCTTGCATGAATAATTTCGCTTAAACTGCTTGAAGCTTCTTCTTTTGTGTTGGATTCTGTTTGAAGGTGATAGGACTGATAAGAATCGGTTAAAGGGGGAGGGGTTTGCCTCGTTGCCTGCGTGTTGGTGGATGGTTTGTTTGCTTTCTGGGATTGTTATTACTGTGTTGAATACTTGTGTTATTGCTAGGTGTGATAGAATCTGTCAGTCGGCAGGCTTTTTGACGCCAGAGGATGGGAGATGCTGAGCTAGCTGGATAGCTGGTTCACCGGAGCAAAGTGGGGGGAGAGCTGAGGAAAGACAAAGTGGGGGGGGAGGGGGGGGGGGGCAGGAGGGGGGGGGTACTGCTGATGGGTAAGGGACAGTTAGGAGACTGGAGATGGAGATCAGGTGGCAGTCGCCGCCGAGGGGCGGATCAAGTGAGGTGTGGAACACGGGTTAGGAGCTGGCCTAGGAAAGGTCATGGTTGACCGACAGTGGAGGGGGGCAAAAGCCCCCCCCCCCCCTCCCCCCCGACCAGACTGGTTATATGGAATGTTCGTGGACCGAACGGGCCGGTTAAGAGAGCTTGTGTGTTCGCACACCTGGGACAGTTAAAAGCGGACGTGGCTATGTTACAGGAGACACACAAAGCTGGGAGACCAAATTAGATTAAAGAAGGGTTGGGTCGGACAAGTGTTTCATTCAGGACTGGACTTTAAAATAAGAGGGGTGGCTGTCCTGATTAATAAAAGGGTGACATTCGAGGTGGGGAGGATAGAGGTAGACCCGGGAGGCAGATTAATTATGGTTAGCGGGAAGCTAGAGGGAATGGCAGTGGTGCTGGAGAATATATATGCCCCAAACTGGGATGATGTCGTGTTTATCAGGAAGGTGCTGGGGAAGATCCCAGACCTTGAATCGCACCAGCTGATCATGGGGGTGACTTTAATACGGTCCTGGACCCGAGGATGGACCGGTCGAGTGCTAGGTCGGGAAGCTATCAGCAATGACAAAGGAACTGCGGGGGTTCATGGAGCTCATGGGAGGGGTGGATCCGTGGAGATTTGAGAGACCAAGGAGCAGGGAATATTCATTCTATTCCCATGTACATAAGACGTACTCCAGGATAGATTTCTTCATGCTCGATAAAACACTGCAGGGGTTGAGGACACTGAGTACTCAGCAATTGTGGCCTCAGCTGATGCACCACACTGGATAGACCTACGGGCAGACACGGGAATGTCCCAGTGCCCACAGTGGAGACTAGATACAGGGCTGTTAGCGGAAGAGGAGATCTGTGAGCGAGTGAGAGAGGCCATTCGGGGGTATATAAAAATCAATGACACGGGAGAGACTACAGCTAGGGTGGTCTGGGAGGCACTGAAAGCAGTCATTAGAGGGGAATGTATCTCAATTTGAGCCCACAGTGATAAAACTAAGCGGTCGGAGCTGGACAGGTTGGTAGGAGAAATCTTACAGGTGGACAGGAGATACTTGGAGTCTCCAAATGAGGAGCTCCTGAAGGAGCGTCAGGGACTTCAAATGGAGTTTGGACTCCTGTCCACAGGAAAGGCGGAGGGTCAGCTGAGGAGGGTAAAAGGGACAATATATGAACATGTGGAGAAAGCTAGCAGGATGCTGGCACATCAGCTGAGGAAACAGGAGGCAGTGAGAGAAATAGCGAAAATAAAGGATTTGAGGGGGAAGACAGTGATGGACCCAGGAGTGGTGAATGAAGTGTTCCGGCAATTTTATAGCCAGCTATACGAGTCGGAACCCCCGATTGGGGAGGAGGGCATGAATCAATTCCTGGGGAGGCTAGAGTTCCCGAAGGTAAATGAGGAGCTGGTGGATGCCCTGGGGGGCCCGATTGGGCTTGGGGAGGTGATAGAGGAACTCGGGGTGATGCAATCGGGTAAAGCCCCAGGACCTGATGGGTTCCCAGTGGAATTTTATAAGAAGTTCTCTGGGTTACTGGGGCCGCTCCTGGTTAAGGCTTTCAACGAGTCCAAGGAGCTGGGAGTACTCCCCCAACGTTATCACAGGCATCAATTTCTCTCATCCTGAAGCGTGACAAGGATCCGGAGGGCTGTGGATCATACAGGCCAATCTTCCTCTTGAATGCAGATGCCAAATTATTGGCAAAGATCCTGGCCACTCGAATAGAGGGTTGTGTCCTGGAGATAATTGGGAAGGATCAGACGGGATTTGTAAAGGGCAGGCACCTGACATCCAACATTAGACGGCTTCTTAATGTAATTATGATGCCAGCGGAGGGGCGCGAGGCTGAGGTGGTAGTTGCCATGGACGCGGAGAAGGCTTTCGACCGAGTGGAGTGGAAGTATCTATGGGATATTTTAGACAGGTTTGGGTTTGGGCAGGGATTTGTGGAGTGGGTCCGGCTGCTGTACCAGACCCCGGTGGCAAATCTAAGAACTAACCGAGTTTGGTCAGAATACCGAGTCGAACACTTCACCAAATTTGGTCTTTGTCGGGGGACAAGGCAGGGATGCCCGCTCTCCCCATTACTGTTTGCCATGGCCATAGAACCCTTCGCAGTGGCTCTGAGAGCAGCGAATACCTGGAGGGGTATAGTGGGGGGGGGGGTTATATCACGGACCCGGGGGGGGGGGGGGGGGGGATGACCAAAATCATGGGAGTGTTAGGAGAATTTGGGCGATTTTCAGGCTGTAAGTTAAATATGGGAAAAGCGAGATGTTCGTGATTCAGGCACGGGGGCAGGAAAGGAGGCTGAAGGAGCTACCCTTTAACGTGTTTGGGAAGAGTTTTAGGTATATGGGGATTCAATTGGCCAAGGATTGGGGGCAGCTTCACAAGTTAAATTTGGGCAAAGCAGTGGATCAAATGAGAAGGGATTTTTGTAGCTGGGACCTGCTCCCACTGACTCTGGCGGGGGAGGGTTCAGACAGTGAAGATGACTGTCCTTCCGAGACTGCTTTTCTTTTTTCAGTGTCTCCCGATTTTTGTCCCAAAGGCTTTTTTCAGAAGTATGAATGTGGCGATATCGAGATCTATAATGGCAGGTAAAACCCCGAGAGTAAAGAGGACACTCCTGGAACGGGCCCGCGGGGAAGGGGGATTGGCAATGTTAAATAAGGACAGGGAATTTAATACACGGGTAATTGGGGATAGGGCGGGAGAAGTGGGGTACGTGGTTTATTGTTTGTTGTTATTTAAGGGGGTATTTTGCACGTCGACTCGCGCGGTTGTTTTAGAAATGTCAATATGTTAAAGTGTGAAAATTACAAATGCTTCAATAAAATATTTTCTAAAAAAAAAAACCATTCTGTCAGCTTTTACTGTCATGGAATCTTAGAATTCCTTCAGTACAGAACGCCATTTGACCCATCAGGTCTGCACCGACCTTCCAAAAGTGCACCCTACCTAGGCCCAATCCTCAGCCTATCCCCCATAACCCCATAACCCTACCTAACCATTGGACATGAAGGGGCAATTTTGCATGGCCAATTCACCTAACCTGCACATCTTTGGACTGTGGGAGGAAACCACAGCACCCGGAGGAAACCCACGCAGACACGGGGAGAAAGTACAAACTCCACACCGTCACCCGAGGTTGGAATCAAAGCCGGGTCCTTGGCGTTGTGAGGCAGCAGTGTTAACTACTGTGCCACCTCTATGCTGACAATAGTCAGCTCTACCACTCTGCCATCACTCTTGGCTCCATCACTACTACAGTGCTGTCATATCGTCCAACATCAAGTCATGGATGATAACACTTTTGACGACTCAATACTGGCATAACGAAAACTATCCTCTTCACCTCCAGCTTAACGTTTCATCTACTTGCCCTGACTCCTTCCACCCCACCTGCTCACACAAGGTGAGCCAAGCAGTCTGCAACCTCAGCATTCTTCTGACCGAATATCCTATTCAACAAAAGACCATCGACTCCACTCTTACCCTTATTCCCAACCCTCCTAGCACTAAACTCCTTCTCAATGCTCTCCTTACTCGCCTCAAAAATGAACATACTAAAATGAGGGGCATTAAAAAGACCACTGATGAATTGAGCCTGTCCCTAGAAGTCATTTGTAGTTCAGCACTGTGACTCCCAGTGACCAGCAGACAGGTCATCTCCAGAGCAAGGCAAAACAATGGAAAGGATGATTGTTATATTTTAAATAATGACTTGTTTAAAATATATATATTACTCTTGAATCCACCAGGATGATAAAATGACCAATAGTCTTCTTGTTGAAAGATGAATTATTTAATGAGCAATAAAATAATAAACTGTGAGTCCTTTTACTCAATACTAAACTAACAATAAAGAATTAAAGTACAATACAGATAACTACATAACTATACACTATTATAACAAACTGGTTCTAACTTCTCTCACTCTCGCTATTTTATGTCTTGCTTGCTCACTGTTCTGAATCAGATCATCATCTGAATCATCATCTGACTTAGAAAAGGCAGGAAACCAGTTCTTATAGTATCTGACTGTGAGCCATCTAGTGTTGAAATGACTGTACTACACTTACATACATTGATCATGTATATTGATATCTGAATATCACTATAATGATCTGGGTCATTGTGAAGCTGCTCAATCAAATTTACAGCTCTTATCAGTACATCTGGCTAAGACCTTTCACAAGGCCTCTCTGTTTAGTGTGTCAAAGACAATTAAGCATGGGCAATAAATGTTGGCCTTCCCCGTGAAGTCAACACCCACTGAATAAATAAAAAAAAGAAATAGTTTAAATTCAACTTTTACCTTGACTTCCATAACCTGTGTCTATGCCTGACCCATCCCAGGATTCCACGGCGCTATCCACACTGGGAATAGTAGCAGAGTACATCTCACAAAACTTGACTGGCTTTTGCACAGTGGGAATCTCATCTTCCACATCACTCAACTCGCTCAGTTGGCCAGAGACAGATGACTTTTTAGGACTGGACACTGTTAAAAACAAAGACCACCAAACATTGTATCTGAAAATCAAAGACTATAATTTACACAAAAAAAAATCAATACTGATTTCTGCACCTTGTCAAAACAATATCCGATGTTGTGCCTTTTAATTTAGGTTTAAATCCAGCCACAAATGATGAAGTGAAGCCTCCCCCTTTACTTGGAATTACAGATAAACACCAAACTCTCCCTCATTTGTGAGGCAGCGTCGTACAAGACTGCAGAAAATGCGAATGATTCTGACATAAATCAGGCAATTATTCTTGTAATGTTGGTCATTAATGAAAGTGTCAAGGATTTGCCTCGTTCCAGCAGTAACACCAATTTAACAGGACATGACGGGATGCGATATGCCCAGCAACAGATAGAAATCTGCCCAACAACAGCAGGTGCCAGCCCACAAAAGGCAGGGTGGGACGCATCAGCCCCAGAGCCGGTGTTCCAAGTTGGTATTCCCCCCCCCCCCCGCCCCCCCTGCAGCTAACATCACAGCGGCTAGTGACAAAAGCAATCCATATTTCCAAAACTAAAATAGCAGCTTCAGCATCAAGCAATTCAAGAAGCAAACATGAATGGAACAAGTTAAGTGCTCACCATCGAGTTGTTTTTTAATCTTTAGCGTGACAGTCTCTCCTGCCATCTGTAAGAGATGAATAGCCTCACTTAGTGGTTTACCCTTCAAGCTGCTGCTGTTTATAGCCAAGATTCTGTCTCCAATATGGATGGCACCAGTCCTGCAACATAAGACATAAAGCTTCAGATTTAAGTTTTAAAAAAAAGTACCGAGCTGCTGAAACAGATGGCAGGAACAATCTTTGGAGTTATATATAATTTTATCTGCATGTTCTGTTATAGCTTCATGCATTTGAGTCTGATTTATCGCAGCTTTATTGAGCATAAAATTAACAATGCCAGAATGACAATCAAATTCTGCGACAAGAAATAGCTTCCACACGAATGACATTCCTGATAATAAATGTAAATCATTCTTTCCAAACTAGAGAGGGTTTTTTTTTAGAAAGAGGGGTGGGGAATACCATGGGCGCGATGCTCTGCTCCCGCGCCATTTCAGAGAATCGCCTGGGTCGCCAAATTCTCCCGCGACGCCGGTCCGCCGCCCTCCCGCAATTCACGGAAGCGGCCAGATCGGCACAATCGCGTTTTGCGCGGCGCGATCCAGTGAATCACCTGAGACAGACAAAATGGCGATTCACCGGTACCCCCGCGATTCTCAGTGCCGGATGGGCCGAGCGGCCTGCCCAAAATGGCGGGTTCCCCCCTGACGCCGTCCACACCTGGTCGCTGCCGGCGGGAACAGCGTGGGAACGCTGGGGGGGGGGGGGGGGGGGCGGCCTGCGGTGGGGCGATTCCTGCACCGGGGGGGGAGCCTCAAATGGGGTCTGGCCCGCGATCGATGCCCACCGATCGTCGGGCCGGCCTCTCTGAAGGAGGACCTCCTTTCTTCCGCAGCCCCGCAAGATCCATCGGACATCTTCTTGCGGGGTGGACTCGGGGAGGACGGCAACCACGCATGCGCGGGTGACGCCAGTTATGCGGCGCCGGCCTTTATGTGGCGCCAAGGCCTGGCGCGCGTAAATGACGTGGCGCCGCTCCTAGCCCATATTCGGGCCATGAATCGGTCGGGATAGGGGCCGTTTCGGCCATCGTGAACCTCGTCGCCGTTCATGACGGCGCGAACACTTTGTCTCCATTTCAGAGAATCGTGCCCATGTGTCTTTATTAGACTCGCTTCCTCTCCTGATACATTCTGGCTGACCTGTTGTGTTATCCAGTGTCCTCTGTTCTTGTTTCAGATTCCAGTATCCGCAGTATTTCGCTCATGTTGATAGACTCAGATGGACTTACTTACATGTAAACAATTTGCTCAGCATGTTAGAAATGCTCATCACTTTCTCGGAATATCTTAATTTGTGTTATTTTCAAACCACGCAAAAATCTAATGAATCTCCCATCCATTAACTGAGCTATTTTCTCCATCTTATTAAACCATTAAAAGAAAATGTACTGTCTGCAAAAACAAGGTATTAGGTTGGGGGACACAGAATTCACATATTTGTACACTACATATCTGGATGAGTCAGCAGGCACATACAGTTAGAGGCCAAATGTATATTTAGATTTTAAATTTTCAAATGAGTCATTGGTTATACAGGGTTGCAAGGCACTCCCAAATTAATGGAGACATGTAAACAGATAGTTATTAAGTTGCAAAGCTCTAGCTATATAACTTCACATTCTACTGTCCAACTCAGGGAATTGCCTGCCAACTTGCAGTGAGCAAGAGTAGCCAGAGCTGACATTCCCTCACACTCTCCCATTCCCCTTGGTAAGTGGTCAGCTGTGGACTAGGGTTTCTCAGACTTGGCTGAGGTAACCGATTGGGAGAGTTGTGCATTATTTGGGACAAGGACTCGATATTGCACCTTACCTTTCAGCCAAACCTGCCTTTGTTAGGCTGGAGATGACGATTGGATCGAAAGGCTCTTCAGTGCCAGATATGGTGATTCCTAATGGACCACCGTAACGTTTTAACTCCACGGTGTAAATGATTGCCCCAGAACTCTCTTGTTCATCTGGAATGTAAATCAGAAGGTATAATAGCTTTTGTGCAAAAGTAGCAGCTGGACTGTTGAAAGGAAGGAATTTACCAGCTTGCAATCCAAACCAGGAGTATGAGAAAATGGAGAATCCCATTCACACTGTTAATCCAGCTGGCATGTGCTAAATTCCTTAATCTGGAAACTCTTTTGCATCATTAATAAAAAAGGCGCAGCAATGAGGTTCTTGTTTCTCACTGTGTAGTTAACGTCAGATTACATAAAGCGAAACAAAGGATTGTTTCTTCTGTGATTCAGACATGCAAACAATTTGCATGATTTTAGATTGCTTCCTCTCCGAGACCAGAGACAAAATACAGTCCATCAGTAATAATGCAAACTGTACGTTTTATTATTTTAAAAGAATTTCTATTGATATGAACAAAGCAATGTAAAGAAACACAGACAAATGAGAAGGTTGTGCTAATGGCTCTGAATTAAGCTGCACTGGAAAGAAATGGAAGATGATGTGGTGAAACCACCATGCTGTTATTTAGAAGGAAGGATTGGCAACTCTCATCGATTTAAGCCAGGTCTGGTTAAAATTTAATCAGATTGAATTAAGCCACCTACAACTGTTATTTCAGTGCTAATTCATGCCAAATGGAAGCAAAATAAGTTAAATTCCATTAGATGTAGCTTTTATCAAGATTCAATTCCCACCACGCCCCCTCCTTTCTTTTCTCTGTTTTTTTACCTGCAGCTCAATGGTGGCCAAAGTTATCCGGCACAGTCAATAGAAGACACACTTCAATGCACATGATGGCCATGATTATGCAGCACGGCAGCTCAGAGATTAGTACTGCTGTCTCACAGCACCAGGGATCAGGGTTCAATTTCAGCTGTGGGTCACCATCTGTGTGGAGTTTGTACGTTCGCCCAGTGTCTGCGTGGGTTTCCTCCGGGTACTCCGGTTTCCTTCCACAGTTCACAAATGTGTAGGTTACGGTGGATTGGCCAAGCTAAATTGTCCCTTAGTGTCCAACAGGTTAGGTGGGGTTATTAGGATAAAGGGGTAGGGGCATGGGCTTGGATAGAGTGCTCTTTCAGAGGGACGGTGTAGACTCGATGGCCCGAATGGTCTCCTTCTGCACTTCGGGATTCTAAAATTATCTTTTTAAAAATAAATTTAGAATGCCCAATTCATTTCTTCCAATTAAGGGCCAATTTAGCGTGGCCAACCCACCTACCCTGCACATCTTTGGGTTGTGGGAAGGAAACCCACACAAACGCGGGGAGAATGTGCAAACTCCACACGGACAGTGACCCAGAGCCGGGATCGAACCTTGGACCTCGGCGCCGTGAGACAGCAGGGCTAACCCACTGTGCCACCGTGCTGCCCATTCTAAGATTACCTAACTTCTCCTCACCTGGTGGTGCTATCTGGGCATCTTGGCAGTGCCAGGCCAACAGTGCCAGGCTGGCAGTGCAAAGGTGCCAAGCTGGCATTTTTCCCACAGTGGGGATTGGTCCGAGGGGGGAGGAAGGCAGGTGTTGCCCTGTATGGCTGCAAGAGGGTGCGGGGGTAGGGGGCAGAAGACTCCTATATAGGTGAGTTGGGGCTTTAGGAGTTACGAGATTGGAACGCCATTTTTAAATAGCATCCCGATCTTCTGCACTGAGGGGTTCCGGCGTGCGAAGCTCCTGAGTGCAGAAAACGGAACTAAGTCCGGCCTCATCGGGAAGATCCCCGCTGAGGCCCTGAATCTACCCGAGTGGGAACAGAGTGCTGTTTGATAGTGTGGGGTATTTCAGCACTCTGAGCACCGGGCAGCACCCGGCTAAACGCACTCATTATGGGACTCCGTCCCATTTGGGTAGATCACGTCCTAATTTGTTTTTCATTCGCTCACTTCATAAACCAATTTTATTTTGATTTAGACTGCCCAATTCTTATTTTTCCAATTAAGGGTCAATTTAGCGTGGCCAATTCACCTATCCTGCACATCTTTTTGGGTTGTGGGGGTTGAGGCGCACACAGACATGGGGAGAATGTGCAAACTCCACACGGTCAGTGTTTTGATGGATTTTGAGGTGATTTGGGCCTGATTTTAAATGGGGAAGTGGAAGCACTGCCCACGTGCCTCAAAGCAGACAATCGCATAAACTGAGCTCATTACCATCAAAATTCCTGATGCCCTGCCCAACACTCAATCAGGTCCACTGGCCGGGATTCTTCAAAATCCCGGCCATGTGTTGACGCCGGAGTAAACACCAGAGTATTTCACGCCGGCGTCAACGGGCCTCGTGGCCCAGCGATTCAGTGGGCCACAGGGGGCCAGCATGGCACCGATATGCGGCCCTGCACTGCCGGCGCAGGTCCCGCATGTGCATGGTGGCCGTTTCCATTCTGGCGCATGCGCGTGATGGCCGTTCTGCGCGGCACAGCGCAACATGGCGGAAGGATGGAGGCCCCCTCCCGATCGCGCATGCCCGCCGATCGGTAGCCCCCGATTGCGGGCCTGGCCGTCGTGCAGGCCACCCCCGGAGTCTGATACCCCGCCCCCCCCCCCACCAGGACGGCCACCGCGGCCGCGGGCCCGAGCTCCCGCCGGGTGGTAGCAGGTTGCAAGCACGCCGGTGGAACTCGGCGGGAACCTGGTCAGTCGACCGCGGAGAATCGCATCCCGGCGTCGGAGCAGCGTGGCGGGAATTTCCGGCGTCGCCGCCGATTCTCCGACCCGGCGCAGGCTTTCAGAATCGCGGCCACTGTCTCTGACTGGCAGACAGATACGAATCTGGTGGCAGCAGATCAGAATAGGGGAGCATTGAGTCTGACGGTGATCAGCATCGGGAGGAGCAAGGGGAAGGGGACAAATCAGTCTCTCCTAAAGCAATCCCATGTCGTGTTTTTCTTAAATGCAATTTCCATTGTGGTGGAGATTTAAAAACAAAATTCCAATGAAGGGGAATCCAACTACCCTACACATCTTTAGGTTGTGGGGGTGAGACCCACGCAGTCACAGGGAGAACATGCAAACTCCACATGGACAGTGATCCAGGGCCGGGATCGAACCCGGGTCCTGGGCGCTGTTTGGCAACAGTGCTGACCACTGTCCCAACGTGCCGCCCTTATTGTAGTGGAGTTACAAGAACTGTGCACACTGTGCCTGGGTGGCACCAGCAGTGCCAGAGGGCCCTGACCAGTGGGCAAGCATCTGGGAGCCTCCGGTCCCCTGGGCGACCCCCACGAGTGTCGTTCCGTCTGGCCGCCGTTTGTGGGGACCAGCACTGAATGGCGCTCACCCGAGGTTTCCGAGGTGAAGGGGTTAGATCCCACTCCAATATACAGATTTGCTAAAAGTGATCCACCCACAATGGGCTGGACTTAGATTGCATTAGATTTCACGAGGTGTGCCAAGCCGGATAGATCCCGGAGGAGGGATCACCTGGCATCTACCGACTGCATCACACCTGCATCTGCCTTTCAGATTTTATAGAACTTACAGTGCAGAAGGAGACCATTCGGCCCATCGAGTCTGCACCGACTCTTGGAAAGAGCACCCCACTTAAGCCCACACTCCAACCTATCCCCGTAACCCAGCAACCCCACCGAACCTTATTGGGCACTAAGGACAATTTAGCATTGCCAATCCACCTAACCTGCACATGTTTGGGTCGTGGGGGTGAAACCCACGCAGACACGGGGAGAATGTGCAGACTCCGCATAGACAGTGACCGGGAATCGAACCTGGGACCCTGGAGCTAAGAAGCAACTGTCTAACCACTGTGCTACCGTGCTGTCCACGATGTAACGTTGCTGGTAGAACACGGCCTTAGATATCAGACTGTCAACATACAAAAAAGCCCAACAGGTAGCATTTATAATGGTAAAATGTCCAAACATCACCTCGGCTGATCATGTATATACTTGGCCCATGCTAAAGGATGAATCATATTCTTCAATTATTTTTACATTACTGAATAACATATGCCTAAAACCAGAGTGACAGTTAATTATGCAGCATTGGCAACAAATTATAGGCTTCTTCTTCGAAGACACTTTGATGAATGAGTAAGTGCTGAAGTGTATTCTATGTCTACTGGATGAATATGACTCAGAAGGGTTCTGCTCTGGTGCTCTTTCGCATAAATCAAACGCCAAAAAATAACACAGCGAATCCTCTCGATTATGTTCTGCTGAATGAGATTTACAATTATGTTCTGGCTGTTGTTTCTGAACAACTTACTTAATGCAGAGCACTTCTTCGAGTGACTAGAAATATTTTGTTTCATTATAAGCGGCAGAAAGACATACTTAGCAAGATTGTAGTAAAATTTAACCAAAAGAAAATGCACATAGATTTTAAAAGTCTTTCATCATGAAGAAATGAAGGCACGGCAAGTCTATCTCCTTATTCCATCAATCCACCTATTCGCCGTCGGTGGCCATCCGTCTCTCTCCAGGAAACAATCTAACTGAAGCAATTATCCACCTTGAAGGCCTTTCGGGTAGGTTGCTGGCACAACCTCTGGGTGTTGCGGGTCTGTCTGAGTGGCTTCTCTGCTCACTGCTGGTTTTGTTGTTTTAATTTACATCCACAGGTAGTTGAATCCTTCACCTCAGTGAACAATTTTCTGGAGTCATATGCAAAATTCCCACACGATTCCCATCATTGTTGAAGATGCTTGTTAGATCAGGGGTGAAATTCTCCGGAAACGGCGCGATGTCCGCCGACTGGCGCCCAAAACGGCGCAAATCAGACGGGCATCGCGCCGCCCCAATGGTGCGGAATGCTCCGCATCTTTGGGGGCCGAGCCCCACCATTGAGGGGCTAGGTCGGCGCCGGACGAATTTCCGCCCGGCCAGCTGGCGGAAAAGGCCTTTGGTGCCCGCCAGCTGGCGCGGAAATGACATCTCCGGGCGGCGCATGCGCGGGAGCGTCAGCGGCCGCTGACAACTTCCCACGCATGCGCAGTGGAGGGAGTCTCTTCTGCCTCCGCCATGGTGGAGACCGTGGCGGAGGCGGAAGGGAAAGAGTGCCCCCACGGCACTGGCCCGCCCGCGGATCGGTGGGCCCCGATCGCGGGCCAGGCCACCGTGGGGGCATCCCCCGGGGCCAGATCGCCCCGTGCCCCCCCAGGACCCCGGAGCCCGCCCGCGGTGCCTTGTCCCGCCGGTAAGGTAGGTGGTTTAATTTACGCTGGCGGGACAGGCATTTTAGCGGCGGGACTTCGGCCCATCCGGGCCGGAGAATTGAGCGGGGGGGGGGGGGGGGGGTGCCAACCAGCGCGATTCCCGCCCCCGCCGAATCTCTGGTGCCGGAGACTTCGGCAACCGGCGGGGGGTCACGCCAGCCCCCGGCGATTCTCCCACCCGGCGGGGGGTCGGAGAATCTCGCCCAGTTCTTTTTTTTTAAAAACTTAAGAGTACCCAATTAATTTTTTCCAATTAAGGGGCAATTTAGCGTGGCCAATCCACCTACCCTGCACATCTTTGGGTTGTGGGGGCGAAACCCATGCAAGTACGGGGAGAATGTGCAAACTCCACACAGACAGTGACCCAGAGCCGGGATCGAACCTGGGACCTCGGCACCGTGAGGCAGCAATGCTAACCACTGCGCCACCGTGCTGCCCTTTGTTAGATCAGTTCTATGTTTCCACTCCAATCTCCTTCACGTTTGGTTACCTGAAAATACTTTTCTGCTCATCTCAATGTATTTTTGATTTCTATCATTTAATTTCACACTTATTGCTTTCTTCATATTTTTGATTCTTTTTAAGACTGTAAACTCAAACCAGGGCTGGTGCAAGAGCACAGAGGGGAAGGGGAGGCCTCGATTGGTGGATCAGCGAGCACGGTAAAGGAGAAGCTGTGAGTGGTGGATCTGGAAGTACTAAAGGGATGGGGATGCAGTTAAGGTGGTTTAATGAGCTTGCATGGTGTGGCAGGGAAACTGCTTCTTCAGAAAGTTCCTGCATTTCAGACTTATCTGTGGAAACTATGGCCACCGAAGGAAAGTTGCTCACATCATTTTTACGCTCTTGTGTAGTTTCAGTTCAGTTTTTTACTGCCTTCAAATTTTGGCACCCTTGCACCACTGCACCATCATGCTGCCCTCTGGTCTTGTTTTTTAAACTGTTCCTCAACCTCCACAGAAACAGATCTCCACCTTCAGCAACGTTTCAGTAAAGAAGCAAAGACTATGCCAAATCTAGCTTCTAAAACAAAACACAGGATTATCTGATACATAGCTTTCCCATACCATACAATATACAGGTGAATTCTTCTTATTTAAAAAAAAAATTTTTTAGAGTACCCAATTCATTTTTTCCAATTCAGGGGCTAAATTGCCAATCCACCTACCCTGCACATGTTTGGGTTGTGGGGGTGAAACCCTCGCAAACACGGGGAGAATGTGCAAACTCCACACGGACTGTGACCCAGAGCCGGGATCGAACCTGGGGTCTCGGAGCCGCGAGGCAGCGGTGCTAACCACTGCACCGCTGTGCTGCCCCCGGGTAAATTCTTCTTCAACCTTTCATCGTACTCCATTGCCATTTCAACCCATTACGCTAACGTTCATTTAATCTAATGTTATTACTTTTGGAGAAAGGTCTGGCTTCCATTTCACACTTTGTCCCAAAGCATCTGATCGATTAATTCTAAGGGACTGCAAGTTTCAGCCCACATCATTCCTTGCCACCATTGGAGTGTCTAGTAATAGATACATTTATCATAAAGCTAATTTAACTCTGAAGCGCTGGTGATTGATTAAATCAATTTAAAATCGATTTAGAAGCGCTATAGAAACCCTGTAAAAAAATTAATGGCAACTGTACGATTTATCCGTACAATCCGTCTTTTTGGAGGAGAAGTGAAATTAAGGTGCTGCCCGTCTGTTTAGGTGTTGTATATGGTCCCTTGACAATACTCAAAAGTAATATCCAGAGGACCAGGCTAATGCTCTGGAAACTCGGGTTTAAATCCCACCATGTTGTCTTGTGGAATTTAAGTTGAATTAATAAATCTGTAATTAAAAGCTAATCTTGTAACATTGACAATGAGACTATTACGGATTATCGTAAAAATCCATCTGGTTCACTAATGCCCTTTAAGAATGAAATCTGCCCTCCTCACTAATATCTGGAGGCTTGTGCCAAAATTGGGAGAGCTTTCTCACAGACCAGTCAAGCAACAGGCTGACATAGTCATACTTACGGAATGGATCATACCTCACGGACAATGTCCCAGACACCACCATCACTATCTCTGGGTACGTCCTGTCCCACAAGATAGGCCCAGCAGAGGTGTCAGAGTGATATAAAGTCAGGCGGGAGTGGCCCTGCAAGTTCTCAACTTCAATGCTGAACCCCATGAAGTCTCATGGCATCAGGTCAAACATGGGCAAGGAATGTTCCTGCTGGTACCCCTCTATGTTGAACACAATTGGAAGAAGCACTGACTGGGCAGCGCAGCAGCGCAGTGGTTAGCACTGCTGCCTCAAGACGCTGAGGACCCAGGTTCGATCACGACCCCGGGTCACTGTCCGTGTGGAGTTACATAAGAACATAAGAACTAGGAACAGGAGTAGGCCATCTGGCCCCTCGAGCCTGCTCCGCCATTTAATGAGATCATGGCTGATCTTTGTGGACTCAGCTCCACTCTCCGGCCCGTACACCATATCCCCGAATCCCTTTATTCTTTAGAAAGGCATCGATCTTTTTCTTAAAAAGTTTAAAGAAGGAGCCTCAACTGCTTCACTGGGCAAGGAATTCCAGAGATTCACAACCCTTTGGGTGAAGAAGTTCCTCCTACACTCCGTCCTAAATCTACCTCCCCTTATTTTGAGGCTATGCCCCCTAGTTCTGCTTTCCCCGACCAGTGGAAACAACCTGCCCGCATCTATCCTATCTATTCCCTTCATAATTTTATATGTCTCAATAAGATCCCCCCCGCATCCTTCTAAACTCCAATGAGTACAGTCCCAGTCTACTCAACCTCTCAACATAATCTAATCCCCTCAACTCTGGGATCAACCTAGTGAATCTCCTCTGCACTCCCTCCAGTGCCAATATGTCCTTTCTCAGGAAAGGAGACCAAAACTGAACACAATACTCCAGGTGTGGCCTCACTAACACCTTATACAATTGCAACATAACCTCACTAGTCTTGAACTCCATCCCTCTAGCAATGAAAGACAAAACTCGATTAGCCTTCTTAATCACCTGTTGCACCTGGACACCAACTTTTTGAAACTCGTGCACCAGCACACCCAGGTCCCTCTGCACAGCAGCATGTTTTAACATCTTATCGTTTAAATAATAATCCATTCTGCTGTTATTCCTCCCAAAATGGATAGCCTCACACTTGGCAACATTGAATTCCATCTGCCAGACCCTAGCCCATTCACCTAACCTATCCAAATCCTTCTGCAGACTTCCGGTATCCTCTGCACTTTTTGCTTTACCACTCATCTTAGTGTCGTCTGCAAACTTTGACACATTGCACTTGGTCCCCAACTCCAAATCGTCTATGTAAATTGTGAACAACTGCGGGCCCAACACTGATCCTTGAGGGACCCCACTAGTTACAGGTTGCCAACCAGAGAAACACCCATTTATCCCCACTCTCTGCTTTCTGTTAGTTAACCAATCCTCTATCCATGCTACTACTTTACCCTTAATGCCATGCATCTTTAGTTTATGCAGCAACCTTTTGTGTGGCACGTTGTCAAAAGCTTTCTGGAAATCCAGATATACCACATCCATTGGCTCCCCGTTATCTACTGCACTGGTAACGTCCTCAAAAAATTCTACCAAATTAGTCAGACATGACCTACCCTTTGTGAACCCATGCTGTGTCTGCCCAATGGGGCAATTTCCCTCCAGGTGCCCCGCTATTTCCTCCTTAATGATAGATTCCAGCACTTTCCCTACAACCGAAGTTAAGCTTACCGGCCTATAATTACCCGCTTTCTGCCGACCTCCTTTTTTAAACAGTGGTGTCACGTTTGCTACTTTCCAATCCTCTGGGACCACCCCAGAGTCTAGTGAATTTTGATAAATTATCACTAGTGCGTTTACAATTTCCCTAGCCATCTCTTTTAACACTCTGGGATGCATCCCATCAGGGCCAGGAGACTTGTCTACCTTTAGCCCCATTAGTTTGCCCAATACTGCCTCCTTAGTGATTACAATCATCTCAAGGTCCTCACCTATCATATCCTTATTTCCATCAGTCACTGGCATGTTATTTGTGTCCTCCACTGTGACGACTGACCCAAAAAACCTGTTCAGCTCCTCAGCCATTTCCCCGTCTCCTATTATTAAATCTCCCTTCTCATCTTCCAAAGGACCAATATTTACCTTAGCCACTCTTTTTTGTCTTATATATTTGTAGAAGCTTTTACTATCTGCTTTTATGTTCTGAGCCAGTTTACTTTCATAGTCTACCTTCCTCTTCTTTATGGCTTTTTTAGTAGCTTTCTGTTGCCCCCTAAAGACTTCCCAGTCCTCTAGTCTCCCACTAATTTTTTGCCACTTTGTATGTTTTTTCCTTCAATTTGATACTCTCCCTCACCTCCTTAGATATCCACGGTCGATTTTTCCCCTTTCTACCGTCTTTCTTTTTTGTCGGTATGAACCTTTTCTGAACACTGTCAAAGATCGCTCGGAAGGTTCTCCACTGTTCCTCAACTGCTTCACCATGAAGTCTTTGCTCCCAGTCTACCTTAGCTAGTTCTTCTCTCATCCCATTGTAATCGCCTTTGTTTAAGCACAAAACACTAGTGTTTGATTTTACCTTGTCATCCTCCAACTGTATTTTAAATTCCACCATATTGTGGTCGCTCCTTCCAAGAGGATCCTGAACTATGAGATCATTAATCAATCCTGCCTCATTACACAGGACCAGATCTAGGTTTGCACATTCTCCCCGTGTCTGCATGGGTCTCACCCCCACAACCCAAAAAGATGTGCGGGGTAGGTGAATTGGCCACGCTAAATTGCCCCTTAATTTCCAGTGTTAACGTAAATCTACTCGTGAAGCTAATAATGATGATTATTATTATAATAATTGGAAAAAAAGAATTGGGTACTCTAAATTTATTTTATAAAAGGAAGAATCACCGAGGGTGGCAAGGGGGAAGAATGTACTCGGGGTTGGGGTCTTCAATGTGCATCGCGAAGAGTGACTTGGTAGCATTCCTACAGACTGGATTGGCTGGGTCCTAAAGAATTACATGTTAGTCTCGACCTGTGGCAGGTGGTAAAGAACCAACAGGGGGGGGGGGGGGGGGAGAAACCTACTTGACCTTTTCCTCACCAATTTACTTGTCAGAGATGCATCTGTCCATCTGATAGTCCAGGTGGGAGTGACCACTGGACAGTCCTTGTGGAGATGAAGTCCCATCTTCTTATTGAGGACCCCTTCCATCATGTTGTGTAATATTACCAACTAGCTAAATGGAATAGATTTCAAACAGATCTAACAACACCAACTGGGCATCCGTGAGGCGCTGTGAGCCATCAGCAGAATTAGATGCAAACACAATTTGTAACCGAATGGTCAAAGCATATCCCCTAATCTACCACTACCACCAAGGCTGGTGATCAATCCTGGTTCAATGAACAGGGCAGGAGGGCACGCCAGGAGCAGCTCCAGGCATATTTTAAAAATAGATGTCAATCTGGTGAGGCTACAACACAGGACTACCTGTGAGCCAAACAGCATAAGCAACAAGTGACAGACAGAGCTCAGCGATTCCACAACCAACAGAAGAGATCTAAACTGTGCAGTCCTCCAAATCCAGGCGTGAATGGCGATGGACAATTAAACAACTGACTGGAGGAGGAGACTCCACAAATATCCCATCCTCAATGATGGAGGAGCCCAGCAGGTCCGTGCAGAAGACAATGGGCACCATTATGCTTTTTGTTTGGCACAGTGTCATTTCGGGCAGGAAATGTGTCCAGTAGCTCGCTGACAGAGTTGCTGGGCATTCTGGCCTTATTTTTAAACTCAATCGAGAGGGAAAAGAGAGGTGGGGTGGGTCCCACGATCTCACGCACCGCCCTGCCAGCAAGTTAGGATTTTAAAAGATCAGTGCACTGAAATTAGCCCCCTCCCCTTTCCCGGGCATTGCCCATGTCAGGGTACTTCGGGTACCTCCCGGGCATGACCCTCACGGGAGGTGGGGGTGCTGGGCTGTCCTCACCTTTGCACTTCCAGTGAGTTCATGGCAACGTGAATGGACAATTGAACGTGGGGTGAACTATCAGGGATAAAGGTCTGATAATTGTATTTAAATTGATGCAAGCGGGGATTCCAACTTTTAGAGTCGGAATTCCTGTTATGTTATTAGCGGGAGGGCAGGGAATAATGATTGCGGAAAGCCCACTGGCATAAAAGCTGGGGGGGTTTTTGGACTCCAGCCTCACAACTCAATTCATTCTTGCGGGAAAGGAATGGTTTAATTTCCTCAGAAACTGGCTCGTTTACCCGTCCTGTAAGTATTTTGTCTTCGAGGATGGACAATAAATGCTGGCCTAGCCTGTGACACCCACGTCCCATGCTCAAACAAAAAAACATGCATGCCCAGCGGAATTGACCAATGTTCATCCTCTTCACTGTAACTTCAGCCAAAGCCCTGAAATTTGTTGAAAATAGTGTTCATGTTGATTTTCCACATTTCTTACTCCAACTGAACGTTAGGAGCGGGCAAATGGGAGAACCCCAATCTTCTCCACTGAATCTTAGAAACGTTTGGTCCATTGCAATGAACGCCTATTAAAAAGGTAGCCGCTTGCTTCTTTCTACCTGAGTTGTCCTCATCTTTGCGTATCTTTAGTTTCACAAGTTCCTCGCACTGATGAAGGATCTGAACTGCATCTTCCATGGAGCAGTTATCCAAACGGATGCTGTCTATGGCAAGCAGCTTGTCTCCCAGCTCCAATGTTCCAGTTCTGTTTGAAAGCACAAAGTTTATATGAGAACCTTTTAGCTATCACTTGAGCTTTTCATCTAATCTTGCATTAAAAGCTGAAATTTGTGGTTTCTACATCTACTGTATTTTCTTTGGTTTCTTGCACTCCCGGTTGATGGCGCATTAGCCCAACAGCTCCATATTTCTTTGGAGATTGCTGAGTAATTCTAGTTTACACTGCACAATGGACAGAGGGTTCCAAAGGCAGTTAGTGTATCCTTTAAAAACAAGCATTCATAATATGTGAAGTATTGCTTGCAGTCCAACATTTATTACCTATCCCTAAATAGCCACAAGAAGTGGCTACAGTCTGTATGGTGTAGTTATACCGACAGTGCCGTTAGCAGGGGAGTTCTAGTGTTATGATCCAGGTATGAGGGAACAGTGATATATTCCCAAGTCAGAATGTTGTGTGGTTTGGAAGAGAACTTGCAGGTGCTGGGATTCCTACACGCCTGCTCCCCTTGCTCTTCTGGGTACTCAAGGTGTTGTCAAAGGCACCCGTGGCGAGTTACTACAGTGCATCTTATAGATAGTACACACTGCTGCCACTGTGGTGGAGGGACCAAATTAGATGGGGTGCCAATCAAGCAATTTCTTTGTGCTGGATGGTATTGAGCTCCTTGAATGTTGCTGCAGCTTCATTCATCCAGGAAGTGGAGAGTATTCCAGCACTCCTGCCTTGCAGATGGAAGAGAGGTTTTGTGGGATTAGGAGATGATTTACTCACTGGAGGATACCTGGCTTCTGACTTGCCATTGTAACCACACTATTTATATGGATGATGCAGTTAATTGTCAGGTTGTTGGTGACCCCCAGGGTGGTTATGACGGGGACATCGATAATGAGGTCGAGGGGAACTGAAGTGAGGGGGTGATGGGAAGACATTGATACAGTGACAATAGTAAAGGAAAATATTGGGTGTAATTTAAAGGAATAAAAGTAATTGATTTGTGTTTTTCATGGATGAGACTGCAGAATATTAGTGTCACAAGCAGGCTTACATTAACACTGCAATGAAGTTGCTGCGAAAATCCCCTAGTCGCCACATTCCGGCAGCTGTTTGGGGACAGGGGGAGAATTCAGAATGTCCAAATTACCTAACAAGCACGTCTTTCGAGAAGCGTGGGAGGAAACCGGAGTGCCCGGAGGAAACCCACGCAGACACGGGGAGGGCGTGCAGACTCTGCAGACAGTGACCCAAGCCGGGAATCGAACCCGGGTCCCTGGTGCTGTGAAGCAGCAGTGCTAAACACTGTGCTTCCGTGCCGCCGAACATTATTTAAAAAATACCAGTAACACGCCTGAACCCTATACAATAAATACGGAATTAAATTAAGTCATCACTGGTTCTGAAAGGGGCGTTAGTCCCTGTGAAGGCTGATTTTAAAAAAAAAGTGTCTAGAATAGTCTCTCACTGAGATCAAACGACAAAATGTAAAGTTGGTCATCATGACATGTTGGATATGCAGGGGACAGAGGACAGGAGGCTTGTAATAAGAACTGGCAGGTGATACAGAAAAAAAAGCTCATGATAAATTATGTCATTGAAACCACGGTAACTTTAAACATTATAATCGGCTGAGAGAAGACTAAAACCTCTTTAGTTGCAATGGAATTTGTTGTTCCCGCATTTGACAAAATTCAAGCGATTGCCCCACATTCAAGCTTGCGTTAAAAGTTGTTTATGGCTTACCATCATGTACAGCACACATATGAATGTCTTATTTTACAGGAAGCTGCATTTGGGCAATTACAAATGTGCAACTAGTTGCAGACGATGACCAATTTAAAAATAACTTGTCAAACAAAAAAGCTCACCTGTGTGCCACGCTTCCTTTTTTAATGTCTGAAATGATGAGTGGGTCTCCTGGTTTTCTGCTTGCAGGCGCTGTGGTAACAGAAACGGGTTTTCATATTGGAAAACATTTCGCAAAAGAAAAACAAATCCATTTCCTTTTACATTTCATTGACTGACAGTGATTCAGATAGATGCACATCGGTCGCGACAACACTAGAGGGTGCTGTGCTTTCACAAGAGAGTGTCGGAGAGGCAGGAAAAAAAGTGAAAGGGACGTCAAAATATATCAAAGTATTTTCAATAATCTGCCCAGACAAGGGCTTATAAATACCCCAGAGAGCGATCTGCAATCTATAAATATTCTCAAAATTAAACATGAAAAGAGGGTCATTTAATTTTACTTCACCCAGTGGAAATGAGTACACAGAGACACGAACAATGTTAAAGTAATGGCTTAAGAACTAAAATGCTAAATCAACAGCTGCCAGCTTAATGTGTTGCTGGTGATTTTCAGCCATTGTGAAATATCTTCCAATTACTTTTGTTGCTTTTTAATTCATTTCTTGGAAAATACACGTGCATGCAAGGTAGGCGAGCACAGTCATCGGACTTGGCTGTAATTTAAAAAAATAAATTTAGAGTACCCAATTAATTTTTTCCAATTAAGGGGCAATTTAACGTGGCCAAGCCACCTACCCTGCTCATCTTTGGGCTGTGGGGGCGAAACCCACGCAGACACGGGGAGAATGAGCAAACTCCACACGGACAGTGGCCTAGAGCCGGGATCGAACCTGGGACCTCAGTGCCGTGAGAAAGCAGCACTAATCACTGCGCCACCATGCTGCCCTAGGACTTGGCTGTAATAACGTGGTCAAATAACATCGCAGCACTCACTGGCTAAGCTAACACGTGAAGAATGGACACCTGGTTGAGGTATTGTAAAATGGTCAGGAAAAGGAGGATTATGATTTAAAAAAAATCTTTTCATAGGATGTGGGCGTTGCTGGCTGGGCCAGCATTTATTCCTCATCCCCTAGAGCATTGAAGAGTCCATCACGTTTGTCATGATATTCAGGTGAACATCATAGCACATACATACATACATAATGATGGACAGATCAACTGACCAATCAACACACACAACACGACAGCCAATCACAGACAAGAGCATACACAGTACAAAACAGGGAACACAACACTTCCTGGGCACTCGAGCAGGAGACAGCTCAGGGCACAGACCTCATTGCCAGCCACTCAGACATTCACCATGTGCTGAGTACCAGAGTTTACTATGTTAATAGTTGATTGAAATAAAACTGCGTTGTACCATTCGCAACCGTGTTAGTTCGTCTGTGTATCAGAGTACCCAACACTTCAATGTTGCAGTGGACCTGGAGTCACATGTACGCCAAACCAGGTAAGGACAGATTTCCTTCCCTAAAGGACATTAGTGAACCAGATGGGTTTTTACGACAATCGACAATGGTTTCAAGGTCACCCTTAGACTTTTTATTCCTGATTTTTATTTAATTCAAATTTCAGCATCTGCCGTGGTGGGATTCGAATCTAGGTCCCCAGAGAATAACTCTAGGTCTCTGGATTACTGTCCAGTAACAAAACCATTATGCCATTGCCTCCCTACTGTCTTGGCATAAGTTAGTGCCTTCAGGAGATGTGAGGGGGGTAGAATAAATATATTTTGTTTTATAATAATCCTAATGAGGTGCCTTGGGATGTTTTATTACATTGAAGGCTCTATATAAGTGACTATTGTTTTTTAAAATCTTTTAATCCTAGCAAAAAATGTACATCATTAAATGATAAGGAATCCAAAATGTAGTGGGATGATGAGTCATTCAGTTGGTGACATTTCCCTTCAAACATGTCTCTCCCACAGCGCGACATGACAGCTTGTAGCAAATCATGTTTATTTGCAGTGAGTTTTCCATACCCAGTTTCAGTTTTCCTGAAATTCGGAAATTTTACTTCGAAAAATTCCATGACGCATAAGACAAAAAATGTACGAATTGAAAAAATATATATTTATAATCTGCGAGGGAAGGTTCACCTCCACCAAACACACATCGATGCTCCTTACCAAACAGAATTTCCCTGGAAATAAATACAAATACAAAATTGATAAACATGCACTGATGGTACCACAACCCTCTTCTGTGCGTGCCATCTGGCATTACTGTACAAACCACAAACGTGGTCACTCAGCAAAGAACTGGTAAGAATTCCATTAAACAGGTTGGCCAGAAGATGTTGTACAAAGACAAGCAAACCAACTCAAGGTTGCAGCACCGGGCCAGAAATGATCGACTGCACACTATTTAGGGATTAACTGTCAATTGCTGAGTGTTTCTGGGAGAATTCTTTCCTGCCCATTCACCCTTCGCTGCAAAAGTGAATCCTGAAGACCTGCCAACCGGTTGACCCACAAAGCATTAGAATTGCTTTACTGAATAGCAGTTAAGTAGTTGAAGGAAACATTTAAAACACCTACATAGGCTAGGGGAGAGTGGCATTAGGTTTGCACACCTAAACTCCAGAGCAATGCAAATGAGAAGACACCACATAACCGGTCTGATGGAGGATTTCACAACTTTCTAATCTTTGGGTGTTTTCTTCTCTCATGGTCTATGTTTCTGCATTGAACCATCCTAAGATTATCCGCATATCCTGCCAAGTCCTGCCGTGATTACAGTGCGTGATAAAACACAGCAGTAGTGGACAGGACCACCTGATTCCAACTGGTCGCCTCTGAAATCCTGCAGCCAATCAGCATGCTTACGCTTCAACAGGAGCTTCATTCATAAACCACAAACTGGAGATTAGATTACTTTAAAGAAAAAAACCTCCCGGGTCTCTTCTGGCCCACTGATTATTGCTACTAGTCCTTAATGGCAGCCTGTGCAGGTCTCCCAATCTTAGGAGTTATAACTTCTACTGATTACATTATAACTGATGTGGTGCCTATGGCATCATCAAGCCACAACTTTCCCAGTTTAATTAGGCCCAGGTCAGCCTGAGGCAGGTAGCCTGCACAATGTCATGAGTCCCGGCCTTTTTAACCACCCATGCACCATGTTCACACCACATAGGCTGGGTAAAAATTGATGCTTTAGTGTGCTATTCAAACATCAATTATTCACAAATCACAAGCACAATTAGCCCATCAACTGGCTGAGATGAAATGGTGCACAGCACACTCAAAGTCTACACATGTTCTTATTCAATTGTTTTTGATATCTTGTTCCATACCTGTAGTGATCTCTGTATGCGCATGTAATCAGCGGCACCACATGATCACTAGAGGGCCGGACCAACAGGGGTGTAAAAAGCAACCACATTGTGTCTCCCTTTGTCTCTCTCTCTCTCGGGTGCACTGTGACCAGGACAATATCAGAATAGTTCAGATGGCGAGTAGAGTTACGTATAGTTACCATAGTTAGATCTTGTTAACCTTATCACTAGTATCAAAGTTAAAGTAAAGAACTCATGCACTTGTTGTTATTGTCATGATATTTAGATCAGCATATCACCCAACACGACAGTTATAGTTACTCAATGAACCTTTGTTGTTACTGGACGAGTTTGAGTCTTCTTCATCGAGATTCAGAAGACCTCACCATCAACCAAGGATTGAGTAGCACGAGTTACCTACCACACAGGTAACAAAACAATACCCAAAGGAAAAATCTCTAGGCTGTAATCTCAGGGTTTAAGGTGACATTTATAAACTGTTCAGATTTCACAGTGATCATTTAACGGCTTTAGAATTCCTCATTGTATATATTTTAGATCTAATTTTATAAAATGTGTTAATCTACGGAGGTCCAACCTACTTAATTATTATTTATGTTTTAATGGTTTCCGTCAGGTTTCATAAATGCTACATTAGCTTTCACCTGAGACTTATTATCGTCAATGTATGGACTGTGACAGGCATGTGTGACCATGGGGTGAGTGGTCACATACAGGGCTGTTCCTGCTTAAAGTCACAGAAAAGGGTTCTTTTCACACAGATCCGGGTGGAATTTTGATGAAAAGGCATAGATGAGTGTTAGAGGAGTAGTTTACCCCTGGAATGGTATGTCTCCTGATCGCCAGACCCGGCAGAAAACAGTGAGAAATTTGGCTGGAAAGTTGAAACAGTCAGGTGCTGCAGCAACAGCCTCTTCCAGGATGCAGGCGGGGGAGGGGCAAGCTGGAAAGCCCCAGATACAGGAACTGATGACTTTTATCAGGAGGAATTCCATAAGCAGAGGAAAGAAATGCGTGAGGATCATGCAAAGGCCATTGCAGAAGCTGTGACGCCGCTGAAGAGTACTTTGGAGCGGATGGAGAGGTGTTTGGAGGTGCAGGGGCCACAGGTTCGGGAGATTGAAGGAGTGATCTCGGACCACAGCGATCGTGTGGTGGCTCCGGAGGCGGAGGTGGGGCTCCTAAGAGACCTTTGTAAAACGCTGAGGGCAAAGGTTGAGGAGCAGGAGGATACCTCGAGAAGACAGAACCTGCGAATAGTGGGCCTGCCTGAAGGAGTGGAAGGTGTGAGTGCCACGAGGTACGTCTCGAGGATGCTGGCGGGACTGGTGGTAGAAGGGGTGCTGGATAAGGCACCTGAAGTGGACCAAGCGCATAGATCCCTGAGGCAGAAGCCTAGAGCTGGGGAGCCGCCACGGGCGGTGATCGTGAGGCTCCATAAATTTTGTGGAGAAAGAGAAAATGATACAGTGGGCCGGGGATAGCGTAGCTGCGGCTGGGAGGGAAATAACATCCAGATTTATCAGGGCATCGGAACCGAGTTGGCAAAACGGCGGGCAGGTTTCAACAAGGCCAAGGCGGCGCTGTACCGGCGGCTAATCAGGTTTGGGGGGCTCTACCCGGCGAAATTATGGGTGACGTTCAGAAGCCGGGAGTATTATTTCGAGGCCCCAGAAGCGGCCGAAAACTTCATTAAGGAGCATAAACTGGGTGAGAACTGAGTGGACAATGCTTGGGAACCGGGGTGCTGGCACTATGTAACGGTTGGGAGCATGTTTGAAGTGGCCGGAGGGATTGGGGGATTTTCACCTTTTTTTGTTGGGGGGGGGGGGGGGGGGGGAGAGGGGGGTTTCAGTTCAATGTTGAGATTGTAAGGAGTTGTAGGGGTGAAAAGTTTATGTGGGGATGGATGTTCCCATCCCCCCTCCTGTTTTATGGGACTGTTTGTGTTTAACATCTGTTTGTTTGCTTTTGGAGAAGGCTACCTGGAGTTCAGGAGAAGTCCTTGTTTGGGTAGGGGAGGGTAAGGCCAGCAGGAGGCCTTCTTCTTTGAGCTAAGGAGTGGGGGAGAGAGGGAGAGGTCATTAGGATGTGCCTTTGGGCAGGGGCAGCCGTGCTAGCAGGTTATGCTGGTGAACGGAAGTGAGGTGTTGGGGGGGGGAAGGCCATGAGGGGTGGCCATGGGGAGGGGGAAAGGGGAAGTGGGGGGGAAGGGGAAAAGTGGGGGGGGGGGTTTGCGACGGAGCAGGGGGTGAGAGATGACATGGTCAAGGGCGAAAAAAGGGGCCATCTGGGATGGGCTAGGTACAGAGTGGAATTAAAGGGGCAGGAGTTAAGTGAGGAAGATGACGGACGGTAGAAGGGATTGGAGGCGCAAGCCTCCGGTAAGGTTGGTAACGTGGAACGTCCGGGGACTGAATGGGCCGGGTAAAAGGTCGCGGGTGTTCGTGCACCTCAGGAGCTTGAAACCGGGGGTGGTCTTTCTGCAGGAGACACACCTCCGTCTGAAGGACCAGGTTAGGTTAAGGAAGGGGGAGGTTGGGCAGGTTTTTCACTCGGGGTTTGATTCGAAATCGAGGGGTGTGGCGATTTTAATGAGCAAAAAAACGGGATTCGTGAGTGTGAAGGAGGTGAGGGATCCAGGTGGGAGGTATGTGATTGTGAGTGGGGTATTGGAAGGGGCACCGGTAATGTTGGTAAATGTGTATGCCCCAAATTGGGATGATGTGGGTTTTATGAGGGGGTTGCTGACAGCAATCCCAGATTTGGCCACGTACTAGTTGAGCATGGGAGGAGATATTAACTGTGTCCTGGAGCCGAGGGTGGATAGATCGAGCCCCAGGTCGATGGGTAGGGTACAAATGGCAAGGGAGCTGGGGGGGTTTATGGAGAGGGTGGGTATGGTGGATCCATATGGTGGCGCTTTCAGAACCCAGGGGAAAGGGAGTATTCCTTCTTTTCACACGTCTATAAAGTGTATTTGAGGATTGATTACTTTGTAGTGAGTCGGGAGATTTTGGTTGTAGCACCAGCGGCTCAGGATCCATGCTACGGAATCCCCCCTCCCACTCCCCGCCGAAACCCCTTTGCTTCACTCTTCATTGAAGATTATTCTGAAAATACATCTTTTTGACCACACTTTTTAATCGCCTAATCATTTATGTGAAACATTAAGAAAAATGGTCAAAGGGGCAAATGGAAGGGTGGTGGGAGGGGGGGGGTGGGGAATGTAAGTGGGGGAGGAAGCACCCCACCAAACGAGGAACATATTCCTACATATTGCAGCGGCTAAGAAACTCTGGAGTGTATTTTTAGGCAGCACATACCAACATTAGCTCAATTACTGATGAGGATGTTAAATGAACTTTCCTCACCACTTCCGTTGTCTAAACATATAAATTAAGTGCCACTCATTACTCACTCTCACCTATCCATCGTTTAGAATGTATTTTAGAGCAGAAATCTCTTCTGAGCTCCTCAAAGGCTCAATTCAACTTGAAAACTGTCAGCTAAAATGCAATTGAGATCCAAGGGCATACTCAAAATTAACCATCCCGAGGTTAGCATTCTCTCCATTGTCAATGACAGAGGGGACTCTCGGTTTTTTCCCTCCCCGAGAGCAACATCTTAAATATGGATAAGGAGCTAATTTATGATTTTGTTACAAGTGGCTGTGACCTGAAGGAACCTTGCCTGTGCAGCTTGACGTTGATGCCTGTTCAAATGCACCCTCGAGCAAGAATGTGTGACATATATTGGCTGGTGAGGAGCAGGTGCTCTCCAAAAGCTACATTAATTTGGTCTTGGCAAGTTATTAACTCGGTGAGTCATTAAAAAATCAGACTGCTTAATTAATGAGCCATGAATTGCACTACTGAATGGGTTTTGCTGAGCTGCATTATGATAATCAGTATGGAGGCCACTGGAAAAGGAAGTGAGGGAAACAAGTCAAGCATCCCCGATGCGTAATGTTACTTCAACATGGTTATTCCCCAATGACAGGTTGGGGGAAAAGGGGCCTGGATTTTGGCAGTGGCCAAGCACGCGCACTGGCTGCTGACCGTGGGCAGCACGGTAGCACAGTGGGTAACACTGTTGCTTCACAGCTCCAGGGTCCCACAGTACTCCAGGGTCACTGTCTGTGTGGAGTCTGCACGTTCTCCCTGTGTCTGCGTGGGTTTCCTCCGGGTGCTCCGGTTTCCTCCCACAAGTCCCGGAAGACGTGCTTGTTAGGTGAATTCGACATTCTGAATGCTCCCTCAGTGTACCCGAACAGGCGCCGGAATGTGGCGACTAGGGGATTTTCACAGTAACTTCATTGCAGTGTTAATGTAAGCCTACTTGTGACACTAATAAAGATTATTATTATTATTAATAAAAGAAATCTGCGCACAAAGACCTCTCAATCCCTTCAGCAAGAATTCTCCTTTTCCCACTGGAAATTTAAATCTGGTACCAAGTCAAGGGATTTCTTGGCATTCAGCAGCAGTGATGTCAGCAGATAAGTAGACAACAAATCAAACTGAACTATTGATACACAGGAAACAAGGTGGTTTAAAAACACTACAAATTCTTTACTTCCAACTTTAATCTTCAGGTAGTGAAAATAACTATTAAGACAAAACCTAAATGAACAATTTAAATAAAAATGATTTTATGCACAATATTTTAGCATTGTGGACAAAGATGTGCAGGTTAGGTGGGGTCGCCGGAATAGGGCGGGGGAGTGGGCCTCGGTAGGGTGCTCTTTCAGAGGGCTGGTGCAGATTCAAGGGGCTGAATGGCTTCCTTCTGCACTGCAGGGATTCTATGTAAATCTGGCATACCACAAGTATAAAACTAGCTTTTCAGGGCTGTATAGGATGGTTAGCAGTTATTATGACGTTAGTATGTTGTTAAAACCCAGGTATGCCCCTTCAACAAGGTACAACTTTCCCAGGTTTTGACTGCGTTGTTCTCACTAAATTGGGATTGTAAAAGTGAATGCGCTTTGTGAGAATTTCTAGAGCACATCCTATGCAGGAGGGAATGCTCACTGACAACAACATCTAGATTTCCGTGTTGATTTGTGCAAGAGCCATAGAATTTACAGTGCACAAGGAGGCCATTCGGCCCATCGAGTCTGCACCGGCCCTTGGAAAAAGCACCCTACCCAGGCCCACACCTCCACCCTATTCCCACACCTCCACCCTATCCCCGTAACCCCAACTAACCTTTTTTGGACACTAAGGTCAATTTAGCATTGCCAATCCACCTATATGGCACATCGTTGGAGTGTGGGAGGACACCGGAGCATCCGGAAGAAACCCACGCAGACAGGGGAAGAACGTGCAGATTCCGCACAGACAGTGACCCAAGATGGGAATCGAACCTGGGACCCTGGAGCGGTGAAACAACTGTGCTAGCCACTGTGCTACAGTGCTGCTAGTCCAAATTCCCGAAGCTGCTGTCAGTTTCAGTGGAGTAATGACAATGAACACTAACGATTATGTATCGTTCCCACAGCAAAACTCAAAGTCATGGTCTTCATCAACAAATGTCAGAATTCTGGCAAGGTATGTGCAACTTTATACCAATGAAATAGCATATGTTCACGATTAATCACTTGGTAATAGTTGATGAGTTCAATGTAGCAGTGTGCAATTTTACATGTGTTAACAACCGTTTTATACATTCTAGTGGCTTTAGGATAATTTAATTTTCTCCTGGCGCTATCAAAGTACAGCAGCTTGATCAAGGTCCATCTGATACTGACTGTGATACGCTTGTGCCCACTCCACAATTCACACTAGTTTAGTATTTCTTTACAACTTCTACAGCTGTAGCATATTAATATTCTTCAAGATGGCACATATGAATGCATGTTGTCCTGTCCAAACAAATCCAATTCAATTCTAAGAATCTATTAATGACGTTATTATTTCGGGAAATTTAATCAGATGCTCCCCGAAGAGAACCTTAGCTTCACCAACTTTGTTCATTCAAGAGGACTCATTGATGTAATAAGAGAGAGTTAACATCAGACGAATGTTCATTCTTTTGTGACCGTGCGAAGTACGACAAAGTATGTTAATCCTCATTTCAAAATCAGCTGACAATTCTTGGGAACCAATTACTTTCTTGTCTTTGTTTATTTCCAAAGCTTTAAAGAGCTAAAGTTCTCTTACTTCCCTTCTTTCGGCTCAAGTTATTTTTACAATTGATGCTTCCAAAACAGTTCATAAAAGTAAAACATTCATGTACTGCCTTCCAACCTTTATATTGTTAACATCCTATTCAGCCAACACAATCGAGACTCAGGAAAAAGCAGCTCTACAATTCTGCTGCTAGGATGTTATGATAAACCTGCATAATGCACCGGCTCAGCCTCAACTGGGACACAGCAAGTTCTCTGTTAACATTGACGTCGGTAGGTTAATGGGGCTTGTAATCTAGTCCCGTGTGACCCCATTGCCACCATTTTGGGCACCCTCACCCCCATTTCTGCGTTGCGGCCTCTTTCTGCTCCATGACCCCCGAATTGCAGCCTCTACCTACTCGGCGATCTCAAGGTTGTGGCCCCTCCCCTCCCCGGTTCACCCTCTCGCCGAACCTCCCACTCCCTAACTCACCGTCTAGCTGCTTCCCTCTCCTGGCCCTGCGTTCCCGTTGAAGATTCAGATCCGATCTGGAGCTCCAAGTGCAAGTCCTGATGGTGCAGAGTGTGAGCTGGGGCTGCTTCTACCCATGTGTTTTTCAAAAATGCTCCTGCCTCAATTGCCCTTCTCAGAGTCCTCACTTGTAGCGAGGGCTCAGTAGTGGGAGGCAGCAAGTGGGAGAATGAAAAGGAACATGGATTGCAGCAGTGCAAGGTCAACACTTTGCACCATCGGGGCTCACTTGCACATCAGAGCTCAGAATTCGGATTGGATTGTCAGAGGGAAGCAGCAAGAGGGGTAAGGGTGACTCAGGGAGTGGACGGTTCAGCGATACTGTGGGCCACAGGGAATTTGGGGGGGGGGGGAGGATGGTGGGGTAAAGTCCACAATTGAAGGTCAGAGGGGAGAGGCTGCAAGTCAGAGGTCAGGGAAGTAGGCAGGCAGAATCTCTGAGATCAGGGAGGGAAGAGGCCACAACTGTGAGAGTTGGAGACGGAGAGGCCACAACTCAGAAGGTTGGGGAAGAGGAGGACCTGCAGTGACCAGGAGGATCAGGGACCACACGGTGGCACAGTGGTAGGCACTGTTGCCTCACAGTGCCAGGGGTCCGGGTTCAACTCTGGCCTTGGGTGACTGCCTGTGTGGAGTTTGCATATTCTCCCTGTGTCTGCATGAGCTTCTCCTGGTGCTCCTGTTTCCTCCCGCAGTCCAAAGATCTGGCAGGTGAGGTGGGGTTACGGGGATGGGACGGGGAGTGGACCTAGGTGGAGCGCTCTTTCAGAGGGTCTGTGCAGACCCGATGGGCCGAATGGTTCTTTCTGCACTAAAGCGATTCAATGGAGTAGGATAATCGGGAAGCAGAATATCTGGTGAGCAGGAGGTACTGTAAGTAGAACGTTACATTTATTTTTTATGTTATAGAATCACAGAATATCTACAATGCAGAATGAGGCCATTCGACCCATCGCGTCAGCACCAACCTTCCGAAAGAGGACAATAAGTTAATTGTCATGAGAATGTCGCTTTAGGAAATGTTTGGCTGCTCATGTTCCTGCAGTGATGTCAGAGTGTGGGTGGAGCTGAGCTCTGGCTCTGCTTTTTAGTTTCACTTTGAGAAAAGCTTGGGTGTGTCTGTGTTTTTTTTGGTTTCATTTTCAGTGTTGGAGCTGAAGCCAGACAAAGCAGGTGTACTGTTGTTCTCTCTGCCATGAAAAGACTATCTCTTGATCATTTGGTGAATTCAGAATTATAAATGTTCTCAGTCGTGAATCTAAATCTGATGTGCTTCTGTTAAAAGGTGTTTCTTTTGTCTTCTGGATGTTATTTGGGAAGTTATTAAGGATTACTTAGTGTTGTATTCTTTGGGGGTTGTATTTGAATTGATGGTTGCTAAGATATTCACTGCATATTTTAAAAAGGTTAACTTGAGTTCATAGAGTAAACATTGTTTTGCTTTAAAAAATACTTTTCCATTTCTCCTGTACCACACCTGTAAAGTGGGCCGTGTGCTCCCTGTGGTAAACACCACTAGTAACATATTACATGTATTACGATACTGCCCATGTATTATAGGTACCATGGTAAATCCCTGCCTGCTGGCTCCTCCCAGCAGGCGGCGTATAAAAGTGTATGCTCTCCTGCACTGCTCCCATTCTGGTTCCAGCTGCAGGAGGATCAACATCTTGTGCAATAAAGCCTCGATTGTTTCACCATTCTCGTCTCGTGGTAATTGACGGCACATCAATTTATTGCACAAGGTTTTAAAAGATGGATCTCCTAATCAAGCCTGATCGCCTGGAGCTGAGCCCTCACGCAGCCAATGCCACGTCTACCTTTGAGCACTGGCTCGCCTGCTTTGAAGGCTACCTCAGAGCAGCCACTGAAGAACTCTCGGACACACAGAAGCTCCAAGTCCTCTACTCACGGGTGAGCCCTGAAACTTTTCCCCTCATCCGGGGTGCGTCCACCCATACAGAAGCGATGACGCTACTAAAGGGACATTAAGTCGGTGAATCAAGTGTACGCCAGGCACCTCCTGGCCACGAGACGGCAACTCCCGGGGGAAACTCTGGACGATTTCTTGCGGGCCCTACAGATCCTCGGTAGGAATTGTGACTGCCAGGCATTTTGAGCAGTCCAACACACCAAACTATTAATCAGAGACGCTTACGTCACGGGCATGAAGTCTACATACGTTCGGCAGTGACTAGTGGAAGGGGGTACGTTCGATCTTGCAGATACTAGGCAGCTTGCGAATTCACTAGAAGTGACTTCCTGTAATCTGGAGGCCTACACCTCCGACCGTGTGGCACCCTCGTGGGCCCCACCAGCTGCCGACTCGAGTACACCGCAAGCCTGCGCCACACGGCAGCCAGCAAACTCCGGGGGGCCCAAGTGTTATTTTTGTGGCCAGAGGAAACATCCCAGGCAGCGCTACCCGGCGCGGAGCGCGACCTGCAATGGGTGCGGGAAGAAGGGCCACTTCATTTCCGTTGCCAGGCCCGGTCGGTCGCCGCTTTTTCCAGGCCTGGCATTGCTACACCCCCCATGTGTGATCCAGGGGCGCTGCCATCATCTTCACCATAAGCCACGTGCGCCCCGTGGGTGCCGCCATCTTCGGCGCCATTTTGGACAGCACCTCAGGACGCCTGCTCGGCCGGCCGTCCACTGCCCGCTGATACCTCCGCCACCACCGATCAGCCCGGGACCTCTCAACATCCTCCTCAGCTCGCATCCATCACCCTGGATCAGTCTCGGCCCCGCAACCTCGCGACCGCTACGACAACGGTAAAGATCAACGGGCACGAGACGACCAGTGTTTGATTCCGGGAGCACAGAGAGCTTCATCCACCTTGCTACGGTAAGGCGCTGCTCCCTCTCGTTACACTCCGCCACCCAGAAAATCTCCCTGGCCTCCGGATCCTATTCCGTAGGGTACTGTGTCGTGACCCTCACTATTCAGGGCGTAGAGGTCAATAACCTCAGGCTCTACGTCCTCCCCCATCTCTGCGCGGCCCTGTTACTAGGTCTTGACTTTCGGCGGACCCCTGCCCCCCCCTCACAGTCTGCGGCCTCACGTACCTTAAAGTCGATCCACCGTCACTGTTCGCAAGCCTCATCCCGGACTGCAAGCCCATCGCCACTAGGAGCAGACGATACAGTCCGCAGGACAGGGCCTTAATCAAGTTGGAGGTCCAACGGCTTCTGCGGGAGGGGATCATTGAGGCCAGCAACAGCCCCTGGAGAGCTCAAGTGGTGGTAGTGAAGACTGGGGAGAAGCACAGGATGGTCATTGACTACAGCCAGACCATCAACCGGTACACGCAGCTTGACGAGTACCCCCTCCCACGCATATCTGACATGGTCAATCAGATTGCGCAGTATCGAGTCTTCTCCACAGTTGACCTGAGGTCCGCCTACCACCATCTCCCCATCCGCCCGGAGGACCGCCAATACACTGCGTTTGAAGCAGATGGCTGCCTCTACCACTTCCTTAGGGTTCCCTTCGGTGTCACCACTGTGGTCTCGGTCATCCAGCGAGAGATGGACCGAATGTTTGACCAGTATGGGCTGTGGGCCACCTTCCCGTACCTAGATAACATCACCATCTGCGGCCATGATCAGCAGGACCACGACGCAAACCTCCAATAATTCCTCCATACCGCCAAACTCCTGAACATCACCTACAATAAGAGAAATGCGTGTTCCGCACCATCCGCTTAGCCATCCTTGGCTACCTAGTGGAAAATGCAGTCCGAGGGCCCGACCCCGACCGCATGCGCCCCCTCCTGGAACTCCCTCTCCCCCACTGCCCCAAGGCCCTGAAACGATGCCTGGGGTTTTTCTCGTATTACGCCCAGTGGGTCCCGAATTATGGAGACAAGGCCCGCCCACTCATCAAGTCCACAGTTTTTCCCCTGATGGCTGAGGCCCGCCAGGCCTTCAACCACATCAAGGCGGACATCGCCAAGGCCACGATGCATGCAGTCAACGAGACCCTCCCCTTTCAGGTGGAGAGCGATGCATCAGACGTAGCTCTGGCCGCCACCCTCAACCAGGCGGGCAGACCCGTGGCTTTCTTTTCCCGCACCCTCTATGCCTCCAAAATCCGGCATTCCTCCGTCGAAAAGGAGGCCCAAGCCATAGTGGGGGCTGTGCGACATTGGCGGCATTACCTGGCCGGCAGGAGATTCACTCTCCTCACTGACCAACGGTCGGTTCCCTTCATGTTTAATAATACACAGCGGGGCAAGATCAAAAATGACAAGATCTTGCGGTGGAGGATCGAGCTCTCCACCTATAACTATGAGATCTTGTATCGCCCGGGGAAGCTCAACGAGCCCCCTGATGCCCTATCCTGCGGTACATGTGCCAGCGCACAAGTGGACCGACTCCGGGCTCTCCACTATGACCTCTGCCACCCGGGGGTCACCCGGTTCTTCCATTTTGTCAAAGCCCGCAACCTGCCCTACTCCATTGAGGAGGTCAGGACCGTCACCAGAGACTGCCAAGTCTGCGCAGAGTGCAAACCGCACTTCTACCGGCCAGATAGAGCGCACTTTGAGCGCCTCAGCATGGACTTCAAAGGGCCCCTCCCCTCCACCGACCGCAATGTGTACTTCCTCAACGTAACTGTTGAGTACTCCCGGCTCCCTTTCACCATCCCAAGCCCCGACATGACTTCTGCCACGGTAATCAAAGCCCTGCACAGCATCTTCACTCTCTTCGGTTTCCCCACCTACATCCACAGTGATCGGGGATCCTCTTTCATGAGTGATGAGCTGCGTCAGTTCCTGCTCAGCAAGGGCACCGAGCAGGACGACAGCTACAACCCCTGGGCAGGTGGAGAGGGCGTCTGGAAGGCAGTCCTGCTGGCCCTACGGTCTAAAAATCTCCCGGTCTCCCGCTGGCAGGAGGTCCTCCCCGATGCGCTCCACTCCATCCGGTCGCTTCTGTGCACCGCCACTAATGAGAACCCTCACGAGCGTGTGTTTGCCTTCCCTCGTACGTCCACCTCCGGGATCTCGCTCCCGACATGGCTGACAGTTCCTGGACCTGTCCTCCTCGGGAAGCATGTGCGGAGCCATAAATCGGACCCCTTGATTGAGAAAGTCCACCTCCTCCATGCAAACCTGCAGTACGCCTACGTGGCACACCCCGACGGGCGACAGGACACTGTCTCCCCCCGGGACCTGGCATCCGCTGGGTCCCCACCCACAAACCCCGACCTGACACCACTCCTCCCCCCCGGTTGCATCATTCACCTCTGGGCCACCCACCCTCCCACCAGCGAACCTCACCGCAGCCCCCACCCCAGTAGGATCCGTTCTCCCACTGGATCCACTCAGGGGTGACGAGGACAACACGCTCCCGGAGTCGCAGGTGACTACGTCGGCGCCCATATCACCACCAGGACTGAGGCAATCACAGCGGAGGGTCAAAGCCCCGACAGACTCAATTTGTAATGGTTTGTCACCCCCGCCGGACTCTTTTTTTAAACAGGGGGTGAATGTGGTAAATACCACTAGTAAATGATTACATGTATTATGGTACTGCCCATGTATTACAGGTACCACGGTAAATCCCTGCCTGCTATATCCTCCCAGCAGGCGGCGTATAAAAGTGTATGCTCTCCTGCGCTGCTCCCATTCTGGTTCCAGCTGCAGGAGGCACAACATCTTGTGCAATAAAGCCTCGATTGTTTCACCATTCTCGTCTCGTGGTAATTGACGGTACATCACTCCCCATACCACAATCTATTAAACGTTGTGGGTCAGGTGAACTCAATGATACACTTTGGGGTTCTCTAAACTCTGGCCCATAACATAATATCTACTTTTGTTTGGGCGGGCAAGAGCGCCTTGGGTGGCTGGGGCTTTTTTTTTTTACAGAGGGATAGACAGTAGGGGTAGACAGTTGGCACTACCTAATCTTCTGTGTTATTACTAGGCAGCAAACATTGGTAAGATATGGGAGTGGTCTAAGGATGCGGACTCTATGTGAGAGCGGATGGAGGCGGTTTCTTGTATAGATTGAGCTTGAAGGCTTCTCTCCCACTCTCTCCGGCAAGATTTCAGTGGTAATAACCTATTTGAGAATTTGGAACCAATTTAGGCAGCATTTTAAATTAGGCTCTATGGTGATGTTCATGCCCATCTGTAGCAATCATAGGTTTGTGGCATCTGGCCGAGATTCAACATTCAGGGCATGGGAGAGGGGGGGGTTAGCGAAGTTTGGAGGCTTCTTTTTGGAGGGTATGTTTGTTGGGCTAGAAGGGATTTCAGTGAAGTTCCAGCTTTGGGAGAGGGAATGTATTTAGATATCTGCAAGGGCGAGATTTTGTGCGTAAAAAGCTCCTTTCGTTTCCCCGGGTGCCGGCGCCTTGGCCTTTGGACCGGGTTCGGTCTTTGGATGAGCTTGGGGAAGGAAGGTTCTCAGACATATATGGTCAGATGTTGGCGATGGAACAGGCATCTTTGGAAGAAGAGGAAGTGGGAGGACAAGTTAGGTGTGGGCGGAGCGAAGCTCTTCATTGGGTCAACTTTAGCTCCTCTTGTGCAAGGTGAAGTTTGATAGTTTAAGGTGGTGCATAGGGCATACTTGACAGGGCACGTATGGGTGGGTTTCTTCTCGGGGGTGGAGGATAGGTATGAGAGATGTTCTAGGGGCCCGGCGAACCATATGCACATGCTTTGATCTCGCCACAGGCTTGTTGACTTTTGGGTCTCCTTTTATGAAACAATATCAGGAATTCTAGGTGTTAGGGTGGAGCCGTGCCTGGCTGTGGCCACCTTTGGAGTTTCGAACGTGCCGGAGCTGCAGGAGGGGAAGAAGGCAGATGCCTTGGCCTTCGCCTCTCTAATACCTGGAGGCGTGTCTTGCTCGGGTGGAGGTCCCCGGCACGGCCTAAGACTTTGGCTTGGTTCGAGGGCCTGGTGGATTTTCTGCACCTGAAGATAGAGGTCGGTGGATGAGCTTCACTCAAGCTGGCAGCAAGTTATTGACTTTTTTAAGGAGCTGGTTACCGTCAGCTGTTGGGGAGGTGGAGGAGGAGGGGGCTGGTCATTTGGGGGGTGGGGTTCGGGAGGGTTTAGTCTCAGTATGCAGCAGGGTTATTGTTTTGGGGATTTTTTTTTTGGTAATAATGTAAAATTTGTTTGAATGTTTTGAATATTTTGTATGATATGAATGAACATTTTTGAATAAAGATATAAAATGAAGAAGTGCGGCGGAGGCGGGGTCAATCATTGATTTCAAAAGAGAATTGGATGGTTACCTGAAAAGGAATAATTTGCAGGGCGACAGGGCTAAAGAGAGCGGTAGTGGGTTGCTCTTGCAGAGAGCTGGCACAGTCACAATGGGTTGAATGGCCTCTTTCTGTGCTGTGATCATTCTGCAGTGATTCACTCTAAGCCATGCAAATGTGGGCTCAGCAGTATGGAGAATCCCGGTCAAATGTTGTCGCCGTCCCAAACACCGGAGTGGTGCACGCCGGCGTCAACGGGCCCCCTGGCCCAGCGATTCAGTGGCCCTCAGGGAGCCAGCACGGCGCCAGAGTGCTGCACGCAGCTCCGGCGCCTATACGTGGCCTGCAATGTCGGCGCGGTCCGGGCATGTGTGCGACGGCCGTCACGGCGCCGGCGCATGGTGGCTGTCTCCGCGCCAGCGCCGCGCAACATGGTGCCGCCCTACAGCGGGCCTGCGCGGAAGGAGGTAGGCCCCCTCCAGATCGCGGGCGCCCGCTAATCGGTTGCCCCCGATCGTGGGCCTGGACGCCGTGGAGGCCCCCCCCCCCCCCGGGAGTCTGATACCCCCCCCCCCCCCCACCAGGATGGCCAGCGCGGCTGCGGGTCCGAGTTCCCACCGGGTGGTACCAGGTTGGAACTACGCCGGGCGGGACTCGGCGGGAATTCGGCCAGTCGACTTTGGAGAATCGCCGCGGGGGCCGCTTTCAGCGACCCCCGACCGGCGCAGTGTCAACCGCGCAGGCGCGATTGCCGCCGATTCTCCGGTCGCCAGAGAATCCCATCCCGGCGTCGGTGCGATGTGGCGGGAATTTCCCGTGTCACCGGCGATTCTCCAACCCGGCGTGGGCTCGGAGAATCCCGGCTCTGATATTTGCTGCCCTGATGCCCAAATTGCAGAAGCAACATATATAAAAGTCTCTTAAATAGCACGGTGTGGCAGCAAAATCTAGTGTAACCTGCCCCACTCGCCTCTCAATCCTGCTGGTACTGATAGCAATAAATAGAAATGTCATCCCAAACATTTATAAAATGTATCATTAGGAATAGGTAATTTTACAAACATGCCTGTTTATGAACATGTACTGAATACATGCAAAATTACACTTTATTGGATTCATTTAAGTAAACCTTTTCATAAATTAAAGTATTTTATGTAAATATGTTTTGTTTGTATGTTCATTCACCAGCTTTGTAGTTCATACTCTACTGTTGTGAAAGCTGATCCAGTGTTAGCAGAGCACTCTCCAGCAAATGATGATCATTTCAATTACTCTCGATTGTGGAGCAGTGATAACTGAAGATCCCGTGACTCAATGAACCATCACGAAGAAATGAAAATCAGTGGAAACAATCAGAAAGGAGACAGAAAAGATGAAGCAGCACATTGGGGCTTAGAGAATGAATGTCTTCTTCAAAAGCTTTTCCTAATCTGAACTCCTCTCGGGTCGTTTATCTTCTTTTTCGAGACATTCTGGAAGGCCACAGCCTCCCTACGTGAACCTGAGACAGCGGCTGGGGGAGGTGAGGGGAGCGGGGTGGTTGGGGGGGGGGGGGGGGGGGGGGGGGGGGGTGATTTACTCGGTGTGGTGAGGGGAGCGGGGGGGGGGGGGGATTTACTCGGTGTCCTGAGTTTGGCAAAATGATAAAATGTTTTTCAAAAGTACACTTACAATTCTGCTGCACGCGGTTCAGAGGAGTAAATGTTAGGGAGCTCTTTAACTGCGGGGGCCATCATAACTCAGCCTCAGGGTCACAGAGGTCAGGTGCTACTTCTGTGTGAGATCAGCTTTCACTGAACAGTGACAGGACACATTTAAAAATGCCGCTTAGATGCAATTATCATTTTGTCCAACACAGCATGCCTCATAATGGTTTATGAACAATTCTCGGGTATGAGTCGTACGGTGCAAATTGTAGCGAATTGCATTAACTTGATGAAATTGCATTCCGACATTATAGTTAACGCAAGAACTCACAGCTGATGGTGATGCCGAGCTCCACACCACTTCTCTTTGGTAGCTTCACATGAAATGTGCCACTGCTTGGTACTACCGATTCTGCACAAAGGAAATATGAAAGTTCAGTAAGCGTCAATCTGACCTGAGAAGTGAATTGTAACGCTTGAAATGCACTTGCACTGTACACTACAACTCTATTATTTGCCTAACAGAATTCATTATATTATTTGTGTCCAGTATTGACTTTATTTCAAACGTTGCAGTATCCTTTTGATCCACTTTTGCCCTTTATTGGGTATAAATTGTTGGGATTACGTGCTTGAAATTTCTAAAAAAAAACAATCAGATGATGTCAGTAGTCAAGACTTTTGTAGTCAAGACATTGAGAGGAAAAAAAGCCTGGTGTAGAATGGGTTATATGGCCTGTTTCGATGCTGCAATATTCCAAGTTGGCATGGCGGTACAGTGGTTAACACTGCTGCCTCACAGTGCCAGGGACCCGGGCTCGATTCTGGCTTTGGGTGACTGTGTGAAGTTTGCACATTCTCTCTGCGTGGGTTTCCTCCGGGTGCTCCGGTTTCCTCCCACAGTCCAAAGATGTCCAGGTTAGGTGGATTAGCCATGCTAAATTGCCCCAAAGTATCCAAAACATTAGGTGGGGTTTAAGGAGTTACAAGGACAGTGCGGGAGAGTGGGCCTAGGTAGAGTACTTTTTCAGAGGGTTGGTGCTGACTTGATGGGCCAAATGGCCTCTTTCTGCACTGTAGAGATCCTACGATTCTATGACAAAGAATGGACAGACAAGCACACAACGTCGCATTATGTTAAATTTTGCTACCAAATGGAAGCACAGCAAATTCTATTATTCAATTCGATCGTAGCTTCTGGTTTCAATTCCTTAGATGAATAAAGAGTGTCACATGTTGCTGATTTCTTATCTGGTTACAGCAAACAATACCTGCTCCCAGGTTTACCTGCAACATCAAACTCTACTTCGAGGGTGACTTTGCTCGTGATGGCACAGTCGCGAAGGAGCTGGTTGGTTTCCTCCAGGGTGCTTTCTTCAGTAAGGATGCCATTGATTGTCAGAATTCTGTCTCCAATCTGCAGCATTCCACACCTGCCGGACACAGAGACAAAAACACCCCATCTGTCACATGCACTTCAGGAAGCGAGAGAGACAGAACTTAAATGTGTGTGACGTTTGAAAGCTGGTCAGGAACCAGGCCACCTGTTACCTTCTATTAATGAACGTGCGCCCTCCACTTTGTGCAAGGCATAAATCTGTCAAACAGCAGTTACACACGAGCTTTCAAGCTGCTATCCCAAGCATAAAATATCCTTCGAAGCACCTGAAACCACGATGAGAGTTAGACTTAGAAGCCTATTCTGTCCTCATGGCTGAAATTTAATTACGGCTGGGTGGGAAGGGGGTTTGTGGAAACCATCTCTGCTCAAAATAGGGTTTAAATCTGTCTGCGCCATATTGGTTTGGATGCTCTTGATGGTATTTCCGGCATCAGCCTCAAATGAATGGCTATATATTGAGAGAGTGGAATGTGCAACGAGACCTGGGTGTCCTCATACACCAGTCGCTGAAGCTAAGCATGCAGGTGCAGCAGGCGGTAATGCTAAGAAATGGGTTAAGAGACATTGCAATTAGTTGTCTCATTTATGTTAAGTATCCATTAATTGACACTGATATGTAAAGGGGCTTCAGGTGGCCTCTGTCAGGTGATGTTCAGTGAGAGTTTTGTGCAAAGGCCGTTGGAATGAGATAAATGTGTGTTTGTGAAAAAGAAACAGAACTTTAGACTTCATATCACAGCAACTAAAACGTCTAACAATTGGTGGCAGAGGATGGTTGCTTTGTAAATGTGAAGGGTTGAAAGATACAACTTTTCCAGATCAAACCAAGGAGTGAGTGAGAAAAGAAAAAAAAGGGATATATGGCTGAACCGAGGATAAAGATGGCTGGATATGACTATCCTCCCTTATTTTCTGAAAGGGAATCGTACGACCAATGGAGAAGTGCAGTAGTTATGTGGACTAAGGTAACTGCTTTGGGAAAGAGAAAACAAGGTATGGCATTGGCTCTTTCTCTACCATATGGCAGTAAAATCCAAAACAAAGTGCTTTCTGAGCTGGAATTGGAAGAGTTAGACTCAGAAGAAGGTCTGGAGACTTTATTACATTATATGGATAAGATTTATAAGAAAGATGACTTGTTATGTGCGTACGAAGCATGGTCGGATTTTGATAAGTACCGGAAAATGGAGGATATCTCCATGGAAGACTATATAATGGAATTTGGCAGACTATATAAAAGGCTGCAGAAACACAATCTGGAATTTCCACAGTCTGTGTTGGCCTTTAAATTACTTGACTGTGCTAGAGTGAACAACATGGATAGGCTCCTGGTTTTGACAGGAGTTCAGTTTACTGATAAGGATACCTTATTCGAACAGATGACAAAAGCTTTACAAAAGTTTCTGGGGAAACATTCGATTCCGATGGCTCTGATGACCCAAATAGGTCAGCCTGCAATAAGGCAGAATATGGAAGATACACTACTAGCAGGATGGCGAAATCGTATGGCTACGAACATGGCTAAAGACTATAGAAGGAGACCGAGACAAGGAAATTATGAAGATAGAAACCCATTTAGAACCTACAATGGGAAGATGAACCCCAGGAATGCCTGGGCATGATAAATCGATGTTTTCGATGTGACTCTCAATAGCATTATGCTTTCAACTGTCCAACTCGTTATGATAGAGTGTTTCAAGCAACACATGACACGGAAGAGTCAGAAGAGGAAAAAGTTAGTGACCAGAAAGAAGGCATTGTCCTATTGACAAGCAGTTTTATGCGGGTAATGAGGGTGTTGGTTGCAGAATCCTTCAACTGTGCTGTATTGGACAGTGGCTGCACATCTACTGTGTGTGGAATTGACTTGTTAAAATGTTACCTGGACTCCTTGAATGCTAAAAATCGTAACAAGGTTAAGGAATTTGAAAGTTCCACAAGTTTCAGGTTTGGGGATGATAATACTCAGAAGTCGCTGAAAAGAGTGGTGATCCCTTGCAATATTGCCGGAATGAATCATTTCATTAGCACGGATGTTATATCAAGTGAGATACCTTTGCTTCTGAGCAGACCGTCGATGAAGAAAGCACACATGAAACTGGATATGGAACAGGATAAGGCCACGGTTTTTGGAAAGACTTACAATTTACATAGTCGGGATACTATTGTATTCCATTACTGACAAATAATATTTCAAGTAGAGTGGTTAAGGATGTGTTAATGGCAGTTGAAAATGGGACTTTAGCTGATAAAAAGCTTGTGGTATTAAAACTGCATAGGCAATTTGAACATCCGTCTCCTCGGAGGCTGAAAAATGTATTCAAAGATGCAGGGGTAAGGGATGACGACTATACTAAACTGACAGAACAGGTTAGTGACCGCTGTGAAGTTTGTAGGAAGTACAGAAGGACACCAGCACGACCGATAGTAACCCTACCTTTGGCCAGGGATTTTGACAACATTGTGGCCATGGACCTTAAGATCTGGGATAAAGCAAATAATATATTTAATTTGCATTTTGTAGATTTAGCAACCAGATTTAGTCAATCAACGATTGTACGAAGTAAAGAAAAGAGAGTAATTCTGGGTCAAATCGTGGAAAAATGGATAGAGACAGGAATGGGTCCACCGGCAAAATTCCTTATGGACAATGGGGAAGAATTTGCTAATGATGAGTTTAGGGATATGTGTGAAAACATGAATATCAGAGTTATGAATACGACTGCAGAAAGCCCATTTAGTAATGGTGTCTGTGAAAGAAATCATGCTGTCATCGATGATATGCTTCGGAAAATTTTGGCAGATCGACCAAATTGCAGGCTAATTTCAGCTTTAGCATGGGCGGTACATGCAAAGAATGCATTGCAGATGGTTGGGGGCTATAGTCCTTATCAATTAGTGTTTGGTAGAAATCCTAAAATTCCGTCCATTTTGGATGACCAGCCTCCAGCTTGGGAGGGGACTACAATTAGCTCTGGTTTTGCTGAACATTTAAATGCATTACATAGCAGTAGAAAAGCTTTTCTAGAAGCAGAAGTCTCTGAAAGAATTCACAGAGCTTTAAGACATAACGTACGGCCATCAGATGCCGTTTTTCAGCAAGGAGGCATGGTATACTATAAGAGAGACAATTCTAATGAATGGAAAGGCCCAGGGAAGATCATAGGCATAGATGACAAAACAATCATTTTGCAACATGGTAATCAAACTGTTAGGGTCCATTCATGAAGGATAATGGGTGCAGATTACAAATTTTCAAATTTAGACAGAGTAGACAGACATGACGAGGAACCAGAGTCATCTGGTACGCATGTGTTACAGAACTATGAGGACCAGTTAACTGATATAGACAGGGTTTCTGTAGAGGAACACAACACTTCCGATGAATTAAAACAGGCCATTTTTCTGAAAGGGCAACTGCCAAAAGTTGGTACAAAAGTGACATACTTGCCTGAAGGGTCTAGTCAATGGAAGGATGCAACTGTTATTAGTAGAGCAGGGAAGGCCACTGGAAAGTATAAACATTGGTTGAATGTACAGCATTCAGGGGAAGGAGTCAAGACAATGGATTGGGAAAACGAAGTTCAAAAATGGAGGGCACAGTAACACAGTGCCAGTTCAGATAGTACATCGGATAGTGACCAGGTCCGCAGGAAAAGGTCGAGAATTATTGAAAGGACATCCCACAGCAGAAGGGAAAGATCAAGCAGTAGCAGGACAAAACGAGATACCAGGCGGGAAAGGGGATGTAGTTTATCAAGATCTCGGAACATGAGTAAGACTACGAATATTAATAGGAGTAGAAGCCCACATGCACGTGAAATTTTGATGGCTTCAAATAAATTAGATGAAAAAGTTAACAAAGAAGCTAAACAGCAAGAATTGCATAGTTGGAGTGAATTTGGGGTATACACGGAAGTACCGGATAGGGGACAAAGAGCTCTATTCCACAGATGGATTTGCACGGAAAAGGTTCTTCCGGATGGAACTTATAAGGCAAAGGGCAGGCGTGTGGCAAGGGGATTTGAAGAAAACTTAGAAGATCAGGATTTAAGGGTAGTTTCACCTATAGCAGGAAAGATTATTTTAAAGATCTTCTTGGCTCTATTAGCTACAAAGGCATGGGAATGCAAATCTATAGATATAAAAGCTGCCTTTTTGCAGGGGCATCAGCTCCAGAGAGACATTTTTCTCCGTCCTCCTAAAGAAGCAGCTAACATAGAAGGGGTACTCTGGAAGTTGAACAAATGTGTATATGGATTAAATGATGCATCTAGAGTCTGGTATTTTTCGGTAAGGTCAGTTTTGTTAAAGTTAGGCTGTTGCCAGATGAAAGCAGATCCTGCAATGTTTTAATGGCACTATAAAGGAAATCTTTCTAGCATTTTTATGATGCATGTCGATGATTTTTTTGTGGGGCGGGACTAGTGATTTTGAAGCTATTGTAATCTCTGGTTTGAGGAAAGAATTCAGGGTTGGAAGTCAGGCTTCCGGTGCATTTAAATATATTGGACTGGGAATTGGACAGACCAAGTTAGGGGCAACTTTATGTCAGCAATCTTATTTGGAAAGCATCAGCCCAATAGCAATTAGTTGTGGCCGAGTTTCACAAAAAGACGCCATGGTTTCAAAGATAGAAAAAGAGCAACTGCAAAGTTTAATTGGGCAACTGAACTGGTTAGGTAGACAGACTAGACCGGATGTGAGTTTTAATGTCTTAGAGTTGAGTACAAAAATGAATGATCCCAAAGTGGAAGACATAATAAGAGCAAATAAAACGTTGGCCAAGCTAAAAATGCAGGGGTGTGTTTTGAAGTTCCCGGTTTTAGGTGACCTTAGGCACTTGAAACTCATAGTTTATAGTGATGCGTCCTAAGCAAATTTATGTGATGGGGTTTCAAGCGCAGTTGGTTTTATATTTTTCCTTTTGGGGAACAATGGTAAATGTTGTCCGCTTGTGTGGGAAACAAAGAAAATAAGGAGAGTGGTAAAAAGCACTTTGGCTGCTGAGACGTTAAGCCTTGTAGAGGCGGTGATATGGCCTTTTATATTTCTCAGATATTGACAGAAATTTTGGGATCAGGGGATTTGGGTAATATACCTATTGACTGTCACATTGACAATAAATCCCTGTGGGAAAATGTGTACTCTACAAAAAGTGTCACCGAAAAGAGGTTACGGATAGACATCACAAGTTTGAAGCAGATGTTGGACAGAGGAGAAATAACAAAAATTAAATGGGTCGACAGTAGCTATCAACTGTCAGACTGTTTTACGAAAAGAGGGGCGAGTTCACAGAAGCTTTTGGGTATTGTTAATGAAGGGCGCTTGTTTCTGTGACTTTTTTTTTCTTTCTCGTCCAAACAAAAAAAAAAGGGGGGCGAAATCATGTGTGTGTTTTTGAGTTTCTTGAAATTTTGTTTCCACCTACTTATTTTTTTTCTCCAAGGAAGGGGAGACTGTTAAGTAATAGGTTAAGAGACATTGCAATTAGTTGTCTCATTTATGGTAAGTATCCATTAATTTACACTGATATGTAAAGGGGCTTCAGGTGGCCTCTGTCAGGTGATGTACAGTGAGAGTTTTGTGCAAAGGCTGTTGGAATGAAATAAATGTGTGTTGGTGAAAAAGGAACAGAACTTTAGACTCTTCATATCACAGCAACTAAAATGTCTAACAGGTAAAGAAGGCATATAGGAGCCTTCATAGCGAAAGGATTCGAGCTTAGGAACAGGGTATATCTTGGTGAGGCCACACCTAGAATATTGTGTGCAGTTTCCGTCTCCTTATCTGAGGAAGGATGCTCTTGCTGCAGAGGGAGTGCAGCGAAGGTTTACCAGACCGATTCCTGGGATGGCAGGACTGACGTATGAGGAGAAAGTGAGCCAGTTAGGATTATATTCGCTGGAGTTTAGAAGAATGAGGGAGGATCTGGTAGAAACATATAAAATTCTAACAGGACTGGACAGGGTAGATGCAGGATGGATGTTCCCTATGGTGGAGGAGTACAGAGCAAGGGGGTCACAGTCTAATGGCAAGTGGTAAACCATTTAGGACTGAGATGAGGAGAAATTTCTGCACCCAGAGCCTCTGGATTTTCCGACCACAAGTAGCAGCTGTGGCCAAAACTGTGCATGTTTTCAAGAAGGAGTTACATATAGCCCTCGGGGCTAAAGGGATCAGAGGATATAGTGGGGAAACGGGAACTGATTACTGAATTGGATAATCACAATGAATGGCAGAGCAGGCCTGAAGTGCCAAATGGCCCACTCCTGTTTCTATTTTCTATGTTTCTGTGTTTAAAATAGGCACTGAGCCGTTTGGTTATGGTAATAGATGGGGAGGGACAATTGTCTGCTTTATGATTCTCAATTGATCAAAACCAAACTGGAGTTACGCTACATAAGTTCAAAATTGCTTTCCGGGTCTGTCATAATATACATCATTATATCACGGTGCAGACACACACACTGATGGGCACACAGCAAGACCAATCAACACACACAACACCGCAGCCAATCACCAGTTAGAGCACACTCACTATATAGACCGAGGGCATCAGAGTTCCCATTCATTCGAGCTGCAGCTTCTCAGAAGGACAGAGCTTACAGCACAGATCCTCACCATGTGCTGAGTGCATAGACTGGCATAGGTCTTCAGATTAATCTAACATCGTGTTAACCCACAGTGAAAGTATGTTCTAACATAATAAAATAGTGTTGGTGGCCTGTATGTGTTCCACGGATCCAGAGCACCCAACACATCATTGTACCAGTAGTTGAGGGATGTTGGAACTTCTTAGACCTACCTGCAAGTGATCTGCCTTCCACCAGCATACAGCCATCCTGCAAAATGGACAGCGTCCGCCCGCCGCCGCTCCGCATCACCGGTAACCTAGGCCACCGGGCCAACTGGAAGATATTCAAACAACGCTTCCAGCTCTACCTTGAAGCTACAGACCGGGAAGATGCCTCAGACACCAGGAAGATCGGTCTCTTCCTATCCACGGCCGGGGAACATGCCTTCCACATTTTCAATTCTCTCACCTTTGCTGATGGTGAAGATAAATCAAAATTCAAGACGGTCATCCTCAGGTTTGACAGTCACTGCAACATAGAGGTGAATGAAAGTTTCGAGCGCTATGTATTCCAACAGCATTTGCAGGGTAAGGATAAACCTTTCCAGTCCTTTCTCACCCACCTCCGCATCCTTGCGCAGTCCTGTAATTACGGGCCCACCTCCGACTCCATGATACGCGACCAGATTGTTTTCGGTGTTCAATTAGACCCCCTACGCCAGCAGCTCCTCAAGGTAAAGCAGCTCACCCTAGCGATTGTCATCGAGACCTGCGTGCTACATGAACACGCCACTAGTCGGTATTCCCACATCCAAGCGGCTGAAACGGCGCGGCAAGGTCCCCACGAGGCAGAACGGGTCCAAGCAATCGAGCAACTCCAGGGCCTCAGCCTGGATCAGGGCGGCCATTTTGCGCACTTTTCGCGGACTCCCACGTTTGTGCGCACCGAACGAGGACGTCGACGAACGTACTGCGCAGGCGCGCACCACGTACGACCACACCGTGCATGCGCGGTGGCGCAGCGAACGTACTGACGCTACAACATGCGGCAACTGTGGCCACGCCCACTTAAAGCGGCAATGTCCAATGTCCTGCCAAATCCCGACGATGCCTGCAATGTGGCAAACTTGGCCACTATGCTGCTTTATGCAGATCAGGTCAGCCTGCCAACTCTCGTCGCTCCAGCCCGCCTCGCAGGAATGTCCGGGCCATTCAACCCACGGTCACCGAGCCCGATTCGGACCTGCTACCCGATATTGATACCGAGGACCCGAAGGCGCCTTTTCGAGTCGGTATCATTACAAGAAACAGGGTGTCCCCGAAGCAAAGAATCCAGCCTCTATCGGTATACAGCATCGATCCAGACGATGAGTGGTGTGCCAACCTTATGGTCAACCAGTCCCAAATACGATTCCGCCTGGACACTGGTGCCTCTGCCAATCTCATTGCGCGGTCTGACCTCCAAAGCCTTTGTGTCAAACCAGCCATCCTGCCATCAGCCTGCCAGCTATTAGATTATAATGGCAATGCCATTGCTGCCAGCGGCTCATGCCAACTTGAAGTGACGCACAGGTCATGCAAAGCCATCCTTCCCTTGAAAATCATGGGCTCCTCGAAAGCCTCCCAGCTTGGCGCGCAGGCATGCAAGCTGTTGAACCTAGTTCAGAGAGTTCACTCTCACTCTCCTGCTGACGCGTCTGCCTTTCAGGACACCGACTTCAGGGCGCAGCTCGACGCCATTATCTTTTTTTTTCCCGTAGTTATAAATGACTTTTATTGCATGTTTTATGTGCTCTTCAAATTATTTTCCAGGCAGGAGGATACCATCATATTTCTGCTGAAACCACCTCATTGATTCTTCCTTGGAAATTTTGTGTTTTGACCCAATGCGTCCCCTTTTCACCTTTTTATCAGAAATGCTGAAACCAGGCCGTCCCATGACCACATAGAAATCCAGACCATAAATTCCAATACTAGGATCGCACTTGATGCCCAGATCAATGTGTTCCTGGATCCCAAAGCCAAAGTTCCCAGTGTTACAGAAGTTGCTCTTCCTCAGTTCATATTCCCGAACCTTTAGACCCTTCTCTAAAATTTCCTCAGCTTTGGCTCCACGGATTGTGCAATGAACAGCAATCTTCTCATTTCTTCGAATCCCAAATGACCGCTCAGTGTAGCGAGCTTCAGAAAACACTGGGGTCTGGCCAGTGAGTTGCTCCAGGACTTTAGCAGCTCTGGTGAGTCTGTCACCACTTTCACCTACACAGATATTCAGACATAGCTTCCTAATGCGGAGCTCACGCATAGGATTTTCCTTCTTTTCACCTGCCATTCCCACAGCAGCTCAACAGCGAAAGGCCGAATGGCATCGCTCGACGCCATTATCAACCAGTACCACAACGTCTTCGAGGGCATGGGCACGCTCCCGTACACCAACAAGATTTTATTAAAACCGAATGCCACGCTTGTGGTGCACACACCTCGCAGAGTCTCAGCACCCCTCAAGCAGCAGCTGCAGGACCTCCAGAACCAAGGAGTGATTTCCTTTTTTAAAAAAAAAATTGTTTTTATTAAGAATTTTTCAATAACAATATTTTCTACCTGACAAAAGGTACCCCGTAACAAAAAAAAAAGAAAAAAAAACTCGCGTGGCAAGACATGAACATGGCAAGTCAATAAGATACAAAACTTTGGACAGTGGATTCTTCCCGCACATGTCAGTTTCCGGATCCTACCATGTGTTTTCTTGCTCAAATGCCCCCCAGAAGAACCCCCCCCCCCCACTGGGTTGCTGTTGCTGCTGTCCGACCTTCCTCTAACGCTCCGCGAGACGGTCTAGGAACAGTTGCCACCGCCTGTAGAACCCCTGCGCAGACCCTCTCAAGGCAACTTTATCCTTTCCAACTTGATAAACCCAGCCATATCATTTATCCAGGCCTCCACGCTGGGGGGCTTCGCCTCCTTCCACATTAGCAAGATCCTTCGCCGGGCTACTAGGGACGCAAGGGCCAGAATGCCGGCCTCTTTCGCCTCCTGCATTCCCGGCTTGTCCACTACTCCAAATAGTGCTAGCCCCCAGCTTGACTTGACCCGGGCTTTCACCACCTTAGATACTGTTCCCACCACTCCTCTCCAGAACCCCTCCAGTGCCGGACATGACCAAAACATATGGACATGGTTCGCCGGACTTCCTGAGCACCTTCCACATCTGTCCTCCACCCCAAGGAACCTGCTCAGCCTCGCCCCCGGCATATGCGCTCTATGAACCACCTTAAATTGTATCAGGCTAAGCCTGGCACACGAGGAAGTGGAATTAACCCTACTTAGGGCATCAGCCCATAGCCCCTCCTCAATCTCCTCCCCCAACTCCTCCTCCCATTTACCCTTAAGCTCCTCGACCAAAACCTCCCCCTCTTCTTTCATCTCCTGGTATATCGCCAACACCTTGCCCTCCCCGACCCATACGCCCGAAATCACCCTATCTTGAATCCCCTGTGCCGGGAGTAGTGGAAATTCCCTCACCTGCCACGTCACAAACGCCCTCACTTGCATGTACCTGAAGGCATTTCCCGGGGGTAGCCCAAACTTCTCCTCCAGCGCCCCTAAGCTCGCAAACGTCCCGTCAATGAACAGGTCCCCCATTCGTCTAATCCCTACCCGATGCCAGCTCTGAAATCCCCTGTCCATCCTTCCTGGGACAAACCGATGGTTGTCTCTAATCGGGGACTACACCGAGGCTCCCGTCGCACCCCTATGCCGTCTCCACTGCCCCCAGATCCTTAGCGTTGCCGCCACCACCGGGCTCATGGTATACTTGTCGGCGAGAGCGGCAGCGGTTACATTTATAATCTATATTGTTAAAACCGCGCCATTCCACCTTGCTCCCGATACACCATCACGGTCTGACCCAAGTTGAAATCTTAAGTGTCCGATTCAAAGCTGAGCTAAGACGGAGAACGTACCAATGAATGAAACGTAAAAGCAAACGGGACCCTAGCCCATCCAGGTGATCTTGAATACCAGCAAGTAAAGAAGGACATCTGTGGAGTGAGAATAAAACACCTCTCACAAAGCTAAATGGAATAGAATTTGCCCAAAGGGAAGAACAATTTTCCCAACAAGTTAGTGATTTTGTTGGAATGCTCAAAACTATTGCTTGATGCAGAATTTTAAAAAATGATAAACACCCCAGGCATTAGTCATTACCCTTGAATCTGTGGACCTAGCCCTCACACTATCTTGGAGAAGCACCCAGCACATGGTGAATGTCTGAGTCGCTTGCTGTGAGCTCTGTGTCCTGAGTTGTCTCCTGCTGGAATGGATGGGAAGTGTTGTGTTCCCCGTTTTATAGTGTGCATGCTCTTGCCTGTGATTGGCTGTGGTGTTGTGTGTGTATTGATTGGTCCGTTGATCTGCCCATCAGTATGTATGTTTGCACCATGATGTTTACCTGAATATCATGACATCCCCCCTTTTTTTTTACAAGAACATGTGCCTATGTGGTTATAAATAGAGATGTGTACTGAGTGCAGCTGAATGTGTGTGTGTGCAATATCTACAGCATGTACATGAGGCTAAACTATATACAAGGGGCGATGTCAGGTGTGACATAGCAACGAGGTTGTACCATAAAGATGTGGAAATGTTGACCGTCAAAACGAACTCCTGTAACGACATGGAAAAATAGAAACATATTAACACGGTGGTATGATACATCAGTGAGTTCAATGTTCAAACAGGCTCATAAGTCCAGTCTAATAGGTGGGCGACCGTTAGGGTGGCACACCATTCATCACCCGGATTGACACTGTTCACTGACATCGGCTGGTGGGTCCTGCCTGGAGACATCCGGTTCCTATCAATGACTGCAACACGGAAGGCGTCCCGGTCGTCTGTGTCACTGGTCTGGATATCGTCTGGGCACAACTCGTAGTAAGGAGGATGAATCGTCCGCACGTCCCTGCGAGGTTGTCGGAATTGGGGAGCATTGGCAGGTTGAGCTGCTCGACAACAGACAGCGTAGTGGCCCATCTTGCCACAGCGGAGGCATTGTCGTTTTTTTGCCGGACATTGACGCTTTAAATGTGCGGCTCCGCAGTTGCCGCACGTCGTGATGTCATGGCGTTCGTTGCGCCACCGCGCATGCGCAGTTCGGTCTTGCGTCGAGCGCGCCTGCGCATCACGTCCCTCTGCGTCGACGTCTATTTGTGGCACGCACAAACGCGGGAGGCCGCGGAAAGGGCGCGAAATGGATGCCCTCGTCCGGCCGGCGGGCCGGGAGGAACTCGATCGCCTGGACCCATGCGGCCTCATAGGATGCCTGCCTTGCCGATCCGGCTGCGTAGGACCCCTGCCGCGCCAATTCGGCCGCTTGAAATTGGGAGTAGTGGCCGGTCGCGTTCTCATGAAGGACACAGGCCTCGATTGCGGAGGTCAGGGTGAGGCCTTCCATCTTGAGGAGCTGGTGGCGTAGGGTGTCCGAGGTGACCCCAAAAACAATCTGGTCCCGAATCATTGAATCGGAGGTGGCGGCGCAACTGCAGGACTGCGCGAGGACACGGAGGTGTGTAAGGAAAGACCGAAAAGGCTCAACCCTACCCTGCAGGCGTTTAAACAGCTTCCAATGGACGCCGAGGTTTCCAGCGATCTGCAGTGGCCGCGGCGTGCTGACGGTGTCCATGGCGCAGGATGGCGGACTCCCGAGGGCGCGTAGGTAGGTCTCACAGAAACTGGGTTCCACTCGTGGTACTATGTCGTGTTGTGTTCTCTGCTCCATAGACGAACCAACACGGTTGCGGATGGTACAACTCAGTTTTATTACTAACAATATTTACAACGATAAACTGGTTACTGTGGTTCGTTCATTACCCTTGAATCTGTGGACCTAGCCCTAACACTATCTTGGAGAAGCACTCAGCACATGGTGAATGTCTGAGTCGCTTGCTGTGAGCTCTGTGCCCTGAGCTGTCTCCTGCTGGAATGGACGGGAAGTATCGTGTTCCCCGTTTTATACTGTGTATGCTCTTGGCTGTGGTGTTGTGTGTGTATTGATTGGTCCGTTGATCTGTCCATCAGTATGTATGTATGTTTGCACCATGATGTTTACCTGAATATTATGGCACTATGATTCTAAGTGACAGGTACTGGGTAGCTAGTTTACAGTTTCTACTTCTTTGTGTCTATTGGTTTGACCTCAAGGTGAAGACTTTGAGGATTGCAGAAGATGGAGAATGATTAAAAGGTAATAAAGATTCGAAATAAATTCCCTGTTGTGGGTAAGCAATTGAGGATAAGAAACAAGACTGAAATAGGCGACATTAAAAATGTCTACAAACGCTATCAATTTAAATAGCTTTTGGAACAATGTTTTAGTCCAGATGGATCTCTGATTACAATCTCCAATTGTAATGTATTATTTGGCTGGCACCCAAGTGCCTGTAATAGCTGCCCACAGGCTGATTTAAAAGAAAACAATTGCTGAATATTGCCAAAAGCTTGTGCTGACAATATGATCATACTTAGTCAATACATTTTAAAATAGTAAATTCACAGTTAAATAATTATTTTGGAAAATATACATTCTGTATATAATTGCTTAAAAGTCAACGTCAAGATTTTTGGCCTAAATGATGTCAGGTGCGATTCAGCGACCCCGCTGCACCTGGAGCGGATCCGGCACAACAGGTGAATCATGCAAGAACCCCAAATCGGGCTCCGCCCCGAATCAAGCATGGAGGTCAATTCCTTGGGAACATCGCCCATGTAAAAATCAAACCCATGACAATTGGCCGAGAAAATAGCTCTCAAAAATTTGGGTTTTGCATGAGCATCTATACAAAATCCACCCATGAATTGAATTGCTGTTGGGGCAATCTGATCTGTTGAAAGCTACAGAGTGCCACTCTGCTCACCAGTTAGATGGTGGCGTCTGTAAATTACTGTAGCGAATTGCACAGCTGCCTCTCTGTTCTGTTGGGAACGTGTAAAGTGAGTTCAACAACCACTACCTGTGGGCAGCACGGTGGCGCAGTGGTAGCACTGCAGTCTCACGGCGCCGAGGTCCCAGGTTCGATCCCGGCTCTGGGTCACTGTCGGTGTGGAGTTTGCACATTCTCCCCGTGTTTGCATGGGTTTCGCCCCCACAACCCAAAGATGTGCAAGGTGGGTGGATTGAACATGCTAAATTGCCCCTTAATTGGAAAAAATGAATTGGATACTCTAAATTTTTTTTTTTTTAAACCACTACCTGCAGTTATTCAGCGCAATGCACCGCAGTTACTGCTGTGCAAAATCTGTCAACTTCATCAAAGCAGCTTTTCCTCATCTCTCGGCCAAGGGAGGCGGTGGTGTCGTGGACTAATACTCCAGTGACCCAGGGCAATGCTCTGGGGATCCGGGTTCACATTTCACCACGGTGACCAAAAAAGGTCTGGAATCAAAAGGCTAATGATGACCATGAAACGATTGTCGTAAAATACCCACCTGGATTACCAATGCCCTTTAGGGAAGTAAATCTGCTGCCCCTGGATTGTCTGGCTGATATGTGACTCCACTCCGCAGCACTCCTAAATGTTACTCCGTTCAAGGGCAATGCCACCCCTGCCAGTGGTGCCCATATCCCTGGAATGATTGTTTTGTTTTAGAAAAAGCTGGAAAACCCGTTTTGGGAGGGAAAAGGAGAATGACCGTGACTAAATCTGCTGAAGCACCAAGTAAACAACATCCCTGGAGAATTCTAAACCCCAAGTTGTCCTTCCAGCTGCAGGAAAGTATGCTTTGAAAAGTAATCATTCTCAAAATTCCTAAGAACCTTTGAGAGGGCAGATGCTGCGAGTCTGTTCCCCCTGGTTGGAGCCTAGGATTGGATTGGATTGGATTTGTTTATTGTCACGTGTACCGAGGTACAGTGCAAAGTATTTTTCTGCGAGCAGCTCAACAGATCATTAAATACATGGGAAGAAAAGGGAAGAAAAGAAAATACATAATAGGACAACACAACATATACAATGTAACTACATAAGCATTGGCATCGGATGAAGCATACAGGGTGTAGTGTTAATGAGGTCAGTCCATAAGAGGGTCATTTAGGATTCTGGTGACAGTGGGGGAGAAGCTGTTTTTGAGTCTGTTCGTGCGTGTTCTCAGACTTCCGTATCTCCTGCCTGATGGAAGAAGTTGGAAGAGCGAGTAAGCCGGGTGGGAGGGATCTTTGATTATGCTGCCCGCTTTCCCCAGGCAGCGGGAGGTGTAGATGGAGTCAATGGATGGGAGGCAGGTTCGTGTGATGGACTGGGCGGTGTTCACGACTCTCTGAAGTTTCTTGCGGTCCTGGGCCGAGCAGTTGCCATACCAGGCTGCGATGCTGCCAGATAGGATGCTTTCTATGGTGCATCTGAAAAAGTTGGTAAGGGCTAATGTGGACATGCTGAATTTCCTTAGTTTCGTTGTCACAGGATAAGTGATTTAGGGCCGAGACGGGGATGAGTTCCTTCACTCAGAGGAATATTTTGGAATTCTCCAACCAGGAGGCCGTGCCGGGTCAGTCGTTTTGTATCTCCAAAACGGAGCTCAATAGGTTTTCGGACAGGGTCTGGTGGGAACGTTTGGTTGAGGTCGGGTCTCAGTCATCATCTTATTAAAGTATGGAGCAGGCTAATCTGTAAGGGCTGAATGGACAAACGTGGAGTTTATCCTGGCCCTCATTTTTAATGAGGCCTGCTGAATTTTAATACAGCTTGCTTTCTTAGCAAGGTAAATATTTTTTAAATAGTTGTGAGTCATTCCCTTTGACACGCCTCCAGCCCAAATGTAAAACTGAAAGGAGAGACAACATGAAAGGGGAAGTGCATTTATTTTCAGAAAATAAATCACTGTCTTTTTCTTATTTCGGGACTACTGGAGAAATGTTACTCTCACTTGTTCCCACGACGACTGCTGCAGATGGAATATCTGAGGTGTTACACAACAAAAGGATTTTTAAAAAAAAGAAAAAATGCGGAAATTAGAAGTTATAAGTTCAGATCGCAGAGATTTAAATGAAAGAATCCTGGCTTTTCATTAACAGCGGTAGTGGAGAATAATGGATTTAACAGAAGCTCCACACACGAATATTATTATCATAGAAGAATCATAGAAGTTTACAGCATGGAAACAGGCCCTTCGGCCCAACCAGTCCATGCCGCCCAGTTTTTTACCATTAAGCTAGTCCCAGTTGCCCGCACTTGGCCCATAACCCTCTATACCCATCTTACCCATGTAACCATCTAAATGCTTTTTGAAAGACACAATTGTACCCGCTTCTACTACTACCTCTGGCAGCCCATTCCAGACACTCACTGCCCTCTGAGTGAAGAAATTGCCCCTCTGGGCCCTTCTGAATCTCTCCCCTCTCACCTTAAACCTATGCCCTCTAGTTTTAGACTCCCCTACCTTTGGGAAAAGATGTTGACTATCTACCTTATCTATGCCCCTCATTATTTTATAGACCTCTATAAGATCACCCCTAAGCCTCCTACGCTCCAGGGAAAAAAGTCCCAGTCTATCCAGCCTCTCCTTATAACTCAAACCATCAAGTCCCGGCAACATCCTAGTAAATCTTTTCTGCACTCTTTGCATTATTGATTGGTTTCCTGTTCATTTTGGTTAATATTACTTTCAGTTCCGAAATAGATACTAATAAATAGAAACGACACATCCTGGTATTTTACTTAAACCGCCAAATAAGAACACTTAGGTGTAAAGCACAGAACACTCTTCAATTGAATAACTTTGCTCAGTAATGACCCGTAATTAATTGCAAATGTCAAAATCGAACATCCTTTCAAGCAGAGAAGAGTGCTTACACAAAGTGTCGAAGCACAGAATTTGGAAGGCTCTCACCTTTCTGCTGGGCTGTCGGGTTCAATATACGCAATCAGTGGTGGGGAAGACAAAGTTTCTGTGGCAAAGACACCGCCCTGCAGCTGAATTCCAAACCCCACGATTGGGTCACTGGTTAGAACTATTTCTGCTGTCTCGGTGTGGACAATCTGGCCTGCGGGACCAACCGTGCTGGAGGCTAAAGACACTGTGAAAGATGGGACAGTAGGAGGCATCACTTTCAGGTCATTGAACAAAACAGAATTCCGCTGATACAACTCATACCCTGTGCCTCTAAGGCGGTGGCCATATTCACAGGCTTGACTGATTATGTGCTGCATCCACCAATGTGACTGACAGAAAATGTAACATGTTAATTACTGGAACAATATCTATTGCCTTCAAAGTGTAAACTTCTACGTCGAGGTTGCAACACACAATCAGGCTATTCATCACAGCCAGTCTGCGTTAGGCTCTACCTTCCAAGTGAGCAAAGAGCTCAAATCACAGTTACCTTTTCCCCTTTCCACCATCCTATAAATTATTCTACATTTCACCTTTTTTTTATTAGGTTACTGTTTCTGACAAAAAAAAACGGTGTTATTGGACTGAAGCTAGTCAACCCAGTTCAGTTGTATATATAATAGATGTTCTTTTCACATCTAGTAAAGCTTTGAATCAACTGGCTGTAAATCTTTTCCAAGTACAATCCAAGATGGCTATAAAATAAAAATTTGTCTTTCTGGTATATCTCCCAGATACACAGGTAGCACACCGTAATCAACTGTGTGTACAGTTGCTTTGAAGATTTTTGACAGATTTATTTCTTACGCTGCGTGGGCTTTATGTTAAATTGTTACTGATGGTCAGTTGAACGTTGAGCACCCAACTCAAAAGAAATAAATTCAATCAAAGTAAAGCAACTAATAAAAGTTGAAACTTTGTCGACTGGACATCGAAATAGTTTTCTCCGCACAGTATTTTCACCTATGATTATCAGCAATCTTTACACTGGGACGGGCCACGTACAAGAGCTCTTGTAGTCTTTCTTTTTCATTTTTCTCCTCATCAGCGTTCCTCGAGGGCTTGTTGGATACTGATTGCGAGGTAGGGTCCCCATATTCAGGGAACTCAGGCTATATGCACTCATGGAGGTAGGAGAGAATGACGTTGACACCAGAGCAGCTAGAAAAACAAACAGAGAAATTGAGCATTTCCTCCACAGCACACGCCAGAGGTCTGCTGTCACGCGAACACAGCTGTTATTTCTTTAAAATTCCTCATTTGTTTACAATCTTTGACCGTGAAACTTAGATCTCCCAAATTTAACTGCAACCCAGCTATCAAACCTGTCTGTAGTGTTTTGTTTCTGCAGTGTAGATTAGAGGGCTAGGGTGTGAGAGTAAGGTTGAAGTAAAAGATCAACAATGACCTTATTGACTGGCGTTGCCAATGCTCTATTCCTGTTCCTATTTCTTATGTTTCAGTGTAGCAAAATTAATCAAAGAATCAAATGTAATCACTTTATAAAAAATTATTTTTTTTGAAAATAAATTTTGAGTACCCAATTATTTTTTTTCCCAATTAAGGGGCAATTTAGCGTGGAAAATCCACCAACCCTGCACCTTTTGTTCTGGGGGTGTCACCCCATGCAGACACAGGGAGAATGTGCAAACTCCACACGGACGGCCGGGATTGAACCCCGGGCCCTCAGCGCCGAAGGCAGCAGTGCTAACCACTACACCACAGTGCCGCCCTAGATTGAAATGTGATCACAAAACACAATTTCTTGTTTGGCATTTTCTTTTACTTTTATGAAGACCGAATTAATTTGGATGAATTCAACAGGTGAATAGTTGAACGGAATAGGTCAGTAAGACCCCAGGCTAGCTCACTATTCGGTGCTGAGTTAGTCAACTCTGAAAAGGGTGACTAATGTAAGAATTGGCTTCTGCATTTCTCGATCCTTGGTTTAGGGGGGAAAATTGGCCAGGTTTTTAAAATTACAGTCCAGTTAACCCTGCTGGTAGCATATGTGTCAATGCAAAGTGACAACAGTATTGTCTTTACGGTTATGCCTTCTGTCACGGGCAGGACATGCTGAGATACATCGTCAATGCTTGCACATGAATAATAGTCACTTGAGTAGCACTGGAAAGCGTACAATGCAATGGAACAGCGAGCTGGGAGTCAACCCTAAAAAAGCTGTTGAGGCAAGGAAAGCTAGAAATTTCAGAGGTGCTAACCCCAATCTTATAACCCACCCATAGATGAAAGGATACAGCCTAAGGACCGAAGGACTGCAGATATTACATCCTTGATCGACATTGCACGTATAAAGCTGGCAGTTGCAGGCAAGATTTTTACATACAAAAACCTGGGAGAAAATTGACAGCAAATATAAAGGAAAGCCAGCATGGACTTAAGAATAAAGCATGTTAAAAATTTCTTTTTTCATACAAGGTTGACGTGGGCAGTGCAGTTGAGGTTCTGTCAATGGAATTTTAAAACTATACAGCACAATAGTCTTGTTTGCAAAACTGAAACTCATTGGCTAAAAGGGCCATTGGCGGCATTGGTACACATTGGCAAAGGCCCAGAAAAACAGTGTTTTGGTTAATGCCTGATTTGCATGCAGGTATTAGGCTCAGTAGTAAGATCATTGGTGTTTTTCATATATATTAAGGCCTTTGACCTACTGGTGCAGGGCACAATTTAAAAGCTGGCAAATAACTCAAAACTTGGAAGTTTAGTGAACAGTGAGGAAGAGACTTCAAGATAACATAGACAGTCTGGTGAAATGGGCAGGCACAGAGCAGACAAAATTCAATGCAGGAAAGTGTTGTGTTTGGTAGAAAGAATGAGGTTGACAAATTATGATGAATGTAAAAAATTGTCATATTTTATACATTTGTTGCTATGGTTATCATAACCTGGGTTAAGATGCATACAGACAGGATGATTGCTCGAGCAGTAAAAATTAGGTAATCATTGATTTACAGGTGAAGTGTTCTGCTAAAAGATCCTGAGAACCACTTACTTGTTTACAGATGGCTAGCTAATGGAATATTGTTTAGGTTTGAAGGACCCTTGGGGTGTAGTTAATTTATGAGGGGTTTGGTGTTTGGTCAAATAAGTCAAGGGGAATCTTGTAAGTGGAGACAAAAGAATGCCTTATGCTTTGGGTACAGATGATATAGTTAATGGGAGGAGCCAGGTCTATCCGAAAAATTAGTTTTTCCTAGGATTTTAATCTGAACAGTTCTTCAGTTTTGGTTCTGAAAGGTTCTCTCTGCAACAATTGTGCACAGAGAAAAGCAAGTAAAACCCTGGCTGTTAACTTTATTCATATTCATGAGTGGTTTTTAATTTATATCGGTTTGCTTAATTGGCAGGTTTAGGAAGTTACGAATTCTTATTTTACTTAAGAACTGTTGTAACTGTTAACAGTAAAGCTATTTCTTTGTTACTAATTTGGTTAATTCTGTGATTAAATTAAAGTTTGTTTGACCATAAAAGACACCTATTATCACTCCAGAACTTCCTCACAGTTTTACAAATTGAAAATAGTTGGGTTCTCATTCGGGGTCCTCACAAAATTCATTGCCAAGCAGAATGATACAATCTTAAAATAGATGAACGAACGGAGACATTGAGTGGTGTTGGTGCACAAACCGTTGAAAGTTGTAGGACAGGTTAACAAAGCAGTTAATAAAACATAGAGGGTTTTGGTTTTATTAATGGAGGGATACAGCACAAAAGCCAGGAGATTTTGCAGCATCTCTATAAGATACTATCTTGAACCCAGCTGGAGTTTTGGAGAGGGTATAGAGATTCAGGCTGATTGAGACGAGGGATTAGAGTTATCTGGATAGACTGAAGACGTTGAGAGGAAATTTAATAAAAGGGCGTAAAGTCATAAATGGCATGGATGGAATAAAGAAAGTGAAACTGTGTCCAAAGGTTGAAAGGTCATTAACGGTAGGCTACAGACTTGAGGTGATTGGCAAATGATAGAAGCCACACGAGGAAAATTTCTTTTCATAATGGGTGGTTACTGCCTGGTAGCTGGTGGAAACAGGTTCAGCAGCAACTTTCAAAAAGGACCTGGATAAATACCCAAAGCTGAAAAATTTACAGGCATAAAGAAGAAAAAGAGTCAAAGAGTGGGACTGACTTGATCGCTCTTCGAAAGAGCCCAATGCAGGCTGATGGGCTGAATGGATTCCTTCTGCATCTATTATTCTACGACTCCCTTCAGGGCACGAAGTGAGATCTTTGTGGAGAAGTATCTAAATAACTACAACTATACAGAGGAAAACATATTCATATCTATATCTAATCCATCATTTCAATTTCTTTCCCCCACAGTCATTCTGGAATTGCTATGACCCATTTTTACAACAATGTGAATTCTTACAAGTAAATCTAATCCAAACAACTATAAATCCTGATGTAATATATTGTGGTTATCCTCAAAAGTTATTACACCAACAATACTGGTTCCTTTATTATTTGCCCCGCTAGTGCAATTGCCATCAAAATGTCCCTCCCTTCACATGACATTACATCTATCTTTAGAAGAATGTTATGGCCGATATTTCTGGATTGCATACCAATGAGATTTCACAGCACTGCAATGACTTCCAAGAATAACATAACCATAATACATATATTATGTAAAATAACAGCTGTGTACGCACTCAAATGCAAAGTTACTCGATACAGAATATTTTAAATTGATCCAAATGCATGCACACCAAGCATCAGATTAATTCTTTTAAAATTCGGGTTTGTTTTGAGGTACCGTGGTTCCACTCTCTTCAAAATGTCAAGATGATTATTTGTTTCAGAAGGTTTGGAGTAATTGAAGAAAGGGACGTAGGCAAGTCAATAAGCAAATGTTCAGATTTAAAAAGCACTAATCTATGCTTTAGGATCTACAAGTAGTAAAAGTACATGGGCTTCCGAATGTAGGCTTAACAGTCACTTCACATGCAAAGAGCTGAAAGATTTTGAAACATTTCACGTGAAAGTCCTTTCACTGTGCAAGCCATTGTAGGAATGCTAAAAACCAGATGAGACAAGTCTATTTTACTAATGCGGCCTACATTTTGGCCTGTCAGGATTTTTAAAAAAAACATGAAAATCTAGACGTTAGTGCCATCTTGACGGCAAAACGTCCAATGTAATGTACAGGCAAAACATTCATAGCTTAAGCAGAGGGGGTGAAATCAACAGTAAACCTTTAATATACAATTCTCCATTTTGGTCCTGGGTCTCTAGAGTTTTTACACAGGTACTCATTTAGACAAATTCCCATCATCTGGGACCCTCATAGAAATCAATCAACTACTAGAATCAAAGTGCCAAAAGGTGCAGCTGCATTCTGGATTAGTGTTGAAAACTTCATTCCTTCAGAGTTAGACTTCTGAGTTTTGCCTATCTGGTCGTCACATATAGTTTAATGTTTAAGCCAAAAATGTTCATGGTTCATGTTGTTGGATTAATTAAAAGGATAGGATGCAATCAGCAATAATTTCTACTCCTGATCATCGCTAGCAACCCTCTTTAAGGAAGTGGATGTCGGGGCTGGCTGCCATTGTACCATCGCTAAACAAGTCGGCTGTTAACATTGACTTAAGTTTACTCGTAGTTACGCTAATTAGATAAGTCCCTGGAAGGTTGCTGGCACTGACAGAATCAGAATCAGTATGAAGAAAGGGAGAAAGTAGGAAGGAAAAAGAGGTATAGAAACAGGCCAAAAAAAATTATGCCAAAAGTTATCATGGTCTTGGGAACAATTTGACTTTTAAAAGGTTTACAAATAGTAAGACTCCTCCAATGAAAGCACACATATGGTTTGCTGTAATTTTAGTATTCTGCTCCATTATTGATGCTAACTATTGCTGGCTGATTTTAAAAGATGGCTTTTGGTTAAAGATAGACATTGATTCAGTATTTCATACGTGAGCCAGCACTGTGTGGGCCAGAATACGGAATTCTGCTTTGCGGTCCCTCCGCAATCACTTCTGACTATTTTGGTGAACTATTCCTGCGCGCTCCCGATAAGGTTTGAGATTATTCTTTTAGAACTTAAATTTGGCAGCACTTGTTCACTGATCCTTTTAGCTGCAAGCTGTGATTTCAAATACGAGTGTTGATTCAGCATATATCTGGCATTACATTTTCTTTTTAAAAATAAATTTAGAATACCCAATTCATTTTTTTTCCCAATTAAGGGGCAATTTAGCGTGGCCAATCCGCCTACCCTGCACATCTTTGGGGTGTGGGGGCAAAACCCACACAGACACGGGGAGAATGTGCAAACTCCACATGGACAGTGACCCAGAGCCGGGATCGAACCTGGGACCTCGGTGCCGTGAGGCAGCGGTGCTAACCACTGCGCTGCCGTGCTGCCCCGGCATTACATTTTCTAACCAGCTCATTTCTATTGCAGTGGCTAAAAATTGGGCTTCAACAAAACTTGGACTGCTAGTGCGTAGCGCTGCTCAATTTCAGCGTTCTCAGCCATCATTAAAACCACCACGAAGATGAGTTCAAATAAACTATTAACCCATCTCACAAGGAAGCAAAGATGTAAATTCACAATGGCTATTTTTAATCAGCTTCCTGCCTTAAATGCCCATTCATAAAATTATAGTTATCTGTGACTCATTTTTCATGATACAATGACGAAGAAAGAAATAAAATGACTAAAATTTCTACAGCCGGTTAGGTATTGGCACATAAGCAGCTAGGTATGTTTTCCTGGGTTTGGATCGTTTGGTTTTTATTTTATTAAGAACTGTATCGTTTTGGTTGCCGTTTAAAAATGCATCTTGCACAACAGCATGCACGCAGTAATTAGAATATCAGGTCACGGCAACCTGCTCTGAATTGCTGCTGAGAAGGGGAATTTATTTTGGAAGGAAGCTGCTGGGTGGGGAAGAGGGAGGCCTGGTCGCAGGAGAATTATAGGTCAGAGGTTGTGACACCCACAAGGTTCACTTTTGTTCCGGCTCATTCCTCAGAAAATGCACTTCACCCAATGCATCACTTACAAATATTGCCACAATAAATATGATGCGGAGTAAAAAAATAATTTTAGTTTTAACACTGACCATGTCCCCCTTCCACTCCCCATCCTGCCCATTTTCTCTTGATCATCATGTTGGGAGTGCCTGGTCTCCACTCAACACCAACCCACAGAAAATCTGAGAGAGACCAGCTGTTCAACAGCACGGTCTAAATCAAAACTGAATTATTCTACCCCGGCACTGCTGTGGCATTTGATATGTTGCTCAAACTTCTGTGCTGTCAGAGCACTGTGAAGTAAAATTCTTTCTATGTATACTGAAAACATAGCTCTTTTAGAAAATATATTTTAAGGGCTTGACTCCACTTAGCAAACAGAAGGAATCGTCCCCAACACTTGAATTATTTACAATATGCATCATCTGTGGCTTGTACACTATTAAATTGCTACTGACAGATAAATTAATATCTAAATTCAGACATATTGATCTTCGATAAACTAGCCCAGGTAATGTGCAAGTTAACAGCGCTACAATAGTTGTAAACTTAAGCTGTAATGTTACAAGTGAATGCTCAAACATATTTATCCATAGAATGACTTGATTATTTTATTAGAGGTTTCAACCCATGCAAACAGAACATGGGACAGAAATCTGGTGAATTAAAGGACAGGAGGAAATAAAAAGTGTGGAACATTACGAAGATTGTTTTGAGGAGAAGGTTTCTGGCATTTCAAGGTCGTCATCCTACAATGATCAGGGTGGTAGGTGTTATAGGGTTGGTAGGTGAGGAAGTTGCTGCTGTTGCTCCCACAAGTATCCCAGGCAAGTTGTCTGTTGCTCCTTTGAACCCTGACTGTCCACATGAAGGATGATGGGAATCGCACACAAAAAAAGACAGAACGGAGCAGAAAAGAGGGAAAGACAATAGAATTATACAGATCGCAACGTCGAACAGAGGAGAAAACAGTTTTGAGTAGAAAGAACGATGACCTTTTTCATCACCTACTGAAACGACTCCTTTTTATTGACATATATACAAAACGGGCTGGATTCTTCCGCCCGGCCCGCCCAAAGATTGCTACGGGCGAGACGCAGACAATGGATACGTCCATTGACCTCGGCGGGATTCTCCGGTCGGCGGGCGGGCGCGGCCAAAGAATCCCGGCCAGCATCTCCAAACCATTGCCGGAGTTCTCCAGGTCTCCCAATGTAATATAATGGTGGACTTTTGAAACCCTCAAAAGAAATGGCTGAAAATAGATGCTTACACCATTTCTCTGAGGTTCCGCCAGTCTCCAAGTTGTGATGGGACATTGGGAGAAGCCCCAAGGAACGTCAAGGGTGGTGCTCCATATTCAACGTACCACACTTTTGAAATCAATCTTCAAACAACCGCGTGTGAAATAACAGTGTGAGGCTGCACGGTGTAGAACTTTTCACTTCTACTTTCCACACAACTTTTCCTGGGCATATAAAAAGCTGCAGGCAAACACCAAGTACTTTGGAAGGCGAAGTGACTGATAAACTATATTTTGAAATGTTACCAGAGTGTAGCGGGTATATTTTCCTCTTTTTTTTGAGAAATGTTTTATTATTTTTATGTCTATTAGCTACCAATGAAAACTGGGAGTTTACATCTGCTGGTTTCGTCCAAACATGAATTTGAAAATAGGAATGACAGAAAACAGGCAAAGCTGTCAGAGTTTTGACATAGAGTCATCCAGACTCGAAAGATTAGCTCCCTTCTCTCTCCACAGATGCTGTCAGACCTGCTGAGATTGTCCAGCATTTTCTGTTTGCTAACCCGAAACAGACTGGCCGCCACTAAAGGGCATTCTATTCTTTGGGATTGACACACCAAAAGGGCTAGGGAACTGTTCACGGGAGCACTCGGGGGAAAATTCCCACATGCCCAGTGTGCGCCTAGACATAACCACCAGGACAAACAGTAAATATTTGGCCAGTCAGGGGAGCCACATTACACTCATGAAACGTGACCTCCTGTTCTGCTCTCTCCGCAGAAGTTGCCAGACCCGCTGAGTTTTGCTACCACTTTCCTGTTTTTATTTCAGATTTCCAGCAGTCGCAGTATTTTGCTTTTATTACAGCAAAATATTCTGTTCACCCAGCTGTGGGTGAAGTTAAAAGCTCGACCCAACAAATATGTTACAAAGCCTGTTTTACAGAGAAGAGAATAGGGTCTTGTGCAACTGACTGATTGAGCGTGTCAGCTCCAACCTTGGCTCACACACACAGTGTCACCTTCCTCAACTTCAGCTGGTAGCCCTGACAGTTAGATAGTATATTCAACGCAAATTAAATATTTACACACAGAAATGAATAAATTTAATAGCTGACAAATCAGTCATGAATTAATTTATTCTTCACAGTGTTTAAATTTCATACATTGTAGTGACTACAATTCAAAAGCACTTGATTTGTTGTAAAGTGTTTTGGGATCTCAAGAGATTATGAAAGGTACCTCAGAAATTACAATCTTTCTTCCAAAACAGGTTAAAGTCCAACAGGTTTGTTGCGAATCACTAGCTTTTGGAGCACTGCTCCTTCCTCAGGGGAATGAAGAGGTAGGTTCCAGAAACATATATATTGACAAAGTCAAAGATGCAAGATGATACTTTGAATGTGAGTCTTTGCAGGTCATTAAATTTTTACATGTCCAGACCGAGCAACTGGAGAGAGGGATAATCACAGGTTAAAGAGGTGTAAATTGTCTCAAGCCAGGACAGTTGGCAGAATTTCGCTCCGTTGGACCTGTAAAGACTTAATTACCTGCAAACACTTGCATTCAAAATATCATCTTGCATCTTTGACTTTGGCTGTATATATGTTTCTCTTCATTCACCCAAGAAAGGAGCAGTGCTCCGAAAGCTAGTGATTTGAAACAAACCTGTTGAACTTTAACCTGGTGTTGTAAGACTTCTTACTGTGCTCACCCCAGTCCAACGCTGGCATCTCCACATCATTGTGATCATGGCTGATCATCCAACTTAATCGTTCAATCCCGCTTTCCTCCCATAATTTTTGATCCCCTTCACCTTAGGTGCTTTATTTAACTGCTTCTTGAAAACATACAATGCTTTGGCCTCAAGTACTTCCTGTGGCAACGAATTCCACAGGCTCACCGCTCTCTGGGTGAAGAAATTTCTCATCTCTTCATTCACCCGAGGAAGGAGCAGTGCTCCGAAAGCTAGTGATTCGAAACAAACCTGTTGGACTTTAACCTGGTGTTGTTAGACTTCTTACTGTGCTCACCCCAGTCCAGCGCCGGCATCTCCACACCATTTCTTCTAAATGTTTTACGTATTTCATTCACTTCTATTTTTAAAAATCCAATACTTTAGTTGTCTGAACACCCCTATGTGTTCATACTTCCACCCTCTCAATATTAATTGACTGATTTGTAGCTGTTTATTAATCTGAGTGTATCAATATCTGACTGTATCAATATCAGACTGACACTGAAAGCATCATTCCCACCAATATGTCCATTCACCTATCAACAGCGGCTGGCAATGAGCGCTTGTAAGCAGCTCATTCAAATTAATGAATTTTTGACAAAATTGCCAATTGTAAATTAATTAATTTGAGTCGGCGAGCTCCCAATTTGGAGCGGCTACCAGAAAGGGTCAAGTAATATTGGGACTGCTACTGGAAGTCAGCTTAATAAGCGGAATGCAACTACATCCCTCTGTGAGTCCGTCATTAATTACTTTTCCACAGTAAGTGATGGTTACACTCAAAATCTTAAACTTTCTTTACTCCAATGGGAATGCTCAAATACATCCGCCCCCCCTCAATTCTGTCATTAGCAAGGCTGCATGATTTTATTGCATTTCCCTTTCAGAGTAATCAACCAGCCTTTCTTTCCTATTGTCAATCCCTATTGTCAAGTAGCAAAACACTTGACAATGATAGTCTGAAAATAATATTTTTTTTGTCTGCTGCTCTTGGGTTGATCTTGTTCACCTATTTAACATTTCAACTTTTCTGTTCGACTTTAAAGAGAGGAAAATATACCCACTGTTTTGCATACCTCAGTTTGGTTGCACAAAGCAAATTTAAAAAAAATTACATGCATTATAATTTGGTGAATACGACAAAGACATTTACTGATTCTGTACTCTTAGCAGGGAACCACACTCTGAATCAGTAGGGCCAGAGATTGGGGGGGGTGGGGGTGGGGGTGGGGGGCGACCACAATACAACATCAACTTTTAGATTCACAATTTCTTCGAGTATTGGTCCACACTGGTATGCATGGAATCAGTAAATTCATCTTAATTATTTAAAGCGATTGCAAAGAAAAAACTTTGCATAACCGCACCAAAACATGTGTTCCAGATTGTCAACAGGCAAAAGATAAATCAAACCCCCAGGGTACCAGCCGACACACTCCAAGTTGCACATGATTTAAGTTGGAATTGAGGTACAAAACATGTACCGGACTGGCTGTTAGGTGATGCGTTCAAAAGTGCAATAAGATTCTCATTTGTCAAAAAAGTCATGATCTCATCTTTCTATTTTAGGAGGCAATGTATTCCCACCAGGCTAAAGAATGGTATCGTCAAAATGTGTAGGAATTACTTTTGTTCAAATTTTAGTTGTTCACATCAAAAATACAATTAGTGGTAAATTATCTTCTTAAAAAGCTGGATCACCTTGATACGCTGTGTGTATTTCTAATGCAATTTGTAAAATGCATGGTTTTCCTGGAGATGGAAATCTTTAAAAGAGATTATCTGCTTTTTCTGCAATTAAACTGCTGATGAAATCGGTTTCAAATTGTCATCAATAACACTTTTCTTTTTGTTAAAACTGGACATAGTTCTTTAGGGAAATTCAAAACATTAATCGGTGTGTACCGCTGTTAATTCTCATCTTCTGTTATAACAGTACTTCATGTCTGTTCAGTGCTAGGCCTGGGCCAATATTGCATAGAACCGTTTTGTCTCGAGGCAGACCCCAAACCCTCTTGGATCCCAATGATCTGGAATCTTCCCATTGCATTCCAAAGCACCATGGAGGAGAAGAGGGAAATTCTGCACACAGAATCTTGCACATAGCAAGGTGCTTTATTGCCATTGGCTGCAATTTCATATTGGGCTGCTGGGAATTCCTTGTTAATTGGAAAAAGTCTGAACAAACAAGGAAAATCCAGGTGCCCAGCGTCAGGAAAGCAAAATGAATATTCCTATGTTAAAAAAGTTATTAATGAGCCAACGGGACTGTGTTCAGTATCCAAAAGCAAACTAGTCAAAACGAAACTGGAAGAAGGAGGAATTAAAAAATACGTAAAAATGTAGAGAATTTTTGAAATATATATCATATAATTTTTTTAGTGGCACCCAGTGCACGTTCCTGCATGGCACTGCATTGGGCCATTTTCTGCATGGCACTGCAGTGGGCCATTTTCTGCATGGCACGGCATTGGGCCACTTCCTGCATTGGGCCATTTCCTGCATTGGCCCATTTCATGCACGGCACTGCATTGGGCCATTTCCTGCTTTGGGCCATTTTCTGCATGGCACTGCATTGGGCCATTTCCTGCATTGGGCCATTTTCTGCAGGGCACTGCATTGGGCCATTTCGTGCATGGCACTGCATTGGGCCATTTTTGGTTTTGTGCTGCAACGAGTGACAGGATGTGATAAAGGGGATGTGATCAATAACTCCGCAGGATTATAGAGTTAACTATTATGGTTTGTAGTGAGACAAGGGGGTGGAGGTTTGGGAAACACATCCATCATTTAGATGTAGTTAATTTCATCCTATCTTGTTACAACTTGGAAGATCATTTTTGCTTGCAAACCTTTTGCAACGACTCAAGAAGGTTTGACAAAAATGCCTGGAATTGGCCTGTGCAGGTGGGTCGCTCCACTCCCCAAACTAAAATAAGTGACCCTTCCTGTTGCATGTGTTGAATGATTTTCAGAGGGGCTGATGAAGCTCACCTCTTTAAAAGGTTATTGGTGTTTATGGAGGTGCCAGTAATTCGAATTTAACTTTCAGCAGTCCCACTGACATCAGAGCTGCAATCTGTGCCAATGTTGTAAACTAAATGGCACATTAATGGGCATTAGATTAAAATAACCAGACAGAGCAGCTATCCCACAGTCATCTCAAATCAGACAGTAAGGACTTGTGGGCTGGAATGCTGCATTTCAACTCTCAATTGTTATTACATATATTTCTTTAGCTGTCAACGTCTACCCCTCATTCCTATCAGGCAGAGAGTCCCAACACCTACCGTGTTCTGTTCCCTTCAAAGCAAGTCGCGTTTGGTGGTAAGGAAGCAGCTCGAGTTTGACATGTTCGGAGGTACTGGCTAAAAGTTGAGTTGCCTCGGCTAATGTGCAATACTCCATGCTGGTGCCATCAATCGAAAGGATGTGATCTCCAACATGCAACGCTCCACATCTGTGCATAAACAAACATTTTAGATTTCAGGGATAACCTCAAATACAGCAAGAAGAAGAACCGAATATGCTGCACTAATTCATCAGTCACAAAGAGAGTGACAAATTTTCAAATGAAAATGTAACTTCATCGCTTAAGTCAAAATTGCACAGGGATTCTGCCATCAGTCGCTAACCATCTGTGATGTACCAAGCACAACAGTAAAATAAGCAATTTTGAATTCACAATCTAATAACTCCGATACCTTTTCCTCCATTTCCCATGTCCCTCATTCCTGTAGGAGGAGCAATTCCCCCAGCACTATGACTACAACTGGAAGTTAATTGGGAAGAGAATCACAGCAAAATCGCTGTAAAATGCAGCCCGTTAGATTATTATTAGATACGGCCTGGGATTCTGGTTCTCAAAAAATAATAAAGCAGTAAATTAAACCTCTATGCCATTTGCAATAGCACAACATCGACAAATTAACACCACAAACTTTCCAAACAGAATCCATGTCAAGAGATATTCCAAGCATATTTTGCATAATTTGCAAATCAGACTGAAATACATTTACATTTCAGGCAGTATATTGCTAAAATTTTCCCTGTAATAAAGGCAAATGGTTTCCTACAGTGTGCACAAAATCCTAGCCGAGCGAATGATTGCAGATATTGAAGTAATTCTTAGGGGAGTTAAATTTGTTTTATGATGCCAGTTTGTCAATTATTCGGAAAGAGCTTTCCGACAAGTTTTATGTTATATGGATCCACTGCTGATGACCAAACGTGAACGACACTGAGGATAATTCAGGAAGACGGACAATTTACATCAGCAAAACACCCCAACGGGACACACACAAGCAACCCAAAATTATGAAAAGTGCTGAATGCACGTGGACTAAACATGGTCACATCACCCTCTCGTGTATATGCCTAGTGAACACTTTTATGAGCTCATGCAGAGGGTTTATATCACCTTAATGCCTCTGATCAATCAACCTAATCATGATGTTTCCATTGCTCCAACAGAGGTGCCTACAATTCATAATCTGCAAAAGCATGAATTACTTAGCAATACTTGGGTATAGTTCCAAGACATCTTCAAGCAATTTTCTTTAAAAAAGCAAGATGTCAGGAGTTAGGTTAATTCAACAGCAGGAATTTGCATTCATATAGCATTTTTAACACAGAACTAATCCTTGCAATGCACTTTCGATGTCAAACATCCCAGGAGCTATCAATATTTTTTTAAATGCTGAGAGAAAGGAAGAGATATCAGAAAGGGTCACTTTAATAAGTATACGGGGAGTCCATACCGAGTAGTATAAAGAAACAAAGTTTTTATTTGCAACCCAAGTATATACACAGCCTGCTAGATCCCAACCGGGTCCCTTTCTGGTTGGTGCCCTACTGACTGACCTTTTACACTGAGGTTAATTGAGATCCATCGGCCCTACCAGGGGAACTCGTACTCCACAAGGACCACGAGGGAGTTAATCATTATCACCCCGTCGACCCCGTGCAGGCTATTCCAGTCACCAAAGCTTGATCAAAGGGTGGGTATTAAGGAAAAGACTGAGGTTAAATGTTAGGGGTGTATTTTGATTGAAACCAGTTTCACACTGTTCCGGCTGAGTATGTGAATGTAAAATAAAAATATAACCGCATCTTATTAAAAATCTCACTCACTTGCTGTCTATCAAATTGCTCTTTCTTGTGTCCACTTCTCCCATTCCTAAGCACTACGTGGACAAGGGAAAACTTGCCTCTGTAAACTTGGCAGACTGTAATTACAACCTCCTACCAGTGGCAGCAGTCAACAGTTCAGTTTTGCAGATCCTGAACTCAGACTGCAGAGGACATGGATATACTTTTTAAAATTTTAAATAATTTTTTACACCTTCTTGCAAATTTAACTACTTTAATATAAATAATTGTATAAAAATAAGAACAGAATGCAGGACTTTAAAATGAGACTGAATCATATCATTTAAAAAAAAAAAAAATGAATTTAGAGTACCCAATTCATTTTTTTCCAATTAAGGGGCAATTTAGCGTGGCCAATCCATCTACCCTGCACATCTTTGTCTTGTGGGGGTGAAATCCATGCAAACACGGGGAGAATGTGCAAACTCCACACGGACAGTGACCCAGAGACGGGATCGAACCTAGGACCTCGGCGCCGTGAGGCAGCGGTGCTAACCCACTGTGCCACCGTGCTGCCCGACTGAATAATATTATAATATAATATTTTTTAAAAAATAATAATTTTTATTCAACTTTTCACAAAATATCAGCAACAAAATACAGAAAGAAAAGGACAACCCCCCCTCAATATACATAAATAATAAATTAACAGCCTTCATCGACACAAAGGCAAATATACACGCCCACGCAAGAAAAACAAACCCCCCCCACAGAAGAAGAATCCTTTGCCGGGCTACCAGGGACGCAAAGGCCAGAATACCGGCCTCTTTCACCTCCTGCACTCCCGGCTCCTCTGCCACCCCAAATATTGTGAGCCCCCAGCCCAGCTTGACCCTGGAACCTACCACCCTCGACACCGTCCTCGCTACGCCCTTCCAAAAGTCCTCCAGCGCTGGGCATGCCCAGAACATGTGGGTGTGATTTGGCTGGGCTCCCTGAGCACCCAACACACCTGTCCTCGCCCCCAAAGAACCGGCTTACCCTTGCCCCGGTCATGTGAGCCCTATGCAGCACCTTAAATTGTATGAGGCTGAGCCTCGCGCAAGAGGAGGAAGAGTTGACCCTCCCCAGGGCATCCGCCCACATCCCCTCGTCAATCTCCTCACCCAACTCCTCCTCCCACTTACCCTTAGCTCCTCCACCGAGGCCTCCTCCTCCTCCTGCATCACCTGATAGATTGCCGAGATCCACCCCTCTCCAACCCACACCCCCGACAGCACCCTGTTCTGGGTCCCGTGTGGCGGCAACAGTGGGAACTCCACCACCTGCCGCCGGACAAACGCCCTTACCTGCATATATCTGATGGTATTCCCCGGGGGGAGCCAAAACTTCTCCTCAGCTTACCCAGGCTCGCGAACTTCCTGTCCACAAACAGGTCCCCCATCCTTCTAATACCTACCCTGTGCCAGCTCAGAAACCCTCCGTCCATCCTCCCCAGGACAAACCGGTGGTTCCCCCTAATCGGGGACCACACTAAGGCCCCCACCTCCCCCCGTGACGTCTTCATTGCCCCCAGATTTTGAGGGTAGCCGCCATAACCGGGCTCGTGGTGTACCTCGTTGGAGGAAGCGGCAGCGGCGCCGTCACCAGCGCCTCCAGGCTCGTGCCCACACAGGACGCCATCTCCAGCCTCTTCCATGCCGCCTCATCCCCCTCCATCACCCACCTACGCACCATCGCCACGTTGGCAGACCAATAATACCCACAGAAGTTAGGCAGCGCCAACCCCCCCTAATCCCGGCACCGCTCCAGGAACACCCTTCTCACCCTCGGGGTCTTCTGTGCCCACACAAACACCATAACGCTCCTGTTAACCCACCTGAAGAAGGCTCTAGGGATTGGAACAGGAACAAAAACCTCGGGGGCACCGTCATTTTAACTGACTGCACCCTACCCGCCAGGGAGAGTGGCAGCACGTCCCACCTCTTAAACTCCTCCTCCATCTGCTCCACCAGCCTTGTGAAGTTAAGCTTATGTAGGGCCCCCCAGCTCCTAGCCACCTGAACCCCCAGGTGCCTGAAATTCCTCTCTGCCCTTTTTAGCGGGAGTTCACCAATCCCCCTCTCCTGGTCCCTCGGGTGCACTACGAACAACTTGCTCTTCCCCATATTAAGCTTGTACCCGGAGAAATCTCCAAACTCCCTCAGGATCCTCATCACCTCCGGCATTCCCCCCACCGGGTCCGCCACATATACCAGCAAACCATCTGCATAGAGCGACACCCGATGCTCCTCCCCACCCCGCACCAGGCCCCTCCAGTTTGTCGACTCACTCAGCGCCATGGCCAGGGGTTCAATCGCCAGCGCAAAGAGCAGGGGGGACAGGGGACACCCCTGCCTCGCCCCTGGTGTAGCCGGAAATACTCGCGACTTCCTTCTGTTCGTAGCCACACTCACCACCGGGGCCTCATATAGCAGCCTCACCCACCTGACGAACCCCTCCCCGAACCCGAACCTTTTCAACACCTCCCACAGGTACTCCCACTCCAGCCTATCAAAGGCCTTCTCCGCATCCATCGCCGCCACTATCTCCGCCTCCCCTTCTATCGCCGGCATCATTATAACATTCAAGAGCCTCCGTACATTAATATTCAACTGCCTCCCTTTCACGAACCCCGTCTGATCCTCGTGTATGACCTGCGGCACACAGTCCTCTATCCTCATGGCCAAAATCTTTGCCAGCAACTTTGCATCTACATTTAAGAGTGAGATCACCCTATATGACCCACACTGTAGGGGATCCTTGTCCCGCTTCAGGATCAGGGAAATCAGCGCTCTAGACATCATCGGGGGCAGAGCCCCCCCTTCCCTTGCCTCGTTGAAGGTCCTTACCAACAGCGGGCTCAGCAGGTCCGCATACTTCTTGTAAAATTCAACCAGGAACCCATCCGGCCCCGGTGCCTTCCCCGCCTGCATGTTCCCTATCCCTTTGACCAACTCCTCCAACCCAACCGGCGCCCCCAACCCCGCCACCTGCCCCTCCTCCACCCTCGGAAACTTCAGCCGTTCCAGGAAGCGACCCATCCCTCCCTCTTCCAGTGGGGGCTCAGACCGGTACAGTTCCTCGTAGAAGGCCCCTTTGATACCCACCGCACTTCGCACCGTGCTCCCTCCTCCATCCCTAACTCCCCCAATCTCCCTAGCTGCCTCTCGCTTCCGAAGCTGGTGCACCAGAATACGGCTCGCCTTTTCTCCGTATTCATATACCGCCCCCTGCCCCTTCCTCCACTGCGCCTCCGCCTTCCTGGTGGTCAACAAATCGAACTCAGCCAGGAGGCTACGCCACTCCCGAAGCAACCCCTCCTCCGGGGCCTCCGCGTACCTCCTATCCACCCTCCCCATCTCCCCCACCAACCTCTCCCTCTCTCTCCTCTCCCCCCTCTCCTTGTGTGCCCTAATGGAGATCAGCTCTCCTCTGACCACCGCCTTCAGCGCCTCCCAGACCACCCCTTCTTGCTCCTCCCCATTGTCATTAGCCTCCAGGTACTTCTCTATACACTTCCGGACCCGCCCGCTCACCTCCTCGTCCGCCAGCAACCCCACCTCTAGGCGCCGCTGGTCCCTCTCCTCCCCCAACTCGAGGTCCACCCAGTGCGAAGCATGATCAGAAATAGCTATCGCCGAGTACTCCGTATCCTCCACCCTCGGAATCAGCGCCCTGCTCATGACAAAAAAGTCAATCCGGGAGTAGGCCTTGTGGACATGGGAGAAGAATGAAAATTCCGTGGCCCCCAGCCTCGCAAGCCTCCATGGATCCACCCCTCCCACCTGGTCCATGAACCCCCTCAGCACCTTGGTCGCCGCCGATCTCCTGCCCGTCCTAGACCTCGAGCGATCCAATGCCGGGTCCAGCACCGTGTTGAAATCCCCCCCCCATTATCAGGCCCCCTGTCTCCAGGTCCGGAATCCGGCCCAGCATATGCCGCATGAACCCCGCATCGTCCCAATTCGGGGCATATACATTGTCCAACACCACCCGCTCCCCCTGCAACTTGCCACTTACCATCACATACCTACCGCCATTGTCTGCCACAATGCTCGAAGCCTCGAACGACACTCTCTTCCCCACCAAGATCGCCACCCCCCCCCCCCCGATTTTTTGCATCCAAAGCCGAATGAAACACCTGCCCTACCCACCCCTTTCTCAACCTTACCTGATCCGCCACCCTCAGGTGCGTCTCCTGAAGCATGGCCACATCCGCCTTCAGCCCCTTCAGGTGCGCGAACACCCGGGCCCGCTTGACCGGCCCATTCAGTCCTCTTACATTCCAGGTTATCAGCTGGCTCAGGGGGCTACTCACCCCCCTCCCCCGCCGACTAGCCATAGCCCTTCCTAGGCCAGCCACGTGCCCGCGCCCCCCGCACGACCCTTTCCCCACAGTGGCAGACCCCCGCCCCGACCTCCTCTACCAACTCCAGCTCCGCCTTGGCCATTCCAGCAGCAACCCGGGTCCTCAGCGCCGCAGTCCCAGTGCTAACCACTGCGCCACATGCCGCCCACGAGCAGGCTCACATTAACACAGCAATGAAGTTACTGTGAAAAGCCCATATGTACATATTTTATATTGTATATCTATATGTAATAAAACAATTGCACCTACAATTCTTTGTCGAATAATCCTCTATTCTCTCAGCTTGCTTCACATTAAAGACTACACTTGGTCTCAACCCCATATGCAGCATCATAGAAGGTTGACTAATAATTAAATTATAGTCTTACATATAGCCTACACTTTTGGTAGGACGGACACAAACATGCACAGATATCATACAAGCCAATATAATTTGCAATACTGTCCCACCAGCCAAGATTTGCTTATAGAGATGAAATAATCGAGACCTTTTAAACCTAATTTCAGACTGACAGGGGATAAGGCCTTGGTTAAAGGACATACCTGAACTATAGCAAGCGCTTGTATTTATAATGAAAATATGCATGTTACATTATATCATTACAAGTCCTATCTGGGATTGCATCAAATAATGAAGTGATTAATAACAGTATCAATTAAGCTCATGTACATACCTATCTGCAATGCTGGCAGCCTTTATTTTGTCTATGACTATGACTTGCTTGTTACAGTACAGTGAGGTAGTTAAAGCAATGCCCAAGCTTGAACCAGGGGTCTTGGCCACCTCCACCATCAGTGGGCCAGAAGCATTCGCTACTGAATCTAACAAAGAAAAAAGCAAAGTCAGGCAGCAGTGAGATGCTCTTGCGTTAACCCACAGCAACTGGCCATGAATATACTTACTAGACAGAAGCCAGACTTCCAATGATAGTTTTAAGTCAGAAACAAATTACAGTACAATCATAGAGAGTCCTGATAAATTCTCAAAAAAGAATGTAGTAAACAAAACCATCAAAATCGTAACTTGTGCAAGAGAGAAAGAAGAAAGGAACAAATAAGCCTTAATCTATTTCAAACATTGCTGACAGAGATTGGTCAGGTAAATGGGAAGGCTAATGTTGTGGAATATATGAAGGATATGCAATTATATTTCACTTAATTAATAACCAAACTAGTCAAATTTATGTGTTCAAAGTATTATACTCTCATCTGGGACAATAATTTGAACAAAACTTAAAAGTGCGTAAAAGAGAACAGATTGATTTACCTCCAATCTCATGAGAGGGAACCAAAAATAGTTCACCTCAGAATGAACCTGCAGATGATACTCTTACACTTGGCAGGTTCCTATTGGAACACAGTTGGGTACAGCGGAGATGAAATGACTCTTTGTAAAGAAAAGGCAAAGTGGTTAAGAGCTCAAGGTCTTTTCAGAGCTCAAGGGCTTCTTCAGAAACTCAACATACCCATGACAGAAACATCATATTCGATTATTAATGTTGCCTCCTGCCCACACTGTTTGAGAATGCTCATAGCTTCTGTATGCGTTGTTCCATGTAACCGAATTCCATCAACACTCAACAGCCTGTCGCCAACCTTTATTGTACATTCTCTACAGGACAAAATAATTCATGTCAAAATCTTTAAGCTAATAACAGTGCCGCAATCTGAACATATTGATTAATTTTTGAATTCAGAATGATATTCATAAAAGGACTCCACATAACTAAATTGCTTTGGCTGGGTGGGTCATTCACAAGAGGAACCATAGCATGCCAATGCAAAAATGAGGTAAGTTTTATGACAAATCAACAAGATCAGTTCTCGTTAATTAGCTTTTGATCACAATTTGATAAATGTGATCATGTTAAATTGCTAATCTTACAAAGTGGATGGCATTATTATCAATAGCACTAAGGACACTGGCCACCAATAGCACAAGAAACTGGAATAAAACCAGTGGGATCTTCAACTCCATCTACATGAAGCTGCTCAGAAATGCAGTCTCTTTTGAGCTGGTGGTGGGGGGCTGGGCGTGCGCAGTCTGGAAAGTGACAAAAGATAGCCCTAAAGTTTTCATGGTCTCATCTGAAGACTTCAATGAGATCATTCTTGTCTAATCATTTTTGTGGATTCAATTTATACCATATGTAGAAAGATATGCACATTCGTGAGTTCACATCAGCTATTGGTTTTGACCAAAATAGCTCGCTTAATTGACATTTTCAATTTTTCACCTTGAAAAAAATTGTCAAATAATCCCATTCACGAAGGGAGAAGGACAACAGTGGAAACCGGCACCAAGCAGAAAGCAACAACTCACTGAAAGATTAGTATCATGCGGTCCAAAATCTTAAATTACATTCCACTAACATTCAAGAATCAAAATTCAATGCAGCAACATGCTTCGGGGGATATTCGCACAGACCAACATAGAATTAGGTAAATATAGACACACAAGATAGACAAGACAAACAAAAATTCAACAGCATTAAATCATGAACACAGCGACGGCCCAGCATTGGACATAGCACACTTATCGCTACTTTGTCCCAACAGATCATCAATATTTGTTTCTACACTCTAGCTTTCTGCAAACTGGCAATGGATCGAATGTTGCAAGATCCCGTCAGGGCACTTCCGTTCACTCAAAGAATGAACAGGAGCTGCCCGTTAGGCCCTGTCTGGTATCCCAGATGGAAAATATAGACATGGCTGTTACATGGAGCTCAAACATTCAGATTTATAAGTTAGGTTTCTGACCAGTCCTCATGGCAGAGCAGTTGGCTAGTACGGGGTACTGCAGACAAAATACCTCGGTTGCAACTTATATTGTTCAAAGGATTACATGACGTATACCTTCTAAAATTCCTCCTTACTTTTTTCTTCAACCCATCTGTTTGCGACTAAAACAGCATACATAGCTTCTCTCATTTCTATAACCGCTGTCTGCAAGCATCTGATTCAATAAACTTGTGATGAAGACATTAGAAGCGTTTGAACTGGCTCATCAACTCATGTGTGGCGTCTCCTTTCCAGTGGCTACACAGTGCGGTTAGTAATGTAATGGGGCTAATTAGAGAAAGTCTGAAGTACTTTCTCTGCATTGCATCCTGTACTCCTCCAACGAGAGGCAGTCACCTTGGGAAAAGAATCGCAAACAGGAGCAGCAGCAGAGGCGGGAGCAGCAGGAGGGGAATTGGGAGGCAGGTTTAGCAGTACGACTAGGATGATGAGTGGCAGCAGTGAAACAGCAGGTGGAATGAAAAATGTTGGACTTGATCAAAGGCTGTAGTCGTGGCCCACAAGGCTTGCAGTTGGCTTACGGGCTACGTAAAGACTGCACCTGATTTAGAGGTACGGTAACTGTGACCACTTATATAACTGTACCTGTCAGCTGGTCCCCCAGCTCTAACATAGGTTATTACAATCGGGCGAGATCTATTTCGGTCTTCGTGAGTTCCTCCTGTGAAATATAAATATACAAGATATTAATCAATCAATATACGCACAGACAAGCGTGGGATTGATCCAGACTGCTTTAAGGTTAATATCCCAGTCTACACAGAGTGAGCTGATCCTGGTGAAGGGTGATGGTAAGGGAGTCAACTATTACACCCTCACCATTTCAGGAGGAGGGAAAATTATTGCAGCCCCACTTGTGATTGTTATTATCTCTGACTCCTGCTGGAAAGAGGTGTGTGTGTGTGTGTGTGTGTGTGCATGTGTGTGTGTGTGTGTCGGGCAAAGCCAAAATTAAAGTAGCCTATAATGGGCCTCCCAAGATTTAATAACCTCCTGGCATGCAGTCTTTGGATTCACAGATGAAGAATGGCCGCTTGTGCAAGTTACTGAAGAATTATTCGGCACTGGAAAACTGTACCGCAGAAAGCCGACAATGCCTTTGGAAGAGACACTGGAGAGGGAAAAACAGCCGCTCCAGTTCGGATTTTCTCACCATCTAATTAACTCACGATGCTCGGACTAGCAGAAACCAACATGTCAGTTTTCTGCCTTGAGGACGGCATATCATAGGTCAATGCGCGGGGCACATGCAGCATCAAGACACTAATGCATGCGTCTGTTAAGATATTGGAAGGAGAAAGGCTGTTTTACGACGCTTAAACAGACCAGATACATTTTGCTAGGCTCCTCAGACAACAAAGACTCTTTGCTAAATGAAATAATGCTGAAATTTTTCCTTTGCTAGCAACTGGAGGAAATAGCACACACAATGCTTCAAAATTACTTGAAAAAAATACACTGGCATCCAACTGCTTTGCTGTACACGTAAGAAGATGTAATGACTTAGACCAGGCCTTTGAGACTGGCCAATTGGAATACGAGCTGCACTCCCAGTGTAGACAGCGAGTTGAATGCACCTGGTTATTTGGCTGTTGGTTTTGTGAATAAAGGGAATTCTGGTGAAAGGACTGTCATGATATACACCAGTATGTCATGGTGCAGACACACACACTGATGGGCACACAGCAAGACCAATCAACACACACAACACTGCAGCCAATCACCAGTTAGAGCACACTCACTATAAAGACAGGGGGCATCAGAGTTCCCGCTCATTCGGGATGCAGCCTCCGACAAGGACAGAGCTTACAGCTTACAGCACAGGTCCTCACCATGTGCTGAGTGCATAGGCTGGTTCAGACAGGCATTGGTCTTTAGTTTAATCTAACATCATGTTAACCCACAGTGAAAGTATGTTCAACAGTTTCTAACTTAATAAAATAGTGTTGCACTATTTTAAGTGCTGGTGGCCTGTATGTGTTCCACGGATCCAGAACACCCAACACATCAAGGACTTCTGCCTCTGTGAACTTAGTACAGAGGAGTAGACTGCTAAGTATTAGACAAGCTTTAGCTGCTCACAGTAGGCATAATTTGGTTCCATAAACATGGTGAGAGCTTCCCTCAAGGTTCATTAGTAAATCTACTGTGTGTGGTGTAGGCGGAGCCCTACATGGCCGTGGTCCCCAATTCATTTCCTTGCCTGTATTGAGATAATGAATCTCACTCAAAGCTCCAATTGCAGGCTGATGCACAATCAATTGCACAAAGACTAAAGTTGGGTACAACTGTGGCTTTATTATAGTCAGACGCGTGGCCTCCTGCTGCAGCTGGTGAAATGGCAGGGCACTGGAGGCCATGCATATTCATACAGTTCTCCCTGGGCGGAGCCAGCCGGCAGGAGCTACCGGCGAACCTGTAGTGCAGGCCCTACCTTACATCTCCTATTACAGTGGTTCACCACATTCACCCCCTGTTAAAAATGAGTCCGGCGGGGGTGACGTGAAACTATATACAATTAGTGCAATTATGTACAGTGGTAGGGAAAGAAAAGTCCATGTTGACGGTCCGGAGTCCGGTTCAAAGGTTCAGCCGGTCCGGTGCTTTGGTTCTTCGTTGGGAGCGGCGTAACGGTGGCGGCGAAGTCGGTGCTGGTGGTGGTGGAGGTGGCACCGATGGCGGTGGTAGCGGTGCTGATACTGGCCAGTCATCGGGGAACTCCAGGAGCGTGCTGAAGTCCTCTTCGTCCTCTTGTGCTGAAAAGGGGACGGGGGTGTCGTCTGGTGGGGTCAATATTGGCGGCGTGGTGGGGAGGCGCATGGGTGGGTGTGTGTGTTGGGGTGGAACCTGACGGTGCCAGGTCCCTGAGTGAGACAGTATCTTGGCGGCCGTCGGGGAACTCAACGTAGGCATATTGAGGGTTGGCGTGGAGCAGGTGAACCCTGTCCACCAAGGGGTCCGCCTTGTGGAGTCGGATGTGCCTATGGAGAAGGACCGGTCCTGGATCTGCGAGCCAAGTCAGGAGCGACACCCCGGATGTGGATTTCCTGGGGAAGGTAAAAACACGTTCATGGGATGTGTTATTAGTGGCGGTGCACAATAGTGACCAAATAGTGTAGAGCGTCAAGGAGGACCTCCTGCCAGCGAGAGGCTGGGAGGCTCCTGGACCGTAGGGCCAGCTGGACGGCCCTCCAAACAGTCTCATCCTCCCGTTCTACTTGCCCGTTTCCCCGGGGGTTGTAGCTGGTCGTCCTGCTAGAGGCTATACCCCTGCTGAGCAGGAACTGACGCAGCTCATCGCTCATGAATGAGGATCCCCTGTCACTGTGGATGTAGGCGGGGAAACCGAACAGAGCGAAGATGGTGCTGAGGGCCTTGATGACGGTGGCAGACGTCATATTGGGGCATGGGATGGCGAAGGGGAACCTGGAGTACTCATCGACCAGACTGAGAATGTATGTGTTACGGTCGATGGAGGGGAGTGGCCCTTTGAAATCCACGCTGAGGCGTTCAAAGGGGCGGGAAGCCTTCACCAGGCGCGCACGGTCTGGCTGGTAGAAGTGTGGCTTGCACTCCGCACAGACCTGGCAGTCCCTGGTGGCTGTCCTTACTTCCTCGACGGAGTAGGGCAGATTGCGAGCTTTGACCAGATGGTACAATTGAGTGACCCCCGTGTGACAAAGGCTGTAGTGTAGGGCCCGGAGTTGGTCCACTTGTGCGCTGGCACATGTACCTCGGGAGAGGGCGTCTGGGTGCTCGTTGAGTTTACCGGGGCGATACAAGATCTTGTAATTATAGGTGGAGAGCTCGATTCTCCACCGCAAGAATTTATCATTTTTGATCTTGCCCCGCTGTGTGTTATTGAGCATGAAAGCTACCGACCGTTGGTCCGTAATGACAGTGAATCTCTTACCGACCAGGTAATGCCTCCAATGCCGCACAGCTTCAACGATAGCTTGGACCTCCTTTTCGACGGATGAGTGTCGAATTTCAGAGGCATGAAGGGTGCGGGAAAAGAATGCCATGGGTCTGCCTATCTGGTTTAGAGTGGCGGCAAGGACGACGTCTGAAGCGTCGCTTGCTACTTGGAAAGGCAGTGACTCGTCCACTGCGCGCATCCCGGCCTTGGCGATGTCTGCTCTGATGCGGGCGAAAGCGTGTTGTGCCTCGGCCGCGAGGGGGAATTGGGTGGACTGAATGAGTGGGCGGGCCTTGTCCACATAGTTTGGGGCACAGAGCATAGTAGGAAAAGAACCCCAGGCAGCGTTTGAGGGCCTTGGGGCAGTGAGGGAGGGGAAGTTCCATGAGGAACGAAGGAGGTTGAGGGGCGACCTGATAGAGGTATACAAAATTATGAGGGGCATAGACAGAGTGGATAGTCAGAGGCTTTTCCCCAGGGTAGAGGGGTCAATTACTAGGGGGCATAGGTTTAAGGTGAGAGGGGCAAGGTTTAGAGTAGATGTACGAGGCAAGTTTTTTACGCAGAGGGTAGTGGGTGCCTGGAACTCGCTACCGGAGGAGGTAGTGGAAGCAGGGACGATAGGGACATTTAAGGGGCATCTTGACAAATATATGAATAGGATGGGAATAGAAGGATACGGACCCAGGAAGTGTAGAAGATTGTAGTTGAGTCGGGCAGTATGGTCGGCACGGGCTTGGAGGGCCGAAGGGCCTGTTCCTGTGCTGTACATTTCTTTGTTCTTTGTTCTTTGTTTGAGGGGGCGCATGCGATCGGGGTCGAGCCCGAGAAGTCCGATTTGGACTATATAGTCGAGAATGGCTAACCGGGTCGTGCTGAACACACACTTCTCTTTGTTGTAGGTCAGGTTGAGAAGAGTGGCAGTGCGGAGGAATTTATCGAGGTTGGCATCGTGGTCCTGCTGGTCATGGCCGCAGATGGTGACATTATCTAAGTACGGAAAGGTGGCCCGCAAACCGTACTGGTCGACCATTCGGTCCATCTCTCTTTGGAAGACCGAGACCCCATTTGTGACACCGAAAGGGACCCTAAGGAATTGGTAGAGGCGACCGTCCGCCTCAAAGGCAGTGAATGGCCGGTCCGACTTACGGATGGGGAGCTGGTGGTAGGCGGATTTCAGGTCAATTGTTGAGAAGACCCGGTACTGCGCAATCTGATTGACCATATCAGATATGTGTGGGAAGGGGTACGCGTCGAGCTGCTTGTACCGATTGATGGTCTGGCTGTAGTCCACGACCATCCTGTGTTTCTCCCCAGTTTTAACCACTACCACTTGGGCTCTCCAGGGGCAGTTGCTGGCCTCGATAATACCCTCCTTAAGCAGCCGCTGGACTTCGGACCTGATGAAGGTCTTGTCCTGGGTGCTGTACCGTCTGCTCCTAGTGGCAACGGGCTTGCAATCCTCAGTTAGATTGGCAAAAAGGGAGGGGGGATCATCGACCTTGAGGGTCGCGAGGCCCTCCAGTAAGGGAGGTAAGGGGGGGTAAGGGCCCGCCGAATTTGAGGGTGAGGCTCTGGAGGTTGCACTGGAAGTCCAGGCCCAACAGGAGTGCAGTGCAGAGATTAGGAAGGACATAGAGGCGGAAGTTACGAAATTCTACGCCCTGGACCGTGAGGGTGACCGTACAAAAGCCTCAGATCGGGACGGAGTGGGATCCGGAGGCTAGAGAGATCCTTTGATTGGCAGGGTGGACCGCGAGGGAGCAGCGCCTTACTGTATCTGGGTGAACGAAGCTTTCGGTGCTCCCGGAGTCCAGCAGGCACGAGGTCGCGTGGCCGTTGATTTTAACCGTCGTCGACGCTGTGGCCAGGATGTGCGGGCGAGATTGATCAAGCGTCATCGAAGCGAGCTGCAGGTAGCCATCGGATGCTTCGGGTGGCGCATGTGGCCGAAGGGGAACAAGCTGGCGGCTCCCATTGTGCGTCTGGCATGGGGGAGGGGGCGATAACGGGCGGGATCGCAGCGACTGCGCGGGCCTGGCACACAGCCGCGAAGTGGCCCTTTTTACTGCAGGCTTTACAAACTGCAGTGCGAGCCAGGCAGTGTTGGCGGGGGTGCTTCTGCTGACCGCAGAAGTAGCAGCGGGGACCCCCAGGGTACGCGGATCGGCATGTGGCGCAGGTGTAATGGGAAGGCAGGGTCCCGGCTGAGGAGGTCGTCGGCGAGCTCCAGGAGGGGTAGGAAGGAGTTGAAGGGGCAGCGTGGCGGGAGGGGTACGATTGTACGTTACGGGATGCGACCGTCATGGAGAGCGCCAAAGTTTTCATCTCCGCCAGTTCGAGCGTGGCCCCTTCCAGTAATCATTCGCGGATGCGGTCCGACGCAATCCCCGTCACGAAGGCATCGCGCATGAGGAGATTTGCGTGTTCGGCGGCCGTAATGGCCTGACAGTCCCAGTCCCGGACAAGTGGAATTAGGGCCCGCCAGAAATCTTTGATGGACTCACCAGGTAGTTGCGAGCAGGTGGCGAAGACCGTGTTCGCCTTCTGCGCGTAGTGTTCCTTAAGGAGTTTTGTTGCTTTTGTGTAATTCGTGGCATCTTGGATCAACGGGAACACGCTGGAGCTCAGTCTGGAGTACAGGACGTTTATCTTCTGAGCCTCCGTTCGCGCGGGGTTGGCCGTGTTGATGTAGGCCTCAAAACATGCTAGCCAGTGAGCAAAGACTTTCCTGGGTCGGGCGAGTGCGGATCCAGCTGCAGGCTTAATTTGGATATCCATTCTGTGGAAAATCTGACTGTAATAAATTGATGCACGATCAATTGCACAAAGACTAAAGTTGGGTACAACTGTGGCTTTATTACAGTCAGATGCGTGGCCTCCTGCTGCAGCTGGCGAAATGGCAGGGCACTGGAGGTCATGCATATTTATACGGTTCTCCGTGGGCAGAGCCAGTTGGCAGGAGCTACCGGCGAACCTGTAGTGCAGGTCCTACCCTACATCTCCTATTACAGTGGTTCACCACACAGGCATCATAATTGACCTCACTATTCCAGGCTTGGGAGAGGAACCACAGCCAGGGTTCTGACCTTTATCCAATGATTGCTCCTGAATTATGTCGATTTTGTTAATGTCTTACGGGAATAACCTCTGTGTGGTAACAGGCAATTTTTCTCCTACACTTCATGCAATCGCCCTGGACTAAAATGGGCCAAACGGATCTGTAAGAATTATGCTGCCATGTAGCAATGAGATGGGGAAAAAATAGATTACAACGATATTTCAGGTCTGTCAGAAGCAATTGCAGATACAGCTAACAAGAGTAGTCTTATTTTCGAGAAACATACTCTGACTTTTACCCCAATCCCATCACCCCCAGCCCCATCATACTATATTATTCTCTTAAAATTACATTGATTTCAAGGCAACAGCCTCATTCATCACCGAGGAGGGTGCAAACGTCACAAGTCATGCCAAATACTGTAGGAAATCTGGTGTAATAGCAATTCCTATCGCAAAAACGTAGTTCAAAGTAAAATTTTGACTCCCCATTTTCACAGCAACCAAAGGGAAATGTCATGCTAGACACAATATACTTCCGTCACAGCAAGCAGCGCTGGGAAGTGGGCAAGCTTCAATTTATTTTTGAGTCATGGAGCTGTAGAATGTGCAATCTATAAATAAAAGGAATATTTGAGCCATGTATCCTTTTAAAACCCGAGTGAAACACAGTGTGCATAAAGTCTCAGCTGTGGCTCTGATTGAAAAGACTAAAGGTTCATGTCCCACCCTGGGACTGCAGCACAGAAATCTAGGTTGACACCCCCAGTGCAGTACTGAGGGATTTCTGCACAAGGCGATCACACTGTCTTTCAGACAGTAGACACTAGTTGATGTGTTGGGTGTTCTGGATCACAAACAGGTCACCAACACTGGAAGTGGTGCAACTCTATTTTATTATAAGGTTAACTATATTAACATACTTGAACTGTGGGTAAATGCAATACCAGCTTTAACTGTTGACCCTTGCCTAGTCCTAACCAGGTGATGCACTCAGCACATGGTGAATGTCTGTGTTGCAGGCTGTGAGCTCTGTGCTCCGAGCTGGCTGCTACTAGAATGAGCGGGAACTCTCCCGTCCCCTGTCTTTATAGTGCATGTGCTCTCACTGGTGATTGGCTGCGGTGTTGTGTATGCTGATTGGTCCCACTGCATGTCCATCAGTGTGTGTGTGTGTGTGTGTCTGCACCATGATATACTGGTGTATATTATGACACTAGTGAGACACTAGAACCAAGCGCACACAATAGATCCCATGCCTCTATTTCCAAGAAGAACAGGGGAGTTATCCCGAGTGGCCTGGTCAATATTTGTCCCTCACCCAACATCACAAAAGCAGATTATTTAGTCATTATCACATTGCCTGTTTGTGAGAGCTTCTTTTGCACCAGCTCACTGCTACATTTCATAAACTACAATAGTGACTACGCTTCAAAAGTCCTTCATTGACTGCCAAGAGCCAAGGGTGGCACTGTTGCCTCACAGCTCCAGGGACCCGGGTTCAATTCCAGCCTCAGGTGACTGTCTGTGTGGAATTTGCACTTTCTCCCTGTGTCTGCGTGGGCTTCCTCCGGGTCCTCCGGTTTCCTCCCACAGTCCGCAGAATGTGTGGGTTAGGTGGATTGGCCATGCTAAATGCCCCTTACTGTCCAAAAGGTTAGGTCGGGTTATTGGGTTACGGGGATAGGGTGGAAGCCTGGGCTTAATTGGGGTACTCTTTCCAAGGGCCGATGCAGAATGGCCTCCTGCACTGTAAATTCTATGATGTCCTGAGGTGAAGGTTGCTATGTAAATGCAAATTCATCGATTCACAATCTATATTTTGCATCAAGAATAGAATGCCGATTTGGATTGGGAAGAGAAAATATAGCTTACATTATGGAAGTAAGTGCCTACTGCCACTGACTGAAACATCAATTAAATGCTGCAATATGGATTGCAAAATGCTATTAAGTGTATAGCGTTCTTACCTCTAATTACAAAGCCAAACGTGTTGCCCTCTTTGTGCAAAGTCACTTCCACAGTTTTGAGAATAATACCCGAGCTTTGAACAGCTAGAAAGGAAAATAAAGAACGTGTTACTCAGAATCACTTGGGAAGTGGGTTCCATTCTAATAAGCAGGCCAAAATCAAAGCCGATCATTTGTAAAAGAGCATTTAGTTGTGATCTATTTATTAATTTTAGCAGGGTCCCCCCTTGCTGTGCGCAAATTACCTGTCACCTCAAAACAGCAATGGATGCAATTCAAAAGTGAATCATTGATTGAGAAGTGGTTGATTGATTGTTTGATATTTATTTCACATGTACTGAAGTACAGTGAAATGTATTATTCCACGGCCAAGGGAAAGTATACAGTACGTACATAGCAGACAAAAGAATAATCGACAGAGTACATTGACAAATAGTACATCAACTAATAGTGATTGGTTACAGTGTGGAACAAGGGCCAAACAAGCAATACATGAGCAAGAGCAGCAGCAGCATAGGGCGTCGTGAATAGTGGGCGGGATTCTCCCATCGGGCGGCTAAGTGCCGATGCCGGAGTAAAAACGGGAATGTTTTACTCCGGCGTCAGCGCCCGTTCCGGGACCCCATTCTGCGGCCCACAGGGAGCTAGCACGGCGCTGGAGTGGCCCACGCCGCTTCAGCTGCCGATCCCAGCCTGAACCCTGCGTTGCGGGGTCTGCGCATGCGCAGTTGGGCCGGCGCCAACCAGCGCACGCGCAATGGCCTTCTTCCCCGCGGCCGCCCCGACGCCAAATGGTGCAGGGCTACAGGAGCCGGCGGGGAGGAAGGGAGGCCGGGGGGCAGAGAGGCCGGCCCGCCGATAGGTGGGCCCCGATCGCGGGCCAGGCCACTAGAGCCCCCCCCCCTCCCCCCAAACAGCGCCAGACCCCCCCTTCCCGCCCACAGGCCTCCCCGGACCCTTCCACGCCGAGGTCCCGCTGGCTCAGAGGATGTTAGAACGGCGCCGGCGGGACTCAGCTTTTTGATAACGGCCGCTCAGCCCTACCGGGCTGGAGAATTGGCGCGCCGACCCGTGCCAGAGAGTTGGTGCATACCCCGACCGGCGCCACACCGACTATGCCACCGCCGATTCTCCGCACTGCGGTGAATTGCATCCCGGCGTCTGACCCGGCGGGGGGTCGGAGAATTCCGCCCAGTGTTCTTACAGGAAACAGATCAGTCTGTGAGAGTCGCTGAGGAGTCTTGTAGCTGTGGGGAAGAAGCTGTTCCTTTGTCTGGATGTGCGGGTCTTCAGACTTCTGTATCGTCTGCCTGATGGAAGAGTCTGGAAGAGGGCAAATCCTGGGTGGGAGGGGTCTCTGACAATGCTGCCTGCCTTCCTGAGGCAGCAGGAGGTGGACAGAATCAATGGGAGGGTGGCAAGCCTGTGTGACGCATTGGACTGAGTTCACCAAACTCTGCAGTTTCTTGCGATCTTGGACCGAGCAGTTGCCATACCAAGCTGTGATGCAGCCGGATAGGATGCTCTCTATGGCACATCTGTAGAGGTTTGTGAGAGTCGATGCAGACATGCCGAATTTCTTTAGCTTCCGTCGGAAGGTTTCAGGTATCCTAATAGCACACAAGTACAAATGGTTCTCTTTGCCATTTTCTTTGTTGATAATATTGGGCGTCAAGTGAGGGCACCAAAATGTTTACTGCCACAATGCTGGAAGGGAGAGCACCCGCAATGCTCTCAACTGCATTGCTTTGCCATCAAAAATATTTGGTGTGCATTTGACTTGAAAGTAGTCTTTGGGTGGATGCAAGTATTTTATCATTTTTAACAGGGCAGCACGATGGCGCAGTGGGTTAGCCCTGTTGCCTCACGGCGCCGCGGTCCCTGGTTTGACCCCGGCTCTGGGTCACTGTCCGTGTGGAGTTTGCACATTCTCCCCATGTCTGCGTGGGTTTGACCCCCACAAAGATGTGCAGGCGAGGTGTATTGGCCACGCTAAATTGCCCCTTAATTGGAAGAAATTAATTGGGTACCCTAAAATTTATATTTTTAAAAAATGTTTTATAATTTTAAACAAAAAAATGCAAGTTTAACCAGATAACATAAGTAAACCAGAAAAAAAGTCAGCAGTCACCAACAGGAGAACACCACGTAACAAAATATCATGGTTGGGATTCTCCATCCTGTGGTGGGGCCCCTCCACCGGCAGCGGGATTCTCCATCCCGCCATATTTTCCTAATATCCCCGTGGCATACTAGGCAACAGGTCAGTGTGTGTGTGTCTTGTGTGTGCGTGTGTGTGTGTGTGTGTGTGTGTGTGATGACTTTAGTTAAACTGAAGACTGCAAGGTTAGAATCAATCATAGAATAGAATCATAGAAACATTTGAAAACATCTAAAGTTGGAAGGCGTGAGAGTAAGCTTGTTAAGGGGTGGTGAGCAAAGCTAACATTGGATACCAGTGAGCAGCAAAAATAGAAATTTGCATTAGAAGATGAAGGGGGATGAATTGAAGTTCATCTGTTGTATTTCAAAAGGAAAATTGACAACCGGCAGGTATCATAAACGAGTAAAGCAAAGTATAATGTTTATTTTTATCCAAAAGTAACGGCATGAAAGATTTTTATATTCTGGGGAGAAGGCTTCCAAAGAAATTTAAGACTAACAGATTTAAAGATGAAAGAGAAAAAACATATTTAAAAAAGATATTGGGAGTTGTGTGGGAGGAGAAGCCATGAGATCCTGAAGAACATGCTGTGCAAGAAGCAGAGTCCTCGGCACCCTCACTGAGAAAAATGTTTTGTCTGCAAGGTTTTGATACAAGCCTTGGATTTTCATTTTCTTTTTAAAGAAAATATGTTTATTAAGAATTTTTCAACAAAATTTTCAACCATACAAACTCTCCCCCCCCGTAACAAAAAGAAAAGTAAAGTTGCATAGCAAGACATAAACATGTCAAATCGACATAATACAGAACTTTGTACATTGGATTCCCCCCGCACATATCAACTTTCCTGGACATTTATGTATTTTCTTGCTCAAGTGCCCCCAGGAAAACCCCCCTTCTCCGTCCACCCTTCTTCCCCCCCCCCCCGAAAGAGATCCCCCCACCCCCCCCCCCCCCCCACCCCGGGTGATTTTCCTTTTCAAGTGAGAGAGAGGAGCCCCTACTGTGAGGTGGTGGAGCAGTGGTATTGTTGCTGGACTGGTGATCCAGAGATAGAAAGAGAAAATGCTGGAAAAACTGTGCAGGTCTGACAGCATCTGTGGAGAGAGAACAGAGTTAATGTTTCGAATCTGGATGTCTCTTCGTCAAAGCTAGAGAAAATCGGAAATAGGATGAGATTTATACTGTTGTGGAGCAGTGGGACTGCATAGAGGGACAGCGATAGGTGGAGATTGACAAAGATGTCATGGACTAAAAGACAAAGTGAATGTAAATTGCGGTGATCACGGTGGAGAAAGGTGCTGAAAGTGGAACATTAAGAGATCAGAATGCGTTAATGGCAGATCAAAAAACACCTTGGCACTGGGAACAGATGCCACTGGTGAAGTGGGCTGGGGTTGGGAAGATGGTGGTGGGGGGAAAACCGGGGTGAAGGTGGAGAAGAGAGTTCACAGTGGAGGTTGTTGAACTCCCGTGTTAAGTCCGGAAGACTCCAACATGCCTAATCGGAAGATGAAGTGCTGTTCCTCCAGTTTAGATTGGGCTTCACTGGAACCATGCTCACTGGAATCCGCCGCCACTCTCCCCCGTCTGGCTGAACTTGTCCTCTCAATGAACAATTCCTTCTTTAACTTGTCTCACTTCCTCCAAACCAAAGGTGTGGATATGGGTACCAGCATGGGCCCCAGTTTTGCCAGTCTCTTTATGGGGTATGTGGAACATTCCCTGTTCCAGTCCTACTCCAGCCTCTTCCCATAATTATATTATCAGTACATCTAATACTATTTTGACGCTGCTTCAAGTTTGCGCCTGGACCTGGGAAAGCTTATCAATTTTGCTTCCAATTTCCACCCCTCTATCCCCTTCTCCTCCCTTGCTTGACTTCTCTATCTCCATTTGATAGACTGTCCACTAGTATCTATCATAAGCTCACCGACTCCCACAGCTACCTCGACTACAGCTCTTCACACCCCACATCCTCTCAGGACTCCATCCCATTCTCCCAGTTCCTTCACCTCCATCGCATCTATTCTGATGATGACACTTTCCAAGGTGGTTCTGCTGACATGTCTTCATTCTTCTTTAATCATGGTTTCCCACCCACTGTGGTTGACAAGGCTCTTAACAGTGTCTGATCCGTCTCTCACATCTCTGTTCTCACCATTTTCCCTCTTTCCCAAAATCACGATCGGGTCCCCCTTGACCTCACTTGTCACTCCACACTGCGCTGCATGAAAAGGGTTATCCTCCGCCAGTTCCACCAACTCCATGAAGGTGCCACCACCAAACATATTGTCCCCTCACTCCCCCCATCAGCATTCCACAAGGCCTGTTTCCTCCGGGATACTCTGGTTCGCCCCTCCATCACCCCCAACACTTCACCCTCTTCCCCTGCAATCGCAGAGGTGTACACCTGCCCCTTTACCTCCTTCCTGCTCACCAGCCCATGCTGAAACACTCTTTTCAGGTGAGGCAGCGCTTCACCTGCACCTCCTTCAATCTGGTCTATTGCATTTGCTGCTCCCAATGATGTCTAATCTACATTGGAGAGACTAAACACAGATTGGGTAACTGCTCTGTAGAACACCTTCGGCCTGTCCGTAAGCAGGACCCAGACCTTCCTGTTGCTGTCATTTCAACTCACCGTCCTGCTTTCACGTCCACATGTCCATTCTTGGCCCGCTGCAATGTTCCAGTGAAGCCCAACGCAAACTGAAGAAACAGCACCACATTTTCCGATTAGGCACGTGACAGCTTTCCGGACTTGTTGAGTGCGACAACTTCAGACTGCGAACTCTCGCCTCCACCTTCACCTCATTTTTATTTCTATCAATTTATTTTCATTTCTTCCATCGATACGTTTTTCCTCATTATTCCGCCCCCCCCTCCCCCACCCCACCCCACCAGGGCCATCTGTTCCATGTTCCAGGTTGTCCTTTGACGCACTGCTTACCTTTGCTCTGCCATGAACACATTCTGATCTCTCAATTTGCCACTATCACCTTTTTTAGCCATGATCACCACCATTTACATTCCCTTTGTCTTTTTGTCCACAACATCCTTGTCAACCTCCACCTCTTGCTGGCCCTCTATCCAGCCCCACTGCTCTCCTCCCCCACCTCCCAACAGTTTAAATCTCATCCTATATGTAGTTCTCTCGAGCTTTGGCAAAGAGTCATCCAGGCTTGAAACGTTAGCTCCGTTCTCTCAGCATCACCACAGATGCTGTCAGACCCGCTGAGAATGTTCAGCATTTTCTGTTTTAGTTCCAAATTCCACTATTCGCTGTAATTTGCCTTTATCTCAGTAAGCCAGAGACCCTGAGTAATCCTCTGGAGACCCGGGTTCAAATCCCAACACCACTCAGTAAAACATCTGGAATTAAAAATCTCATGATGAAACCATTGTTGATTGTCATAAAAACCCATCTGGTTCACTATGTCCTTTAGGGGAAGAAACCTGCCACTTTTACCTGGCCAGGCCTACACGCAATTCGAGACCCACAGCAATGTGGTTGACTCTTAAATGTCCTCCTAAATGGCCGAGCAAGTCACTCAATTGCAGTCAACCGCTACAAAGAAAACACAAAAGGAATGAAACCGGACGGACCATCCGATACTAGCCTAGGTACCAGAAGGGACAAAGGCAGGCCCAGCCTTGTGAACCCTGCAAAGTCCTCCTTTCTAACATCTGGGGGCTTGTGCCAAAGTTGGGAGAACTGCCTCAGACTAGCCAAGCAACAGCCTTGTGTAGTCATACTCACAAAATCATACCTTACTGATAATGTCCCAGAAACCACCATCAATATTCCTGGGCATGTCCTGTCTCACCGGCAGGACAGACGCAGCAGAGGTGACAGCACAATGGTATACAATCAGGGGGGAGTTGTCCTGGGAATCCTCAAAGACTCCGGACCCCATGAAATCTCATGGCACCAGGTCACTCCTCGGAAGCATTGAGGGTGGCAAGGGTTCTCTGTGTGACGGACCTCAATGTCCTTGACCAAGAGTGGCTCGGTAGTATCACCACACACCGAGCTGGCCAAGTCCTAAAGGACATAGCTGCTAGACTGGGACTGTGGTAAGTGTGAGGGAGAAACATCCTCACCAACCTGCCTGCTGCAGATGTATCTGTCCTTGGCAGTTTCAGTAGGAGTGACCACCACTCCTTGTGGAGACAAAGTCCCTTCTTCAGGTTGTGTAAATGGGATAGACTTCGAACAGACCGAGCAACTCAGACTGGGCAACCAGGAGGTTCTCTGGGTCATCACCATTAGCAGAATTGTACTCAACCACAATCTGTAACCTCATGGCCCCGCATATTCTCCACTCTACCATTGCCGCCAAGCCAGGCATACTCAAAATGAGGTGTCAGTCTGATGAAGCTACAAAACAGGACTACTTGCAAGTCAAACAGCATAAGCAACAAGTGATGGACAGAGACAAGCGATTCCACAACCAACAGATCAGATCTAAGCTCTGCAGTCCAGCGACATCCAGTCGTGAATGATGGTGGACAATTAAACACCTCACTGGAGGAAGTTCTACAAATATCCCCATCCTAAATGATGGAGGAGCCCAGCACATCTGTGCAAAAGATAAGACCGAAGCATTTGCAACACTTTTTTCCCAGAAGTACCAAGTGGATGGTCCACCTCATCCTCTTCCGGAGGTCCTCAGCAAGACAGGTGTCAGTCATCCGCCAAATCGATTCACTCTACTCGATATAAAGAAACTGTTGAAGGCACTGGATACTGCAAAGGCTATGGGCCCTGACATTATTCCGGCAATAGTCCTGAAATGCTATAGAACTTGCCATGCCCCTAGTCAAGCTGTTTAGTACAGCTACAACACTGGCATCTACCCAATTTTGTGGGAAATTGCCCGGTTTGTCCTGTACACAAAGAAGAGGACAAATCCAATCTAGCCAATTACCACCCCATCAGTCTACTCTGGATAATCAGCAAAGTGATGAAAATCTCCAAATGTCGTTTTGCACTTCTTGTTCCTGGCTTCCAAAATCATATTTCTTGAAATATAATACAAATTGTTGTGATAGCTCATCCAAGTTTCCCCTTGGGATTTGGGCTGCCGGGAAATTGGCACCTGACATTTCACAACAATCTCCACCCGATCTCCAGAGTTGTAAAGGTCTACCTGGTGGATTTTCGAACTCAGAAAGACAAAGGCTTTACCGCTGGGAAAGTGACAACATGTTGGAGCAAAATACAAGACAGGGGCAGCAGCACTCTCTTTTCCAGGCCTCCTCGCAGCATGATGTTCTTAGACCCGAGCATCAGTATGAAAATGCACGCGGAGAGTAATAATGGAAAGGAAAGCATCACATTGAACACAGCACTAATTGTATTTATAATAATTATAACCACACTGCCTTTAAACATATTGTATGACATCAAAAATAAATGCTGTAAGTGGACTTTATTGATCTAGGATATTGCTTTTTAAAAGAAGGAAACCGAGAAGAAATCAGTTGCAGTGCACTCAGCCCTTAGTATATTCAGTTTTAAAGATATCAGGAACACTTTTAAATGTCTCAATTTGAATGCAGTGCAATTATGGCAATAATTCATCTAGAGACAGGCCTGAATTTTACATTTGGGGTGCGCCCAAAGCTGGTGCGGGAAGGACAGGATGTGAAACTCGCTCCCGAGTTAAAGCGATATGCTGGATCAGCAACTAACAGCCTTCCAACGTGAAAGCGCTCTGTGAAGGATGAACGCCTGTTGGGGGGGGGGGGGGCAGGCGCCAAGAAAGGGAATGTGTGGGCTGCTCTTCCAATATGCTCCCTCAGGGAGCCAGCTACGGTGGAGCTGTCCGTGGTAGCTGTAAAAAATAATGGCGGTGGGAAACCTATGCCACAAGTGTTTGGGTAGCGCAATCATACATGGATCTCAGTCCCCAGCCACTGAATTTCAGCCCTGAATTTCAACCCACCCTGTTTCGAGGTTGCAGCTTGAACGTAAAGGCCACTTTGCCAATTGGTCCGCCTGCCAACCATAAAGGCAATGTAAAATATAAAATCCCAATCAATTGTTGTTTAATTCATTTAAATTGGCTCCTTGATTGTCGGCAGGCGCATTTCCAACTCGCATGTGCACTTACTTGTTGACCAAAATGGCACGCGAGGACATGATGACGTCAGGACACACGCCCAACCTCTTCTCACGTAATTTTATGCCCTCCCGGGTCGGGCACGCACCATGAGACCTTTTACCTATAAATTTCTGGCCATGGATTACTGAATTACCACTTTAAATGTGGACATCATCATGCGATTGTGATACATAAAAACTGGACTAGAATGTTTCCTGAGGCACTCAGCATTTAAGAGCCAAGGGATTCGAATCAAGCAAATGTTGGTTGCACTTGCAAGCAGAAAGAGCACACATTGACTAATGCTAGCTTATAGTGATTGACTAATTTAACCTGCTGCGGAAAGCTTTTGAGGAGAATGAATAAATGAGCACTCAAATGCGCACCATTGTTCCCAACACACCATTGTCCCACCGGGCCTTCACATTCACACACCACCCACACACTTCACTCCACACCACACACCCACAGATTTTAAGCCTTCAGTCTGCTTCTTTGTATGGTTTCACTGTGTTCAAACTGGTTGCCGCATTTTATTTCATTAATTGAATGTGAAGTCTTTCTGGGGAACATGGTGGGGTGTATTCTTAAATGTAGATCTTTCCTTTATAGACTAAGAGTACTTTGCAAATCCCAATCGTACCGAGATTCCAAACTATTAAAAACAATTTCATTTTGGGTGGCTCCAAATTTTGAATTTGCTCATTCCTAATTATGGCATCAACAAATGTACACCTTCAGCAAATCAATTCTCACATTTGGAATTTTAATTTTGTGCAGCTGTTGATTGATTTTTAAAGCATCGTGCCATTACTAAACAGTTTTCTCAAAATACTGAGATTGGGATGCAAGGTTCAGTGTCCTAAACGTTGATATATTGTCAGAGAAGGGTTTTGGAATAATTGCACAGGTTTCCCCCCGCAGCTTCCCGACTGAATGCATGAGAGATTAATCGCGTCAATAATCTTTTCATTTAGATTTCAGTTCAAGCTTTTCAACTGTCGACTGCTTTGCTAATTTTAATTTAGAGGATACTTACAAACGGGAGGGAGCTCATATTCCACCTCAAGGACCACTCTCTCACCAACATTCTTCAGCAGACTGATGATCTCATCGTGTCTGAATTTTGTGAGGTTGATCCCATTGACAGATTTGATGTAGTCTCCAATATTTAACTGATCACTTCTGCAAGAGAATAGCATAGCAGCACATCACCAGCTGGCATCATGCCTCAGACAACAAAAAGTAATGGGCCCAAGTATAATTGCACCTTTAGTTCGACCTCTTCACTGAAAAATATTTGCTGAAATACCTTGCACATTTTTGGCTGAAAATACTATTACACTCCTAAAATTCTGAAAAAGAACAGAGTTCACTTATTGCTCAATCAGACTGTTGAGGATTACTGATTTCACCTGATGTATCAAAATAGCCCTTCAATGCTCCGTCATTAATAAATCTCTGCAACTGCAATTTTTGTATTTTCTGGTACATTGTCATCAAATTGCTTCTTTAAAAGGCCAGGGTCAAGGATCGAGAGGGCGCGCTGGCTGGATCTTCTGATTCTACTGACGACGACACCTCCTATGGGGTGTTCCCCGTAGATGGCCACTCAAAACGGTGTGGACATCGATGGGACCAGAAGATCTTATCTGCCGCCACCAGAAAACAGGTCGCCCAGGGGTGGGGGGAGATCCTGCCCAGAGTCTCGACAACAATACTTGCGATTTTAATAAATATATCAAGAAACTTCTCAGGCTGATTTAGCACCATCAGCCTGGCAGAATGGGCAAGTGAGTTAAAATACGTGCCGATCGTATGTATCATGCTAAATACTTTAAATACTTCTTTGAATACTTCTCACTTTTTGTGGTTTTATCCATTACCAGTTCCTCCTGGTGTTCACAGCTTTAAATTTATTTCTCACCATTTCTAAGATTGCCATACATAAATTTGAAAGTATGGTTGATGACCCTGCCTCTCAAGCCTAATATTAAATAGAAATATATTATGGTCACTATTTCCAAGCTTTTCCTTTAACATCACATTATTAACTCATCACTATGGACTGTTCCCTTGTTGGTTCTAGAAAAAGGTCCCTAATACATTCCAGAAATTCACTGCCGTTATCGTACTTCTAGATTGGGAGAAGCAAAACAGCTCATGTGAAAATTAAAATCACACGGTTTTCACTGCAGGCTTTGTTCTTTACTACATCTAAGCTATTGGATATTTCAAATTATTTTAATGCATAAATAATTTTGAATTGGTAGGAGCAGAACAATAAAGATTGAAATGATCACAAACCGTGATTTCACAAACTGTGTCACCGGGAAATTGAATTTTAATCATTTCTCAAATCAGCATAATTATTCGCAACCAAAAATGACCTGCAAAAAGATGGCTCAATTATGAGGCAGATGTGTTTGCTCATCCCTAGCCTGCAAGTGATGGAAAAGTAAGACATTCCAGAAGATGGAACTTTTGACAAGAGCACAGCGCTAATAAAAAAATACAATACTCTGCACAAAGACTTCATGAGCCGAGTGAAAAACGTCTCATCTGTAATCTCTCATTACCCTCTGGTAATATGTCGCAGTAGCTTCAGTTACCTTGCAGCAATTCCACCAGGTCGAAGATTGGATACTCTTGGTTTCCCTTCCTTGTCTATTCCACCTGACACCGTGAGACCCAGGGTGCTGCCTTCTTTTTTCATCAACTCGACTACAGTTTGACCTTTGAATTCCTCTGTGGATAGAACACATCGCATAACAAAATAGGAAGAATTTTATGAATACCTATTTCACAATGTTTCCCTTTTCCCCCCCTCATCAATTTTCTCCTCTCCTGAAGATTTTGATCATACGAACGTACGAATTGGGAGCAGAAGTAAGCCATTTGGCCCCTCGAGCCTGCTCTACCGCTCAATAAGATCACGTCAGATCAGTTTGTGTTTAGAGCTCCACATTCCCATCTACCCCTGATAACCTTTGATTCCCTTGCTCAACATGAATCCATCTACCTCCAGCTTAAATATATTCAGTGATCCCGCTTGCACCACCTCCTGAGGCAGAGAGTTCCAAAGTTGCACAACCCTCAAGTGAAATCATTTCTTCTCATCCCAGTCCGAAAAGGACGACACATAGTTTTAAAACAGTGCCCCCTAGTCCTGGACTCGCACACAAAAATAAACATCTTTTCCTCGTCCACCTTATCAAGATCTTATGTACTTCAGGCAAGTTATCCCTCACTCTTTTAAACTCCAGTGGAAACAAGCCCCGTCTTCGCAGCCTTTCCTCATAAGTCAACCAGCTCATTCCAGATATCAAATCAGTAAACCTTCTCTGAACTGCCCCCCGAATTATTTGCATCCTTTCTTAACTAAGGAGACCAAAACTGCGCACAGTATTCAAGATGTGGCCTCACCACAATGCCCTGTATAACTGTAGCATCACATCCTTACTTTTGTGTTTGCTCCCTCTCGGAATGAAGCATTCCATTAGCCTTCTTAATTACTTGCTGTACCTGCTTATAAACATTTTGTGACTCACATACTGGAACACCTAGACCTCACTACACTTCAGAATTCTGCAGTTGTTCTCAGTTTAAGTAATAATCTGCTTTTTTCCCTTCCGAAGTGAACAACCTCACATTTCCCCACATTAAAAGCCACCTGTCAAATTCTTGCCCACTCACTCAACCTATCTATATCCATTTGCAACCCCCTTCTGTCTTCACAACATGTTTTCCTATCTATTCTTGGCTACCATGCCTTCGCTCCCCTCATCTAAGTCATTGATATAAATTGTTATTATGCTCCCAGATCAGACCCCAACAGTGTCTAGGGGGTAATTATCCCCCTAAATTTCAAAGTTCATTTGTGGTGGGTTTTTCAGGAACTTTCCCACTGGCTCTACCGGTGAATTTCCCACCGCTATTCAACCTCAGCCACTTTTTGGGGCCCTGGGGAGTTTCTCACTCATTTAACCCACACGTGGAATTTCTTTTACAACTGGGGAGCTGAACTCAGAGATGCCCTTGAAAGAATGCCCCGATCTCTAAGTGACATTGCGAGTCCCCCACAAGCCCCACCCATTGGCAACGACACTCACACAGACGTGGACATTACCCCCAACCTCCCCATACCTCAATCCCCTCTCTCTCCCCCCTTCCCCCCTCCCTCCCGCAAGTGAGGACACCCCGCTATGGGGTCTCTGTAGGTCCTCCCTCCTCAGGCCACATGCCCACTTACAGACTGTACCCTTCCAGGACCGCCACCTGTCTCCCCTCCAACCTCCCAGAGGCCTCTACTTACTTGTCTTGCACGTCCCCGCTCTTCAAACCCCCTTTTCCACCCTCCTTTCATGGGCATGACCAGCCCTCAGGTACCTGACCTTTGCGCTGCCACCCTGGCAGTGCTCCTGCCAGCTTGACAGTGCCATTTGGGCACCTTAACAGTGATCAGCCAAGGTATCCACGTTCCAGGATGAGGGCCAGGGGCCCATCCCCTGCACTGACCCTGACCACCCAGGGGACTCCGATGGCCTGGGAGACCCTCTGGGTGCCTTGTCCATGTTTGTGTGGACCAGTGCTGAATGGCCGCCGCCTACGGCCTCGCTGGGGAGGCCAGTGGATCCCGGGTGTGCTCGCCAAAGTTGGTTTAAAACCGGATGGGACGAGTACTGTTTGGTCACGCCCCTTGTGAGCGTGTTTCTGACTCAGACGCCTCACTGAACTTTGGTGGATACCGTGAGGCGTGAAGACTACTGGGAAGCCCGCGAAAAGCCTCTCCCGGCATTCACCGGCCGCACCATGCTCGAGAGAGCGCAACACGGCCGGTGAATTGCGCCCAAGGATATTGGACTGAAGGCCCGAAATTGTAGTTGATTTTGTAAGACTGTGCAGAAAGAATACTTTGTTCCAGGAGTGACTGCATGAAGAAATAGGGATATGGTATTATACAACAAAACTTTATTAACACAATATTAAACTCTTTAACATGATACTCGAAAGTTGCTTACAATTACCCCTTAAACAATACTACTCAATACAGCAAATGCCATACCCTTAGTTACTATCTCTATTCCCAATTAAACAACAATAAAGGAAAAACATACAGCTCTCAATCTATCCTACATCCCAATGGCACAGATAAATATTTGTTTTCCAGAACAGATTTAGCTCCTGTCACAACCCCTGCAGACTCTGGCTGATGTCTTCAAAAAGCTGTTTCAACTGGTTTGTTTCAGCTTTCCCACCTGTCCTCAGACAGGTCTGCACTGCTTTAAATACTATTAATTTTTTTTTTTAACTATCCTACTGTGAGAACAAAGTACCTTATTTGGGGTCAACAGGGTTAGCCAGATCAGAACTCAACTCTAAAGCTTCCTCACAATGTCTAAATGCCTGAGCACCAACTTTAAAAAAAAAAAAAATTTATTACAGGTTTTCATAAAATATCAATAACAAAATGAGAAAGAAAAAAGAACCCAACAGGGTTAAGTACAAAACACAATCTAAAAAAGCGACCCCCCAAACCCCTCCCCCCCTGGACATAAATAATAAATTAACATTAACACCCCGACTTAACACAACAGGTGTATACACCCCCTCAGACCCTCCAGTGTAAATAAAATAAACAAAAATAAAGTAAACACCCCCCCCCCCCGCCGCGCTGCTGCTGCCATTGACCAATGTCTATCATTCTGCCTGAGCACCAACTTGATATCATCTCCCCAGGTAGAAAACAAATTAACTCCCCAGTGTGGCCACCTAAAATGGCTGCCCGCAAAGGATAAAGGGAATTATGGTCAAGCTGGGACACAGACAGCGCACAATCCCTGTGTATTGTGCAAAGGAAAACCAGACCGAACTGAAACTTGCACCTGTTGAAGGTCAATCACGGTTTCCCCAGGACAATAGACTCAAATTAAGGAAAAGCAACAGTAGCAGACTCCCCGGTGCCACCTCCCCCTATTTGGGAAGGCATATTTGGAACAATAACGACTAGGACCCCCCCCCCCCCCCCAGCCATCAAGGTACCCGCCCCTAATTGGCCGGTATCGATCAGAGTGATCGAGACCCTATCGATCCATTGGATCCTCAGTTAACCCCACCCAAAAGGGCGCGAAAGAGAAGAAGGATAAGAAGCCCTGCGCACCAGGGATCGGCCTCTTTTGGGATCAGCCTGTGCCCACTCCAATTGCAAACTAACGACCAGCTAAGTTCAAGACCCGCGATTGCTACCCGAGAGAGACGAGCCGCAGCCGAGGCCAATCTGACGATTTTCAGCCGACACATGTGGGGACTCAGATAAAGGCCTTATCTACCTGCACAGAGCCGGTCATCCAGAAGTTAAGTAAAGGTCATCTTAGTTGATAGGTGTAGTTCAATACGCAGCCACGTGTATCATTGCCCAGAGAGATAAGTCTTGTGTTCAATAATAAACTGTCCTTTGAACTAACATTCTGGTTGTGTGGTCATTTGGTCAATACAAGAAACATACTCGCTGCTTGTGGTTTGATAGAAGTGGCAACACCAGGGACTCTCCCGAATCAAACAACATTGCATTCGCCCAGCCTTTTTACTCTGGTCAGTTTCACCTCTTTCTGCTAAAAGCTTTCTGGTCTTTCCAAAACAAGATTCTTTAAAAAACATGACTACCATAGACAAACGCACTCTAACCCAGACTTTTAACCCTAAAATTGCCAAATAATCCGACATATCCAAAATTCTGTATTTGTCACATTGCAAAAAGCTGAGGCCCCAGCACAGAGCCCTGTGGGACTCCATTCTTCACATCTTGCCAATCTGAAAAAGACCTCTTTATGCATAGCCTCTGCTTTCTGTCAGCCAGCCAATGTTCTGTTCATGCTAATGTGATAACCCGCTACAACAGGAGTTCTTTGCGCAATGGCCTTTGAAGAGGCATCTTGTGAAATGCCTTCTGGAAATCTAAATACAGTACATCTACAGGTTCTCCTTTACCCACAGTGCATGTCACTCCTTCATAACAATTCCAATAAATTGGTTAAACATGATTTCCCCATCACATTTCCATAAAGACTCAACCCGATTGGCTTGCGAGTTTCTAAAGAGTTACTTTATTCCAAACATGAGTAAAAATAGCAAAATATAAAATACCCACTCCATACAATCACAGTCCACAGTCTGTACAGTTTTCCCCTTTTATCCCATCCCTTCCTCCACAACGAATAATTCCTCAAGCAGCGTCATGAACAACCCCTCAACTCAAACTTAATCTGCTCCAAACAGAGAAATAAATCATCTGGTTTCATGGTGTACCGAATAAAACCTCTCTCTAAATGTCGGAAAGACCAAGGAACTGATCATCGACTTCAGGAAGCGTAGCACAATACATACTCCTGTCTGCATCAATGGCTCCAAAGTGTAGATGGTCGATAGCTTTAAGTTCCTGGGGGTCACCATCACCAACAGTCTATCCTGGTCCACTCACGTTGATGCAACAGTCAAGAAAGCCCAACAGCGTCTCTACTTCCTATGGAAGCTAAAGAAATTTGGCATGTCTGCATCGACTCTCACAAACCTCTACAGATGTGCGATAGAGAGCATCCTATCCGGCTGCATCACAGCCTGGTATGTGCAACTGCTCGGTCCAAGATCGCAAGAAACTTCAGAGTGTGGTGAACTCAGCCCAATGCATCACACAAGCTTGCCACCCCCACATTGATTCTGTATACACCTCCCGCTGCCTCAGGAAGGCAGACAACATTATGAGGGACCCCTCCCACCCAGGCATTGCCTTCTTCCAGACCCTTCCATCAGGCAGAAGGTACAGAAGTCTGAAGACCCGCACATCCAGACATAGGAACAGCTTCTTCCCCACAGCTACAAGACTCCTCAACAACTCCCCCTCGCACTGATCTGTTCCCTGTAAGAACAGTATTCACGACGCCCTGTGCTGCTCTTGCTCATGTATTTGCTTTGTTTGGCCCCTTGTTCCGCATTGTAACCAATCACGGTTTGTCGATGTACCATTTGTCAATGTTCTCTGTTGATTATTCTTTTTGTCTACTATGTACTTACTGTGTACGTTCCCTCGGCTGCAGAAAAATACTTTTCACTGTACTTCGGTACATGTGACAATAAATCAAATCAAATCCCCCAGCCAGGCCGCCACCTCTGGCAGTGTATCCGACCTCCAATTTCGCAGGATCCTTCGCCGGGCAATTAGAGAGGCGAATGTTACAACATCGGCCCCCTTCCCTCCAGAAGCTCTGCACTTCCGATAGCCCAAAAATTGCCACCATCGGGTCCGGCCTGACCTCCACCCCCCACTATCTTAGATAGTGTCCCAAACACCACCTCCCAGTATCTCTACAGCTTCTCGCAACCCCAGAACATAAATGCATGATTTGCCGGCCCTCAACCATGCGTCTTGTACTCATCAGCCACCCCCTGGATGAACCCACTCATTCTCGCCCGAGTCATATGCACCGCCTTGAACTGAATCAAGCTCATCCTCACACAGAGGAGGTTGAGTTCAACCTCCACATCGCCTCGCAGCAAAGTCCCCAACCTATTTCCCCCTCTCACTCCTCCTCCCATTTAAGAAGTTTTACAACACCAGGTTAAAGTCCAACAGGTTTGTTTCGATGTCACTAGCTTTCGGAGCGCTGCTCCTTCCTCAGGTGAATGAAGAGGTATGTTCCAGAAACATATATATAGACAGATTCAAAGATGTCTATATATCTGTCTATATATATGTTTCTGGAACATACCTCTTCATTCACCTGAGGAAGGAGCAGCGCTCCGAAAGCTAGTGACATCGAAACAAACCTGTTGGACTTTAACCTGGTGTTGTAAAACTTGTTACTGTGCTCACCCCAGTCCTTCGCCGGATTCTCCACATCATCACTCCTCCCATTTGTTCTTGATCCTCACCACTTGTGCCCCACCCTGCTCCCCTAACCACCCATACATATCTCCAAATTTACCCTCCCCAATTCATCCGTGAGCAGCAATTGCTCCAACAGAGTGTACTCCAGAAACCTGGGAAACGCCCTCCCCTCTTTCCGTGCGAAGTCCCGCACTTGCATATATCTAAACCCTCTACCCCTTAGAAATTGAAACCTCTCCCGCAGCTCATCCAGACCTGCCAACTTCCCTTCCAAGTACAAGTTCCTAACCCTCTCCAGCCCCGCCTCCCTCCATTTCCCATACATCCCATCCATGCCTTGAGTGTCTCTAAGTGCCCAGCTATAACCTCTTTCATGACCAATTCTAGAATCTTCCCCACAACAGATATCAAGCCAACTGGCCTGTTTTCTGCCTCCCTCCCTTCTGGAATAGAGGGGTTATATTTGCTACTTTCCAGACTGATGCAAGTTTTCCAGAATCTAGTGAAATTTGGAAAATTAGCACCAATGCATCTACTACCTCATTAGCTACCTCTTTTAAGACCCTAGGATGAATCCCATCAGGACGGGAGACTGGTCAGCCCACAGCGATATCAGTTTGCTCAGTATCACTTCCCGAGTGATTTCACCAAGTCCCTCTCTTCTCTCCAGCTCCTGATTTACAGGTATTGGTGGAATGTTTTCTGTATCTTCTACAGTGCATGCAGAAGCAAATTATTTGTTCATTTCATCTGCCATTTCCTTATTATCTACTATTAATTGGATTGGATTTGATTTGTTTATTGTCACGTGCACCGAGGTACAGTGAAAAGTATTTTTCTGCGAGCAGCTCAACAGATCATCAAATACATGAAAAGGAAATAAAAGAAAATACATTATAGGGCAACACAACATATACAATGTAACTACATAAGCACTGGCATAGGATGAAGCATACAGGGTGTAGTGTTAATGAGGTCAGTCCATAAGAGGGTCGTTTAGGAGTCTGGTGACAGTGGGGAAGAAGCTGTTTTTGAGTCTGTTCGTGCGTGTTCTCAGACTTCTGTATCTCCTGCCCGATGGAAGAAGTTGGAAGAGTGAGTAAGCCGGGTGGGAGGGATCTTTGATTATGCTGCCCGCTTTCCCCAGGCAGCGGGAGGTGTAGATGGAGTCAATGGATGGGAGGCAGGTTCGTGTGATGGACTGGGCGGTGTTCACGACTCTCTGAAGTATCTTGCGGTCCTGGGCCGAGCAGTTGCCATACCAGGCTGTGATGCAGCCAGATAGGATGCTTTCTATGGTGCATCTGTAAAAGTTGGTAAGGGTTAATGTGGACATGCAGAATTAACTCCCCATTCTCACTCTCTCGGACCCAACTAACTTTACTTACTCTTTTTCTTTTTAAGTACCTGTAGAAACCTTTGACATCCGTTTTTACAATTCTAGCTAGCTTCCAATCATAGCCTAATTTCTTCTTCATTCATCTTTTAGTCATCCTCTGCCATTCTTTATATTCTGACCAATCGTCGAACCTGTCACTTTTGAGTTGCTATTTGCTTTTCCTCAAGTCTGATGCTTTCCTTCGCTTCTTTAGTTAACCACGGGCAGTGAGGTCTGCCCTTACAATTATTTTTGTGGGAATATGCTTATTCTGAAATATCCTCTGAAATGTCTGCCACTGCTTGTCTTATAATAATAATCTTTATTATTGTCACAAGTAGATTTATATTAACACTGCAATGAAGCTACTGTGAAAATCCCCAACTGATCAATCACCTGGCCTAGTATCCCAGGTGACTTCAGATGACTTAGCTTTCAGGCCCACACTTATTTTAGTTTAAACTATTAGTCTTAGAACCACTCTTCTTTGTTTCAAACTGGTTGTAAAATTCAATCAAATCATGGTTGTTGCTACCTAGGGGTGCTTTTACTCTGATGTTGTTGATTAATCCTGTCACACTGCACCAGATCAAGTCCAATATAATAATAATTATCTTTATTGTCACAAGTAGGATTACATTAACACTGCAATGAAGTTATTGTGAAAAGGGCAGCACGGTAGCATTGTGGATAGCACAATTGCTTCACAGCTCCAGGGTCCCAGGTTCGATTCCGGCTTGGGTCACTATCTGTGCGGAGTCTGCACATCCTCCCCGTGTGTGCATGGATTTCCTCCGGGTGCTCCGGTTTCCTCCCACTGTCCAAAGATGTGCAGGTTAGGTGGATTGGCCATGATAAATTTCCCTTAGTGTCCAAAATTGCCTTAGTGTTGGATGGGGTTTCTGGGTTATGGGGATAGGGTGGAGATGTTGACCTTGGGTAGGGTGCTCTTTCCAAGAGCCGGTGCAGACTCGATGGGCCGAATGGCCTCCTTCTACACTGTAAATTCTATGAAAAGCCCCTAGTCGCCACATTCCGGCGCCTGTTCGGGTACACAGAGGGAGAATTCAGAATGCCCAAATTACCTAACAATACGTCTTTCGGGACTTGTGGGAGGAAACAGGAGCACCCAGAGGAAACCCACGCAGACCCAGGGAGAACATGCAGACTCCACACAGACAGTGAGACAGGGCCGGGAATCGATGCTGGGACCCTGCAGCTGTTAAGCAACAGTGCTACCCACTGTGCTACCATGCCGCCTAATACCAATCTGATCTTTCCAGTTCATATGTAGATTAAAGTCATCCATGATTATTGCTGTCCCTTCATCACAAGCACCCAATCCTTCTTTCTTGTATACTCTATCCTACATCACTGCTATTGTTAGGGGGCCTGTAGATCACTCCTACTAGTGACTTCTTGCCCTTAAAATTCCTCAACTCCCCCAGTAATTTCACATTCTGATCTCCTGAACCAATTCCATCCTTGATTAACAGTGCTACACCTTGCACATTCTCCCCATGTTTGCGAGGGTTTCACCCCCACAACCCAAAGATGTGCCAGACAGGTGGATTGGCCATGCTAAATTGCTCCTTAATTGGTAAAAATGAATTGGGTACTCTAAATGTATTTTTTTAAAGGAGAATGCTCCAATTGTCCAGTGCTACCCCTCCACCTTGACCTAGCTTCTTATTTTTCTTGAAGGTCATTCAGCCTTCAATATTCAGGACCCAATCCTTGTCACCATGCAGCCACATTCCCGCAATGGCCATCAGATTGTATTTACTTTTTTCAATGTGCGCTATCAATTTAAAAACCAAAAATGCTGAATAAGCTCAGAAAGTCTGGCAGCATATGCAGAGATCCTTCTATGGACTCGAAACTTTAACTCTGGTTCTCTCTTCACAGATGATACCAGACCTGCTGAGTTTATTCAGCATTTATTTCAGATTTTCAGCAATGGGGAAGGTGGAAATCCAATTCTGTCCTCACCTGAGTTCATACTTGCATTTCCATTTGGGATTATCGAACAACAGGAGTGGGAACCCCCACCAATTTTTACCACATAAGCTTGTGACACTAAACCCAACTGTTGCAGCTGACTGTACCATACCAGCTCAGACCAGGTATCAAATCTGGCACATTCCAAATCTGTGTGGCTTAGGTTATTCACTGGTTGGGGGCGGGTTTAGCTCAGGTGGCTGGACAGCTCGTTCGTGATGTGGAGCAAAGGCAACAGCGTGGGTTCAATTCCAGTACTGGTTGAGGTTATTTAATCTCGCCTGAGGTGTGGTGACACTTGGGTTAAATCATCACCGCTGTCAAAGGGGAGAGTAACCTATGGTCCTCTGGGACTGTGGTGACATTTACATTATTTTACTCAACTGGTTAAACTTGCTGAACCAACAAGAGACCAGGTCATTCTGTATTAATATCCCAAGATGATTCTTGGAGCAACAATTCCATTAACCAGTGATAAACAATGAAATTATTGCTGAAAGAGATATATTATTTCAGAATTAAAAATCACTAGGCACCAGTAAAGTATCCTTTAGCAAATTATTTGATTTACAATCAAAACAAACACTTGCTATAATTTGAATATTCCAAACAATTCCCTCTTTTCAAAATGTAAGCAACTCAGAATTTCAGATATACAACAGAGAGGCTCTAACCACAGCCTCTTGACATTCAATGGCATTACCATCGCTGAATCCCCCACAATCAACATCCTAGCGGTTACCATTGGTCAGAAACTGAACTGGACTAGCCATATTAATACCAGGGCAGGTCAAAGGCTAGGAATCCTACGGTGAGTAACTCACCTCCTGACCCCCCAGAGCCTGTCCAGCATCTACAAGGCACAAGTCAGGAGTGTAATGGAATACTCTCCACTTGCCTGGATGAGTGCAGCTCCAGCAACACTCAAGAAGCTCAACACCATCCAGGACAAAGCACCCAGCTTGATTGCTCCCCCTTCCACAAACATTCAAACCCTCCACCACCGACGAACAGCCATGACTACGATCTACAAGATGCACTGCAGTAACTCACCAAGGTGCCTTAGACAGCAACTTCCAAACCCACGAGCACTACCATCTAGAACAGGCATTGTCAAACTCGGAGGCGCGACCCGCGGTGGGTCGCGGGCAGGTGTCGGGAGGGTCGCGGAGCCGTCTGTTGCGGTGCTCCTGATTGCGCAGATCTGCATGCAACAGCCGGCTGCAAGTGGCCTTCAAAATGGCCACGATCATGTAAAAAAAAATGTGGCCGCACTGCGCATGCGTGCCAGATCATCGGCATGCATGCGCATGGTTTTGCGCATGCGTGCCGATGATCGGGCATGCATGCGCAGTGCGACCGCTTTTTTTAAAAACGGTTGCAGCTTTTTGTTTTACATGTTTGGGGGGGGGTTTATTCATTTCATTCATTTATTTTATTCATTTTATTTTTATTTTTTTCATTTATTTTATTCAATTTATTTTACAAGTTCGGCGGGTTTAATTTGATAAAATTTTACGGAAAAAAATGCAGAACTTTGGACAGATGGAGACTCGATACCTTCCGATACCGGAAGGCTTCCCCTTCATCCAACAGGTTCCATTGGAGGAGCGTGTACGAGGGCCAAAGTGACCCCAAACCATTTCCTCCATTTTTGTCAGCAGCAAACAAGGTAAGAGAAAATGGTGGGTCACTCAGATCGGCCGGCGTGGGTCGCGCAGGTCGGCCGGCATGGGTCACGAAGGTCGGCCGGCGTGGGTCGCGAAGGTCGGCCGGGTTGGGTCCCGAAGGTTGGCCGGTTGGTAAAAATGGGTCCCCGGAAAAAAAAGTTTGAAGAACACTGATCTAGAAGGACAAGAGCAGCAGCTACCTGGGAACCTCACCACCTGGAGGTTCCCCTCCAAGTCACTCACCACCCTGACTTGGAAATATATCGCCGTTCCCTCACTGTTACGGGGCAACATCCTGAAACTTCCTCCCTAACAGCACAGTACATCAAGGACTGCAGCGGTTCAAGAAGGCAGCTCACCACCACCTTCTGAAGGGCAACTAGGGGTGGGCAATAAATGCTGGCCTAACCAGCAACGTTATCCTGTAAATGAATAAAAAAATAGGAAAATATCCTACGTAAAGTTATCTATGCTCCCTTCATCAATGTAAATGCTTTGCCGCCATGAAAACTTTTAAACAATGCCCGGTAGGAGTTTAATTTAATGAAACAAATGTGCTGTCTACATCTATATCCATTGTGTAGTGTTTCTGAATTCAGCAGTGTCAGTCATGACTCAGCTGAAGGCACTCTCGTCTCCGAGCACAAAGGTTCCAGGTCCGAGTCCCACTTCAGGGCTGGAGTACAAACTCGAGGATGGTGCTCCAGTGCTGCACTAAGGGAGTGCTGCACTGTTGGAAGTGCAGTCTTTTAGATGAGATGTTGAAATGAGGCCCCATCTACCTCTTTGGGTAGATGTAAACAATTCGATGTCACTATTTTGAAGAACAGCAGGGTGTCCTAATCAATATGTATCCCTCAACTAACATTGTTGTGTTCTGCTTCTTCATGTAGCATAAGCTGCTTCCTTGATGTATGCTCTGACAAAGGAAGGTTCAGACTTGGAGATAGGTTTAACACATTTATTGAATAATTCTCCTACTTGAGTTCGACTCTCCTGCTAATCTTGCTATAGTAACTCAGTCAAAATAACCAGTCTGCTCTAAGCCATGCGGTGGGTGTGATGCTTCCGATCTGCCCCTGTCCTTCTCGCTAAGTGTCGCCTGTGGAAAGAGAAAGAGCATGTGTGCCCTGTCCTTTTATATGGGTTGCCCCCTTGTGGTAGTGTCACCTCTGGGTGTCTTGGCTGTCCATTGGTCGTGTCCTATTCTATGTGTTCGTTAGCTGTATGTCTGCATGTCATGATGTCTCTGGTGCTCCCTCTAGTGTTTACTTAGTCTTAGTGTATTTACATTAACCCCTTGTGCATTTACAGTGATGCATATCACCACAAACATCACAAAAGACACAAAGTATCTGGTCATCATCACATTTTTGTTTGTAGGAATGTACTGTCTAATTGGCTGCCATGTTTCCTACCTTGCAAAAGTGACCATATTTCAAAAGTACTGCACTGACCGCAAAGTCCTTTCAGATGCCCAGTGGTTGTGAACAGTGCTATATAAATAGATAGTCTTTCTTTCACTTTTAGATCTACATCAGTATAAGAGAGATCGTCAGAACTGTGGAGGATTTTGAAAAGGCGTCTGGTGATAAATTGTTTCCACTGGTAATGGGGAAAAAACCTTGGAACAACCACAAAATGAATTAAGAGGGCTTTTTTCAAACATAGAAAGTGAGTAAAATGTGGAATCCTTTATTGATAATTCCTTTAAAGAGGAATCAGAAAGTTGTTGAAAAAGAATGTTAAAGAACAGTCTCACGCGGAGAACACCAGTGCGATGAATTCCCGCTTTCCGTGCTGTCAAACCCGATGCTGCTAGGAGGTGCAGTTCACTTGTGAAATCTGCAGTAGAATACCAGTCACCGCAGCAGTAATAGGAGAGCGCACTCCAATTAAAGCACAGACTAAGTGTGCCTAATGACACATGATGGGTGCAGTCTGCCACTTTTAATAACCTTTATTTTGTTTGGTGTGAGCTGATGCCACAAGTTTACAGCTACAACACAGAATTTGTCCAATGTTGACAGAGCTGTTTCTCATGACAATCAACATTGTTTCTGCTTCCTCTCTTTTGCCTATCTCCCGAAACAGATAGCATTGAGGCATCCATGTAAAACACAGATAAGAGCATCCACAGGCTACAGCGAAAGTAATCCACAACACTGATGGCAAAAAGAAATGTTATGAATACGTAGATCACAATGAGTGTTCTTGTCAGAGATCTTTAGTCTGTCAATAAGAAAAGCCAATAAAACAACTGTAATGCTCTTCTGGAAATGTCAATACTGATAAAACAGGGCACTGCAATGTGGAGCGCACCATTATGTGAAAACTGACAAAAATAAAAAGGCTTGTATCATATTCAAATAATATTTTGGGGTATTTTAAAGATAGCGTGCTATGGAGCATTTGTTAGCGACAATGTACGTGAGTAAAATTTTATAATTTAGCTATTACATTTTTATTAGTGAAAGATCCACAAACTACGGCTGGGAACTACTCTCATTCCAGCTGCATTATTTCATCAGGAAAATTTTACTCACATACATGAACAGAGCTTGTCCCACATTTCCCGGGAATTAATGTCCACAGACAGAGAACAACTCCAAGTGTGTGTTGTATCCAAGGGATTGATACCTTAGATTGCAAGTCTAACATTGTACTTGGCTATCATAATGTCTGCAGCCTCACAGAGGGCAAATGTTAGACCTAGCAGATAATACATGAATTTGGCAAGCAGATCAAATCTGCTTCTTCTCATGGATGAAGGATCTTACCATTTTTAGACGTAGCTTCATCGCGAGTAGATTTAACGCTCAATTGAATCATTCTCCGAACACTGGAGTTGGAAAAATGGATGGAGGGAAAGAAGGAATTTCTCTTTTTTTGGAGAGTTAATTTTTTCTGAATGCCTTGACCTTTTGTTAGATTATACCAAATAGAAATACCAGAATCATTAGTTAAATGAAATGAAATGAAATGAAAATGAATGAAATGAAATGAATGAAAAACAAATGAAGTTACTGTGAAAAGCCCCTAGTCGCCACATTCCGGTGCCTGTTCGGGGAGGCTGGTATGGGAATTGGACCGTGTTGCTGGCCTGCCTTGGTCTGCTTTCAAAGCAGGTGATTTAGCCCTGTGCTAAACAGCCACTAGTACCATGCTAAGTTAAATGCTGACTTTTATTACTACACCTGGGCAGCACTGTAGCATAGTGATTCGCACAGTTGCTCCACAGCTCCAGGGTCCCAGGTTCGATTCGCGGTTGGGTCACTGCCTGGGCGGAGTCTGCACGTTCTCCCCGTGTCTGCGTGGGTTTACTCCGGGTGCTCCGGTTTTCTCCCACAGTCCAAAGATGTGTGGGGAAGGTGGTTTGGCCATGCTAAATTGCCCTTAGTGTCCAAAAAATGGGGGTTACCGGATTACGGGGATAGGGTAGATATGTGGGCTTCAGTAGGGTGCTCTTGTAAGGGCCGGTGCAGACTCGATGGGCCGAATGGCCACCTTCTGCACTGTAAATTCTATTCTATGAACCTCTGGCATTCAGCTTAATTTCATTTTTGGATATTAGTTCCATTTTTGGATAAAGGCTGTGAGGACATCAAGGGCTGAAAGGTTGTGTCAGAAGCCGAACGGAACATGGTTAAGCAGGCCTTAATTTAGTAGGCAAATGAATATTTACACACTTTACTGATGATTGGCAGGACAGTCTTCGGTTAGGTTAGATTCCTCTTGTATTTTGTGGACAGGAGAGAGCAGAGAAATCTTCCACATTGGCAGAGGGATGCAAGTGCATTAACTGTATTTGAACAGCTTGACTATGAATGCTCAAATCTGTCATCAGACTCCATAACCTTGACTCCTGACCAGCTGCTGCTGAATCTCCTGTCACGTGAACCAAGTTGGTTGGACAAGAACTTCTACAATAGTAAAGACCAATTAGGATCATGCCCTGACGTTTTTGGCAAAAGTCACTTGCAAACACTACCTCACCTGGTTACCTCTACGAGGGCTGTGGATGGGAATGCTTATGAAGCCTTCTTCTACTTAAAAGTACTTACCGGCCACCAACTGGATGCGGTAGGGCAACAAATTTGAACTCATTACCTTGCGTTGTTAATCTAGTACGATAACCATTAGGTTATATACCAAAGTAATTGCTTTCCCTCTTCATACAATAACATTCCTTCAATGATTTTACTCAAAAACACAACAGCAATGCAAAACATTATTTAACTGCCAAGAAAGTCTGCACAAAATAATGACATGATCAAAAATAGGAATGTGTTTTTAATGGCAGTGTTTACAATTGGGAAGCATTCTTTGTATTGGTAATTGTTCTGATAGTCATCAATCAATTGCATTATTCCCTCCCAGGGGTGCAATATACATCAAATCAACAGGCGGGATAGACAGATTTTAAGACAAGTCTAATCATTTTTGTATGACCTAATCTGACTGATGCAAGTTTATCAAGCTCTAATAACCTTCACCATAGATCACAAAGTATGATAAAGTACAGGACTGTAAATACAAATGCTGCATAACTGGAAGGAACAGGAAACTAACTGCTCCACACGTGAGGCATTTGGGAACTAGGTTTTAGAAATAGAGGCATTGGGCACAAAAACAAGGATCTTATGGTGAATGTTTACAAAACACTGGCACAACCTGAACTGGAGCAACATGTCCAATCTGGGCCCGGTTCTCTAGAATGGATGTGAATGCAGTAGAGTGGTTGCAGAAAAGGTTTTGGGGATGAGGAACTTCAGTTGTGTGGATAGGTTGTGGAAGTTGGAATTGTTCTCCTGAAAGAGAACGGTTTGAGAAGATTTGACGGAGGTGTTCAAAATCATGTAGGTCTGGACGGATAGGAGGAAACTGTTACCACTGGTGGAAGAGTGCAGAACCAGGTGACACCAATTTAAAGTGATTGGCAAAAAGCCAGAAGAGTCGTGAGGAAAAGCAATTTAGTCACGGAATGGTCAGCACCTGGAGTGCACTGCCTGAGAATGTGGTGGAGGCAGATTCAATCATGGCTTTCAAAAGCTAATCGGATAAAGAGAAACGATTTGCAGGGCTACGGGGAAAAGATTGACAGGCAGTGGGGCTAGCTGAGTTGTTCTCTCAGAGAGTCAGCATGGGCATGATGGGCTGTGCGGTAACCATTCTATCATCCCATTTGCCCAAGTGATATAATCAGCTGGTCCCTGGTGTAATGTTGCAAACACTGGTTAGAGTGGTTCAGACGAGGCCACATTTTCAACAACTTTGGTTGCAGTCAACTGTGTAGGATAGAAAACAACCCACAGTCACTCCAGCTCTGGGGCTTAACGTGCATGACACCAATCACATGGGGGCTGCTCTGGATGAGATTGGCTCAGATGAAAAGGGAGAGAGACGATGACTCAATCAACCACACAATTAAATAAGGAACATGCGCAAGCCACTAATTGCAAAGAGTCGGTCATCAAAATGTTACAATTAACGCAATGCAGCTACACAATAATTTGACAGCATCAACAGGGTTCTGCAGTCATTCCCTGCGGATATAGGAGTGGTTTCTCATCTGTCACTCTCGTATTAAGCCAGGCTAAAGGAGGCATAGCAACTGCTGATGGATGCCTGGGAGCCAGCACTGAATGGAAATAGCACTACATGGTGGTGAGGGAAAACAGTGGTTAAAAACTATTGCTTCATGTTCTCTGAAAATAACATCTCTGATTTGTTTACATTCTCGGTAAATAAATCTGAAATATGCATATGCACATTACAGCTGGAAGCACGCTCGCGGCAGGATACGATTACCCGACTTTAGAAAAGTCGCAGATTGGAATTCTAAAAGCATTCACAACAAATGAGATTATGTGGGCCACACATCAGGCAAAGAAAATCTTCCCTGACATTTGCAACGCTGGGACCAGAAATGAAAGTTTAAACTACTACGTTGTGCGCAGTTATTTTAGTGTATACAAAGTTCACATGTGTAATTCCAAGAGGTCGGACTTATTTTTGAAAAAAATATGTTTATTCAAAGTTTTTCAATAATTTTTACAAAACACTCCAAAAAGGAAAAAAAATACACAAAATAAAAATAAAAAGGGCAATACGCCAACAAACAAAGCAACTTAATCTTCTAACTCTTAAACGATTTAACAAATTAAGTACAAAATGGGGCAAACGCCCCTTACATAAACCAAAACAAGAACCCCCCCTCCCCCCCGGGTTGCTCCTGCTGCTGACCTCCACCTAATGTTCCGCGAGAAAGTCAAGGAACGGTTGCCACCGCCTGGAGAACCCCTGCAAGGACCCTCGCAAGGCAAACTTTATCCTCTCCAACCTGAGAAACCCCGCCATGTCAGTGAGCCAAGCCTCCACGCTTGGGGGCTTCGTGTCCCTCCACATTAGTAAGATCCTTCTCCGGGCTACCAAAGAGGCAAAGGCCAGAACTCCGGCCTCTTTCGGCTCCTGCACTCCCGGCTCGTCTGACACCCCAAATATCGCTATCCCCCAGCTCGGTTATACCCGAGTATCCAAGATCTTGGACATAGCCTTTGCGAAGCCCCTCCAAAACCCGCTAGCGTCGGACACGCCCAGAACATATGGATATGGTTTCCTGGGCTCCCCGAACACCTCACACACCTGTCCTCTACCCTGAAAAACGTACACACCCTCGCCACTGTCATATGTGCCCTATGCACCACTTTAAACTGGATCAGGCTGAGCGCAAGATGAGGAGGAATTGACCCTGCCCAGGGCGTCAGCCCACAGGCCCTCATCCAGCTCCTCACCCAACTCCTCCTCCCACTTGCCCTTCAGCTCCTCCACCGAGGCTTCCTCTGCCTCCTGCAGCTCCTGGTATATCGCCGAGACCTTACCCTCTCCGACCCACATGCCCGAAATCACCCTGTCCTGTAACCTCCGGGCAGGCAGCAGCGGGAATTCCCCAACCTGCCTCCTCACAAACACCCTAACCTGCATATACCTGAAAGCATTTCCCGGGGGTAACCCAAATTTCTCCTCCAGTGCCCTCAGACTGGCAAAAGTCCCATCGATGAATAAGTCCCCCATCCTTTTAATTCCCGCCCGATGCCAACTTAGGAATCCGCCATCCATCCTGCCCGGTGCAAACCTATGGTTGTTCCGTATTGGGGACCAGATTGAGGCCCCCACCTCCCCCCTGTGCCATCTCCACTGCCCGCAGATCCTCAATGTCGCCGCCACCACTGGGCTCGCGGTGTACCGTGTCGGCGGTAGCGGCAACGGTGCCGTCACCAGTGCCCCCAGGCTAGTACCTACACATGACACCGCCTCTAGTATTTTCCACGCCGCCCCCTCTCCCTCCATTACCCATTTCCGAATCATTGCCACATTAGCTGCCCAGTAATAGCTACACAACATTGAGCTTGTATCCCGAGAAGTCTCCAAACTCCCTAAGGGTCTGCATGACCTCTGCCATCCCCTCCACTGGATCCGCGATATACAAAAGCAGGTCATCCGCATATAATGAGACCCGATACTCCTCCCCACCCCGGACCATCCCCCTCCAGTTTCTAGACTCCCTTAATAAAAAAGAAATGAAATGAAAATCGCTTATTGTCACAAGTAGGCTTCAAATGAAGTTACTGTGAAAAGCCCCTAGTCGCCACATTCCAGCGCCTGTTCGGGGAGGCTGTTACGGGAATTGAACCGTGCTGCTGGTCAGCGGCTCAATTGCCAGGGCAAACAGCAGGGGGGACAGGGGGCACCCCTGTCTCGTCCCACAGTACAGTCTGAAGTACTCTGACCTCAGCCGGTTTGTCAATACGCTCGCCACCGGGGCCTGGTACAACAATTTGACCCACCCTACGAACCCCTCCCCGAACCCAAATCTACCCAGCACTTCCCACAGGTACTCCCACTCCACCCGATCAAAGGCCTTCTCCGCGTCTATTGCTGCCACCACTTCCGCCTCCCTCCCCTCCGAGGGCATCATGATTACATTCAGGAGCCTCAGCACATTTGCATTCAATTGCCTGCCCTTCACAAACCCCGTCTGGTCCTCGTGTATCACTCCCGGGACACAATCCTCAATCCTAGTGGCCAGGACATTCGCCAGCAACTTAGCGTCCACATTGAGGAGCAAAATTGGCCTATACGAGCCACACTGCAGTGGGTCCTTGTCCCGCTTGAGGGTAAGCGAGATCAGTGCCCGAGACATCGTCGGGGGAAGAACCCCTTCTTCCTTCGCCTCGTTGAAGGTTCTCACCAGCAACGGACTCAACAGTTCCACAAACTTCCTATAGAACTCGACCGGGAACCCATTCGGCCCCGGGCCTTTCCCACCTGCATGCTCCCCAACCCCTTAACCAGCTCCTCCATCCTGACCGGGGCCCCCAAACCTTCGACCTGTCCCTCCTCCACCCTCGGGAACCTCAATTAGTCTAGGAACCGCCGCATTCCCTCTCCCCCCTCCAGGGATTCTGACTTGTACAGGTTCCCGTAGAAAGACCTCATTTATTTTGGCTGAACTCCGCACCGTGTTTCCCCCTCTGTCCCTGATTCCTCCAATTTCCCTAGCCGCCTCCTTCCTACGTAGCTGATGCACCAGCATCTGACTCGCCTTCTCCCCATACTCGTACGCTGCCCCCTGCACCTTCCTCCACCTAGCCTCAGCTTTCCCCGTAGTCAGCAAATCAAACTCCGTTTGGAGGCTCCGGCGCTCCTTCAGCAGTCCCTCTTCAGGGAATTCCGCGCATCTCGTATCCACCCTCAGTATTTCCCCTGCAATCTCTCCCTCCCCATCCTCTCCCTCTTCTCCCTGTGAGCCCTGATTGAGATTAGCTCTCCCCTGACCACCGCCTCCCAGACCACACTCACCGGTATCTCCCCATTATCATTGGCCTCTATGTACCTTTGAATGCACCCCCGGACCCGCCCACAGACCTCCTCATCAGTCAGCAGTCCCACATCCGTGCGCCACAGTGGGCGCTGGCCCCTCTCCTCCCCGAACTCCAGCTCCAACCAGTGCGGGGCATGGTCCAAAATCGCTATGGCCGAGTACTCCGTCCCCATCACTCTTGGGATCAACGCCCTACTCACCACGAAGAAGTCTATCCGTGAATAGGCCTTGTGCACATGGGAAAAGAAGGAGAACTCTCTTGCCGCTGGCCTGGGGGTCGTACTTATTAACCATGAAATGTACCTTTCAGTGTATGAACTCTGAACTTGCACAATCCATGAGCATTTGCATTCTGCAAACACTGCCCATCACCAACCTTGGGAAACAAACTGAAACATTCTGCATCTCCAACGCAAGCACGCAATCTTTTTCAGCAGCAATGTAACACACTGTATTAAAACGTAAGCTTCCAACAGTGCTTTCCCTAGGAACCAAAATTAAACTCCTACTATTGCAGGGTTCATTTCAAAGGCTACTTTTATTGCCTTTCTATTAATAATTTTAGACGGCAGGCCCACAGCCTGGGAATGTCCGTGGAAAGAGCAGCTGGATTCAGCCAGAATACTATTAATAGTGATCTGCATTAATGCAACTTTCTTTCATCGTATAGCCATTGAAGGGGTGGCGCAGTGGCTGACACTGCTGCCTGACGACGCTGAGGACCCGGGTTCGATCCCGCTCCAGGGTCACTGTCGTTGTGGAGTCTGCACGTTGTCCCAGTGTCCGCGTGGGTCTCGCCCCCACAACCCAAAGATGTGCAGCAGGGTAGGTGGATTGGTCACGCAAAAATGTCCCTTAATTGGAAAAAGAAAATCATACAGCCGTTGATACCGTCAATGTCTGCATTTCAGCTGACCGTTAAAGCCTTGAAAAATCCCTTCAAAATGGGGGGACGACGACTTTGTAGACGCCATTTATAAAAGTGAACTGCCGGTGTGGGTGCTCGCCATGTTTTGTCATTCACAAGGCAGGGTCTACTTATTGTGGGTCTGTTCTAAACCCACATGCATCTTCGCAGCACAGCCCACACCGCCTGCTTGATTCATGGCACCCAGGTATAAGTGGGGTGAAAAACTGAGGCTGACTTACTGATGAGTATAGCACGTTGTGGCTGATAGGGTCAACTTATACACTTCGTTGTCTTATATGCCACAATCTATGGTATGTAAAATGTGACCCATTAACATGCATTCTTTTTCAAACAAAAATAGTCACCTTTACCATCTTGGAAGTGTCAGTTTACCACAGGGAATTGTCAGGGTATTAACACCTGGGTTCATTAGTTATTATAATAAACAGGTTAAAACATTACAATAAAAAAACTGACACCATTTCCTTGTTAATACTTTTAACATAGTAAGTCACTCCAAGGTGCTTCCCAAGACATAATACAAACAACAAGTGACATCAAGACAAGAACAGTGTCAGCGGGGCGTTCCCTGTTGAGGCCCCAAATTGTAACAGAGATCCGATAGTGTGGGAAACCTGGCTAAATGGGCTTGTCACGGGACTTTGTTGCAATTTGGTTAGATTGCACCCACAGTGTTTAAAGGTAAGTAATCAGGTCATGGGATCAGGATTGGGATAAGGATGATGTGATTAATGGGAGACGCCAGGGGCTGAAGCAGTCAGATTTCGAGTCAGCCAGTTTAGGTTTGGTTGTGAACAGAACAGCAGCTTCTGGAAAGAGTTGTCAAGTTAAACAGTGGTTTGACACAGAAAGAACCCACAGGCTATTTCCTGAATGATCTCCCTCTTTCCAAAACATCTGCGCACTTTTCAAAACATCTGTGCAGTAAATATTCCTGTGTTTGCTACAAAATGGGTTGTTAACTGTATTTAAAAGTCAGCTTAGACTTGTGATGGGTCCTGCTTGATTGGTAATATAGAAGATAGTAGTTAGGAGCTAAAGTTGCCACGATGCACGATTCACCCAAATGAGAACAAAGTCCCATAGCCAGCGGGGTTAGCCATGTGTTTCCCAGTGCTTGCAGTGCCGAGAAGCACATGGCTATTTAATGTAACTCGCGTTGTATAAGGGGCCTCAATGGGGAACATGTGGCTGAGGCGGCACATAGTCCCGCTTTGTACAACTGGGGAGCTCCGCTCTCCGGAACTCTCCAGTGTAGCGAGAGGTTAGGATGCCATTGCGAGGCTCCCGAAGCGACCCCAGCCCATCCCCTCCCCCAAGACCCACGCAGGACATCCCAGCCCGGTCGTGCGCGCACCCTGGCGGTGACCCTGCCAGTCCCACCTGGTCACCATGGTGCCAGCCAGGTGCCAGGGTGCCCAGGTGGCACCAGCAGTGCCAGGACATCACCCTGCCCAAACGGCATGGGCATGCAATCTGGGGGGGCCTCCGATCATTGGGAGACCCCCAATGTCGTTCCATGTGGTTCCCATTTGTGGGGACCAGTGCTGAAGAGCACTCGTCCAAGGTCTCCGAGGGGAAGGGGATGAATCCCCAAACCTCCAGTCCCTCGGGAACCTCCACACTGGAGTGAGACTTACTGTCTCGTTCTAATGTGCAGATTTGCCAAAAAGTGATCCCGCCCACAATGGGCAAGATTTACATCGTAACATCTCGCGAGATCACGTTAGATCTTGCTAGGCGTTGCGAGCCGGGCACGCTGCGTCACGGCGAGCTGCATTTCTGGCGCAGCGTGGCCATTGGATGCCACCCAGTATTTAATTTCACTGTTAAGCATTGTTTAACTGGTAATTATAAGCTACTTATTTTTATGATGTTAAAATTAGTTTAAGGGCGGCAGGGTGGCGCAGTGGTTAGCACTGCTGCCTCACGGCACCAAGGGCCCAGGCTCGATCCCGGCCCCGGGTCACTGTCCGTGTGGAGTTTGCACATTCTCCCAGTGTCTGCTTGGGTCTCACCCCCACAGCCCAAAGATGTTTTAATATACTACATCCCTATTTGTGCGTGTAGTCACTCCTGAAGCGAAGCGTCCTTCCCTCACAGCTTTACAAATTAAAAAATATTGGGGTTTCTGTCCGGTATCCTGGCAAAGGTTGAGGTCTGGCCCAGGATCATGATGTAGTTCAAAGAGGTGGAATTCAAAGGTAGGTAAAGGTGGAACTGTTTAGGGTGGGAAGTCCAGAGCATTTAGAATTCCTAGGCAGCTGAATACATGCCCTCTCCACCAACTCCCCAATGACAAAAATAATTTTTTGTTTTTTCGTTATTAATAATTTTTTAATTTTTAGTGATTAAACTTCTCTCCTGCGCAGTTTTGAATAAACAGGCTTGATGTCAATTGATGTGCATCAAGGCAGATTACCACTTATCTATTGCAGAGAAGCAGATCAGAATTTATTTTTGTTTGCTGCACAGTAGGATGCTCGAGGTGTATTGCTAAAACTACCAGCAAATCCAAAACACAGTTGTGTAGTGACCCTCTTTATTGGTGTGTCAGAAATGTTTGGTTGTCTAAACATGATTAGAATTTAAAGTAGCTTCAACTACATAAATAATGTACCTATTTGCTCCAAGAATAAAAAGCAATAGGAGGAAAGGACCATACATTTATCGAGCCTGCTTCATTGTCCAACACAATCATGGCTCACCTTTGGCTTCAACTCCACTTTCCCGCTCATTCCCCATATTCCTGGATTCCCCGAGACACCAAAAATCTGTCTATTTCAGCCTTAAATATATTCAAGGAGGGTGCATCCACAACTCTCTGGGTTAGAGAATTCAAAAGATTCACAATACTTTGAATGAAGTAATTTCTCCGCATCTCAGTCCTGTGATCAGGACCCTCATCCTGAAACCCTGTCCCCAGGCAGGCGGAAACAACCTCACAGTATTCACCCTGTCAAGCCCCTTCATAACCTTGCACGTTTCAATGAGGTCACCTCTAAATGTCTTAAACTCCAGTGAACGTAAACTTTATTTACTCTCCCCCCCCCCCCCAAACATAGGACAATCCTCTCACTCAAGGGACCAATCTTGCGAACTGTTGGTCTATTCCCTTCAAGTATGTCTGCTGAATAGCCCAATCACTTTCGCCTGTTCAGAATTTGGTTTTCAACAATTGGACAAAAGTACCAGAGATTTTAGCTTATTCAATAATGATGTGCTTTTTCTTTCACAAGCCTGTCTGAAGCTAGTGTGTCCTTTTATTTGATTTGATTTGAGTTATTGTCACATGTACCGAAGTACAGTGAAAAGTATTTTTCTGCGGCCGAGGAACGTACACAGTACGTACATAGTAGATACAAGATTAATCAACAGAGAACATTGAAAAATGGTACATCGACAAAAAAGTGATTGGTTACAGTGTGGAACAAGGGGCCAAACAAAGCAAATACATGAGCAAGAGCAGCATAGAGCGTCGTGTTCTTACAGGGAACAGATCAGTCCGAGGGGGAGTCGTTGAGGAGTCTTGTAGCTGTGGGGAAGAAGCTGTTTCTATGTCTGGATGTGCGGGTCTTCACAGGATCTTCTGCCTAATGGAAGTAGGCAATGCCTGGGTGGGAGGGGTCTCTGATAATGCTGCCAGCCTTCCTGAGGCAGCGGGAGGTGTAGACAGAATCAATGTGGGGGTGGCAGGTTTGTGTGATACGTTGGGCTGAGTTCACCACACTCTGCAGCTTCTTGCGATCTTGGATCCAGCAGTTGCCATACCAGGCTGTGATGCAGCCAGATAGGATGCTCTCTATCGCACATCTGTAGCGGTTTGTGAGAGTCGATGCAGACATGCCAAATTTCTTTAGCTTCCGTAGGAAGTAGAGACGTTGTTGGGCTTTCTTGACTGTTGCATCAACGTGAGTGGACCAGGACAGACTGTTGGTGTCCTACTGAACTACCTGCCTCATAGTAGGGACCACTGTGACTTTTGTGCCCCCCCCCCCCGCCCCCCCCCCCCCCCGCCCCGGCAGGTTGAAGATTCTGAGACCAAGGAGATTAGAAGCAGTTGAAGAATTAAAGGTGACCTTTGTACATGATACACCTCACTGATCCCCCAGTCCACTGTACTTGGCTATCAACATTTGTCAGTGCTCTTTTTAATGAAAATAGTTTTCTGGAAAAAAAATACAGGTGAACAGGCCAAATAGAATATAATGTGGTATTGCGAGTCTGTCTGCAGCAGGAACCTGCATCCAAAGTGAAATGATAAAGCGAGGATTCTTTATTAGTTATTCCCAGAATATATGAATAAATCAATGCTCGGTGATCCTGTTCCTCTCTCTAAATTTAGTTTTTAAACAAAATCAATAGAAGATTAAAAAGGAACCCTTCAGCTGGTCAGGCAGCATCGGTCGAAGATTATTTGTGCAGAGCTCACAGATGAAAAAAAAACCCAAAAATATACAACAACAACAAAAAAAATCACTATTTCTGATGAGTTGTTGGTGTTCCCATCTTCGAGGAGTTTGTCAAAGTCAACCAGGGAACACAAAGCGAGATTCTACGAAGAGCTGAGATGGTCATGAGGGAAGAAAGCCACATTTCACGTGTATGATGTGCAAACATATCCTCCCAAAGGGGCACTTCTGAAAATGTTTCTGAGATGCAGAACAGATCACCAACTTACAGATTAGACTTACCAGGGATACTTTGTCTTCTAACCGCCAAAGTGCCCTCGGAAGCTTTTGCTGGGTTTGTAGATTTGGCGTATGGTCCCTCATCTGTAAAATAAAAATATTGGATCTGTCTAAAAGAATTATGAAAATGATTTATTTGTTGGAGGCAAAATGATTCCGTGAACTACGATGTAGAATTCTGATGTGATCAGTCAGCGAAGCCTCCGGATTAACATGGGATGTCTAAATCACCAAGAGATATGCAACAGCCAGCCACGCAGCCATTTAACATGAACCCAACAACATCAAACATGACTGGTTTCGTATTCAAGAGATCAGCGAGGCTAGAAAATAAATGGCGGAAAAATATAAAATGGCAAAAAGAACACAAGTATCACTGGTACGTTTGTAAGGTAAGTGGGTAGGGTTGGGGGGGGGAAGGGGGGGGGGGGATGGGCGTCAGGCTGTGGTAGTCGGGGGTCACTACTATAGTTACCCAGAAGTTAGAATTGGTTTTAATTCTTCCTGTGTCATGGGATACAGTTACAACGCCCTGGAGCTTGGAGGTTTCTGCCTCCAATTTGGGAAACTCACTGTTAAACCTGCACAACAACAGTAACACAATGAGGGCCGGGATAACCATAACTAAACTAAGTAGGTCTTTAGGTACTGCATTATTACATGTGTTGAAAACCCCAGCTGTAGGCTCGACACCTAAAAACATGCAGCCCTGTGTAAAATGGAGCTCTGCACACATCTGTGCATGTCTGCAGTGAGGTTCATGTTTATGACGAGCTGGCTGCATTTCGTTAAGATGTTTTGTTGAAATGGCTGAATTTCTGATTCTTGCAAAGCAAATGGAGCTTGTGATAAGTGGTGAAATGCCTGTACAAGAAGCTCCCAGCTGTAGTATGCGTGAAGGAATGTCAGATATCCCAAAGCTTCGCTCCATCCTGGAGCTGAGATTTGTGGCTGAGAGAAATGGAGATCAGTGATTCAAAACGTCAGCTGCCTATTTACACGCAGCACGTTTTTTTTAATGGCCAGCTTGGCTCAGTCGTGGTCCTCATTTCTGAGTTGAGAATTGAAGCCCCATTCTCGGAATGTCTGCCTATAACCTAAGGGGCTAACACTTCAGAAAGTTGGGCTTTTGGACGAGAAGCTAAACTACATGCGTCTTTTCAACTGAACATAAAGCTACCGTGCCACTTTTTCAAAGAAAAACCAGTTCCCTGACCCAACATTCACCCAACAATGATTTGCTGAGGTAAATGTGGCTCCAACTTTCAAACAGAAACGTATCACAGCAAGCAATGAGATGAATAAACAATGAATTTTGACAGCTTTAACAAAGAAGAGGGAGTGAGGACGTGTCAGGGGCCAGAGTTGGATGCCTTTTGGTTAAGTTCCACTGTAGGATCAAGCCCAGGTCAGCTGGGATCCCACATGTCTCTTTTTGCGAGGACTATGAATTGGATTCAATTTGAAATGGTTTTTGGAACAAGCAAGGAGCTGGATTAGGGGGGTTGCCCTGTCAGCTCTGTGCATTGACTTTGTAACTCTGGGAAAGGAATAAATGCTTCACAGCATTACAATCTTCAGCAGTCCTCAATTATGAAGTATAATATGAAAGAGTACATTGAAGAGTTGGTGCAACCAAGAGAAATATTTAAGAGAGAGGCATTCATTTTCTGTCCAGTGTAAATGTATTATTTTAAATCATTTGTGAAGATATTCTGATTAGTATGTTGCTTGTATTATAACGTTTTACATTGTAATGGTGTTTGATTATACTTTTTGCAGCTATGAGGAAGCTAAAGGGTTAATGGTAAAATAACGTATGCATTACCCCCAGAACCGGTGCTGGTCGTTTGACGCCATAAGTGGATCTCAGTGTCGTGTGATTGGCATATGACATGAAAATGACGCCAGCGACTCTTGAGATTAGATGGCCAGGCCACATGTAGTAAGGGTTCAGGTCACACAGTGGCAGGGGTGATGTGCGGAAACAGAAATTACACGTAGGCATCCCCTGGGGTGAATAAAACTCGGTGAGTTGAGGCACACAGCGTCACGGGAGGAGGAGCCGGGGAAGAGAAGATATTGAAGAGAACCAAAGACAAAGACAACATCACCTGTGACCAGGCAGCTTTTCGGAGCAAGGTTTGGCAGCAGCTTATCTACTACCAACTTAATATTTAAGTCTACCATTTACTTAATATATTCTGGTAACTTGTTGCACCAAAATCACTTGCCTGTAGCCAAGAACCCAATTAAGATCAGGGAGTTGTGTGCAGCAGGTATTCATTTGATTGTTTGTTAAGTACAGCTCGTACAAAATATTTGATCAAATCCACTTGAAAATGTAGTGTAGTCTGTAGCAAAGTATAAGGAACTAAAATAATACAAATTGGTCTGATTCACTGTCAATATTAATGTGGCCTCATGGAGTTCTCTGCTATGAGATCCCTATTTTAGTTCTTCTTCGGTCTAATTGAGGTAGCCAAAGATTATAATACCTCACCGTATTGGTGCTGTGAGGTAGTGTTAGATATGCAGAGAAGTGAACTTGGTTCAAAGAACAAATAGTCCAATAAAGGCTAACAATTCTGCTTTGTAACAAATCTGACTTGAGTCAAACAAACAAGCACAAATCATTCCAATTTAATGGTGGAAGCAAAGCTAACAAAGGCAGAGATAGAAATTGTTATGTATTCTTCCCATCTGACACCTGGAAAATGGGCACAAAACATTCAAATGCATCAGTGGAGCTGCCGGCGACCAAAATGCACAAGCGCTACTCATCATGCTAACGTCACAATGCCCATCTTTCATTAAAAAAGGTACCCAAAGGGCAGCATGTGGCGCAGTGGTTAGCACTGGGACTGCGGCGCTGAAGACCCAGGTTCGAATCCTGATCCTGGGTCACTGTCCGTGTGGAGTTTGTACATTCTCCCCATGTCTGCGTGGGTTTCACCCCCACAATCCAAAGATGTGCAGGTTAGGTGGATTGGCCAGGCTAAATTGCCCCTTAATTGGAAAAAAAATAATTCGGTACTCTAAATTTATAATTTAAAAAAAAGGTACCCAAAACCAGCTTGTGGTAGTCTGTGTAGAGGTATTACAGTAACTGGTAATGCTGGAACACCATTGGTAGATATTGTATGTTTCCGATTGGTCAAGCTGTATGGTAGCTCCGCCCTGCAAGGTGGAGTATAAGAGCCCGTGCCGCCCCAGCAGCCTTCATTCTGTACCTGAGCTGCTGGGGGAAACATCTAGATTATTAAAGCCTTCAGTTGGACTACAACCTCGCTTTAGTGGTCATTGATCGTGCATCACAGCTTTAATTCCAATAAGTAAGTAAATTCAGAGTCTACAACCTACTATAAAGGCCTCTTACTAAAATTGGTCACTATCAAGCAGGGAAGGCACCAAGTGTTCTGGTTCCTGATTCTCCAGTAGCCCCAGAGGCTACCAACCAAAAGATAAGTTGTAAAAAAAAGTCCTATGGAGTCAGGAGGAGCAGGGATGCTTCTGTGACTTCAGAGAAATTGCCATCGCTACCCCACACCCACCACATCCAGCTTTCACACACTCGCAATCCCGCAGCTCACGTAACTCGAGGGCCCCTGCCAGCAAGGCCGGCTGCCTCAACGGTGACCCTTTCACCATGGCCACACACACCACACACACACTCACCACACACACATCACCCCCCCCACACACACCCCACACACACTCACCACACACTCATTCACTACACACACACACACCACACCCCCCACACACTCACCACACACACAAACCCCACACACACTCACCACACACCTCACACACCACTCACACACACACGCATCCCCCCACACACACACACAACCACCCACACCACACACACACTCACCACACACACATCACCCCCCCCACACACACCCCACACACACTCACTCACTACACACACCACACCCCCCACACACACACCCCACACACACACTCACCACACACACAAACCCCACACACACTCATCACACACCACACACACCACTCACACACACACGCACCCCCCCCACACACACACACAACCACCCATACCACACACACACACACCATACACACTCACCCACCCACACACCCCCTTAACACCACACACACTCACCCACCCACACACCCCCTTAACACCACACACACACAACCACCCACACACGCACACACACCACACACATACCACACTCACCACACACACACATCACACCCACACACACCACGCCCATACACACACCACACACACACAACCACCCACACACACACCACACACAACCACCCACACACACCACACACACACACCACGCCCATACACACACCACACTCACGCCACACACACACCACACTCACACATCACACACACACTCACCACACCCCCACACGCGCACACACCCCACACCACACACACACCCACACACACCACACACACATACCACACACACTCACACACACATACCACACACACACACCACAAACCACACACCCATCACACACACACACACCACACACACACACCACACACACACCACACACATATACACACCACACACACACAACCACCCACACACTCAGCACACACACCCCCACACGTGCACACACCCCACACACACTCACCACACCACACACTCACTCACCACACACACACACACCACACACACACACCACGCCCACACACCACGCCCACACACACACACACCACACACACACCCACCACAAACCACACACCCACCACACCTGCACACACCACACACACACACGACACACACACTACACCCACACACCACACCCACACACACCACGTGCTTAGACGGGGCGGAGTTTGTAAGGAGCATCCAGGAGGGCTTCTTAAAACAATATGTAGACAGTCCAACAGTGACCCTTTCACCATGGCCACACACACCACACACACACTCACCACACACACATCACCCCCCCCCACACACACATCCCACACACACTCATTCACTACACACACACACACCACACACCCCACACACTCACCACACACACTCACCACACACCTCACACACCACTCACACACACACGCATCCCCCCACACACACACACAACCACCCACACCACACACACACTCACCACACACACATCACCCCCCCCACACACACCCCACACACACTCACTCACTACACACACCACACCCCCCACACACACACCCCACACACACACTCACCACACACACTCACCACACACACAAACCCCACACACACTCATCACACACCACACACACCACTCACACACACACGCACCCCCCCCCACACACACACACAACCACCCATACCACACACACACACACCATACACACTCACCCACCCACACACCCCCTTAACACCACACACACTCACCCACCCACACACCCCCTTAACACCACACACACACAACCACCCACACACGCACACACACCACACACATACCACACTCACCACACACACACACCACACCCACACACACCACGCCCATACACACACCACACACACACAACCACCCACACACACACCACACACAACCACCCACACACACCACACACACACACCACGCCCATACACACACCACACTCACGCCACACACACACCACACTCACACATCACACACACACTCACCACACCCCCACACGCGCACACACCCCACACCACACACACCCACACACACCACACACACATACCACACACACTCACACACACATACCACACACACACACCACAAACCACACACCCATCACACACACACACACCACACACACACCACACACACACACCACACACACCACGCACATATACACACCACACACACACAACCACCCACACACTCAGCACACACACCCCCACACGTGCACACACCCCACACACACTCACCACACCACACACTCACTCACCACACACACACACACCACACACACACACCACGCCCACACACACACACCACACACACACCCACCACAAACCACACACCCACCACACCTGCACACACCACACACACACACGACACACACACTACACCCACACACCACACACACACACAACCACCCACACACACACCACACACACACCACACCCACACACACCACGGGCTTAGACGGGGCGGAGTTTGTAAGGAGCATCCAGGAGGGCTTCTTAAAACAATATGTAGACAGTCCAACTAGGGAAGGGGTGGTACTGGACCTGGTATTGGGGAATGAGCCCGGCCAGGTGGTAGATGTTTCAGTAGGGGAGCATTTCGGTAACAGTGACCACAATTCAGTAAGTTTTAAAGTACTGGTGGACAAGGATAAGAGTGGTCCTAGGATGAATGTGATAAATTGGGGAAGGCTAATTATAACAATATTAGGCGGGAACTGAAGAACATAGATTGGGGGCGGATGTTTGAGGGCAAATCAACATCTGACATGTGGGAGGCTTTCAAGTGGCAGTTGAAAGGAATTCAGGACCGGCATGTTCCTGTGAGGAAGAAGGACAAATACGGCAATTTTCGGGACCCTTGGATGACGAGTGATATTGTAAGCCTCGTCAAAAAGAAAAAGGAGGCATTTGTCAGGGCTAAAAGGCTGGGAACAGACGAAGCCTGCGTGGAATATAAGGAAAGTAGGAAGGAACTTTAGCAAGGAGTCAGGAGGGCTAGAAGGGGTCACGAAAAGTCATTGGCAAATAGGGTTAAGGAAAATCCCAAGGCTTTTTACACGTACATAAAAAGCAAGAGGGTAGCCAGGGAAAGGGTTGGCCCACTGAAGGATAGGCAAGGGAATCTATGTGTGGAGCCAGAGGAAATGGGCGAGGTACTAAATGAATACTTTGCATCAGTATTCACCAAAGAGAAGGAATTGGTAGATGTTGAGTCTGGAGAAGGGGGTGTAGATAGCCTGGGACACATTGTGATCCAAAAAGACGAGGTGTTGGGTGTCTTAAAAAATATTAAGGTAGATAAGTCCCCAGGGCCTGATGGGATCTACCCCAGAATACTGAAGGAGGCTGGAGAGGAAATTGCTGGGGCCTTGACAGAAATCTTTGGATCCTCGCTGTCTTCAGGGGATGTCCCGGAGGACTGGAGAATAGCCAATGTTGTTCCTCTGTTTAAGAAGGGTAGCAAGGATAATCCCGGGAACTACAGGCCGGTGAGCCTTACTTCAGTGGTAGGGAAATTACTGGAGAGAATTCTTCGAGGCAGGATCTACTCCCATTTGGAAGCAAATGGACATATTAGTGAGAGGCAGCACGGTTTTGTGAAGGGGAGGTCGTGTATCACTAACTTGATAGAGTTTTTCGAGGAGGTCACTAAGATGATTGATGCAGGTAGGGCAGTGGATGTTGTCTATATGGACTTCAGTAAGGCCTTTGACAAGGTCCCTCATGGTAGACTAGTACAAAAGGTGAAGTCACACGGGATCAGGGGTGAGCTGGCAAGGTGGATACAGAACTGGCTAGGCCATAGAAGGCAGAGAGTAGCAATGGAAGGATGCTTTTCTCATTGGAGGGCTGTGACCAGTGGTGTTCCACAGGGATCAGTGCTGGGACCTTTGCTCTTTGTAGTATATATAAATGATTTGGAGGAAAATGTAACTGGTCTGATTAGTAAGTTTGCAGACGACACAAAGGTTGGTGGAATTGCGGATAGCGATGAGGACTGTCGGAGGATACAGCAGGATTTAGATTGTTTGGAGACTTGGGCGGAGAGATGGCAGATGGAGTTTAATCCGGACAAATGTGAGGTAATGCATTTTGGAAGGTCTAATGCAGGTAGGGAATATACAGTGAATGGTAGAACCCTCAAGAGTATTGAAAGTCAAAGAGATCTAGGAGTACAGGTCCACAGGTCATTGAAAGGGGCAACACAGGTGGAGAAGGTAGTCAAGAAGGCATACGGCATGCTTGCCTTCATTGGCCGGGGCATTGAGTATAAGAGTTGGCAAGTCATGTTGCAGCTGTATAGAACCTTAGTTAGGCCACACTTGGAGTATAGTGTTCAATTCTGGTCGCCACACAACCAGAAGGATGTGGAGGCTTTAGAGAGGGTGCAGAAGAGATTTACCAGAATGTTGCCTGGTATGGAGGGCATTAGCTATGAGGAGCGGTTGAATAAACTCGGTTTGTTCTCACTGGAACGAAGGAGGTTGAGGGGAGACCTGATAGAGGTATACAAAATTATGAGGGGCATAGACAGAGTGGATAGTCAGAGGCTTTTCCCCAGGGTAGAGGGGTCAATTACTAGGGGGCATAGGTTTAAGGTGAGAGGGGCAAGGTTTAGAGTAGATGTACGAGGCAAGTTTTTTACGCAGAGGGTAGTGGGTGACTGGAACTCACTACCGGAGGAGGTGGTGGAAGCAGGGACGATAGTGACATTTAAGGGGCATCTTGACAAATACATGAATAGGATGGGAATAGAAGGATACGGACCCAGGAAGTGTAGAAGATTGTAGTTTAGTCGGGCAGCATGGTCGGCACGGGCTTGGAGGGCCGAAGGGCCTGTTCCTGTGCTGTACATTTCTTTGTTCTTTGTTCATACACACACCACACTCACGCCACACACACCACACACACTCACCACACACACCACCCACACCCCCACACGCGCACACACCCCACACTCACTCACCACACACACACACACCACACACCCACACACACCACTCCCACACACCCACACACACCAACCACACACTCACACACACACATACCACACTCACCACACACACACACACCACAAACCACACACACACACACCACACACACACACCCAACCACCCACACACACCACACCCACACACCACGCCCATATACACACCACCACCCACACACACACCACACACACAACCACCCACACACACACCACACACACAACCACCCACACTCACCATACACACACCAAACTCACACCACACACACCACACTCACACATCACATACACACTCACCACACATACCCCCACACGTGCACACACCCCACACACAGTCACCACACACTCACTCACCACACACACACACACCACACGCACACACACACACCACGCCCACACACACACCACGCCCACACACACACACCACACACACACACCACACTCACCACACACACACACCACAAACCACACACACCCACCACACCCGCACACACCACGCCCACACACACACCACACACACAACCACCCACACACACAGCACACACACAACCACACACAGTCACCATACACACACCAGTCACGCCACACACACCACACTCACCACACACCCACTCACCACACCACACCCACGCACACACCACACCCACACACATACCACACACACACAACCACCCACACACACAGCACACACACAACCACACACAGTCACCATACACACACCACACTCACGCCACACACACCACACTCACCACACACCCACTCACCACACCACACCCACGCACGCACACACCACACCCACCACGCCCACACACATACCACACACACACAACCACCCACATACACACCACACACACACCACACTCACGCCACACCACTCACACACCACACACACACCCCCCCACAAGCACACACCCGACACACGCACACACCCCACACACACTCACCTCACACACACCACACACTCGCCACACACTCAAACACACACCCCATACACACACACACAACCACCCACGCCACACACACACACACACACTCACCATACACACCCAGACACACACACACACACACACACCCTTTACACCACTCACACACAACCACCCACACACACCACAAACCACCCACACAACCACCCACACACCCATCACACATACACACACCACGCCCACACACCACACACACAACCACCCACATACACACCACACACACAACCACCCACACACACACCACACACACAACCACCCACACACACACCACACACACTCACCATACACACACCACACTCACACTCACCACACACACACTCACCATACACACACACAGCACACACACACTCACCATACACACACACACACACACTGACCATACACACACCACACACCTCCATGGATGCCATGAAGAAATAGAAAAAACTGTATCATTTGAGGGCCAGTTTCTGATGAAAAACCAACTGTACATTGGACAGCTTGAATTCCTTGGCGAGGTAGACTGGCCCTTCTAATTCGGTTAGCGTGCTGTACACACACTGTCTCCGACATCTGGAATGACACAAACACACTGCAGAAATTGATTTGGTCAAGCTTCTATATTTAACTTGATCCCGTGCTCGATCAATTTTCAAATGTCCACAGGTAATCATTTTCAGATGATTTACAATTTGAAGTATAAACTACCTGGCATTGCACAAGATCAGCATTAATTAACTGCACCAATGCATTCTTGCTCAGACATGTACACACACTGTCTGTGTGGAGTCTGCACATTTTCCCCGTGTCTGCGCAGGTTTCCTCCGGGTGCTCCGGTTTCCTCCAACAAGTCCCGAAAGACGTGCTGATAGGCAATTTGGACATTCTGAATTCTCTCTCTGTGTACCTGAACAGGCGCCGGAATGTGGCGACTAGGGGCTTTTCACAATAACTGCATGGCAGTGTTAATGTAAGAGTCTTTTGATTCTTTATTTAGTAACATGAGGAGTGTGCTTTTGGCACAAATGGACCACTTATAAAATTCCATCACTTTTGACAAAGCGACTTCTTCCCCCCTCAAGTTTCCACTCGCTCCCATCTCCTTGTCAGCAAACACACAATCTGTCATCGCCTAGCCGAAGTAGAGGAAAAATCTCAGAACACATTAAAAAAAAAACTGCTGCTTTAAAATATATTCCAAGTGCTACTTGGGATAAGTTATTAATAGAGGTGAAATTGGGTTTATCAGATAGAATACATTTTTAATTGGAGTGCCGAGTCTACCACCTGACCTACCTGATTTCAAACAATTGAAAGTGACTTCAAAAAGCTTTGCAGCACAATTTGTTGGTGATATGGGTGCACTGCAGTCAGCCTCTCAATAGATTTTAAAAATTCAATAGCTTTTCAAACGTGCCATGATGTCCTTGCAAAACCTTTTTTAAAAAGCCCTCGTAAACAGAATCGGCAATGGTGATTAATTTGATCTGGGGCATCACCAGTTTTGCGGACATAAGCTGCTTCTGGCACAATGCGCTTTTAAAACTAGGGGAAAAAAAGTTTGCGGGAAATGCCCAAGTTGTGCAGAGTGAGATTTGCATTGAAAATTCCACAATCCTTTGCAATGGTTTGACCATTGATAAATTGCACTGAAGTACACAATACAACCTTGCAGGCCACGTTGTACAACTGAGAAACACACCCTTATATTGCAGAACAAATTCTGTAAAATAAGTTACAAACTTTACTGTGAATTCAGACCACACACCCCCCCAGCAAAAATCTCAGCAATTTGCTTTTGGAGAAAGACTGATTAATACCCATAATCGTTATATATTCATAAAGCCTGTATTAGATCATCAGTTCAATTACTTGACACGTTTAAAGAGTCACACAGATTGACTTTGGCATGAGTCTCAAATCTTTAAGCAGTAAGGTCAATATTCTCTGTCTGATTTCAAAGATACCATTTGACAGCAGTTTCTTCAAGTCAGACAATGATCACATTTTCACTGGGCAGAATGCATATTTAACGAAGGGAAAACAGAGAATCCGGGGAGTCACAAGAGTAAAATTGGAACCGCAAATTTTCTTGTGCTTTTACTCACCAAAGTCACTGCTAAGTTCATGGTTAAGTCCACATAACAAATCCATGACATGGTAAAAACTTGAACAAGATGCCCAGCTAATCTAGCAGCGTTCCAGCACTAAAGCCAGTCCTACAGCGAATACTACTCCTGGTTAGATACATAGATTCTCAGCAGCAGTGAGCCGCTTGTGCCAATTCATTTGTTGGAAGCAATTAAATTCAGACTCAGCAGTGAGCATGTATGTCATCGTCCCAGTGTCCACGAGCAAAAGACTGGAAACTCACTCAGGAATCACCGCCGAGACAATTCCCCACCCTCGGCTGAATGAGCTAGCCCTACTTTCAGACTTGATAAGCGTCGAGTAGTTTAATTTAGCTCCAACACTCAACAGCCAGTTATTTGGCACGGCAGGATTTTGGTGGCTGGATTTATCCACATATCTCCTCTGTCTGCAATGTCAAAGGTTACTCACGCCTAGATTTATAGGCTGCCAGCTAGTACAGTACTGTGTTGCACAAGTCAACACGTGGCATTGCAGGCATTTAGAATATGATACTAAATCAGTCTACTTAGAACGACAGCACAGTAAAGCTAAACAAGTCTATTCCACAATGACACCGAAAAATAGGTTTACAGCACAGGGGCGGTACAGTTGATCCATCGTGTCTGTGCCCGCTCTCCCCTAGAGCAATACAAACCAATCCCACTTACCCTGCGCTCCCACCATTGCTGTATATCTGTGCATGAAATAAGTGTGCACCTCCCCACTAAAAGGCTCAATGTTTTCATCTTTAACTAGTCTGAGTTAAAAGAAATTATGCACCAACAGCAGTGTGAAGAAATCAGACCTGGATCTCTCATCTCATTTACTTACTGATCATCTTGAATGGTTGATACTCTAATCACTGACTCATCATCCAGAAGGAAACAATCTCTGACCTATTCACCCCATCAAATTTTTAAAAAGCCATGATTGCATCTGCTCTCCTTAGAACTATTCTGATGAATTAAAAAGAAGCGACTCATTCTGGACTTGGGTCAGGTGCTCCCTAAAAACTACCTGAAGTTGGATTAAACCAAGCCTCACGCACGAGGGCGTGGATTTCACCCTGTGAAGGGGCTCACTCCACACCTCGCCCTAAAGGGAGGACAGTGGACAAAAAGTGTCACACAATCGGCTACTTTCGTAGTCCTGTGGGATTGAAGAATAGATTGAACAAATGAATGGGTGTCAGGGTGGCGAGCACTGCCGCCCCTGGGTGGGGTAACAGGGATAGGGTGGGGAATGAGCCGAGATAGGGTGCTCTTGGTGGCGGTGCGGTGGCACAGTCGTTAGCACTGCTGCTTCACAGCACCACTACCAGGGTTGAATCCGACCTTGGGTACCTGTCTGTGGAGATTGCACTTTCTTTCCGTGTCTGCGTGAGTGTCCGCAAAGGGGCAGCACTGTGGGGGCAGCACGGTAGCACAGTAGTTAGCAGAGTTGCTTCACAGCTCCAGGGTCCCAGGTTCGAGACCAAGCTTGGGTCACTGTCTGGGTCACAATCTGTGTGGAGTCTGCATGTTCTCCCCGTGTCTGCGTGGGTTTCCTCCGGGTGCTCCGGTTTCCTCCCACAGTCCAAAGACGTGCAGGTTAGGTGGATTGGCCATGCTAAATTGCCCTTAGTGTCCAAAAAGTTTGGGTGAGGTTACGGGGATAGGATCAAGGTTTGGGCTTAGATAGGGTGCTCTTTCCGAGGGCTGGTGCAGACTCGATGGGCCAAATGGCATCCTTCTGCACTTTAATTCTATAATTCCTACCACAGTCCAAAGATGTGCAGGTTAGGTGGATTGGCCATGCTAAATTGCCCTTAGTGTCGAAAAGGTTTGGGTGAGGTTATGGGGCTAGGGTAGAGGTTTGGGCTCAGATAGGGTGCTCTTTCCAAGGGCTGGTGCAGACTCGATGGGCCAAATGGCATCCTTCTGTACTGTAAATTCTTTTGGTGGGTTGGTGCAGAGTCGATGGGCTAAATGGACTTCTTCTGCACTGTAGGGATTCTCTGAATTGATTGTATTCTCATAGGCAGAGGGTTATTAGAGATGAGCTGTGAGTGACATCTCATGGGGATTGACATTAGGATATATTCTTCACTATCCACATTAATCATTGGAGGGACCATTCATAGGTTCACCGACTCAATTGTTAGAAATGTAGATGAGAAATAAAGATTATCATCAGCATTAGGGTTGCCAACTGTGATTTAATGTATTCCTGGAGATTGCATCACCAGACTTGCTCCCGCACTCCCACCCATTCATTGGCCAACACCATCTAGCCCCTACACCAATTGGAAAGCAAAAAGGCTCAAGACCTAATTGAATATTGTTTGACTGTCAGGCAACAATGTTTTCTCCCCACATTTTCGATATTTTTATATCTGGTAAAGAGAAACATTAAAAGAAAACTATCTTTTTAAAAATAAATTTAGAGTGCCCAATTCATTTTTCCAATCAAGGGACAATTTAGCGTGGCCAATCCATCTACTCTGCCCATCTTTGGGTTGTGGGGGCGAAAGCCACGCAAACACGGGGAGAATGTGCAAACAGTGACCCGGGATTGGGATCGAACCTGGGACATCAGCGCAGGCTAACCACTGTGCCACAGTGTTACCCACAGAGAACTATCTTTCTTAATGTGCCTATTTTTCTCCAGCATGCACACAGCAATATCCTGGAGATCGATTTTCAATTCCTGGAGACTCCAGCCCGATCTTGGGAGGGTTGGCAACCCTAACCCAAATCAATGGAAAGTATTAGCCCGAGTTTGACAGATGACATTTAGTGTAAGGCTAATCCAAAACATATGTAATCCAGGGGGAGTTCTGAATTGAAGTCTATTAAACATGGAAGTGGCCTAGATTAATAGCACATGAGACTCTTAAGTCACGTGACCATTTCTGCAAACAAAAACAAATGGAGTTGTATAATGATAGAAGACAAAACAGTGCATGATGGGAGGTGGTGTTGTAGTGATAGTGTCACTATTTTGGTGATTCAGAGACCCAGGGTAATACTCTGGGGACCGGGTTCGAATTCCGCCAGGGCAGAAGGTGGCAATTGAATTCAATAAATATCTGGAATTAAAAATCTAATGATGACCATTGCAGACTGTCGTAAAAAACACCATCTGGTTCACTAACGTCCTTTTGGGAAGGAAATGACAACGGCAAACCCAGCCCTATCGAACCTGCAAAGTCCTCCTCACTAACATCTGGGAGCTTGTGCCAAAGTTGGGAGAGCTGTCTCACAGACTAACCAAGCAACAGCCTGACATAGTCATACCTAAAGAATCATACCTTACAGATGACATCCCAGGCGCCACTATCATCATCCCGGAGTATGTCCTGTCTCACCGGCAGGACAGACCCAGCTGAGGTGGCGGCACAGCCAGGAAGAGGGTGCCATGGGAGTTCTCAACATTGACACCGGACCCGGTGAGGTCTCATGGCTTCAGGTTAAACATGGGCAAGGAAACCTCATGCTGATTATCACAAATCGACCACCATCAGTTATTGAATCAGTACTCCTACATGCTGAACACCACTTGCAGGAAGCACTGAGGGTGGCAAAGCACAGAATGTACTCTGGGTGGGGGACTTAAAGGTCGATCACCAAGAGTGGCTCGGTAGCACCACTACTGACCAAGCCCGAAAGGACATAACTGCTAGACTGGGTCGGTGACATGCGGTGAGGGAACCAACAAGAGGGAACAACATACTTGATCTCATCCTCACCAATCTGCCAGCGAAGATGCATTTGTTCATGACAGTATCGGTAGGCGTGACCACTGCACAGTCCTTGTGGAGACAAAGTCCCGTCTTCATATTGAGGATACCCTCCATCATGTTATGTGGAACTACCACTGTGCTAAATGGGATAGACTCAGAACAGATCTAGCAACCCAAGACTGGGCATCCATCAGGCGCTTTGGGCCATCAGCGGCAGCAGAATTGTACTCAGCCACAATCTGCAACCTCATGGCGTGGCATATCCTTCACTCTGCCATTACCACAAGCCAGGGGATCAACCCTGTTTCAATGAAGAGTGCAGGAGGCCAGGCATCCTCAAAATACAGGACTATTTGCATGCCAAACACCATGAGCAGCAAGCGAAAGACAGAGCTAAGCGATCCCACAACCAACGGATCAGATCTAAGCTTTACAGTCCTGCCACATCCAGTCGTGAATGATGGTGAACAACTAAACAATTCATTGGAGGAGGAGGCTCCACAAATATCCCCACCTTCAATGCTGGAAGAGCCCAGCACATCTGTGCAAAAGACAAGGCTGAGAAGCATTTGCAGTAATCTGCAGCCAGATGTGCTGAATGAATGATACATCTGGGTTTCTTCTCGAGGTCCCCAACATCACAGATGCCACTCATCAGCATTTTGATTCACCCACATGATATCAAGAAATGGCTGAAGGCGCTGGATACTTCAAAGGCTAAGGGCCCTGACAATATTCTGGCAATAGTACTGAAGACTTTTGCTCCATAACTTATCGCACTCCTCGCCAAGCTGTTCCAGTACAGCTACAACACTAGCATCTACCCGGCAATATGGAAAATTGCCCAGGTGTGTCCTGTAGACAAAAAACAGGACAGATCCAACCCGGTCAAGTACCGCCCTAGTAGTCTGCTCTCAATCATTAGTAAAGTGCTGGAAGGGTCATCAACAATGCTAACAAGCAGGATTCACTGAGCGATAAATTCTTCACGGACGCTCAGTTTGGGTTCCGCCAGGGTCACCCAGCTCCTGACCTCATTAGAGCCTTGGCTCAAACATGGACAAAAGAGCTGAAGTCCAGAGGTGAGGTGAGAGCGACTGACCTTGATATCAAGGCAGCATTTGATCGAGTATGCCATCAAGGAGCTCCAGCAAAACCGGAGTCAATGGGAGTCAGAAGGAAACTCTCCACTGGTTGGTGTCATACGTAGCACAAAGGAAGATGGTTGTGGTGGTTGGAAGTCAGTCATCTCAGTCCCAGGACCTGACTGCAAGAGTTTCTCAGGGTAGTAGTGTCCATGGCGCAACCATCTTCAGCTGCTTCATCAATGTCCCTGCTTCCTACATAAAATCAGATGTAGGGATGTTCGCAGATGATTGCACAATGTTCAGCACCATTCACAACTCCTTAGACACTGAAGAAGTCCGTGTGCAAATGCAGCAAGACCTGGACAATATCTAGGCTTGGGTTGACAAGTGGCAAGTAACATTCGCACCACACAAGTGAAATGAAAATCGCTTATTGTCACAAGTAGGCTTCAAATGAAGTTACTGTGAAAAGACCCTAGCCGCCACATTCCGGCGCCTGTTCGGGGAGGCTGGTACGGGAATTGAACCCGCGCTGCTGGCCTGCCTTGGTCTGCTTTAAATGCCAGCCATTTAGCCCTGTGCTAAACCAGCCACTGGTTTACGAGATTGTCCAATAAGAGACAATCAATTCACGACACTCAATGGCATTCCTATTTCTGACTCCCCCACTATCATCATTCTGGGAGTTACCATTGATCATAAACTGAACTGGACTAGCCATAAAAATACCGTGACTACAAGAGTAGGTCAGAGGCTAGGGATCCTATGGCGAGTAACTCACCATCTGATTCCCCAATGCCTGTCCACCAACTACAAGGCACAAGTCAGGAGTGTGATGGAATACTCTCTATCTGCCTGGATGAGCACAGCTCCAACAACACTCAAGGAGCGTGACATTATCCAGGACAAAGAGCTGCTTTATTTGTTACCCCTTTCACAAGCATTCACTCCCTCCTCCACCGACACACAGTGGCAGCACTGTGGACCGTCTATGAGATGCACTGTAGCAACTCACCAAGGCTCCTTAGGCAGCACCTTCCAAACATAGAACATACAGTGCAGAAGGAGGCCATTTGGCCCATTGAGTCTGCACCGACCCACTTAAGCCCTCACTTCCACCCCACCCCCTGAACCCAACAACCCCTCCTGACCTTTTTGGACACTAAGGGCAATTTAGCATGGCCAATCCACTTAACCTGCACGTCTTTGGACTGTGGGAGGAAACCGGAGCACCCAGAGGTAACCCACGCAGACACGGGGAGAACGTGCAGACTCTGCACAGACAGTGACACCGGGAATCGAACCTGGGACCCGGGCACTGTGAAGCCACAGTGCAAACACCATGCTACCGTGCTGCCCCCCATGACCCATGACCACTACCATCGAGAAGGACAAGAGCAGCAGATACATGGGAACCCCACCACCTGGAGATTCCCCTCCAAGTCACTCACGATCCACTTGGAATTTTTTGCCGTTCCTTCAGTCACTGGCTCAAAATCCTGGAACTCCCTCCCTCGTAGCACTGTGTGTACACCGACACCTCATGGACTGCAGAGGTTCAAGAAGGCAGCTTCGCCATAGCCTTCTCAAGTGCAATTAAGGATGGGCAACAAATGTGTTGACCTAGCCAGCGAAGCCCATATCTATAGAAGAAATTAATTTTTAAAAAATGTTGGAAAGTTGAAACGGAAAATGCTCAGCTGGTCAGTTGAAGTCTTTGGAGAGAAAAACAGAAAGCATTTCAGGTCTGTGATCTGCCAGCAGAGTTTTAGGATGCATTGCTGAGACAACCAACTTAAAACAAAAAGCATCATCGTATCCTTGTACAAGACCTCGGTTTTCCCTAATCGAAAAGATGGTTTCTGTCTTGGCCCCATTACCTGACAGCTAATCCACAAGCTGGTGAAAGGTTCAGAAGCAAATTATCTCATAAATACTTTGTCTAGAGGCCCAAGATTCAGATATGGACTTCTAGGGAACCTCATTATTCAAAACAGTTAGACAAGTGTTAATGTGAATGGTGTAGTGATGAGGTCAGTCAGGTGGAATGAAGAGACATTCGTGGAAGTTTCATTAGCGTAGCACCAGGCTACATGCCAGCTGTGAAGAAAGTCATACAGACTTTAATCGTCAACTCGGTTTCCCTCTCCACAGGTGCTGCCAGTATTTAATTTCAGATTTCCAACATTCACTGTATTTTGCTTTTATTATATAGGCTATATGTCAGGATGCTTCCCTCAACCTTTGCAAGAAATGTGGATTAGCTATTGTACAGTGCAGGCTTTCAAAGGGGAGCAGACCAGTTCTTGCAGGAGGCTGGTATTGCTGTGTTGAAATGCATGTCGAATGTTGAGTGACATACCTCCTGATCACCTCACGGCCAACTAGAACATATAGTGCAGAAGGAGGCCATTCGGCCCATTGAGTCTGCACCGACCCACTTAAGCCCACACTTCCACCCTGTCCCCGCAACCCAATAACCCCTCCTAACCTTTTTGGTCACTAAGGGCAATTTATCATGGCCAATCCACCTAACCTGCACGTCTGTGGACTGTGGGAGGAAACCGGAGCACCCGGAGGAAACCCACACAGACACAGGGAGAACGTGCAGACAGTGATCCAGCAGGGAATCGAACCTGGGACCCTGGCGCTGTGAAGCAACAGTCCTAACCATGTGTGCTCCCATGCTGCACTGACTAGAGGACTCTTGGACTAGTTCCTGAGGAATTTCCCATAACTACTTTCTCCTGAATTAGCCTTGGCTCTTTTATCCCTCAGTCGATTACAGTCTGCGGGGATTGGGTTCACTGGAGATCATGCCTGTTTTGTTGCAATAGGACTCAATGGATCAGCTGCATATGCATTGTTTTTGGTTTGTTCATGGGATGTGGGCATTGCTGGCTGGGCCAGCATTTATTGGCCATTCTTAATTGCCCTTTAGGGGCCAGTTAAGAGCAAACCACATTTCTGTGGGTCTGGAGTCCCATGTAGGGCACACCGGGGAAGGATGACAGATTTCTTTCCATGAAGGACTTTAGTGAACCAGATGGATTTTTGCAACAATTGACAATAGCTTCATGGTCACATTAAACTTTTAATTCCAGATATTTTATTAATATATTAATTTTATTGAATTCAAATTCCACCATCTGCCATGGTGGGATTTGAACCTGGGTCCCCAGAGTTTTAGTCTGGGTCTCTGGATTACTAATCCAGTGACAATACCACTGTGCTACTACCTCCCAACACGCAATGTTCTGTAGCTGCAGACTTCTTAGTTTGAGCCTTAAGCATGGTGATTTGGCAGGTAATGGGGCCAAAACGGAAACCATCTTTCAGATTAGGGAAAACCGAGGTCTTGTACAAGGATTCCTTAAGGGGGAGGGCGAGCAGCCAGAAGTCGTGGTGCACATTGGTACCAACGACATAGGTAGGAAAAGGGGTGTGGAGGTAATAAACAAGTTTATGGAGTTAGGCTGGAAGTTAAAAGCCAGGACAGACAGAGTTGTCATCTCTGGTTTGTTGCCGGTGCCACGTGATAGCGAGGCTAGGAGTAGGGAGAGAGTGCAGTTGAACACGTGGCTGCAGGAATGGTGTAGGAGGGAGGGCTTCAGGTATTTGGATAATTGGAGTGCATTCTGGGGAAGGTGGGACGGGTTGCATCTGAACCAGAGGGGCACCAATATCCTGGGAGGGAGGTTTTCTAGTACTCTTCGGGAGGGTTTAAACTAATTTGGCAGGGGAATGGGAACCGGATTTGTAGTCCAGCAACTAAGGTAGCCGATATTCAGGACGCCAAAGCGTGTAATGAGGAAGTGGGGAAGGGAACACTGACAAAGGAGAGTACTTGCAGGCACGGAGATGGGTTGAAGTGTGTATACTTCAACGCAAGAAGCATCAGGAATAAGGTGGGTGAACTTAAGGCATGGATCGGTACTTGGGACTACGATGTGGTGGCCATCACGGAAACTTGGATAGAAGAGGGGCAGAAATGGTTGTTGGAGGTCCCTGGTTATAGATGTTTCAAAAAGATTAGGGAGGGGGGTAAAAGAGGTGGGGGGTGGCATTGTTAATTAAAGATAGTATAACAGCTGCAGAAAGGCAGTTCGAGGAGTATCACCCTAATGAGGTAGTATGGGTTGATGTCAGAAATAGGAAAGGAGCAGTCACCTTGTTAGGAGTTTTCTATAGGCCCCCCAATAGTAGCAGAGATGTGGAGGAATAGATTGGGAAACAGATTTTGGAAAGGTGCAGAAGTCACAGGGTAGTAGTCATGGGTGACTTTAACTTCCCAAATATTGAGTGGAAACTCTTTAGATCAAATAGTTTGGATGGGGTGGTGTTTGTGCAGTGTGTCCAGGAAGCTTTTCTAACACAGTATGTAGATTGTCCGACCAGAGGAGGGGCAATATTGGATTTAGTACTTGGTAATGAACCAGCGCAAGTGATAGATTTGTTAGTGGGGGAGCATTTTGGAGATAGTGACCACAATTTTGTGACTTTCACTTTAGTAATGGAGAGGGATAGGTGCGTGCAACAGGGCAAGGTTTACAATTGGGGGAAGGGTAAATACGATGTTGTCAGACAAGAATTGAAGTGCATAAATTGGGAACATAGGCTGTCAGGGAAGGACACAAGTGAAATGTGGAACTTGTTCAAGGAACAGGTACTACGTGTCCTTGATATGTATGTCCCTGTCAGGCAGGGAAGAGATGGTCGAGTGAGGGAACCATGGTTGACAAGAGAGGTTGAATGTCTTGTTAAGAGGAAAAAGGAGACTTATGTAAGGCTGAGGAAACAAGGTTCAGACAGGGCATTGGAGGGATACAAGATAGCCAGGAGGGAACTGAAGAAAGGGATTAGGAGAGCTAAGAGAGGGCATGAACAATCTTTGGCGGGTAGGATCAAGGAAAACCCCAAGGCCTTTTACACATATGTGAGAAATATGAGAATGACTAGAGCGAGGGTAGGTCCGATCAAGGACAGTAGCGGGAGATTGTGTATTGAGTCTGAAGAGATAGGAGAGGTCTTGAACGAGTACTTTTCTTCTGTATTTACAAATGAGAGGGGCGATATTGTTGGAGAGGACAGTGTGAAACAGACTGGTAAGCTCGAGGAAATACTTGTTAGGAAGGAAGATGTGTTGGGCATTTTGAAAAACTTGAGGATAGACAAGTCCCCCGGGCCTGACGGAATATATCCAAGGATTCTATGGGAAGCAAGAGATGAAATTGCAGAGCCGTTGGCAATGATCTTTTCGTCCTCACTGTCAACAGGGGTGGTACCAGGGGATTGGAGAGTGGCGAATGTCGTGCCCCTGTTCAAAAAAGGGACTAGGGATAACCCTGGGAATTACAGGCCAGTTAGTCTTACTTCGGTGGTAGGCAAAGAAATGGAAAGGGTACTGAAGGATACGATTTCTGAGCATCTGGAAAGACACTGCTTGGTTAGGGATAGTCAGCACGGATTTGTGAGGGGTAGGTCTTGCCTTACAAATCTTACTGAATTCTTTGAGGAGGTGACCAAGCATGTGGATGAAGGTAAAGCAGTGGATATAGTGTACATGGATTTTAGTAAGGCATTTGATAAGGTTCCCCATGGTAGGCTTCTGCAGAAAGTAAGGAGGCATGGGATAGTGGGAAATTTGGCCAGTTGGATAACGAACTGGCTAACCGATAGAAGTCAGAGAGTGGTGGTGGATGGCAAATATTCAGCCTGGATCCCAGTTACCAGTGGCGTACCGCAAGGATCAGTTCTGGGTCCTCTGCTGTTTGTGATTTTCATTAATGACTTGGATGAGGGAGTTGAAGGGTGGGTCAGTAAATTTGCAGACGATACGAAGATTGGTGGAGTTGTGGATAGTAAGGAGGGCTGTTGTCGGCTGCAAAGAGACATAGATAGGATGCAGAGCTGGGCTGAGAAGTGACAGATGGAGTTTAACCCTGAAAAGTGTGAGGTTGTCCATTTTGGAAGGACAAATATGAATGCAGAATACATGGTTAACGGTAGAGTTCTTGGCAATGTGGAGGAGCAGAGAGATCTTGGGGTCTACGTTCATACATCTTTGAAAGTTGCCACTCAAGTGGATAGAGCTGTGAAGAAGGCCTATGGTGTGCTCATGTTCATTAACAGAGGGATTGAATTTAAGAGCCGTGAGGTGATGATGCAGCTGTACAAAACGTTGGTAAGGCCACATTTGGAGTACTGTGTACAGTTCTGGTCACCTCATTTTAGGAAGGATGTGGAAGCTTTGGAAAAGGTGCAAAGAAGATTTACCAGGATGTTACCTGGAATGGAGAGTAGGTCTTACGAGGAAAGGTTGAGGGTGCTCGGCCTTTTCTCATTAGAACGGAGAAGGATGAGGGGCGACTTGATAGAGGTTTATAAGATGATCAGGGGAATAGATAGAGTAGACAGTCAGAGACTTTTTCCCCGGGTGGAACAAACCATTACAAGGGGACATAAATTTAAGGTGAAAGGTGGAAGATATAGGAGGGATATCAGAGGTAGGTTCTTTACCCAGAGAGTAGTGGGGGCATGGAATGCACTGCCTGTGGAAGTAGTTGAGTCGGAAACATTAGGGACCTTCAAGCAGCTATTGGATAGGTACATGGATTACGGTAAAATGATATAGTGTAGATTTATTTGTTCTTAAGGGCAGCACGGTAGCTCCAGGGTCCCAGGTTCGATTCCAGCTTGGGTCACTGTCTGTGCGGAGTCTGCACGTCCTCCCCGTGTCTGCGTGGGTTTCCTCCGGGTGCTCCAGTTTCCTCCCACAGTCCAAAGATGTGCAGGGTAGGTGGATTGGCCATGATAAATTGCCCTTAGTGTCCAAAATTGCCCTTGGTGTTGGGTGGAGGTGTTGAGTTTGGGTGGGGTGCTCTTTCCAAGAGCCGGTGCAGACTCAGGGGGCCGAATGGCCTCCTTCTGCACTGTAAATTCAATGATAATCTATGATTAATCTAGGACAAAGGTTCGGCACAACATCGTGGGCCGAAGGGCCTGTTCTGTGCTGTATTTTCTATGTTCTATGATACGATGATGCTGTTTGATTCAGGTCAGATACGCAACTAGCCAAAAAAAAATTCCCTCTCAAATATTTCTGGTGCTTCTTCCAACATTTTGAGTTTGCCTGTAATTCCATGATTTACGAGTTAAATGTATTAATAAAAATTATGGCAGACAACATTTAAATCATAAGCCTCATGAGAGTCATTCCATTTAGCATAGCTTCACTGCAAAGCATAGCAGACAATTTAAAAGATCCACTTAATATGGTTAAATTGTGATCAATTTTTGGGCAGCACGGTGGCGCAGTGGTTAGCACTACTGCCTCATGGCACCCGAGGATCCGGGTTCGATCCTGGCCCTGGGTCACTGTCCGTGTGGAGTTCTCCCACATTCTCCCCGTGTCTGCAAAGACGTGTAGGATAGGTGGATTGGCCACGTTAAATTGCCCCTTATATGGAAAACATTTTGGATACTCTTAAATTAAAAAAAAAATTGTAATCAATTTCTATACACCACAATTTAAAAAAAGATATCTCTATATACTTAAACGTCAGTAGTTTCTCACGCACAAGTCCAATGCATGATGGGCAGACGCTCCTACATGCATGGTGAGCAGTACTTGATGAGTCATTTGGAGGGTTTGAACCCCTTCTTGACTTCTGCAGGTTCCTAACCAAGTCTCTCGGTGGCACCAAACACAAACCTCTAAACAACCCATCTACCCAATGCTTCAAACACCATGCGAGGAATGTAAGAAATTTTCATTTTTTGTATTTGTTGCAATAATGTTACGAAAACCTAGGTTAAGATGCATACAGACAGTATGACTACTAAAGCTGTGATTAAGGGGTCATAAAACTGAGGTAATCATTGATTTTGCAGGCGAAGTATTCGGCTAATGGAATATGGTTTAAAGGACAACTGGGGTGTAGATAGTTTATGAGGGGTATAGTGGTTTGGCCCTCACGAAATGGATCATGGGACATATTTTGGGAGGAGACAGAAGAATACCTAATGCTTTGGATAGATAATGTAATTAAGGGGAGGCGTCAGGTCTGTCTGAAAAGTTAGCTCTTTCTAAGATTTTAATCTGAATAGAGGTGGTTCAGTTTTGGTCCTGAAAGGTTCTCTCTCCAAAGATTCTGCACAGAGAAAAGCAACTAGAAAACTGGTTGTTAACTTTATTCATGAGTGATGTTTGAACTATGTTGGTTTGCTTAATTGGAATACAGAGGCAGGTTTAGGAAGTAAGTTAAAGTCTGCCTTTTTACTTAAGAACTGTCAACTGTAAAACTATATCTCTGTTGTTAATGTGGTTAATTCTGTGTTTGAATTAAAGTTTGTTTTAACAGAAAAGCTATCTGTGGGTCGGTGTTATTGCCCCCGAGGCGCAGCAAAATTTCCTCTCAATTTTACAAACTGATCATAGTTGGGTTCTCATCCGGTATCCTAACAACCATCTGCGGCAAAGTCATTCCAGCCAATCGGAGTGGAAGCAAGTCATCCTCAACTCAAGAGGGATTTCTGAAGAAGAAGTTTAGGTGGAAAAGCAATGTTTCTGTCGACCTTCATTTTCATTTGGTCCTCTATTCGCATAAAATGCACATCCTGCGAATATGCAGTCCCTGTTCACCATCATTAGCACAAGTGATTAGTTTGATAGCCACATTCTGCAAATTTCTCCAATTGCCATGTGCAGAATCATTTGCTGCCTCGGTGATTTTACTTCAGAATTAGGTTTCCAATCTAAAATGTCAGCGTAAGAGCAATAAGTGTAAAATATCAGGGGCTAACCAGTAGACTGTGCAAGAACAGGCGAGACTGTTGCTGTGGAGGGTATAGAAGAAGAGTGCACAGAATGAAGTAGAGAAGACATCCGCCCCATTAAGCTAAGAGCTGTCATTACTGCCCTTGGGGTTTTCAGCACTTTTGTTGCAACAAACCGCCATTTGATTTCTGTAAACAATTTTTTTTTTGTTCATTCGTCAAAAGGTTTAGATACCAACGGTCAACTTATGCTGAGGCTTAAAGCTAAAGTGAGGTAAGTTTTACAATTAACCATTTGAAGTAGAATATAAAAATGCATAATAATGATGGAATAATGTACTGATAGTTATTATTTAAAGCATGCTCAATATGAACAAAATCAAGTCCAACAAGACATAATTAAGTTTGTACAAATTTCCCCCTCTTAATCCCCCCTCCCCCCGTGCGTGATGAACAGCTCCTCAAATAAAGTCATGAACGGCCTCCACCGCTCTTTGAAGCTCTCTTCTGACCCTCTCACAGCGAACTTAATCTTCTCCAGCTGGAGAAAGTCATACAAATGCCCCAGCCAAGCCAATGGCGTACCTGACCTCCAGTTCAAAAGGGTTCTTCACAGAGGCGAAGGCCACTACATCGGGCAGCACGGTAGCACAGTGGTTAGCATGGTTGCTTCACAGCTCCAGGGTCCCAGGTTCGATTCCCGGCTTAGGTCACTGTCTGTGCAGAGTCTGCACGTTCTCCCCGTGTGTACGTGGGTTTCCTCCGGGTGCTCCGGTTTCCTCCCACAGTCCAAAGATGTGCAGGTTAGGTGGAGTGGCCACGATAAATTGCCCTTAGTGCCCAAGAAAGGTTGGGTGGGGTTACAGGGATAGGGTGGAGGTGTGGGCTTAAGTGGAGTGCTCTTTCCAAGGTCAGGTGCAGACTCGCTCAGCCATATGGCCTCCTTCTGCATTGTAAATCCTATGACCGGCCCTCTTCCCCTCCAGCAGCCCCAGCTCCTCCAAGACCCCAAAGATTGCCACCATAGGGTTTGGCTTAACCTCAGCCCCCACTGTCCTGGACAACGTCTGAAGCACCGCCTCCCCAAAACTCTCCAACTTATCGCAGCCCCATAAACACGTGAGCATGATTCGCAACCCTCTCCCCCGCATTTCTCACACACCCGTCTGTCACCCCTTGGAAGTACCCACTCATCCCAGCCCGGGTCTCAAGCTCATTCTTGCACAGGAGGTGGTTGGGTTCACCCACCACATCGCCTCACACCAGAGTCCTCAACCTATCTCCCACCCCAACTCTTCCTCCCAATTACGCTTTATCCTTACCACCAGTGCCTTGCCCTGATCTCCCAAACCCACGTATAGGTCCCCAATCCTGCCCTCCCACAAGTCATCAGGGAGCAGCAGTTGCTCCAATAACGTGTATTCCGGTAGTTGGGGGGGGAACATCAGCAACTCCTTTCGTGCAAAGTTTCGCATCTGCCCATACTTAAACTCACTTCCCCTCAGCGAGTCAAACCTCTCCCGCGACTCCAGTCCAGCAAACCTCCCCTCCAAGATCTTATCCCTGATCCGTTCAAGCCCCTCCTCCCTCCACTTCCCATACATTCCTCCCCCTCCCCCCAACTGGGTTAAACCTCCCTCCCCGCCTCTGGGTTAAACCTACGGCTCCAACATAGTGGCATCAACAGTGACATTTTATCCAACTTAAAATGCCTCCTCAATTGGTTCCATATCCCAATAGTCGACTCCACAACCAGCTTCCCTGTATAGTCCCCGGGGCTAACTGCAACGAGGCCATCACCAAGGCTCTCAAACTGGAACCCCTGCAGGGCTCCTCCTCCAACCTAATCCACACCGCTATCCCCACCACCAACACCTCATTCGCAGGCCAGTAATAACACATCTGGTTCGGGAGCGCCAGACCGCCTTTCTGCCTCTGTAACAGAGCGCTCTTCACCCTCTGTACCTTCCCCACCCATTTGAACTCCAAAATAAGTGCCTCCACCCTCTGGAACAAAGCTTTAGGGAGAAAGATCGGCAGTGACTGAAAGACAAAAAGGAACCTTGGCAACACATTCATCTTTACCACCTGCACCTTCCCTGCCAACGTCAAGTGCAAAGTACCCACCTCTCGAAATCCTCCACAACCTCCTCCACTAACCCTGTCAAGTTCCACCTGTGCATCGTGGCCCACTCATGCCTACCTGAATCCCTCGGTACCTGAACTGCTCTCCTGCCACCTTAAATGGTAGCACCCCTAAATTGGAACCCCGCCCCGTTGCATTCACCAGAAACACCTCACTCTTCCCTACGTTCAACTTTGAACCGGAGACGGCCCCTAATCTCTCCAGCAAGCCCACCACCGTGCCCATGACCATGCTCATCCCCCATACCTGCCACGCAGATTCCCAGTTCTTCTCCCCCACCCTCGCACCTGGCTAACCACCGCGGCCTCCTCCCGCACCGAGCATTGCTTGATAGCGTGGCAACTCCCGCCCAAAGGCCCCCTTACACACTCCGCCACCCCTCCCCCTACAAACCCCACTATTGCCTGCACAACAGCCCCTGACTACCGTAAAAAACATAAAACCATCAACAGAACCCTAAAAAACTTAGCGCCCCCTCACCTGAGGAGGAGAATGGCTTTATCAGTGACCATACGCTTGGGGAGAGCTGAGGGATGATAGGGGATGGAGCCTTTGAGGATGGGGTAGATTTATAAGTTGGTAAGGGTGGGGGGTGGGGGGGCACACGATTGTTCCCCCACCCCACCCCCCAACCCTTTTGTTTTTTGGGAGGTTATTTTTGTGCTTTTTTCATGTAAGTGGTGAGTTCTGTGGGGCTCTTTGGGTTGTGTTTGTGAAACTCTTCAGTTGCTGCATCTGAGGCTTTCCCACCGATGTCGACCCTTCCCCCTCCACCATTTTCACAGTTGCTGCTGCGCCACGAGTCTCATCAAACTCCTAAGTCAGGTCCCACATGGTCTGCTGCCGGATCTGATAGCCAGTCCATGCCAATCCAGGGGAGAACGTCTTCCCTTACCTCTCCGCTCCATTTTTCTGCCGAATCTAGCCAACACAAGGGTGAAAAAGGCCAAAACCAACACCTTTGAGCCGGAGCCACCCTGTCTGCGCCCACTCACTTCATGGCCGCCACCGGAGTTCCTGACCATCAGATTAAGGTATTTACGTTATCTGGGTTGACATTTAACTGTCATTTGAATTTGTTCACTGTGCGGAAGAAATTTTCGAATTGGACCACTCTTTAAGTCTCACCATTTTACATCTTAACTCAGTTTGTTGTTTTGAATTCCATAGCTGTGAGGCACGATCAATTTGGCTGGAGACGAAGTTGAATTCAAACTGAGGCTTTATTAGTATCTGAAGTGTGGCCTCCTACAGCAGCTGACGAAACGGCTGCGAGCTGGAGGCCACGCATATTTATAACCCGGCTCCTGGGCGGAGCTAGCATGCCGGGGCCCAGGTGAACCTGTAGTGCAGGTTCTACCGTACAACCCTTAATATAAGAACACAGCAGTTTACCACATTCACCCCCTATTAAAATTGAGTCCGGCGGGGGTGGTGGATAACTATATACAATTCACAATCTTTAATATTTACAGAACAGTGAAAACAAAATGTCTCTGGTCATCTGGTGGGCCGGTCAGAGGTTCAGCTGGTCCGGCGCCTTGATCGTCCTCTGGGATCGACGAAGTGGAGCCGGCGATGTTGGGGCTGTCGTGGTCGAAGTTGACTCCAGGAGCGAGAAGAAATCCTCTTCATCAACGGGGGTGGGCAGGGGGAGGATGGACGGTCCTAGGGGGGGGGTGATGGGGGCGGTGGGGAAGGGGAGGGTGGTGTGGGGGCGGAACCTGCTGGTGCCAGGTCCCGGAGCGTGACGGTATCCTGGCGGCCGTCGGGGAACGCCACATAGGCGCACTGTGGGTTTACGTGGAGCAGGTGCACCCTTTCCACCATCGGGTCCGCCTTGTGGAGCCACACATGTTTACGGAGAAGCACGGTTCCTGGAGCTGTGGGCCAAGTTGGGAGTGATACCCCGGATGTGGACTTCCTGGGGAAGGCAAAAAGGCGTTCATGCGGTGTACTGTTAGTAGCAGTGCAAAGTAATGAGCGAATGGAATGTAGTGCATCAGGGAGGACCTCTTGCCAGCGGGAGGCTCGGAGGTTTCTGGACCGTAGGGCCAGCTGGACGGCCCTCCATACCGTCCCATTCTCCCTTTCTACCTGTCCTTTTCCCCGGGGGTTGTAGCTTGTCGTTCTGCTGGAGACGATACCCCTGCTGAGCAGGAACTGGAGTAGCTCATCACTCATGAATGAGGATCCCCTGTCACTGTGGATGTAGGCGGGGAAGCCAAACACAGTGAAGATAGAATTAAGGGCTTTAATGACGGTGGCAGACGTCATGTCGGAGCATGGGATGGCGAAGGGAAAACGGGAATATTCATCGATCACACTGAGGAAATACGTGTGTTGGTCAGAGGAGGGGAGGGGGCCTTTGAAATCCACACTGAGGCGTTCAAAGGGGCGGGAGGCCTTCACCAGGTGCACGCGGTCCGGCCGGTAGAAGTGCAGTTTGCACTCCGCACAGACCTGGCAGTCCTTGGTGATCGTCCTTACTTCCTCGACGGAGTAGGGCAAATTTTGTGTCTTAATGAAGTGGTACAACCGAGTGACCCCTGGGTGACAAAGGCTGTCGTGCAGGGTCCGGAGTCGGTCTACCTGTGCGCTGGCACATGTACCTCGGGATAGGGCGCCTGGGGGCTCGTTGAGTTTGCCAGGGCGATACTTAATCTTGTAGTTATAGGTGGAGAGCTCGATTTTGCCCCGCTGCGTGTTGTTGAACATGAAGGCTACCGACCGTTGGTCAGTGAGGAGAGTGAATCTCCTGCCGGCCAGGTAATGCCTCCAATGTCGCACAGCCTCAACGATAGCCTGGGCCTCCTTTTCGACGTATGAGTGCCGAATTTCGGAGGCATGGAGGGTGCAGGAAAAGAATGCCACGGGCCTACCTGCCTGGTTGAGGGTGGCGGCAAGCGCCACGTCCGATGCGTCGCTTTATACTTGGAAAGTAAGTGTTTCATCTACTGCGTGCATTGTGACCTTGGCAATATCAGCTCTGATCCGGGCGAAGGCCTGTTGGGCCTCTGCCGTCAGGGGGAAATGAGTGGACTGTATGAGTGGGCGGGCCTTGTCCACATAGTTTGGGACCCACTGAGCGTAATACGAGAAGAACCCCAGGCAGCGTTTGAGGGCCTTGGGGCAGTGGGGGAGGGGAAGCTCCATGAGGGGGCGCATGCGGTCGGGATCGGGCCCCAGAACTCCGTTCTGGACCACGTAGCCGAGGATGGCTAAGCGGTTTGTACGGAACACACACTTCTCCTTGTTGTACGTGAGGTTGAGGAGAGTGGTGGTGTGGAGAAATTTAGCGAGGTTGGCGTCGTGATCCTGTGATCATGGCTGCAGATGGTCACATTGTCTAGGTACGGAAAAGTGGCCCGCAAGCCGTACCAGTCGACCATTCAGTCCATCTCCCTTTGGAAGACCGAAACCCCATTGGTGACGCCGAAGGGGACCCTAAGGAAGTGATATTACCGGCCGTCTGCCTCGAAGGCTGTGTATGGCCGATCCGATTTACGGATGGGGAGCTGGTGGTAGGCGGATTTCAGGTCCACCGTTGAGAAGACCCAGTACTGTGCAATCTAGTTAACCATGTCAGATATGCGTGGGAGGGGGTACGCGTCGAGCTGCGTGTACCTGTTGATGGTCTGGCTGTAGTCCATGACCATTCGATTTTTCTCCCCAGACTTAACCACTACCACTTCAGCTCTCCAGGGGCTGTTGCTGGGCTCAAATGACTTCCTCCTGAAGCAACCGCTGGACCTCTGACCTGATGAAGGCCTTATCCTGGGTGCTGAACCGTCTGCTCCTGGTGGCGACGGGTTTGCAATCTGGAGTTAGATTGGCAAAGAGGGAAGGAGGATCGACCTTTAGGGTCGCGAGGCCGCACACAGTGAGGGGTGGTAAGGGTCCGCCGAATTTAAGGGTCAGGCTCTGGAGGTTGCACTGAAAATCCAGGCCAAGGATAAGTGCAGCGCAGAGGTTAGGGAGGACGTAGAGGCGAAAACCGTGGAACTCTGCGCCTTGGACTGTGAGCGTGACCGTGCAGTACCCCCGGATTGCTACACGATGGGATCTGGAGGCCAGGGAGATACTTTGATTGATAGGGTGTACCTTAAGGGTGCAGCGCCTTACTGTATTTGGCGTACCAAGCTCTCGGTGCTCCCGGAGTCCAGTAGGCAGGAGGTCATGTAGCCGTTGACTTTCACGCTGGTGGATGCTTTGGTCAGAGCGTGTGGTCTGGACTGGTGGATTAACATGGATGCGAGTCGTGGTTGATCGTCGGGTAGTGAGCCGACCGCTGCGTCGGGGTCCTGAAACGCCGTTGGTCTCCATGTGCTGCGGGGTGGACAAGATGGCGGCGTCCGGAGGTCCTGGGGGGGTCCCAAAATGGCGGCGCCCATGGAACGCACGTTGCGGGGGTGGAGCAAGATGGCGTCGCCCATTGCTCGCACATGGCCTGGGGAGGAGGGGAGGATAGCGGCGCCCATTGTCCGTGACCGGGGGTGGGGTGGGGGCGACCGCTGCCGCTGAGTGGGCCTGGTGCGGGGGAGAAGATGGCAGCGCCCATTGCTCGCACATGGCCTGGGGAGGAGGGCAGGATAGCGGCGCCCATTGTCCGTGACCGGGGAGGGGGGGGGGGGGACGGGGGACCGCTGCCGCTGAGCAGGCCAGCTTGTGGTAAACCACTGTGTTCCTATATTAAGGGTTGTACGATAGAACCTGCACGGCAGGTTCACCTGGGGCCCTGCATGCTAGCTCCGCCCAGGAGCTGGGTTATAAATATGCGTGGCCTTCAGCTAGCAACCATTTCGTCAGCTGCTGTAGAAGGCCACACTTCAGATACTAATAAATTGAGGCACGATCAATTTGGCTGGAGGCGAGGTTGAATTCAAACTGAGGCTTTATTAGTATTTGCTAGCATGCAGGGGCCCAGGTGAACCTGTAGTGCAGGTTCTACCGTACAACCCTTAATATAGGAACACAGTGGTTTACCACAAGCTGGTAGCCACCGTGAGATTGCGTCACAGGCAATAAGTAGTGAAATCTGGAATCGGCAGTGATCTAGCAACAAAAGAGCAGAGCTGATTGCGTCCATTTTCGATTGTCTCCAGTCCGCAATAGTTTCAAACATCGGAGTAACTACGGTAATTAGGACCAAGAATCTTATTGGTGTTTTCCATATCTGACATTACATTGATGAATCCATGCTGCAGTGGCGACTAGGGGCTTTTCACAGTAACTTCATTGAAGCCTACTTGTGACAATAGGCAATTATTATTATTATGCTCTCAAGACCAATAATCTCCTTTCTATAATGGGAGTGTCCGTAACTCAATTCGTACGCCTTTTGTGTATTTCACGTTTTCTATGAATTGATACTTATTTTATCATTGTTGTACAGTCTACTCCTATTTATGAATCTTGTACATTCTACTCCTATTAATGAAACTCAAAATTCCATCGGATTTTCTTATGGCTCTATGGTGGCTGCATTACTCTTTTTAAAAATGTAATTAGAGAACTGATGTTCATAAAGATAATAATTGACATTAAGTTCCACAATAGTCGGAATAATACTTCAATATTAAAACATATCCAAGCGCCACCAAAACAAACTCTCTTTACAATACCTGCACTCGTATTTTCACATCATTTTGTGTGTCCAGCAGGATGATAATGAAGACTGCTAGATGAAAATGAATGAAAATCACTTATTGTCACAAGTAGGCTTCAAATGAAGTTACTGGGAAAAGCCCCTGGTCGCCACATTCGGGCGCCTGTTCGGGGAGGCTGGTACGGGAATTGAATCGTGTTGCTGGCCTGCCTTGGTCTGCTTTCAAAGCCAGAGATTTAGCCCTGTGCTAAGATTGGTTAAATAATTCCCTTCAGACCCACGACACCTTTTAGATGCAATTCCAGCTAACTGGCTACAAGTGCCCTTGCGAATGGTTGCGTAAAAAACAGAACAATAGTAGTGGACAGACCGACTGGCGGTGATTCAGGAGACAGGCCTCAGACAGGCAATCTTAGCCCCTTGAACCTTCCCCCTCGCCAACTGGAGGAGTCAGATGCCCAAGTTGAACTTCTGCATAGATCAGGCAAGCAATACTCCTACAAAGTCAGACTCACAGCGTCGCCTTTCTGCAAAGTCAGATTGCAATGTTCCGATTCTCCACTTACATTTTCAGAGTTTCTCAGTTATAAATGGATACAATGCAAGGGCACAAGCTGGCATTCAAAACAAATTCTACGTCCAAGTACAGGAAAAAAATAACAAATTTATAATCTTTACAGTTTCATCTAAAATGTATGGTTCAATCTAATTTAATTTGAAAATGATCGATTAATTTGTGATCCGCTTGCAATATTGAATCTCAATCATGTAATCTTTGTCTTGAGGCCACCTATTTATATCAGTTGAAGAATTCAGTTTCCAGTTCAGGTAGTTCAAAGTAAAATCATTCTGCTTACTTGTGTAGATTATAAGTGATTAGCTGACTGCCATGTCTTCTTGTCATCTTCAGGTTCCCAAATGTTAATTGCCACACTTTATGCTGGAAAGATCAGAAACTGTACAGATTGTTGTGATTGGTAGCAGGATTTAACTTTAGTTATTTGATATATTTTAAATTGCTTCAATGTGAGAAACACGAGATGCTTTCCTGGGATATTGAATGGAAGTTTATTGCCAATATTAGATGAGTGTTATTCCTAATATTGTCACTTATGCACATTTTAAATAGAAATTTTACAAGCCTTTTTTTCTGTCCTATTATCTCTTACAACAGGAGCCACCTGCCACACATGGTGGCTGCATTGCTCTTTTTAAAAATGTAATTAGAGAACTGATGTTCATAAAGATAATAATTGACATTAAGTTCCACAATAGTCGGAATAATACTTCAATATTAAAACATATCCAAGCGCCACTAAAACAAACTCTCTTTACAACACTTGGCATAAGGTACAAAAACAACTAAATACACACATCGTTCCTTTACGAATAATGCTGGGAATTATTTGTAAAATACTATGCCCATACTGTATGTTACACAGCATAGGAATGCACAGGACCATATAAACACATTTTGGAAACTCCAACTAGTCACAAAGTTAAAAACAGGCCATTCATTTCTCTACATTGATTTTCTCAAACGCTGATCAAACGGCCACTTATAATTGGTGTCATCGGTCTTGATCAACTCATAAGGCAGTTCATTCCAAACATTTAACATGCCTTTGGTGAAGTAGTTATCGCTGTTCTGTCTATTCAGTTTCCCTCTTCCGAGATTGATCCCATATCCTCTTCTTTGTAGTTCTCAGGAGCATGATAAGGAGAGCTGAGCCGGTAGATAAAAGAGTGTGAGAAAGAGAGAGACCGAGAGCGGAACTGGGAGGGTAAAAGAGCGAGAGAAAGAACAAGACTGAGAGCAGATCTGGAGGATAAAAGAGTGCAAGAAAGAGGGAGACTGAGAGTGAAGTCAGGAGGATAAAGGATAAGGGAAAGAGTGAGGCTGAGAGGCGGAGCGCTAGATTTAGCTGAGGGAATTAAAGGTATTATCTCCAAATTTTCAGATGGGACAAAGCTGGGTGGAATGGTGAGCGGTGAGGAAGGTGCAAAGATGCTTCAGTATGATTTGGACAAGTTGTGTCAATGGGCAAATGAATGGCAGATGCAGTATAATGTGAACAAATGTGAGGCTATCCACTTTGGTAGCAAAAACTGGAAGGCAGATTATCTGATTGGCTATAAATTGAGAGAGAGGAATGTGCAACAAGACCTGGGTACCCTCGTACACCAGTCGCTGAAGGGAAGCATGCAGGTGCAGCAAGCGGTAAAGAAGGCAAATGGTATGTTGGCCCTTCATAGGAAGAGGATTCGAGCACAGGAGGCATGTCTCACTGCAATTATACAGGGCCTTGGTGAGACCATGCATGAAATATTATGTGCCGTTTTGGTCTCCTTATCTGAGCATGGAGTTATAGAGGGAGTGCAGAGAATATTTACCAGACTTATTTCAGGGATAGTGGGACTGACTTGTGAGGGAAGATTGAGTTGGTTATGATTATATTCACTGGAGTTCAGGAGAATGGGTGGGGGGGGGATGGGAAATCTCATATTTATAAAATTCTAACAAGACTAGACAGGTAGATGCAGGAATGATGTTTCCAATGGTGGGGGAATCTAGAACCATGGGGCACAGTCTAAGGATAGGGGGAAGACCATTTAGGACTGAGAGAGGAGGACTTCCGGTAACGGCCATGACCTGCTAGGTCACGCGGACGGGATCGGCGTTTTGGGCCGCTAAAAGGAGTGGCGGCAGCAATTAACTGGAGGGACCAGCGTGGGAACAGACGCGGGAACAGACGTGGAAACCGCCCCCCCCCCCACCCCCCCCCCCCCCCCCCCCCCCCCCCCGCTGGTGCATGGAGAGGACCAGGAGCGTGGCCGGCAGACGCGCGAACCCGGGGAAGAAGGTCGAGAAGGTCCGGGAGGACAAAATGGCGGCCGGAGAAGATCGGGAGGTGTGGGCCCAGTGGGCCAGAGAACAGCAGGAGGTCCTTAAAAACTGCTCCATGGAGCTGAAAACGGAGATGCTGGCCTCCATGGAGAGAATTGTGGTGACCCAGAAGGCGCAGGAGAAGGAGATCAAGGAGGTGAGGAGGAAGGTGGCGGAGAACGAGGACGAGATCCTGGGCCTGGCAGTGAAAGTGGAGGCGCACGAGGCGCTCCATAAGAGATGGCAGGAGAGGCTGGATGACCTTGAGTGCAGGTCTCTGAGCCACAATCTGCGAACCCTGGGCCTTCCTGAAGGAGCGGAGGGGGTGGACGCGAGCACGTACGTGGCCACAATGTTGGGGACGCTGATGAGCGCGGGGGCCTTCCCGCCGCCCTTGGAGCTGGATGGGGCGCACAGGGTACTCGCCAGAAAGCCGAGGGTAAACGAGCCACCGAGGGCGATGGTGATACGGTTTCAGCGCTTGGCAGACCGGGAGCGAGTCCTGCGGTGGGCGAAGAAAGAGTGGAGCAGTAAGTGGGAGAATGGCGCGATCCGAATTTACCAGGACCTGGGAGCTGAGCTGGCGAGGAGGCGTGCAGGTTTTAACCGGGCGAAGGTGGTCCTCCACGGTAACGGGGTGAAGTTTGGGCTCCTGCACCCGGCGAGACTGTGGGTAACACACCAGGACAGGCAACACTATTTTGATACCCCAGACGAGGCGTGGTCATTCATCAGGCAGGAGAAGCTGGACCTGAACTAAGGGACTGTTGTATGGGGGCGAAATGTGCGGGTGGGGATGGACCAAGGGGAGGAAGGCGGGTAAAGCATAAGTTTATGGGCATGTCTGCCCGAGTTTGGTTGGGGGTTTTGTTGTTTGTTTTGCTTGTTTTCCAGGTGTTCGGTGCTAGGGGGTGGGAAATGCCTGGGGCGAGCTGTCCGGCGCACGGGGAGGTCCCAGATGGCGCTTGCCCCTCTACCCTGCGGGGGAGGGGGGGTAGGGCGGCCCGAAGGAGGCAACAAGTTAAGGGTGGATATACAGAGGCGGGAGTGGCCTGGGTCAGCATGGGTGAGCTGACTCACGGAAGTACAATGGGGGGAAACCAGAGCTAAGCGGATGCTTGGCAGCGGGGGGTTGCGGGGGGGGGGAGAGGGGTGCTGCTTTGCTGACTGAAGGGGTATGGATGGAGAGTTGGGTGGGGGGGGCCGCCAGGAGGAGAGCTGGAGGAGGGAGGCAGGGGCACGCGGTTGGCCAAAAAAGGGAGATGGCTAGTCGGTGAGATGGGGGGGTGGTTCCCCCCCACCCCCGACCAGGCTGATCACGTGGAACGTGAGGGAATGGGCCGGTCAAGCGGTCCCGCGTGTTCTAGCATTCAAAGGGGTTGAAGGCGGACGTAGCCATGTTGCAAGAGACGCACTTAAAGCTCGTGGACCAGACGAGGCTGAGGAAAGGATGGGTGGGACAGGTGTTTCACTCGGGGTTAGACTCAAAGACCAAAGGAGTGGCTATTTTGGTCAGTAAACGAGTGGCGTTTGAGGCGGGGAGCATCGTGGCGGACAAGGGGGGCAGGTATATAATGGTGAGTGGCAAGCTGCAGGGGGCTCGGGTGGTATTAGTGAATGTATCTGCCCTGAACTGGGACGATGCGGACTTTATGAGGCGCGTGTTGGGTAGGATCCCGGACTTGGAGATGAGCTATCTGATTATAGGAGGGGACTTTAATATGGTCTTGGATCCGAGCTTGGATCGTTCCAAGTCCAGAACGGGAAAGAGGCCGCCGGCGGCCAGGGCCTTGTGGGAGTTCATGGGCCAGATGGGGGGAGTGGACCCCTGGAGGTTTACGCGGCCAAGGACGAAGGCATTTTCCTTTTTCTCCCATGCCCATAAAGTCTATTCGCGAATAGACTTCTTTGTATTGAGTAGGGCGTTAATCCGAGGGTGGAGGGGGTAGAATACTCGGCCATTGCGGTCTCGGACCATGCCCCGCACTGGGTGGACCTGCGACTGGGGGCAGAATGGGGTCAGCGCCCTCTCTGGCGACTGGATGTGGGGCTGCTGGCGGACGAAGAGGTGTGCGGGCGGATAAGGAGGAGTATTGAGAATTATGTGGGAGCGAATGACACACGCAGCACAGTAGCCTTTTGGGCAGCACGGTAGCATTGTGGATAGCGCAATCGCTTCACAACTCCAGGGTCCCAGGTTTGATTCTGACTTGGGTCACTGTCTGTGCGGAGTCTGCATATCCTCCCCGTGTGTGCGTGGGTTTCCTCCGGGTGCTCCGGTTTCCTCCCACAGTCCAAAGATGTGCAGGTTAGGTGGATCGGCCATGATAAATTGCCCTTAGTGTCCAAAATTGCCCTTAGTGTTGGGTGGGGTTGCTGGGTTATGGGGATAGGGTGGGGTGTTGACCTTGGGTAGGGTGCTCTTTCCAAGAGCCGGTGCAGACTTGATGGGCCGAATGGCCTCCTTCTGCACTGTAAATTCTATGATAGGAGAGGTGACGGTGGCAGTGGTTTGGGAAATGAAATGAAATGAAAATCACTTATTGCCACAAGTAGGCTTCAAATGAAGTTACCGTGAAAAGCCCCGAGTCGCCACATTCCGGCGCCTGTTCGGGGAGGCTGTTACGGGAATTGAACCGTGCTGCTGGCTTGCCTTGGTCTGCTTTCAAAGCCAGCGATTTAGCCCTGTGCTAAACAGCCCCTGTTTAGGCTCTGAAGGTGGTCATTAGGGGAGAGTTAATTTCCATTAGGTCCCACAGAGAGAAGGAGAGGGCGGAGAGGGAGGGACTGGTGGGAGAGATGCTCAGGGTAGATAGGAGGTACGCAGAGGCCCCAGAGGAGGGGCTGTTGAACGAGCGCCGGACATTACAGGCGGAGTTTGACTTGCTGTCCACGGGGAAGGCGGAGGCGCAGCTGAGGAAAGCGAAGGGGGCAGTTTATGAGTATGGAGAGAAGGCACACCAGCTGCGCAGGAGGGAGGCGGCCAGAGAGATTGGGGGAGTGTGGGACAGGGAAGGCAACATGGTGCTGAGCCCAGAGAGGGTCAATGAAGTCTTCAGGGAGTTCTACGGAAGGTTATACGAGTCGGAACCCCCCGGGGAGGGGGAAGGGATGAGGCGGTTCATGGACCGGTTGAGGTTCTCAAGGGTGGAAGCAGAGCGGGTGCAGGGACTGGGGGCCCCGATTGGGTTGGAGGAGGTAGTCAGGGGGCTGGCAGGCATGCAGACGGGCAAGGCCCCGGGCCCGGACGGCTTCCCCGCAGAATTTTATAAGAAGTTCTCGGAGCTGCTGAGCCCGCTCCTGATGAGAACCTTCAATGAGGCAAAGGAGAAAGGGATCCTCCCTCCGACAATGTCGCAGGCATTGATCTCGCTTATCCTGAAGAAGGAGAAGGATCCGCTTCAGTGTGGGTCCTACAGGCCAATATCGCTCCTGAACGTGGATGCCAAGCTGTTGGCAAAAAATATGATCACCAGAATAGAGGACTGTGTCCCAGGAGTGATTTGGGAGGACCAGACGGGGTTTGTTAAGGGCAGGCAGCTGAACGCGAATGTGAGGAGGCTCCTGAATATTATCATGATGCCCTCGGAGCGGGGGGAGGTGGAGGTGGTGGCTGCGATGGACGCGGAGAAGGCCTTTGACAGGGTGGAGTGGGAGTATCTGTGGGAGGCGCTAGGCAGGTTTGGATTTGGGGAGGGATTTATAGAGTGGGTCAAGCTGCTGTATCAGGCCCCTGTAGCGAGTGTGTCCACAAACCGGCTAAGGTCGGAATATTTCAGGCTGCACCAGGGGACGAGATAGGGGTGTCCCCTGTCCCCGTTGCTGTTTGCCCTGGCAATTGAGCCGTTGGCCATTGCGCTCAGGACTTCAGGGGATTGGAGGGGGCTGGTGCGCAGATGGGAGGAGCACCGGGTCTCCCTCTACGCGGATGACCTGCTGTTGTATATTTCGGACCCGTTAAGAGGGGATGGGGGAGGTCATGCGGATCCTGGGGGACTTTGTGAGGTTCCCGGGGTATAAGTTGAACTTGGGGAAGAGTGAGCAGTTCGTGGTCCATGGTAGGGGTCAGGAGGAGAGACGGAGGGAGCTCCTGCTCAGGATAGTGGAGAGGAGCTTTCGGTACTTGGGGATACAAGTGGCCAGGAACTGGGATGCCCTGCACAGGCTCAACTTTTAACCTGGCTCGTGGAGCAGATGGAGGGAGAGTTTAAAAGGTGGGATATGCTCCCACTTTCCTTGGCGGGACGGGTGCAGACTGTGAAGATGACGTTTCTCCCCAGGTTCCTCTTCGTATTTCAGTGCCTCCCCATTTTCATCCCCAAGTCCTTCTTTAAGCGGGTGAATAGGATTGTGACGGGATTTGTGTGGGCGAATAAAACCCCGCGAGTCAAAGCGTTCAGGTACCTCCAGGTTCGGGACTTTCTTAGAAAACAAGGGAGGACATTTCCGCTGCTGCCCCCGCATAGTATCCAGGACAGGGTGGTGTCTGGCATCTCGGTAGGGGAGGGGAAGGTGTCGGACATTTATCAGGAGCTGCAGGAGGTGGAGGGAGCCTCAGTGGAGGAGTTGAAGGGTAAGTGGGAGGAGGAGCTGGATGAGGGCCTGTGGGCCGACGCCCTGGGCAGGGTGAACTCCTCCTCATCATGTGCCAGGCTCAGCTTAATTCAGTTTAAGGTGGTGCATCGGGCACATATAACGGCGGCAAGGATGAGTAAGTTTTTTGGGGTGGAGGACAGATGCCCGAGATGTGCAGGGAGTCCGGCGAACCATGCCCATATGTTTTGGGCATGCCCGGCACTTAAAGAATTCTGGCAGGGGTTTGCGAGGGTGATGTCCAGGATTTTGGACATTCGGGTGAAGGCGAGTCCAACAGTAGCGATATTTGGGGTGTCGGAGGATCCGGGAGTGCAGGAAGCGAAAGAGGCCGAGCTACTGGCCTTTGCCTCCCTGGTAGTCCGGAGACGGATCTTGCTAATGTGGAGGGACTCGAAACCCCCGCGTGTGGAGACCTAGTTTAGCGATATGGCGGGGTTCCTCAGCCTGGAGCGAATAAAGTTCACCTTGAGAGGGTCCTTGATGGACTTCTCCCGGCGGTGGCAACCTTTCCTTGATTTTCTAGGGGAGCAGTAAGTGTCAGCAGCAGCATCCTGGGGGGAGGGAGGGGGGGGGGGGGGGTCCAGGTGGGGGTACTGTTGATACAATGTGAGTTGGGCATGGAGACAAAACCCACCTTGTTCTGTTTAAATACATTTTAAAATTCTGTTGTGTAAGTAGTTTCATTGTAAGCTTTGGGATATGTTTATTGTTATTGTTTATTACTATCTGTATTTCTATTTTTGTTGTGTAAAAACGTTCATTGGAAAACTTTAATAAAACATTTATTTTTTTTAAAAAGGACTGAGAGAGGAGAAATTTCTTCACCCAGAAAGTGGTGAGCCTGTGGAATTCACTACTACAGAAGGTAGATGAGGCTGAAACATCATGTTTCCCAAAAGGAGTTAGAGCTGTCTTTTTGAACTAAAGGAATCAAAGGAATTGAGGGGAAAGCAGGAACAGGTTACTGAGTTGGATGACCAGCATTGCTTAAAATGGATAGCAGAGCAGGCTCGAAGGGCCAAATGGCCTACTCCTGCTCCTATTTTCTATGTTTGTCAGAGTTAAACTTGCTGATACAATTAAGAATGTACAATATGTCAGTAAATCCTATCAGATGTTGATAAACTTCCATCCTTTAGGTTATCTTGCCCTCAAGCCCCATATCTTTCTTTTGATATAAATTTGGAGTACACAATTGTTTTTGTTCAGTTAAGGGGCAATTTAGCGTAGCCAATCCACCTACCCTGCACATCTTTGGGTTGTGGGGGTGAAACCCACGCAGACACGGGGAGAATGTGCAAACTCCACTTGGACAGTGACTGTAGCTGGGATTGAACCCGGGTCCTTGGCGCCGTGAGGCACCATTACTAACCACTGTGCCTCCGTGCCGCCCTTTCAAACCCCATATTTACAATATTGCACTCATTTTCTATTTAAATTCTCCCCATGTACTGTACATTTTTCACATGGGTACACTGCCGTAGTATCCGCGAGGGTGTTTTAAGTCAGATGGCAACAAAATAGAGAGAAACTTTATTTCCATTCCTTCAAATCTGGGGGAAGCAGGGGAGATGTTTTATACTGATTCACCATTGAGAAAAATATGGTAATCAATAAGCTGGAAAATAATTGATCAAAATTGATTTTAATAGACCTCTAAATATTCTACAGTGAATGATAGCTGAAGGCTTTGAGAAGTACAAAGATTCCAACATCTTCTTTTCCCCACCGTTACTCAAGAAAGATTATTGAAGGAAGTTTCCAATTAATCTTTCAGATCTTCAGTATTTGTATCAAAAATCAAAATAGAAAATTAGGATGATTCCTTTTTAACCTTTCTCATTCTGTTACTGTAATCCTGAGGCAAACTAACACATTGATTGACAGCTGGAATTGGTCATGGTTGTCCGTAATCATCATGCTCAATTCATTGTTACACCTCCAGGTGTAATCCATTAGCAAGTACATATTTTTCTTTGTAATTGGCGCTTTCATTATGGACGCACTTCTTAAAAAATATCCTTGAATTTAATTTTGTGAAGTGACTTGTATTTGCAAGATTTCAACGTTGCTACATTACATGATTTTATTCATTCCTAATGTTGTGTATTAAAGTCTGGTTTTGCCAATGATACGAACATTGCCTTTTTGACAACATTTATGTCGGGAAAAATTGATCCGAGAGGTTTTTAAGATTGATTGGTATTAAGATTTTGATTTTCCTGTGGTTATATGGATAGAGACTTTAAATATTGTTATTTGTGTCTGAATGTTCTGCATGCTGTTATTTTTCTCTAAGTGATTGAAAAATTATAACCAGATTTTATTCTTTATATGTGGATGCGAATATATTGTTGGAGATATTCTGTAAATTACTATTATTTGACAACCAGTGTGCATGTTGTTACATATGCCCATGTCATGCTTCATGTTTTAGAGGTACAGCTTTTTAAGTTTTAGTAAGTGAATTTTAAATGCACGTTCATAGGGGAAAAACACTGGTAAATATTTAGAGACGGGCAAACCACATTTAAGGTAATTACAATTCAAAAGGTAACTTGTGTTTGTGGAAAAGTCGCCCAGTTAAACAGAGAGAATCATAAAACTTGCAGGTGATGTTACTTAGCTGAAGAACTGGAGACTTGACCCCCTACAGTTATCACAAAATAGAGATTTGAAAAAGCTTTGAAATCAAAAGGTAGTTAATTTACATTTCTACACATCTGCACATTGCCATGGTGACGGGTAGAGTTTAAGTGAGATTCTTGGTTTTGGGTTTAGCTGTGTAAATTCAGTTGCTGCATAACCAATAGGCAAGGCTGGTTGATGTTTGGAAAAACAGCTTAGAGGTTGTATCGTATTTGGCACCGATGTAGCTTCCAGCTTCTTGGAAGTCAACAGATAAAGCCAGACCGAAGTCTGAAATAGATCAAATGCTAGATCTACCTTCTATGATGCAGCCTGCTATCCAGTAGAAGACAAAGTTGGTCAAGGGAAAAATGACTAGAAGATTTGTTTAGTTGGAACCTAAATTGAAGAAATTCATAGTAATCGTCTAGGTGAAAGGCAGTTAACCTTACTGCAGTTGGAGCTGTGGAAGGACCCAGCTTGAAACCATAGCAGCCGACTATTGGAAATCAAGGGTGTTTCCTGATGTTTTAAGCTTCTGTGCGGGAGTCACAAAGAGGCCCGTGCTTGAGCTGTGGAATCCATAAGGAGCGGGTAGAGAAACTAGCAGAGTGAAGAGGTTATAGGCACTCGGAAATGGGGCAGTTGTTCTATTACAGCAATGACCGCTCCCCGGAGGGGAGTTGGGCCAGTGACCAGAATCAAAGAACATAAAGACTGGAAAAGGTTGTACATGCTGCTACAATCAATGTCATCCATTGTAAACAAAAGCAAAAAGGGCTGCAGTTTTAGTGCGCTGAGCAGCATTAGAATCAGCGAAGACATGAAAAATCAGTGAACAGATTAAGTGTGTGACGGAACGGAGTTGTGGAGAGTGGATTTCTGGCATTTAAAATTTGCCTTACATTTATGGATTAAAATCGCATTGACTTGAAAGGAAGACCACAACGTCTTTTTGCCTCGAACATCACAGTAAAGATTACTACTCTCTCACGGATTTCAGTTGACTGATCAGGTGAAATACGCATTAATGAATAATCAGCAGACATAATAGCTTAAGGAAATAGCAAACCAAAATGGCTGCAATCTCTGGATGTATGTAAAACCAAATGGCCTTATAGAACTAGAAATTCCCTTCAGGTGTGTAGAGAAATATAGCAAGCAAAATTGTACATATGAGAATAAACATGTGGCATGCCTTTACATAAATGTAATTTATATTTGTTATAGCTATGCAACCATATGTGGCAACGAAAGAGACTCACGGATGGTATGTTGCCTCCCGGGTGCCAGGGTCCGTGACGTCTCGGACCGTGTTTTCAGAATCTTTAAGGGGGAGGGGGAACAGTCACAAGTCGTGGTACACATCGGTACCAACGACATAGGTAAGAGAAGGGACGGGGATTTAAATCAGGAATTTAGGACGCTAGGGTGGAAGCTGAGAGCCAGGATAAACCATGTTGTCATCTCTGGTTTGTTGCCGGTGCCACGTGCTAGCGAGGTGAGGAACAGGGAGAGAGTGCAGATGAACACGGGGCTGTAGGGATGGTGTAGGAGGGAGGGTTTCAGGTACGTGGATAATTGGAGCACATTCTGGGGAAAGTAGGACCTGTACAGACAGGACGGTTTGCACCTGAACCAGAGGGGCACCAATATCCTGGGAGGGAAATTAGCTACGGTTCTTCGGGGGGGTTTAAACTAATTTGTCAGGGGATGGGAAAACAAGCTGTAGTCCAGAAGCCAGTGTTGATAGTAGTGAGGTACTGAGGAGGGTATCAACGTCGCAGGAGTGTACCGGCAGACAGAAAGGTGGGTTGAAGTGTGTCTACTTCAATGCAAGGAGCATCCGGAATAAGGTAGGTGAACTTGGAGCGTGGATTGGTACTTGGGACTACGATGTTGTGGCCATTACAGAGACATGGTTAGAACAGGGACAGGAATGGTTGTTGGAAGTTCCAGATGTTCCAGTAAGAGTAGGGAAGGTGGTAAAAGAGGTGGAGGAGTAGCATTGTTAATCAATGATAGTTTAACGCTGCAGAAAGGCAGTTCAAAGGGGATCTGCCTTCTGAGGTAATATGGGCTGAAGTTAGAAATAGGAAAGGAGCGGTCACATCATTAGGAGTTTTCTATAGGCCCCCAAGTAGTAATAGAGATGTGGAGGAAGAAATTGCACAACAGATTATGGATAGCTGTGGAGGTCTCAGAGTAGTTGTCATGGGTGACTTTAACTGTCCAAATATTGATTGGAACCTCTATAGGTCTGTAGCCATCGGATGGCCACGTCCCGATTACAAAATGGTCACTTGCAAAGAATGCAGGGAAAATTGGACAATGCTAAGAAACAAGCAGGTGCAAGCTCTGTCTGTTGATTAGAACCTTAAACTCTCCGACAGGACAGAAACTACCAAACAATCTACATACTAATGAGCCATCTCTGGGGAGAAAAGGGAAACATTTAGATACACAATGTTAAGGCAGACTCCCCGGCGCCAGAAGAAGCTAAGACAAAGCAGACTGACAGTCACCAGGACACGCCCAGCGATCAGGGAACCACCCCTCTATTGGAGGAAAATCGATACAGGTGATTGGGAAAGACCCAATTAGTTGAGGCCAAGTTCAAGGCCCGCCCAAAAGCGCGCAAAGCCCTTTTTAGTATAAAAGGTATCCCCCAAGGGAGAATCCTCCTCCTTTGGCTTTGGCTCTCAGCGAAGAGGGAGACCAGCCTAGCAGCTGCATCAGACCAAGTAAATCCCAAGTCAACGCAGGCTACGAGATAGACGCTCATAGTTGCTACCCTGTAAACAGCTCAACCCAGCAGCCTCAGAACCGAGCAACGGCCATTGTTCCTCTGACTTGGGCACCCGAAGCTAAGTATAGGCTTTAGTATTAGTGGTAGTTTAGTTTGTAGAGTTTATGCATGAGTAGATTTGACTGTGTGTAAATAAATGAGCATTGCTTTTGAACTTACTTACTGATGTATCGAGTCATTGATCAGTACTCGGTTCTGAACCTTGTGGCGGTGTCGAAAGATACCTGGCGATTCTTGAGCAAACGTGATTAAACAGAACCAAATTAAGAGCCAACCAAAAGTTAGCAACAGGTCGAACATTTCAGATGGGGCAGTTTTTGTATAGTGTGTGCAGGAGTGTTTCCTGACACAATATGTGGATAGGCCGACAAGAGGGGGGGGGCCACATTGGATTTGGTACTGGGTAATGAACCGGGCCAAGTGTTAGATTTGTTTGTGGGAGAGCACTTTGGAGGTAGTGACCCCAATTCGGTGTCTTTCACTATTGCAATGGAGAGGGATAGGGCCATACGGCAGAGCAAGGTTTATAATTGGGGGAGGGGTAATTATGATGCGATTAGGCAAGAATTAGGGAGCATAAGATGGGAACAGAAACTGTCAGGGAAAGGCACAAATGAAAAGTGGAGCTTGTTCAAGGAACAAATACTGCGTGTCCTTGATAGGTATATCCCTGTCCGGCAGGGAGGAAATGGCCATGTGAGGGAACCATGGTTCACAAAAGAGGTTGAATGTCTTGTCAAGAGGAAAAAGGAAGCGTATGTAAGGATGAGAAAACAAGGTTCAGTTGGGTCGCTTGAGGTTTACAAGGTAGCAAGGAATTAGCTAAATAAAGGGCTTAGGAGAACTAGGAGGGGGCATGAGAAGTCCTTGGCAGGTCGGATCAAGGAAAACCCCAAGGCTTTTTACTCTTATGTGAGAAATAAAAGAATGACCAGGGTGAGTTAGGGCCGGTCAAGGACAGTGGTGGGAACTTGTGCATGGAGTCAGAAGAAATAGGAGAGGCGTTGAATGAATACTTTTCTTCAGTGTTCACCAAGGAGAGGGGCCATGTTTTTGAGGATGAGAGTGTGATACAGGCAGATAGGCTGAAGGAGGTAGATGTTCTGAGGAAGGATGTATTAGCAATTTAGAAAAACCTGAGGGTCGACAAGTCCCCTAGGCCAGATGGGATATATCCAAGGATTCTTTGGGAGGTAAGGGATTAGATTGCAGAGCCTTTGGCTTTGATCTTTGGGTCCTCACTGTCCACGGGGATAGTACCAGAGGACTGAAGAGTGGCAAATGTTGTTCCTCTGTTCAAGAAAGGGAATAGGAATGACCCTGGTAATTATAGGCTGGTTAGTCTTACTTCGGTGGTCGGTAAGTTAATGGAAAAGGTCCTGAAGGATAGGATTTATGATCATTGGGAAAGATGCAGCTTAATCCGGGATAGTCAACACGGATTTGTGAACGGTAAGTCTTGCCTCACAAATTTGATTGAATTCTTTGAGGAGGTAACTAAGTGTGTAGATGAAGATAGAGCAGTTGATGTCATATACATGGATTTTAGTAAGGCGTTTGATAAGGTTCCCCATGGTCGGCTTATGAAGAAAGTAAGGAGGTGTGGGATACAGGGAAATTTGGCCAATTGGATAAGTAACTGGCTATCACATAGAAGACAGAGGGTGGTGGTAGATGGAAAATTTTCAGACTGGAGACCACAGGGATCAGTGCTTGGTCCTCTGCTATTTGTGATTTTTATCAATGACTTGGAGGAGGGGGCTGAAGGGTGGGTCAGTAAATTTGCTGATGGCACCAAGACTGGTGGAGTAGTGGATGAGGTGGAGGGCTGTTGTAGGCTGCAAAGAGACATTGATAGGATGCAGAGCCTGGCCGAAAATTGGCAGATGGAATTTAACCCTGATAAGTGCGAGGTGATTCATTTTGATAGAAAACATTTGAATGTGGATTACAGGGTCAACGGCAGGGTTCTGAGGAATGTGGAGGAACTGAGAGATCTTGGGGTTCATGCCCATAGATCTCTGGAGGTTACCACTCAAGTGGATAGAGCCGTGAAGAAGACCTATAGCGTGTTAGCATTTATTAACAGGGGGCTTGAGTTTAAGAGCCGCGGGGTTATGCTGCAACTGTACATGACCCTGGTGAGACCACATTTGGATTATTGTGTGCAGTTCTGGTCACCTCACTATAGGAAAGATGTGGAAGCATTGGAAAGGGTGCAAAGGAGATTTACCAGGATGCTGCCTAGTTTGCAGGATAGGTCTTATGAGGAAAGGTTGTGGGAGCTAGGGCTTTTCTCTTTGGAGCGGAGGAGGATGAGAGGCGACTTAATAGAGGTTTATAAGATGATGAGGGGGATAGATAGAGTGTACGTTCAGAGACTATTTCCTCGGGTGGATGTAGCTGTTACAAGGGGGCATAACTATAAGGTTCAGGGTGGGAGATATAGGAGGGATGTCCGAGGTAGGTTTGTTACTCAGACCGTGGTTAAGGTGTGGAATGGACTGCCTGCTGTGATAGTGGAGTCGGACACTTCAGGAACTTTCAAGCAGTTATTGGATAGGGACATGGAGCACACCAGAATGATAGGGAGTGGGATAGCTTGATCTTGGGTTCGGACAATGCTCAGCACCACATCGAGGGCCGAAGGGCCTGTTCTGTGCTGTACTATTCTATGTTCTATAAACAGCAGCTATTAAGCTGCTTTGTGCAGATCTGAAATTGTTTCTTTGTTTGCCTTTTGCAAACTTCGTCAAGGTTTAGTTTGCAAAATTGAAACCCTTAGGATTAAAGAGGTTGCGGGTGGCACGGTGACTAGCACTGCTGCCTCACAGCACGACGTGCCAAGGTTCAATTGCGGCTTTGGATGACTGTGTGGAGTTTGAATGTTCTCCCCGTGTTCGCATGGGTTTCCTCCGGGTGGTCTGGTTTCCTCCCACAGCTGTGCAAGTTGGGTGGATTGGCCACGCTAAATTGCCCTTTAGTTGAGGGGATAGGGCGGTGTTATGGGGATGGGGCAGAGGAAATGGGCGTAGGTGCGTTGTTCTTTCAGAGGGACGATGCAGACCCGATGGGCTGAATGGCCCCCTTCTGCATTGCATATAGAATTGCCACGAGCTACAGGGTACTATAGTGGCAAATAATTGTTTTTCAGACAGGAGTGAAGTATACAGACATGTTCCACAAGGGTCAGTATAAGGACCACTGCTCTTTTCCTTACACGTTAATGACCTGGATTTGGGTACTCACAGTTTATTATCTCCAGAAGACCCAAAATCAGAAATGTAGCATACAACGAGAAGGATAATAAAACACTACAGGCCAACATAGACTGGTGAAATGGAGATACATGTGGCATATTAAATTTAAGGCAGATAAATGAGAGTGCGATATTTTAGTAGGAAGAGGGGGAACAGGCACAATATTCTTCCTAAATGGTAGACAGTAACCTCTCCCATCCAGAATGTTTGGGACTAATTTTCTGGATTATAAAATGATGTCAGGATACCTAACGAGTGTGAGAACTGGTAAACGCTATAGATATAAGTACTTACTTGAAACATTAAGCAGTGACAAAAGATTATAAAACTGATTCACTGATCCGAATACTCAGTCTTCCTAATTTCCTCTCACTAAGCACTGCACCAAAATGGTGGTGTGTGTTTTTTTGGGTCACCTCAAAAAATCTGGACACTAGGTGTATCTGAATAATAGATTAGGGACTGGAGAGGTTAAAGTGCACAATCGTAAGGGCTTGGAGGAACAAAGAGATCGGGGTGTGTACCTAAGCAAATTTTGGAAGGTGGCAGGGTGAGTTGAGAAGGCTATTAAAACACATATGGGATGAGACCCAGCTCTGCTGGTCTTGTCATACGAACATAAGAACTAGGAGCAGAACCTCGAGCCTGCTCCGCCATTCAATGAGATCATGGCTGATCTTTTGTGGACTCAGCTCCACTTTCCGGCCCGAACACCATAACCCTTAATCCCTTTATTCTTCAAAAAACTATCTATCTTTATCTTAAAAACATTTAATGAAGGAGCCTCAACTGATTCACTGGGCAAGGAATTCCATAGATTCACAACCCTTTGTGTGAAGAAGTTCCTCCTAAGCTCAGTCCAAAATGTACTTCCCCTTATTTTGAGGCTATGCGCCCTAGTTCTGCTTTCACCCGCCAGTGGAAACAACCTGCCCGCATCTATCCTATCTATTCCCTTCATAATTTTGTATGTTTCTATAAGATCCCCCCCGTATCCTTCTAAATTCCAACGAGTACAGTCGCAGTCTACTCAACCTCTCCTCGTAATCCAACCCCTTCAGCTCTGGGATTAACCTAGTGAATCTCCTCTGCACACCCTCCAGCGCCAGTACGTCCTTTCTCAAATACTCAATACTCCAGGTGTGTCCTCACTAACACCTTATACAATTGCAGCATAATCTCCCTTGTCTTAAACGCCATCCCTCTAGCAATGAAGGACAAACTCCATTTGCCTTCTTAATCACTTGTTGCACCTGCAAACCAATATCCATGTGCACATTTCTTTTGTTGTTTCTTGATTCATGTAGTTGCTCCGGGATTTGTTGGTCAGTGTTTGGGCATTATTGAGTGGAGACAAAATGCTTGAATCCTCGTTGATCTGTGGCTGGCAGGAGTTGGGATGGGGCCTCGAATTCAGTGGCGCAGCTACCTTCGGGAGGTCTCTCGCCCTCGGTGTATACTGACAGAAGATGGCTGCTTAAGATGTTATTAGTTAATGTCTTGGCTCTACAGTGCAGCCAAATCCCGATTGCAAGAGATGCAAAGCATTTTTTCCCCTTGCTGAAGTCTAGGTTGTGGGTTGCCTGGATTTGAGTGAGATGACATGTTGGAAGCAAAGAGGCTTTGTGCTTCGATCGTTGGAATCCATTGAAGATCCCGAAGATTGCTCACCATTTTCGATTCTGCTTTATCCAGGATTCTACGATCTTCGTTCACCGGTGAAGAAGTCTATATCCTGAACTTTGCTCCCTGATAATTATGTGTTGTCTGTTGATACTGTCAATCTATTTGCTTGCAGGGAAGTGATTAATTTGGGTGTGATGTCCTGCACTATTGCTTTATCCTGATTTAATAGGTTTATATTACGTTGTGCTGAATGTTAAGTTTGGGATTTGTGCAGGGTTTCTTTATTCTAATGTATCCTTAGTGAGAGAATGAGCAGAGCCAGGATGTGGGTGGAGGGCAGGAGTTGGTAGGATTAGTTAGGTCCTCGCCATATTCGAGGTAGGTCCCTGCAGTGTGATTTAGTCTCTGATTGTTTGACATCTTTCCTTTTTCAGGGCCAAGCAGGTGGTGCTATCCTGTTGAGGACTGGGACTTGTGTGGCTCTCCTTCAGGGACCAGTCAGTTGTTTCTCTGGATACAGGTCTCCCTCTTTGACTGATGGGTGTGATTGTAATCCTTGGGACTTGGTCCCTAATTAGTGACGGTGGCGGATTAGGCCAAGCTCGGCTCCGAGATCAGTGATCAGAATCCTGTTGCTCTGTGGATGGGAGACCTGGAGTTGAGATTGGAGGCTTGGTGGTGGCCGGTCCTCCAGTCATCACCCTATAGCTTTATCACCCTATAATTATATATAGTTGTATCCCGTTGTCACCCTATATTTATATGGCTGTCTGTTCTGGCCTGGGTCTGCAGAAGAATTTCACTAGCGGTGAATATTAGTCAATATCCCCTTTACCCTTTGGGTTGTCTGGATACTGTTTCCTTCCTTCTGTAATTTGGTTTTGTAGCTATGGGTACGATGTAGGTTGGTGATGTTGTCTGTATCCTCCTCTGGTGCAAACAGGTCTTGTATCCGTGATAGGAATGTTGAGGGAGCCGGCCCAGATTCATCTGGTCTTATTTGTGCATAGCATTTGCTATTGTGCATTGTACCTGTTGTGCATTGCTACCTATGGCCATAATTTGTGTTTTGTTTTATTTGATATGATTTCTGTAAAAATGGAAAACTCCAATCAAAGACTTAAAAAACCCACGCACGTGGGATCCTTGGTTTTATTGACAAGAGACGTAGAGGAGTATTTAATTCAGGAAACCGAGGTCTCGTCCGCTGTTAGAGCAAGCTGCAGCTCTCCACTGCCTGCAGCGGCTACAAATGTACTGACTCGAGGTCCAGGATCAATGAGCGATCTAAGTCCAAAGGTGGGCTTAGATCCTCCGGGTGCTCAGGTTTCCTCCCACAAGTCCCGAAAGACCTGCTGTTAGGTGATTTGGACATTCTGAATTCTCCCTCTGTGTACTCAAACAGGCACCGGAGTGTGGTGACTGGGGGATTTTCACAGTAACTTCATTGCAGTGTTAATGTAAGCCTTCTTGTGACAATAATAAAGATTATTATTATTTCAGCAAGCTCCCTTCCCAAAGCCGATCCCTTGATCAGGCACTGATTTGAATATCAATGGTGACAGAATAAGGGCTTCACAGCAAGTCAGGATCCCCATCCCTGAGCTGTTCACCCTGGACTCGGGTTGAGGTGGGAAGGCAGCACCCTCACCCCTGATTAAATGCCCCTCTGCCTTATGAAAGGGGTAATTAATTTCTACCCATAGAGTACAAAGGAAGTTATTTGTGAAATACTGATTAGGCCTTCACTGCAATATATATTCAAATTGGTACCATAATTTAGAAAGGATGCAAAAGCATTGGAGAGCATTGTGGATAGCATAATTGCTTCACAGCTCCAGGGTCCCAGGTTCGATTCCGGCTTGGGTCACTGTCTGTGCGGAGTCTGCACATCCTCCCCGTGTGTGCGTGGGTTTCCTCCGGGTGCTCCGGTTTCCTCCCACAGTCCAAAGATGTGCAGGTTAGGTGGATTGGCCATGATAAATTGCCCTTAGTGTCCAAAATTGCCCTTAGTGTTGGGTGGGGTTACTGGGTTATGAGGATAGGGTGGAGGTGTGGACCTTGGGTAGGGTGCTCTTTCCAAGAGCCGGTGCAGACTCGATGGGCCAAATGGCCTCCTTCTGCACTGTAAAATCTATGAAATCTATGAGAGGGTTCAGAAGAGATTTCCAGGAATGGTACCAGGGTCGAGGGACTTCAGTTAAGTGGAACACTGAAGAAGCTGGGTTGTTCTCCTTAAAGCAGAGAAGGTTAAGAGGAGATCTGATAGACGCGTTCAAAAGTTTTGATAGGAGTTTCCAGTGGCAGGCTTGGTAACCAGAGGGCACAATTTAAGGTGATTGGCAAAAGAACCAGAGGTGGCGGGAGAAAACTCTCTTTAAAGTTGTTGCAATCTGGAATGCACTGCCTTAAAGGTTAGTGGAAGCAGATGTGAAACAGAAGTTGAAAACAGATTTAAAAAGAAAAAACTAACAGGGAACCGCAAGGAAGAAATGAGAGGGCTTTAATTGGCTAGCTCTATGAAAGAGCTGCCAAACGGTCTCCTGTGCTGCATCTTTATAAAATTTGCGCTTGTGGAAAAGAAACAAATTAATAGATACAAACATTTAGAAAAGGTAGAGACTTGTATTCATCCAAGTAAGCATTAGGTACTCCCATAAGAAAATCCTTCATAAGCACAATATTTCAGAACAAATACGACCTGCTTAACAAATAATTGCCTTTCCAGTAAATTTCGAAAGTTGTCATCCAAAAATCATTGACTTTAATTTCGACAGGAACCCAATTCTTCCTTCTCCCAGCATGGGGAGACTAACATCGATTATAAAATCGTCACCGCCACCCTATGTTGCGTAGCCAAGTCAGCAGGAAGTGAGCACGGAAGCTCGCAGGCAGATGAGGTTCTGAGCCACACCGTGATGTATTCACTCATCCAGCAGTAAAGCAACATCCTCGTTCATCCTTTGAAAATCTGGCTTCACTCAGTGGGAACTGCGAAAGTGGGTGAGAATGCAAGGAAGTCATTCAGTTGACTTTGGCATCTTCTGAGCCGAGAACATGACTCATCATTCTGCGTGTTGTGATGACAAACATTTCTGACTCAAGTCTCCAGGGCACACACTCAAGAGTTCAGCACGAGCGCCCTCGGCTTCTGCATAAGATCAGGCAGACAAACTAAAACGGGGTGAGAGAGAGAGAGAGAGAGAGAAAGGCTGCATTTATGTAGTGCCTTCTCATGCCCTCAAGTCATCACAAAGTGCTCCACAGCGGATTCATTTTCTACATCTGAATTCAGGCAAACAGATCACACATGCATGCAAACCAAGATCCCACAAACAGTTGAATGACCAAGTAATTTGTATTTTGGTAGCGTTGAGCAAAGAAACACTGAGTTTGCAAAAATCTTTTTGCACCTTCAACGATTCAGCACTTTCTAGGAAATCTTAGCTAAGCCTTCAGAGCAGCACGCACGGCAATTTGATATGCAGGAATTTAATATGCACGAATGAGAATTCACGTCATGAATGAGAAGACACAAGGGTGGCACGATAGCGCAATGGTTAGCACTTCAGCCTGATAGCGCCGAGGACCCAGGTTCGATCCTGCCCGTGTGGAGTTTGCAGATTCTCCTCGTGTCAGCGTGGATCTCTCCCCCACAACACAAAGAGATGTGCAGGGTCGGTGGATTGACCACGCTAAATGGCCCCTTAATTGGAAAAAAATATTTGGTACTCCAAATTTATTTTAAAAAAAGAATGAGAAGACATGGAAGTGATCCGCACGATCTTCTGCAAGTAACGACGACCCAGTTTCCAGACGAATGGTATACCGAATAGCACCATGCTTCAAAAACACATTGCAGGCTGGATTTACCTCCCAGATAGTGTGACTGGCACAGGTGGGTTTGGGAAGTGCATCTACTTGCTGTCCCTACACCAATTCATTTTCCCAAGGGCAGGGTAATTACACACACCAGTAATTCCGATTTACAGAGGGAACATGCTATCACAAGGCTGAAAAATTGAATGATTCTACTGCAATGCTCTCCTGAAAGGGACAGAAGTCTCGATTAAAAGGGAGCAGAAGCATTGAGGACTAGATTTAGAGAAAACATGATTCAGAATGAACAGACACCGGTTGCGGCTATGCGGAGCTAAGTCGCACGTTCGGCAGCTCCCGCTAAAAACGGACTTTTGGGCTCTCTTCAGAGCCCCGAACGGCATTTTTTCGACGTTTCCCGTTGTGGGAAGGAGATTGCAATAGTTCCCCGACAGTGTATGGCTCGGACCAGGAGCAGGGCGACTAAAAAAGTTGTGGTGAACCCAAAGAAGGTGCGAGGGAAGAAGAGCAAAATGGCGGCAGGCGGGGACCAGGTAGCGTGGATGCAGTGGGCGCAGGAGCAGCAGGAGGTTATCCAGCGCTGCTTTAGGGAGATTAAAGCGGACCCGCTGGAGCCGATGAAGGCTTCTATCGACAAGCTGCTGGAGACCCAGACGACCCAGGGGGTGGCGATCCGCGAGGTCTGACAATAGGGGCGAAATTCTCCCGAAACGGCGCGATGTCCGCCGACTGGCGCCCAAAATGGCGCCAATCAGACGGGCATCGCGCCGCCCCAAAGGTGCGGAATGCTCCGTATCTTTGTGGGCTGAGCCCCAACATTGAGGGGCTAGGCCGACGCCGGAGGAATTTCCGCCCTGCCAGCTGGCGGAAACGGCCTTTGTTGCCCCGCCAGCTGGCGCGGAAATGACATCCCCGGGCGGCGCATGCGCGGGAGCGTCAGCGGCCGCTGACAGTTTCCCACACATGCGCAGTGGAGGGAGTCTCTTCCGCCTCCGCCATGGTGGAGACCGTGGCGGAGGCGGAAGGGAAAGAGTGCCCCCACGGCACAGGCCCGCCCGCGGATCGGTGGGCCCCGATCACGGGCCAGGCCACCGTGGGGGCACCCCCCGGGGCCAGATCGCCCCACGCCCCCCCCCAGGACCCCGGAGCCCGCCCACGCCACCTTGTGCCGCCGTTCAAAAGGTGGTTTAATCCACGCCGGCGGGACAGGCAATTTATCGGCGGGACTTCGGCCCATCTGGGCCGGAGAATCCAGCGGGGGGGCCCGCCAACCGGCGCGGCCCGATTCCCGCCCCCGCCGAATATCCGGTACCGGAGACTTCGGCAACCGGCAGGGGCTGGATTCACGGCAGCCCCCGGCGATTCTCCAACCCGGCGGGGGGTCGGAGAATGACGCCCAAGGTCTCCGACAACGATGACGAGATCTTAGACCTTGCGGTAAAGGTGCTCCACAAAATATAGCAGGAACGGTTCGAGGAGATGGAGAATCGGTCGAGGCGGAAGAATTTGCGGATTCTGGGCCTCCCGGAGGGGCTGGAGGGGTCGGACGTGGGAGCCTATGTGGTCGCCATGCTAAACTCGCTGATAGGAGTGGGGTCCTTCCAGGGGCCCCTGGAGCTGGAAGGGGCCCACAGAGTGGGAGTGAAGCAGCTAGGAGGGATCCTAGCTGGTGGTGGGTAGGGGGGGAACCGGGTTGCTGCTGCTATGGTCAAGGGGGAGCTGGAGCGAGTAGAGGGGGTTGGGATGGGGGTCTGCCGCCGTGGGGAATGGGCCGGGCGTGGGGTGCGGGCGCGTGGCTGGCCAAGGAGGGGTTATGGCTAGTCGGCGGGGTTGGGGGGGCGGGTAGCCCCCCGATCCGGCTGATAACCTGGAATGTAATGGGACTGAACGGGCCGGTCAAGCGGGCCCGGGTGTTCCCGCACCTGAAGGGGCTGAAGGTGGATGTGGTCATGCTCCAGGAGACACACCTGAAGGTGGCAGACCAGGTAAGATTGAGGAAGGGGTGGATAGGTCAGGTATTTCACTCAGGGTTTGATGCCAAAAATCAGGGGGTGGCGATCTTGGTGGGAAAGAGGGTGTCGTTCGAGGTGTCGAGCATTGTGACAGACAATGGCGGCAGGTACGTAATGGTAAGTGGTAAGCTGCAAGGGGAGATGGCGGTGCTAGTCAACGTGTACGCCTCGAACTGGGATGATGCGGGTTTTATGCGGCGCATGTTGGTTCGGATCTTGGACTTGGAAGTGGGGGGCCTGATAATGGGTGGAGACTTTAACGCGGTGTTGGATCCGGCACTGGATCGCTCCAGGTCTAGGACGGGTAGGAAGCCGGCGGCGGCTACGGTGCTGAGGGGGTTTATGGACCAGATGGGAGGGGTGGACCCTTGGAGATTTGCAAATTCTAGGGAATTTTCATTCTTCTCGCATGTTCATTAGGCTTAGTCCCGGATCGACTTCTTAATTATGAGTAGGGCGCTGATAGCGAGAGTAGAGGATACCGAGTACTCGGCGATAGCCATTTCGGATCACGTCCCGCTTTGGGTAGACCTAGAGCTGGGGAGGAGAGGGACCAGCGTCCATTGTGGCGCTTGGAGGTGGGGCTGTTGGCAGACCAGGAGGTGAGCGAGCGGGTACGAGGAAGCATAGAGGGGTACCTGGAAGCCAACGATAACGGGGTGGTCCGAGTGAGGATGGTATGGGAAGCGGTGGTTAGGGGAGAGCTGATCTCCATTAGGGCCCACAAGGAGAGGAGAGAGCAGAGGGAGAGGGAAAGGCTGGTGGGGGAGATGGTGAGGGTAGACAGGAGGTATGCGGAGGTGCCGGAGGAGGGACTGTTGAGGAAGAGGTGTAGCCTCCAGGCCGAATTCGACCTGTTGACCACCAGGAAGCCGGAGGTGCAGTGGAGGAAGGGCCAGGGGGCGATTAATGAGTATGGGGAAAAGGCAAGTCGGATGCTGGCCCATCGGCTTCGGAAGCGGGACGCAGCTAGGGAGATCGAGGGAGTTAAGGATGGGGGAGGTAGTGTGGTACGGAGTGGGGTTGACATCAATGGGGTCTTCAGGGACTTTTATGAGGAATTGTATCGGTCCAACCCCCCACGGGAGGAGGGAGGGATGGACCGCTTTCTGGACCAAGTGAGATTTCCGAAGGTGGAGGAGGGACTGGTAGCGGGATTGGGGGCCCCGATTGGGCTGGAGGAGCTGGCCGAAGGGATAGGGAGCATGCAGGCGGGGAAGGCACCGAGGCCGGACGGTTTCCCGGTCGAATTCTCCAAAAAATATGTGGACCTGTTGGGCCCGTTGCTGGTTAGGACCAACAATGAGGCAAGAGAGGGGGGGCTTTGCCCGCGACGATGTCCCGGGCACTGATCTCCTTGATCCTGAAGCGGGACAACGATCCCCTGCAGTGTGGGTCTTACAGGCCGATTTTGTTGTTAAATGTAGATGCCAAGGTGTTGGCAAAGGTCTTAGCCACGAGGATTGAGGATTGTGTGCTGCAGGTGATCCACAAAGACCATACGGGATTCGTGAAGGGGAGGCAGTTGAACGCGAATGTGCGGAGGCTCCTGAACGTTATGATGATACCGTCGAGGGAGGGGGAGGTGGAGATAGTGGTGGCGATGGATGCTGAGAAGGCCTTCGATAGGGTAGAGTGGGGGTACTTGTGGGAGGTGCTGAAGAGGTTCGGGTTTGGGGAGGGGTTTGTCAGGTGGGTTAGGTTGTTATACGAGGTCCCGATGGTGAGTGTGGCCACGAACAACAGGAGGTCTGAGTACTTTCGGTTGCATCGAGGGACGAGGCAGGGGTGTCCCCTGTCCCCCCTGCTCTTCGCACTGGTGATTGAACCCCTGGCTATGGCACTGATCTGGAGGGGACAGATCGCCCCCGGGGTCCTGGGGGGGGGGGGGGGGGGGCGTGGGACGAGGAACTGGAGGGGGCTGGTGCGGGGCGGGGATGAGCATAGGGTGTCACTCTATGCGGACGACTTGCTGCTATATGTGGCGGACCCGGTGGAGGGAATGCCGGAGGTAATGAGGATCCTCAGGGAGTTCGGGGATTTCTCAGGGTACAAGCTCAACGTGGGGAAGAGCGAGTTGTTCGTGGTTCACCCAGGGGACCAGGAGAGGGGGATTGGCGAGCTCCCACTAAAAATGGCGGAGAAGAGCTTCAGGTACTTGGGGGTTCAGGTTGCCAGGAGCTGGGGGGCCCTGCATCGACTTAATTTCACGAGGCTGGTGGAGCAAATGGAGGAGGAGTTCAAGAGGTGGGACGCGTTGCCGCTGTCCCTGGCGGGTAGGGTGCAGTCAGTTAAGATGACGGTGCTCCCAAGGTTTTTGTTCCTATTCCAGTGCCTCCCCATGTTTATCCCGAAGGAATTCTTTAGGCTGGTCAACAGGAGCATAACGGGGTTTGTGTGGGCGCGAGGGACTCCGAGGGTGAGAAGGGTGTTCCTGGAGCCGAGTAGGGATGGGGGGGGCTGGCACTGCCCAACCTCTAAATACTACTGGCCGCCAATGCGGCGATGGGGCGCAAGTGGGTGATGGAGGGGGAGGGGGCTGCATGGAAGAGGTTGGAGACGGCGTCTTGTGAGGGTACGAGTCTGGAGGCGCTGGCAACGGCGCCGCTGCCGCTCCCTCCAATGAGGTATACCACGAGCCCGGTAGTGGCGGCTACCCTCAAAATCTGGGGGCAGTGGAGGCGGCACAGGGGGGGAAGTTGGGGCCTCGGTGTGGACCCCAATACTGGGGAACCACCAGTTTGTCCCATCGAGAATAGATGGAGGGTTTTTGGGGTGGCACAGGGCAGGGATAAGAAGGTTGGGGGACCTGTTTGTGGACAGGAATTTCGCGAGCCTGGGTGAACTGGAGGAGAAGTATGGTCACCCCCCCCCCGGGGAACACCTTCAGATATTTACAGGTAAGGACGTTTGCCTGGTGGCAAGTGGTGGAATTCCCGCGGCTGCTGCCACGCACAGTGCAGGACAGGGTGCTCTCGGGAGGGTGGGTTGGAGTGGGGAAGATCCCGGAAACTTACCAGGTGATGCAGGAGGAGGAAGAGGCCTCGGTGGTGGAGTTGAAAGGTAAGTGGGAGGAGGAGTTGGGAGAGGAGATCGAAGAGGGGACGTGGGCAGTTGCCCTAGGGAGGGTGAACTCTTCCTCTTGGCGCGCGAGGCTCAGCCTCATACAGTTTAAGGTGCTGCACAGGGCACACATGACCGGGACAAGGATGAGCTGGTTCTTTGGGGGTGAGGACAGGTGTGTTAGGTGCTCAGGGAGCCCAGCAAATCACACCCATATGTTCTGGGCATGCCCAGCGCTGGAGGAATTTTGGAAGGGCGTGGCGAGGACGGTGTCGGGGGTGGTAGGATCCAAGGTCAAACCGGGCTGGGGCCTCGCAATATTTGGGGTTGCAGGGGAGCCGGGAGTGCAGGAGGCGCAAGAGGCCGGTATTCTGGCCTTTGCGTCCCTGGTAGCCCGGCGAAGGATTCTTCTTCCGTGGAGGGATGCTGGAATCCTGGATCAACGATATGGCGGGGTTTATTAAATTGGAGAGGGTGAAATTTGCCTTAAGGGGATCGGTACAAGGGTTCTTTAGGCGGTGGCAACCGTTCTTGGACTTCCTGGCAGAACGGTAGACAATGGTCAGCAGCAGCAACCTGGGGAGGAGCGGGGGTGGGGGGGGGGGGGGGGTGTTCTATTTTATTTTTGTTTATTTACCCTGGGGGATCTGAGGGGGTGTATATATTTGCTATGTTTGCTTTGTGTTAACTCGGGGTGTTAATTTATTATTTATGTATAGCGGGGAGGGGGGCACGGGGGTTGTTTTACTTTGTTCTGTGTTTGATTCTATTGGGTTTCTTTTTCATTCTGTTCTTGATATTGTGTGAAAATCCTAATAAAAATTATTTTTTTTAAAAAAGGAAAAGCAGAGTTGGCCAGAATAGAACTCACTCTCTTTCAGAGACTGCATTGTCATCCTGTTCAATTATTACTTTGGCTTAGTACATTAAGAAAGTAAGATATTGGAGGCTCCCCAGCCTGTTTCCACTGATGTGATTTATATGTGTTGCAACAGCCAGAGGGAAGGTGGTTGAAATGCTTACCCTGTGGGGAAGATACAGCTGTGGCAGGTTGAGGAATTTCCGATCCTGGGTTCGGATGGGGGTCTGGCTACAGACCTTTCTGCATCTATTCCTTGCTTCACTGGTATGGAACTATTCCATTTTTGGCAAAATACTGGGATAATGTAGTCCTGCACAGAAACACAGAGAAAAATAGGAGCAGGAGGAGGCCATTCGGCCCTTCAAGCCCACTCCGCCATTCAATATGATCATGGCTGACCATCCAACTCAATAGCCTAATCCCGCTCTCCCCCATATCCTTTGATCCCCTCGTCCCAAGTGCTATATCTAACTGCTTCTTGAAATCATACATTTTTTTGGACTCAACTACTTCCTGTGGTAACGAATTCCACAGGCTCACCACTCTCTGGGTGAAGAAATTTCTCCTCATGGTCTATCCCGTATCCTCAGACTATGTCCCCTGGTTCTGGACACACCCACCATTGGGAACATCCTTCCTGCATCTACCCTGTCCAGTCGTGTTAGAATTTTGTCAGCTTCTATGAGATCCCCCCTCATTCTTTTGAACTCCAGCGAATACAAACTTTGAGTGCCCAATTCATTTTTTCCAATTAAAGGGGAATTTAGCGTGGTCAATCCACCTAACCTGCATATCTTTGGGTTGTGGGGGCAAAACCCACGCAACACGGGGAGAACGTGCAAACTCCACACGGACAGTGACCCAGAGCCGGGATCAAATGTAGGACCTCGGCGCCGTGAGGCAGCAGTGCTATCCACTGTGGCACCGTGCTGCCCCAGCAAATACAATCTTAACCGATCTCTCCTCGTATATCAGTCCTGCCATCCCAGGAATTAGTCTGGTAAACCTTCGATGCACTCCCTCTATAGCTAGAACATCCTTCATCAAATAAGGAGAACAAAACTGCACACAATATTCAGATGTGGCCTCACCAAGGCCCAGTATAATTGCAGTAAGACATCCCTGCTCCTGTACTCAGATCCTCTCGCAATGAAGGCCAGCATACCATTTGCCTTCTTTACCACCTGCTACACCTGCCATGCTTACCTTCAGTGACTGGTGTACGAGGAACGCAGGTCTCATTGCACATTCCCCTCTCCTAATTTTTGGCCATTCAGATAATAGTCTTCCTTCTTGTTTTTGCCACCAAAGTGGATAACCTCGCATTTTTCCAAATTATACAGCATCTGCCATTCATTTGTCCACTCACTCAACTTGTCCAAATCACACTGAAGGATCTCTGCATCCCCCTCACAGCTCACCCTCCCACCCAACTTGGTGTCATTGCAAATTTGTTCCCTCATCTAAATCATTAATATATATATTGTGAATAGCTGGGGTCCTAGCACCGATCCCTGCAGTACCTCACTAGTCACTGGCTGCCAATTTGAAAAAGACACGTTAATTGCTACTCTTTGTTTCCTGTCTGCCAACCAGTTTTATATCCATTTCAATACATTACCTCCCATCACATGCGCTTTTATTTCACACGTTAATCTTTTATGCGGCACTTTGTCAAAAGCCTTCTGAAAGTCAAAATACACCACATCCACTGGCTCCTCTTCATCATTTCTACTAGTTACATCATCAAAGAATTTCATTGGATTTGTCAAGCATGATTTCCCTTCCGTCAATCCATGCTGACTGTCCGATCCTGCCACCGTTTTCTGAGTGCTCTGCTATAAAATCTTTGATAATAGATTCGAGAATTTTCCCCACTACTGACGTCAGGCTTACTGGTCTATAATTCCCTGCTTTCTCTTGACTTCCCTTTTTAAATAATTAATAATAACCTTTATTGTCACAAGTAGGCTTACATTAGCACTGCAGTGAAGTTACTGTGAAAAGCCCCGAGTCGCCACACTCCGGCGCCTGTTTGGGTACACAGAGGGAGAATTCAGAATGTCCAAGTTGCCTAACAGCACGTCTTTCGGGATTTGTGGGAGGAAACCGGAGCACCCGGAGGAACCCCACGCAGACACGGGGAGAACTTGCAGACTCCACACAGACAACGACCCGAGCGGGAACCGAACCTGGGACCCTGGCGCTGTGAAATAACAGTGCTAACCACTGTGCTACCGTGTGGCGTTACATTAGCCATGCTCCAATCTGCAGAAACTGTTCCGCCGTCTATAGAATCCTGGAAGATGACCACCAATGAATCCATCATTTCTGGAGCCACCCATACCAGTACCCGGGGATGTAGATTATCAGGCCCTGGGGATTGATCAGCCTTCAATTTCGCCAACACCATTTCTCTACTGATACCTTCAGTTCCTCCTTCTCACTAAACCCTGCATTCCCCAACATTTCTGGTACCTGATTTGTGTCCTCATTTGTGAAGACAGAACCAAAGTGTGTATTTAGTTGCTCAGCCATTTCTTTGCCCCCAAAATACATTCTTTGTCAAACAAGATATCTTTGTCAAGCAAGAATAAAACAGCCGTTAAGAGCAAAAGAAAGTCAGGCTTAGTTGAGTTGGACAACCATTTTGAAGCAAAGTCTGATATGTATAATAATTACTACATCTGTTGCAGGTCTTTCAAGGTTAATTATCCCAACTGGTGAAACATTTTTCATTGTTGATCCTTTTTGCTGCTTTGTCTTTGATAATCCAGATATTCATTCATTTTAATTTAAGGCATGTAAACTCTCGCCCAGATTTTTCACTGTTCTATTTCCCAGAGCTTCGCTTCTGCGGCACTGACAAAGCCAACTTCAGTCAAACATTCCCTGTTTGCACCAGTCTGTAATTTCCCACAATAGCTATCCTTTGGGGGGAACAAACTCGAACTGAGATTATCTGATTAGTGATGCACTAAAAGGTAGCTCTCTCTGCAACAGACTCACCTTAACTGGAAAATAAAGTGAGGCCACTTCCCTCAATGCCCTTGATAGCTATCTGAGAAATGATTCCATCTGCTTGCTGAATTTAGACCTGGCAATTAGAGGCTCCAAACCAATACTATAATCCGTCATGGAATTTAATTCAAGTCATTCATTAAATTAGGTTGATTAAGTAATTAAGCCTAAATGAAATGGGTAGTGCATCATCCCTTTTATACATTCACAACTGTCACAAACACTATAAAGTGCAGTGCATAGCATACATATGTAAACATTAAGGAGGACTTTTTGCAGTCTGGACTACATAAGCTTTGTTAAATGCAGAACATGCATTAAAACACTATAGGGTCAAGCATATGGTGGTGAAACAAGATGATGTCACGACTGATTACACACATGACACAACAAAATCCTGTCTTCACCTTGAGGATACCAGCCACCAATGTTATGTGGCACTACCACAGTGCTAAATGGGATAGACTTCAAAGAGATTTGCAGCTCAAGACTGGGCAGCCATGTGGTTTTCTGGATCAGCTGCAGTTGCAGAATTGGACTCAGTCATAATTGGTAACCACGGCCGGGATTCTCCGAGCCAAAATCGCGCTCGGCGCGGGGGCGGAGAATGGGGCCTCAGACCCGTGATCGGGTCCGACGCCGGGACGCGAACCTCCGGTCAGGGGCATGCGCAAACCCGCAGCCTGGAGTGCAGGGCCGCGCACGGCAGCTGGAGCAGCGCGGGGCACTCTGGCACCGTGCTGGCCCCGTGGGCCACGGAATCGATTGGCCAAGTGGACCGTTGACGCTGGCGTGAAACATTCCGGTGTTTATGTCAACACTTAGCCACGTTTTGGGAGAATCCCAGCCCTCATGTCCCGGCATATCCCCCACTCTACCATTACCCCCAAGCCAGGGTATCAACCCTGGTTCAATGAAGTGTGCAGGAGAGCATGCCAGGAGCAGTAACAGGCATACCTAAAAATGAGATGTCAACCTTGTAAAGCTACAACACAGGACTGTGTGTACCAAACAGCATAAGCAACAAGTAACAGGCCAGGGCTAAGCAACCAGCAGATCAGATCTAAGCTCTGCAGTCCGACCACATCGTCATGAATGGTGGTGAACAATTAAACAACACACTGGAGGAGATGGCTCCACAAATATCCCTATCCTCAATGATAGGGGGGCCCAGTACATTAGTGCAAAAGATGAAGCTGAAACATTTACAACAATCTTCAGCCTGAGGTGCTGAGTGGATGGTCCATCTCTGCCTCCTTCAGGGATCCCAGCATCACATATGTCAGTCGTCAGCCAATTTGATTCACTCCATGTGGTATCAAGACACGGTTGATGACATTGGATAATGCAAAGGCTATGGGCTCTGATTCTGGAAATAGTCCTGAAGACGCTCCAGAACTTGCCGTGCCCCTAGCCGAGCTGTTCCAGTACAGCTGCAACACTGGCATCTACCCAGCAATGTGGAAAATTGCCCAGGTATGTCCTGTACAAAAATCAGGGCAAATCCATCAGTCTATTCTTGATCATCGGTAAATTGAAGGAAGGAGTCATCAACAGCGACACTTCTCAACAATAACCTGTTCATTGATGCTCATTTTGGGTTCCATCAGGGTCACTCAGCCCCTGACCTCATTACAGCCTTGGTTTAAGAGCTGAACTCCAGAGATGAGGTAAGAATGACTTACCTTGACATCAAAGCAGCACAGCAAGGTGTCTGGCTGGAGCCTGAGAAAAACTGAAGTCAATGGGAATCGGGAAGAAAATACTCTGCTGGTTGAAGCAATATCTGACAAAAAGGAAGATGGTTGGGGTTGTTTGTCATCTCAGTTCCAGGACATCACTGCAGGCGTTCTTCAGGGTAGTATCCTAGGCCCAACTATCTTCAGCTGCTTCCTCGAGGAGCTTCCTTCCGTCATAAGGTTCAGAAGGGGGGGGAGGGGGGTTTGCTGATGATTGCTCAACACCATTCATGACTCTTCAGATTCTGAAGCAGTCCATCTACAAGGGGCAAGTCAGACATGTGATGGAACACTCTCCACTTGCCTGGATGAGTCCAGCTCAAACAACAAGCAAGAAGCTTGGACAACATTCGGGACGAAGCAACCCACTTGACTGGCACCCCTTCCAAATACATTCACTCCCTCCACCACCGACTCACAGTAACAGCCATGTGTACCACCGCCCTCCACCACCGACTCAGCCATGTGTACCATCACACTCTCTCCACCGCCGACTCAGAGTAACAGCCATGTGTACCACCGCCCTCCACCACCGACTCAGCCATGTGTACCATCACACTCTCTCCACCGCCGACTCACAGTAACAGCCATGTGTACCACCGCCCTCCACCACCGACTCAGCCATGTGTACCATCACACTCTCTCCACCGCCGACTCACAGTAACAGCCATGTGTACCATCTACAAGATGCAATGCAGGAACTCACCAAGCCTCCTTGGACAGCACCTTCCAAACCCATGACTTCTACCACCTTGAAGGGCAAGGGCAGCAGACACATGGGATCAGCACCACCTGGAGGTTCCCCTCAAAGCCACTCACCATCCTGACTGGGAAACATATCGTCGTTCTTTCACTGTCGCTGGGTCAAAATCCTGCAGCTCCGTTCCTAACAGCACTGTGGATGTGTCTACACCACATTTGGAATGCAGTGGTTCAAGAAGGCAGATCATGACCGCCATTTCAAGGGCAATTAGGGATGGGCAATGATGCTGGCCCAGCCAACGTCACCCACATCCCTTAAATTATTTTTTTAAAAGTTGAATTGCTGGGAGATTGCTTCTCAGGTGAACTTGATGTTGGAAGGTGGTGGGGATAAGGGGCTGGGGGAATGGGGGGGGGGGGGGGGGGGGGAAGAGTCCTCTCCTATGTTCAAGGTGTAGCTGTACATTACCTTGGTTGTGTAGTTGTCTTGCGAACTGATTGAATGGCTTAGATGGGGTTTATGACAGTATCGGACCCAGAACAGCTTGTGCCGGTATTTGTCAAAGCAGCTAACAAACATGGGCGCCTTGTCCGCGTGACCTTTTACAAGGCCAACATCCTTTTTCCAAATAAGGTGGTGTGAGACCAGTAAGCATCCTGCGTTGTGGCTTTTCACACATCATGGGCAGGGTTTGCCATGCCCCCCCCCCCCCCCCATGGCATGTTTTGCGGCGGCAGTGACAGTCTGGCGGTGGGATCTGCTGGTCCTACCACCGCCGCCGGGGAAATCCACAGCGGGGGGTTTGCCATTGGCGAGACCAGAAGATCCTGCTGGCGGTTACAGCTGGAAAATTCCAGTCCAACAGTTTCAGGCAGCCAATGTGTGCGTGTGTGTGTTTGGGATAAGAACATAGAACATAGAATTAGAACATAGAACATACAGTGCAGAAGGAGGCCATTCAGCTCATTGAGTCTGCACCGACCCACTTACGCCCTCACTTCCCCCCTATCGCCATACCCCAATAACCCCTCCTAACCTTTTTGCTCACTAAGGGCAATTTAGCATGGCCAATCTACCTAACCTGCACGTCTTTGGACTGTGGGAGGAAACCGGAGCACCCGGAGGAAACCCACGCAGACACGGGGAGAGCGTGCAGACTCCGCACAGACAGTGACCCAGCGGGGAATCGAACCTGGGACCCTGGTGCTGTGAAGCCACAGTGCTAGCCACTTGTGCTACCGTGCTGCCCTTGGAACCATCACAATACAATGAAATGTTGATGAGATCCATTTCATAATCATCTCATAGGTAGCACAGTGGTTAGCACTGTTGCTTCACAGCGCCAGAGTCCCAGGTTCAATTCCCTGCTTGGGTCACTGTCTGTGCGGCGTCTGCACGTTCTCCCCGTGTCTGCATGTGTTTCATCCGGGTGCACCGGTTTCCTCCCACAAGTCCCGAAAGACGTGCTGTTAGGTGAATGGGACATTCTCAATTCTCCCTCAGTGTACCCAAACAGGTGCCGGAATGTGGCAGCTAGGGGATTTTCACAGTAATTTCATTGCAGAGTTAATGTAAGCTACTTATGACAATGAAGATTATTATTATTAATACCCATTGTTTCAATGACTCTATTTTCCGTGGGGAAGCAGGAAAATGAGTCGGATGGTCTGTTATGCACCTTTCTGTTGACGCTCAACCCTTAACAAAGGGATGTGTGTGGGGACATCCGGTGACAGCGGGCGGGAGGCAGCGCACACTGGAGGGCTCCCGCTCGGGAACAGAAATTTTGGGGTTTTAACGCCCGGTCCCAGGGGCAACGGAGGCTTTTAAAGCTGTAAGAAGGCACTGGGAGGAGAAATGTCCAAGCTTGGGGGGAAAAACGGCCGTGAAAAAGGGGGTTAATGAAAGTCCGCCGGTGAGTGGAAAAGTCAGCTCAGGAACTGTAAGGAAAGCGGAGGCTGGAGCACAAGGGGAGGCCGTGTCACTCACAGCAGAAGAAATGACCACGGTGATGGTTGTGGAACTTGAAAAACAGTTCACAAAGCACATGGAAGCGATGAGGGGCAGTATTGAAAGTGCTGGTGAAGGAGGCGATTGCCCCGGTAAGGTCGGCGGTATCAAGAGCAACGGCGGAGGTGCAGGAGCAAGGTGAGACACTGAAGGAAGTGGAAGAGGTATTATCGCAGCACAGTTATCAACTCACCTTGATGGAGAAGGAGTTGTGGAAGGTAACAGAGACCAACAAGGGCCGGCGAGCCAAAAAGACCTGGAAAACAGATCCTGGCGGCAGAATCTGAGGATCGTGGGTCTGCCCGAAGGGGTGGAAGGCCCGGGGCCGACGGAGTATTTTGCCACGTGCTGGCGGAGCTATTGGGGGAGGGGGACGATCCCTCCCGATAGGAACTGGATCGGGCTCATCGGTCTTAGAGGCCTGTACCAAAGGCGAGTGAGCTCCCAAGAATGGTAAGTGTGTGTTTCCGTAGGTACAGTGCGAAGGAGAAGGTCCTGTGCTTGGCAAAGCAGAAGCGGGTGGTGCAGTGGGCTGGAGCTGGTATACGCATATACCAGGACTTTACGGTGGAGCTGGCGAGGAGGCGGGCTGCCTTCAGCCGGGTGAAGAAGGCACTGTACATCAGCAAGGTGCAGTGCGGCATAGTATACCCAGCTAAGTACAAATCCAAGGACCTTTATTTTGGGACGGCGGAAGAGTTTGTGAAGGCAGAAGGACTGTGGCAGTATTGAGAATTGGGACTGAGAGAGGGTCGTGTACCGATGTAGCCTCATGTAACTTTATTTTTTCACTGTTTGTTGGTGTATGTACTAAATGAGTCGATGCTGTATCTTTGGACAAGGGAAGAGTTGGGACTTTCATTTGCAATGATGGTTCTTTGGGGCTTGGGTGTGTATGCTGTGGTTGTGTGCTAAAGGGGATTTCTTGGGTTTTCCTGGGACCGGGCAAGGGGGAAGGAGACCCGGGCGCGGGCCTCCACGCTGGCCGGTTTAAGCCGGCCAGTGAACGGGAGTGAGGTGGGGGGAGGGGCTGCGGCCATCGGAATCTGGTCGAACAGGTTCCGGTGAGTCTAGCCGGGGTGAAAAGTTGGGGGAAGGAACCGAGGTTGGGGGGAGGAGCTTACAAGAGGAAGTGGAGGAGAGGAGTCTGGGAGGGGGAGGGGGGGGGGGTCTACAATTCATGGGTGTCATTCACGATACTCTTTCGGAGATTGGATGGCTTTGAATATTAGGGGGGGGGGGTTTGGGGGGTGGACTATATGTGTCAACGGTGACCAGGGGCGATTCCTGAATCCTTTTTCTTTTTTGCTCCTTGGGAGGTTTCGTTTTATTTGATGCTTATATTGTCAGGTGGGCCATTATTTGGGGGTTGGTGGGAGGATGGGATCGTTGTTGTTGGCAGACGGATTGACATTGTATTCATTACTGTTCACTGTTTGTTGGCGGGGGGTAAATTCTGAAGAAAATGTGAAAATGGAGAATAAAAATTTTTTTTAAAAAAAAACACAGGGATGTGTGAATTTCACAAATGAATGTGATTGTCCATATTTCAATTAGGCATTTGCTGGAGTTTCAGGACTGTCTGGAGCTGCATAGCGCCAAGTCACAGGATATGCTACAGCCATCTTAAACAGCTTTTGGTGTCCATTTTTAAAAATATAGCTTTAAAGTCTGGAATATCTTCATGCCTGTACCGAGCGTGACAATACTTTTCAGTTTCAACTACTGAAACAGATTGGGCTGCCTGGCACTTGAAGCATTTTAACTGATGAATTATAATGGTCAACTCCATTTCCTTTTTAATTGATCAGCTGTTTGAAAACCATGCTTGCGCTTAGCAATTCTAATCAGATAATATACTTAAAACTCTTGTTCCATATTATACATTGAAAGTCAGCTAAGGGGAGGTTGCAAGTGTTGTCGTCAAGTTGCTAGCATTGCACTTGACAAGGTGTTTTTATGGTTGTGACATGTTGCATAGCAAGTCCCGAAATCCCACTTCACCCAGATTGCATTGGCATTGTAAAAACGTTGCTTCAGTGAGGCATCAGCTTTAACTGTTATTCAGTGCATCAACAGGGGAGCTGTCAGGTGGTGGCTGGGGTCGTACAGTAGACGGTGATGAAAACACTTGTAAAATATCTCAACATTCATCCAATTTCGCCAAACTATGAATTATTCACTGTGATGGCCATATACTATTCACAAAAAAGCAATCAGATTTACAAGAATCTTGGGCGGGATTCTCTGACCCCCCCCCCGCCGGGTTGGAGAATCGCCGGGGGGGGGCGGCGTGAATCCCGCCCCCGCCGGCTGCCGAATTCTCTGGCGCCGGGGATTTGGCGGGGGCGGGAATCGCGCCACGCCGGTTGGGGGCCGCTGCGGCGATTCTCCGGCCCGTGATGAGTCAAGTGGCCGCCCGTTTACGGCCGGTCCCGCCAGCGTAAATTACAACAGGTACTTAACTGGCTCCGCGGGCAGCCTCCGGGGTCTTCGGGGGGGGGGGGGGGGGGGGGGGGGGGGGAGATCTGGCACCGGAAGGTGCCCCCACGATGGCCTGGTCTGCGATCTATTCCGCCACGTTGGCCGCTGCAACAGTCCGCGATGGCCGACGTGGAGATGAACCCCCCTGCGCATGCACTGGGATGATGGCCGCACACGCTGATGCTCCCGCGCATGCGTCAACCCCCGCCGGCCGGCGGAGGCCCTTCAGTGCCGGTTGGCGTGGCGCCAAGCCCCTTCAGGGCTGGGTGGCGCGGCGCAGGTTCACGCATGCATGCCACAGCCGGCACGTGTTCGCACACGCGTGTGGGTTGCCTTCTCTGCGCCAGTCCCCGGGCAACATGGCGGAGCCCTACAAGGGCCCGGCGTGGAGGAACATATTCGTCGTCCTCCCCCCGGGATAAGCTGCCCACCGATCGGTCGGTCCCTATCACGTGCCTGGCCACTGTGGAAGCCCCCCCTCGGAGTCGGATACCCCTCCCCACACCAGGGTGGCCTCCTCAGCATGAACGCAGAGGTCCCGCCGGGTAGGACCATATGTGAATGGCGCCGGTGGGACTCGGATGAATTTGACGGGCGTTTGGCCCGTCGAGCGCGGAGAATCGCCGGGGGGGGGGGGGGGGGGGCAGCGTTGAGTGGCCCCCGACCGGCGCCCGCCGACCGCGGTGGTGCCATTGTCGCCGATTCTCTGGTCGCCGGAGAATCGGCGGACCAGCGTTGGATCGGCACCGCGTGATTCGCGTCTCCCCCCCCCCCGGTGATTCTCCGACCTGGCGGGGGGGGGGGGTCAGAGAATCCCGCCCTAGGTTTGTGGAATTAACTCTGGGACAAAACATCAATTAAAGCAATAATGCCAAAAGCACAACTTTTAGAAGTATTGCTGGCAGCAGCAGTGGATCCTCTTGACATCCACAAAGGTCAGCCGTCCAAACTCTTACATCGTGTCCATTGCAACTGGTTAACAACCAGTCCGGCCCTCATCTGAGTACTGAACAATCCTTGGCCACTTTCAAATAATGATCATCAACATGTAGTCGTTGCATAAATGAGTTGGAAGCTTCCAAAGTTCCAAATGGGCTTCTCCTATTGACGACTGAATAGGAAGGCTGGATTTCATAAGCATATATAAAGCACTATTCCAAGTTCTGCAGTGACCCCTAAGAACACATTTTTAAGAACACATTTTTAACAACAAGTCATTCATGGGATGTGGATGTCACTGGAAACTGCCTTCATGACCCATCCTTAATTGCTCTTCAGAAGGAGATGGTGAGCTGCTTCAGCACTGCCATCACTGTGGTCTTTAATCATTAATAAGAGCCCTCTCCATAAATTGGGCAGAGAGGAGGGGGGGGGGGTGGGGAGTCTGAAAACCTAATTGATCACAAAAATGGCAGTTCCAGTTTCCTACTTATGATTGGCAAGTTTTCAGTTACTCGAATGGAGTCTGTCCAAAGTATGGTTTTCATCATGAGGCACGGTGGCACAGTGGTTAGCACCGCTGCCTCACACCTCCAGGGATCCAGGTTCTATTCTGGCCTCGGGCTACTGTCCGTGTGGAGTTTGCACATTCCCCCCCCGTGCCTGCGTGGGTTTCGGTCTCCCAGTGTCTGAGTGGGTTTCCTCCGGGTGCTCTGGTTTCCTCCCACAGACGAAAGGTGTGCAGGTCAGATGAACTGGCCATGTTAAATTGCCCCCTTAGTGTCCATAGATGTGCAGGTTAGGTGGGGTTATGGGGATAGGATGGGGGATTGGGCCTAGGTAGGGTGGTCTTTCGAAGGATCGGTGAAGACTCGATGGGCCGAATGGCCTCTTTCTGCACTGTAGGGATTCTATGATTCTATGAATCCACATTACGAGATTTGAAAGTATTATTTCTCATGAATTCAAGGTAATAGTAACACTCTGTCGATTATGTTGGAGCAGAAACAAAAGCCTCCGATTTTTACCGTGATCAACTTTTAATAAACTCAAGACTAATTTATTTTCAGACCTCCAATGGAAATGGGTGATAATTTTTGCCTACTTTATATTGCACAATCGGACATGCATACTTGTTCATCCCAGTAATTAAAAACAATTCTAAATTATATCAGAGGGAGATGCTCTTTCCTCAGTTTTTACCCCACATTTTCAGAAAGTTCTATGGCTCTCCCTTCAAACCAGGGGCCTTCATTCAGTGATCCTGGGAATTTTTATCTACACATTGGGAGCCGGGCTGGGGAGTTGTCATTTAAACTTTGAAGAGTTTTAACTGCTGCGTGTCTGATCTTGGGGAAAGCATGGGAACCTGGAGGGAACGCTGCTGGCCCACTAGCAGAGGTGTAAAGGCTTTTTATTTGCTTTACAATGCTAACCCACCTTCTGGAGGAGAGATGGCTGCCTGCTTTTTGTCCTACTTCAGGAAAACCTGGAAAATGGCACTTTGGAGCCAGTTTCCTGAAGTGTTGGAAATTTCTCACCAATTAACTGGTCTCCAAGATACAAATTCCCTCCCCCAGCACCCACATTGTGACTCCTTCATAGCCCACAGACTAGAGGAGGGGGAGGGAGGAGGGGGAGGGAGGGGGGGGGCGGGGAGGAGATTATAATATTGTCGCTGGATTGGTAATCCAGAGGCCTTGGAAAATGACCTGTGGATTTGGGTTCAAATCCCATTCTGGCAGCTAGTGGAATTTAAGTCAATAAACTTGGGAATTGAAAGCTAATCTCAGTAATGGTGTCCCATGACAGCTATCCCAGACGGTTGTAATAACCCACCTGGTTCAAAGGTCTTTATGGAAGGAAATCTGCCGTCCTTGCTTGCGGACGACATGTGGCTCCAGACGCACAGCAATGTGGCTGACTCTTAACTGCCCTCGGAAGCCACTCTGTTTCAAGGGCAATTAGTGATGGGCACCAAATGCCGCCCTTGCCAGCCACGCCCACAGCCTGTGAATGGGTAAAGGAGAGAAAGGCTTAACGGTCAGTTCTAGCCCGACACGGTAGCACAGTGGTCAGCACTGTTGCTTCACAGCTCCAGGGTCCCAGGTTCCATTCCTCATTCGGGTCACTGTCTGTGCGGTGTTTGCACGTCCTCCCCGTGTGTGCGTGGGTTTCCTCCGGGCGCTCCGGTTTCCTCCCACAGTCCAAAGATGTGCAGGTTAGGTGGATTGGCCACGCTAAATTGCCCCTTAGTGTCCAAAAAGGTCAGGCGGGGTTAGGGGGATAGGGCAGAGGTGTGTGCTGAGATGGCGTGCTCTTGCCCAGGGCCGGTGTGGACTCGATGGGCCAAATGGCCTGCACGTAAATCCTCTGCTTCTATACCCTGACCCAGTTGAGATGAGGAAATTAAGCAGGGGCAGGAACTGAATTTAGACGTCCAAATGAGGCGCAGGTGTAGGCTACTATGCTAATTCGAGCCTGCTCCTCCATTCAATATCAAGTTCTGCTTGAAACTTCCAACCCCACATTCCATCCCCCGATAACCTTTCACCCCTTTGTTATCCTTCCTGGTTTGTATGGAAAGCACCACAGCAAGTGCGGGCATGGTCAAGTCGATCGGTCCATTTATACACATTTTGAACTGTATGATTTTGGTTCTGTTTTCTGATCCTTGCTCATGGGCATAGTTCTACCACCCGCCCACCGCAAGCAGTCACTGCCCGTGAGCTGGCACTCAAAACCCCTGTGCCTACCTGTTCAGTAAATCATCTCTGATCCCTATTCGCAATGGTCCTCTTATCAGTGGAATTCTGTATTCCCCTTCGTCGCAAATAACATTGGGAAAGTGGTCAAACAAGATTGCTGTAGTCTGGCTTGAAGGATGTTGGTTAATCTTCCCCTTTACAATATTTGCTTCACTGTGTCAGCCATCAGAACGAGTGGGGATCTGATTTATCGTGAAAGGCAGCAGTGTGTGACAGGCAGTTATCAGCAGGGTTTGGCGAGTTTCTTTGTTAGAATTCATGGCATTATCTGTCCTCCCCCTCTATAAAATTATGATAAATAATTTCCTCAGCTCAACTTTGCGATCTGCTGCTTGGAATCAGTCTTCCCAAAAGTTAATTTGACAAAAGTATAAGCTGAATGGAAATAGAAAGACTGAGCTCGACAATGTAGGGAAACGTACATGTTTCATACTGATTACTACAGAAATATGACAGATAAATTGGAACTGCTCTACTGTATGAGGACCATTGGAAAAATGCATGAGAGGACGGTGAACAATTATTCTGCCTCATCTTCCTTACATTTCATTTTCATTCAATTTATTCTTTTAGTATCATTAAGTCTGGAACAAAATACCACTAGGACATAATGAGGCATTCATTCTATGATGTCTTTGTGCAGCACCTTTGGTGCCAATGCCAGAAATGCAATACAGTGTTATCCGTTTGCATGTTTCTGTTCAATGACAATCAAGCTCATTTTCTTAATTACTTTTTAACCATTTTCATTCTAAAGTCACAAAATCCTTTATATGCACAAATAAAAGATGCAATAGTCAGCTCTTCTCAACCTTAAAACTATCTCCAATCCTTTCTGTGCCTGAATCCTATATACAGTGTGGCACAGTTACACAGTGGTTAGCACTGTGCCTCACAGCGCCAGGGATCTCGGGTTCAATTCCAACCCTGGGTGACAGTCGGTGTGGAGTTTGCACTTTCTTTCCGTGTCTGCACCGGGTTTCCTCCGGGTGCTCCAGTTTCCTCCCCCAGACCACAGATGTGCAGGTTAGGTGATTGGCCAGGCAAAATTGTCCCTTAGTGTTCAGAGGGGTGTGCAGGTTAAGTGGATTGGCCATGGTCGATGCACGGGGTAACGGGGATAAGTGAGGGAATGGGTCTGGGGGAGTGCTCTTTCGGAGGGTTGCTGCAGGCTCGATGGGCCACATGGCCCCCTTCTGCACTGCAGGGATTCTATCAATTCTAAAATAGCAAGATGGGGAGTATGGTAATGACTGTTTTGGTTTGTTAACAGTTTTGTTAATTTACACCACCCATTCTCTCGGTCAGGGTTTTTCAAAGTGCGGGCCGCAGGCAAGTGTCGGGGTGGTCGCGGAGCGATTGGTCATGCCGTTCCTGCGGTGGTTCAAATTGCGTGAGAAGCGGCCAACGCCGCTATTGGGTTTTACATTGGGAATGGCAGCTGCTGCTGCATTTAAAATTTAAATAAATTAGGCTGGGTGGAGCCTTCCAGCCAGAAGTGGCAGCAGAGAGCAGCTCATGCGCCCTGCACATACACCTGACGTCAAGCACTTTGTATGTGTTTTTGCCGCCAATTCACGGAGCAGAGGTCTTTCATTTTCCAGCTGCGGGCAAGAGGATTGTGAGGATGGATCCTTTTCTTAAAAGTAAGAGATGGCCTGAGTGTACCTATTGGACAGGATCTCACAACAGAATCTGCTGGAGAGAGCTGTTCATGAGAGTCAAGGACAGGATGGAGCAGTGCTAGTGTTAGCACTTGCAGAGCTCCAGGGCCTCTGGTTAACACTCTACAAAGAAGGAATTTAATTCTGGAATAAAGCAGTATAAAGCTGATTTCTTAAGGAATGGTTTTGTCATTTGTGCCAGTGCAAATAAGGATGCTCATGTGTGTTATATACTGGTAAATGAGAGGAGAAGTTTCAGGTTTTGAAGGAGAAGTGGTAGGTGAAAAATTCCTTTTGGCGTTGAGACCCCAAAGTCAGTTATTAACATAGAACTGACTCAAAATTAAGAGACTGCGCTACTGTAGCTGACCTGTGATACCACGTCAAATGCACGCCAAAAACCCTTGAGGCTGTCAGCATTCTGGAGTAGCATCTCCCAGAAGTATCCACTGCTGAGTAAATTCCGCATTTTGCTGCTATTGCTGCCCTTCACGGCAACCTACATCTGCGAAGTTGGCTTTTCCGTTTTCACAAAGGAACTGGTTGCAGTCTGCACCTGATATGCGCATTGCTCTCTCCTCCTCTGAATCTAATTCAAGTGAGATTGGGAGGACCAAGCAGGCTCCCCTTTCACATTAAAGGTAAGCAAACTTGGTATGTGTCACAAAGGTTGGCCGGTGTGGTTTGTGAAGGTCGGCTGGTTGGCAAAAGTGGGTCCTGGGGGGGGGGGGGGGGGGGGGGGGGTAATGCTTGAAAAACACTGTTCTAGGGATCCCTGCCGCTGTGAGGCGCAGTGCTGCAGAGTTTCTAACACACAGCTTATCAAAGTTGCTTTCATGCACCAATGCACCAGCAGTTGCAACGATATTGTAAGGTGAAGGAAATCATAGCTGTGTCCGTTACTATCCCCATGTGAAATTTGAATGTGGATGTCTAGCAGAGATTGCCAAAAAGGGGTGAGGGATAGAAACCAACCCTCATTTTTCCCTTCACCCATCCATGGACGTAGAGTCCAATTTTCTTGACTCATAATTTGGCAATCCCTGCTGGAAAGCAACCCAAGAAGTATCACGGGAGTATTATAAAAGAGAATTTGGCATAGAACCACAAAGGGAGAGATCAGGAAAGTGGCCAAAGGTTCAGTCAAAGAAGTAGATTTTAAGGAGCATCTTAAGAAGAAGAAAAAAAGGTGAGAGCACGAGATTCCGGTTCACTACATTTTGGTGTGTATGTTGATAACCTGACACAGAAAAGGTTGGAAAGTGAAATATTTAGAAATGCTGTTTCTTCAAAATCAAGGTGATTGGTGACGAAAATGCTGAATGAGTCAAGTTTGTCATTTTTCATAATATGCAAAGCACTGTGATTGATAAACACCTCACTCACAATTATATTGGGAAGCCCCTGATCCCTTTTGGGGGTGAACATAAGGAGATGCAAAGCAGAGACTGAGATATAGGCAGTTAGTCCGATTTAAAAGAAAATCCAGAATACTGCAAAGTCAGTGAGGTCAACCAAAATTACAAGGTTCGACTGCAAAGGATTAACTGGAAGATACCTTGTTTCAGTGAAGCAAAACGGTCCACTGGTCCACTGGTGAGGGGAAGCAGAATGTGTTCATTACATTCTAACTATTGAACAACACAAGTCATATTGAATAAACTAAATACACCCAAACTTAACGATTGCTCCCTTGGTTCACTTGTGATAAAATTTACATCTGGCCTTATCTGAGTGTTTCCTTAGTCTCTCTGTGGAGAGGCTGGAGGAACTTGCATGCAGAAAACACATGCATCCAGTTCAGATCACCAGCGGGTACCCTAATATTTTTATATATCAAAAGAGGCTGAACTCCAGAGATGAGGTGAGAGTGATTGCAATGACATCAAGGCAGCATTTGACCGAGTGTGGCATCAAGGAGCCCAAGCAAAAATGCCGTCAATGGGAATCAGGAGGAAACTCTCTGCTGGCTGGAGTCATAGCTGGCACAAAGGAAGATGGTTGTGTTGTTTGATAGTCAATTATCTGAGTTCTAGAACATCCCTGCAGGAGCTCCTCCGGGTAGTGTCCCTAGGTCCAATTATCTTCAGCTGCTTCATTAATGAGCTTCCTTCCATCGTAATGTCAGATGTTCACTGATGATTGCACAATGTTCAGCACCATTCGTGACTCCTCTTTGTTATTATTTTGCTCCCCTTATTGGAAGTTGACTGGTATCAATATTTGCTCTGCCATGACAGAGCTCCGTTGAAATGCTTGCCATCATTAAATATCCAAGCAACACTGACAACTAGAGCCGAGATATTAAACCATCAGGAAAAACTCAACAGGCTGGGGCTTCTTTCCCCATAAAAGAGAACTGTGGTAGTGTGGCCCTTTTAAGGGGGTGGCCTATGCACCCCACGTGACCGACTCGAGGACAAATCGCACAGGAACGCAAACTTCGGACAATACAAGTTAGCGTGCGGCCCTGGGAGCAGGGGCCCAGGCATTGTGGACCACGGAGATGAAGAGCCAAGACCCATCCTTTAGTGTTCCATGCCTGTACACACCAGCCTTTGTCTTTCATTAATAAACCCCTGCCTTGAGTCACCACAAGAATATTGAATAGTAACTAGTTTATGTCTTTAAAACATTGAAGAGGGTTTGACAGGGTCAACACAGAAGAGGTGTTCCCGCTTGTCTGGGATTAAACACATGATAGTCACTAATAAATCCAATCGCAAATCCAGGATAAATATCTTTATCCAAATAGTAAGAATGTGGATCACATTACCACATGGGTGCGGTCGAGTCAAATACCATACATGCATTTAAAGGGAATCTAGGTAAGCACGAGAGAGAAAAGAGTAGAAGGCAACGTTGATAGGGCTGGGATGAAGCTCTTGTGGAATATAAGTGACCGACTTGTCCAAACAGTCTGTTTTTGCACTGCAGGCTCGATGTAACTCAATGTAACCTGGGCAGATTATGAAGAATTGGACAAGATATCAGAATTTGGCAGGTGCTCCCAGACACTCAGCAGGTGGCATTGCTATCCGGAGATGATAAAGTGAAAATTGCTTGTGGAATAGTCAAGGGTTTACTGCTGTACTTTAAAAAAAGGACTAAACTGGCACAATGTATTAATGAATCAGCAGCAGAACTAACCAAGCTCCCCAGAGTCAAAATTGCAATATGAGAAAGAAGCAGACACTGAAATTTGCACAAATTGAAAGGATTAATAGCTGAATCTGTCACTAATATACAATAGTTTCATTTTGTTGAAATGTAATAGGGGATCATCAAAGGCAACATTTATAAGGATAAATTCAGCTTGTATATGCTAATAAGAGAAAAATAAAAGTCTCAATTTTCCATCTGGTCGTGGCAGCAGGCCACGTTCTGATCATGCATTATCTAAGCAGAATGGCTCGAAATCTGGGCTGCCCTGCATACAGCAATGATGCTGTGACCAAGCCAAAGGAAGTGCAACTTAAGCACAATGTACCCAAAGTCAATTTTGTTCCTACCAAGGAAAGACATTTTTGCCGTCATATTATGCTTGGTATTGAAGCTCAGCAAAAATAAATTTTACTCTGCCAATGTGGGTAAGCGACTTGCAACTTTCTTATTTGAAGTCAAAAGTTCTACAAGTCCGAATGATTTTAAAATACAAATTTGAAATAAAAATGTGAAACTTTGGAATTGTACAGTATGAATATCAGCATCTATCAGCATATAGATACAAGATTCTCCACCATGTTAACTCATTTATTCTCTCCAAAGATGCCGTGTATTTCCAAATTACGCTTCTATTGCAAACTCACGAGAAGGTCTCCGAGGTGAACATTCTAAAAATAGCAGCAATAAATCCAGAAAGTAGACATTCATGCAAAATAGGTTGCACAAGATCTTCAAAGGAGGCAGAAACTGAAGGGGCGATTGCAACACTGTTCTACAAACTGCGCGACATGGGACCTGGAAGATGCCTTTATATCGTTTTGATTCTAGGTGGAGTTTTGAGATCATGCTTAGTTCTTAGATGACTGTCACCAGTTGAGGTTAGCTGCATTGATAACATGGATAAGTAATGATGTGGAGATGCCGGTGTTGGACTGGGGTGAGCACAGTAAGACGTCTTACAACACCAGGTTAAAGTCCAACAGGTTTTTTCGAATCACGAGCTTTCGGAGCACTGCTCCTTCCTCAGGTGAATTGATTCACCTGAGGAAGGAGCAGTGCTCCGAAAGCTGGTGATTCGAAACAAACCTGTTGGACTTTAACCTGGCGTTGTAAGACTTCTTACCATGGATAAGTAAAATCAGGCAGGAGAACAGGTTCCATCTCTTACAGAGCTGTTTGATCATTGAGCGCGTTGCAGTTGCCCTCAGCTAATATATTAATGCAAACACACCCACATACATTCAGCCACGTTGAAAATGTTGTCTTTTTGATTTTTAAAAAACTGGTAAGAGCGGATATAGCAATGGTCGGGGTAATATAACATGTCAGTTAGAGTTAAGACCTTCAGGAGTGGCCGCAGGAAGTATTTTTCCAAAACAAAATAAACTGAAAATTGTGGAATGTTCTTTGTCAATAAACTGTGAATGTTAGGGCAATTACAGCTCTCAAGACCAAGATAGGTAGCATTTTGTTAGGTAAAGGTTTCAAAGGGTTGGAGGAAAGGTGGGAAAATGAAGGTGGGGGAGGGGGCTGAATGGCCTACTTTTACCTAAGATTGTTAAAGTTGCACACAAGCTTGTACATGCTTACATAGTTTTACTCATCAGCAGTTACTCCAACTCCTTGATGAAGGTTTTCTTTCAGGATCTTCAGCAACTATGTTTAGTGTCCATGGACTGTGACGGGTCGAGAGTAAAATCTGCCAAGGTTCCTCCTCCTGACTGCTATCTGCTGGCAGAGATTGCAGGGGGCTGAAGATGGTCAAATAGTTCACTCTCTAGACTCGCATGAATATTTTTTAAAAATTTAGAGTACCCAATTCATTTTTTCCAATTAAGGGGCAATTTAGCGTGGCCAATCCACCTACTCTGCACATGTTTGGGTTGTGTGTGTGTGTGGGGGGGGGGGGGGCGGGGGGAGAACCCTCGCAAACACGGGGAGAATGTGCAAACTCCACACGGACAGTGACCCAGGGCCGGGATCGAACCTGGGACCTCAGCACCGTGAGTGTCAGCACGGTGTTAACCACTGTGCCACCGTGCGGCCCCCTAGACTTGCATGAATAAAGGTAACTTGGGCTAAGTATTGGATACCCCCAGTTTAAAAAAAAGAGTACTCACAGGAAAGGAGGGCTATTGATGACAATTCTTATGCAAGACAAGAAAGTGAGAAGACACTAATTTAACAATATTTTCCAGCGATATAAAAGTAATATCCAGGCACTTTGAAAATTGAATACAGGGATAGGTTTTAGTGATAATTTTCACATAAATACATATTGCTCAAAGTACAGTTGATTGGTAGAATCCTGCACAACAATTTATTCCTTTTAGTACAGCAGTCTCAACATTTCCCCGTTCAATAGGCTGCCCTCTAGTGGATCGCACAAGATGAGGCAAGGGTCTTAGGATTTCAGAAACTGAGGTATTCATTGCATTCTCAGTTGTATTAGTGGTTAATCACAGAAATCTGACCTGCAAAAGCCAAGTTGATACAAATAGCTTCCATTAAAGTATTTATAGACTTCTACTGGCTGCACTTTTGCTGGAGTACACAGCAGTGGAGTGAATTTGCTACGCCATGTAGGCTAGAAACTGCAGTACTTTCTCCATGCACCACAATGCTCAATATGCAATGATCAGTGAGCCACTGTGGTATCTGGTGTGTTTAAATTCCTGCCGCTTTTTTAAGTTAGCAAAACATACAGCCCAACATAAAAGCAAACGACTGCCGATGCTGGAATCCAAATCAAAAACAGAAAATGCTGGACAATCTCAGCAGGTCTGACAGCAACTGTGGAGAGCGAGCAGGGGAGCTAGCTGACGGATCGAGTCTGGCTGTGATCACGTCCGACAAACTTACCCTGACAGGATTTGGTTTAGCACACTGGGCTAAATCGCTGGCTTTTAAAGCAGACCGAGGCAGGCCGGCAGCACGGTTCGACTCCCGTGCCAGCCTCCCCGAACAGGCGCCGGAATGTGGCGGCTAGGGGCACAGTAACTTCATTGAAGCCTACTTGTGACAATAAGCGATTTTCATGTCAAAGGATTGAGTAAAAAAGACAAAGGGACTGGTTCCAAAGACCGGTAGTTCGACGAATACACCATCAACCTGCCCGCACAAGGCGTACAGATCCTTCAGCAGATATTGGAAGCAAACATTAAAAGACGGCTATAGATTTAAGGCAGTGTTAAGAAATCGTCCAACTCCTTCCAAGAACATAGATCGAGCTGGAGAGAGATAATCGTTCCCCTTGTTCTAACCAGGCGAGTTGTGCTGGGAGGGAAAAGCTGCTCAGAGACAGGCCGCTCTGCTTCACAGCTACCTTAGCGCAGCATCAAATTTTAATGCCAGACACCCCCGAGCATAAATGAATGGCAAAGTGTTGAGCCATCGGTAGCTTCATTTTTTTTTTTTGGGGGGGGGGGGATAAAGCGATGCCAAGACCCCCTGGACGAAGGGACACACACACACACACAGCGGCGCGTTACCTTTGAAAGCCCTCCGCAGAATCTGACAGCGGCACTTGAAGGAGACAGCTATCATTCTGCCTTCTCCGCTCTCTGACAGGAGTGTCGTCCAGAAGCTCTGCCCGGAAGAATGCAGCAGCCGGCGAGCGGGGGGGGGGGGGGCTCCTTATTCCTCCCACATCGCGGGTGAAGCTCAAGCCCACTTGGCTGAGGCACAGATCACTTGTCACTGCTGCTACCTGCTCGACGCCACCGCACATCAATGCCGGCCAGTGAGGTGTCTTCGCCGCTCCCCCCCCCCCCCCCCTCCCTCCCCTCACACACAAGCGGAGCCTCCCCCACCCCCCTGAGGCGGACTGGGAGCACCTCTCACACGCCCCCCCCCCCCTCTCTCTCTCCTGCCTTTTCCCCGCCACTAACACCATTCCATCAGAAACACTTTACTTCAGACACAATCAGCGTTGGCAGCAGATAGAGAAGCTGGCAATCGGAGGTGGGGTGGGGGGGGGGGGGGCGGGGGTGATGTGCCACTGGCGATGATGCTGATGCTGAAAGAAAAATTAAGTTGACCAAAAATAAATAATAATTGATCGAAGTCAGTCATTGGGCAAATGTAGATGCTTGGTTTGAAGAGTGTGTGTGAGGTTCAGTTGTGAATCTCCCTCCCCCTCCCCTCTCTCATTTGGCGGGCAATCTCCACTTTCTTCCCCAGGGTGGCCCGAATCTGCGCAGCTCATCAGCGCCCAGGACAGTCAATAGTGACTGAGCCCTCAGCCAGAGCTGCTGTCCTCAGCCCGCACAGTGCAGCCAGAGCCCGCACAGTGCAGCCAGAGCTCAGCGCAGTCAAAGCCCGCACAGTGCAGCCAGAGCCCGCAGAGTGCAACCAGTGCTCAGTGTAGCCAGAGCTCAGTATAGCCAGAGCCCGCAGAGTGCAGCCAGTGCTCAGTGTAGCCAGAGCTCAGTGCAGCCAGAGCCCGCAGAGTGCAGCCAGTGCTCAGTGTAGCCAGAGCTCAGCGCAGTCAAAGCCCGCACAGTACAGCCAGAGCCCGCAGAGTGCAGCCAGTGCTCAGTGTAGCCAGAGCTCAGCGCAGTCAAAGCCCGCACAGTGCAGCCAGAGCTCACTGCAGCCAGAGCTGCTGTCCTCAGCCTGCGCAGTGTAGCCAGAGCTCAGTGTAGCCTCAGCGCAGTCAAAGCCCGCACAGTGCAGCCAGAGCCCACACAGTGCAGCCAGAGCTCAGTGCAGCCAGAGCTGCTGTCCTCAGCCTGCTCAGTGTAGCCAGAGGTCAGTTCAGCCAGAGCCCACACAGTACAGCCAGAACCCGCTCAGTGCAGCTAGAGCTGCTGTCCACAGGCCACAGTGCAGCCAGTGCTCAGTGCAGCTGTCCACAGCCCACACAGTGCAGCCAGAGCTCAGTGCAGCCAGAGCCCGCACAGTGCAGCCAGAGCTCAGTGCAGCCAGAGCTGCTGTCCACAGCCCACACAGTGCAGCCAGAGCTCAGTGCAGCCAGAGCTGCTGTCCACAGCCCACACAGTGCAGCCAGAGCTCAGCGCAGTCAGAGCCCGCACAGTGCAGCCAGAGCCCGCACAGTGCAGCCAGAGCTGCTGTCCACAGCCCACACAGTGCAGCCAGAGCTCAGCGCAGTCAGAGCCCGCACAGTGCAGCCAGAGCCCGCACAGTGCAGCCAGAGCCCGCACAGTGCAGCCAGAGCTCACTGCAGCCAGAGCTCAATGCAGCCAGAGCCCGCACAGTGCAGCCAGAGCCCGCACAGTGCAGCCAGAGCTCAATGCAGCCAGAGCCCGCTCAGTGCAGCCAGAGCTCAATGCAGCCAGAGCCCGCTCAGTGCAGCCAGAGCTCAGTGCCGCCAGAGCCGCTGTCCCCGCTGGCAGACTCCGCAAAGCCCGGAACTCCCAGCTTCAAAGGGAATTAATCAAATGCAGCAATTTGGCGTGGCAGATGTGTGTGGCGCCGAGCGCCAGGGTTGATTTTTGACCCTTTTTCTGGGTGGATCAATGAATGAATGGGGGAAAGCAGGTCCGAGGGTAAATACTGCATCCTCTTGCCGACTGGTCTTCCCTCACTTAGTTCCACCGGTAAATCCTGCAGCTAATCAAGTTGCTTAAAAAAAAAATCAGATTTATCTTCTGGAGATAGTGCACTCCTTATTGATGTAAGGTGACTTTGCACTCCATTGTCCCGCTGTCTGCCTCATAAATCAGCCATTAATGAGCCAGGCTTACCGAGTGCGTGTGGGGGGGGGGGGGGGGGTATGGCAAAATCAGAACATGTTAACAGCTTAATCTGTGAAACGGTGGGAATAAAATGGTGTATTTAAAATAAAGCAACAGCATTGTGTAAACTCTCAACTCTTTAATAATCCTAGCCCCCCCCCCCCCCAAAAAAAAAGACACATTACATAGACATAGAACATACAGTGCAGAAGGAGGCCATTCGGCCCATCGAGTCTGCACCGACCCACATTAATCCCTCACTTCCACCTTATCCCCGCAACCCAATAACCCCTCCCAACCTTTATGGACACTACGGGTAATTTAGCATGGCCAATCCACCTTACTTTATGCAGAGGTCTGTAAACTTATGCAAAAAGGTTTGCAGGATAGACGGTTGGAACATCAAATTATAACAAACCATTCAATTGCAGAATTGCACTCAGTAGCATTTTCACTTTACCTGAGCAGATTAAAAAACACACAAAATGTACATTGGTCAGAAAAAAATATGCATAGCTCTGGGGAAGAGCAGCGATGTAAGAATTATTTGATAGCTCTGGCAAAACAAAAACCACAATAGGCGGCATGAAGTGCTTTGTAAGATTTTATGGGGTATTTAAATAGCCTTTTCCACAAAATGTGCTTCTGTGTACTTCACAGAATCCCTACAGTGCTAATTCGGCCCATCGAGCTTGCACAGAACCTCTGAAAGAGCAGCCTAGCCAGGCCCAATCCCTCACCCTTTAACCCAACCTTGGGACTATTTAACCTGTCCAATCCGCGTAACCTGCAGATGTTTGGACTGTGGGAGAAAACCGACGCAGACACGGGAATAATGTGCAAACTCCACACAGACAGTCACCCGAGGTCGGAATCGAACCCAGGTCCCTGGCGCTGTGAAGCAGCTATGCTAACCACCATGCCACCCATCTGCTCACTATCCCTTATTAATTGAATTAACAGCCATGATTAGGAGCTAGGAGAGATGCATTTTACACTGGTTCTCGATGGTTGGGAAGGGAGACGAGGAGCTATTTAAATTGTAACACTATCTCCTTTGTTTTCTTTACAGGTAAAGAAATAAGGTGAGGAGCTGCTGCTATAAAAACCCAAAATGCCGTTTCTCTTCGCAGGTGCTGGCAGATCTGCTCAATATTTCCAGCATTTTTTGGTCTTTGTCGGAGAGTTGCAGTATTCTGCTGTTTTCAGAGTTTGAATCTTAGCTGGGACGACTGACAGGTCTGGTTTGCCCACCTCTTCTGCACTCCTGGCTGATTTAATTTTCAATTGGCACAGGCGGAATAATATTGAATGGGGTGAAAATAGGCGACCAACCCAACGCAGCAACATTTCCGCCACAAAGACAAGATCAAAATTCCTTCTGGATTGGTTGCTTCACTTTCTACAGTCTAACCTTTTTTTCTTGTATCCGCCAAAGTAAAGGCTGTTCCTTGGATTTAGTGTTTCGTAGTGTAATTGTTTATAAGTGGCCTGAGGGGCCCAATGATAAGCAATCTCAAAGGTGGTTTATTCGGTTTCAACCTGTAGTAAAATGTCCTTGAGGCATTTCATGGATAGAGACAACTAGAAATTGACACAAAAGGAGACATATTGGCCCAGGAATCAGAGGCAAAATAACAATAGTAAAATAGTACACAAAATACCCCTGCAATTTTAGGTGGAGATATGCTAGTCACCACAAATTGCTGGCAGAATTGCCCTTAATCTCACCAAAGCCAACAAGAAATGACCATTCTTGCTGTAAACCTCTCCCATACATCTTGAAATTGCTCATGCTTACTCCAATACTCATAATACTGGTTTAGCAGACTGGGCTAAATCACTGGCTTTTAAAGCAGACCAAGGCAGGCCAGCAGCACGGTTCAATTCCTGTACCAGCCTCCCCGAACAGGTGCCGGAATGTGGCGACTAGGGGCTTTTCACAGTAACTTCATTTGAAGCCTACTTGTGACAATAAGCGATTTTCATTTTAATTTAATTTAATTTCAATAATCTTTATGAGTGTCACAAGTAGGCTTACATTAACACTGCAATGAAGTTAGTGTGAAAATCCACTAGCCGCCACATTCCAGCGCCTGTTCGGATACACCGAGTGAGAATTCGGCATGTCCAATTCACCTAACCAGCAGGTCTTTCGGGACTTGTGAAGGAAACCGGAGCACCCGGAGGAAACCCACGCAGACCCAGGGAGAACGTGCAGAGTCCGCACAGACAGTGACCCAAGATGGGAAACGAACCCGGGTCCCTGGCGATGTGAAGCAACAGCGCTAACCACTGTGCTACCGTGCCGCCACAATCACTTCCGGCTGATTAACATTACCCTTAAGTGCTTGAATTAGTGACATGACTTATGGTCCTGATATGTCCGAGAAATGTGATGGCCCAGAACAGGAACAAACTGTGAAGTATCAACGCCACAGGTAGCAAATTGTTTCTAGAGTGTTTGAGAGGGGTGAGCAGGTGGCATCATTAACACTGAGTTTTCTGATGAGGGCAGAATGTGTATGAGAACTAGAAGGGGACCAAGGGTAGGTTCCCGAGGGGATGCCTGAGGCACTGGAACTGGTGTGAAAGAGGAAGCCATTGCAGGAGCTAATTCTGCTCACCGAGGCTAATCCCACTCAGTTGAACAATGCAGGAAATGTGTGATCACTGTGTCAACAGGTCCAGGCAGTGAGGGGGGCATGATGCAGCATGGTCACAGTTAGTGGATCGAATATGCACCACACCAGTGCTGTGTCAGGGGCAGAAATCTAAATCAGAGTCTTCAAAACATGGAGGCTGTGGGAAAGATGGACATGGATTTGGACAACATGGAGGCTGTGGGAAAGATGGACATGGATTTGGACAACATGGCGGTTGTGGGAAAGATGGACATGGATTTGGACAACATGGAGGTTGTGGGAAAGATGGACATGGATTTGGACAACATGGAGGTTGTGGGAAAGATGGACATGGATTTGGACAACATGGAGGTTGTGGGAAAGATGGACATGGATTTGGACAACATGGAGGTTGTGGGAAAGATGGACATGGATTTGGACAACATGGCGGTTGTGGGAAAGATGGACATGGATTTGGACAACATGGCGGTTGTGGGAAAGATGGACATGGATTTGGACAACATGGAGGTTGTGGGAAAGATGGACATGGATTTGGACAACATGGAGGTTGTGGGAAAGATGGACATGGATTTGGACAACATGGAGGTTGTGGGAAAGATGGACATGGATTTGGACAACATGGCGGTTGTGGGAAAGATGGACATGGATTTGGACAACATGGCGGTTGTGGGAAAGATGGACATGGATTTGGACAACATGGAGGTTGTGGGAAAGATGGACATGGATTTGGACAACATGGCGGTTGTGGGAAAGATGGACATGGATTTGGACAACATGGCGGTTGTGGGAAAGATGGACATGGATTTGGACAACATGGCGGTTGTGGGAAAGATGACATGGATTTGGACAACATGGAGGTTGTGGGAAAGATGGACATGGATTTGGACAACATGGAGGTTGTGGGAAAGATGGACATGGATTTGGACAACATGGAGGTTGTGGGAAAGATGGACATGGATTTGGACAACATGGCGGTTGTGGGAAAGATGGACATGGATTTGGACAACATGGCGGTTGTGGGAAAGATGGACATGGATTTGGACAACATGGAGGTTGTGGGAAAGATGGACATGGATTTGGACAACATGGAGGTTGTGGGAAAGATGGACATGGATTTGGACAACATGGAGGTTGTGGGAAAGATGGACATGGATTTGGACAACATGGCGGTTGTGGGAAAGATGGACATGGATTTGGACAACATGGCGGTTGTGGGAAAGATGGACATGGATTTGGACAACATGGAGGTTGTGGGAAAGATGGACATGGATTTGGACAACATGGCGGTTGTGGGAAAGATGGACATGGATTTGGACAACATGGCGGTTGTGGGAAAGATGGACATGGATTTGGACAACATGGAGGTTGTGGGAAAGATGGACATGGATTTGGACAACATGGAGGTTGTGGGAAAGATGGACATGGATTTGGACAACATGGAGGTTGTGGGAAAGATGGACATGGATTTGGACAACATGGAGGTTGTGGGAAAGATGGACATGGATTTGGACAACATGGAGGTTGTGGGAAAGATGGACATGGATTTGGACAACATGGAGGTTGTGGGAAAGATGGACATGGATTTGGACAACATGGAGGTTGTGGGAAAGATGGACATGGATTTGGACAACATGGAGGTTGTGGGAAAGATGGACATGGATTTGGACAACGACGACGTTCAAGGTCTTTCAAGAGGAAAGGAAGATTGGAAGTTGGAGAGGAGGGAGGGGGAAGCATAACCACAAGGGAACAAAAAGTTTCAAATATCAGTTAACCCAAAGGGAATACCCCAAATAAAACCTCGGCAGTGCTCCATGTAAGATTAGAGATACTCCTTACAACTTACAACACTGTGGAGATACAACCTAGAATTTCATCAGCCTTAATGATCACAGCTTGGCGTTCACTGCAAACCTTCACTGATCGATAATCCAGTTGTTTTCTTTTTCTTCCTCCATTGTTGTCTTACTCTCTTTTCATTAACCAAGGGGCCTGGTTATATTTTCACACGCCTAGTGTAAGGAAGAAGTTTCAAGCCCACAATGCCCAACACTGAATCATCCTCAGCTTATAGATTATTGATTTATTGTTTTTCCCCGGATATCTTTCTACAAAGAAAATGTGTTTCCATGGTGTTATAACCTGCCTGCTTACCATTGGCTGGGGACTAATGACAATCCCATAATCCTGTGGGAGTATGAGCTTCCCCAATGAGGGGGCGGAGAAACCATTAGTAGACTCCAAGTATAAATAAAGCTGGCCAGTTTGGAACCAGCAGGAAGTAGTGTGCAGCAAGGGAAGTTGCTGCGGCTGTTATATATATATATATATATATATATGTTATTGTAAATAAATGTTATTACTTTGTATCCTTAAAACTCGTGCTGGATTCTTCGTGGCCCTCACAAAACATGGAAACCAGTATCAAGCGCTCTCAGCTATGGTGATCTGGAGCTTCCTTCTGAACTGTTAATTCTACGAAGAAAAATTCTACAGAAGGTCAAATGGCCACACGAGGTCAAATGGCCACACTGTGGGCTGGATGAACCGCACAGTAAACTTGGGGTGAGAGCCCACCTCCGCTTAGCTGGTTTGCCCCAACGGGTGATGGCCCTTTAAATACCACGAGGTGACACTTCCGCCCATCTCCAGGAGAATGCCCACTGCATAGAATTGGCTGACAGCGCTGCACACTGCGAGCAGGAGCGGTGGCCATTGCCGGTACCTACAGGTAGGCGAAAGACGTACTGGACAAGTCTGAAATCCACTGACAGGTCCCATTAAGGGAAGCTGGTGGGCATGTTGGACAGGTGTGGGGGTGAAAATGGTGGGTGGGATTGGAAGGTGGATGTAGGGAGGCAAAGCTGAGGGCGGGGGGTCTCAGATTCGCGTCAAGGGCTCGGAAGGAGACACCAACAACCTCCCCCCACCCTCCCTCGAACAGCCATCCACAGGGTTAAATCTGCTGGGCTATATGTTGGGGCCAGTCCTTCTTACTGCCTATTGTAATGGAATGGTGGCAGGCTGAAGCCCTTAATTGCCCACTTAACAGCCTCAATTGGGCCACCCGGCTGACACCTTCCTGTCTGTCAAATCATGGAGGGGATAGAGACGCGTGAACCAGCAATGGACATGCCTTCGGTGGCATGATAACCTAATTTGTAGGTCTATCCACCTATGATTCCATCTGCGGATGGCCTGTCAACTTCAGCCCAATAATATGTAATTTAAAAATATATATATTTGTATTCTCCTGCTTTTTCACATTTTCTCCCAAATTTGCACCCACCAACAATAAACAATAAACAGTAACGAAAATAATGTCAATCCCCATATCAACAACAATCCCATCCCGCCACCAACCCCCAAACAACTGCCCGCATGTTAACATAAACAAATAACAAAAGTGAATCAGGAATCACCCAGAGTCACCATTAACACACACAGCCCCCCTCCTCCCCAACCCCACCCACCACTAATGTTCGATGTTATCCTATTCTTGAAAGTGCATAATGAATAACGCCCATGAATTGTAAAACCCACCATCCTTCCCCTCAGTTCAAACTTAACCTTCTCAAGAGTTAAGAAGGGGGTCCCCCTTAACAGGTCCCCCCGCCACGCCAGGGCACAGGGTGGAGAGGTTGCTCTCCATCCCAGCAGGATCCGCCTTCGGGCGATCAACGAGGCGAAGGCTACAACATCTGCCCCTGCACCCATTTCCAATCCCGACTGGTCCGACACCCCGAATATGGCCTCCCGTGGGCCTGGGTCCAGTTTCACATGCACCACTTTAGAGATTATCCAAAAAATCTCCTTCCAGTAATCCCCCAGTTTTGGACAGGACCAAAACATATGAACGTGATTTACGTCCCCCACCCCTGCAACGTTCACACATCTTCTATCCCCTCAATGTGCCGGCTCATCCTCGCCCTTGTGAGGTGTGCTCTATATACCACCTTCAGCTGTATCAGCCCCAACCTCGCGCACATGGTGGAGGCGTTCACTCTCAGAAGCACCTCACAACAGAACCCCTCCTCCATACCCTCTCCCTCCTCCATAACCTCTCCCAACTCTTCCTCCCACTTTGCTTTGATCCCTTCCAGGGGTGCAATGATATGCAATCTTGTTTGTGGGGTACACCCACAGCTCATTTGAACGGCATCCTCTGTCCATCAGAACGTCACACAAGGTTACCTACAAATCACTTTGACTAAGAGGGTTTTGTTTTGGTTGTCAGTCTGTGAGCTGCATCGGAAAGGCCACATTTATTGCCCTTCATTAGTTCCCTTAAAGTAATGGCATGTCTTCTTGAATGTGACTAGCTTTAAGATGCAGCTTCCCTTTATGTCAATGTTTTCCACTGATAGAGAAGGAAGCAGGATTTGCTAATGAGGAGCATTTGCTAATTAGACATATCTCCAGGCACCTCTCCACGCTCCCCCACATCTAGTTCCTTTGCAGTTGATGGCTGATGAACTGAAATAGGTTTCTCTGCCCTCTCAATTCTACTCCCTGGACAAAGTGATATTGTAGCTGTTAGAGAGGATATTCTCAACTATCATATCTGGAGAATGCAACCCATAACAGCTTGGAAAGAGGGTCAATTCTGGTGAATTAGCCCCACACTGTGGTACAAGCAGGTGAAGAGGAAATGGATGGTACTGAAAAAAAGGCAAAATGGACAACAACGAATGAAAGAATGAAGGAGCCCACAGCTGAAAATAGTGGGCGCGATTCTCCAATCGCGGGACAGCGTCCGCGCCGTTGCGAATGTCGTCGTGTTTCACGACGGCACAAAACGGGTGCGTGCACTAGCGATGGGCCAGCACGGCGCTGGAGCGGTTCACGCCGCTCCAGCCTCACTTCCTGGCGTGCACTGGGGGCGGCGCCAACCCGCGCATGCGCAGTGACGACGCGCCAACCCACGCATGCATTGTGGCTTTACGGAACGTGCCGGCCCCGACGCAACATGGCGCGGGGGTTCTGGGGCCGGACGCGCAACAAAGTAGTCCTGGGGGGGGGGGGGGATGGTGGGCCCCGATCGTGGGCCAGACCCCATCGGAGCCCCCCCCCCCCGCCAGCGCAAATGGCACCGATTCTCCGCACCTCAGAGAATCACGCGCTGGCGTCGGGGCGGTTGCGGCGATTCAGCGGCCCGACGTGGGGCTGGGAGAACCGCGCCCAGTATATTTGGAAATGGTGAAAAAAGGAATAAACTGTGTCTGGGCTTGTGACAGGCAGGGTGTGGGTTGTGGACGGGTGCAGCAGAAATATAGGAATGCAAAAGTACGAGTTTATCTGATGGGAAGGCGGGGTGGCAAGAATACCAAGTTGAATCGCTGGAGGGGAACCGAAAGGTCGCTGCTAATTTTTTTCATCCATGGGATGTGGGTGTCAGCGAGCTCCCATTTCGAGAAGATGTCGGTGACCGCTGCAGTGCATGTGGTGGACGTACGCTCACAGTGCTGTTTGGAGATGGTTGAAAGAGACTGCCTCCGTGAAAGGGAAAGTTGGACGAATGGTATTTTCTTTTATTCATTCTTGGGATGTGAGCACTGCTGGTAAGATCAACAGTTATTGCCCATCCCTAACTGTCCCCTTGAGGAAGGGGGGGGGGGCTTGTACTGCAGTGGGTAGCATCCCCGTCTCTGTGTCAGAAGCTCAAGTCCCACTCCAGGACTTGATGGCCACAGGTGGTGTGTTCTTGACACAGCTAAACAGCCTGTAAATCCTTCCACTACCCCAATGGCAGGCGGTAAGAGTGGGGGAGTCTCCTGGCCGGCCACGCTGGCTGCGGGGTGGCACTCCTCAAGCTGTATCCTTTGGTGTCTGGCGAGCAACCGATGGAAACTACCGCAGGAACATATTTGTCAGTCCCGTGTCGCTCGGCAGGGGAAACCTTCTCTAATTGCCCTTGAGAATGTGGTAATGAGTCAATCTGTTAAGTAGCTATTTCAAGGGCAGTTAGGAGGCAACCAGATTGCTGTGGATCTGGAGTGACACAAAGGCTCCACACACCGTCTTCCACAAAGGGAAATTGGATCTGCATTTCCTTCCCGTCAGGCATTAGCGAACCAGAAGTGCTTTTATGAGAGTGCAACAGTTTCATTCCTGACATTAGCTCTTCACTCCAGCCTATTTAATTGAATTTAAATTTCCCCACGGCCCTGGCGGGATTTGAACTACAAGATCATCAGCCTCGGCTTCTGGATTAATAGTCCAGCAACACGATGCTCATGGATACAGCTTAATGCTTAGTCCACTGTGTAACTGTACCCCCAACATAGTCACCGTCAATTATGTCCAGAGGAATCCAGTCTTTGTACGAGGTTGAACGCATTGTTTTTTAAATAAATTTAGAATACCAAATTCTTTATTTTTCAATTAAGGGGCAATTTATCATGGCCAATCCAGCTAACCTGCACATCTTAGGACTGTGGGCGGAAACCAGAGCACCCGGAGGAAACTCCCAGACACGGGGAGAACGTGCAAACTCCACACAGAGTGACCCAAGGCTGGAATTGAACCTGGGTCCCTGGAGCTGTGAGGCAGCAGTGCTAACCACTGTGCCCCAACTTCCCGGAGGCACCTACTTACTTTCCCTGCACCCCCCACCAACCTCAACCCCCACTTGGGCCCTGACCCTTGACAGTGCCACTCAGGCACCTTGGCAGTGCCAAGGCAGCAGTACCAAGGTGCCAGCTGGGCAGCACTAAGGTGCCCACGTTCCAGGGGGAGGGCCAGGGAGCCACCTACCACTATCCCTGGCCACCCTGGGGCCTCTCTGATGGGCTGGGAGCCCCCTCTCCGGGTGCCATTCCGCCTGATCCACGTTTGTGTGGACCAGTACTGAACGCCACCCGCAGTCTCGCTGGAGGGGACGGGACGGGGGAACCTGTCGATCCCGGGTAAGCCGGGTATGTGTATGCCATTTGGTCGCGTCCCTTTTGGGCGGGATTCTGAATCCGACGCCTCACGGGACTTGGGTATATCCCGCGAGGCGTAAAGGCTACCGGGAAGCCCGTGGTCGACCTCTCCCGGGATGTACCGGCCGCATTGCGCTCTCCCTCGAGTGCAACACAGCCGGTAGATCGCGGCCTTAAGGTCCTCACGGGTGATGACAGGGTGGGATGTGGAGGGAACGTTTCCTCTCGTGGGGAAATGTAGAACTAGGGGAGCAGGTTCGAGGGGCCGGGTGACCTATTCCTGCTCCTAATTTGTATCTTCACACGCATGTTCATAAGTGCCAAGTCGAGGTCACGTGCATCATCGTACGGAAGGAGGAAAGGGGAAAAAAAACCACTCGATGCTCACAACTTCATAACAATATCACATATCCTGGTGACAAAACAATCATCACCTCAGCCTCATTCTCCATTAAATTCATCATCTTCAGTGAAGACCAATACAATGTATTCACTATTGCATCCAAAAGGAGATCTCTTTTATTGTCCCAGCTCCATGATTTGTTTTTATTTTTTTGTGTTAAAAGATATTTGGGATCCTTCTCGTGTTACATGCTAATCTTTTCTATTCACTGTCTTGGATTTTATTTGCCTTTTCAATTTCCCCATGAACTCTTGGCACTCAGTTGTCTGCTGTACCTGACATTTGTCACAAATCTTCTTCCTCTGCTTCATTTTAACCTCTATTTTCTTTGACGTCTGGAGAGAACTCTCACTTTCGCTGCCCTTCTTACACATTATGTGCTCAGTGTGGGTACAAACTATCTCTACCCTATGCAGCTGCCATTGCTCGTTTACTGTTTTCTAGCCCACCTGTGCCAGTTGCCGTCTCAAAAATCACTCCTCTTGGCTCTCTTCCAGTTGGGCAATTTCATCGGTGAACTTTCTTTCTCTTTTCCATAACCATTTAAAACTTTATGATCACTATTGCCCAGATGTTCTCCCACTGAAACACACTCCACTCGCCAGAATGAATGCTAGCATGTCTTTTTCCTTCATTGGGTTGCAAATCAGAACAGTTTCCTGGACAGATTTTAGAATTCTTCACCCACTTTCCCCTTTACTCTTCCCTCCCACCATCAGGCCTGTTATGACGAGGAACCGTGAATTTATTCAAAATCAAACTGGGCTTTGATTTCCACAATCGATGCATGCTAACCATGAGGAGACTCTGTATGACAACAGTGATATACTGTGAAACTTCTTCACTTGTGGTCAAAGTAAATGATTCATTTATTATGGACACATTAATCTGGGTCAACTCTGACTCGAGCAGCATATTTATGCTAATCTCCCAAGAAGTTACGATTATTCAAATCTATTTACAACACTATTTGGTTGTAAATTTGCAATGTTTTTTTAATGTTGACGTCAGGAAAATAAATCTTTGACCACTCATACTTTGGAGGGAACGGGGGAGCGGATTAGAACCAGGTAGAAAGACATTGAAATAAGACTTAATGGACTGTAGTGCAATTTCTGTGGCGATAACCTCATATGAATCTTGCTTTATGGATTTGCTGGCAGGAATGTTGTATTTGATAGCCAGTTTAGTACTTGTTCAAATCTTCCTACAATACTTGGCCGCACATTTCCAAGCACAGCTGGTGTTAACATTATAGCTGCAAATGGTCCATGAATCTTTAAACATAAACAGCACCAATAATTTGGTTTTGATAAAGTATAGAAACAGGTTTATTTTTAGGTTTACTGGTTCATAGCTTTCACCAAGTTAATATGCCTTTTACTGTAGATGGTCCCATCTGACAGAAAACACGCATCCAGAAGCAGAGCTACAAACTAATCAAAGTAACGTTGGAGGAGGGAGAGAGGCAGAGAGGGAGAGCGCGAGGGAGAGGGAGAAGCAGAGAGGCAGAGAGAGAGAGAGACAGACAGAGCAAGAGAGAGGCAGAGAGAGGGAGAGAGAGAGAGAGAGAGGCAGAGAGAGAAGCAGAGGGGGAGAGAGAGAGGTAGAGAGAGAGGCAGAGGGGGAGAGGCAGAGTGATGTACCATTAATCCACTGCTAGACGATGAGAGCGAGGGAACATAGGCTTTATTACACAAGAACTTGCCTGCCTGAGATCGCTGTAACAACTGAGCGCCGCCCACAGGCGGCCGGTCTATATACCGTCCGGGGGGGGTGGAGCCAGAGGCGGAGCCCACCCGGGTTCCAGTACACTACATGGAAAAGGGGTCATATTACAGTACTTGACAGACAACTTATTCTGGTGAATACATTCACCACATTCGCCCCCTGTTAAAAAAATGAAGTCCAGCGAGGGTGAAGTGGGGTCATCAAATGTTCAGTCTGTCTGGAAGCCAGACTGTTTGATACCAATCAATCCAGTCGAAACGGTAGTTAACAAGAACTGTGGTTTTAATCAGCTACAATCTGCCCACCAGCAGCTTCTCCGGCACTGAGAGGCTGTCCCGGATCGATGGGTTATATACCTTCTCAGAGGGGCAGAGCCACAGGCGGAGCCAACAACAACAACATCAACACAACAGTAACAGTGAGTAAATACAGTAATATATACAACAGCCGTGAGTAAATACAGTAATATATACAACAGCCATACGTGGCTCACCACACTGTTCTATTGGACCTCCTCAGCCCTGGCGGTGCGGCGGGTGCTGCCGATGTAGTCGTTGACTCCGGGAGCGTGTCGTCTGGAGCTTCGGTCCGTTGTGTCGGCAATTGAGGAGTGGGTGTAGGTAGGGAAGGTGGATGGTGGCAGAGGGGTGGTGGATAGCGGTAAGGGGGAGGTGGATGGTGGCAGTGTAGGCTCAGGACAGTACAGAAGCCCCGGGTGGGCGTAAAGGGTTGGGGGGGGTGGCGGTAGGCATTGGGGGGGGGGGGCGGTTGGCATGGGATCCAGCAGGGGCCAGGTCCCGGAGGGAGACCATATCTTGCCGTCCGCCTTGGTGCGCGACGTAGGCGTACTGGGGGTTGGTGTGCAGCTGCTGGACCCTCTCGACCAGGGGGTCGGTCTTATGGCTCCTCGTATGCTTCCGGAGAAGGACCGTTCCCGGAGTTGTCAGCCAGGACGGAAGCGAGACCCCGGAGATGGGCTTCCTAGGGAAGACAAACAAACGGTCGTGAGGGGTCTCGTTTGTGGCTGTGCAGAGGAGCGATCTAATGGAGTGGAGCGCGTCGGGTAGGACCTCCTGTCAGCGGGGAATCGGGAGACTTCTAGACCGAAGGGCAAGAAGGACGGCCTTCCATATCATCACGTTCTGCCTCTCCACCTGCCCGTATCCCTGCGGGTTGTAGCTCGTAGTCCTGCTCGAGGCGATGCCCTTACTGAGCAGGTACTGACGCAGCTCATCGCTCATGAAGGAGGTGCCCCGGTCACTGTGGATGTATGCAGGGAAACCGACCAGGGTGAAGATGATGTGCAGTGCCTTTATAACAGTGGCCGAGGTCATGTCGGGACATGGGACAGCGAAGGGGAAGCAGGAGTACTCGTCAATGACGGTCAGGAAATATATATTATGGTTGGTGGAAGGGAGGGGCCCTTTGAAGTCGATGCTGAGGCACTCAAAGGGCCGGGAGGCCTTATCTGGCCGGTAGAAGTGCGGCTTGCACTCCACGCAAACTTGGCAATCCCTGGTCATGGCCTTGACCTCCTCGGTGGAGTAGGGCAGGTTGCTGGCTTTAATAAAGTGGATACACCGAGTGACCCCCGGGTGACAGAGGTCAATGTGGATAGCCTGAAGTCGGTCGTCTTGCGTACTGGCGCATGTGCCGCGGGACAGGGCATCTGGGGGCTCGTTGAGCTCCCCAGGACGATACTTCATATCGTAAGTACAGGTGGAGAGTTCGATTCCCCGTCTCAAGATTTTGGCATTTTTTATTTTGCCCCGTTGTGCGTTGTCGAACATGAAGGCAACCGACCGTTGGTTGATGACGAGGGTAAACCTCCTACCGGCTAGGTAGTGCCTCCAGTGCCGCACAGCTTCCACAATGGCTTGTGCTTCCTTCTCGACAGAGCAGTGTCGAATCTCTGAGGCGTGGAGGGTTCTAGAAAAGAAGGCTGATGGCCTGCCCGCCTGGTTGAGGGTGGCGGCCAGGGCGACGACTGACGCATGGCTCTCTACCTGGAAAGGGATGGACTCATCCGCCGCGTGCATTGCGGCTTTGCCAATACCTGCCTTGATGCGGCTGAAGGCCGCGCGAGCCTCAGCCGTCAGGGGGAATATAGTGGCCTTGATAAGTGGGCGGGCTTTGTCCGCATAGTTGGGGACCCACTGGGCATAGTAGGAAAAGAGCCCCAGGCAACATTTGAGGACCTTGAGGCTGTGGAGAAAGGGAAGTTGTATGAGGGGGCACATGCGGTCGGAGTCGGGCCGTAGGACCCCGTTTTCCACGACAGCCGAGGATGGCTAGCCGGGTTGTGCGGAAAACGCACTTCTCTTTGTTATATGTGAGGTTGAGGGAATGGGCGGCCTGGAGGAACCTCTGGAGGTTGGCGCCATGGTCCTGCTGATCATGGCCGCAGATGGTAACATTGTCCAAGTACGGGTATGTAGCCCGCAACCCGTACTGGTCCACCATTCGGTCCATCGTTCTCTGGAAGACCGAGACCCCATTAGTGACGCCGAACGGGACCCTGAAGAAGTGGAAGAGTCGGCCGGCTGCTTCAAAGGCAGTGTAGTGGCGATCTTCCGGGCGGATCGGGAGCTGGGGGTCGGCAGACTTCAGATCTACTGTGGAGAACACCCAGTACTGTGCGATCTGGTTGACCATCTCCGCTATGCGGGGGAGTACGCATCAAGTTGCGTGAACCGATTAATGGTCTGGCTATAGTCCACTACCATCCGATTCTTCTCCCCGGTCCTGACAACCACCACTTGTGCTCTCCAGGGGCTGTTGCTGGCCTCGATGACCCCCTCCCTCAAGAGTCGCTGGACCTCCGACTTGATAAAAATCATGTCTTGTGCACTGTACTGCCTGCTCCTGGTGGCGATGGGCTTATAGTCGGGGGTGAGGTTCGCGAAGAGCGAAGAGGGGGTGACCTTAAGGGTTGCGAGGCTACATACAGTGAGGGGGGGGGTAGGGGTCTGCCGAACTTTAGGGTGAGGCTTCGGTGACGAGTCCAAGCAGTAGCGGGGCGCAGAGGTGAGGGAGGACATACAGTTTAAAACGGGCATACTCAGCGACCTGTATCGCGAGGTTTGCAACACACTACCCCCGGATCTGCACTGAATGTGATCCGGAAGCAAGGGAGATTGTTTGGGACGCGGGGTAGATGTGGAGGGAGCAGCGCCTTACCGTGTCGGGGTGGACGAAGCTCTCTGTGCTCCCGGAGTCGAAAAGACAGGGGGTCTCGTGCCCATTGACCCGGACAGCCATCATCGAGTTCTTCAGGTGTTTTGGCCGTGACTGGTCGAGGGTGGCTGCACCGAGCTGCGGGTAGTCTGCGTGGTCGGAGGTATCGGGGTCGCAAGATGGCGGCCCCCACGGGTCGCAAGTGTCGGGCTGGGTCGGCGTTGGTGACCAAGATGGCCGCCCCCATCGGTCGCACGTGTTGGTTGGTGCTGAAGATGGCGGCCAATATGGCCGCCCCCACGGGTTGCACTTCTCAGGCTGGGTTAAAGATGGCGGCCCCCACGAGCTCCACGAGGCGGATGATGCGTCTATAGGGGGCGGTACCGGCAGGCACGCAGCCACATTGTGGGGTCTGCGGGCCTGTGAGTCCGTGGGTCGGGCCTGGTATGCTTTCGACTTCAGGGCTTTATGATCGGGCCAGACAGACTCTGGCGAAATGTTCCTTTTTGCCGCAGTCGCTGCATGCCGCGGTGCGGGCTGGGCAACGCTGCCGGGGGTGTTGGCCCTGACCGCAGAAGTAGCAAGGCAGTCCCCCGGGCTGAACGGGCAGACGCGCGGCACAGGCCAGGCACGTCGTCGGGTCTGGTGAAGGCCGCGTCTGTGGTGCCCACGAGGGGTTCGCTGGGTCTGCCGGGACGCGCTGAGGCTCTGGTAGGCCACCTCTAACGAGGAGGCTAGCTTTACCGTGTCCTGTAGGTCAGTGGCCCCTTTTTCTAGCAGCCGCTGCTGGATGTAGTCAGACCGGACCCCAGCCCTGTAGGTGTCCCGAATCATCAGCTTCATGTGCTCATCGGCCTTCACATCCCTGTAGTTGCAGTTGCGGGCCAGTAGGGTCAGGCTCTCCAGATACTCATCCAGCGATTCCCCGGCACGTTGTCGGCGGGTAGCGAGGAGGTGCCGCGCGAACACTTCGTTCACGGGCTTCACGAACTGTCTCTTTAGAATCCCAACCACCGCGTCGTATGTGGCAGCGTCCTGAATCGTACCCGAGATTCGGTGGCTCACCCGGGCGTGGAGGAGGCGCAGCTTGAGGGCGTCGGAGGGAGGCGTTGCAGAGGAATCGAGGTAGGCCTCAAAACAGCGGAGCCAGTGGGAGAAGATTTCCTTAGCTTCTGCTGCTCGTGCGTCGAGTTCCAATTTATCAGGCTTCAGAGCGGCTTCCATAGTGATGTCTTTGTGTAATAAATTGATGTGCCATTAATCCACTGCTAGACGACGAGAGTGAGAGAACATAGGCTTTATTACACAAGAACTTGCCTGCCCGAGATCGCTGTAGCAACTGAGCGCCGCCCACAGGCGGCCGGTCTGTATACCATCCGGGGGACGGAGCCCACCAGGGTTCCAGTACACTACATGGAAAAGGGATCATATTACAGTACTCTACAGACAACTTATTCTGGTGAATACATTCACCACACAGAGAGAGAGAGGGAGAGGCAGAGAGAGAGAGAGAGGCAGAGGCAGAGGCAGAGGGAGAGAGAGGCAGAGAGAGAGGGGGGAGGCAGAGAGAGAGGAGAGAGGCAGAGAGAGAGACAGAGAGAGGCAGAGAGTGAGAGGCAGAGAGAGGGGGAGAGAGAGAGAAAGAGAGAGGCAGAGAGAGAGAGGCAGAGAGAGGCAGAGAGGGGCAGAGAGAGAGGGAGAGGGGGAGGCAGAGAGAGAGAGAGGGAGAGGGCGGCAGAGAGAGAGGGAGGCAGAGAGTGGGGAGACAAGGAGGGGCAGACAGAGAGGGGGAAGCAGAGAGAGACGGGCAGAGAGAGAGACAGAGGCAGACAGAGAGAGAGGCAGACAGAGCGAGAGAGAGGCAGACAGAGAGAGAGAGAGGCAGACAGAGAGAGAGAGAGAGAGGCAGACAGAGAGAGAGGCAGACAGAACGAGAGAGAGGCAGACAGAACGAGAGAGAGGCAGACAGAACGAGAGAGAGGCAGACAGAACGAGAGAGAGGCAGACAGAACGAGAGAGAGGCAGACAGAACGAGAGAGAGAGGCAGACAGAGAGAGAGAGAGGCAGACAGAGAGAGAGAGAGGCAGACAGAGAGAGAGAGAGGCAGACAGAGAGAGAGAGAGGCAGACAGAGAGAGAGAGAGGCAGACAGAGCACCTGCAACTTTAAAAGATAATAATAATAATCTTTATTGTCACAAGTAGGCTCACATTAACACTGCAATGAAGTTACTGTGAAAAGCCCCTAGTCGCCACATTCCGCCACCAGTTCGGGTACACAGAGGGAGAATTCAGAATGTCCAAATCACCTAACAGCACGTCTTTCGGGACGTGTGGGAGGAAACCGGAGCACCCGGAGGAAACCCACGCAGACACAGGGAGAACGTGCAGACTCCTCACAGATAGTGACTCGAGCCAGGAATTGAACCTGGGACCCTTGAGCTATGAAGCAACAAGTGCTACCCACTGTGCTACACATGCCGCCCACTTTGACTTCAAAGAGCACCAAAACTTGTTCTGCTAGTTACACATTCTGCTAACTGACTTTATGCTACTATTTTTCTTAAAAAGTACCCAATTGATTTTTTTTTCCAATTAAGGGGTATTTTAGTATGGCCAATCCACCTACTCTTCATATCTTTGAGTTGTAGGGGCGAGACCCATGCAGAAATGAGGAGAATGTGCAGACTCCACACGGACAGCAATCTGGGGCCAAGATCGAACCCGGGTCCTCAGCACCGTGAGGCAGCAGTGCCTTTATGCCACAATTAACGCCTGCTTTAACACTGTCATTACCAATCCCTCTACCATGTATTCTTTGTTCCGGTAGATAAAATTGAGTCATTTACATTAATCCAAGCAGAAGGATAGTGCCTCATATCTCCCAAAGGATGACCTCTCGGTCGGCGCCGCACTCCCTCAAGTGCAGCACGGAGTTTGAGCCTTCATGCCCTGGAGTGAGACTTGAACCCAGAATCTTGTGCTTCAGAGGGCCGCCAAGTGAGCCACAGCTGATATGACCGATTAAAAAAAATAAAAGCGAAATGCCGCAGATGCTGTGAATCTGAAATAAAAAATGCAACATGTCTGACAGGATTTGCGGAGAGAGAAACAGGGGGCTGGATTCTTCAGCTGCGCCCGCCGCAAAATCACCACGGTGGGGACAGGGACCATGTAAAGGTCCGCTGACCTCGGGTGGGAATTTCTAGTCGCCGTACGGGCGTGGCCTAAAAACCGCGCCCAGAGTTATCATTCTGAGTCAGTATAACTCTTCAGAGCTGAAGAGAGGGGGAAATGCGAGAGGGGGGTGGACCAAAATAAAAGGTCAGAGGTAAGTGTGAGCTCAGGAGAGATTTGACGAAGAGCAGAGGAGTTATCCCGGATATCCTGGCCAATACTCCCCCCCTCAAATCAACATGGCACAGAAATAGATTATTACTTGGTCATTGTCATCACATTGCTGTTTGCGGGAGCTTTCTGTGCACATATTTGCTGCTTTGTTTCCTAAATTACAAGAGTGGACTGCACTTCAAAAGTACTTCATTGACTGTGAAGAACTTTGGGATGTCCCGTCGTCATGGAAAAGTGTTACATGAATGCAATTATTTCTTCTTTTGGTGGTGTTAGCTGCAGGAGGTAATGTTGGTTATGTCACCAGATTCTTCAATTATCACCATGGGATGTTTTGCACAGATCTAACTAAATAGGGAAGGGCTGCCTTTAACTCCTCATCCAAAATGACCAACAATAATAATGCATTGAATATTTTTTCATTCATTATTTTGGAGACTGTTCAAAAATATTCCAAAAGAAAACTGGGGTGGGATTCTCCTTTCCGGGGACTAAGTCCCCACGCCGGCGGGAAAACCGGCGTGAACCACTCCGGCGTCAACAGCCCCCGAAACTTCTGGGGGCTAGGTGGACGGCGGAGGGGTTGGTGCCCCGCCAGCCGGCGGCGAAGGGACTGCGTGAGTCCGCGCATGAGCCAAAGGGCCGGCATGATCCCGCCTATGCGCGGAACCGCCGGCATGTTCTGGCACATGCGTGGGGGCTCTCTTCTCCGCGCCGGCCATGGCGGAGCCCTACAGGGGCCGGCACAGAAGGAAGGAGTGCCCCCACGGCACAGGCCCGCCCGCAGATCGGTGGGCCCCGATCGCGGGCCAGGCCACCGTGGGGTCCGCTCCCGGGGTATGATCACCCCCCCCCCCCCCCCCCCCCCCCGGAGGACCGCTCCAGCCGACGTACCTGCCAGTCCTGCCGTGTGGGACCATGTCTAATCCACGCCGGTGGGACTGACCAGGAACAGACGGCCCATCGGGGCCCGGAGAATTGCCTGGGGGGACGCTGCCAATGGCCCCCGACCGGCGTGGCGTGAACCCCCCCCCCCCGCCCGAAAAACGGCGCCAGAGAATACGGCAGCCGGCGTCGGGGCGGGATTCGCGCCGCCCCCCCGGGGGTTGTCCAACCCGGCTGGTGTTTCCTCATGTGTAAGCCAAGATTCGGACACGACTGGCACAGTGGTTAGCACTGGGACTGCGGCGCTGAGGTTCGAATCCCGGCCCTGGGTCACTGTCGTGTGGAGTTTGCACATTCTTCCCATGTCTGCGTGGGTTTCACCCCCACAACCCAAAGATGCACTGGTTAGGTGGATTGGCTGCGCTAAATTGCCCCTTAATTGGAAAAAATAATTGGGTACTCTTTAAAAAAAAAAGTTTTGTGGTCACGACTAGGAATTGCCGCATTTCTCAGAATTAATATACATCGATAATGATCAATTTCCAACACCAGAATTGGCAATACTTACTTGTTCCCTCACTTCATCCCCTCCTTAATTTTGACTTGTTAAAAAGCCAGCAGGGAGAAGCAGCATCCGTGATACTAAACTATATATTTTTGTCCCATCGAAACAAGCTACCAACACATTTGAATGCCTTCGGTACAGGATCACAACGTATATTCTTGGCAGCTCGTTAAAAAGGCCGGGAACAACCATTTTTAATCCTATGACAAGTAATCCATGGTAGAGAAAAAAAGCTTCACCTTGTCGCACTTTGCTGCAACACATGGTTGAACAACGTACAACCACTCAGGCTCAGCACTGTGGCACTGTCCCTATTAAAACTTCACTACAGTGCTATGGCAATTCGTCTACATGGACTCTGAGAGGTGTGACAGGTCACTTGCATACGCACATCAATTGTAATAGATGAAAAAGCTCAACATTTTGCACCTACATCCTGTTCATCACACTCAACTCCCGTGTCTTAATTTGCCACTCGTTCTCCCTCATAGTTGAGTATTACTTGCAACAGGTCTTCCAACACCAGGTGGCACTGTTGCTCCACACTCAATGCCATAGTCAATTCCTCTGGATCACACTAGAGATGCGTTCGTGAAATTTTGTGCGTATCCCTGTGCAGGACCCCTGCAGATAGATTTATCGACTTATTTTCAACCTCCAGTCAAACTTCATTTCTAATTTGTATTGTTTAATCTGCCACCATCTCCATGGTTCTTGATCCTATAATAGGTCCCATCGCACAGTGCGGCACGGTGGCACAGTGGTTAGCACTGCAGTGCCAGGGACCCAGTGCCAGGGACCCAGTGCCAGGGACCCAGGTTTGATTCCAACGTTAGGTGACTGTGTGGGGTATGAACGTTCTCCCCGTGCCTGCGTGGGTTTCCTCTGCGTGCTCTGGTTTCCTCCCATGGTCTAAAGATATGCCGGTTAGGAGGGTTTATGCGGGGTTGTGTGTACCTAGCTAGCGTGCTCTTTTGGAGGATTGGTGCTGACTTGGCTGGGCCCTCTGGATTCTATCGACTGGAAAGTAAGAGGCAGAGAGGAAGCGTTGGATAAAGGGGTTGGTGAGGCAAGTACAGGTGGTGAAGACACCATAAGAGAAAGCTGGTGCTCGTAAAGGATAGAGTAGTTCTGTCCAGCAGGTGTCAGCAAAGGGCCTGCAACACCACCACCTTATAAATGCTGCTTTTGCGGCTGTCCTGGGACCCACCACATATTACCCCATTGGTGCACCCCTGACCAGATGCCACCTCTTACCTGCAACCTGCCTACAGGCCCTGGGCAGATTCCTCTCCTGCTGACCGTACCTTCCATAAACAAGGAAAGAGCATGACAAAGAAAAATAATACATTTGAAATGAAAAAAGATGGCAAGCAGGAAACGAGTAACAAACTGAGCCTTGAATGAACCAGGGGAAGAGGGAGAAACAGAAAGCTGACCAAGAGGCAAGCAGAAAAATAACAAGAATAATCGTCATTAGTGTCACAGGTTCACACTGCAATGAAGTTACTGTGAACATCCCCGAGTTGCCGCACTACGGTGCTTGCTTGAGTACGCAGAGCGAGAATTCAGAATGTCCAATTCACCGAACAAGCACGTCTTTCGAGGCCGGGTGGGAGGAAACCGGAGCGCCCGGAGGAAACCCACGCAGACACGGAAAGAACGTGCAGACTCCGCACGGACAGTGACCCAACTGGGAATCAAAATCGGGTCCCTGGCGCTGTGAAGCAACAGAAACTGGACCAATGAACGGGTTTTGAATGCTGCATTGTCAGTGGGGTTACAGGTTTAGAACATAGAGCATACAATGCAGAAGGAGGCCATTCGGCCCATCGAGTCTGCACCGGCCCACTTAAGCCCTCAGTTCCACCCTATCCCCGTAACCCAATAACCCCTCCTGACCTTTTTGGTTACTAAGGGCAATTTATCATGGCCAATCCACCTAACCTGCACGTCTTTGGACTGTGGGAGGAAACCAGAGCACCCGGAGGAAACCCACGCAGACACGGGGAGAACGTGCAGACTCCGCATGGACAGTGATCCAGCGGGGAATCGAACCTGGGACCCTGGCACTGTGAAGCCACAGTGCTATCCACGTGTGCTACCGTGCTGCCCCCCGTTGGATATCTTGGATCCCTAATCCCCAGAACCTATTCACTGCATCATTCACACGAACATGATTCAAATCGCCAGCAAACGCTATACGTAAGGCACGAGAATTTAGAGGCGAAAGATGGTGGATAATGACATTTCTAGAAGTTCTGGTTGTACTTGTTTGATGGTACTAGTGGTGATGAAACCAATTAAGTCTACATATTGAAAAAAAAATGAGGTCTCAGTTAGGTCCCGAGGTAAAGATCTGTTATGAATGCAGTTGTATTTAAAAAGAATTGACAATTCATATCTTTTTCAATAAACTACAGTATTAGGGAATAGTTCCAAGCACTTAACTTTCAATATCCAAGAAATAACTGTGCTCATGAACCAAATGCCCAGTGAAAGATGGACAGACCCATTAAATGGAACACTGTTTTCAACTCCAGCTAAATGCCGGGAGGAAGAAAAATACAATTGCAACAAGTTAACATTTTTTATTTTAGAATTAGGCAAATTATAAAACACAAGTGCTTTGATGTTAACAAGAAACCGATTTACGTTTTTTGGGGGGGGGTTACTTGAGAGAGCACATGTACAAAAAGATCCCCCCCCTCCCCCCAATCTAAGGAGAGCTGACGGCTGGATGACAGAAAGTCATTTATAAAAGTTGGAAACCATCCGACAAATTATTATTAAATTGCTGGGGTGTGCAGGCTGTGCTCATGAATGCACAGAGAGATTAGCAAGTGCAGGTCTGAACCTGCCTGCCTGTTTACAGGCAGGACTGTCAGATCAGAGACAATCATCAATCAAGTCTGAAGAGGAGCTGCAAAAGCTCTTCATTTTAAATTAGCAAGTGAAAGGTTAGTGTCTAAGGCGAGGCAGACAAATGTTACCACGATCAACACTACATAAATCCCCTTTCATGGTATCAAAGGGTTCCAAATGTTGGCTGGCACCCGTCATGTCTTCTCACCGCGATCACCCTCTTTTAGTTACGGTGCACTAACGAATATCTGACTTACAGCCAGTCTGAGAGAGGTTGACTTGTTACTGGGCGTGGGACACGAGTGGCAGCCAGAAGATTTCAGATTAATACTGCCTCATTTGAACAATCTAAACTGTATCCTTTGAACCTTTTGAGGGTCGACGAGACACAAAATATTGGGCAGGATTCTCCGGACCCCCCGGCGGGTTGGAGAATCCCCGCGGCGGCAGCGCGAATCCCGTACCGCCGCCCCGACACTGGCTGCCATATTCTCCGCCGCCGTTTTTCGGGCGGGGAAGGGATCCCCGCCACTCCAGTCGGGGCCGTTGGTGGCGACCACCCCCGGTGATTCTCCGGGCCCCGTTGGGCTGAGCGGCCTTCCATTTTTGGCCAGTCCCGCCGGTGTGAATCACTCAACTCGCTCACCGGCGGGACCTGGCAGGTGAGTATGCATGGGCGGTACTCGGGTGGCCTGGCACACGATCGGGGCCCACTGATCTGCGGGCGGGCTTGTTCCGTAGGGGCACTTCTTTCTTCCGCGCCGGCCATGGCGGAGAAGAGAACCCCCTGCGCATGCGCCAAAATACACTGGCCGGTCTGCGCGTGCACGGAATCACGGCAGCTGTTCCGCACATGCGCGAGATCACGCTGGCCCTTTGGCGCATGTGCAAACTCGTGCCGTCCCTTCGCCAACCCCTCCGGCATCCACCTAGCCCCCCGGAAATGCGGAGAATTAAGCACTTTCGGGGCTGTTGACGCCGGAGTGGGTGGCGCCGGTTCGTCCCCAGAAGGGAGAATACCAGCCATTATTCTCGAACATAAAGGGCGGGATTCTCCGACCCCCCCGCCGGGCTGGAGAATCGCCGGGGGTGGGGGGCGGCAGCATGAATCCCGCCCCGACGCCGGATTCTCCAGCGCCGGTTTTGCGGCGGGCGCGGGAATCGCGTCGCGCCGGTCGGGCGCCATTAGCAGCGTCCCCCCGGCGCTTCTCCGCTCCGCGATGGGCCGAGTGGCCGCCCGTTTTCGGCCGGTCCCGCCGGCGTAAATCAGACCAGGTCCGTACCGGCGGGACCTGGTCCTGCGGGCAGCCTGCGGAGTCCTCGGGGGGTGGCGCAGGGGGATTGTGGCCCGGGGGGGGGGGGGGGGGGGGCACGATGGCCTGGCCCGCGATCAAGGCCCACCGATCCGCGGTGGGTCTGAGCCATGGGGGCACTCTTTCTCTCCGCGCCGGCAGGTGTAACGTTCCGCCATGGCCGGCGCAGAGAAGAACCCCCATGCGCTTGCGCTGGGATGACACCAGTACACGCTGGCGCTCCTGCACATGCGCCAACTCGCGCCGGCCGGCAGTGGCCCTTCGGCGCCGCCGCCGGACTAGCCCCTGAAGTTGCGGAGGTTCACGCCACTCCTCAGCGCCGGAACGGCCTGCCCCGCCGGTTAGGGGAGAATCCCACCCAAAGATTTACATACTGCATGTTATCAAGTTCTGAAAATTCCTTTTTATTAACTTTCATTGTAACCAACACAAAAACCTGCATACATTTTGGGCATGATTTAACCACGTACTGCGGCCAGTGTGGACCTTGGCGAGCTGGATAAATAGCAAAAAAAGGCCAAAATAGACATTCGTGCTCTCGTGTACAAATCACCCAGCCCACTCCCGATGGTGAGCATATCATTAACTCATTTGGATTCATTACAACCTAATTAGCGAGACTGAAGTCGACTGCAGCGGCCTCCCAAGAATGACCCCACCTCCCCAGCGAGGAATCACGCGGGCGTTGTTTCGTACTCCTTCCCAAAAATGTGAAGCTGGCGCAATGGCTGCCGAGGGGAAGCGAGGAGGCGAGTAGCTGTTTCCATTTTCCGGCATGTTCCGAGCTGCTGCCCCAGTGCTTGGGGGGGGGGGGGGTGGAGAGATGGGCCCTCAGGGAGTTGGGCTTGGTCAGGGGGCTGAAGTGTTTGAGGTCCAGGTCACCCCAAAGGCCGGGGTGGGTGGGGGGGGGGGGGGGGGTGGGAGCGGAATGAGGGGCTTTGTATCTGCGTGGTCTTCAGACCATCTGGTGGAGACTCATCACAGGGGCATCCACTTCTGCAGCCTGTCTGTCCGACCAAACTCTCCCAGGACAGAGCCCTGCTGCCTGAAAGTTAATTTCACTCCTTTTGACGGTGAGCAGCCTCTCGCTTCATAGCTGAAAGCCATTTTAATTGAAGAATTAGCCTCGTTGGTTGTAATAACACTGCACACGCCTTAACTTTCAAGTGCCTCCTCGAGGGCCCACGTGCCATGTCTCAGAAGATGATTAGTGCGTTGCATGTCAAGCAAACATTAATGCCTGAACAGTGTGCCTGAACTCAAGGAGCATCAGCACCATAGAGGCAGCTACTAAAGAGCTGGGCTTCAGCACTGGGGATCCCCTCGCAAGCAAAGGGTGAGTGTGTGGATCAAGGGAGGGCGACCGAGCACTGTCTCCCTAATGTTCTCAGCAGAGATCTGGAGGTCAAGGGGCACGCAAGGATGGGGCGCTTGTGGGGTTTGAGGGTCCCGGGATGGAAGCTCTAACTGTTTATTGGTCCATCTCATTCTCCAATTCCTTACAGATAGCAAAATATTTGGTGTGGGTCCAGCAGAGGCTGTCCTCACGCTGCTGGTGGCAGCCGGGGAGGCCAGGCACCAGGAGAAGCCAGCAGCGATGATGCAGGTTGGAGGCGGCTCCCCGTGTGCAGAGGGCTGCCGCACAGCCTGAAGACCTGGTCGCCTATCAGGCTGAGGGACCCAGAGGAGGAGGCCAGTCACGGCGCAAGCTGGACAGGCGTGGTTGGTCATTCAATGAGATGACGGACAGCATGTGCCGCAGAAGACTCAGTCTCAGGGAATAGACAGCGCGGCACCTGTCCCACGTCCTCAAGGACATGGCGCCCCGTGGAGGAGGACGCCCACTCCCAGTGGCCATGAAGTTCACCTTTGCCCTCACATTTTAGACCCCCGGTTCGTTCCAGGGCTCGAGTACAGACCAGGGCCACATTTCACAATCTACGGCCCACAGGTGCATTCGGGAAGTCACGGATTCTCTGTCTGCCCGGGCATCAGACTCTATCACCTTTCAGCTGGACCTGGCCCACCAACATACCCGGGCTGCAGGAATTGCTGCCAATGCCAGGATGTAGGTCCACGGGGCAATCAATGGTGCACCGGGGCATCGGGGAGTGCCCTTTGTAAACAGGAAGGGGTTCCACTCCCAGATTATGTGCGACCACAGCCTATGTATCACGCATGAATGTGCCCACTACCGAGGAAGCGTGCATGACAGCTACATCCTGGGGCACTCAGAGATCATGTTCGACGACCACCCAAGGATGACAGGTTGGCTCTTGGGGACCAGGGATACCCACTGAGGTCATGTTTGATGATGTTGGTGCGGAGGCCTGAGACAGAGGCCCTTTTAATGAGGCCCAGTTGTCACCCATGCCGTCACTGAACGATGCACTGGACAGCTGAAAATGCGATTCCGATGCCTAGACAGCTCTGGCAGTGCACCCTCCTCCCCGACCACCTTATTCCACCCTCCAAAAGTCTGTGTAACATGGCCCCCAGGTGATGGGCCTGTGTCGGCACTGTTGGTGGGTCACTATACAAGACAGGAGAGTGATGATCACTCTCGGAGGTAAACTTTGCTGGGGGCAGGCTCCGTTGTGAAGTTAAATGTGACAGAGGTTTCACACGTATCGGGTGTAACATTTGACATTTCCATGCCCCCTGGGCAGCACCGTGGCACAGTGGTTAGCACTGCTGCCTCATGGTGCCGGAATCCAGAACCATGCAATGGTTTACTGATATAAATGTTTGGATTCAGCAACTGTTTCACAATTTATTGACGACATGGATTTTTTTGCATTAAACTAGTTTCATTACCCAACGTCACCATGAGAGTGAGCAATTCATTCAAACTGGCTCCCAAAAGCAGACAAGTAAACCAAGTAGTAATTTCTTCTTGCACTGTGCATTAATTGCACCTTGATGGACTGCTCTATTTTAATCAAAGGCTGCATAGTGTGCGTATACCTTTAAGGAGGTGAATAAACTCTGTCAACCATTGTACACCTTGACGGGATGCGATGCCTTGTATTCAGAGACTTGTATTCAGTCTGCAAGCAGCAGTGGTTGACGTCGGACATGGGCCTCATGACCCCTCTGTACATTGAACATAAACAATCCACATTATTGTTTCATTGTGCACAATTGGTACATTTATGTCGAAGAAGCATAACAGCGCCTATACTTCCTCAGGAAACTAAGGAAATTCGGCATGTCCACATTTAACTCTTACCAACTTTTACAGATGCACCATAGAAAGCATCCTATCGGGCTGCATCGCAGCCTGGTATGGCAACTGCTCGGCCCAGGACCGCAAGAAACTTCAGAGAGTCGTGAACACAGCCCAGTCCATCACACGAACCTGCCTCCCATCCATTGACTCCATCTACACCTCCCGCTGCCTGGGGAAAGTGGGCAGTATAATCAAAGATCCCTCCCACCCGGCTTACTCACTCTTCCAACTTTTTCCATCGGGCAGGAGATACAGAAGTCTGAGAACACGCACGAACAGACTCAAAAACAGCTTCTCCCCCACTGTCATCAGACTCCTAAATGTCCCTCTTATGGACTGACCTGATACACTCCTGTATGCTTCACCTGATGCTGTGTCTTATTTGCATTGTGTACCTTGTGTTGCACTATTATGTATTTTCTTTCAATTTTCTTTTCTTTTCATGTACTTAAATGATCTGTTTGAGCTGCTCGCCGAAAAATACTTTTCACTGTATCTCGGAAAACAAATCCAATCCAATGAATGTAATATGGTGGCAGCAGTTGGATTACGTTTTTTGACCATTTGACTGAGCAGAATACCAACCTCAACTCTTCACATCCAAAGTGAAACAACTCCCAAGACTCAATAATAATAATATTGTTTATTATTGTCACAAGTAGGCTTACATTAACACTGCAATGAAGTTACTGTGAAAATCCCCTCGTCGCCACATCCCGGAGAATTCAGAATGTCCAATTCACCGAACAAGCATGTCTTTCGGGAAGCGTGGGAGGAAACCTGAGCACCCGGAGGACACCCACGCAGACACAGGGATAACGTGCAGACTCTGCACAGAAATTGCCTCCACTCTGCAACTTTGTCGGGTTTCTGCACACTTCTTGGGCGAAAATCTCCATTATCGGCGGAAAGTCCGCCGATCGGCGCAAAAAACGGCGCAAATCCCACTTGCGTCACGTCATAAAAATGGGCCGATAGTCTGCGGCCCAAAATGGGCTAGCAGCGACGTAACGGGATCCGCGCTTGCGCAGTGGTTCACGCCATGCAGCATCATACGCGCCGCACGGCGTGACGGCTCATAAGGCCGCGCAGCTCCCCCCCACCCGACCGGAACAGCCGACCGCAACACCCGACTTGATGGCTGGCCGTCGCTCAGCCCCGAGGTTCGAGTCACGCGATGTGGAGGCGCTCCTGGACGCGGTGGAGCAGAGGAGGGACGCCCTGTATCCCGGGCACGGCCGCAGAGTTGCCCCACGCCACAGCCGGCGTCTGTGGAGGGAGGTGGCAGAGGCCGTCACCGCTGTGGCCCTAACACCACGGACAGGCACCCAGTGCCACAAGAAGGTGAACGACCTCGTCAGAGCAGGCAGGGTGAGCCACCCCCATATCCCCCCCTCCCCATATCCCCCATATCCCCCCTCCCCCATATCCCCCCTCCCCCATATCCCCCCTCCCCCATATCCCCCATATCCCCCCTCCCCCATATCCCCCCTCCCCCATATCCCCCCTCCCCCATATCCCCCCCTCCCCCATATCCCCCATATCCCCCCCTCCCCCATATCCCCCCTCCCCCATATCCCCCATATCCCCAAGTGAATCCAGCCCTAACCTTAACCTCTGCAATGCACGCGCAACCGATGGCGTGCATTCATATACCTGCCTAACACTGTTGCCTTTTACCCCTGCCACCACCCCCCCCGCCCCCCCCACAGGAGAAGCGCGCACACAACAATAGGGAGCATGTGAGGACTGGAGGAGGGCCCGCTGATGAGAGGCCACTGACCGTACACGAGGAAAGGGCCCTGGAACTGGCTGGCGGACCTGAGGACCGGGAGGTTGCTGATGCAGAGGTCGGGGCCCCACGAGCAAGTGAGCCACCGACAGCCCGTCCCCATATCCCCCTCCCCCGTATCACCTGATCACTGCCTGATGTCTAACCATGCATGCTTCATTGTGTATCGCAGGACCAAACGTCCAGGCACCCATCCCCGCAGATGCAGACCGCCCGCAGGATGCCCCTCGGAGACCACAGGAGACGGAGAGACCCGCACCCTCCAGCATGCGACGCCCGCAGGATGCCCCTCGGAGACCACAGGAGACGGAGAGACCCGCACCCTCCAGCATGCGACGCCCGCAGGATGCCCCTCGGAGACCACGGGAGACGGAGAGACCCGCACCCTCCAGCATGCGACGCCCGCAGGATGCCCCTCGGAGACCACGGGAGACGGAGAGACCCGGACCCTCCAGCATGCGACGCCCGCAGGATGTCCCTCGCACACCATGGGAGACGGAGAGACCCGGACCCTCCAGCATGCGACGCCCGCAGGATGCCCCTCGCACACCACGGGAGACGGAGAGACCTGGAGCAACAGGGAGACGACACCCCCGTCACGTGCGGGAGCGACCACCCAGCGATGAGGGGGGCAGCCACAGGCCCCCGTCACATCCGAGCCAGGACACCCCTACCCGGGACACCACTACCCAGGACACCCCTACCCGGGACAGCACTACCCGGGACAGCACTACCCAGGACACCCCTACCCGGGAAGACGAAATACCGGACAGTGACTCAGAGTGGATGGGTGGAGACGAACCCCCACCCCAAAGTGCCATGGACTCAGAGTGGGACGAAGAGCACGACACAACGCCACTGCTGTCACCAACACCCTCCACCATCGCAGAAACACTCACCACGGTTGGGCACTTTACTGATGAGGCGTCTGGTACACTCATTGGTGCGCACAACACAGCCGTCCCGGTACAGCAGGTGGAGGTAGGAGCAGCAGAGGGACCGGGCGGTCGGAGGGCAGCCCAGGCCAAGCGAACATCTGCCGCCCAGATGGATCCCGGGTTCCTGCAGTTACCACACCCACACATAGATCCGATGCAACCACCGACACGGAGACGAGCGAATAGGGTGACGGGTGGCTTGCGGCGGCTGCGGTCGCAGGTGGAGGAGTCCACCCGCGTCCAGGAGCTGGGAGTGGTCCCGGTCATGCGTGCCACCCAGGCTGACACCGCACGGGTGGCGTCCGCGGTGGAGGCAATGGGTGCGACGGTGTCAGACATGGGGAACGGTTTGCGAGGCCTGGGGCCTTCCGTGCAGGCGGCGTCTGTGGCCCAGGAAATGGCTGCCCTCTCACAGGAGGCCATGAGCCAGTGCCAGCGCCAGATGGCAGAGGCGCTCAACGCCATAGCCCAGTCTCAGCAGGCCATGGCCCAGTCTCAGCAGGCCATGGCCCAGTCTCAGCAGGCCATAGCCCAGTCTCTGCAGGCCATGGCCCAGTCTCTGCAGGCCATGGCCCAGTCTCTGCAGGCCATGGCCCAGTCTCAGCAGGCCATCGCTGAGGGCATCGGCGCCAGTGGCCATGTGCGAGCTGGCGTCGCACTGTCGCAGACAGGGTTCGACAACCCCCTGGGCTCCATGGCTGCAAACCTGCAGACCCCTGTCGATACCAGCACGGGCCTCCAGGACTGGCAGCGCCAGATGTCGGGGGCGCGTCGGATGGCCAGTCCGTTCGCATCCCCCACCCATGTAGAGGCCTGGGGGCCATCGGGCACCCCGAGGGAGGAGGAGGTGGTGTAGTCCGTCCCGGCTCCCTCTGTAGGGGAGGTCCCGGTACACCGCGACACCTCGGACTCCCCCCCCTTCCGTCCCAGGTGCATCGGGTGGGCAACGGGCAGGACAGGCTGGCAGCTCGCCATCCCAGTCGCCCGGGCCGCAGCCTGGCCCATCTAGGCCAGGATGCCCCAGGAAACGGCCGCCAAAGGGATCCAGTGTCAGAGGGCAGGAATCACAGGAGTCCACCTCCAGTTCTGCTGTACCGTCTGGGGAACCACGTAGACGTAGTCAAAGGGCCCGTAAGGCCAAACAATTAGACACTGAGTAAGTTGGCACGGGTGCAGGGCACAGATGAGTTTTAGGGGCTAGGGCACGTGCATGAACTCCTTTGGTTATTAAAGTCAATGTTACACCTACCGAAGCTGCCTTTGTGCTCTGTCCAAAGTGTGCGGGCGTGTCATGTACGTTGAGCGCAAGTGTGTGTGTGACGGGTGGTCTTACCTCAGCCCCAGGTGAGTCTGCCCCCTTCCCCCTGGGCCGCCATCAACATCCCCCGGGCAGAGGACGGGACCGTGCGCTGCAGTGTCACAGCCGCATGCAGGGATGGTCCGGGTGGATGGTGGTACTGTGGCCATGGGTCAGACATAGTCCAACGATGTAGAGCCAGGAGCTCATCGGAGGCGGGTTGTCATCATCCTCCATGGCCTGCGATAGACACGCGTCCACCCGCAACTGGGTGAGCCCGGCCCGTTGTGCCGCCGGTGGATCGGCAATTGGGGGTGGGGGGGTGGTGTGCATGCGGGTGGGGTGTGTGGGGTTGGGGAGGGGGGTGAGGGTGCTGGGTGGGTGGATGGGTGGAGGGTGTGGGTGGTCGGCTGTTGTCATGGTGTGCGGTCTGTGGCCATACTACCCGATTCCCACGCCCATCTAGTCAGTGAAGCGGGCGTCTATCAGTCTGTCCCGTGCCCGCTGGGCCAGCCGGTAACGGTGGACAGCCACCCGCCTGTGTCTACCCCGTCTGCCCTGACCATTGCCCCCATCCCCCTCATCTGGGGAGGACTGGGCATCTTCCTGCTGCTCCTCCACTCCGCCCTCCTCTGCCTGCGGCACATCGCCCCTCTGCTGGGCTATGTTGTGCAGGACGCAGCACACCACAATGATGCGGCCGACCCTATCTGACCGATACTGGAGGGTGCCCCCAGAGAGGTCCAGGCACCTGAAACGCATCTTCAGCACGCCAAAGCACCTCTCGATCACTCCCCTTGTCGCTACATGGGCATCATTGTAGCGGTTCTCCGCCTCATTGCGTGGCCTCCGTATAGGCGTCATCAGCCACGATCGCAATGGGTAGCCCCTGTCGCCCAGCAACCAGCCCCTCAGCCGGGGATGGCGTCCCTCATACATGCCGGGGATGGATGACCGCGACAACACAAATGAGTCGTGTACACTGCCTGGGTGACGGGCGCAGACGTGCAGGATCATCATGCGGTGGTCGCAGACCACCTGTACGTTCATTGAATAGGTCCCCTTCCTATTAGTGAACACGGCCCTGTTCTCTGCAGGTGGCCGCACGGCGACGTGCATCCCATCGATCGCGCCCTGGACCATGGGGAACCCGGCAATGGCAGAGAAGCCCACGGCCCGGGCATCTTGGCTGGCCCGGTCCACGGGGAAGCGGATGTAGCGGTGCGCCATGGCATAAAGGGCATCTGTCACTGCCCGGATGCACCGATGCACCGATGTCTGCGATATGCCGGACAGGTCCCCACTCGGTGCCTGGAATGACCCCGTTGCATAAAAGTTCAGGGCCACCGTAACCTTGACGGACACGGGGAGAGGGTGTCCCCCGCCAGTGCCACGCGGTGACAGGTGTGCCAGCAGGTGGCAGATGTGTGCCACGGTTTCCCGGCTCATCCGGAGTCTCCTCCTGCATTCCCGGTCCGTGAGGTCCTGGTATGACTGCCGGGGCCGGTACACACGGGGTGCCCTCGGGTGCCTCCATTGCCGTGGGGCCGCGACGTCCTCCTCCCCCTCCTCGTCCTGTCGGTCAGGTGTCCCTCCAGCCTGGGCGGCTGCCGCCTGCCCCTCTGCGGCAGCCTGCGCCGCCTCTCTGGCACGCTCCTCCTCCTCCTCCTCATCCAGGGCAACATAGACATGAGCGGCTGCCACCACGGCGGCCAACATCGCTGGATGGTCTGAAAACATGACGGCCTGGTGGGGGGGAGGGGAACGACGACATGTCATCATTGCCCATATCCCCTCCTCCCCCCAGCCAGGTGGCATGGACCGCATGGGTCCAACTGTTGGAGGCTGGCACCTGGCCAGGTGGACCAACTCATTTGCCCTCCCATCACCCACCCCGGCACGGACCCCCTCCCCAACCCCCAACCTCCACCCCAGCACGGACCCCCTCCCCAACCTCCACCCCAGCACGGACCCCCTCCCCAACCTCCACCCCAGCACGGACCCCCCCAACCTCCACCCCGGCACGGACCCCCCCCCAACCTCCACCCCGGCACGGACCCCCTCCCCAACCTCCACCCCAGCACGGACCCCCTCCCCAACCTCCACCCCAGCACGGACCCCCTCCCCAACCCCCAACCTCCACCCCAGCACGGACCCCCTCCCCAACCTCCACCCCAGCACGGACCCCCCCCCCAACCTCCACCCCGGCACGGACCCCCCCCCCCCAACCTCCACCCCGGCACGGACCCCCTCCCCAACCTCCACCCCAGCACGGACCCCCTCCCCAACCTCCACCCCAGCACGGACCCCCTCCCCAACCCCCAACCTCCACCCCAGCACGGACCCCCTCCCCAACCTCCACCCCAGCACGGACCCCCCCCCAACCTCCACCCCAGCACGGACCCCCCCCCCAACCTCCACCCCGGCACGGACCCCCCCCCCAACCTCCACCCCGGCACGGACCCCCTCCCCAACCTCCACCCCAGCACGGACCCCCTCCCGGCACTCCCCCGGAGCCCAGCCTACTCTAACCACCCCCCCCCACCCCCCCCCGCCGCACACACACACACACACAAGCCGAGACACACCTCTCCTTAGGCAATCAGTCTGCGGCCACGCCATTTCCAGCCCAGAGCCAACCCCCCAGGCCGTCACTCACCTCCTCGCTGGTCGGCGTGAGCCTGGAGCACCGGGTCACGCCGATGAAAAGGAGGTTTGATTGACGTCGACGTGAACGGTCATCACGTCGACGGGACTTCGGCCCATCCGGAAGGGAGAATATCGGCAGGCCGAAAATCGGCTGCCTTGCGCAGACCCGTGACATTCTCCGCGGCAGCGGCGCCATTAACGCCCCGCCGACTTTTCTCCCTTCGGAGACTTCGGCGGGGGCGGGATTCACGGCGGCCAACGGCCATTCTCCGACCCGGCGGGGGGTCGGAGAATGACGCCCCTTATCTCTGTGTTCGCTCACACCTCACTCCACAGTGGAAATCGGATCCTGGCTTAAATGATAAAAGTTCATCTGCTGCGAAGTTTAAACAGGAACATCAGAGTCCGTAGGGTCTCATTATAAGCACAACTGGCAGACAGGAGTGTGTCCATTACTGCCGCTTCTAGCGAAGATATAATACCGCATACTGGGCTGGGAAGAAGAATCAATCCATTAACTGTCAAAAGAAGCTTGGTAAAAAAAAGCCTATTTCACTGATTACTTTCACTTCTGAAATGTGCAGCCATTTTCCTGCCCAAATCACTGCATTGTTGGCAGAACCTCTCGAGCTAAACAAGAAATAGCAGAGTCAAGAATGGGCAGCACGGTAGCATTGTGGATAGCACAATTGCTTCACAGCCCCAGGGTCCCAGGTTCGATTCTGGCTTGGGTCACTGTCTGTGCGGAGACTGCACATCCTTCCCGTGTCTGTGTGGGTTTCCTCCGGGTGCTCCGGTTTCCTCCCACAGTCCAAAGAGGTGCAGGTTGTCACGGTGGATTGGCCGTGACAAATTGCCCGTAGTGTCCAAAATTGCCCTTCGTGTTGGGTGGGGTTACTGGGTTATGGGGATAGGGTGGAGGTGTGGGATTGGGTAGGGTGCTCTTTCCAAGGGCCGGTGCAGACTCGATGGGCCGAATGGCCTCCTTCTGCACTGTAAATTCTATGAAATCTATGAAAGAGTGCCAGCAGCACCATCACATTCCAGTGGTAGCCTCTGACAGCTCAGGTAGTGGCCACTAAAGGTTCTGCAATTCAAACCTTCACATCACAGAATCGTTACAAAAAAGGACGGCCATTCAGTCCATCGTGTCTGCACATAGCTGTCCAAAGATCCCATTCAATTAAAAATCCTGTAAAAATCTAAAAGGTGACCACAAAAATTCCTACTCATTTGGAAGGTAATGGATCCCCTGTGTGAATTTACTTTGTTCTGATAATGTGTCAAGCTAGGTTTTCTGGGCTTCAATACGTCCGAATCAGGTAGACAAGCTGTTAAAGGCGTTATAAGCAACAAAGGCCAACACAGTCCAAACTGAGCTAGGCAGAAAGTTAAAAGACAGGACCTCAAGGGTTGTAATCTCGGGATTACTCCCTGTGCCACGTGCCAGTGAGGCTAGAAATAGGAAGATAGAGCAGCTAAACACGTGGCTAAACAGCTGGTGTAGGAGGGAGGGTTTCCGTTATCTGGACCACTGGGACCTCTTCCGGGGCAGGTGTGACCTATATAAGAAGGACGGGTTGTATCTAAACTGGAGGGGCATAAATATCCTGGCAGCGAGGTTTGCTAGTGTCACACGGGAGGGTTTAAACTAGTATGGCAGTGGGGTGGGCACGGGAGCAATAGGTCAGAAGGTGAGAGCATTGAGGGAGAACTAGGGAATAGGGCCAGTATGGCGCTGAGGCAGAGCAGACAGGGAGAAGTTGCTGAACACAGCGGGTCTGGTGGCCTGAACTGCATATGTTTTAATGCAAGAAGTATTACGGGTAAGGCAGATGAACTTAGAGCTTGGATTAGTACGTGGAACTATGATGTTGTTGCCATTACGGAGACCTGGTTAAGGGAAGGGCAGGATTGGCAGCTAAACGTTCCAGGATTTAGATGTTTCAGGCGTGATAAAGGGGGATGTAAAAGGGGTGGCGGAGTTGCGCTACTGGTTAGGGAGAATATCACAGCTGTACTATGGGAGGACACTTCAGAGGGCAGTGAGGCTCTTTGGGTAGAGATCAGGAATAAGAAGGGTGCAGTCACAATGTTGGGTGTTTACTACAGGCCTCCCAACGGCCAGCGGGAGATAGAGGAGCAGATAGGTAGACAGATTTTGGAAACGAGTAAAAACAACAGGGTTGTTGTGATGGGAGACTTCAACTTCCCCAATATTGACTGGGACTCACTTAGTGCCAGGGGCTTAGACGGGGCAGGGTTTGTAAGGAGAATCCAGGAGGGCTTCTTAAAACAATATATTGACAGTCCAACTAGGGAAGGGGCTGCACTGGACCTGGTATTGGGGAATGAGCCCGGCCAGGTGGTAGAAGTTTCAGTAGGGGAGCGTTTCAGGAACAGTGACCACAATTCAGTAAGTTTTAAAGTGCTGGTGGACAAGGATAAGAGTGGTCCTAGGGTGAATGTGATAAATTGGGGAAGGCTAATTATAACAATATTAGACGGGAACTGAAGAACCTAGATTGGGGGCGGATGTTTGAGGGTAAATCAACATCTGACATGTGGGAGGCTTTCAAGTGTCAGTTGAAAGGAATTCAGGACCGGCATGTTCCTGTGAGGAAGAAGGATAAATACAGCAATCTTCGGGAACCTTGGATAACGAGAGATATTGTAGGCCTCGTCAAAAAGAAAAAGGAGGTATTTGTCAGGGCTAAAAGGCTGGGAACAGACAAAGCCTGTGTGGAATATAAGGAAAGTAGGAAGCAACTTAACAAGGAGTCAGGAGGGCTAGAAGGGTGTCACAAAAAGTCATTGGCAAATAGGGTTAAGGAAAATCCCAAGGCTTTTTACACGTACATAAAAAGCAAGAGGGTAGCCTTGGAAAGGGTTGGCCCACTGAAGGATAAGCAAGGGAATCTATGTGTGGAGCCAGAGGAAATGGGCGAGGTGCTAAATGAATACTTTGCATCAGTATTCACCAAAGAGAAGGAATTGGTGGATGTTGAGTCTGGAGAAGGGTGTGTAGATAGCCTGGGTCACATTGAGATCCAAAAAGACGAGGTGTTGGGCATCTTGAAAAATATGAAGGTAGATAAGTCCCCAGGGCCTGATGGAATCTACCCCAGAATACTGAAGGAGGCTGGAGAGGAAATTGCTGAGGCCTTGACAGAAATCTTTTATCCTCACTGTCTTCAGGTGATGTCCCGGAGGACTGGAAAATAGGCAATGTTGTTCCTCTGTTTAAGAAGTGTAGCAAGGATAATCCAGGGAACTACAGGCCGATGAACCTTACGTCAGTGGTAGGGAAATTACTGGAGAGAATTCTTCGAGACAAGATCTACTCCCATTTGGAAGCAAATGGACGTATTAGTGAGAGGCAGCATGGTTTTGTGAAGGGGACGTCGTGTCTCACTAACTTGATAGAGTTTTTCGAAGAGGTCACAAAGATGATTGATGCAGGTAGGGCAGTGGATGTTGTCTATATGGACTTCAGTAAGGCCTTTGACAAGGTCCCTCATGGTAGACTAGTACAAAAGGTGAAGTCACACGGGATCAGGGGTGAGCTGGCAAGGTGGATACAGAACTGGCTAGGTCATAGAAGGCAGAGAGTAGCAATGGAAGGATGCTTTTCTAATTGGAGGGCTGTGACTAGTGGTGTTCCACAGGGATCAGTGCTGGGACCTTTGCTGTTTGTAGTATATATATATATATAAATGATTTGGAGGAAAATGTAACTGGTCTGATTAGGAAGTTTGCAGACGACACAAAGGTTGATGGAATTGCAGATAGCGATGAGGACTGTCAGAGGATACAGCAGGATTTAGATTGTTTGGAGACTTGGGCGGAGAGATGGCAGATGGAGTTTAATTCGGACAAATGTGAGGTAATGCATTTTGGAAGTCTAATGCAGGTAGGGAATATACAGTGAATGGTAGAACCCTCAAGAGTATTGAAAGTCAGAGTAATCTAGGTGTACAGGTCCACAGGTCACTGAAAGGGGCAACACAGGTGGAGAAGGTAGTCAAGAAGGCATATGGCATGCTTGCCTTCATTGGCCGGGGCATTGAGTATAAGAATTGGCAAGTCATGTTGCAGCTGTATAGAACCTTAGTTAGGCCACACTTGGAGTATAGTGTTCAATTCTGGTCGCCACACTACCAGAAGGATGTGAAGGCTTTAGAGAGGGTGTAGAAGAGATTTACCAGAATGTTGCCTGGTATGGAGGGCATTAGCTATGAGGAGCGGTTGAATAAACTCGGTTTGTTCTCACTGGAATGACGGAGGTTGAGGGGCGACCTGATAGAGGTCTACAAAATTATGAGGGGCATAGACAGAGTGGATAGTCAGAGGCTTTTCCCCAGGGTAGAGGTGTCAATTACTAGGGGGCATAGGTTTAAGGTGCGAGGGGCAAGGTTTAGAGTAGATGTACGAGGCAAGTTTTTTTACACAGGGGGTAATGGGTGCCTGGAACTTGTTGCCGGAGGAGGTGGTGGAAGCAGGGACAATAGTGACAATTAAGGGGCATCTTGACAAATACATGAATAGGATGGGAATAGAGGGATACGGACCCAGGAAGTGTAGAAGATTCTAGTTTATTCGGGCAGCATGGTCGGCACGGGCTTGGAGGGCTGAAAGGCCTGTTCCTGTGCTGTACTTTTCTTTGTTCTTTGTTCTTTGTTGTTCAAACACGCCCGATGACCATCTGAAAGAACTTGAAAATATATGGTCAAGACTCGAAGGTCAGTTATGTTTGAAGCTCTACTTCAGAATACACCATCTGGAATTCATGTCTTTTGAGCAACAACCAACAGAGACCATTGACCAATTCATAAGATGCAGTGACAAGATTTATGATTGCTACTTCAGGGCAACAGAGCTAGCTAACAAAATAATTGAGCTTGTGATAGCATCGACCCAATGGAATCTTTCGGAAAAGACCACGAGGTTACATTGTTGAACCCACTATTACAAAGCAGATTCAAGTACCAACTCAGACGAATGGGTAGACATTGTGTACAAGCTATATGTAATTCCTCCATCAGTGACATAACCTATACAGGCAAGCCTTGTAAGCAATGTGGGTTGTGTGGCCTCACATACACACACTTATCAATGCAAGGTGCGTAGCACCGGAGTAGTGTTATTCAATTCCCCCCCCCCGCCCCGCCAGGACTCACATTTGCTAACTGGCTGACCTTCAGGACCCACAGCGGCCAACCTTCACGAACCACGGCATGTTCGCTTGCCTTTAATGCAACAAAAAAGGGGAGCCTGCTTTATCCTCACAATCTCACTTGAATCAGGTTCAAAAGGAGGAGAGGGAAATGCACATATCAGGCGCAGACTTCAGCCAGATCCTTTGTACTGTCTTCATGTTTGTGAAAGCGGAAAATCCAACCTCGCACATGTAGGTCGTCGTGAAGGGCAATAGCAACAAAATGCTTGTTGCTCCAGAATTCTGACAGCCCCTTGGGCTTTTGGTATGTTCTCAATGCGATATCACAAGTCAGCTACAGCAGTGTCGTATTTTAACTTGGGTCAGCACTAAGTTAATAACTGACTCTGGAGTCTCAATAGATTTTTCACCCACCACGACTTTTTCAAAATCTGAAATTTCTCCTCTGGGTAATTCCCTGCACAGAACACATCTGGGCTTTACGCCCTTATTTGCATTGGCACAATTCACAAAACGACACCTCAGGGAATCATCTTTATATTGTTTTGTTCCCGAGTTAAGTTTCTTCTTTGTAGCCCTGGAGATCTGTGCAGAGCTAACACTAGCACCGCTCTGTCCTGCCCTGGATTCTCCTGAACAACTTTCTCCAGCAGATTCTGTTGCGAGATTTTGAGTCTCTGGCCTTCTCTTTTCAGAGAATGATCCATTCTCACAGTCCTCTTGCCAGCAGCTGGAAAATGGAAGCAACTCCGTGATTTGGTGCAAAAAGCACATACATGAAGGGTGCTTGAAGTCAGATGTACATGATGGGCACGTGGCCTGCGCTCTGCTGATATTTCTGGCCAGACGGCTGCACACAGCCTCATTTATTTTCATTCAAAAGGCGACGGCGGCCGCCATTCCCGATGTAAAAGCCGACAACTGCCGCCGGGCGCTTCTCCTACGATCAGGACCACCACGGGAACATTGCGGCCGATTGCTCTGTGACCCTCCCGACACCCGCCCACGATCCACAGTTTGAAAAACCCTGCGGTGGAGGACACTGACAGTGCCAATGCACAAAGTAAAGGCCAAAACAAGCAGTTCAAAGTCATGAGAAGCAACAGAAGCCAGACAGGTACAGTAATAATAAGACCACTCGTTTTATTGTCACAAGTAGGCTTACATTAACACGGCAATGAAGTTACTGTGAAAAGCCCCGAGTCGCCACATTCCGGCGCCTGTTCGGGTACACTGAGGGAGAATTCAGAATTCTCAGCTGGTACGGGAATTGACCCCGCGCTGCTGGCCTTGTTCTGCATCACAAACCAGCTGTCTAGCCACCTGAGCTAAACCAGCCCTCCAATTCTAACCAACCAAGAGCACGTAACAAAGAGCCTAAAGACAGGATCCATAAAATGTCCAGGCCAAGCTCTTATGGTCAGATGGTAAGGATGTCCAGCACAGTAAACATCTGTATCGCCACATCTAGATTATATGCCCACAGATGAAAAGCCAGCACAACTGGTGCAGGTGCAAACATTCTCCCACTTTGCACACTGAAATATATGTACCCAAAGAAAGAAAGATGATTTAATCAACCGTTACCAAGTTCACATTGTACAATGGCTTGGGATATTCAGTCTCTCGAATCCATTACACAAAATGCTGATTTAAAAAAACCATCCTGGTCACCTCAGATAATTTATACTGTGGACACCACAGGTCCAGTGATGGTGGCCTGCTGGCAGGCATCAATGTTATCGTCCAGGCAATGATAAGGGCCACAGACCACAAACAGCACCATCAGAAACCCTGTGCTTCTACTGGGAGAGATCTTTTAAAAAATAATTAATTCAGAGTATCCAATACTTTTTTTTTTCCCATTAAGGGGCAATTTCGCATGACCAATCCACCTACTCTGCATATCGTTTAGGGTTGTGGGGTGAGACCCACGCAGACATATGGAGAATGTGCAAGCTCCACATGGACAGTGACCCCGGGCCGGGATCGAACCCGGGTCCTCTGCGCCATGGGGCAGCAGTACTAGCCACTGCGCCACCATGCCGCCCTTTACTGGGAGAAGATCACCTAACATTTAGTGGGCAGCACGGTAGCACACGTGGATAGCACTGTGGCTTCACAGCGCCAGGGTCCCGGGTTCGATTCCCTGCTGGGTCACTGGCTGTGCGGAGTTTACACGCTCTCCCCGTGTCTGTGTGGGTTTCCTCCGGGTGCTCCGGTTTCCTCCCACAGTCCAAAGATGTGCAGGTTAGGTGGATTGGCCGTGATAAATTATCCTTAGTGACGAAAAAGGTTCGGAGGGATTATTGGGTTACGGGGATAGGGTGGAAGTGAGGGCTTAAGTGGATCAGTGCAGACTCGATGGGCCGAATGGCCTCCTTCTGCACTATATGTTCTAACACTGTAACGCGCAACATTAGCCAACAGGTTACACAACATTTGATGTTTACCCATTCAGAACAAGCAAACATCACACTGTGGAAGCAATTACTATTTGGCAGGCTGGTGCAGGCAACACTCCCCAATAATCATTCATCAATACTCCCAGGAATACAGGATGTACAACATAAAAAGGATGGAATGATGAAAGATGCTCATGATCAGCAGGCAAGTAATGAATTACACAACATGAATATTGGCCATAAAATTCAAGACCAACAGAAATGCTCAGGAAATCAGAAGCACAAAGGGACTTAGGGGTCCTTGTTCAAGATTCTCTTAAGGTTAATGTGCAGGTTCAGTCGGCAGTTAGGAAGGCAATCTTCCTAACTGTCGACATTCATGTCGAGAGGGCTAGAATACAAGACCAGGGATGCACTTCTGAGGCTATATAAGAACAGAGAACAAAGAAAAGTACAGCACAGGAACAGGCCTTTCAGCCCTCCAAGCCCGTGCCGACCATGCTGCCCGAATAAACTAGAATCTTCTACACTTCCTGGGTCCGTATCCCTCTATTCCCATCCTATTCATGTATTTGTCAAGATGCCCCTTAAATGTCACTATCGTCCCTGCTTCCACCACCTCCTCCGGTAGCGAGTTCCAGGCACCCACTACCCTCTGTGTAAAAAACTTGCCTCGTACATCTACTCTAAACCTTGCCCCTCGCACCTTAAACCTATGCCCCCTAGTAATTGACCCCTCTACCCTGGGGAAAAGCCTCTGACTATCCACTCTGTCTATGCCCCTCATAATTTTGTAAACCTCTATCAGGTCGCCCCTCAACCTCCGTCATTTCAGTGAGAACAAACCGAGTTTATTCAACCGCTCCTCATAGCTAATGCCCTCCATACCAGGCAACATTCTGGTTAAATCTCTTCTGAAACCTCTCTAAAGCCTTCACATCCTTCTGGTAGTGTGGCGACCAGAAGTGAACACTATACTCCAAGTGTGGCCTAACTAAGGTTCTATACAGCTGCAACATGACTTGCCAATTCTTATACTCAATGCCCCGGCCAATGAAGGCAAGCATGCCGTATGCCTTCTTGACTACCTTCTCCACCTGTGTTGCCCCTTTCAGTGACCTGTGGACCTGTACACCTAGATCTCTCAATACAATTGAGGGTTCTACCATTCACTGTATATTCCCTACCTGCATTAGACCTTCCAAAATGCATTACCTCACATTTTTCCTGATTAAACTCCATCTGCCATCTCTCCGCCCAAGTCTCCAAATAATCTAAATCCTGCTGTATCCTCTGACAGTCCTCATCGCTATCTGCAATTCCATCAACCTTTGTGTCATCTGCAAACTTCCTAATCAGACCAGTTACATTTTCCTCCAAATCATTTATATATAAAAATACTACAAACAGCAAAGGTCCTAGCACTGATCCCTGTGGAACACCACTAGTCACAGCCCTCCAATTAGAAAAGCATCCTTCCATTGCTACTCTCTGCCTTCTATGACCTAGCCAGTTCTGTATCCACCATGCCAGCTCACCCCTGATCCCGTGTGACTTCACCTTTTGTACTAAAGCTCTGGTCAGACCCCATTTGGAGTTGTGTGTGCAGATTTAGGCCCCGTATCTATGGAAGGATGTGGTGGCCTTAGAAAGGGTCCAGAAGAGGTTCACAAGAATGATCCCTGGAATGAAGAGCTTGTCATATGAGGAACGGTTGAGGACTCTGGCTCTATACTCGTTGGGAGTTTAGAAGGATGAGGGGGGATCTTATTGAAACTTGCAGGATACTTGGAGGCCTGGATAGAGTGGACGTGGAGAGGATGCTTCCACTAGTAAGAAAAACTAGAACCAGAGGACACAACCTCAAACTCAAGGGACGATCCTTTAAAACAGAGATGAGGAGGAATTTCTTCAGCCAGAGGGTGGTGAATCTGTGGAACTCTTTGCCGCAGAAGGCTGTGGAGGCCAAATCACTGAGTGTCTTTAAGACAGAGATAGATAAATTCTTGATTAATAAGGAGATCAGGGTTATGGGGAGGAAAGAGAATGGGGATGAGCAATATATCAGCCAAGACTGAATGGCGGAGCAGATTGAATGAGCCGAGTGGCCTCATTCTGCTCCTATCTCTTATGATCTTATCACGGTAGTATTATAAAACAAAATTTGGCACAGAACCACCAAAGGAGATATTAGGAAAGTGGTCAAAAGTTTAGACAAAGAAGTAGATTTTAAGGAACATCTTCAGAAGAAAAAAAAAGGTTGAGAGCAAGAGATTCCGGTTCAGTGCGGGTGAGATCCACGCAGACGCGGGGAGAATGTGCAAACTCCACAGGGACAGTGACCCGGGGCCGGGATACGGCCCGGGTCCTCGGCACCATGAGGCAGCAGGGCTAACCACTGCGCCACCAGTGTTTATGTCTGAAAGTAGTTCACTACATTATTTTTAATGATCGTCCAATGTTAGGATACCGGATGAGAAACCCAACGATATACAATTTGTCAAACCGAGAGAAAATGTTCCTGTACCACAGGAGTGATAACACTGTCCAATAGGTATATTTTATGTTAAAACAATGTTTAATTTCAACACAATTAACCACATTAACAACAAAGATATAGTTTTAGAGTTGAGTGTTCGGAAGTAAAAGATAAAACCTCAGCTCACTTCCTAAACCTGTCACTATATTCCAATTAAGCATACAAATATTTAAAATTACACTCATGACGGGGCAGCATGGTGGCACAATGGTTAGCCGAGGACCCTGTTCGAATCCCGGCCCTGGTTCACTGTCCGTGTGGGATTTGCACATTCTTCCCGTGTCTGCGTGGGTTTCGCCCTTACAACCCAAAAGATGTGCAGGGTAGGTGGATTGGCGGCCACACTAAATTTCCCCTTAATTGGGAAAAAAATAATAATTGGGTACTCTAAATTTAAAAAATAAAAATTACACTCATGAATAAAGTTAACAACCAGATTTCTACAATCTTTGGAGAGAACACCTTTCAGGAATAAACTGAAATACTTCTGTTCAGAGGAACCACCAACTGCTTTTTCAGGCAGACCTGGCTCCTCCCATTCACTACATCACCTGTACCCAAAGCATAAGGCATTCTTTGTCTCTTCTTACAAGATATCCCTTGACTTGTTTCGCCAGGAGCAAGCACAATACCCCTCATAAATTATCTACAACCCAGGTGTCTTTCAAATGTAAATAATATTCCATTCAGAGCCACCTGTAAACAAGTAAATGGCTCTAACACTTCACCTGCAAATCAATGAATACCTCACTTTTATGACACCTTAATCGCAGCTCTAGAAGTCATGCTGTCTGTGTGCAGCTTAATGCAGGTTTTAATAACATTACTGCAAAAATATATAAAATATGACAATTTATCCATTTTAGGCAAGTAAGAGCTCTGTATCTGGCTACCTTACCTTCAAAGTCACAATTTACAACCTGTGTAATACTAACCTATAATAATTTATCTGTAAAGGTATTACTTTCCTACTTCATATTTTGCAATAACAAAATAGCAGCAAGATTAGCGCTCGTTGTTACAGATTTCTGGTGCAAACAATGGCAAAACTATCAGCGTTTGCTGGTTACGACTCCACTGAAACTGGCGGCACCATCAGGAGTTTGCATATTCACAGATTGAGGCACCTCTGGAAGGCAATCAATTGAACTGTGAACTTCCGTTGTTAGCCTCACTATAAAAAGCCTTAAGGTTCCCCTTTGGAGGGAGTGGAGGGACTAACTGTGTGCCAACTTAATTATTACTGCTAACACCCTCATTGGCCCTGAAAAGCTAAGAGGAAAATCTATGCCACAGAGATCACTAGATCTGTGGGCAGCTTTCTTTGCGATTCGCAAGGCAGGGCGAAGGGTCCCATTTGTGCGACGTTGCTGTGAGATTCTCCAACGTGTAGCTGCGTTATTCAGAACTAAAGATTCCCACACCTTCAATCCCTAATCTGTGCCTAATAACGCACTTAAGTAGAGCAATTCATGACCCCTGGATGACACAAACGGTGGGAGGTTGCGGGGGGGGTGTCATCCAACTTTCCTGCTCCTGATCACCATTTAGTGATACAAATTCTTAGTGAATGTACTAACATCGGATGAGAAAAACAAGGATAGCCCACTACCACACAACTTGCTAATGTTAACCCTTAACACTAACATGGATACGCAAAATACTGAATTGAACTGTACCCTAAGCACAACATCCTCAAGAAATAAAATGGAGTGGGGGGGGGGGGTGGGGAAAGAAAAAATGGTGGGAAAAGCAAAAAGAGATTAACAAAATCTACTTGATGTTGACTAGTTCAAAGATGTGCGGGTTAGGTGGATTGGCCACGCTAAATTGCCCATAGTGTCCAAAATTGGCCTTAGTGTTGGCTGGGGTTACTGGGTTATGGGGATAGGGTGGGAGTGTGGGCTTGGGTGGGGCGCTCTTTCCACGAGCCGGTGCAGACTCGATGGGCCGAATGGCCTCCTTCTGCACTGTAAATTCTATGATATCTATGATAGTGCAAGGGTTAAAAATATTGAGTACAGTAAGTTACAGTGGCGGGAAACTAAATTGTGCATTGGAATTAGGCATGGGTTTTTCATGGATGTAGCAATGAGGAATGGATAGCAATCAGGAATGGGAATACTGGATGATTTTTATTGCCCTCATCACATTGTGAATTACGGACTACGCACCTCTAAAACCGGCCTTAACAAAGTCAGCCACCAGCAGATTGAAGGTTAAATCTGGACTCCTTTGATAAGGTTGAATGACTGAACCACTAGGGTAGCCTGAGTTTTCACTCTGCGAATCTATCGCAGGTCATGTTCCAATCATTTTGCCAGAACCTCACTGCTGTATTAAGACAGACAGAGGGCAGCAGAAGCAAACAAAACTTAGAAACAGTAAGTTCACAAATTGTGAAAATCAGTGCTGAAATAATGCCAACCCACATGCCTACCATCTGCACCAAATTTTGACAACAGTCTCATGCGGAGGACTATAATCTCTTCCTGCACCTTTCTTACTTTGCAATTTTCTCATTTCCACATCTGCCTTTCTCTCCTTTTTACAAATACATTTAATTTAATCTGAAATGTTTGCCGAGTGGTACTCATTAACCTTCCACCACAGGGCAAGTTAACAGCAGAAAGGATGTCTTTCAAACCATTAAAATTGGAATGTTAATACCCAAGAAAAGTAGATGACTGATCGGCCTTTCAGTAATTCCATGGCAGACCTTTAACTTCAACTCAATCATCCTGCTCCATCTGCATATCCTTTAATTCCCTCAGCAACCAAAAATCTGTCAATCTCTGTGTTGAATATACTCCATGATTGAGCATTCACAGCTCTCTGGGGTACAGAATTACAAAGATTCACAATCCTGAGTGAATAAATTTCTCCCAGCTCAGTATTAAATGACCATCTCCTTATGTGAGACAGCGATCCCTAACCTGAGACTATCCAGTAGGAAACATCCTCCCAACATTGAGCCTGTCAAGCCTTTGAAAAATTGTGTTCATTTCAATACATTTCTTTTAAACCACTGTAGACCTAGGCCCCTCATTATCCCCATATCCAAGGAATCAGGCTAGTGAACCTTCCTGTACTCCTTCAAAAGCATGCATTTTCTTCCTTAGGCTACGAGACCAAAATTGTACTCAGGTGTGGTTTCATCAAGTCCCTAAATAATTGTAGGATATCAGAGTTTGACATCTATCTGATCTGGGATGTATTGCACTAGATGCTTTCAGCCTACATTTAATCCCCATCTCTCCCAGTGAGGGATCGGCTCTTCCAGGTATTTTTGATTAGTTTGCTTCGTGCCAAAGTTACAAGGCATGACAATAATCATCAACTCCAAACAGTCACAGAGAATTAAAGCGCAGGCAAACTATGCTTATGTGATAGACCATGTTTATGCATTTGGCACAAGGGGATATGTTAGGTATGTGGACAATTTGCAACTGGAAGCCACCTCCCTGCTTGCCTGGCGTCAAACATTCAATAAACACATATCAAATTATGGCGAGAGTCACCCCGCTGTATACCTTTCAGAGTTTTCCAAAGGTTTTGTATCCTTACTTTTGTCAACATGAATAATTACCATACTTGGCACAGATCAAACACACATCTGCGCATAAGGTGCTATCAAAATGTTTTCATGCATGAGGAAAGTCAGCCAACTACACAGAGACATTCTGAACTTCTTCCTAGTGCTTGATCAGATGTTAGCATTTCGCATCCAGTACAAAGATACCATTTGTACCAGACTGCCGGAATTGAACAAACATTAATTAAAGCACGTCTTGTACATATGAATATAGCCACTCCTGCTGCTGGTTCATTCATCGGAAATAGACAGTTAAAACTTAAGTGTATAATGAATGGTCGCGGATGACTTAAAAGGAATCATGCAAAAGCAGTGATGGAAACATGCTAGAGTGCAAGTTTACACTCAAGTCAAAATATGTACAGTGTCATAAATTGCAACCAAAGGGCGGCAAGGTGACGCAATGGTTAGCACTGCTGACTCACGGCGGCTAGGACCCGGGTTCGATCCTGGTCCCGGGTCACTGTCCGTGTGGAGTTTGCACCCGTTCTCCCCGTGTCTGCGTGGGTATCACCCCCACAACCCACTCCCCATGTCTGCATGGGTATCACCCCCACAACCCACTCCCCATGTCTGCGTGAGTCTCACCTCCACAACCCAAAGATGTGTACTAGGTGGATTGGCCATGCTAAATTGCGCCTTGATTGGAAATCCTTTTAAAAAATAGGTTGCAACCAGTTATGAACATGCACCTGACCCACACCTGAATGATTGTGGCACAGTCAATTCAATTGTTTGTTCCATTTTCCAAATTACATCCTCTGTACATGGTTACCTTCGGTCACAGTTTGAGTTCAACATTTCCCCCCACTACATTGTTCAGCAAATCGTATAATGGCACGCTTAATGAAATACTAAATAAAAATCAAACATGATTAGTATGCTTGGACACCTCGATGCAAATAGATAGATAGTGGGTCTTCGAGAGCTGGTATGATATTTAATATGACCACTCATGATTATCAACTGTTTTACTGCATTCAGCTCGGACGACCACAGGCCGCAGGTCTCTGGCACCTTGTGCAAATGGCTGTTCGTCACGCGCGAGTCTTTGAAACTAAGATCTGAAGTAAAGCGATAATTTAAATTGTTAACAAGTGACTGAGCGGGGTTCTTCATTTCAAAGACTGATCGAGCATCATTAAACAAGAGCCTGTTAGGTGGTACTGGGATTTCCCAAACACTTCCCACAAAACAGCTGAACCAGCCCACGAGATAGAATAAGTGATCTTTTTTTACACAAGTTGTGGAAAGCTGGCCCTGATCTGTGATTACCATGATGAACTTCTGTTATTTGTGCCTGTTTGTGGTCTTCATAATTAAGCCAGTTTTATTTTGGTTGTTTTAAAATCCAATAGGTACCGGGAAAGCCTTCAATGTTTTTTTTAAAACTTAAAAAATAATTAGTAAATGGTTCTGTAAAGTTTTCATGAAAGTCACTTTTCGCTGTTTTACATCAGGCTAGCAGAGTTGGTGGACCACACACAAATTTTAAAATGCTTATTTTTAACATAATAAATCAATTTTCAGCTGCATTAGCAAAACTTATACCTCTTAAAAGAAATAAAGATTGTCCTGCAATTAATAATTTCTTTTAAAACTGTCCCTGACTGCATTGAGCTCATGGAAGATTTTACATCTGAAGACATTGTGATGTCTTAGTTAGGCCGCACTTGGAGTACAGTGTTCAATTCTGGTCGCCACACTACCAGAAGGATGTGGAGGCTTTAGAGAGGGTGCAGAAGGGATTTACCAGGATATTGCCTGGTATGGAGGGCATTAGCTATGAGGCGCGGTTGAATAAACTCGGTTTGTTCTCACTGGAATGACGGAGGTTGAGGGGCGACCTGATAGAGGTCTACAAAATTATGAGGGGCATAGACAGAGTGGATAGTCAGAGGCTTTTTCCCAGGGTAGAGGGGTCAATTACTAGGGGGCATAGGTTTAAGGTGCGAGGGGCAAGGTTTAGAGTAGATGTATGAGGCAAGTTTTTTTACACAGAGGGTGGTGGGTGCCTGGAACTCGCTGCCGGAAGAGGTGGTGGAAGCAGGGACGATAGTAACATTTGAGGGGCATCTTGACAAATACATGAATAGGATGGGAATAGAGGGATACGGACCCAGGACGTGTAGAAGATTGTAGTTTAGTCGGGCAGCATGGTCGGCATGGGCTTGGAGGGCCGAAGGGCCTGTTCCTGTGCTGTACATTTCTTGTTCTTTCTTTGTTCTATGACCTTGAGCAGAAATGTGAGCATGAAAAACACTTTGGAAAACCTGTTCAACTTTGAGCAGGAGTGCCCGGATCACTAACTGTATCCCTGCTAAATCTTAACCATTTAGTTCAGACGTCTCAAATGTTTATTAATAATAATAATAATAATAATAATACTCTCTATTAGTGTCATAAGTAGGCTTACACTAACACTGCATGAAGTTACTGTGAAAATCCCCTACTCGCCACACTCTGGTGCCTGTTCGGGTACACTGAGGGGGAATTCAGAATGTCCAATTTGCCTAACAGCTCGTCTTTTAGGACATGTGGGAGGAAACCGGAGCACCCGGAAAAAACCCACGCAGACACGGGGAGAACGTGCAGACTCCGCAGAGACAGTGACCCAAGCCAGGAATCGAACCTGGGACACTGGAGCTGTGAAGCAGCTGTGCTAACCACTGCTCTGTGCTGCCCACAGCATTAGAGCCAATGATGGTTTGTAGCAGCAGAACGGAACCCCACCACAAAGTCCCACGGTGAGTTTGTGCGCACTATCACTGGGGAGCAGTTTAACTCAGTCGGCTGGACAGATGGTTTGTGATACAGAGCAGGGCCAACAAGGGGGGGTTCAATTCCCGTACTGGCTGAGGTTATTCATCAAGGCCTCGCCTTCTCATACTTGCCCCTCGCCCGAGGTGTGGTGATCCTCAGGAGCACCAGTCAGCTCCCCCCTCAAAGAGGGAATGCAGCCTATGGTCACCTGTGACAACTTTTTAAAAATTATACATTTAGAGTACCCAATTCATTTTTTTCAATTATGGGGCAATTTTAGCGTGGCCAATCCACCTACCGTGCACATCTTTGGGCTGTGGGAGAGAATGTGCAAACTCCACACGGACAGTGACCCAGAGCCGGGATCGAAACTGGGACCTCGGCGCCGTGAGGTAGCAGTGCTAACCACTGCGCCACCGTGCTGCCCTACCTGTGACGACATTACCTTCACGATCACTCGGACACACTGAAATTTGGAGCAAACTGGAGTCATAATGTGCGGAGATAGGAAAATTATACTCACGTCAAACAAGTTCTCGCAATCACAACCATGTCCACACAATGGCCTAATCTTCTGGCCCTGCCCACCACGGGGAAACATCACGGGCGGTTCAGACACTTTGACAGATCAACAAAACGTCTGTTGACCTCAGGCAGGAATTTCTGGCTCTGGGGTGGATGAGGCTGGAAAATCCCCCCCCCCCCCAATATCGCCAACACCAGATCAATTTTCCCGAACATTACTTTGTTACCTAAATGCATTAGATATTCAACATTCCCATTGCGTACCTAATAATAGGCATATCGGAGTCATATAGCTCAGCCCGATTAATAGTGCTCTCGAAATGAATCTTCCAGGAGCAGAATATGAATCAGTTTTCTCATCATCTGGAACAGGGGTGCCGAATCTCAGGATAAAAGGATGATTATTTAGTACCGAGATGAGGAGAAATCTCTTCACTCAGGGTTGCGAATCTTTACAATATTCTACCCAGAGAGTTGGGGATATTCTATCCAAGTATATTCAAGTTCATTCAGGAATTGAGGGGAGCAGGCCAGAAAGTGGGGTTGAGCGAGAAGGTCAGCTATGATTGCATTGAATGGAGCAGGTGCTAGGGGCCACATGGTTTTCTCCTATTTCTTATGCTCTTGCTAGTTTATTAAGTTTACTCCCAAAGGCAAGATAATGGCAAGCACAGTGGTGGGAACTAAATTCTCCTCCTGTTCTACAAATCCTACACTATTTTAATAGTGGTCTAGCATACCACCAGTCAAACCACTGGGCTTAATCTATTTCCAGACCCGCACATGGTGACCCCGGATTATTGATCTTTGGCCCCCTCCTCCTTCAGCTCTGCATGCTGCCACTTTGATTGACAGCTTCAGAAAACAGTCACCTGCTATGTGACATCCAGCTCCAACTCACCACCACCTCTATCGGCTCCTCCATTGTTGCTAAATTGTCGGGCTGCAGGTCCAAGTGGACACTGGAGGACTGCAAATTTCATCTAATTAAAACTGCAACGCAAGTTTTCTCGCCACTCACTCGGTCCCTCGGCCTGGCAAATCTCAGAGCCTGAACCAGACAGTTCACAAACTGGTCGCCCTATTTCAGGCAGAGATAACTATCTGACCAAATATTGGTGCCATCAGTAAGACTGTCAATTTCCATCTCCATAACATCACCTGACTCAACTCCTCTCTCAACCCATTGGCTTCTGAAACACTTAGACCTGACTATTCCAATGAATCCCGCCCGCCGGCCTCTCACATTCTACCCTCTGTAAGCTGTCATCCAAAGTCCTGCCGCCCATGCCTTTACTCGCACTAATCTTTGTCACTTATCACCCCTGCACTCACCAACTTATATTGCTTTCTTGTTATCCTGCACACTTCAACATGTATTGCTTCCCTGTTAAGCAATGCCTTGATTTTAAAGTCGTTATCCTAGCCTTCAAATTCCTTCATGGCCCGGCTCCTCCCCACCCTGTAATCTTTTCCAAGCCCAGAGCTCGGAGAGACACTGTGCGCCTCTAATCCTGACTTTTTGAACATCCACGATTTTAATTCCTCTATCATTGGTAAGTGTGTCTTCAGCTGCCGGAGCCTTAAGCTCTGGAATTCCCTCCATAAATCTTACTGCCTCTCCAACTCTTCATTTCTTTTAAGACGCTTCTGAAAACTACCTCTTTGACCAGGTTTTTTGGTCCTCTGCCCTAATAACTCCGATTTGCCCGAGTGTCCCATTCTGCATATTGGGATGCTTTGTTATATTAAATACTATTGTTATGAAACTCCGCTGATGTTAAGCGTGTGTTCCAATCTGGTGTCACGTGTCGGATATTAGTCAGAAACGCCTGTGGAAACAGCCAGAACTCAAACCTTTCTTTCATTAATCAATAAAAGTATTTATTCAAATAGAAGAAAGGTAACAAAACGCTACAAAGAACAATGTTACACTTTGGCACATTAACAGTAAGAGCCCTTAACTGGAAACCCAAAAGCATCTATTTTCCCCATAATCCTCAGCTCTACTGAGTCCCCCTTGGTTTCCCAAACAACAAACATAAATCTATTGGTCAAATCTAGCCAGTGACTATCACACCGTACAGCCCACGTGACCAGGTCTTGGGACTGGTTTTTGGTTCAACGAAGAAATCAATCTTTTGCACAAACTGATGGTTGCCTCCAGCACTGCTCTAGCCAAGCTGATTTGTGAGGTTGTCTGCCCCTCTCGCTCTCTTTTGCTGTTTCTTCTTCAACAGCCAATCAAAGACTAGCCTGCTTCCTGGTTCAGAGCACAGGCTACTAAATTTATCAATTGCACAGAGCACCCTGTTCTCTATTCTTTCCTGTTACCGTCTTTTTTCTTAGTTGGTGCCCAGACACAAGTGTACAAAATACATGGCAGTTTTATTTACTTGTGCAAATACTTTCATTTTGACAGCATCCTTCCATTTTGTGACACTATTTAGAAACTATGTTATGTGCCTGCATGCATTGTAAAGTAAAGGTATTCAGCAAAGCAAGAGTTACATAGATATACAGAAGATACAAGCAGGAGGAGGCCTTTTGGCTCTTCGGGCCTGCTCCGCCATTCATCACGATCATGGCTGATCATCCAACTCAATAGCCTAATCCTGCTTTCTCCCCATAGCCTTTGATCCCATTCTCCCAAAGTGCTATATCTAGTCACCTCTTGAATATATTCAAAGTTTGAGCATCAACTACTTCCTGTGGTAATGAATTCCACAGGCTCACCACTCTTTGTGGAACAAGTGTCTCTATATCTGTCCGAAATGGTTTACCCTGAATCCTCAGACTGTGGCCCTGGTTCTGGACACACCCATCATCGGGAACATCTTCCCTGCATCTACCCGTTAACGTGGGATTGGGAATAGCAATCTCTAGATAGTTAGTTAAAGACTACCAACAAAGGTTTCATGTTTAAACATACAAGTCTCAAGGTCTCATCAATGAGACAACGCAGAAGTGAGATTCCACATTAAAAAGAACCCTATATCAAACTACATTGTTGAATAACGATCACTTAACAGCCTGGAAATGAGAATTTAGGGCTCAGAACACCTGGGGCATTCTTTTCAACCAGCTACCCACGCCAAAACCAGCAACTACCAGTTTGGCAGACTGTTGGTGATTAAATTCCAACTGTACAGATCATAGTACTGACAATGGCAATTAAAGCTAGTTTATCTGAAAGAGACACTAATGGTAAGATAACATCTTTACCCAATAATTTGAGCAATTATCTTTTTTTGGTACAAACACATTGAGCTCATCTGAAAGCCCGTGCAGTACATTCAGCTCTGTTTTGTTCTATTCTCTGAAGAGAGCCTCATTGGCCATGTGGAAGCTGGGACTGGCGTGAAGTACAATGGGTTCCTGAACAAGTGGCAATTATTGAAAAGATTCACAGCCGAAGCAATTGTAACCATCCCCGTCAAAAGAATACAACACTGTCAACTGCCCCAGCCACAAAAGTAGTCCCTGAAACAGTATATTAAACTGCTGCCAATAGATCACGGTGAAAAGTTAAATCACACAATGGATAGGTTACTCTAGCAACTTTCTACCAATTAATCTTAGGATGAGTCATACTAATACAGGTGTAACTGTATCAAGTAGGAGGAAAATTAATGCAGACCTGTTATACACCTCTGATTTTGTTCTGGATTGAAAGCTAGATTCTTCCTCTCACAAAGCAATAATGCAGAAATAACTAACGCACTCAATTCCCATCATTAACTTTAAATGAGAAGAAAAATTGTTCACTGTGCCTATTGGTAGATTTTTCAAAGCAATAGGAGAGTCAACGTTGCATGCATCAGCACTTACAAAAATGTAGGAATATAAAAGGTTTAAGCAGAAAACTTTTTGTAATATATTTAAAAGGTTTACATGCTTGCTCACTGGCTGCAACCACAATTTGTAACCTCATGGTCCTGGCATATGCCCCACTCCACCATAACCAACAACCCTAGTTCCATGAAGAGTGCAGGAGAGCATGCCAGGAGCAGCACGACGCATTCCTAAAATGAGGTGTCTCCTACAGGACTACTTGCGTGCCAAGCAGCATTAGAAGCAAGTGATTGATAGAGCTGAGTGATTCCACAATCAACAGATCAGATCTAAACTCTGCAGTCCTGACACATCCAGCCATGAATGGTGGCAGATAATTAAGCAACTCACTGTGGGAGGAGGCTCCAAAGGTATCCCCCCCATCCTCAATGATGGGGAGCCAGCACATCAGTTCAAGGCTGAAGCATTTGTAACAAATCTTCAGCCAGAAGTTCCGAGTGGATGATCCACCTTGGACTCCTCCGGAGGTCCCCAGCATTCCAGCTGCCAGCCTTCTTTTCCCTCACCACGTTTTCCATCATCGTTTTTCTCCTAATAATTTTCTCCTGGGTATTTTTCTGATCTCCTTCCTTAAGACTCCTTTTCTCAGGCTTCTGAATCCAACCTCCATCCCTCATATTAAAAATGTGCTTCACTCGAGAAGAAAATGAAATAGAGTTTTGAATTGACATGGTACACTGTCGCTCAGCAGTATCGGACAGTGATTTGCACAGAATTAATCATCAAGTTACAGTGATGAGTTTGTGTGTGGAAGGAACCATCCTACATCCAAGATCTCACAACAATGCAATGAATGATCAATTAATCTATCTTGGTGAAATTGGTTGAGGAGGGAACGTTGGCCAGGGTGCCGGGACACCCATGTATTTCTTTGACTTGGGCCACCATAATACAACATGTTGAACAATGCAGCAATCGCGAATCACTACACTGAAATGCTTATGTGCTCAAACCTTTGGGGCAGGCTAGGTTTACATCTTCTGATTGAAAGTTTTACCAACTAAGCAAATACGGCAGAATAGGACAACAGAGAATTACACCAAGATGAACCGATGGCGAGGGGTAACAGTGACAGATTTAAAACCGTTCAGAAGAAGTCGTAGGCGTCTAAATGTTGGAGAATGGATACTGTTGTAAAACCTTTGTCTGTTCTGTGTTTTCTTGTTAATTCATGTCCCGCTGACAGCCTTTAATCTACAATCATCTTGCTAGTGGCTACAAAACTTGGTTTATTTTGCTTCAGCTCTGAGCTTTGGAGAAACCAAAACACCCCCCATCTAATGGACTAGCCAGGACTTCCCTTTGGGTTCTGTGGCAGAGCCCATGATGTCAGTTTGATAGACTTGGCAAGCAGCCAATTGGTGAATCTGAAATTCTGAGCCATCTTTTGCTGTTGCTTACAATTGGTGGAGCCGTTCAGAATTTTCCAGAAGTAGGGCCATATGAAGAGCTCCATTTTGTCCTGAGGTATCACAGGCCAGGAAGCAGCTGGAAGCCACTCTATCTCTCTCTACCAGGCAATTTAAAAGGCTGCTAGTCAGATCTGGAATGGCACTCCTATTTACAAGACGCAGACCGCAGTGAGATCTGTAAAGGGACCTTCTGGAGTGAAAGATTCCAAGCGCTTTCTCACACAGGTCGTGATTCTTTAATCCTCTTTCTGAATGGCTGGGAAAAGCCCAATCTGAGAACATACTTTATAATATAGTCGAGGTTCTGCACAGAGATCAGGCGAACGGAAAAGCCTATAAAACTCTCAGGTGTAAAGATCCAGCAATATCTCTGGGATACGGGGACTCCATCTGGTGCTCGGAGGTCAGAATTGCACTGACCTGAATCTCTTGAAGTCCCCAGAGGGCCGCATTCAGAGAGGACCGGCGCCTACAGAGGCCACAACCGCAGCAGTGAAGATTAATCTCAAACCTTTTCCTTCCATTCCCGTTATTCTAACCCTTCTCCTACCTCTTCACCGTGTGTCTGTTGCATGTATGTCTGGGTGGAAGGTGGGATGGTCTTTAGGGATGAGATAGACACAGTAGACCAGCTCTAATGATTATATGTTCATCTTTTACTCCTGTTATAAAATAAACAGGGCAGCACGGTGGCAGTGGTTAGCACTGCTGCCTACAGCGTCTAGGACCTGGGTTCGAATCCCGGCCCTGGGTCACTGTCAGTGTGGGGTTTGCACATTCTCCCCCTGTCTGTGTGGGTTTCACCCCCACAAAGAAGTGCAGGTTAGGTGGATTGGTCATGCTAAATTGCCCCTTAATTGGAAAAAAATAGTATTGGGTATTCTAAATTTATATATATGTATATATATATATATATAAAAAGATAAACATTTTGTGAATGTTTTACCCATACATCTAGTGTCTGTAACTCATTGGAGCAGTCAGGGATTAAAGTTTTCAAGAAAATATAAATTATTGGTTCATTCATTTATGCTGGGACTTGGGGGTCTGTGGGGCTAGAACTGACTGTGCACGCGCCCAGAGTGTAGTAACAATACAAAACATCTGCTAGTCAGGACTTTCACAACTACTGAGTGTTTCAAAGTGTTCCACAGCCAATGGAGTACCTCAGGAGTGTGGCCAGTCTGATCTTGTTGGACTCATTCTTCAGGCTCACAAGTGAGGAATAGACATTTGGAAACTCCAGATACCTCCGCATCTATCTGTACCAGAGAAGAGGAGAAAATTGGAACACAGAAATTTGGGAACTTTGTGCAGGTGGCCCTGCAGTTAAAAGGGCAATTTTGCCATGGCCAATCCACATACCCTGCACATCTTTGGGTTGTACGGTGGAGACCCACGCAGAAACGGGCACCTCTGCACTTATCATGACTCACTTTCAAAGGATAATGTGAATGGTGATCAATTCAGCTAACCTTTTAAAGGATTAGTTGAACAGTAATACCATTTCATTGGGTATAAAACATTTGGGGAATCTTAGAACAAAGGAGGCCATTCGGCCCATTGAGTCTGCACTGACCCGCTTAATCCCTCACTTCCACCCTATCCCTGTAACCCAATAACCCCTGCTAACCTTTTTTTGTCACTAAGGGCAATTTATCATGGCCAATCCACCTAACCTGCATGTCTTTGGACTGTGGGAGGAAACCGGAGCACCCGGAGGAAACCCACGCAGACACGGGGAGAACGTGGGAGAATCTGGAGGTCATGAAAGGCACTATATAAATGCAAGTCTTTCATAATTGAAAAGTACTGTGTGTGTACCGGATCTTTAGCATTTGGCTTTGATATATTTATTGCATCCCAGGTATTCATGAACATTGGGAGAATTATGACCCTGAGGACGACAGTAATTAATGTCTCCGCTTTTACATATTAATTAAACATTTAGCAATGAAGATGCATTTTAAAAATCAGCAGGTTACACAGAAGACCTCTCTCGTTGATTGATATTCACTCAGCTTCGTGGCTGTGGCTCTCTGTTATGGAAGTGTAATAGCAAGTTCCTAACTTCCTCATTAATTATCAGTTCTGATGACAATTCACAGACCCAAAGTGTTTTTTCTCTTTACTGATGCTGCCAGACCTGTGAGTATTTCCAGTGTTTTTCCGGTTTTATTTCAGAATCCAGCATCCGCAGTATTTTACTCTTGATATTGAATTGGGAAGTGCATAAACACAAGTCTTTCCTTCTCTTTGTCGAAGGAGGTCAGAGAAGCTCAGCTTGATCCTGTCCTCATCGGATATCCCCACGTGGAATTTCAGGTCCAAACACTGGACAGCGATGAGGAGCAGGAAGCTGGGTAATTTTTACCCTCCACAGCTCCGGAAAACTGAGGAAGACCAGCTGGCTCAGTAAAGACCATCAGCCAAACCCAGTCTGCATGTTTTACTAAAGCATGGTTACGGTGCACTCATTACTAAAGGTTTCCATGCCGCATTCCCACCCGTGATGCTGCGAGACACCATCAGGATTACCATTGGGGAGGCTGTGGCATAGTGGTATTGACACTGGACTGATAATCCAGAGACCCAGCGTAATGCTATGGAGACCGGGGTTCGAATCCTGCCTTGGCAGATGACGAAATTTGAATTCAATTAAAATCTGGAATTAAAAGCCTCGCAATGACCATGTTGAGTGTCGCAAAAAAAAAACACCTGGCTCATTAAGGAAGGAAATCCGCCATCCTTACCTGGTCTGGCCTACACATGACTCCAGATACATAGCAATGTGGTTGACTCGAAAATGCTCTCTGACATGGCCTAGCAAGCCACTGAGTTCAAGGGCAATTAGGGATGGGCAATAAATGCTGGCCCAGCCTGTGACACCCACATCCCATGAACGAATAACCCCCGCCCCAACATAATAATAATAATCTTTATTAGTGTCACAAGTAGGCTTACATTAACACTGCAACAAAGTAATCCCCTAGTCGTCACACTCCGGCGCCTGTTCGGGTACACAGAGGGAGAATTCAGAAAGTCCAAATCACCTAACAAGCATGTCTTCCGGGACTTGTGGCAGGAAACTGGAGCACCCGGAGGAAACCCATGCAGACACGGAGATCGTGGAGACTCCGCACAGATAGTGACCCAAGCGGGAATCGAACCTGGGACCCTGGGGCTGTGAAGCAACAGTGCTACAGTTATGCTACCGTGCTGCCCCATTGCTCCCTGACTGCTGGAGCTTCGATCTGCCACTTTTTCCTGACATGTGGACAATCCATTCATTAGTTTGCACCTGTGAGCTGGTGTGATGATTTTCTCCTTTTCCACTCTAGTCAGGTTTGCTTAGTTGGTCAAACTTGGTCAGAAGATATAACACCTCCTCTAAGGCTTGACCATAGTGGAGGTTTTGAAAAGAAAAATATTTTAAAAACTTGTTTTTTCAATTTTACCAAATTAAATGCTCACGGCTGTTAAGTGAACATAAGTTGATTGATTGATTTATTGTCACATGTACCGAAGTACAGTGAAAAGTATTTTTCTGCGGCCGAGGGAACGTACACAGTACGTACATAGTAGACAAAATGAATAATCAACAGAGTACATTGACAGTGGTGCATCAACAAGGTGATTGTTGCAGTGCGGAACAAGGGCCAAACAGAGCAATACCTGAGCAAGAGCAGCATAGGGCATCATGAATAGTGTTCTTACAGGGAACAGATCAGTCTGAGGGGGAGTCGTTGAGGAGTCCAGTAGTTTGGGGAAGAAGCTGTTCCTATGTCTGGCTGTATCTTCTGCCTGATGGAAGGGTCTGGAAGAGGGCAAAGCCTGGGTGGGAGGGGTCTCTGCCAATGCTGTCTGCCTTCCTGAGGAAGCGGGAGGTGTAGACAGAATCAATGTGAGGGTGGCAAGCTTGTGTGGTGCGTTGGGCTGAGTTCACCGAGCAGTTGCCATACCAAGCTGTGATGCAGCCGGATAGAATGCTCTCGATGGCACATCTGTAGAAGTTTGAGAGAGTCGATGCAGACATGCCGGATTTCTTTAGCTTCCGTAGGAAGTGGAGGCGTTGTTGGGCTTTCCTGACTGTTGCGTCAACATGAATGGACCAGGACATTCATGTTGACATTCAGCAGAATATGGCAGGTCAAACCCATCGGTGGGTAGCATGGGCATTCTGCAGGATATGGCAGGCCAAACCCATCGGTGGGTAACATCCTTGTAGAAGCAGAACAGGAAGACAATATGGCATTGCTGCCTGGCCTGGTCACTGAAGCAAACACCCGTTATTGCACTGAAAACAGGCAAATACCGACTTTTCACTGCTGTTCCACATCACTGGCCACTGCAGCCTGCTTTTGATGGATACCAAGATTTCAGAACATAAGAACTATTAAAGCTAAGAGGTGCAGAATTTGGACAAGTTCAAACCTCTCACTCGAGCAGCAGTATTTCAAGATTAGTGCTGGATCGAAACATTTTCAAATTGCAAGCGCACTGAAATGGGGAAAGACATTAGCAGTGTGTCTTCTGATTTTGAGATAACAGCATATTATCCCACTATCTTGTTTTCCTCCTGAAATCCAAAAGCATATTGGAATGCCTATCGTGCGCCTATCGTGCATCATAGATTGAAAGCTGAGAACTATAAACTTGCACTCCTTTATAAAGTGATTTATTTTCTACACATTAAAGGTGAACAATTGAGATTGCTGGGGAATGACTAATTAATACTATCTAGGGCGGCATGGTGGTGCAGTGGTTAGCACTGCTGCCTCACACTACCGAGGACCCGGGTTTCATCCTGGCCACGGGTCACTGTCCGTGTGGAATTTGCACAATTCTCCCCGTGTCTGCGTGGGTCGCACCCCCACAAACCAAAAAGATGTGCAGGGTGGGTGAATTGGCCATGCTAAATTCAATCCGGTCTTAATGGCATCTTTCTACAAGCGACTAATTTAGCATCCCGGGATCGATTCCCGCTTGGGTCACTGTCTGTGCGGAAGCTGCACATTCTCCTGGTGTCTGAGTGGGTTTCCTTCGGGTGCTCCAGTTTCCTCCCACAAGTACCGAAAGACTGTGAATTGGACATTCTGAAATTTCCCTCTGCGTACCCGAATGCGCCGGAATGTGGCGACTAGGGGTTTTCACAGTAACTTCATTGCAGTGTTAATGTAAGCCCACTTGTGACAATAATAATTATTTATTTATTTATTTATTGTGAGTCAAATTAGGGAAAATTGTGGGCTTGCATTCTTAATGGGTTTAAAACTCACATTTTGTACTCCATGGGTATAAAACTGCACATGGGAGGCAGTTGCGCAGTGGTATTGTCACTGGATTAATAATCCAGAGACAGGATAAGCTTGGAGACCCAGGTTCGAATCCCACCACGCCAGATGGTGAAATTTGAATTCAGTACAAATCTGGAATTAATAGTGACCATAATCCCATAGCTGGCTTTTGTAAAAACCTACCTGGTTTACTAATGTCCTTTCGGGAAATAAATCTGTTGTCCTCACCAGATAAGGAACAGACATGTGACTCCAGACCCACAGCAATGTGGTTTACTCTGAAATGCCCTGAGGAATAGATGCTCCGCCGGGGACACCCACATCCCATCTATGAATAAGAAAAACTAATGGAGTTCCTCAGCTGGCAGAATACGTCTGAGGTGGTTGTGCATTTAGAAGCACAAACATGGCAGTAAAATCATTCAAATGGCCACACAAATCTTACAATAAAAACATCAAGACTTGGTTATAAATTATTAATATAAGTAAATCACTTGAATAATTCTATATCTGCAGTGCCCAAATGTTTCTATTTTATCATCACCTAATAGCAGAGGGAAATTTAGCCAGGGTTCCTCCGCCCACTTAATATCAAACTGCCATGTGCATGAAGAGTAGATGAGGAGAGGATGTGGTGGTGCTGCAGTATCTTTGCAGTTGATTTGCCACGTCGCACTCGCTATCCAAGCGCTCACATATGTGAGAATGATTAATTCAGCTAATTAGCAAGCAAGTCTCAGATCACTCTACCACATCAGAAAGGAGTGGGGAGAAAATTGAAGGCAAAGAGTCCTTAAAAATTAGATTTAACGTTTTACTTAAAATATATCTTTGGAAGACGATGAAATAATGGAAGGTCAGCCACTCCTTTGCTAACCCCCAGGTAAACATGACTTGAAATTCTGCAACAACAGCATCCAAAGGCATAAACACAACAGCAGACACACTACACACACTAATCACCAATAAAAAAAATTCCCACCATTAACCACCCACTGCACATACATAACACTCTAAGTGCCTCACATTGCATCATCTAAGTGCACACTAGAAGGAAAGGGGAAGAGACTAAGCAAGAAGGATTTTGGGGTTGGCGAAGATAATTAGCAGTATGATTGAATAGGTAGTTTATATAAGATGGTGAGCGGCAGCAAAGGTGAAATATTTCTGGAAGAGAATTCCAAGTGGCAAGGAACTGCTGGCTAAAAGAAAGATTGGTCTCCGAAAGTAACATTGGAACAATGGGAAGAGCCCATTCAGCCCACTGAACTTGCTTTGCTATTCAATATAATATTGTCAACCAGAAATCTATCAATCTCTGCCTTAAACATATTAAATGACTGAGCTGCCACAGCTCTCTTGAGGTTAGAGAATTCCAAATACTCATAGCCCCTGTGTAAAGACATTTCTCCGCACTTTGGTCCTAAGTATCATCCCGCTTATTTTGAAATTGTACCCTCCGGCTCTAGAACCCCAACTAAGGGAAGCATCTTACCTACATCTACTTGGTCGATTCCTTTAAGTATTTTGTACGTTTCAATGAGATCGCCTCTCATTCTTCAAAACTCAACAGGCCCAGTTTGCCCAATCTCTCTTCATAAGACAGTTCCACTCTCCTGGAGACAAGTCTGGTGAACCTTTGTGCATTCCCACAATGACAACAATATCCTTCGAGGAAAAGAGGACCAAAACTGCACGCTGTACTCCAGGTGCGGTCTGACCGAGCTTCTATACAACTGAAGCAAGACATTATTTCTGCGCTGAAGCCAGTCTGCATTAAAGGCTACCATACTATTAACTTTCCAAATAGCTTGCTGCATCTGCATATCAGCCTTAAGTGACTTACCAACAAAGACATCCATGTCCCTTTGTATATCTAACTCCTGACCATTTAGTTAATACTCTGCACATCTTTTCCTTCTACCAAAGTGGATTACATCAAGTTTTTCCACATTTTATTCCATCTGAAATGTTCTTGCTCACTCATAAAAGTGGCGCCGCGTCATCCGGCGCCTAACTGGCGTCACCCGCACATGCGTGGTTGCCGTCCTCCCCGAGGCCACCCTGCAAGAAGATGTTGGATGGATCTTGCGGGCAGCGGAGGAAAGGATGTCCTCCTTCAGAGAGGCCGGCCTGCCGATTGGTGGGCACCGATCGCGGGCCAGACCCCTTTTGAGTGCAACCCCGGTGAAAGAACCCCCCTCGCCCGCCCACAGGCCGCCACCCCCAGCGTTCCCGCGCTGTTCCCGCCGGCAGCGACCAGGTGTGGATGGCACCGGCGGGTAGCCGTCGCTTTGGGCAGGCCGCTCGGCCCATGCGGGCCGGAGAATAGCGGGTGTAGCGGAGAATCGTCATTTTGGGTGTCCCGGGCGATTCTCCGGCCTGCGCCGCGCAGAACTCGTTGGGGCCGTTCCCGCCGCTTGGGTGCATCGCGGGAGGGCGTCGGACCGGCGTCGCGGGGAAAAATGGCGCGCCAGGCGATTCTCCAAACCGGCGTGGGAGCAGAGAATCGCACCCAGGGTGTCCACGGTTGTGCTCTCTGAAGACAAGACTTTTCAAATTGAATCAATGAGCCACAAACATGATTGGGCCGCGGAGGGCGGGGGGTTCAGGAGAGGGGGAAGCTGTGGGCACGCCTACCTCAGCACACACAAAAATGTAGCAGACCCATAGTTTCAGCCTGTTTCTTATCCACGGAATTAAATTTCTTGCCTCCACTATCTTTCACCCTCCCTTATTCTGGTTTCTTCCCTTCACCGGTGACTCCACCCATGCCCTCCATCTCTTTATGTTTCCAGTTTCCTGGCCCGAGCAGCCTCCTCTTCACAGTGGACCTTCCCGTGGCCACCACCAGCTCAGTCTCAGGGTTCTCCACTTCTTCCTCGAATTGAATACCCTCCTTCGCCTAACTGAATGAATTTTCTACCGGATCTGTAAAACCCCTTTCAAGCAACTGTAGGTGAGAGAAATAAAGTTTCACATGACCGTCAAGTGGAAAAGTAACAATTTACAACCAAAGTCACGTTTTATGTTAAATTTAAACTATATCGATTGCTACCTTGTGGGCGGCACAGTAGCACAGTGGTTAGCACTGTTGCTTCACAGCGCCAGGGTCCCTGGTTCGATTCCAGGCTTGGGTGACTGTCTGTGTGGAATTTGCCCTCTTTCTCCCCGTGTGTGCGTGGGTTTCCTCTGGGTGCTCCTGTTTCCTCCCACAGTCCAAAGTCGTGCAGGTTAGGTGGATTGGCCGTGATAAATTGCCTTAAGTGTCCAAAACGGTTACGTGGCGTGACGGGGATAGGGTGGAGGTGTGGACTTAAGTAGGGTGCTCATTTCAAGGGCCAGTGCAGAATCGAGGGGTCGGATGGCCTCCTTCTGCACTGTAAATTCTGTGATTCTAGTCATTGGCTAACATATACATCCTACCCGGCATAAACGCAAGCATCTGAAACCTACTCATAATTCAGGACAAGCACCTCTGGTGGCTATTCATAGCAGAAATCAAAAATAAATATATAACATGTTACAAAGAGAGAAAAATCTCCATAATTTCAAAGCAAAGAGCAATTTCAACTTGATTTACGGGATATTACATTGTGCCTTTATAGCAGCACATCATCGAAGTCTTTTTCTTTGCAATGATGAAAGGCTTCTATTTTCTTTTTTTCTGATCTGGCCAATCTCATGAGTGGACTCAGGAGGCAGTTCTTCTTAAAACCCTCAAGACTTGTAACTTTGCCAGATGTAAATATATTGACAAAGCTGTCAAATTATAGACGGTCATCATCAGTAATACCATTGCTCTCATTTTAAATGCCCAACAACTTGGGAAAGGATGTCTGTCAGGCAGCAAATATTCAGCAGGCCATCACACGGAATGTTGCATCTGGAGCTCTATCAGAGTCTAGCACAGCCAAGCATAACCATTGTTTTGAAATGACAGGCCATGGAAACTCTACACATTATACCTTGTTTGACTGCAGGAAAAATCAATAAAACTCAAGTCTGTGTAACAAACAAAACAAATCTCCATTCCTCAAGGAAATAATAACCAGTCACCGTAAGAGAACACAGCAATTTCATTTACTAGGTGTTAAAATCTTGCTCAACGACTCATCCATTTCTTTGCCATTCTACTCAATTCACCTATGCCGTTAGATTCCTCATTTTAAAGAGGTCAATTTTGCCGTGTACACTACACATCCTTGACTTCCAAGTTAGGAGCGTGCCAATACTATCCTCAGTGGAGATTTTCCAAAGCTGATTTTCCAACCAACATTATTTTTCAGACATTGATCCTTTCGTGCAGGAATGTCCGACAACCTGGAAATTTGCAATTATATTTTTCCAATGAAGGAAACTGATCTCGGGTCTGGGTTAAAAATTAGTTGGTTTCAGCTGGAGCGGTAGTGAGGGCACACGAGGTTGGTTTTCACATTCTACGTTACACATTTCAGTTCGTAAGTTAAATTTCAAGTTGCATTGAGCCCAGAGGATGAAGACGGTCCTTCTTGAGCGGGGGCGCGAGGAGTTGGGCTTGGCCCTTCCTAACTTTACCAATTACTACTGGGCGGCTAATATATCGATGGTTAGGAAATGTAGTGGGGGATGGATCGGTGTGGGAGTGAATGGAGGTGGCATCTTGCAAGGGCACGAGTCTGAAGGCTTTGTTAACGACACCTCTGCTGTTCTTGCCGGCTCGATACTCCACAAGCTCAATGGTAGTGGCAGCCCTGAGAGTGTGGGGCAATGGAGACAGAACATGAGACTGGAGCAGGCGTCGGTGTGCTCACCGATCTGTGATAATCACCGGTTTGCTCTGGGGGGGGCTGGAAGGGGGCTTCAGGAGGTGGCAGCGGGCAGGGATTGAGAGATTTGGGGATCTCTTCATTGAGGAGGGTTTCCCGAGCTTGGAGGAACTAGAGGGGGAGTTGCCGGGTGGGAACGAGATTTTGTTCGGAGGCAGGTCCCGAGCTTCCCTCGCCTCCCATTAAGGGGGCTACAGGATAAGGTGATGTTAAAAGCAGGGGCTGGGGAGGGGAGGGTCTCGGAAAAATATAAGGAACAGATGGAGTGAGAAGGGGTTCCAATTGGGGAGGTGAAGAGGAAGTGGGAGGAGGCGCTGGGAGGGGAGTTGGAAGTCAGGTTATGGGAGAACGTGCTGAGGAGAGTCGATGCATCCTCGTCGTGTGCCAGGCTTGGCCTGATCCAGTTTCAAGTTGATCCACAGGGTTCATATGACTGTGGCCTGGATGAGTAGGTTTTTTGAGGAGGTGAGGACAGGTGTGGGCGAAGTCCTGTGAACGATGTACATATCTTTTGGGCATGTCCGGGGGAGGGGGGGGGATGTTTCGGCCTTTGACTCGGGATGGATGGACTTGGAGCCTCCAAAGTCGGGAATTTGGGTCAGTGACATGGCAGGGTTTCTTAGGCTAGAGAAAATTAAGTTTGCCTTAAGGGGTTCATTACATGTGGTTCGCTTGGAGGTGGCAGCTGTTCTTCGACTTCTTCAAGGAGAATTGGCTGTCCGCAGGAGGGGGAGGAGGGGGAGTCATGGAAGTGACGACTAAGGGCAGGGAATCAAATGTATGGGTAGTTAGGTTTTAGGGCTGGGGGAGTTGGGTATGTTATTGTGGGTTTTTTGTGTGTGTTAGATCTCTCTGTTGTTTAAAATGTTAAAATTATAAATGCCTCAATAAAATATTTTCTAAAAAAAAATTTCAAGTTGCATAAGTGCACATCATACAAGGCAAAAACAACCAAGGAGAAATTTAAAATAACAAAAGAAAAAAAAACAGAGAGAAAAAAAGGAAACCGAAACAAACAGAGATCATTATATATTTACATCTACCTCTCTCCCCTCCCTCTGTGGCCATGGCCCCACTTTGGTCGATCTGCCACAACTGTACAGTGGCTCGAGCGTGTATTAACCAGCGTGGTTTTGTTCTTCATTCTGATTCTCGGTGTGTCCTTGGGCCTGTCCCCTGTGGCTTTGCCCCTCGTGATCTTTTGTGAGCCTTTTGCTCCCTCCTCCCACCCGCCTTCTGCCCCCACGTGCTGCCTCCCCCCACCCGCCTTCCGCCCCTTGCCCCCTCTTTATGTTCCGTGCCGTGTCTCCTCTTCTCCAGCCCCCCCTTCCCCCCACCTCGCTCTACTGGTTGCTGGCTACGAACAGGTCTTGGAACAAGTTGGTGAATGGTCTCCAACCCCTGGATGGAAAATTTTATCTTCTTCAGTTGGAGGAATTCAGACAGGTCGGACAGCCAGACAGGAGGAATTCAGACAGGTCTGCAGCTTTGGGTGATGCTGGCGATTGCCAGCCTAGTAGGATTCCTTGGCGGGTGATTAGGGAGGCAAAGGCAGGGCGACGTGCCCCCTCCCAATAAAGATTTCCGGCTGATCTGAAACCCCGAAGACCGCCACTTTTGCGCATGGCTCACCCCCACAACCTTGGACATTGCCTTAAAAGTAGATTGTCCAGTACCCGACAAGTCCGGGACAGGCCCAGAACACGTGGGTGTGGTTGGCCGGGCCTCCCTGGCACTGTTCACGTTCACCCTCCAACTCCGGTAAGAACCCGCTCATTCGAATTCTGGCTAGGTGTGCTCTGTGCACCACCTTTAGCTGCATTAGACTCAGCCCTGCAGGTGGAGTTCGCCCTGTGGACTGCTTCAATCCAGAGTCACCGCCCTTACTGCTGTGCCTAGTTATTCCTCCCATTTTTCCCAGGTCTCGTCCAGGTGGGAGCATACCTCCTCCAACAGTCGCCCGTATAGGTCCCCAAAATTCCCCTCCCCTAGGTTCTCCATGTCCAACAGTTCCTCAACTAGCGAATGTTCTGGTATCTGGGGATTAGTCATTGTTTCCCAATGGAGGGCGCTTTTGACCTACATCTGCCTCAGTTCGTATCTTTTTTGGTAGTTGGAACCTCTCAGTGAGTTGGAACCTCTCTGTGGGTTAGGAACTACCCCAATCCGTTCATCGCGGGGAGCCCAGTGTGTGGTCTGGCTATCCTTCCCGATCAGGTGTGGCCGGGACCTCGTCGCCCCGTGCGCTTGCCATCAGCTTGTTCCCTTTCTCAAGGCTCTTGCTGCCTTTGCGGTCCTTTTGGCCCCTGGTGTTGCTGCCGCTTGACATGGCTTGTCATGATGGCGTTGGAGGAGGGCGAGAGGTTTTTCTCCCGGTTTCAGCGAGCTATTTTGGGCTGAAAGCATCTGAATTGGAGTTTCCAGGAGGAGTGTCACCTTTCGTGCCTCCGCTCAGCAGCACACCCCACTTCCCCCGGTCACCACAGGGCATGAAGATTGACCTCGGCGTCCCCAGTTCTGAGGCACGAGGAGAGGAAAGAAGAAGTTCTGCCGGGGGCTTCCGCTGCTGAATTTTCACCAGTCAAATCTCCTTCAAATCCCCTTGTGGACTTTGGATTAGCCAAAGTTGCGATGACCTTAAAAACCAGGTTAAAAAAAAAAATCCCCCAACCAGCACATACTGCCCAAGCTGATCCCTGAGGAATAGAGCCTAGGATGAAGGACTGGAAAAGGCCACCACAGTGCCCATGGCACGTTTCCCCGGCATGCCTTCAAGAACAGTAAAGGACTAAAATTGGAAGCATAAAATAAGAAATTGAATACTGTCATGAGCAACTGTACTTGGTAAACAACTATCATTCCGAGCAGTTGTAGCTAAAGTATTGAAAGTTAAAATGAGCAGTTCACCCAGCCTCCCCGAACAGGTGCCGGAATGTGGCGACTAGGGGCTTTTCACAGCAACTTCATTGAAGCCTACTGGTGACAATAAGCGATTTTAATTTTTCATTTCAATGCTGCTTCACAAGGGCTTGAATGTCAACCCGCAAAATAAATTCTAAACGCACCATATTACACACGCAAACATGCAGCATGGTACTGGTTTGAAAATGAAAATACATTGGTAAATGATTTGTTTGTGCCTCACGTATACACAATTCATGGCTCACATAAAAATGAATGATTTTCAAGCCTGTAACTGGGATTAAGTATAATCATAAAAATGGATGTGAGATTTTCAAAATTGCTATCAGCAGCCAGCAAGCGTGGAAGATTGTGCAAGCATTCAAATTGAAGCACATTCCAGGGAGAGCTGCACTCTGAATCATTTTGCTGTACTGGCAATCACTGGGATGCAATTACTCCCCTTCTTGACATACATTAATGCTGAAATAATGACAACATTTCAGGAGAGCTCCTGACAGCGCAGATGTGAAGTCCAAAATGCAGCCTAAATGCTGTAATTCTTCCCAACACTTCACGTGCATCTCAGTGGGTTAACTTCCCCCTAACCCATGAAGCACAAGCCTAACCAGTGGCTAACAATCTCTGCTGTGCAGGAAGTGAATGCCAATGAAAGATTGCATATTGGGACTGCAGTGACAATCAGGACTTAGAACTGTCACCACAAATCATTTGGACAGGCATCGCATACCAACATTTTCACAGGAGTGTTTTGACACCAACTTTAGTAACTCCTGACATCAAAAAGCTGTTGGAATGCAAATTTGCGTGGTGTTCAACTGGCGGCCCCAAAACCAACTGGTTTGTTAACGTGGTATGCAGATGCACTTATTTTAATTTCCCGACTTCAATAAAAAAATCATTTCCAATTGACAAATGGTTCCTGTAATCTAACAGAAAATCAGTCAAGTATAGAACTCCTAATGACAAGGATGAGCATTCTGACTTGAGACAAGATCTATATCAAGTACTAACTAAGTGACAATACAAGCAGCCATTGACCCGAGCTGATCTAGTTATGCTGAGCACAGTGCAGTTCTGCAATCGCTACTGGATGCTAGTCACAATTCCTCTGCCAATCAGCAGCCCACACATATTTACTAACACAATATGATGTGGTTCAGTGCTCTAGGATTCATATTTGTCAACAGCACAAAAATATATACCAGTCATTTGCAAGTCAAATACTTTAAAAATAAGGCAGACAATTATTCTTTGTCACTGACTAATTTCAAGGCCATTCAGATGCAGAGTGAATTTGCAGGAACCTTATTCAACCAAAGCAATGGATACAAAGCACATCTTCACAATTGGAACCATGTCCAGTGCTCAACTCGTTCTCCCCCACTATTAGTAGCCATGTCTTCAGTCATTGCTAATAATAATCTTTATAGGGCAGCACAGTGGCGCAGTGGGTTAGCCCTGCTGCCTCACGGCGCCGTGGTCCCCGGTTCGATCCCGGCTCTGGGTCACTGTCCGTGGAGTTTGCACATTCTCCCCGTGTTTGCGTGGGTTTCGCCCCCACAACCCAAACATGTGCAGGGTAGGTGGATTGGTCACACTGAATTGCCCATTAATTGGAAAAATGAATTGAGTACTTTAAATTTAAAAAAAAAAAAATCTTTATTGTCACAAGTAGGCTTTCATTAATAATGCAATGAAGTTACTGTGAAAAGCCCCTAGTCACCACATTCCGGCGCCTGTCCGGGTACACGGAGGGAGAATTCAGAATGTCCAAATTACCACACAACCACATCTTTCGGGACTTGTGGGAGAAACTGGAGCAGGTCTTAAGTTTTCAAATTCATTTCTTAAACCTTTGAGCGTCTGTAATTTATTTTCTCTTTGTGACCCTATTTAATTTGACCTCGGACCATTGTTTAGTGCCCTGTCCCAATATTTCTTTCTTTGGATTGGTGTAACTTGCCCTGGTTATGTTCCTGTGAAATGGGTTTCTCCATTAAAAGGAGCTATATAAATGCAAGTTGTTGTTGCTTGTTTATCATTTGCGAGAGCTCAATTTGATTTGTATTGATATGAAGTGGGCCCTGACTCATCTTCAAACTTTGATTGCATCTCAAGCTCACATCACAGCCTTTACACCAGAAAGAAAAAATATAACTATACAGAGGGTGTGTGAAAGCACTTGAATGATGTCCTGCCACTGCTATGTTGTGCAGGTTCAGGCACCAATTGCTGCACAGCTAGGTCCTGCAAGTTGACATTTTTGTTATTGACCATGTCATTTGTTTGAATGAATTACGTCAAGGGACACTGACCACTCGTCAAAGAGTATTATCTTTTCGACCCAAGCAAGCAGTCAAGGCCTCAGTTTAATGTCTCAGATAAAAGGAGACAATCACAGAATAATAGTGCAGAAGAGGCCCTTTGGCCGATCGAGTCTGCACCGATACATGAAAGACACCTGACCTGTCTACCTAATCCTATTTGCCAGCACTTGGCCCATAGCTTTGAATGTTATGACGAGCCAAGTGCTCATCCAGGTACTTTTTAAAGGACGTGAGGCAACCCGCCTCTACCACCCTCCCAGGCAGTGCGTTCCAGACCATCACCACCCTCCCAGGCAGTGCGTTCCAGACCATCACCACCCTCCCAGGCAGTGCGTTCCAGACCATCACCACCCTCCCAGGCAGTGCGTTCCAGACCATCACCACCCTCCCAGGCAGTGCGTTCCAGACGGTCACCAACCTCTGGATAAAAAAGGTTTTTCCTTAAATTCCCCCAAAATCTCATCTTGAACTTGTGTCCCCTTGTAAATGACCCTTCAACCAAGGGAACTGCAGCTCCCTATCCACTCTGTCCATGCCCTTCAATCAGGTTACCCCTCAGTCTTCTCTGCTCTCACGAAAACATCCCAAGCCTCTCCAACTAGTGGAAGGGATCAAGGGAAAGTGGGAGGAAGAGCTGGAAATTTAGGTGGAAAATCCTGAGGGAAATAATCAAATCAACTCAACCTCCTCTTGTGCGGGGATGAGCCTTATTCAGTTTAAGATAGTACGTAGGGTCCATATGTCTCGGACCCGGATGAATGGGTTCTTCCTGGGAGTAGAAGATGAAAAATGAAAATTGCTTATTGTCACAAGTAGGCTTCAAATGAAGTTACTTTGAAAAGCCCCTAGTTGCCACATTCCGGCGCCTGTTCGGGGAGGCTGTTACAGGAATGTGTGCTAAGGTGCGGGAATGAGGCCAGAAAATCACGTTCACATGTTTTGGGGAGGGTGTAAAGTTGGGTAGCTTTTGGGAGGCGGTGTTCGAGAGCTCGTCGGGGTGGTGGGCCAGACCCTATGGTGGCCCGGGTATCGGAGGCGCTGGAGCTGCAGGCGGGGAAGGGAGCCGATGTTGTGGCCTTCTCCTCCCCGATTGCCTGGTGACGGATATTATTAAACTGGAGGTGGGTGGCCCCATAGGGGGGTCCGGGGGTCTGTACGACTTTCTCAAAGAGAAGATCAAGTTCGCACTGAGGGGGCCAGAGAAGGTTTTTTTTTAACGTGTGCTGGACGGCGTGCCAGGGGATTGAGGATTAAAAGGGGGGGAAAATTGAACAAACTGTATGTACTATATTTATTTTGTGCTATGTTGATGTGTTTGGAATAAAATATATTTTAAAACCATGGTTTCATGCTGTGAGTCTTAATTTATGATTTACTTTATCTGTTTTCCTGCCTGGTTCAAATTTTTATATTTGAATATGCTGATGGTACAATTAACAGAGCTCGTGGAGGGTAACAGTTTAGCAAATTTTAAGGTTGTCAAGTGTCCCTTGTTGAGCAAACCAAGTCCATAAACTGAGGTAATGTTAAGAAATGGCTCCATCTTCTCCAGTTTGACTGTACTGCACCACTGGAATCATTAACTTCATTTGACCTCCGATGACTCCGTGCCCTTTTCATATGGGGCGGAATGCTGCGGTCTCGTCTGTGGAGGGACCCGTTGTGAGAGAGAGAGCGGCAAACTTGGCATCGCGTCAAAACCTCCATTAACTTTCACCGGAAAATCCCAGCCACGAATGCAGATGGAAGATTTTGGCCATGGGTTCAAGCAGTTTTGGTTTCCAATCGGAGTTTCTGTTCCCTTATAAACTGGGAGCATCGGTGTCCTTCCTCAGGTTTCCATTTTTGCCTTCTCTTTTCGACTAGAGTGTCTCTCCAAAAAAAAAAACAAGCTTTAAAAACACGGATTCTACCACAAATCACTGGTTGGGCCTCAGATGGGAGTATGTTCGGCAAGGCTGTTCAGCAATCGTTTACCAGGGTGATAGAGTGAAGAATTATGTGGAGAGATTGGATTGTTTTCCTTAGAGCAGATATTAAGAGGAGATTTGAAACAGGGGTTTGATGATAGATCAAGGAAGAAAAATACATTTCTCTGGTAAGATGGTCAGTAACCAGAGGCAACAGATTTTAAGTAATTGGGCTAAGAGCTCGAGAGGAAATGAGGAATAAACATTCCATTGAGCATTGTTAAATTAAATTTTCAGCTCTTTCAACGAGTCAGTGCAGGAATGGCCTCCTTCTATACTGTACAGATTCTATGACCATGCGCAATCCTTTCAGCCCATTCTTCCCAAGATTGCTCACGTGCTCAGATTAAAATAAACGTTTTACCAAAAGCAAAAATGTTGTTTTAATTGGCAGAAATGGAGAGTGCTGTTCATTATAATGTCATTCCCTTTCTCAGTATATTTTGAGTATATTCTCTCTGCATTAATATGAACAAAGTAAACCTTATTCTACTTTGGTGATATCTGGAGAGTAAATCTGTACTGATCCTCACCACCACCAAAATCGTTTACAGCCACCTCAGTAACATTGCCAGTTTCTGTCTCTGCAGTAACTCATCTGCTACTGAGAGTCTGGAAGCCTTTGTTCAGTTTAGACTCAAACTATTCCAATTATGTTCCATCCTCCATAATTACCCCAAATCTCGGCAACTCATGGCCATAGCTTACATCAAGTCCTGCTCACCCATCAACCCCCCCCCATGTGCTTCTTTACTCATCTTGATTCGCAGCCATGCCTTAGTTTTGCAATCCACACCCTTGTTTTCAAATCCCTCCTCTATATCACCCTTCCTCTCTCCGTGATCTCTACTAGCCCCTCAACCTAAGAAGAATATCTGTGGTCCTCCATACCCACGATTTTCACTGTTCCGCCAAAGCCTTCAGCTGCTTAGACTGTTGGGGCCCCGGACGAGAATGCAACTATTTGGAATTTGTAAAACTGTGAGGAAATGTTACTGCGCCACGGGAGGATAACATTGATCCACGGGCATCTTTCACGTTAAAACAAACTTTAATTCAAACACAGAATTAACCACATCAACAACTGAGAAACAGCTTTACAGTTAACAGTTACAACTGTTCTCAAGTAAAAATAGAAACTTTAACATTTTTCAGACAGATCTTAATTACATCAGCTGTCCCCAAAGCATAAAGTATTCTATTGTCTCCTCCAACAAAATGTCCCATGACCTGTTGAGCCAGGACCAAACACAGTATCCATCAAATTATCTACATCCAAGTTGTTCTTTAAACGTAAACAATATTCCATTAGCGGAACACATTCACCTGCAAAAATCAATGATTCTCACTTTTACCGCCTCGTATTTCACAGCTTTAGTAGTCATACTGTCTGTATCCATCTTAACCCAGGTTTTGAAAACATTACTGCAAAGAATTTTAAAATGTGACAATTTCTTACATTCATTACAAGGCCCTGCACCTCTCTGTCTCTCTCTCTCCTCCAAGACCCTCACCAAACCTACCTCTTTGACTATCTGTCTTACTGATTCAGCTTCATTTTTCTTTTATATAATACTTCTGTGAAGTGCTTTTTTAGTGACGCGTCCCAATATAAATAGGGGGGGATTGTTGTTTTGACAATACGACAAACATTGGTACTGGATTCTGTAACATATAAAATCCAAATCCAAGGACTTTACATTTCTTACAACAAATCAAATCCTGCAAGATTTGTCTGTAGGAGCTCGTACATTATATATCCTAATGTTTGCAAGCATACATCGTGGCAACATGGTGCTGAAAAGGTTACGCTGCGCCGTTTCCTGACTATTAATTACTGAGTAGAGAATGGAAATGGCTTACAGCTAAAAGGTCAATGCATTTTAATTACAGTTAAGTATCACATAAAATGGCTTTGAAGAGATCTGTGACTAAGTAATACCACTATGGTATTAGCGTAATAATTATACCTCCTAAGAACATTCCTGCCCCTGTATTTCCACTGAACAACTATCATTACAGAACCAGCTGTGTGTCTAAAATCTGTTGGTTTTGCAGAGGTTGGCAAGGAACAGTGTGTTCTGGACTTGAAAATAAGCTTGCATTAGGCTCCTAATAAATTTATCAGTATTTATAAATAATATTGATTTTGCAGTTTAATAGCATATGCAAAACTAATAAAATCTTGCATTTGATAGTAAAGTTTTTTTTAAAAAGCCGAGTTGGAAAGTACACAAAAAGCTTGACATATAAAAGCCTTTGAAGCTGATGGTTGAATATTGGATGGATTTGTTTATTGTCACGTGTACCAAGGTACAGTGAAAAGTATTTTTCTGCGAGCAGCTCAAGAGATCATTAAGTACATGAAAATAAAAGGAAATAAAAGAAAATACATAATAGGGCAACACGAGGTACACAATGTAACTAGATAACACCGGCATTGGGTGAAGCATACAGGGATGTAGTGTTAATCAGGTCAGTCCATAAGAAGGTTGTTTAGGAGTCTGGTAACAGTGGGGAAGAAGCTGTTTTTGAGTCTGTTTGTGCGTGTTCTCAGACTTCTGTATCTCCTGCCCGATGGAAGAAGTTGGAAGAGTGAGTAAGCCGGGTGGGAGGGATCTTTGATTATGCTGCCCGTTTTCCCCAGGCAGCGGAGGTGTAGATGGAGTCAATGGATGGGAGGGAGGTTCGTGTGATGGACTGGGCGGTGTTCATGACTCTCTGAAGTTTCTTGCCGTCTTGGGCCGAGCAGTTACCATACCAGGCTGTGATGCAGCCAGATAGGATGCTTTCTATAGCGCATCTGCAAAAGTTGGTAAGAGTTAATGTGGACATGCCGAATTTCCTTAGTTTCCTGAGGAAGGATAGGCGCTGTTGTGCTTTCTTGGTGGTAGCATCGACGTGGCTGGAAGGGAACAGATTTTTGGAAATGTATACCCCATGGAATTTGAAACCGCTAATCATCTCCACCTCAGCCCCATTGATGCTGACCGGGGTGTGTACGATACTTTCCTTTCTGAAGTCAATGACCAGCTCTTTAGTTTTGCTGGCATTGAGGGAGAGATTGTTGTCGCTGCACCACTCCACTAGGTTCTCAATCTCCCACCTGTATTCTGACTCGTCGTTATTCGAGATCCGGCTCACTATGGGCGTATCATCGGCAAACTTGTAGATCCCATGTTTGATCCCATGTGGATACTGACAGTTTTTGACATTATTTTGCACACTTAGAATGGACTGTGTAGATGCCATGCTCATGTTCAAAGAAACAAATTGTTTTTGCTGTAAACCATTCATTTGAGAATAAATATTTTTTTCTTTGTGCATCTTTTATCCCTTCTGAAGTGAAGCTTAATAAACCTGGGCATGGAAACATAGAAAATAGGAGTGACAGGCCATTCGGCCCCTCAAGCCTGCTCTGCCATTCATTATGATCATGGCTGATCATCCCAACTCAATAGCCTAATCCCGCTTTCCCTCCATATCCTTTGATCTCCTTCGCCTCAGTGCTATAGCAAACTGCTTTTTGAGAACATTTTGGCCTTGACTACTCCATGGTAACAAATTCCACAGGCTCGCCACTCTCTGCTCCGTAATAATTTTCACCAATACATCTGTCAGTGCCTCAGAATGCTGGCCATTTCTGTCAAATGCACGTCGCCATGTGTATATACATATATTCCACAAAGGCTTTTCTGACTTTCCTCAAAAAGCCTCCTTAAGGCAGAGAGATAGTACAGCCAAGATATTTAACGTTGCTACATCAGTTTCTAATCGGCTTTTGCTGAAAGGTGGCATTTTGTCAAAGCTTTTCATCTTGAACTCTCAGCACAATCACAAGAATTCCAGTGTGTTAGGTGAGGTGACAAATTTATACTGCATGAGAAGAGTGCGCTAATTGGTTGACAAGTGGGACGGGATTCTCCGAAATGGAGGCAGAGTGTTTGTGCCGTTGTGAACGCCGTCGAGGTTCACGACGGCGCGAAACGGCCCCTATCCCGACCGATTCAGGGCCCGATAATGGGCTAGGAGCGGCGCCGCGTCATTTACACGCACCAGGCCTTGGCGCCGCGTAAATGCGGCGGCGCATACATGACGCGGCCGGCGCCGCATAACTGGCGTCACCCACGCATGCGCGGGTTGGCCGGCACCAACCCGCGCATGCGTGGTTGCTGTCCTCTCCGAGTCCGCCCAGCAAGAAGATGTCTGACGGATCTTGCTGGGCTGCGGAAGAAAGGAGGTCCTCCTTCAAAGAGGCCGGCCCGACGATCGGTGGGCACCGATCGCGGGCCAGACCCCATTTGAGGCCCCCCCCCCGGTGCAGGATCCCCCCTCTCCCCCCCGCAGGCCGCACCCCCCCCCCAGCGTTCCCACGCTGTTCCCGCTGGCAGCGACCAGGTGTGGATGGCGTCGGGGGGAACCCGCCGTTTTGGGCAGGCCGCTCGGCCCATCCGGCACTGAGAATCGCAGGGGTACCGGTGAATCGCCATTTTGGCTGTCTCGGGCGATTCACTGGACCGCGCCGCGCAAAATGCGATTGTGCCAATCTGGCTGCTTCCGTGAATCGCGGGAGGGCGTCGGACCGGCGTGGTGGGAAAATATGGCGACCCAGGCGATTCTCCTAACCGGCGCGGGAGCGGAGAATCGCGCCCGTAGACTCTGATGGGTGGAGGTGTTGCCATAGAGAATGCAACAATTATTGGTGACCGGCAGTTAACTTCCATGCATCACTTAAAAATTTTAACCAAGCAGCTCAACTCTGATTGGTTAAGGCATTGTCCTGAGGAATGAACAGTGAATAGTGACCATTTATTTTGTTTAGCTGAAACAGGTGCAATGTGTGTACATGTTCTTTCTGTCTGCAAAGAACAGGGCCCTGTGCATGGATACATGCAGCTTCCAATACATACAAATGTGCCACACTGGTGAGCCTGATAGACAATCTTAAATTGGTTGGCAGTATAATTTTTAGTGCACTGAGGATTATTTCGCAAATATGATCCAATCGTGAAATCACATCTAACGTTGGACACTGTTGAGTTTTGCAAGCATGGGCTGGTTGGATACAGTCTGTACCTCGCCTACGGTGAACAGCAGTTGGGACTGTTTGGATGGTCTGCTAGCCTTTGGGATGTACGTCCTACATACCGAGCATCACCCTGACACTGAAATTCATATACCATATTACTCATTTGTGTGGCGTCTCTTTGGCTTGATGGCAGCATCTTGTTTGTGGCAAATACAGCTCGTGTTGTTATTGCATGGTAGCAGCATGAAACAGGTAGCTTCAGCTGTAGTTCAAATTTTTGAGAAACCTGTATATAGCACAAACTCGTGAACAAGCCCAAAGCCGTCTCTTTCATCCCTGAAAAGTGTCCAGTCTACCGGAGGTTACCCTGGCAAGGTATCTAAAAAAACTTGACCAACAGGTGAAGCTAGCTGTTTCACACTGTTACTATACAGTAGCAAAACAAGTTGAATTTGTCACTAACAGGATTCTGCCATCAACCCAAAAAGATGCTCTGCCTATCACACAAATGAGTAATATGGTACATGAATTTCAGTGCCGGTGTGATGCTAGGTATGTTGACTATACATCCCAAAGACTGGCGGATTGTATCAAATAGCATGTCCCCTCCTTCATTCACAACAGGCAAAGTACAGACCGTACCCAACCAGCCCATGCTTACAAAACCCAAAACACCCAGTGTCCAACATTAGATCTGATGCCACAATAGAACATAACAGCGCAGTACAGGCCCTTTGGCCCTCGATGTTGCGCCAACCTGTGAAACCACTCTAAAGCCCATCTACACTATTCTCTTAACGTCCATATGTCTATCCAATGACCATTTGAATGTCCTTAGTGTTGGCGAGTCCACTACTGTTGCATGCAGGGCATTCCACGCCCTTACTACTCTCCGAGTAAAGAACCGACCTCTGACATCTGTCCTATATCTATCTCCCCTCAATTTAAAGCTATGTCCCCTCGTGCTAGACATCACCATCCAAGGAAAAAGGCTCTCACTGTCCACCCTATCCAATCCTCTGATCATCTTGTGTGCCTCAATTAAGTCATCTCTTAACCTTCTTCTCTCTAACAAAAGCAGCCTCAAGTCCCTCAGCCTTTCCTCATAAGATCTTCCCTCCATACCATGCAACACTCTGGTAAATCTCCTCTGCACCCTTTCCAATGCTTCCACATCCTTCCTATAATGCGGCGACCAGAATTGCACGCAATATTCCAAATGCGGCCGCACCAGAGTTTTGTACAGCTGCAACAACAATTGGACAACATTTGCTAAAAATGACACTGACAACTAATGTAAGATTGTCAGGTGGGTTCGCAGTGTGGAGGATCTTGCACCCATTTTAGCTGAGCAAAGTAAGGGACAGCCATTTGCTGGTTCATTCCTCAGGGCAATGCCTTGACCAGAGGCAAGCTGCTTGGTTTAAAACTTTCAAACAATGTCTGCCAGGTAACTGTCAGTCACCATAAAGGTGCATTCCCCGTGGCAACGCCTCTTACTAATCAGAGCCCACTTGCCCGCCAATTACCACTCTTCTCATTATATTTGTGCGATTGACCAGATAAATGCAAGAACAAAGGCTTTGACAAAATAAAATCTTTTTTCAAGCAATACTTTTCAGAAATACTCAAGTTCTGTACTCCCAAACAATGAACTGTAAACACTGCTACTTCACCTAAAGGCTAAAACCAAGCACAGCAAAATTCATAGAATGCTTCATAAGGAGGAGGTGTTAGCAATTCTGGAAAGTGTGAAAATAAATAAGTCCTCTGGGCCGGATGGGATTTATCCTAGGATTCTCTGGGAAGCTAGGGAGGAGATTGCTGAGCCTTTGGCTTTGATCTTTAAGTCATCTTTGTCTACAGGAATAGTGCCAGAAGACTGGAGGATAGCAAATGCTCTCCTCTTGTTCAAGAAGGGGAGTAGAGACAACCCCGGTAACTATAGACCAGCGAGCCTTACTTCTGTTGTGGGCAAAATCTTGGAAAGGTTTATAAGAGATAGGATGTATAATCATCTGGAAAGGAATAATTTGATTAGAGGTAGTCAACAAGGCTTTGTGAAGGGTAGGTTATGCCTCACAAACCTTATTGAGTTCTTTAAGAAGGTGACCAAACAGGTGGATGAGGGTAAAGCAGTTGGTGTGGCGTATATGGATTTCAGTAAAGCGTTTAATAAGGTTCCCCACGGTAGGCTACTGCAGAAAATACATGGGATTCAGGGTGATTTAGCAGTTTGGATCAGAAATTGGCTAGCTGGAAGAAAACAAAGGGTGGTGGTTGATGGGAAATGTTCAGACTGGAGTCCAGTTACTAGTGGTGTACCACAAGGATCTGTTTTGGGGCCACTGCTGTTTGTTATTTTTATAAATGACCTGGAGGAGGGCGTAGAAGGATGGGTGAGTAAATTTGCAGATGACACTAAAGTCGGTGGAGTTGTGGACAGTGCGGAAGGATGTTACAAGTTACAGAGGGACATAGATAAGCTGCAGTGCTGGGCTGAGAGGTGGCAAATGGAGTTTAATGCAGAAAAGTGTGAGGTGATTCATTTTGGAAGGAATAACAGGAAGACAGAGTACTGGGTAAGATTCTTGGCAGTGTGGATGAGCATAGAGGTCTCGGTGTCCATGTACATAGATCCCTGAAAGTTGCCACCCAGGTTGAGAGGGTTATTAAGAAGGCGTACGGTGTGTTAGCTTTTATTGGTAGAGGGATTGAGTTTAGGAGCCATGAGGTCATGTTGCAGCTGTACAAAACTCTGGTGCGGTCGCATTTGGAGTATTGCGTGCAATTCTGTCACCGCATTATAGGACGGATGTGGAAGCATTGGAAAGGGTGCAGAGGAGATTTACCAGAATGTTGCCTGGTATGGAGGGAAGATCTTATGAGGAAAGGCTGAGGGACTTGAGGCTGTTTTCGTTAGAGAGAAGAAGGTTAAGAGGTGACTTAATTGAGGCATACAAGATGATCAGAGGATTGGATAGGGTGGACCGTGAGAGCCTTTTTCCTCGGATGGTGATGTCTAGCACGAGGGGACATAGCTTTAAATTGAGGGGAGATAGATATAGGACAGATGTCAGAGGTAGGTTCTTCACTCAGAGAATAGTAAGGGCGTGGAATGCCCTGCCTGCAACAGTAGTGGACTCGCCAACACTAAGGGCATTCAAATGGTCATTGGATAGACATATGGACGATAAGGGAATAGTGTAGATGGGCTTTGGCGTGGTTTCACAGGTCGGCGCAACAGCGAGGGCCGAAGGGCCTGTACTGCGCTGTAATGTTCTATGTTCTATGCTGTATTCAGTACTCCAAGAAAGACATCAGAATTGGGATGGGAGCAGAGTGGGACTGACCCTGGACTAGTGACAGAGTAACTAATGCCAGACAATGCTTCAGAGACAGGAGTTCAAATCTCACCACTGTAGGAATTTAAATTAATCTCAATTTATAAAATCGGGAATAAAATGCTGGCATCATTAATAATGATCATGAAAACTACAGGCTGAGCATAAAAAAATGTTCTCTAATGCTCTTACCTAGTCTGGCCTATGTGCGACTCCAGGCAGACTCTTAATTGCCCTTTGAAATGGTCTAGCAGGTCAACAGTTCCAAGACGGCCAAGGATGGGCAATAAAAGCTGGCCTCGCGTCCCAAGAATTAATGGGGAGAAAATGGACTGGGACGAGTACATTGCCGAATTGGACATTCAACCAGCAAGGGAAGACCCAAGTCAAGAGCTGCCTGATGTTCATTATTGGTTGGTCTCACTCCCAATGCATTCAGCAGCATGTGGGCTAATTAACATACGTGTCGGGTTCACTACCGTCCAATCCAAGCAACAAAAATGTCTAACGCCACCTTGCTACAATGCTAGGGCAGTGTTTATTTGTATACAATCACTTTGGCACCTCTGCTGCTGAAGAAACATTCAAGTGCACAGATACTGCATGAGGCATCACCTCTGTCACTGCTAAACATCCCCCAATGTATTTAAATCTCTCGAGCTGAATTAGTAGTCCTCGCTCTGCCCCACAATCAAAATGAAATTGAATAAAATGAAAGGATTACATTGTAACAAGCCATGAACGACCAGAATTTCACACATCTTTTAAATACTTGTTTTACTGAATCGATTCCATTTATTTTAGGCCATGCGAGACCGCAGGGATTACTGCTACCGACTCAATTGTGAAGTGCCGAGGATGTGAAACTCTGATCTTATGCTCCAATGGCTAGGAGGTGCGGCAGGAAGCTCACCAATGCTCTGGGCTAGTAAACTGCATAGTGTTCGGTGATTAAAAACCTAAATAGAATGCCGGCACATTTGGCCTGAGCCTTGCCAATCTTGCATTATTAACTGGTTTGGGGGGAGTATTGCAGGGAGCACTGCAAAGCCTCCCATGGGTGACACGGTAGCACGGTGGTTAGCACTGTTGCTTCACAGCCCCAGAGACCCAGGTTCTATTCCCGGCTCTGGGTCGCTGTCACTGCGGAGTCTGCACATTTTCCCAGTGTTTGCGTGGGTTTGCTCCGGGTCCCGAAAGACGGGCTTGTTAGGTGAATTGGACATTCTGAATTCTCCCTCTGTGTACCCAAACAGGCGCCGGAATGTGGCGACTAGGGGCTTTTCACAGTGACTTCATTGCAGTGTTAATGTAAGCCTACTTGTGACAATAATAAACTTTATTATAAATAAAGATTATTATACCCTCGTCAGCATTTATCGCTGAACCAACATTACTAAAAGAGTTCATAAATAACGGGTGGTACGAACACTCTAGCAGATCCTGTGGAGAGAGAAACGGTTAATGTTTCAGAACTTGAGAACTAATGAAAAGCCACAAGCTGGGAACATGAACGGTTTCTTTCTCCACAGGTGCTGACAGGTCTACTTGAGAATTTCCAGCATTTTCTGTTTTCATTTCACAATTCAGGCATCCGTGATATTTTATTTCACTGAAGCAGTTACCTAGTCAGTTGTCTCATTCGTATATGTGGGACTTTGCTATGCTCAAACAAAGTTCGATGTTTTTCTGCATTGCAATTGACAGCTTTTTTTAGAAGGTCACACTGAGTAGTTCAAGTCTTAGTTTATTTACAATAACTATTATTTACATTGCATGGTAGATCCCAACTGGGTCTGCCTTCCCTGTGCCTAACTGGCCAGCTTTATATACCCTCCAACTATACATTGTGTAGATGTCCCCCGCCCCTTAACGGGGAGCTCATATTCTGCAAGGTTCATGAGGAAGTTGATTGTTCCCGCCCGCAAGATTCTCGCGGGTAATGACATCCTTCCCCCTCAAGAATCTTCTCATGTCTGCGGGGAACGAGGGTGCCGGACTCTCTTTGCATCTGGCTCAGTGTTGCGCAGAGTTGCGGATCGGGCAGCGTGAATCTGGGAGGCAAACGCCACTTCCAATGAAAGCCGTGGTGGATGTTCTACCGGACGCTGCTGCACTGTTGACTCCCCGTCGCAGACCTCCGATGCTTGTGTTTCCATTTCGGAATCTGTCCAGGATCTCTCTCATATTGGCTTTTTAAACCCCTTGGGGCTCTGCTATGGCCTTTTCGGGCAGAGGCGGCCGGATAAAAACTTTTACGCTCACAAGGAATTTTACAAGAATTGGTTGCCTGGACCGATTGTGATCAAGATGCTTTTGCACGATTCGCCCACGCACTTATACTTGTTCGGAAACAGGCCCCGCCTGGTGGAGGATAGTCCCAGAGGTCCACTGGGCACAGTCAAATATACACAGTGACACCTGGTACAAAGCATCTGGGTGGTCAACTTTAAACGGGGCAATGTCCTTGCAGCTCCTGGTTGTGGCGCACCTATGTCAGGGAAAATCATACTGAGGCGGGTTTGTAGCCTAAGGCCCATCTGTATTTCGTGGGGGCCACCCCAGTCACTGCGTGTTGGGTGGTCTATAGCAAAATAAGAAATGAGCCAGCCTCGATCCAGAAGACTGCTTCTTTTTTCAAAAAAAATGTTTTTATTCTCCTCCTTTTTCACATTTTCTCCCACATTTACATCCATCAACAATAAACAATAATCAGCAAGATATGTCAGTCCCCATAATAACAACGACCCCATCCGCCCACCAACCCCCAAACCTCAGCCCGCATGTTTACATAAACAAATGACAAAAAGGAATCAGGGATTACCCGTAGTCACCCTTAATCTTACACAGCTCCCACCCCAGGTCTCCAGCTCCTCCCGTCCACTGCCTCTTGTAAAACTCCTCCTCCCAACCTCTGTTCCTTCCCCCCAACTTTCCACCCCGGCTAGACCACTCGGACCCTGTTCTGCCAGGCTCCGATGGCCGCAGCCCCTCCCCCCACCTCACTCCCGTTCACTGGCCGGCTTAAACCGGCCAGCGTGGAGGCCCCTGCCCGGGTCCCTTTCCCACTTGCCCGACCCTAGGAAAGCCCAAAGATCCCCTTTTAGCACACAAACCCCGCATATACACCTACACCCCAAAGAACCCTCATTTCGAGTGAAAGTCCCGTCCCTTCCCTTGTCCAAATATATACCACATTGGCTCCTTTAGTCTCTACACCCGCGCGCAGTGATACAAAAAAGAAGAAAATACAGCCATGAGGTTACATCAGCACATGGCCATTCCTCAATTTGTCAGTTCTGCCACAGTCCTTCTGCTTTCGCAAACTCCTCCGCTGCTTCCGCCGTTCCAAAATAAAAGTCCCTGAGCTTGTAAGTCACCCTCAGCTTCGCTGGATATACAACGCCGCACTGCACCTTGCTAATGTACAGTGCCCTCTTCACCCGGTTGAAGGCAGCCCGCCTCCTTGCCAGCTCCACCGTAAAGTCCTAGTATACACGTATACCAGCTCCAGCCCACTGCACCGCCCGCTTCTGCTTGGCCCAGCTCAGGACCTTCTCCTTCACACTGTACCTACGGGAGCACAGAGTCACTGCCCTTGGCGGCTCACTCGCCTTTGGTACAGGCCTCCACGACCGATGAGCCCGATCCAGTTCATATAGGGAGGGATCCTCCCCCTCCCCCAATAGTTTTGCCAGCATCGCAGCAAAATACTCAGTCAGCTTCGGTCCTTCAACTCCTTCGGGCAGCCCCACAATCCTCAAATTCTGTCGCCTGGATCTGTTTTCCAGGTCTTCCATTTTTCCTCGCAGATCCTTGTTAATGTCCATCACCTTCCACATCTCCTTCCCCATCGAGGTAAGTTGATCACCGTGCTGCAATAATGTCTCCTCCACTTCCTTCAGCGCCTCCCCTTGCTCTTGCACCTCCGCCACTGCGCTCGCCACCTCCGTCCTCACCGGGGAAACCGCCTCCTCCACCAGCACACTCAAAACCTCCCTCATCTACTTCCTCACCGTCTCCATGCATTTCGCAATCTGCGCCAACGTCTTTTCAAATTCCGCAGCCATCACCTTAGTTATTTATTCAACCGTAAGCAGTGCGGCCTTCCCTGGTGTTCCAGCCTCCATTTTCCTTGGTGACCCCGCGGTGACCTTTCCACTCCCCGACGGACCTTCAGCTGTTTTTTTTTCGTCCGTTTTTTTGCTCACCCTCGACATTTTTCTGTTTTTTTTCCCTCCTGTGTCTTCACTGTGCCTCCTCCGTGCCTTCTCCCTGCTTCTGCCACTTCCGTGGACCCTGGGACCGGGCTTAAAGCCCCGAAAATGCCGTTCCCGAACGGGAGCCCTCCATTGTGCGGCCGCCTCCCGCCCACCGTCACCGGAAGTCAGAAGACTGCTTCTTAAGGCCTCTTTTGAACGCCTGTACCGTTCGCTCCACTGAACCGTTAGAAGCCGGGTGGTACGGGGTGGTGCAGATGTGGCGTACCCCATTCGACTTCAAAAAAAACAGAGAACTCTTCACCTGCAAAAGGAGTGCCGTTGTCTGCAGTGAGTATTTCAGGGGGGGTGGGGGGGGGGTGATGTGGAACCAGTCGGCAAAAGTAAACGGCTCAGCGGGTCAGCACTCGCTATTTGGGTCCTCGGCCGAATATTTGTAGGCGGGCAATATCAGGGTCCAGCACAGCCTCCTCGCAGAGGCAATGGGCAGGATCACCTTGAGACCGAGTAAAAGTTATCATAGATCATAGAATTTACAGAGCAGAAGGAGGCCACTCAGCCCATCGAGTCTGCACCGGCTCTTGGAAAGAGCACCCTACCCAAGGTCAACACCGCCACCCTATCCCCATAACCCAGCAACCCCACCCAACACTAAGGGCAATTTTGGACACTAAGGGCAATTTATCATGGCCAATCCACCTAACCCGCACATCTTTGGACTGTGGGAGGAAACCGGAGCACCCGGAGGAAACCCACGCAGACACGGGGAGGATGTGCAGACTCCGCACACACAGTGACCCAAGCCAGAATCGAACCTGGGACCCTGGAGCTGTGAAGCAATTGTGCTATCCACAAGGCTACCGTGCTGCCCCTAGCAGCACGTATGGCCTGTAGCAATAGTGAAGTGGCAGCCAGAGGCGTACTGGTGACATTTTATCACTGTGAAGGCCACACCAGGCCCTCCTTTTCGACCTGCCGCAGCCCGTATCCGAGAGGTGAAAGCGATCAGCCATTCTCCACCATTCTCTATCCGATGTGACAGGACAGCCCCAATACCGTATGGTGATGCACCACACGTGGTAAGTTAAGGGTTTGGAGGGATCGTAGTGGGTCAGTAACCCGAAAGCCAACATCTGTTTCTTTTGTCTGCAGAAAAGCCGCTTCCTCCACGCCCACACTTGGATTTTTCGGAGGTGCAACATGGTCGCAAGGTTCGGGATGAACATGCCGTAATAATTCACAAGGCCCAAAACCGAACCAAGCTCTGTGGCTTCCATAAAGGCGGGGGCCTGCTGAATGGCGTGCACCTTTTTTTGCGACGGGGTGTGAGCCTCCGCGGTCCACCCGGTAACCTAGACAGACAGCGTCCTTGCATGGAAGACACATTTTGCCCGCCTCAAGTGGACACACACTCAGAACTGTTTCAGCACTGCCTCAAGGCTGTCCAGATGCTCTTGTTTGGTCGCTCCCAACACGTCATCCAAGTACACCACGTGCGGCAACTCCCTCAGGCTGTTCTCCATTACCCAATGAAATATCACACAGGCAGAGGACACATCGAAAGGCAGCCGGATGTATTCGTAAAGGCCTCGTCCAACTTGCGCTATAAATACGCGTGGCGAGTTTTGTGAATGAGCGTCAACCCGCCAACTCTGTGCAAAGATCTTCATTGCCGGGAATGGGGCAACGATCCAACCTGCGAGCAGTTTTCATCGTCAGTTTATAATCCCTGCATAAACAGACTGTCTTGGCTGGTTTTAACACCAGCACCGTCCAATCCACGAAACGTACAGGTCTGATGATCTAGCCGACTTGAGTTCAGTCTTCACTTTCTCCAACAACGCATCGGGGACTGGGCGTGTCCGGAACATAGAACAGGAGAGCACAGTACAGGCCCTTCGGCCCACGATGTTGTGCCACCCATTTATCCTAATCTAAGATCAACCTAACCTACACCCCTTCAATTTACTGCTGTCCATGTGCCTGTCCAAGAGTCGCTTAAAAGTCCCTAATTGATTCTACCACCTCCGCTGGCAGTGCATTCCACACACTCACCACTCTCTGTGTAAAGAACCTACCTCTGACACCTCCCCTATAGCTTCCTCCAATCACCTTAAAATTATGTCCCCTCGTGACAGCCATTTCTGCCCTGGGGAAAAGTCTATCCACTTTATACATCCCTGTCATCACCTTGTACACCTCTATCAAGTCACCTCGTATCTGAATCGGCTGAGTGACAGGGCTTCCCAATTTGTCTGTGCACCAGCTTTTGTAGCTTGGCAAATTGGTCTCCTATTAGTACATTCCTTGCAGTGATATATATCATGGTTGTGTTGTAATTCACCGACTGACCACTAGGAGTCTCCATTAGTATATAAGTGAATGTTAGAGTCAGGTGAGCTCAGACTGACTGGAGAGCTGGAAGAGAGCGATTGCTTGTGCATGATCATACTGTTATTCATCTGTTGTTTTGTATACAGTTGACCCACAGTTAATGTTAATAAATCGTTTATAGCTTTAGCTACAAGTGTTCTTGTAATATAAATCAGGCCATCCGACAAAACATTACATGCCTAACTGTCTTTCGAAAGTTGGTTTAAAATTGGATTCCCTTCACCCTTTCAGATCACGCTTCCCAAATCTTAACAACCCTCTGTGCGAAGATATTTCTTCTCATTTCTCCCCTCGGATCTTTTGTCAATTATTTTAAAATCGATATTTGCTGATGATTGACACATTTGCCAATGTCTTTCCAAACCTTCCTAAAGCATGATCATTAACTGCCCAGAATTGCCTCCAGCTGAGGCCTAACCACAATTATTTCAAGATTTAGCACAACATTGGTTATTTTGTATTCAATGTCCCCATTTACAAAGCCAAGTGTACCATATGCTTTGTCAGCACCTTATCAACTTCCCCTCTAAAGATGAATGAATATGCACCAGAGGCCACCTGGTTCTTGCAGGTTCCTCAAAAATACAGTAGTATCATTTCAATTAAACTGCTTCTCTATGTTGTTTCTTTCCAAAGTCCGTCAACTTCACACACTTAATTTCCCCCACACGTGCTAGTGAAACAAACTTTGGTTGCTGCATTTCTGACCCCCCCCCCCCCCCCCACCCTTTCCCAAACAAGTTTGTGATGCCGACTAAAATTTAATGGGATCAAACAGAACATTTCTACAAAGTCATGCTTGGATGTTTAGCTCGAGCAGATAAAATGCTCTGGATCGTGTAGCTCGATGCACCATTTCAGAGGCGTCAACCACATTGCTGTAGGTCCGGAGTCACATGTAGGCCAGCCCCGGTAAGGACAGCAGATTTCCTTCCCTAAAGGAGATCAATGCCCCAGATGTTTTTTTTTACAACACTCGCTCATCCATTTTCTCATCCACAGTTCTTTGTAAACATTACAATATTGTAGATGTGTTCCTAGATTTTTGTTGAAGCTGAAGAGGTTCACACGGAGAATCCACTGCTGTTCAATTACCAAATGCTCTGCATTAATATTCTACACTGCCGAGGTTTGCAGTTTCTCCAAGAATGTGTTACAACTTCAGGCCATCTGTTGCAATAAGCATTATGGTTACCACCCGTAACATTACAGCAATAAAGACACTGAAGTGTTATAATTGACAACCCCTCTCTCTATCATGCAGCAATAAAATACTAGACATCTGAAAATTGCCCATACATACAGTGCTATGCATAAAACAGTGCTCACGACTTCCGGGTGCGGCTATGCAGAGCTAGGTCGCATATTCGGTAGCTCCCGCTTGGAACGGACTTTTGGGATCTTTTACAGGGCCCCCACGGCATTTGTTTGACATTTCCCGGTGTGGCAAGAAGACTGCAGCATTCCCCTGACAGTGTCCCCCAGGAATGTTATGTCTTTTGGCTTCCAGACCCGGCAGAAACAGTAAAAGATTTGGCTGCAACAGGATAAACAGGGCCTCTTTGAGCAAGCAGGCGGGGGAAGGGCAAGCTTAAAGCTGCAAACTGACCTGAGGGCCTGTATCAAAAGTGAATTCTAACAGCAGAGGGAACAACTGTGAAAAGATCTCACCAAGGCCACTGAAGAAGCGGGGACGAGGCTTCCGGTGGCGGCCATGGAGGAGTAGGTCGCGCATTCGGCAGCTCCCGTCTTGGAACGGACTCTTAGAACTTTTTCAGGAGTTTCCACAAACATTTTGGGGCAGATTGGTGAAGCGAACACTGCCAAAAGGATTCCGTCTCGAGACTTCCGGTTGCGGCTATGCGGAGCTAAGTCGCACATTCGGCGGCTCCCGCAAAAACGGACTTTTGGGCTCTTTTCAGGGCGCCCAAGGGCACTTTTTCGACGTTTCCCGGTGTGGGAAGGAGTTAATAATAGCTCCCCGTCAGTATATGGCTTTAACTAGGAGCGGGGTGACAAAAAAGGTGGTGGTGGACCAGAAGAAGGGAGGGAAGAAGGACAAAATGGCGCCGGGCGGAGTCCAGGCAGCGTGGAGGCAGTGGGCGGAGGAGCAGCAGGAGGGTATCCAGCGCTGCCTCAGAGAGATTAAAACGGACCTGCTAGAGCCGATGAAGGGTTCTATTGATAAGCTGCTGGAGACACAGACGGCCCAGGGGGTGGCGATCAGAGAGGCTCAACAAAAGATCTCTGACAATGAGGACGAGATCTTAGGTCTGGCGGTAAAGGTGGAGGCGCACGAGGTGCTCCACAAGAAATGGCAGGAGCGGTTCGAGGAGATGGAGAATCGGTCGAGGCGGAAGAATCTGCGGATTCTGGGCCTCCCGGAGGGGCCGGACGTGGGGGCCTATGTGGTCACCATGTTAAACTCGCTGATGGGAGCGGGGTCCTTCCAGGGGCGCCTGGAGCTGGAAGGGACCCATAGAGTGTTGGCGAGGCGGTCCAAGGCTAACGAGCCTCCGCGGGCGGTGCTGGTGCGGTTCCATCGGTTCGTCGATCGGGAGTGTGTGCTCAGGTTGGCCAAGAATGAGAGGAGCAGCAGGTGGGAGAACGCGGAGGTTCGAATATACCAGGACTGCAGTGCGGAGGTGGCGAAGAGGAGGGCCGGGTACAATCGAGCGAAGGCGGTGCTGCACAGGAAGGGGGTGAAGTTTGGCATGTTGCAGCCGGCGCGACTGTGGGTTACCTACAAGGACTGGCACCATTATTTTGAGTCTCCGAAGGAGGCGTGGGCCTTTGTTCAGGCCGAGAAGCTGGACACAGACTGAGGGTCGGGATGGGCGATTGGGGACTGCGGTGGATATGTTATGCCTATTTTTGGTTCGGGGGTGGGGGGGCCTTTGCATTGTTTTGGGTTTCTTTTTCTCTGTGTTTTTCTCTTTCGGGTTGGGGAGGGTGGATGGGGTGGGTTGGGCACTGTTTTGGTGGTGGTGGGGCCTGGTAGGTGGAGAGCGCGGGATTTTTTTCCCGCGCCGAAGACTGGGGGGGGGGGGGGGGCGGGACCGGGGCGGGAAGCAAGGATTGTTTCCCGCACTTAGAACGGAGGGGGAGAGCCTGTGAATGGGGAGCGGGAGAGGAGGGTGTGCCACATAATGGGAGGAGTCGAAGGGGAGGCGGGAGTGGCCGGGGTCAGGAGGAGTCAGCTGACTTGCGGAAGTGCAATGGGGGGAGTAAACCAGCTAGGATGAGTCCTAGCCGGGGGGGGGTATCGAGTTGCTGCTGCTAAGATCAAGGAGGAGCTGGAGCGAGTGGGGTGGGTTGAGACGGGGGTATGCCGCTGTGGGGAACGGGCCGGGTGTGGGGTGCGGGCGCGTGGCTGGCCGAGGAAGGGTCATGGCTAGTCGGCGGGGGAAGGGGGCGGGTAGCCCCCTGATCCGGCTGATAACCTGGAATGTAAGGGGACTGAATGGGCCGGTTAAGCGGGCCCGCGTGTTCGCGCACCTGAAGGGGCTCAAGTCGGATGTGGTTATGCTCCAGGAGACACACCTGAAGGTGGCAGACCAGGTAAGACTGAGGAAAGGGTGGGTAGGTCAGGTGTTTCACTCGGGGCTAGATGCCAAAAATCGAGGGGTGGCGATCTTGGTGGGAAAGAAGGTGTCATTCGAGGTGTCGAGCATTGTAGCAGATAATGGCGGTAGGTACATAATGGTAAGTGGTAAGTTGCAGGGAGAGAGGGTGGTACTGGTCAATGTGTATGCTCCGAACTGGGACGATGCGGGTTTTATGCGGCGTATGTTGGGTCGGATCCCAGACTTGGAAGTGGGGGGCCTAATAATGGGGGGAGACTTTAACACGGTGCTGGATCCTGCACTGGATCGCTCCAGGTCTAGGACGGGTAGGAAGCCGGCGGCGGCTAGAGTGCTGAGGGGATTTATGGACCAAATGGGAGGGGTGGACCCTTGGAGATTTGCAAGGCCGGGCGCTAGGGAATTTTCATTCTTCTCACATGTCCATAAGGCTTATTCTCGAATCGACTTTTTCATTTTGAGTAGGGCGCTGATAGCGAGAGTAGAGGATACTGAGTATTCGGCAATAGCCATTTCGGACCACGCCCCGCATTGGGTGGACTTGGAGATGGGGGAGGAGAGGGACCAGCGCCCGCTGCGGCGCTTGGAAGTGGGGCTGTTGGCGGACGAGGAGGTGAGCGAGCGGGTCCGAGGAAGTATAGAGAGGTACTTGGAGACCAATGACAACGGGGAGGTCCGAGTGGGGATGGTGTGGGAGGCACTGAAGGCGGTGGTGAGGGGAGAGCTGACCTCCATTAGGGCCCACAAGGAGCGGAGGGAGCGGGGGGGGGAAGAGGGAGAGGCTGGTGGGGGAGATGGTGAGGGTAGACAGGAGGTATGCGGAAGAACCTGAGGAAGGATTGTTGAGGAAGAGGCGCAGCCTCCAGGCCGAATTCGACCTGGTGACCACCAGGAAGGTGGAGGTGCAGTGGAGGAAGGCCCAGGGGGCGGTCTACGAGTATGGGGAAAAGGCAAGCCGGATGCTGGCGCATCAGCTTCGGAAGCGGGACGCAGCTAGGGAGATCGGGGGAGTTAAGGACAGGGGAGGGAGCGTGGTGCGGAGTGGGGTTGGCATCAATGGGGTCTTCAGGGACTTCTACGAGGAATTGTACCGATCCGAGCCCCCACGGGAGGAGGGAGGGATGGGCCATTTCCTGGACCAATTGAGGTTTCCAAAGGTGGAAGAGGGACTGGTGGTGGGACTGGGGGCCCCGATTGGGCTAGAGGAGCTGATCAAAGGGATAGGAAGCATGCAGGCGGGGAAGGCACCGGGGCCGGACGGTTTCCCGGTCGAGTTCTATAAAAAATATATGGACCTGTTGGGCCTGCTGTTAGTTAGGGCGTTCAATGAGGCAAGGGAGGGGGGGCTTTACCCCCGACGATGTCCCGGGCACTGATCTACTTGATCCTGAAGCGGGACAAGGATCCCCTGCAATGTAGGTCTTACAGACCGATTTCCTTGCTAAATGTAGATGCCAAGGTGCTGGCGAAGGTCTTAGCCTCGAGGATTGAGGATTGTGTGCCGCAGATCATCCATGAAGACCAGACGGGGTTTGAGAAGGGGAGACAGTTGAACGCGAATGTGCGGAGGCTTTTGAACATTATCATGATGCCGGCGAGGGAGGGGGAGGCGGAGATAGTGTGGCGATGGACGCTGAGAAAGCCTTTGATAGGGTAGAGTGGGGGTACCTGTGGGAGGTGCTGAAGAGGTTTGGGTTTGGGGAGGGGTTTGTCAGGTGGGTTAGGCTGTTGTATGAGGTCCCGATGGCGAGTGTGGCCACAAATAGGAGGAGGTCCGAGTACTTTCGGTTGCACCGAGGGACGAGACAGGGGTGCCCCTGTCCCCCTGCTCTTCGCACTGGCGATTGAACCCCTGGCTATGGAACTGAGAGAGTCGAGGAACTGGATGGGGTTGGTGCGGGGTGGGGAGGAGCATAGGGTGTCGCTTTATGCGGACGACCTGCTGCTGTATGTAGCGGACCCGGTGGGAGGAATGCCAGAGGTAATGAGGATCCTTAGGGAATTCGGGGACTTTTCGGGGTACAAGCTCAATATGGGGAAGAGCGAGCTGTTTGTAGTTCAGCTAGGGGACCAGGAGAGGGGGATTGGCGAGCTCCCACTAAAAAGGGCGGAGAGGAGTTTCAGATATTTGGGGGTCCAGGTGGCCAGGAGCTGGGGGGCCTGCATAGGCTTAACTTTACAAGGCTGGTGGAGCAAATGGAGGAGGAGTTCAAGAGGTGGGACGTGTTGCCGCTGTCCCTGGCGGGTAGGGTGCAGTCAGTCAAAATGACGGTTCTCCCAAGGTTTTTGTTCCTGTTCCAGTGCCTCCCCGTGTTTATCCCGAAGGCTTTTTTCAGGCGGGTTAACAGGAGTATAATGGGGTTTGTGTAGGCGCGAGGGATTCCGAGGGTGAGAAGGGTGTTCCTGGAGCGGAGTAGAGATAGGGGGGGGCTGGCGCTGCCCAACCTCTGTAGGTACTACTGGGCCGCCAATGCGACAATGGTGCGCAAGTGGGTGATGGAGGGGGAGGGGGCTGCATGGAAGAGGCTGGAGACGGCGTCCTATGTGGGTACGAGTCTGGGGGCGCTGGCAACGGCGCCGCTGCCGCTCCCTCCAAGGATGTATACCACGAGCTCGGTGGTGGTGGCGGCCCTCAAAATTTGGGGGCAGTGGAGGCGGCATAGGGGGGAAGTTAGGGCCTCGGCGTGGACCCCATTACGGGGGAACCACCGGTTCGCCCCAGGAAGAACAGGTGGAGGGTTTTCGGGGTGGCACAGGGCAGGCATACGAAAGTTGGGGGACCTGTTTGTGGATGGGAAGTTCGCGAGCTTGGGTGAGCTGGAGGAGAAGTACGGGCTCCCCCCAGGGAACACCTTCAGGTACTTACAGGTAAGGGCGTTTGCCAGACGGCAGGTGGTGGAATTCCCACTGCTACTGCCACACACAGTACAGGACAGGGTGCTCTCGGGGGGGTGGTTGGGAGTGGGGAAGATCTCGGAAACTTACCAAGTGATGCAGGAGGAGGAGGAGGCCTCGGTGGTGGAGTTGAAAGGTAAGTGGGAGGAGGAGTTGGGAGAGGAGATCGAAGAGGGGACGTGGGCAGATGCCCTAGGGAGGGTGAACTCTTCCTCTTCATGCGCGAGGCTCAGCCTCATACAGTTTAAGGTGCTGCACAGGGCACACATGACCGGGACAAGGATGAGCAGGTTCTTTGGGGGTGAGGACAGGTGTGTTAGGTGCTCAGGGAGCCCAGCAAATCACACCCATATGTTCTGGGCACGCCCAGAGCTGAAGGAATTTTGGAAGGGCGTAGCGAGGACGGTGTCGAGGGTGGTAGGATCCAGGGTCAAACCGGGCTGGGGGCTCACAATATTTGGTGTGGCAGAGGAGCCGGGAGTGCAGGAGGCGAAAGAGGCCGGAATTCTGGCCTTTGCGTCCCTGGTAGCCCGGCGAAGGATTCTCCTTCAGTGGAAAAATATGAGGCCCCCAAGCGTGGAATCCTGGATCAGCGATATGGCAGGGTTCATTAAATTGGAGAGGGTGAAATTCGCCTTGAGAGGGTCGGTACAAGGGTTCTTTAGGCGGTGGCAACCGTTCTTAGACTTTCTGGCAGAACGATAAACATTGGTCAATGGCAGCAGCAGCTCGGGGGTGGGGTTTACTTTATTTTTATTTATGTTATTTACACTGGAAGGGTCTGAGGGGGTGTATACACCTGTTGTGTTATGTTGGGGTGTTAATGTTAATTTATTATTCAGGTACAGGGGGGGGGGAGGGGTTTGGGGGGGTTGCTTTTTTGAGATTGTGTTTTGTACTTAACCCTGTTGGGTTCTTTTTTTCTTTCTCATTTTGTTATTGATATCTTATGAAAACCTTTAATAAAAATTATTTAAAAAAATAAAAATAAAACAGTGCTCACAATCCCTTCCCATCTCTCTCCTCCAGCTGTCCACAGTGCCAGATAAAATATACTCAAACCATTTTTCCAACAAGCTTTTGAACGTTGACCATAACCTCCTTTCTGAATAATTTCCCTGACATTTTCTGTGGCGCTGAAGGAGCATTTTCCATGCAGTCTTGCATGTGTGGAAAAGGGCCCAAACCATTAATAGACCTTCAAAGGCCAAGTTCCGCACTTCACAATTCCTTGAGGGGCTGGTTTAGCACACTGGGCTAAATAGCTGGCTTGTAATGCAGAACAAGGCAGCAGCGCGGGTTCAATTCCCGTACTGGCCTCTCCGAACAGGCGCAGGAATGTGGCGACTAGGGGCTTTTCACAACTTCATTGAAGCCTACTTGTGACAATAAGCAATTATTATTATTCAAATTTTTATTCTTCCATGGGATATGAGCTTCACCAGCAAGGCGAGCTTGTGTTGTCCAACTTTAATTGCCTCTGAATCGTGTGGCTTAGTGCACCATTTCAGAGGAACAAGATTGCTTTGGCACCAAAAGAGAAAATGCTGGAAAATCTCAGCAGGTCCGACAGCATGGATTCTCCGTGTGAACCTCTTCAGCTTCAACAAAAGTTTAGGAACAGCTAAATGGGAGATATTTATAGTCGGGTGAGGGAATGAAAGATGAGTCATAGCAACAGAAACCAAGGGAAAATAGTGCTAATGGCAGTCCCCAGAGAGAAGAAAAGGTGTGAAAGGCCCAGCAGCAGAGAAACTAAAATCAGAGGATAAACTGATTATTGCCATTAGCAATCTTTTCCCTCGGTTTCTGTGGCTGTGACTCATCTTTCATTCTCTCATCCCACAGAATAATTATCTCCCATTTTCTATGCCATTTAGCTTTGACAAAGGGGCAAAGGGACTCGAAACGTTAGCTCTTTTCTCTCCCTACAGATGCTGCCAGACCTGCTGAGATTTTCCAGCATTTTCTCTTTTGGTTTCAGATTCCAACATCTGCAGTAATTTGCTTTTAAAGATTGCTTTGGGGCTGGAGTCACAATGTAGGCGAGATCTGGCGAGGACAGCAGATTCCCTTCCCTAAAGGACATTAGGGATTTAAAAAAACAAAACAACAAACAATAATAGTTTCACGGTCATCAATGACTGAGACGAGCTTTCAATTCCAGGTTTACTAATTGAATTCCAGCTGCTGTGATGGGATTGTAATCCATGTCCCCCAGCGCAGGAGCCTAGGACTCCAGATAACTACCCAAGGGACATTAACACTACATTTATGAAACAGCTGGATAAAATCAGAAATACAAGAAAAAATGCTAATGCTGCAGACACTGGAGGTCTGATTTTTTTTTTTTAAAGTGCTGCTAAAAACTCAGCGGGCCTGGCAGGATTGGAGGAGCGAGAAACAGTCAATGTTTCTAGTCCAATCTGACTTATTGGAACTAGATCGACATATGGCGCGCGATTCTCCCAGCCCCGCGCTGGGACGGAGAATCGGCGCAACCGCACCACGCGATTCTCCGAGGTGCGGAGAATCGGCACCATTTGGGCCATCGTGTTTGGCACGGCGCCGGTTGCGGGCCACTGTCCACGGACGGGCCGCCGATTCTCCGGCCCGGATGGGCCGAGCGGCTGCGCGGAAACGGCAGAGTCCCGCCGGCACCGTTCACCCCTGGTCGCAGCCGACGGGAACTCTGCGCGAAGGATCGCGGGGTGGCCTGTGGGGCGGGGAAAAGCCCCGGGGGGGGCCTCCGATCGGCGGGCCGACCTCTCCCCCCCTCCCGGGCCTACTTTGTTCCGTTTCCGGCCCCAGAGCCCCCCGCGCCATGTTGCGTCAGGGCCGGAGCGTTGAAGAAGTCTCCCGCGCATGCGCGGGTTGGCGCGGCCCAACTGCGCATGCGCGGGTTGGCGCGGCGCCCATTCGGCGCTGGGAAGGGAGGCTGGAGGGGTGTGAACCGCTCCAGAGCCATGCTGGCCCCCGTAGTCTCCGCACCCGTTTCGCGCCTTCGTGAAACACGACAGCGTTCACGACGGCGTGAACACTTAGTCTCCGTTTTGGAGAATCACGCACAGGAAAGGGGAAACAAATAGGAGACTTAGGTTGACTGATTTAAAGAGGGGGATGAGGGGAGGCTTATGTGGAGCATAAACATCACCATGGACCAGTTGGGCCCAAGGGCTTGTTGCCAAGTTGTAAACTCAGTGGCATTCTTCCTCTCCTGTGCCTAATGGGCAGAAACTTGTGACCTGATCACACTGGGCTACAACAGTAATATTGTGGATAAATCTGAGTGTCATATTATTAAGATAAGCACTGGAAAAGAAAGATGCAAAAATATATTTACAAGCTAAGGAATGAACAGGCTGCATTGCTTAACTCTTGAAAAAAGCCACCGTCCTTATAATTAGAAAAAGCTTTCGATAAACAGAGAGTGTACAGAATCCACTTGCTGGTCAGGACGAATCCAGACGCTATCAATACAATCGTTATCAAGAGATCAAGTAAAGAACTTGGAAGAGGCTTTACCCAAATAGGGAGTTTGGAAGAAACCGCTTATCAAATAGTTAGATTGTGGAACTCAAACTCGCTGAAGCAGGGAATAGTTCAGGCAAATAGTAGGGAAGCATTTAAGGGGAGGCTAGATAAGAAAGACATGCATCTTGTATAGCACTTTTCATTACCACCAGACGTCGCAAACACTCTACAACCAATCAATCATTTATGAAGTCCAGTCACTGTTGAAATATAAGAAATTCAGCAAATTCCCACCAATAACAGTTTAATAATTGTAAAAGGAGGAAGGGATTCTGCTGGAAATGTTCACCGAAATTAGTGGCACAATATTATAATATTGTTTCAATATTTACTCTAATTACGATATATCCCTCTCCTTTCAGTAATTGATCTCAAGTCACAACCACCAACTTGTATTTGTGTAACACCTTTGATGCAATACAATAATAATAATTGCTTATTGTCACAAGTAGGCTTTAATGAAGTTACTGTGAAAAGCCCCTAGTCGCCATTTTCCGGCACCTATTCAGGGAGGCCGGTATGGGAATTGAAACCGCGCTGCTGGCCTTGTTCTGCATTACAAGCCAGCTCTTTAGCCCACTGTGCTAAACAAACACCCCAAGTGCTTCACAAGAGGCATTATAAAACAAAATATTACACAGAGCTGCAGAAGGAAATATCAGAGTAGATGATTCAAGATTTTTATAATTAATATTTTTATTAACCTTTTCAGGTTATAAAATTGAAAAATATAAACAACAGTTTATTAATTAGCTATGAGGAGCGGTTGAATAAACTCGGTTTGTTCTCACTGGAACAACGGAGGTTGAGGGCGACCTGATCGAGGGCTACAAAATTATGAGGGGCATAGACAGCGTGGATAGTCAGAGGTTTTTCCCCAGGGTAGAGGGGTCAATTACTAGGGGGCATAGGTTTAAGGCGCGAGGGGCAAGATTTAGAGTAGATGTACGAGGCAAGTTTTTTTACACAGAGGGTAGTGGGTGCCTGGAACTCGCTGCCGAAGGAGGTGGTGGAAGCAGGGACGATAGTGACATTTAAGGGGCATCTTGACAAATACATGTATAGGATGGGAATAGAGGGATACGGACCTCGGAAGTGTAGAAGATTGTAGTTTAGTCGGCAGCATAGTCGGCACGGGCTTGGAGGGCCGAAGGGCCTGTTCCTGTGCTGTACTTTTCTTAGTTCTTTGTTCTTTGGTTCAGTAAAGAATACAACAAACCAAAGCCCATAACTCCCCCTTCACATCAACAAACAAAGCGGCCTCCCCCACTAGCAGCTAACAGTGATCAGCTCCTTGAAGTAGACAATAAACAGTCGCCATCTCGGGTAGATCCCTTCCATTCATCCCTCACAGTGTACTTAATGTTCTCCAGGGAAACTCCATTAAGTTACCTAGCCACCCCAGCAGGACTTGCCTCCGAGAAATCAGCGAGGCGAAGGCAAGTACATCTGTTGCCCGCAACCGTCCGCCACTCCGGCAAGTCCGATACCGCAAATATGGCTACTTAGGGACAGGGTTCAATCTTGATATTCAAAATCGTTGACATGGTGATGAAAAGGAGGCCCAAACGTTCACTCGTGGCCAATCCACCTACCCTTCTCGTCTTTGGGTTGTGGGAGTGAGACCCACGCGCACACGGGGAGAATGTGCAAACTCCACACGGCCAGTGACCCGGGGCCAGGATCAAACCCAGGTCCTCGGCGCCATGAGGCAGCAGTGCTAACCACTGGACCACCGTGCTGCCCTTAGGGCGCACCTTACTGAGGCCAGAATGAATTGTTTCTTAGCAGGGCTAAGGATAGGTGTGAGCACAATATTTGGGGCCCACGAATCATAATCACATGTCCTGGTCCTGTTCCAAGCTTGTGGGTGTTTAGGTTTATTTTTTCATCACCATATTGGCAATTCTGAACATCGGATTGGAGCCCTGTCCGTTCGTGGCTATATTTGGGGTGCTGGACCTGCCAACAGTGGCAGAGGCAGATGCCCTGGCCTTCATCTCATCTCGCTGGTTGCTCAGACGCAAATCCTGAGGAGTTGGAGGTTGACGACGCCACCTAGTGCTTCGGAGTGGCTGGGTGACTTATGGAGTTTTTGCATCTCGAGAAGGTCAAATACACTGTGAGAGGGGTCAATTGAAGGGTTCTAGCAGAAATGGCAACTGTTCATATTGTATTTTAAGGAATTGGTCACAGTTACCTGTTGGGGGGGGGGGGTAACTGGTTTATTATTTCTGTTCATTTAGGTTATTGCTGTTGTTTGAAGTGTATTTTTTGGTATAAAATGACAAAAGATTGATAAAAATATATATATTTTTTAAAGTTCACAGAGGGAGGTCACACAGGACTGTTTTAGAATGGTCAAGGCTGGAGGTAACTAAGACACGGGTGAGGGTCTCAGTAGAAGTGCTGTGGTTGGGGTGGAAAGAAGCTAAAGCCAGGGAGATGGAAAAATTGAGTCTTTGGTGACACTGAGGATATGTGCTTGAAAGCTCATCACAAGAGTCAAATATTATTAGAAATTCACAGAAATTACAACAGGAAACATTGTGTCTGCATGGGTCTCACCCCCACAATCCAACGATGTGCAGGGTAGGTGGATTGGCCATGCTAAATTACTCCTTAATTACAACAGAGAAAAAGGCCAGTTAGCCCAACCAGTCCATGGTACTATTTAATATTCACTCGAGCAACAGCCCTGACCCCATGTCTCCATCCTGATCTTGTATTCCTTAATCGTCTGGTTTTGAAATGAGTAATCATTGAATATTGGCATGGTTTCTACATCACCCCATAACCTTGGAAGTGCTTTCATGTGTGGAAAATATTGCTCCTACTTTTCTTTCTCAATTGTTTACATTTAATCTCATATCCATATGCTCAAAAGGTAATTCGGGATGGACAATAAACGTTGGCTGAGCCAGCGAAACCCATATTCCGTAAAAAAAAATTTTTTAAAGTCTTAACTACTGCAATAAGTCAATTTTGACAGATTCTACCCCATTCATTTGTTATGGGCCAGGGTTTAGAGAACCCCAAAGTGTATCATGGAGTTCACCTGACCCACAACTTTTACTAGATTGTGGTATGGGGAGCACACGGCCCACTCTACAGGTGTGGTGGAGCAGAAACGGAAAAGTATTTTTTAAAACAAAACAATGTTTATTCTATGAACTCAAGTTAACCTTTTTAAAACATACAGTGAACATTTTAGCAACCATCAATTCAAATACAACCCCCAAAGAATACAACACTAAATAATGCTCACGCTGTTCTTTTAACATCCAGAAGACTTACAAAAAACATAACCTTTAATAGAAGCACATCAGGTTAAAGTCACTACTGAAAACATTTACAATTCTGAATTCACCAGATGATCAAGAGATAGTCTTTTCATGGCAAAGAGATCAACAGTACACCTGCTCGGTCTGACTTCAGCTCCAACACTGAAAACAAAACTAAAACACACCCTGCAGCAAACAGCCTAAAACAAAAGTAAAAAAGCTGACAGACAGTCCAGCTCCACCCACTCGCTGACATCACTGCAGTAGTAAACACCCATTTCTTAAAGGTACTCTCACTACAGATATTTATATACACACCCATTTATTAACACCCATTTCTTAAAGGTACTCTCACATGACACTTTCATAACAAACACTTTTATCAAATTGCTCCATAATCTCCTCTATTCTAATGAAATATAAAGAGATAATTTTTCCAAGTGACTTCATAATTGTATTTCCTCCCATCAATTTTTGAAGTGACTTCATAATTGTATTACCTCCCATCGGGCATGATCATACAAAAACTGCTGTGTAGCGCCTAGTGCCTCAACATCTTGGGGAATCCCAACAGCGTACATCAGTGTTTTTCAAACTTTTTTTCTGGGGATCCATTTTTACCAACCGGCCAACCTTCGGGACCCACGCCGGCCGACCTTCGCGACCCACGCCGGCCGACCTGCACGACCCACGCCGGCCGACCTGTGCGACCCACCATTTTCTCTTACCTTGTTTGTTGCTGACAAAAATGGAGGAAATGGTTTTGGGTCCCTTTGGCCCCAATGGCCCCTTTGTCCCCCGAACTTGGAAAAAAAAGGCTGCGACCATATAAAAACAAATGCTGCCGCAGTGCGCATGCATGCCCGATCATCAAAATTATCATGCGGCCGACTTTTTAAAAATCTCTTCCTGGCTATTTTGAAAGCCGGTCACAGCCGGCATTATTAAAAGCCGGCTGCTGCTGCTGTTGCGCGCGTATTTGCACGATCGGGAGCGCCGCGACGGACGGCTCCGTAATCCTCCCGACACCCGCCCGCAACCCACCCGTGGGTCACGCCCCCGAGTTTGACAATGCCTGGCATACATAACCCTCACTGTGGTCTTTCTGAGCTTCCAGACAGATTCGCTGTGCCATCTCAACCTCAACTTTCATATTCTATACTTCTGGCCATAATATCCACCTTTCGTGTTTTTTTAAAAATACCCTCATCTACTCAAGTTGCAATTTTTAATATCCGTGGATCTGAACTTTCAAGTATCACTGCTCCCTTTTCCCAAACTATATTGCTATCAAGTAACACTAAAGGTAATTCGGCAAAGTGACAAAAGAAAATTAAATTTTCCGCACACTATTTTGTTGATGAAGGAACAAGAAACTGCGAAGAACTGATAACAGGTAGAAAATTGCCCGAGAACACAGTACTGTATAATTATTTATTTTAAGATGCGAATTAGCTAGAGCACTGCCAGTATGGATAATTTAAATATACTAATTAATACTCCCTGACATATCTAATTGCTACTTCTTGGATAAAAATAGCAAAAATGTTGATCTCAAGTACGTTGAAGTCTGTGATTACACTGCAGACCAAGTTGCTGATGAGTATCCCAGGCAAAGTTATGCCTATGGCCAAGACTTGCCCTGTGAGCTTATTCTGTAAGCTCAGCGGAGAGAATTCACATCACGTACTGCACGACTGTGACACAGGATTTTAACCCTGGGGATATCACAGTGCATTACTAGCACACTTCCGGACAAAGGCCACACATAACCGAAAAACATTTGACAATAAATCCTGGAAACATGAGAGAGCAAAATACGATTTGTACTTCCCTCAGCTCAACCCGAAACTGACCTGATAAAGAATGAGAAGAAGTACAGCAATTCTGTTTTGGCTAGCTACAAAATCTTACACCATACATATATTATCAAAAGCTTACTTGTATTAGGTACCATCCATAATGGACTGCATGAAGCCAAGTAACCTACAGCAAATTGCCACAGAAAATGTGAACTCAGGTGGTTGATGACATGAAAAAGTGGTCCAGAGGAGAAATTGCACAACTTAAAAAGAGACATAAGCATCAGAGCAAGGAGACAGTTCAGGACATGCATTACAAGATAGCATTACAAGATACCAGTGATTAAAGATACTCTGAGAAATGGCAGGCAGAATGCAGCCCGATTTTGCTACGGGCTCGATATGCAAACTGATCCATTAAATCTTAAGTTTGGTTTCTATCAAGGGATTTTTCAATGCGCAACATCGATGGCCTTTGCATTATGAAACTTTTTGTTGGCTTATCGTGAAGGTGAATGCCAAAGTACATTCAGCACACTTCTTCAATTCCTACCCTTCATATAGTCCTTACTTTTCTTTCCAGTCACCGCTGGAGAACACAATGATTTGTTTTTCCCCGGGAGATCAAAGATTTAGTGTTTTCCCAAATGTTGTCACTTGACTCTTTCCCCTGCAAAGATCCTCGTTTCTCATCTAGTTGAACCATCATTTGGTGAGCTCCACCCTCTTTCTGATTCCGTTTGGCTCTTTTGTGTTTTTTTTTTTTTAAAGTATCTCGTCGCACCAGAGCTGTCCCAACATTTCTAAAATCAGAGCGTTCACATTTTAGGAACTGGAGTGGTCGAGATGCTGAGGCCACAAGAATAGATGGAGAGACAGTGTTCATCCTGATGGTGCACTCAGATGTAAACTGGCAGGTTATATACAAAGATCTCAATGAGGCTATGGTGACCCAAACATTACCCGCAGCATCTACGATAAATAATAGTGATGACTAGTACGATGAGTAAACCAAGGCTTATCGAACGCGATTCTCTACATTTGCAGAGAAATGGCCTGTTTTATACTCGCTGCTTTGATCATACTTTAAGACCATCCTAGCTGTCACAGGTCAGGATAGATGGCGAGCATTTTAAAGACTAAATTATCTTTTTAAACTTAAGTAAACTAAATGTAGCTTAACACGAATCATTTAATGCTTTAAGTATTCAGAGGTAACACCATTCGCCGACTAAATAACGCAGGTTCAATGCACACACAAATCTCTTTTTGATTCTCCACCAGCATCATTAATACTCAGCCAAGCCTTATAATCACATCAATAACTATTACATGGTGGAATGATCCTGACATTCTAAAACAAACTGCTATCAGAAATCTAATTCTCCCATCACCGCAATGCTTCATCTTAAACAGGAGTGCCATCGTAAAAAAAAGTTCACTTATTATAAAACAGAGCATAGCAAAACCTGCAGGCTGAAAACTACAATGACCTTTGACAACTATGTTCAGTGTCTGGAAACACATACATGGCATCCAATCCATCCTGCAACCATCCCATAGTCATGTCACCTTGCAGTGACTTATTGAAGAGATTTCAAGGTCAGAGCAATGAAAGCAACATAGTAGAGCATGATAGTGGCAAACATATGTTCATTTATTTGCAAATCCTCCATCCAATTTTAAATGAAATAGGATCAGTACTTAATAGTATCCTATTTTTAAATTTTAATGCCTTCATCAGTCCAATCAAAATAGGAACAGTGGGTATGATCTGACATTATTAAACTTGATGTTGTGTCTGAGTGGCTATCAGGTGCCTAATCAAAAGATAAAGCACTCTGTTTTTTGAGCTTCCATAGAGCTTACAAGAATAGTGCAGGAGGACAAGGCCAAAAAGGAGATCACAGTGGAGTGAGACGAAGAATTAAAACAAAGGGCCACTACTATCTCAGTGACATGCTTGCAGGCTAAGTGTGGGAGGTTTCCACAATGTGATCACCCAATCAGATTCCGGCATCCGCAATAATTTGCTTTTAAGACAACATAGAAGCCATAGAGTGATGTTGGACTGTGTTCACAAGAGTCATACCCAGAATACCCAGCGAGAATCATCATTTCTCAACTTTTATCCCCAAGTCTCCCATTCCTCCCTTTTTTGGAGATGGGCCAAATTTACTCCTAATGGCTGAAGGTCACAGTTCATCTCTTGTAGGGCGGCACAGTGTCACAGTGGTTAGCACTGCTGCCTCACGGCACTGAGGTCCCAGATACGATCCCGTTCCACTGCCTTTGTGGAGTTTGCACATTCTCCCCGTGTCTGCGTGGGTTTCACCCCAACAACCCAAAGTGGTGCAGCGTAGGTAGATTGGCCACGCTAAATTGCTCCTTAATTGGAAAAAAAATTATTTTTAAAAAAAAATTCATCTCGTCACCCCACCTTTGCAACAATCCCTTTGCTTTGTGGGTTATAAACTCCAGAAATTAACATTCTATCACAAACAAATGTACATTTTATTTCCAAACACAGACACCATACATATCATAGCCCAAGGCTCACGCCAAAAGATATAAAAATCGACAATGAAGACCACTCCTTATCATAATATCAGAGAATAAAGCTGTCCTCTCTGGTAATGATCAATTAAAGCAATGCATGGTTTATTTAAACGGTGTCATTTTACAAATTCCCAGGGCGGGATTCTCCGAGCCACGCGCTGGGCCGGCGAATCGGCGCAACCGCCCCACGCCGCCTCAACGCCGGCACGCGATTCTCCGAGGAGCAGAGAATCGGCGCCATTTGCTCCGGCGGGTTTGGCGCGCGCCGGTCGCGGGCTGCTGTCTGCGGCCAGGCTGCCGATTCTCCGGCCTTGATGGGGCGGAGTGGCCGTGCGGAAACGTCAGAGTCCCGCCGGCGCCGCGGCCTGTGGGGGGAGAAAAAGGGCTCCTTCAGCGGGGGGGGGGGGGGGGGGGGGGGGCCTCCGATGGGGCCTAGCCCGCGATCGGGGCCCAGCGATCGGCGGGCTGGCCTCACCAGTCCCAGCCCTATATGTTACGCGAGCGGCCCCTGAATCCCCATGCCATGTTCCGCCAGGGCCAGCGCGTTGAAGAAGTCCACCGCGCATGCGCGGGTTGGTGTGGCGCCACTGCACATGCGCGGGTTAGCGCGGCGCCTGTTTGGCGCCGGGAACGGAGGCTGGAGCGGCGTTAACCGCTCCAGCGCCATCGGTAGTGCCCGCGCCCATTTCACGCCGTCATGAAACGCAACGGCATTCACAAATCTCGACTCAAATGAGCTCTGTCCTAAAACTATTTTGTTTCTTCACAAACAACTGCTTTTCCTTTATCCCCAACTATCTTAACTGTTAATTGCCCAACAAGCCAAAACTGAACCACTTAATTTTAATCTGTTATTGCAGAATAAAATCCATAGATATTACAGGTCATTAAAAAATAGTAGAATTATCAAAACCTTACCAGGTTATGGAAGCAGAAATTGTAGCAATGATTGTGAAAACAGCTATGATGCACGATGATTACTATTCAGAGGAGGATACAACTGGAGATACCATACATGAAAGCTCAGGAGAAGCTACCTACAGTTTTTCTGTGTACCAGTCGCAATAAGACCATAAGACATAGGAGTGGAAGTAAGGCCAATCGGCCAATCAAGTCCACTCCACCATTCAATCATGGCTGATTTCAACTCCATTTACCCGCTCTCTCTCCATAGCCCTTAATTCCTATAGAAATCAAGAATTTATCAACTTCTGTCTTAAAGACACTCAACGTCCCAGCCTCCACCGCCCTCTGTGGCAATGAATTCCACAGACCCACCACTCTATGGCTGAAGAAATTTCTCCTCATCTCTGTTCTAAAGTGACTCCCTTTTATTCTAAGGCTGTGCCCCCGGGTCCTAGTCTCCCCTGTTAATGGAAACAACTTCCCTACATCCACCCTATCTAAGCCATTCATTATCTTGTAAGTTTCTATTAGGTCTCCCCTCAACCTCCTAAACTCCAATGAATATAATCCCAGGATCCTCAGACGTTCATCGTATGTTAGGCCTACCATTCCTGGGATCATCCGTGTGAATCTCCGCTGGACCCGCTCCAGTGCCAGTATGTCCTTCCTGAGGTGTGGGGCCCAAAATTGCTCACAGTATTCTAAATGGGGCATAACTAATGCTTTATAAAGCTTCAGAAGTACATCCCTGCTTTTATATTCCAAGCCTCTTGAGATGAATGACAACATTGCATTTGCTTTCTTAATTACGGACTCAACCTGCAAGTTTACCTTTAGAGAATCCTGGACTAGGACTCCCAAGTCCCTTTGCACTTCAGCATTATGAATTTTGTCACCGTTTAGAAAATAGTCCACGCCTCTATTCTTTTTTCCAAAGTGCAAGACCTCGCACTTGCCCATGTTGAATTTCATCAGCCATTTCTTGGACCACTCTCCTAAACTGTCTAAATCTTTCTGAAGCCTCCCCACCTCCTCCATACTACCTGCCCCTCCACCTATCTTTGTATCATCGGCAAACTTAGCCAGAATGCCCTCAGTCCCGTCATCTAGATCGTTAATATATACAGAGAACAGCTATGGCCCCAACACTGAACCCTGTGGGACACCACTCGTCACCGGTTGCCATTCCGAAAAAGAACCTTTTATCCCAACTCTCTGCCTTCTGCCTGACAGCCAATCGTCAATCCATGTTAGCAATGTGAAACAGCAGGAAATACTGGAGCCGTGATTGTCCAAAGTTTGACCAAGTTCCTGCAGAATGCATTGGCTCATTTCCGTGAAAGTACATCCACAGGGGTCATGCAAAAAATATTAGAACTTGAGAAGTCTTTGATATCTGCTGCTGAGGGACAGCTACACTATTTCAATTCCATGAATTCAGTGGTTGTGAACACTTTGATGAGGACCTAGATTCCATGATGTTACAGTTGGTGTTTGCTGTGCGAATAAAAGGAGACCGTTTTTCCAGCTACTGGAAGATCAGACATTCCGGGCGATCTCTGGTGGTGGCCGTGGAGTGAGTGGTTGCACATTTAGTGGCTCCCGCTCTTAGTACCTGCCGCTCGAGGTGGATTTTTTCACTCCTTCCCCACCTGAGTTGTGTGGCGTTGGATGGCAGAAGGTGCATGAGCACGGAGGGAATGTGATACTTCACTGGTGCGACTGGTGCATGGCTTATTGGACGAGCAGTGCAACGAGAAAGAGACAGCAACTTGAGCAAGAACGTTTCTGTGGTGCGGTACAGGAGAAGATGGCGAGAGCGGGGGGGGGGGGGGGGGGGCGCGGAGTGCTGCCCGCCCAGTGATTTACAGAGCAGCTGGTGGAATTCCTCAACAGCAAGCTCCATCAGCAAAGGAAGGAGGCCTTCGAGGGATTGGCTAAGGTGGTGGAGCCACTCAGGGCAACGATCGAACATTAGGAGCAGAGGCCGGAGACACAAGGTGGAGGAGTCGGTGGGGGGGGGGGGAGCATGAGGATCGGTTGACCTCGCTGGAAGTGGAGATGGAGATGAGCAGCTTGAAAAGGCCGAGGGAGAAGCTGGAGTATCGAGAGAGCCGCTCCAGGAGGCAAAACCTGCGGGGATGCCTGAAGGCACTGAGGCCGCCTTGTATGTGGCAAACATGCTGGAGAAGCTGATGGGGGTGGGGGCCTTTGACCGTCCTCTCGAGGTGGATTGAGCGCACAGGGCGCTGAGGAGGTCGCAGGTGGGAGAGCTGCCGAGGGTGATGGTGGTGAGGCTGCATCGATTCCTTGACAAGGAGAAGATCTTGCGATGGGTGAGTCAAGACGTGCACTTGGGAGGGAAGAGAGCTGTGGATATATCAGGACCGGGGAGCAGAGCTGGCCAAGCACAACTGGATCAAGGCAGCCCTCAACGGGGGTGAGGTTTGGGGTTCACTGCCCTGCTCGCTTGTGGATTACACACCAGAAGCAAGAGTTTTATTTTGACTCACCAGAGGAGGCGAAGGACTTTGAGAGACACAGTTAGAGGATTGTGTGCCGGGGGTGATAGGGGAGGACCATTCTGGGTTTGTGAAGGGATGGCAGTGGTCGGTAAATGTGCGCAGGTTGCTCAATATCATTATGATGTCCGGAGGGGCTGTAGGTAGAAGTAGTTGTGGCAATGGATGCGGAGAAGGTGTTTGATCGGGTTGAGTGGACGTATTTGTTGGACGTGCAGGGATGGTTCGGGTTTGGCCGGGTTTTCATGAAGTGGGTTTTGCTGCTGTACAGGACACTGAATAGGATGAGCTCGGGGTACTTCAGGCTGCATCGGGGACGAGACAGGGGTTCCCACTCTCCCCGTTGCTTTTTGCTCTGGCGATAGTGCCGTTGACAATGGCACTTCGGGCATCAAAGGGTTGGAGACGGATTGAGCTTGGTGGGACTGAGCACAGTCTCGGTGAATGCGGATGATCTTTTGATATACATTTCGGACCCGGTGGGTACCTTCAATAGAATCATGGAGATCCTGAGGGAATCTGGCCGTTTTAAATTGAACATGGGGAAAAGTGAGGTGTTCCCGATTAATGTTAGAGGGCAGGAGAGGAGGTTGGGGGAGTTGCCGTTGCGGGTGGTGGGGGAGAGTCATTTGGTATCTAGGGATTCATGTGGAACAGAGCTGCGTAAATTATATTTGGAACGCCAAATATGGGGATGGGTTATGATGGCGCAGAGCTGGGCACAGATGCAAAAATCAAATTTGGCACGACTGGAGGGAATGAAGGCGGATTGTAAGGAGGTGGCAAGTGTTGCCGCTGACACTGGCTGGGCGCGTGCAGATGGTTAAAATGACGGTGCTGCCCAGGTTCTTGTTCATGTTCCAGAACTTCCCCATCTTTGCTTCCAAGTCTTTTTTTAAGAAGGTGAATTGGATTATTTGGGGGTTTGTGTGGGCGGGGAGGGTGTTTTTGGAGTAGGGCGGGGAGGGGGTGGCTGGCATTGCCGAGTTCTATGAACTATTATTGGGCGGCAAATATCGCAATGGTGAGGGATTAGTAGAGGAGGGATAAGCTTGGGGGCGGATGGGGGCAGGGTCATGTAGGGGACAGGTTTGAGGGCAATGTGGTTGGTGCCCCTTCCGTTTTCTTCGGTCCGGTTTTCTGTGAGCCGGTGGTGGTCTTGGCGCTGCGAGTCTGGAACTAGAGCAGCAACACAGGTTGCAGGGCAAGTCGCTGCAGGCGCCGATATGCGATAATCGCAGGCTGGGGCCGGCAGGATGCGAGGTTCTGGGGTTGGCGGCAGGTGGGGGATAGAGGGTGCGATTCTCCAGAAGATTTCTAAGTGTGGTCGTGGCGGGAACTTCCGCAAGCTTTCCAGCGCTCGGCCGATGAGGCTGGCAACGCAATACGACGTTAAGCGATCCACTTAACGAGGCCGCGTGTCTTCGCGCTGCAAATGAAGGCTGGCCAGCCGATTCGCCGGGTACGAAAGCATACACACGCAAAATACACTGGCACGGTACCAGAGAAACTATAATCCAGGCAACAAGTGAATGCAAGCACAGGATACTATCATTCGTCTCAATGATCCTGCACAAAGAGAAGATACAATGCAAGCATAAATGAATCCTGCTCCTGATAGCCAGTGACCCCTGCATGTGGGAATAACGGGAAAGAACAGCACATGGGTCATCTGACACAACCCGTTTGGTTAATAGCCTGATAACATATACACAGGAAATGTACCCAAATGAAACACTGCATCCTAAGCCTGTGTACTCCCTAGACCAAGGGTGGGGGTGGGTCGGAGAAGAGAGATGGCGAGAGACTCAAGAAATTAGAATATTTCAAAATTTGCATCCAATATGTAAGGCGATTTATCAAGAGAGAAAGAAAATCTCCAGTGTTATTTCATGACTGCTCTTTTTCCACATTGACTATGTTTACGTCTTCAGGGTTTTCTTTCACATATACAAGACTGTAACACACCAAAACACGTCATTCACTCTCAAGGTTAACAAATATGTTATTAAAGACTTCAAACAAACAGACTGTTGAGAAATCCATTCACAGGTTCCAGTTATAATGTGCAGACTGCATTTCACACGATCTGCCCACTTACTAATACTCAATGGCATTACCGTACATCATACCACACAAGCCATCCTTTGAAGCCACCAAAAACTACAGTGTGGATGTTATACCTTTGCAGGATAACCCCGATTTCATTGGTTATATGGGATCTGAACATGTCCCATACTAATGTTTATGTAGGTCACTGGGATCACCTATTCCACAACTTCATTCCATCCTCATCCACCGAACTGTCTTCATGGACAAAAACTCCTGCAATAAACTTGATGTTCGACATGGTTTTACTGTACATTGGAACATTAGCATAGGCTTTCATTTCGTTCCATTGACCAGACAGGCTAATATCACTGTGAATCTCGTCTTCTCACATATTGTGGTCTTCGCCAGAAGAGTTTCCAAACCTTTCCAACTCCACATTTCAGCTGATGGGCACACTGAAACTCATGGGTCGTTCATCCATGACACTAATAATAATAATCGCTTATTGTCACAAGTAGGCTTCAATGAAGTTACTGTGAAAAGCCCCTAGTCGCCACATTCCGGCACCTGTTCGGGAAGGCCGGTACGGGAATTGAACCCGCGCTGCTGGCCTTGTTCTGCATTACAAGCCAGTTGTTTAGCCCACTGTGCTAAACCAGCCCCTTTGACACTGGACATCACTGGAAAGAAATGACACTGGACATTTTCATTCCATAAAGTGGCAACACCGACCAGCTGTTGCTCTGAAATCCATGCTGGAGTTGGTTTGATTTGGAACAATTCCAACACATGCTTCTCAAGGTCAGGCCACTGAGCCGCTGTTCCCTGTTCTGGTGGCACATTCGGTCTTGGGCGGATCCTTCAGGGTGGATTCCTTCTCACAGTAGCCCTTCCTCTAACACCCAATTCCCTCGCGGCGATAGTTATTTGACGAGTTGACAAGCGTTATGACTTTCAGCTTGGAAGCTGCTTCGTACTTCATCCCTTTTGCTGGAGGATCTATCATTCAACTCCCGCACATCATCTTGGCAACACAGCCAGTATTGCCTGCTTGAACTAACTTATACTGTAAAGGTGAATAAAGCATGCAATTTCTGGGGCGAAACATTGAGGCCGACTACTAATGAGAGTATAGCAGTTCATCGCTGGTGGAGGGGTGACTTATACAAAAGCATGAGCTTTGATGCCGAAGAAAATGGGGTCATCTTTTAGGCTTGGTCGACTTACATACCACAGTAGATCGATACAGTCACCAGCAGCACATCTAATTCTTCCCAACAGCAAATCCTGAGATCAAATCTGGCTTGATGAATTATAAGTTTGATTTGAAGGTCATGCTGCTGAACAGCCGAATTTCCTGAACACTATGTGAAGGAACATGGACTTGAGCCTATTGAACAAGATATCAATCAGAGGATTCTGTCCAGTTAACAGATATTGCTTCTTCTCAACGTCCTTACACGAACCTGTGCCTTACAGTACCTTAATCTCTTGCTCCATGTTTTTTAGTCTTTTTCCACTTGGACGTGAATTTCCTCCTCTCGCCACCTGGGTGGGCGGGGTATGGAGCACAGCAGCAGCTCAGGTTATTTATTTTTTTTGAACACTTCTCGCTCCTTGCTAGCTCCACAAAACAAAGAAAACTTCTGCTAAACAGATGTCTGAAACTGGGCAGAGCGAGCCTGGTACTTGCTCTAGCCAGCTCTGTCCTGTTTCTCGCATGGCATTCGAGCCTGGCACTTGCTCTAGCCAGCTCTGTCCTGTTTCTCGCTTGGCAGTCGGGGGCCTATGAGCAGCGCACAGCCTAGATTAGCACATTAAAGCCCGTACCACCTGAAACAGGCAAGCGATCCGGCCACCTGGAATCTGTGAACGGTTTTGGCCCCCTTATCCAAAGGGAAGATATGCTGACATTGGAGACAGCCTAGAGAAGGTTCACGAGGTTGATCATGGGTATGAGGGAAGGATGAGTAGGCCGGGCCTGTATTCATTGGAATTTAGAAGATTGAGTGGTGACCTTATTGAGACATATAGGATTCTCAGGAGGCCTGACATGGTAGACGTTGAGAGGTTGTTTCCTCTTGTTGGGGAGGCTAGGACCAGAGAGCATAATATCAGAGTAAATGGTTGCCGGTTTAATACAGAGATGAGGGGGAATTTCTTCTCTCAGAGTTGAGTGAATCTATAATAATAATTATTATTATTATTGTCACAAGTAGGCTTACATTAACACTGCAATGAAATTACTGTGAAAAGCTCCGAGAAGCCACATTTGGGCGCCTTTTCAGGTAGACAGAGGGAAAATTCAGAATATCAAAATTACCTAACAGCATGTCTTTCGGGACTTGTGGGAGGAAACCCACGCAGACACGTAGAGAACGTGCAGACACCACACAGTGATCCAAGCCAGGGACTCTGGAGCTGTGAAGCAACAGTACTAACCCCTGTGCTACTGTGCCACCCCACTGTGCTACCGTGTCACCCTGATAGGCAGCTTTTAATCAGTGAGGGTATCAAGGGTTACGGGGATTAGGCATTAAAATTTGAAATCCGTCATGATTTCATTGAATGGTGAAATGGACTCGATGGACCAAATCGCCATGTTTTGCTCGTATGTCTTATGGTCTATTGATAAATCCTGTTGAAAATAATGGCAAAATGAAGGCAACTCGGCATTGTAAGCTACTTTTAAGTTATTGCTGTTCAGTTGATGTGGGACAAACCAAGTTAAAATCTAACCCACTGCAATTTATAAATTTTATCTGAAATGCAGCTAAATTATTGAAAAACATTAAAAAACTTAAACACAAACTCAAGAAGCGTGATTCTTCGACACCCCCCCCGCCGGGTCGGAGAGTCCCGGGGGGGTGGCGCGAATCCCGTCCCACCGTCGGCTGCCATATCCTCCAGCGCCGGTTCTCGGGCGGAGGCGGGGTTCACGCCACGCCGGTCGGGGGCCGTTGGCAGCGGCCCCCCGGCAATTCTCCAGGCCCCGATGGGCCGAGCGGCTGTCGGTTTCTGGTCAGTCCCGCCGGCGTGGATTAGGCATGGTCCCACACGGCGGGACCTGGCAGGTAGGTTGGCTGGGACGGTCCTCGGGAGGGCGCGGGGGGTCCGACCCCGGGGGGGGGGGGCCAGTGGCCTGGCCCGTGATCGTGGCCCACCCGGGGGGCACTCCTCCCTTCCGCACCGGCCAGTGCGGAGCAGACAACCCCCTGCGCATGCGCCAGAATACGCGCATTCCGCGCATGCGCGGGATCACGCCGGCCCTTCGGTGCATGCATGGACTCACGCAGTCCCTTCGGCGCCGGCTGGCCAGGCGCCAACCCCTCCGGCGTTTACCTAGTCCCCGGAAGTGCGGAGAATTCCGCACTTTAGGGGGCTGTTGACGCCGGAGTGGTTTGTGCCGGTTTTCCTGCTGGCTTGGAGGCTTAGTTCCTGGAAAGGAGAATCCCGCCCAAGAACTTCCAAATGATTACAAATATTTCAAACAAAAAAATGAGAAAATCTGCAATCTATGTGATTGGGCTATAATTTTATTCACTTCTACAACGTAGAACAGTTAAATTGCAAATTTTAAGGTACACTGTCTGTCTGGTGTTTGCACATTCTCCCCATGCTGCGTGGGTTTCACCCCCACAACCCAAAGATGCGCTGGTTAGGTGGATTGGCCACGCCAAATTGCCTCTTAATTGGAAAAAAAAAGAATTGGGTACTCTAAACTTATTTAAAATAAAGAATTTGAAGGTACAACAGTAAGGCTGTTGGTCTTTTACTAATTCACATTTTCTTCCTCTGATGTTCAACAAACTTACTTTTCTTTTGTAAAGTTTTTCCAACTGAGGGGAAAAACTAAGGGGAAATTTCGGGGAGGAGGTGGCATAGTGGTGTTGTCACTGGACTAGACATCCAGAAACCCAGGGTAATGCTCTGGGGACCTGGGTTCGGATCCCGCCACTGCAGATGGTGAAATTTGAATTCAATAAAAATCTGGAAATAAAAGTCGAATAATGACCAGGAAACCATTATCGATTGTCGTAAAAACCCATCTGGTTCACTTTAGGGAAGGAAATCTGCCATCCTTACCTGGTCTGGCTGACATGTGACTCCAGACCCACAGCAATGTGGTTGACTTTTAACTGCCCCCTAAAGGGCAATTAGGGATGGGCAATAAATGCTGGCCCAGCCAGCAATGCCCACATCCCATGAAAGAATGGAAAAAATAAATTAGCCTGGCCAATCCACGTAGCCTGCACATCTTTGGGTTGTGGGGGTGAGACCCACACAGTCACGAGAAGAATGTGCAAGCTCCACATGGACAGCGATCCGAGATCGGGATCCACGGTGCCGTGAGTCAGCAGTGCTAACCACTGCGCCACCATGCTGCCCACAAACTCACTTCTCGAAAAGGTTTTTATCACCTTGTTACAGCTAATGGAGTATTTTGTATCTGTAGCCATTATTATTTGTTCACAGGATAACTAATTTAGTTAAAGCATATGCCCACAAATAAAGAGAGATAAAACCTGCCATCGCTCACAGATTTGAATGAGATACAGTGAGAGAAGGTATGTGCATTCAAAGATGGTGTTGATTCTGCCAGTAAAATGGTTTGATTTTGTTCTGGTCTCATATATGCATCTGATCTTCTTTGAAGATGAGTTACCATGATACAGCTTTTGATGAGAGAGTTTTTTTTTTAAACTGTTCTTTGATGATGTCTAGACAACTGGAATTCTTGTGTCTGCACTGTACAGCAAAGGTTTATTATTTTATCACTGAATAATGTTTATCTGTAGTCACCCTCATGTCTACGTTTCAGTCACAACTATGAACAATTGTGCAGAAGACAGAATGAAGTTCAACTCTTCAAGGGTAGTTGGAACACAACAATTAACATTGGTCAGAAAAACAGATTGCAGGTACAAAACATAGGTAGAATCATTTGGGGGCAGGGCAATCGTTCACCTTAAGATCATAAGACATAGGAGCTGAATTAGGCCATTCGGCCCATCGAGACTGCTCCGCCAATCAATCATGTCTGATATGTTTCTCATCCCCATGCTCCTGCCTTCGCCCGGTAATAATAATAATCTTTATTAATGTCACAACTAGACTTGCATTAACACTGCAATGAAGTTACTGTGAAAATCCCCTACCCCGATCCCCTTGTTAATCATGAACCTATCTATCTCTGTCTTAAAGACATTCAGTAACTTGGCCTCCTGAGGCAATGAGTTCCACAGTTTCACTACCCTCTGGCTGGAGAAATTCCTCCTCATTTCTAAAAGATTGTCCCTTCAGTCTGAGGCTGTGTCCTTTGGTTCTAGTCTCTCCTACTACTGGAAACATCCTCTCCAAGTTCACTCTCTCCAGACTTCTCAGTATCCTGTAAGTTTCAATGAGATTCCCCTCCTCATCCTTCTAAACTCCAATGAGTACAGACCTCAACCGCTCCTCATATGACAAGCTCTTCATTCCAGGGATCATTCTTGTGAACCTCCTCTGGACCCTTTTCAATGCCAGGACATCCTTCATTAGATACGGGGTCCAAAACAGCTCAAAATACTCCAAATGGGTCCTGACCAGATTCTTACACAGCCTCAGATGTACATCCCTGTTCTTGTATTTTAGCATTCTGGCATTGTGTATCATGGGAACAAAAATGAAGCTGTTAAGAAATCTATTTACACCCAAAGAATTGCCTTCTTCACTGATCTGTAGGCTCACAATGTCTGCATTGTACAAAATAGCCATTCCTTAATATTAGCTTCTTACTGGTAAGTATAGGCAAAGAAGAGTAGTTAATGCTGGCGATTTTTATTAATACTGAACATTTGGAAAGTGATTTGGTATTGCAACCATGTCATTCAATGTGATATGAAAATAAGTACCAGCCTCCCCGAACAGGCGCCGGAATGTGGCGACTAGGGGCTTTTCACAGTAACTTCATTGAAGCCTACTCGTGACAATAAGCGATTTTCATTTTTCATTTCAAGTACTTATATAGGAATAATATGGATGCAGGGATAATAATAGTGGTCAACCACACTTCAAGAACAAGGGAAATACAGCATAGGTATTCAGGCATAAATATCTTTTCTTCAAAAAAATTCTAAATTCAGAATTCTAACAGCAAATTTAAACATATCAGGGCAATGGAATTAAAATATGGATTCTCAACTTCTAGATATATCTCCTGCAATTATCATAAAAACACAACTGGTTCACTCACGCCTTTTAGGGAGGTGGCCACCTGCCACCATTATTTGGCCTGGCCAATATGCGACTTCAAACCTATTGCAATGTGGTGAATTCTCAACTGCCCTCTTAATTGGACTGTTAAAAGGTATTCACTTGTCACCACCTTCTGAAGGAAACTGGGGATGAGCAGTAGGTGTGAACATACACCCACACCAAGTTTGGATTCTGAAACATTTTAAACACATGGAATTTTTAAAAACTCTTGTGCTAGAGCACAGCATATTTATCATATGGCATTAGCTGTCATTAAATTTTTCCTCCAAGAAATAGAGGATACATTAGAAATTTATACTGATCGAGTTCCCATAAAATAAAAACCAAAGTGACCAATTCAAATACAGAAACAATACTGGGACACATCACTGTTTTAGTGAAGCATCAAACTAAAACGCTCGCGGCCATTTCAAAGGCGCTTCCTTCATAACTATGAATAAGGGTCTTGATTGATAAGAAACAATGCAGTGGCATCTTTCGAGACTCAACAAAATGTGTCTCATTACATCACAGCACCCTGCAAATATTCCTCAATAAAGGCAGTGCTTATTCAAGGGGTGCTTTCAGAGGCAATGATGGGGTTAGGGAAGAGTGCAACGCCATAGTGCTGAACTCCTGATTCAGGATCCCCAGTTCAAAATCCAGTTTTGCTTGAAATTTGCTCTCTTACCTCCCTCCACGCAGTGAGCTTTACCAGCTGATCATTGCGAGACAAGAAACTAATAAACAGAGGCTTTGTACATATAAGTACTTATATAGGAATAATATGGATGCAGGGATAATAATAGTGGTCAACCACACTTCAAGAACAAGGGAAGTGTTCTCATCCCCCCCTACCTATTTAACTTAGTGCACATCTTATTTGGTTGGTCAAGGAGTAACACAAGCAATATTTATGGACATGTCAGTGGCCTAAACGGATTAATATTGTACTAGCTTGATCTTGGTTTCGGACAATGCTCGGCACAACATCGAGGGCCGAAGGGCCTGCTCTGTGCTGTACTGTTCTATGTTCTATGTTCTAATCATCAATATCAAATGAAGTGTGTTAATTAAGAAAATGAGGAAAAATAGCAATAAAATTACCTGCCTCATTAAAAAAGCAGGAAAACGTTTGTGTGAGCACACTATATTTTTCTCCGTCTGCATGTTGGTATTTGGAGGAAAGCAACAGCTCAACTGTATTTTATTGAAAAATTCAGGAAGAGATGATCATGATGCGGTAACTCGGCCAAATGGATAATTGTTGTCCAGATTACATACACACACACACACACCACACGAGTGAAAATTAAATAACCATACTCAACTTGCATGCTGAATTCAAAGTTTAATTTTTAAGTAAAAAGTGCACAAAATTAACATTTGTTTCACAACGATTGATTCCTTCCATTAGCGGAGATCTATATTCAAATCTTAACAGGAGGGTAAATCTGCAAGTTTGTACTGTGACTGGTTGGGCTGGCTTGAATATATATTTCACATATAATCCAAGCACAAAACACATGTCATAGTCAGTCACATCTAGGAAAAAGGCAAGACGTTAGCTACCTGTGATTACTCATTTGACAAATTACACAGCTCTATACAACCAAAATGTCCCAGGCTTTTTAAAAAGAAATTTAAAGTACCCAATTTTTTTTTTTCCCCAATCAAGGGACAATTTAGTGTGGCCAATCCACCTACCCTGCACATTTTTGGGTTGTGGGGGCGAGGCCCAAGCAGACCCGGGGAGAATGTGCAAACTCCACACGGACAGTGACCCGGGATCGAACCCAGGTCCTCGGTGCCGTGAGGCAGCAGTGCTGACCACTGTGCCAGCGTCCCCATGTCCCAGGCTTAATCTTCAGATGTGCTTTCATTTAGCTGACCTGATGATAGGTGCTCTTGTGTCAGGGGTCAGGGCTCCTGAGCTAGAGATCAGGAGGAACCCAAAAATAATCTGAGGTCCTCATCCTGAGCACTATCTGGTGATCGCTACTGGAAGGTATGGATATTTGATTCGAACAAAATGAGATTTGTCTATCATGTACTTCTTAGCACAGGGCTAAATTGCAGACCAAGGCAGGCCAGCAGCACGGGTTCAATACCCGTACCAGCCTCCCCGAACAGGCGCCGGAATGTGGCGACTAGGGGCTTTTCACAGTAACTTCATTTGAAGCCTACTTGTGACAATAAGCGATTTTCATTTCATTTAATTTCATTTCCACCCCTCCCCCACCCCACCTCCTGGTCCCATGGTCAAAATTGCCTGTCAACATTAATTAGCATGGTTCAAACATGAAAATTTGGACAGCAGCATAGTCTCACCTCAGCACGAGTCAGCAACTTCAGGGGAGACTTAAGGAATATTAGAGGGATAGAAACAGAAGCTAAAGGTCATTTAAACAAAGCCCAACAGCTAGCATCAGGGATGTAAATAAACGCTTTTGTATTAACCAAATGGGTTACTCGGAGAAATCAAATGTGTGTACTCAGCAAAATCCTCACAGCTTTTTTTTAAGTGGTTACCTCAGGCATTTCTGTCTGCTGAGAGGAGTCAAAGATCAAACTCAATAGAGTACGGAGGCAATGAGAATGATCCCTGCAGAAATGCACTGCTTAATTATTCATTCCCAACTCTGAATAATTTGTCGAGGCAAATGAGCAAGAATATCTGTTCAAATTCAAAACCAGGCCCACCTGAAACCACCTGCCAATTCAAAACTCATAAACACGTGTGTCGACGTGGAATTAGGAAACCACAATTGTGACAAAGGCATGTATTACACAGAAGTACAGGTCAGTACAACCCCAAGGGGGGTTTGCTGTACAAACCTCAACAGTACTTAATGCAGGGCAAGTGACACCAAATAGTTTTGACAACAGGATAATAAGTAATCATGTATTTCCTCGCGGCTCATTATAATGGTAGGTAGTTGCTAGGTAGGCATAGTTCAGCTGATTTTTGTTGTACAAAACAGGAGAGTAGAATAAAACATTTAGGCTGATACTTACTACGCAGTTGTTCAGAGGCATAATAATACACATCTTCATATCCCTCATGGTAATCCTCCTCTGGTCTATACTTCTTGCTTTTCCTCCTCCTTGACCTTCTCATTTGTTTCATAAGGTACAAAAATCGGTCCATGCTCACACTGTCACCTTGTCAACCTGCTCACTGCCGAGGTGTCTGACAGCAGCAGCACTCAATACAGAAGCTGCTAGAGCGTGAGTGGGCAACATAAAAATAGACTGGAGCTAGCTGCACATTGCAGCCTCTCTCAAGCTAGTGTTCAGAGCAGTTTCAAACAAAGCTGTCTTATTTCTCAGTTAAAGCCCAATAAAGGGAGGGGGGAGGGATTAAAAGGTATCAAACTAAGACTTGGGGAGAACACAAAGAAGAAGAGCCTGACATTGGCTCAAGACAGCCTAAAAGGGAGGAACAAAGTTCAAAAGAACTCCCGTGAGAGGGGGCAAGGAAGGAATCCCAGCACTTGGATTGTTCCATCCACGATCTCTCCTACTTATTTCATCACTAAGGGGGAGGGGGGGGGCGTGCATTAGTTTCCACAGACTGCACCAAAATAAAAGACGGATCAAATGTTACTCAACTTCATAATTAAGTCTCTTCATTAACCACGCGCAGTGCACAACATTACAAGATGCTGTGTAGCAGCAGCAAGAAGGCTTGATCTGCCAAACGAGGCTTTCAGTGTTACAATGGGTGAACACACACAGAGCCAGCTAAATGGTTCAATCCACTCAACACTACTCGCAGCCAAGTGTCTGTGTGTTAATTCGAGCAGGAAGGAGGAGGCTGGGCGGCTGTTTAAACTGACACGTTAACCCACTGGGCGCTTCTTATGTGTCCCACATAGTAATTTGTTGGCGATGTTCAAGGTATTTACGTTGAAACCACAGCACGTTCATCAACAGAAGACAAGACAATTAAAGAAAGTTCAGCAGACTGCGTGTTTTATTTTCCTACCCAGTTTCCAAGCAACACAACAGAGACTCAGCGAAGGACAATAGATTCTTACTGTCGGTATTGTCAGCAGTCTGGGGCTGATTGAAATCTTTTAAGGGGCGCGGCACTTCAATCTAGATAAAAGTCGATGGGTTCAACAACAAAAAACAAATCCCTTCAGGATAGCATTCATTACATATTCTTAGGTGAGTCAGGAATGAGCAAAGAATGCAAAATCAAATGCTTGTTCCTTTGCCAGTCAGCGAGTCGTCATTTGCATAGAGCCATCAGACAGTGACTTTTAGTGCAGCCTTTTGTGTTACTGACCCAGGCTCCAGTGACCAAAGCAAGCTCCGGGAAGTCTGGGATTGCAGTCAATCAAACCATTCCTCCTGAAACAAATGTTTCCCTCTTTACCCCCGGTGGCAAACAATTTCTTAAACATGGATAAGAACGGGCGGGATTCTCCGGCTGTACCCGCCCGGCGAATCCCTCCCGAGGGCAACGGACTTTCCCATTGTCCGCATCTCGCCCGTGGCGATCGTGCGACGGGTGGGGTGAAGCATCTGATGCGACCATCAATTCACGCGAAACCAAGAGTAGAAGTAAACTGTGGCTTTAATCAACTAGAACAGTGCCTGCCTGCGACTGGTCTGCTAGTGAGAGCCGCCTACAGGGCTACTGTCTTTATACTTCCCCTCAAGGGGTGGAGCCAGGGGCGGAGCCCACAAGGCACCAACATGATACATTACAGGTAATATCTTACAATAGTCCATAGGTGGAGCCCACATGGGCAATAGCATGATACAGTTATATACATGGTGAATGGTTACTGCAATACATTCACCCCAGAATCCAGCCCAACGGATACCATCTCGCCCATCCTCCCACCCCCTCAGGGCAAACTTAATCTTCTCCAAGCTCAGAAGTTCCTGTACATGTCCAGCTTCTTCCCAGCTGTTACCAGACTCCTGAACGACCCTCTTATGGACTGACCTGATTAATACTACACTCCTGTATGCTTCACCCGATGTCGGTGTCTATGTATTTACATTGTGTACCTTGTGTTGCCCTATTATGTATTTTCTTTTTATTTTATTTTCTTTTCATGTACTAAATGATCTGTTTGTGCTGCTCATAGAAAAATAATTTTCACTGTACGTCGGTACATGTGACAAGAAACAAATTCAATCCATGGCACCACCCCTGGGGATTCTGCCGATCGCCAACTCATCAGTATCCCCGTCGGGTAATCGCAGAGGCGAAGGCCACCTTTGTCTTCTTCAAAGCGAAAAGCAATCCGAATCAGGAGTTGTGAAATTATTTTAAAACAATGTTAGGAGTAGAAATATTTTTTAAAAGGCGGCACGGCGACGCAGTGGTTAGCACTGCTGCCTCATGGCGCTGAGGACCTGGGGTCGATCCCGGTCCCGGATCACTGTCCTTGTGGATTTTGCATATTCTCCCCTTGTCTGTGTGGGTTTCACCCCACAACCCAAAAAGATGTGCAGGGTAGGTGGATTGGCCCTGCTAAATTGCCCCTTAATTGGAAAAAAAGGAATTGGGTACTCTAAATTTGTATTTAAAAAAATAAATGTTCTAAAAGCTAGTTTGGAGAGATTGCACCTTAGATTTAATACCTTAGCCATAATAATGATTAGGTTACTCCCAGAGTTATTAAAACATAACCTGCACACAATTAAAAACAAGTTTAATAAACAATAATTAAATTAAATGTTCTTCCTACCATTGCGGTACTGTATTGGAAATGAAATGAATGAATGAAAATCGCTTATTGTCACAAGTAGGCTTCAAATGAAGTTACTGTGAAAAGCCCCTAGTCGCCACATTCCGGCGCCTGTTCTGGGAGGCTGGTACGGGAATTGAACCGTACTGCTGACCTGCCTTGGTCTGCTTTAAAAACCAGCTATTTAGCCCTGTGCTAAACCAGCCCCAGTTTAGAGTGGCCATGTTTTAATAATTCAGAAGTAGTAGTTCTGTAGAAATGTCATATGGACTTTTAACTCTGTTCCTCCCTGTATAGACCTGAGTTTTTCCAGCATTTTCTCTTTCTTACTTTAATTCAGTAGCCTGGATAAATAATCTGGAGATAGGGTTTCAAATCCCACCACAGCAGCTGTGAAATTTAAATTCAGTCAATTAAATAAATTGGAATCAAAAGTGTATCAGAGTAATGGTGACTACAGGATTCTTATTAAAAACCTATTTGGTTCACGAGAGGCACGCTGGCACAGTGGTTAGCCCTGCTGCCTCCCAGCTCCAGGGACCCTGTTTCAATTGAGGCCTCGGCTGACTGTCTGTGTGGAGTTTACACATTCTCCCCGTGTCTGCGTGGGTTCCCTCCAGGTGCTCCAATGTCCTCCCACAGTCAAGATGTGCACTTTAGGTGATTTGGCCATGATAAATTGCTCCTTAATGTCCAAAAGGTTAGGTGGAGTTACTGGGACAGGGTGGGGCCCTAACCCTAGGTAGGGTGCTCTTTCAGAGGGCCGGTGCAGACTCGATGGGCTGAATGGCCTCCTTCTGCACTGTAGGGATTCTATGACTAATATTCTTCTGGGAAGGAAATCCCATCATCCTTACCCTCTCTGGCCTAAGCAACTCTGGAGCACCTGCAATGTGATCAATCTGAACTGCCCTCTGAAATGTCGCTCAATTGCACAAAGCAGCTACAAAATAATTACTTTTTTTAAATTTAGAGTACCCAGTTCTTTTACTTCCAATTAAGGGGCAATTCAGCATGTCCAATCCACCCACCCTGCACATCTTTTTGGGTTGTGGGGGGTAAGACCCACGCAGACACAGTGAGAATGTACAAACAGTGACCCAGGGCCAGGATCGACCCCGGGTCCTCAGCGCCATGAGGCAGCAGTGCTAACCACTGCCTCACCGTGTTGCCCTTACAAAACAGTTATAAGAATAAAACCTGATGGGCCAACTAACATAACCCAGGTACCAGATTTGGATAAAGGCAAATTACTGCGGATGCTGGAATCTGAAATCAAAAGAGAAAATGCTGGAAAATCTCAGCAGGTCGACAGCATCTGTCAAGAGAGATGCAAAAATGCACCTTGCTCAGTCAACACTGCAATCCTCCTCATTTGTGCCAAAGTTGGGAGAACTATCCCGAAGAATAACGGAAGAGGAGTCTAGAACTAGAGGGCAAAGGTTTAAGGTGAGAGGAGAGAAATACAAAAGAGATCAGAGGGGAGATTTCTTCACACCAAGGGTGGTGAGCATCTGGAACAGGCTGCCAGGGGCAGTGGTAGAGGCAGGTACAATTTTGTCCTTTTAAAAGCAGTTAGACAGTTACTTGGGTAGGGTGGTTATAGAGGGATATGGGCAAAATGCAGGCAAGTGGGACTAGCTTAGTGATAGAAAATGGGCAGCATGGACAAGCTGGGCCGAAGGGCCTGTTTCCATGCTGTCCAGCTAATGTCCTAGATTCCTCCATCAGCATTCCTGGAAATGTCCAATGTATCCTCGAGAGGTAGTGATACAGTGGTATACAGTCAGGAAGCCTCAACTGTGCCTCCAGATACCATGAGGTTTCATAGCATCAGTCAAACACGACCAAGAAATCTCCTGCTGATATCATTTACCACTCTCCCGCAGCTAATGAATCAGTACTCCTCCATGAAGTACTGTGAAAAGTGAAACAGTTAATAGGTATGATTCAAAGGCCGTGTTGCGTCCGGTGAGGATCCGTGCGGGCCAGATAGATCGCGGGAGAGGCCCAAATTGGGAATCGCGCCGGGAGGCGAGCAGTTTGTGATCTAACTGGCCCACGCCAATTGGCGGGATCCGGATCCCACCGAGACATGACGCGAAGCTAATTGAGATAAATAAAGGGCAATCGTCATCTCATTATCAAGACGGACGTCCAATATAACAGCCTCATCTTTTCTAACTGGCTCCACAGTAAGAGTTCACATGGGCGCCGATTAATGCTGGTCTGTACAAACATGGACCAGACATCACGGCACTTGGGGGGGGGGGGGGGGGGGGGGCTCCCAGGCCAGTGGAGACCCCTGGGTGGTCAGGGACAGGACAGGGTGGTATCCTGGCTCCCTCTCTGGCACTGACAGGGTGCCAAGGGCCAGGGCCAGAGTGGGGCCATGCCCATGAAAGGAGGGATGAGGTGGGGATTTGACGGGTGGGGCAGTGAAGGGTGGGTATGAAGGGGACTCCGGAATGTTGAGTGGGGGTGTGTGGGATGTGTGAAAGGTGGGGATCCTGAACGGGGAGGGGGGTGGCGAAGGGGGCATGGGAAGGCTTGGAAAGGGGGCCTTCAGCGACCCTTTAGCAGGTGTCCCCACATGGGGTTGGAGGGGTGTAGAGCTCATAGAGTTCATAGCTTCAAAGCTCCAGAGTCCCAGGTTCGATTCCGGCTTGGGTCACTGTCTGTGCGGAGTCTGCACATCCTCCCCGTGTGTGCATGGGTTTCCTCCGGGTGCTCCAGTTTCCTCCCACAGTCCAAAGATGTGCAGGTTAGGTGGATTGGCCATGCTAAATTGCCCTTAGTGTCCAAAATTGCACTGAATGCTGGGTGGGGTTAGTGGGTTATGGGGATAGGGTGGAGGTGTTGACCTTGGGTGGGGTGCTCTTTCCACGAGCCGGTGCAGACTCAATGGGCCGAATGGCCTCCTTCTGCATTGTAAATTCAATGATAATCTATGATTAATCTAGGACAAAGGTTCGGCACAACATCGTGGGCCGAAGGGCCTGTTCTGTGCTGTATTTTTCTATGTTCTATGTTAAACCCGTCTGAAATGACATTGAGAAAAGTTTCTGTTCGATTGTGCCCAACGTTTTGAGTCCATATGAGCATACAAACGTAAAATGTTTTTTTTTGATTTTTCCAATCAAGGGGCAATCTCGTAATCCACCTACCCTGCACATCTTTGGGTTGTGGGAGTGAGGCCCATGCAGACATGGGGAGTATGTGCAAACTCTACGTGGACAGTGACCCGGGGTCCGTAACGTTGTGAGGCAGCAATGCTAACCACTGCATCACTGCTGCCCTCAAACTTGAAATTCTACCTCTGTTCCCTCTCCACAGATGCTGCCAGACTTGCTGCGCTTTTTACTTCGGATTTCCAGCATCCGCAATATTTTGCTTCATTGTTCAGATTATGACGGGGTTCGACAGAGTAGATGCTGAGAGGTTGTTTCCCCTGGCTGCGGGGCGCGGAACAGGGGGTTCTAGAACAAGAACTCGAACAGTCTCATGTGGTATGGTCCAATCATTTAGGATTCAGAGGAGGGGAAATTTTTTCACTCAAAGGGTTGTGAATCTTCGGAATACTCTAGCCTAGAAGCTGTGCCCTCATTGAATATATTTAAAGCTGAAATAGGCAGATCTTTGGTCTCTCTAAGGGATATGGAGAGCCGGTGGGAAAGTGGAATTGAAGCAAAATATCAGCCGTGGCCTCATTAAATGGTGGAACAGGCTCAATGGTCTGCTCCTGTTTTTATTTTCTTTATGCCAAACACCACTCGGAAGAACAAACAATGTGGTTGACTCTTAAATGCCTTCTGAAATTGCCGAGCAAGCCATTCAGTTTAAGAGAAATCAGGGATGGACAATAAATGCTGACCCAGCCAGTCCCACATCCCCCATGAAAGAATTTTTAAAAACTAAGGACGGCAAGGGCACCGAATGAACTCTGGTTAGGGAAGTCCAACGTCCATCACTCAGGGGGGGGCTCGGTAGCCATCACTGACTGAATTAGCCGAGTCCTGAAGCGCATATCTGCCAGATTGGACAAAAGCCTATTCCAGCTGGTACTCACCAACCTACCATTACCCATGCATCCATGTTGTGTGACATGACGACCATGAGAAATGGGATCAGTTCAGTACGGACATAGCAGCTCAAAACTGGGCGTTCATGGGGTGCTGTGGACCATCAGCAGCGGCAAAATTGTATTCCACCACAATCTGGAACTTCATGCCCGAGGTTTTCCTCACTCTACCATTACCATCAAGACCGAAGATCATCCCCCACTCAATGAGGTGTGCAGAAGGAAAGCATGCCAAGCACAGTACCTGGTGCACCTAAATAATGAAGTGAAGCTACAAAACATGATTACATGCATCACAAAACGTTGGTTTGCAGGTGCAGCAGGTAATTAAGACGGCAGTGTGCTAAACAGCTGGCTTGTAATGCAGAACAAGGCCAGTAGTGTGGGTCCAATTCCCATACCGGCCTCCCTGAACAGGCACCGGAATGTGGCGACTGGGGGCTTTTCACAGTAATTTCATTGAAGCCTACTTGTGACAATAAGCAATTATTATTATTATATCTTGGCCTCCTCTTGAGGTTCACACCAGTACAGAAAACATTCATCATCAAACTCGATTAATTCCATCAAGGAATAGCTGAGCGCAAAGGATACAGCAAAGGCTACATGACCCAACAACATCCCAACAGTAGTGCTGAAGACTTGTACTCCAGAACTCGCCATGCATCTAACCAAGGTGCTCCATATCAAAATTCAGCTACAGCATTGGGATCTATCCACCAATGTGGAAAACTGCCCACGGGTGTCCTTTTCACAAGAAGCAGGACAAATCCAATCTGGCCAATTACCATTTTATCAATCTACTCTCAATCACCAGCTAAGTGATGGAACGCATTATTGACAAAGCTGTCAAACAGCAGCGAGTCAGCAATAATCAGTTTGGGTTATGTCAGGACCACTTCACTCCAGGTCTCATTACAGCCTTGGTTCAAGCATAAACAAAAGAGTGGAGTTCCACAGGTGAGGTGAGAGTGACTGCCCTTGATAAATTGTAGCATCAAGCATACCTAGTAAAATTGATGTCTGTGGGAATCAGGGGCGGGATTCTCCCCTACCCGGCGGGGCGGGGGGTTCCGGCGTAATGGAGTGGCGGGAACCACTCCGGTGTCGGGCCGCCCCAAAGGTGCGGAAGTCTCCGCACTTTTAGGGGCCAAGCCCTCACCTTGAGGTTTCCGCTCCGCCGGCTGGCGGGAAAGGCCTTTGGCGCCACACTATCCGGCGCGGAAAGGTCTTCGCCGGGTGACGCATGCACGGGAGCATCAGCGGCTGCTGACGTCATCCCCGCGCATGCGCAGGGGAGGGGGTCTCTTCCGCCTCCGCCATAGTGAAGACCATGGCGAAGGCGGAAGAAAAAGATTGCCCCCACGGCACAGGCCCGCCCGCGGATCGGTGGGCCCCGATCGCGGGCCAGGCCACCGTGGGGGCACCTCCTGGGGCCAGATCGCCCCGCGCCCCCACCCCCCCCCCCCCCCAGGACCCCGGAGCCTGCCCGCGCCGCCTTATCCCACCGTTCAAAAAGTGGTTTAATCCACGCCAGCAGGAGAGGGTTGACAGCGGCGGGACTTCGGCCTATTGCGGGCCGGAGAGTCGCCGGGGGTGGGCCCACCGACCGGCGCAGCGCGATTCCCGCCCCCGCCGAATCTCTGGTGGCAGAGAATTCGGGACACGGCGGGGGCGGGATTCACGCCAGCCCCCGGCGATTCTCCGACCCTGTGGGGGGTCGGAGAATCGCGCCCCAGGGCTGAAGAACCTTCAATGACTACAATCATTCCGAGCACAAAGGTTGTGGCTGTTGGAGTTGAATCATCTCAGTCCCAGAAGGAATTCTTCTGGACAGTCTGAACATCTTCAGCTGCTTTGTGAATGTCCTTCACTCCATCAAATGATCAGAAATGGGGATGTTCATTGATGATTGCACAGTCTCGGTCCATTTGCAGTTCTTCAGATAATGAAGTCATTATGTGCCTGCATATAGCAAGACCTGGACAACAATCAGACTTTGGCAGACAAGAGACAAATAACTTCAAGCACACAGGTGTCAGGCGATGACCATCTACAACAAGAGAACATTTAACCTTCTCCCCTTGATATTCACTGGCATTAGCATTGGTGAATCCCCAATCGTCACTGATCAGAGACCCATCTGGATCAATCCCAAACATTTAGGCTACAAGAGCAGGTGACGGACTAGGAATCCTACAGCGAGTAACCCATGTCCTGACTCCCCAAAGCCTGTCTATGAGCTACAAGGCACAAGTCAGGAGCGTGATGGAATACTCCCCAGTTACTCAGATGAGTGGTGTTCCAACAACACTCAAAAAGCTTGACACCAACCAGGACAAAGCAACCCACCTGGTTTCTCCCCATCCACGTCCTTAAAGTTTCCCTCCCTCCACTACTGGCACACTGTGACCACAGTGTCGACAAGATTCAGGGCAACAAGTCACAAAGGTGATGTGCCAGCACCGCCCATGCCTGCAAACTCTACCATTTAGAATGACAAGGGCATCAGTTGCATGGGAACACCGCTACCTCCAAGTTACACATCATCCCGACACCACTGCCACCAGTTTAAAATCCTGGAACTCCCTGTCTAACAGCACAACAGAATGACCTGCATCACAGAATGCAGGAAGGTAGCTTCCTACCACCTTGGAAAGCAATTAACAATGGGCAGTAACTGCTGGCCTTGGCAACGATGCCAAAATACAATGAATGGGTAAATAAAATTTACAAAGAACATAATGTGTTATCTACAGCAATGAGACTATCATACTTCTCAGAAAGGTGCTATGTGTTTAGTGAAATATAATTTTCAACATGTTGACTTGAGCAAAGACAATCCATCCTTTTCAGTGTTTAAACGATTGCTATAAATCTACAAGTAAAACCAAGTAGCACTTCTAAGTTTCATTTCACGCTCGGTGAGCAAACATTAACTAACTACTGGCATTGTCAATCTCTATCTTTTTTGTCTGAAATCGGAGGCAATATTATGCTTTTGACCTTGAATTTTCAGATGGATGGCCTGGTTACTTTTACAAATGGCAAGAGATTCCAGTTCAGTCCGGTCCGTCTTGACTAGCTTTTGTTCCAAAGGCATTTCTATTCCTTTCTGAAGCGACGACACGGTTGTTCGACTTACACAAGCTATATTTTTAAATAAACTGCTTCATGACTTGTGCTGATAACGGCAGATTCCTGTGCCGAAGATTTTCCAAGCAAGCCTGTTGATCTATTTCCACGACTGAAATAATTGTTAAACAATTACAATCGTTCCATTGATTGAAAGGACATTTCCGTTTAGTAAAACGATAAAAACGAATGGTACCGCATAGTTATTAAACCTCTTTGGGGTAGCGTTTTGTGAGGTTAAGACATGTCAGCCAAAATTCAAGGCATGTCGCCTTCCCCCAAAACAATTCTTTGCATTTAATACGACAGTTTCATGTAGATAACTTTTCCGTGGTGAATTACATAAAGGTGGATGAATAAATGGTGCCAAGGCGATGGGGAAATCAGGACAGGATGAACAGAGCATGGTTAAACATGTGCATTTATGGGCGGCACGGTAGCACAGTAGTTAGCACTGTTGCTTCACAGCGCCAGAGTCCCAGGTTCGGTTCCCGGCTTGGCGCACTGTATGCGCGGAGTCTGCACATTCTCCCTGTGTCTGTGTGGGTTTCCTCCGGGTGCTCCGGTTTCCTTCCACAAGTCCTGAAAGACGTGCTTGTTAGGTAATTTGGATATTCTGAAGTCTCCCTCTGTGTACCCGAACAGGTGCCGGAATGTGGCGACTAGGGACTTTGCACAGTAACTTCATTGCAGTGTTAATGTAAGCCTACTTGTGACAATAAAGATTATTATTATTTGCAGCAGGATAGGGCAGTCAAAGGAATGGAGTTCAGGGAGAAGTTTTGTAGCATTGGAGTTGGTTACAGCGGAAGCGAAGAATGTTCCTTAAGTGATTTAAACACAAGGAATGAGAATTTTACATTGCGAGGCATTGGGGTACCAAGAAGCAACGCAAGTCAGGGAGGACAGACGTAATGGGAGAGCAGGACCTTCTGCAGAGTTAGATACGAGAAGCAGAATTCTGGATGAGCTAATGTTTATGGAAAGAAGATGCTGCGATTTCTGTCCTATAAATCCAAGTCTGTCTTGCTGTCCCTTCGTCTATCAATGTCATTGCAATCAAGTTGAATTATAACAGTAACCCAGGTTCTCTACCCTGTAGTGTTTTCCTCCCCTCTCGCTGCAGGAAAGTACCTTATATACCCCCCCAAAAAGCAAGCCAAAATCAGGATCAAACCACACAAAGAATTGGGAGAACAAATTTCCATCCAATCATCTCATGAACAACACTACTGATGCACCAATACACTCCTCACTGGATCATTTTAATTTTAATTTATATTTATGTTCTGCAGTCATCTTTTTAAAAATCAGTACTAGATACACAGCAATGGTTTTCATTTTCAATACAAATATTTAATCTATATTTGCAATAAGTAAACTTATTAATTTTGCAAAATATAAAGATAAACCGTCCTGTAATAAAACCCTGGGATTATATTAAATTTCACAGTAAATGGATATGAAATTTGCTGCTAGATCGAAAGCAGAACGTACAGGTCAGTGCTTGTTTATAAGACTGGAAGAAAGTTTGCAGTGGTATTCCCCTGGGTTCAGTGTTAGGCTACAGCACCTCTTGATATATATGCTTTAATTCCAGGGAATAACATAGAACATCCAGCACAGAAACAGACTATTCAGCCAAGCCATTCCAAGCTGACATTTATAGAATCATAGAATTTACAGTGCAGAAGGAGGCCATTCAGCCCATTGAGTCTGCACCGGCTCTTGGAAAGAGCACCCTACCTAAACCCACACCTCCACCCTATCCCCATAATCCAGTAACTCCACCCAACCTTTTTGGACACTAAGGGCAATTTAGCATGGCCAATCCACCTAACCTGCACATCTTTGGACTGTGGGAGGAAACCGGAGCACCCGGAGGAAACCCACGCAGACACGGGGAGAGCGTGCAGACTCCGCACAGACAGTGACCCAAGCCGGGAATCGAACCTGGGACCCTGGAGCTGTGAAGGAACTGTGCTAACTACTGTGCTACCCTGCTGCCCACTTAATAAGGGCATTTAGCTTCACTCAAGTCCCTTCCCATCGTTTCCCGTCGGACTATCAGCATAAACGGTTCCCACCCCCCCACCACCCCCACACAACCCCACCTCCCACTAAGTGCATCCATAATTTTCACCTCAACCACTCTCTGAGGTAGTAAGTTCCACATTCTCACCAGTCTCCAGGTTACAAAATTACCTCTGAATTCTCTATTTAATTTCTTGATGGCTCGCTTATGTTGATAGGCCAGGATTCTACGTTACAAGTCCGACCCAATACCGCTGACAGCGAGGACGGAGAATTTGGTGCTCAGCCAAATCTCCCATTCACTGCAGCGAGACCAGAGAATCCCGCTGCAGTGAATGGATGGAGAATCCTGCCAGTGTGAACGGACGGTGAACGCCAGTCCTAGTTTTGTCACTCCCCATACGTGGAAACATTCTTTGTCAAAAATCCTCATAACCTCGTCTAGATGACCACTCAGTTTCCTCTGTTCAATATAAGAGAGACCCTCCCTGTTCACACCTTCCTGATAGATATCACCTCACACTTCTCCTATCCTCCTTGAAAGATTTCCTGCACCCTTTCTAGTGCCTGCATTTATTTTTTATAACATAGTGGCTAGAATTCTCCACAATTCTCTGGATGTGGCTTAAACAAGATTCAATGTGATTTTGCGTAAGAAAAAGTGTCATTAAAACACTTGAAGATGAGATAACTAGCATGCAGGTACAGCAGGTAATCAAGAAAACGAATGGAATGTTGGCATTTATGACTAAAGGATTGGAGAATAAAGGTAAGGAAGTGTGTTGCAACTATACAAGGCATTGGTGAGACCACACCTGGAGAATTGTGCACAGTTTCAGTCCCCTTATTTGAGGAAAGATGTAGTGGCATTGTAGGCAGTTCAGAGAAGGTTCACTAGATTAATTCCAGAGATGAAGGGTTTGTTGTATGAAGAGAGATTGAGCAGTTTAGACCTATACTCTCTTGAGTTTAGAAGAATGAGGGAAGATCAAATTGAGGTATATAGAGCGCAATTCTCCCATTGGGAGACTAAGTCCCGACGCCGGAGTGAAAACCGGAGTGTTTCACTCCGGCGTTGGAGGCTACTCCCAGCCCCCTATTCTCCCGCCCCCGGGGGCTAGGAGTGGCGTCGCATCATTTACGCGCGCCGGGCCTTGGCGCCGTGTAAAAGCGGCGCCGCGTAAATGACGTTACCCGCGCATGCGCGGTTGCCGTCCTCCCCGAGGCCGCCCCGCAAGAAGATGTCGGATGGATCTTGCGGTGCGGTGGAGGAAAGGAGGTCCTCCTTCAGAGAGGCCGCCCGCCGATCGGTGGGCACCGATCACGGGCCAGACCCCTTTTGAGGCCTTTGGAGGAACACCCCCCCCCACAGGCCGCCCCCCCCCCCCCAGCGTTCCCGTGCTGTTCCCGCCGGCAGCAACCAGGTGTGGTCGGCGCCGGCGGGAAGCCGTCGTGTTGGGCAGGCCGCTCGGCCCACCCGGGCCGGAGAATCGCCGCTCGCCCGTTACAAACGGCGAGCGGCGTTTCTCCCAGCGGCCAGCCGTGATTCTCGCCGCGCCGGTTTGGCGGGGGGGGGGGGGAGAATCGCATGCGGGTGCCGGGGCGGCGTGGCGGGACTCGCGCGGCGCCCCGGCGATTCTCCCACCCGGCGTGGGGGGGGGGGAGAATTCCGCCCATAAACTGATAAAAGGTATGGATAAAGTAGACGTGGAGCAGGTGCTTCCTCTTGTGGGACATTCTAGAACGAGACGCCATAGTCTCAGGGTAAGAGGTAGCAAATTTATAACGGAGTTGAGGAGAAACTACTTCTCCCAAAGGGATGTGAATCTGTGGAATTCGCGACCCCAGAGTGTGGTGGATGCTGGGACAGTGAGTAAATTTAAGGCAGAGTTAGATTTTTAATTGGGTTGAAGGGGTATGGACAACGGGCAGAATGGTGGAGAGAAGACCATGATCATATTGAATGACGGAGCAGATTCGAGAGGGTAAATAGCCTGCTCCTGCTCCTAGTTCTGATGTACTAAGAATGAACTACTCTGTCTGATTTCACCATCCAGCTCTTGGACTGTAGCCTGTAGGTAACAGCCCCTCAAGCACAAATCTGGTGATCTTGATTAACAAGGGCATTTCTTGATTAATATGGAGATCAGGGATCATGGGGAGAAGGCAGGAGACTGGGGATGAGGAACGTATCAGCCATGATCCTATGGCGGAGCAGACTCGATGGGGCAAATGGCCTAATTCTGCTCCTATGTTGTATGGTCTGATGGGGACAAAGTAGCTTTCTAAAAAGGTCCATGTACTAACGACTTGACTTCATTTTATTATGAGCCATCCTTAGTTTTGCTGAACCTCCCAAAAACTAAAAGGATACACCGAGGGAAATCTAAAGAGCTTGATAAAGAATTTAACTGTGCATTGGGTCACGCTTCGCCGATGCAGCAAAGGCACCTCCTCTTTTTAAGGATGCCAATGGATTTCAGATTTTCATCGTTTGCAGCTTTCTCATTTCGTCTCGGCCAGGTCATGGAAATCTTTGTGCTGTGTTCTGAATCCAGCCGAACCTGGATAGCAAATGCTAACATTCATTTCTCACACTCATGGTTTGCAACCAGCAGTGAGAAGAATCTATTCGACTCATTTTCTGCTGACTTCAAGCCCAGGCCTGCGAGGCTAAAGGATTGTATCCCTTCCCACAGTGTCACTCAGCAACTTTCCTCTGTCGCTTACTAGTCATCTCAGTTTCCCCTTTCAGCTCCGGTCTTTCTCAGCTTCGTAAATTTGCCATTCGGTTGTGAATTGGATATCAGGTGGTGAATGGCAACAAAAGGAGAGCAGTAAAACCAATGATAAAGGAAGGAGCAGAAACGAAACGCTAATCATGCTGCAATTATAAAATGCACCTTAAAATGCTTTCAGTAATTATGAACAAACAAGTAAATTAATGTTGCACCATACCATTTCTGCCAAATAATAATTACGAATAATGAACAGTGACCTAGAGTTCTAAGAGATGGACTGGAAGAAAAGAAAATTGATCCTCTTAATTGGAATGCTAATGTCTGTCAAGTGGCACAAATTATTGATGAGGTTGTTTCAGGTGTCAAGCAGGAAGGACTTTCAGGGGATTTTGGACATGAGAAAAATCCACCCAACATTTTACGATACAGCTCCACAAATTCCAACAGGCACCAAGTTAATAAATGGAATCAGTTGCGTTCAGTCAAATTTACCATCACCGATTATTTGGAACAAACCTACTTTCCAATTCGAGGCATTTTTTTAAAAAATCATTCTACACCAACAAGGAATACCCGAAGGTGATGCTGAATCACGTCATCAATAAACCACCACCATTTTCATCAACTGCACCAAAAGACCTGGAAAAACATGTACAACTTGTATTTTAGCGACTGAACATTCCAATGCCAAATAATTGTTAAAAAGGTTATACTTTCTAAATTTCCATATTGCTGGGCACTGTCCCAAAACGGCTTAAAGAACATAGAACATACAGTACAGAAGGTGGCCATTTGGCCCATCAAGTCTGCACTGACCCACTTAAACCCTCACTTCCACCCTATCCCCGTAACCCAATAACCCCTCCTAACCTTTTTGGTCACTAAGGGCAATTTAGCATGGCCAATCTACCTAACCTGCACGTCTTTGGACTGTGGGAGGAAATCGGAGCACCCGGAGGAAACCCACACAGACACGAGGAGAACGTGCAGACTCCGCACAGACAGTGACCCAGCGGGGGATCGAACCTGGGTCCTTGGCGCTGTGAAGCCACAGTGCTATCCACTTGTGCTCCCGTTCTGCCCTAAGAGTTTCAATGTATTGGAAGGCCAAAAACTGCACGCTTTTAAAAATAAATCAGCCACCAGTGATTTGTCTTTAAAACAAGAATGGATGGGAAAAGCGCATCTATGAAATTCACAAGATCGTCGCTGCTCAGAGTAAAAATAGAATAGAGAAGGATGTCTTTGCGCTCAGCAACATACGCTTACGATTGTAATTATGTGATGGAAAATCAATACTGTTCAATGCATATTGTGAACGTAAAGTACATTTGAAAGTCGGCACAATCAATCAACAGTCCATCAACAGACTTAAATCAAAGTTCTTTTGGCACTAGCGGGGATTTGAATAATGTGATCGAAAAAGAGAACATAGTGAGGAACAAATTAAATTCCAGTTTGGTCAGTTTGAACTAGCCAACTTGAATTGAGAGCAGATTGCATGAGAGCATTGAACATCATTCTGAAATTTAGATTCAAAGTGTCAGAACAGGAAAAACAAATGTGTCGAAAGCTGGTTTGGGTGTACCTGTAATAAATAGTTAGATCGGTGGGTTCAAACACAGGTTTCCAAAATGAGTAGATGAGCAGCGAACTCAGCTTATCAGCTGCGGGGTTGGGTGCAGGAAAGATAGGAAAGCAAAACAGGTTTTCCCCACTAAAATTGTACTTTTTAGCCGAGCGAGTTGAAATTGGATAAAGAATTGAATAGAAAGTGTGCCTTTAGTAAATGAAAGGCATCCACGCACCATATGGGTTTTAACAGAAATAATGTTCCACAACTGAACAGAACAGAAAAGTTATTGGCAGTCAAGTCAACAAAAAGAACAACTGAATACCACACTATAGTCGCTGGCTTTAACTGCAAGACGCTTTGTTACACATTAACTAAATGGTTTTGTTGATTCTTTTCAAGTAAGCACAAAAAAACAAAAAACTAAGAGGTAAAATGAAGAACATTGTGTGGTGATATGCATCACTGTAAATACACAAGGGGTTAATGTAAATACACTATGGCTAAGTAAACACTAGAGGGAGCACCAGAGACGTCATGACATGCAGACATGCAGCTAATGAACACATAGAATAGGACACGACCGATGGGCAGTCAAGACACCCAGAGGTGACACTACCACAAGGGGGCATTACACAACCCATATATAAGGACAGGGCACACATGCTCTGTCTCTTTCCACAGGCGACACTTCGAGAGTAGGACAGGGGCAGATCAGAAGAATCACACCCACCACGTGGCTTAGAGCAGACTGGTTAGTTAGACTGAGTTACTTTAGCAAGATTAGCAGGAGAGTCTGTGCTAATGGTTCAATAAATAACATTGAACTTACTTCAAAGTCTGGAGTATCTTTTGGTCAAAGCTGCATTGAGTTGCAGCCTGTGTTATCCCAGAGTACATAACACAACACATTGAACAAAGAAAACTTCAGCCCACCAACCCTGATTGCACACGTCCTGATGTCATGAGTTTAGCTATTTGCCATTCCCCCTTGCTCCCAAATGAAACTGATCAGTGACACTGCACTCTCGTGTTACACAGCAATGAAACATGCAGTTCTGTAATTAAAATGTTGCTGAGGGCAGTCAGAACCCCAGGTGACATCATCAGCAGTACTTACAAGTTACAAAATAAAACTGCAATATAACCACGGAGAAGATATTATTCTGTATACAGTTAGAGAATCTCCCACGAGATCCCTTGAGCATGCACACATTTAATTAAACATCCAGGGCAAACTGTAAAAACAATTGAACTATACTGAATGAATGAGAAATATTTCAAACGGGATCGATCATTTTCAATATAATAGATGCCATGCTTTGAATTTGGAATGCCTATACAGACATCATCAGTCGCAAAGCAACAACAAATCTCCAAAGCAAAAGAATATGCAAATAAATAGTTTCTCAGAAGTGAGACAAACCATATTTAACAATTCCACTGAGCCGAGGTGCGTGCAGGCAACTGTGCACACAAGTATTGCTGAGATAAAATCATTCAACAAAATGCAGCTTACAATCACTGTGTTATGTTAAGTTTTCTGTCCTATTTGCAAAGTCAGAGACTGTGAAGGGGTTCAAGAGAGGTGGTGGTGAGGTAGCGTTATGGACACGTGGTCAGCTCGCAACAGTGGCTAAGAAGGGAGTGGCTAAGAAGGGCATGGCAGAACGGTTAGCACTGCTGCCTCACGGCACTGAGGACCCGGGTTCGATCCCAGCCCCAGGTCACTGTCCGTGTGGGGTTTGCACATTCTCCCCGTGTCGCGTGGGTCTCATCCCACAACCCAAAGCTGTGCAGGGTAGGTGGATTGGCCACACTAAATTGCTCCTTAATTGGAAAAAATAATTGGGTATTCGAAAATAACATTTCAAATTGGGGGAAAAAAAATAATTGGGTACTTTAAATTTTTTTAAATTTTAAATAGTGGCTAAGAGGCTGACCAGGGGCGGGATTCTCCGACCCCCGCCGGGTCGGAGAATCGCCGGGGGCTGGCGTGAATCCCGTCCCCGTCATGTCCCGAAGTCTCCGCCACCAGAGATTCGGCGGGGACAGGGATCGCGCCGCGCCGGTCGGCAGGCCCACCCCCGCCGATTCTCCGGCCCGCGATGGGCCAAAGTCCCGCTGCTGGAATGCCTGTCCCGCCAGCGTGGATTAAACCACCTTTTGAACAGCGGGACAAGGCGGCGCGGGCAGGCTCCGGGGTCCTGGGGGGGGGGGCGCGGGGCGATCTGGCCCCGGGGGGGTGCCCCACGGTGGCCTGGCTCGCGATCGGGGCCCACCGATCTGCGGGTGGGCCTGTGCCGTGGAGGCACTCTTTTTCTTCCGCCTTCGCCATGGTCTTCACTATGGTGGAGGCGGAAGAGACCCCCTCCCCTACGCATGCGCGGGGGTGACGTCAGCAGCCGCTGACGCTCCCGCGCATGCGCGGACCCACGTCGCTCGGTGAAGACCTTTCGGCCCTGGCTGGCGTGGTGCCAAAGGCCTTTCCCTCCAGCTGGTGGAGTGGAAACCGTTCCGGCGCGGGCCTAGCCCCTCAATGTGACGGTTTGGCCCCTAAAGGTGCGGAGGCTTCCGCACCTTTGGGGCGGCCCGACACCGGAGTGGTTCCCGCCACTCGATCACGCCGGGACCCCCCGCCCCGCTGGGTAGTGGAGAATCCCGCCCCAGATGTCATAACTATTTTAAAAAGTTTTAACATGGTGCGGAAAGATGGATTCATTCCAGGAGTGATAATATAAGAAATAGGACTTGGATATTTTAGAAACAAATTTTATTGAAACAGGAGAGAAAAAAACAAGATTAAAATTTTTATTTCAGCTCTAACACGAACAGATTACATACAGTTTCTTAACCTTAACAAACTAGTTCCCATTAAACAACACTGTCACAGAGCATACACTTTCGCAGGCAGACAAAGGCAATACTTGCATTTACAAAGCAACTTTCCTTCTGGTAGGGACATTTGTTCTGAACCCTTTCCCAAAGCCTGCCTCGATGGCAACTTTCATGACCTCTCTGCTCGGTTTTTACAGCCTTCTCCTGTAATTTTTCAAAACAGCATTTCTTCCTTCCTCTTTCTGTCTAAGCTTTGCCCACTCCCTCAAACAAAGGTTCTCCCCTGAGGTGGCCAGACCGGAATCCCTTATCGTTATCTTGGCTGATTGCCCACTCCCGCTAATACAAAAAAAACAGAGCTATACCATTCATATGTAACTAACCTTCCATTGTTGGGCAAATAGTTCATTAGTCTCTGTGATGGGATAATGGCTGGTCAAACAAGGTTGTCCTGACTGACAATGGATCTTGAGTGGATCATCCTGGCTGAACCGTGGCATCCTATGTATTCTCACTAACGGGTTTAAGTCTAAATGGGACAAGGTAACCCAGGCTGTGGGGTTCGTACCCCACTGACTCTGCTGCTGGCCATCATTTTAACCCCTAAATTGCCTGCAACATCTTTGACCCCATTTCTGGACCCAGGTTCCGAAAAGCTCTCTATGAAATGAAATGAAAATTGCTTATTATTGAAGTAGGCTTCAAATGAAGTTACTGTGAAAAGCCCCTAGTCGCCACATTCCGGCGCCTGTTCGGGGAGGCTGTTACAGGAATGACAGGTAGAGCAGTGTGTTCTGTTAGGATCCTGGACAAGAACTCCACAATTTGAAATTTTTAAAACTGTGAAGAAGGGATATATCACCTCCACTGGAGTGATTTAAAAAAAAGTTAAAGTGCCCAATTCTTTTTTTCCCATTAAGGGACACTTTAGTGTGGCCAATCCTGCATATCTTTGGGTTGTGGGGGTGAGGCCCACGCAGACACTGGGAGAATGTGCAAACTCCACATGGACAGTGACCAGAGACTGGGATCGAACCTGGGTCCTCGGCGCCATGAGGCAGCAGTGCTAACCACTGCACCACCGTGCTGCCCGTCCTCCACTGGAGTGATAACTAACATTGGCCAAAAGGTATATTTTATGTTAGAACAAACCTTAATTTAAACACAGAATCAATTATCAATAGACGTGCATTTCCTTTAATCTGATCTATTGCATTCACTGCTCCCAGTGCGGTCTACTCTGAATTGAAGAGACTAAACGCAGACTGGGTGACAGCTTTGCAGAACACGTCTGGTCTGTCCGCAAGCAGGACCCAGACCTTCTTGTCGCTTGCCATTTCAACTCACCACCCTGCTCCCTCCACATGTCCGTCCTTGGCCTGCTGCGATGTTCCAGTGAAGCCCAGCGCAAACAGGAGGAACAGCACCTCATCTTCCGATTACGCAAGTTACAGCTTTCCGGACTTAACATTGAGTTCAACAACTTCAGACTGTGAACTGTCTCCTCCACCTTCACCCAAGTTTTATTTCAATCAATTTATTTTCATTTTTACTGTCCCCTGTTCCAGTTTGTCCTTTGACACGCGGCTCACCTTTGTTCTGCCAATAACACACTCTGATTTCTTAATGTGTCACTACCAGCACCTTTTTTCACCATGATCACCACCATTTACATTCCCTTGTTTTTTTTTGTCCATGACATCTTTGTCTATCTCCCTCTAGCCTCCACCTATTGCTGCCCTCTATCCAGCCCATTGCTCCATGACCCCCCACCCCCCTCACCCCCAACAACGGGGCAGCACGGTAGCATTGTGGATAGCACAATTGCTTCACAGCTCCAGGGTCCCAGGTTCGATTCCGGCTTGGATCACTGTCTGTGCGGAGTCTGCACATCCTCCCCGTGTGTGCGTGGGTTTCCTTCGGGTGCTCCGGTTTCTTCCCACAGTCCAAAGATGTGCAGGTTAGGTGGATTGGCCATGACAAATTGCCCTTAGTGTCCAAAATTGCCCTTAGTGTTGGGTGGGGTTACTGGGTTACTGGGGATAGGGTAGAGGTGTTGACCTTGGTTAGGGTGGTCTTTCCAAGAGCCGGTGCAGACACGATGGGCCGAATGGCCTCCTTCTGCACTGTAAATTCTATGTAAATCTCATCCTATTTCCAGTCCTGTCTCACTCGGATGAAGAGTCATCCAGACTCGAAACGTTAGCTCTGTTCCCCCCCAGATTCTGCCAAACCGCTGAGATATTCCAGCATTTTATGTTTACGCCCAGGAGGAAGGTAGATATTTCAGAGGGTATAGAACTGGAGGAGATCATCCAGATAGGGAGGGACAAGGCCACTGAGAGATTGGAAAACTAGGATGAGAATTTGAAGATTCGAGAGTAAATGGAAAGGTCACAAAAACACGGATGAGCATTTTGGCAGCAGAGGAGCTAAGGGAGGGAGGTGTCGAGTGATTTACAGAGTTGGATAAAAGCTGTCTTAGGGGTGGTATGGATAAGTGGCTGGAAGCTAATCTTGGGAGCAAATGGCACCAATGTTGCAAACAGCCTGGTCCAGCTTCACATCGTTGGCAGGGAAAGGGGAAGGAGTCAGTGGCTGGAGAATGGAGATTGTTACAGGGATTGAAAACATTGACTTTGCTCTTCCCAGTACTTAGAGGAAATACCTGTTCATGCAGTCCTGGACGTCAGGCAAGCAGTCTGACAATTTAGAGACTGTTAAGGGGTTGAGTGTGATGGTGGTGAGGTGGAACTGTGTTTCGTCAGTGCCATGTGCAAAATGCTGTTGTGTTTTCAGATGGTATCACCAAGGGAGCAACAATGCAGATGAAAAATAGGATAGGCCAAGGATAGAATCTTGTGGAACAATAGAGATATGATTGTGGGAGCTGCAAGAGAAATCATCGCAGCTGATTCTCAGGCTACAAGTCAACAGGTAAGAAAGGGACCCAGGAGTTGCTGTCACAGCCAGGCAGACAACATTAGAGAGCTTTTGGAGAACAATGATGTGGCCAACAAAGTCTAAATGTTTCTTACATGTTGTGAGGGTTCCCGTCTCCACACCCCTTTCAGGCAGCGAGCTCCAGACTCCAACCACTCTCTGGGTGAAAGTGTTCCCTCACATTCCCTTTAAACTTTCTGCTCCTTACCTTAAATCTATGCTCCCTGGTCACTGACCCCTCCGCTAAAGATAAAGGTTTGTTCCTACCAACCCTATCTATGCCCCTCATCATTATATACACCTCAGTAGGTCTCCCCCCCTCAGCCTTCTCTGCTCCAAGGAAAACAACCCCAGCCTGTCCAGTCTCTCTTGGTGGAGGAAATGCTCCAGCTTAGGCAAAACCCTGGTGAATCTCCTCAGCACCCTTTCTCGTGCTATCACTTCCTTCCTATACTGTAGCAACCAGAACTGCACACAGTACTCCAGCTGCGGCCTAACCAGGGTTTTATACAGCTCCAACATAACCTCCCTGCTCTTACAGTCTTGGCTACTAAAGGCAAGTATCTCAAATCCTTTCTTAACCACCATACCTGTCCTGCTGCCTCCATGGACCTATGCACATGCACACTAAGGTCTCTCTTCCTCTGTACTTCCTCGGGTTTTACCATTCATTGTATATTCCCTTAACTTGTTGGTCCTCCCAAAATGCATTCGCTCACACTTTACAGGGTTCAATTAAATTTGCCACTGTTCTGCCCATCTAACCAGCCTGTCTATTTCAGCCTGTAATATTGACCACACCGCCAATTTGTGTGTAATCGGCGAACTTACTGATCCTGCATTCATGTCCAGGTCATCAATACAAACAGCAAGGGACCCAGCACTGATACCTGCGGAACATCATTGGACACAGGGGGCGTCATTCTCCGACCCCCCGCCGGGTCGGAGAATGGCCGTTGGCCGCCGTGAATCCCGCCCCCGCCCCCGCCGAAGTCTCCGAAGGGAGAAAAGTTGGCGGGGCGTTATTGGCGCCGCTGCCGCGGAGAATGTCACGGGTCTGCGCAAGGCAGCCGATTTTCGGCCTGCCGATATTCTCCCTTCCGGATGGGCTGAAGTCCCGTCGACGTGATGACCGTTCACGTCGACGTCAATCAAACCTCCTTTTCATCGGCGTGACCCGGTGCTCCAGGCTCACGCCGACCTGCGAGGAGGTGAGTGACGGCCTGGGGGGTTGGCTCTGGGCAGGAAATGGCGTGGCCGCAGACTGATTGCGTGAGGAGAGGTGTGTCTCGGCTTGTGTGTGTGTGCGGCGGGGGGGGGGTGTGGTTAGAGTAGGCTGGGCTCCGGGGGAGTGCCGGGAGGGGGTCCGTGCCGGGGTGGAGGTTGGGGGTTGTGGAGGGGGTCCGTGCCGGGGTGGAGGTTGGGGGGGGGTCCTTGCTGGGGTGGAGGTTGGGGGTTGGGGAGGGGGTCCGTGCCGGGGTGGAGGTTGGGGAGGGGGTCCGTGTCGGGGTGGAGGTTGGGGGGGGTCCGTGCTGGGGTGGAGGATGGGGAGGGGGTCCGTGCCGGGGTGGAGGTTGGGGGGGGGTCCGTGCTGGGGTGGAGGTTGGGGAGGGGGTCCGTGCCGGGGTGGAGGTTGGGGAGGGGGTCCGTGCCGGGGTGGAGGTTGAGGGGGGGGGGGTCCGTGCTGGGGTGGAGGTTGGGGGTTGGGGAGGGGGTCCGTGCCGGGGTGGAGGTTGGGGAGGGGGTCCGTGTCGGGGTGGAGGTTGGGGGGGGGGTCCGTGCTGGGGTGGAGGTTGGGGAGGGGGTCCGTGTCGGGGTGGAGGTTGGGGGGGGGTCCGTGCTGGGGTGGAGGTTGGGGAGGGGGTCCGTGCCGGGGTGGAGGTTGGGGGGGGTTCGTGCTGGGGTGGAGGTTGGGGGTTGTGGAGGGGGTCCGTGCCGGGGTGGAGGTTGGGGGGGGGTCCGTGCTGGGGTGGAGGTTGGGGGTTGGGGAGGGGGTCCGTGCCGGGGTGGAGGTTGGGGAGGGGGTCCGTGTCGGGGTGGAGGTTGGGGGGGGGTCCGTGCTGGGGTGGAGGATGGGGAGGGGGTCCGTGCCGGGGTGGAGGTTGGGGGGGGGTCCGTGCTGGGGTGGAGGTTGGGGAGGGGGTCCGTGCCGGGGTGGAGGTTGGGGAGGGGGTCCGTGCCGGGGTGGAGGTTGAGGGGGGGGGGGTCCGTGCTGGGGTGGAGGTTGGGGGTTGGGGAGGGGGTCCGTGCCGGGGTGGAGGTTGGGGAGGGGGTCCGTGTCGGGGTGGAGGTTGGGGGGGGGTCCGTGCTGGGGTGGAGGTTGGGGAGGGGGTCCGTGTCGGGGTGGAGGTTGGGGGGGGGTCCGTGCTGGGGTGGAGGTTGGGGAGGGGGTCCGTGCCGGGGTGGAGGTTGGGGGGGGGGTCCGTGCTGGGGTGGATGTTGGGGAGGGGGTCCGTGCCGGGGTAGAGGTTGGGGGGGGGGGGGTCCGTGCTGGGGTGGAGGTTGGGGAGGGGGTCCGTGCCGGGGTGGAGGTTGGGGAGGGGGTCCGTGCCGGGGTGGAGGTTGGGGGGGGGGGTCCGTGCTGGGGTGGAGGTTGGGGGTTGGGGAGGGGGTCCGTGCCGGGGTGGAGGTTGGGGGGGGGGGTCCATGCTGGGGTGGAGGTTGGGGGGGGGGGGGTGCGTGCTGGGGTGGAGGTTGGGGGTTGGGGAGGGGGTCCTTGCCGGGGTGGAGGTTGGGGGGGGGTCCGTGCTGGGGTGGAGGTTGGGGGTTGGGGAGGGGGTCCGTGCCGGGGTGGGTGATGGGAGGGCAAATGAGTTGGTCCACCTGGCCAGGTGCCAGCCTCCAACAGTTGGACCCATGCGGTCCATGCCACCTGGCTGGGGGGAGGAGGGGATATGGGCAATGATGACATGTCGTCGTTCCCCTCCCCCCCACCAGGTCGTCATGTTTTCAGACCATCCAGCGATGTTGGCCGCCGTGGTGGCAGCCGCTCATGTCTATGTTGCCCTGGATGAGGAGGAGGAGGAGGAGGAGGAGGAGCGTGCCAGAGAGGCGGCGCAGGCTGCCGCAGAGGGGCAGGCGGCAGCCGCCCAGGCTGGAGGGACACCTGACCGACAGGACGAGGAGGGGGAGGAGGACGTCGTGGCCCCACGGCAACGGAGGCACCCGAGGGAGCCCCGTGTGTACCGGCCCCGGCAGTCATACCAGGACCTCACGGACCGGGAATGCAGGAGGAGACTCCGGATGAGCCGGGAAACCGTGGCACACATCTGCCACCTGCTGGCACACCTGTCACCGCGTGGCACTGGCAGGGGACACCCTCTCCCCGTGTCCGTCAAGGTTACGGTGGCCCTGAACTTTTATGCAACGGGGTCATTCCAGGCACCGAGTGGGGACCTGTCCGGCATATCGCAGACATCGGTGCATCGGTGCATCCGGGCAGTGACAGATGCCCTTTATGCCATGGCGCACCGCTACATCCGCTTCCCCGTGGACCGGGCCAGCCAAGATGCCCGGGCCGTGGGCTTCTCTGCCGTTGCCGGGTTCCCCATGGTCCAGGGCGCGATCGATGGGAGCACGTCGCCGTGCGGCCACCTGCAGAGAACAGGGCCGTGTTCACTAATAGGAAGGGGACCTATTCAATGAACGTACAGGTGGTCTGCGACCACCGCATGATGATCCTGCACGTCTGCGCCCGTCACCCAGGCAGTGTACACGACTCATTCGTGTTGTCGCGGTCATCCATCCCCGGCATGTACGAGGGACGCCATCCCCGGCTGAGGGGCTGGTTGCTGGGCGACAGGGGCTACCCATTGCGATCGTGGCTGATGACGCCTATACGGAGGCCACGCAATGAGGCGGAGAACCGCTACAATGATGCCCATGTAGCGACAAGGGGAGTGATCGAGAGGTGCTTTGGCGTGCTGAAGATGCGTTTCAGGTGCCTGGACCTCTCTGGGGGCGCCCTCCAGTATCGGTCAGATAGGGTCGGCCGCATCATTGTGGTGTGCTGCGTCCTGCACAACATAGCCCAGCAGAGGGGCGATGTGCTGCAGGCAGAGGAGGGCGGAGTGGAGGAGCAGCAGGAAGAGGCCCAGTCCTCCCCAGATGAGGGGGATGGGGGCAATGGTCAGGGCAGACGGGCTAGACACAGGCGGGTGGCTGTCCACCGTTACCGGCTGGCCCAGCGGGCACGGGACAGACTGATAGACGCCCGCTTCACTGACTAGATGGGCGTGGGAATCGGGTAGTATGGCCACAGACCGCACACCATGGCAACAGCCGACCACCCACACCCCCCACCCATCCACCCACCCAGCACCCTCACCCCCCTCCCCAACCCCACACACCCCACCCGCATGCACACCACCCCCCCCACCCCCAATTGCCGATCCACCGGCGGCACAAAGGGACGGGCTCACACAGTTGCGGGTGGACGCGTGTCTATCGCAGGCCATGGAGGATGATGACAACCCGCCTCCGATGAGCTCCTGGCTCTACATCGTTGGACTATGTCTGACCCATGGCCACAGGACCACCATCCACCCGGACCATCACTGCATGCGGCTGTGACACTGCAGCGCACGGTCCCGTCCTCTGCCCGGGGGATGTTGATGGCGGCCCAGGGGGAAGGGGGCAGACTCACCTGGGGCTGAGGTAAGACCACCCGTCACACACACACTTGAGCTCAACGTACATGACACGCCCGCACACTTTGGACAGAGCACAAAGGCAGCTTCGGTAGGTGTAACATTGACTTTAATAACCAAAGGAGTTCATGCACGTGCCCTAGCCCCTAAAACTCATCTGTGCCCTGCACCCGTGCCAACTTACTCAGTGTCTAATTGTTTGGCCTTACGGGCCCTTTGACTACGTCTACGTGGTTCCCCAGACGGTACAGCAGAACTGGAGGTGGACTCCTGTGATTCCTGCCCTCTGACACCGGATCCCTTTGGCGGCCGTTTCCTGAGGCGTCCTGGCCTAGATGGGCCAGGCTGCGGCCCGGGCGACTGGGATGGCGAGCTGCCAGCCTGTCCTGCCCGTTGCCCACCCGATGCACCTGGGACGGAAGGGGGGGAGTCCGAGGTGTCGCGGTGTACCGGGACCTCCCCTACAGAGGGAGCCGGGACGGACCACACCACCTCCTCCTCCCTCGGGGTGCCCGATGGCCCCCAGGTCTCTACATGGGTGGGGGATGCGAACAGACTGGCCATCCGACGCGCCCCCGACATCTGGCGCTGCCAGTCCTGGAGGCCCGTGCTGGTATCGACAGGGGTCTGCAGGTTTGCAGCCATGGAGCCCAGGGGGTTGTCGAACCCTGTCTGCGACAGTGCGACGCCAGCTCGCACATGGCCACTGGCGCCGATGCCCTCAGCGATGGCCTGCTGAGACTGGGCCATGGCCTGCAGAGACTGGGCCATGGCCTGCAGAGACTGGGCTATGGCCTGCTGAGACTGGGCCATGGCCTGCTGAGACTGGGCCATGGCCTGCTGAGACTGGGCTATGGCGTTGAGCGCCTCTGCCATCTGGCGCTGGCACTGGCTCATGGCCTCCTGTGAGAGGGCAGCCATTTCCTGGGCCACAGACGCCGCCTGCACGGAAGGCCCCAGGCCTCGCAAACCGTTCCCCATGTCTGACACCGTCGCACCCATTGCCTCCACCGCGGACGCCACCCGTGCGGTGTCAGCCTGGGTGGCACGCATGACCGGGACCACTCCCAGCTCCTGGACGCGGGTGGACTCCTCCACCTGCGACCGCAGCCGCCGCAAGCCACCCGTCACCCTATTCGCTCGTCTCCGTGTCGGTGCTTGCATCGGATCTATGTGTGGGTGTGGTAACTGCAGGAACCCGGGATCCATCTGGGCGGCAGATGTTCGCTTGGCCTGGGCTGCCCTCCGACCGCCCGGTCCCTCTGCTGCTCCTACCTCCACCTGCTGTACCGGGACGGCTGTGTTGTGCGCACCAGTGAGTGTACCAGACGCCTCATCACTAAAGTGCCCAACCGTGGTGAGTGTTTCTGCGATGGTGGAGGGTGTTGGTGACAGCAGTGGCGTTGTGTCGTGCTCTTCGTCCCACTCTGAGTCCATGGCACTTTGGGGTGGGGGTTCGTCTCCACCCATCCACTCTGAGTCACTGTCCGGTATTTCGTCTTCCCGGGTAGGGGTGTCCTGGGTAGTGCTGTCCCGGGTAGTGCTGTCCCGGGTAGTGCTGTCCCGGGTAGGGGTGTCCTGGGTAGTGGTGTCCCGGGTAGGGGTGTCCTGGGTAGTGGTGTCCTGGGTAGTGGTGTCCTGGGTAGTGGTGTCCTGGGTAGTGGTGTCCTGGCTCGGATGTGACGGGGGCCTGTGGCTGCCCCCCTCATCGCTGGGTGGTCGCTCCTGCACGTGACGGGGGTGTCGTCTCCCTGTTGCTCCAGGTCTCTCCGTCTCCCGTGGTGTGCGAGGGGCATCCTGCGGGCGTCGCATGCTGGAGGGTGCGGGTCTCTCCGTCTCCCGTGGTCTCCGAGGGGCATCCTGCGGGCGGCGCATGCTGGAGGGTGCGGGTCTCTCCGTCTCCTGTGGTCTCCGAGGGGCATCCTGCGGGCGTCGCATACTGGAGGGTGCGGGTCTCTCCGTCTCCCGTGGTCTCCGAGGGGCATCCTGCGGGCGTCGCATGCTGGAGGGTGCGGGTCTCTCCGTCTCCTGTGGTCTCCGAGGGGCATCCTGCGGGCGGTCTGCATCTGCGGGGATGGGTGCCTGGACGTTTGGTCCTGCGATACACAATGAAGCATGCATGGTTAGACATCAGGCAGTGATCAGGTGATACGGGGGAGGGGGATATAGGGGAGGGGGGATATGGGGACGGGCTGTTGGTGGCTCACTTGCTCGTGGGGCCCCGACCTCTGCATCAGCAACCTCCCGGTCCTCAGGTCCGCCAGCCAGTTCCAGGGCCCTTTCCTCGTGTACGGTCAGTGGCCTCTCATCAGCGGGCCCTCCTCCAGTCCTCACATGCTCCCTATTGTTGTGTGCGCGCTTCTCCTGGGGGGGGGGGGGGTGGTGACAGGGGTAAAAGGCAACAGTGTTAGGCAGGTATATGAATGCACGCCATCGGTTGCGCGTGCATTGCAGAGGTTAAGGTTAGGGCTGGATTCACTTGGGGATATGGGGGAGGGGGGGATATGGGGGAGGGGGGATATGGGGGAGGGGGGATATGGGGGATATGGGGGAGGGGGGATATGGGGAGGGGGGGATATGGGGGAGGGGGGATATGGGGGAGGGGGGATATGGGGGAGGGGATATGGGGGATATGGGGAGGGGGGATATGGGGGAGGGGGGATATGGGGGAGGGGGGATATGGGGGAGGGGGGATATGGGGGAGGGGGGATATGGGGGATATGGGGGAGGGGGGAAATGGGGAGGGGAGATATGGGGGAGGGGGGGATATGGGGGAGGGGGGATATGGGGGATATGGGGGAGGGGGGATATGGGGAGGCGGGGATATGGGGGAGGGGGGATATGGGGGAGGGGGGATATGGGGGATATGGGGGAGGGGGGATATGGGGGAGGGGGGATATGGGGGAGGGGGGAT